>NC_044980.1:151764076-153148717 GCF_008728515.1 Papio anubis
TCAAAGTGAGCCCGGGCCAGACCCACCCCGCTGCGGCCAAAGACGCAGAGTTAGATGGCTAAACCGAACGCCGACCCGCGCCCCTTGTCACCCTGTACACACACTCGAACCCTCAAACACCCACCTCCTCTTCCCCCAAAATATCCAGTGGGCGCTCTTCACGCCCCTTCAGGCGACATAGACCCAGCTGACGACGGGACACACATGTCCCCTCTTGTTCTGGTCCTCTCCGCCAAGGACGGGTGAGTGCTCAGAACTCGCTGAAGAAGTGTGAAAGTTTTGTTTGGATTTTGCGCGCGAGATGAAACGCTATAAGCATTTACTCCTACCTGACACGCGCTGCGTGGGGAGAAAGAAAAGTGGCGGTGGATGAAGTGAACACACCTTCGCGGAATAGAACCCACAGTTCTATTCCGGCACCCCCCAAATCTCACGTCTCAGCTAGCAAGGCAGGTGGGAATGGATGGAAAACACGCTCGGCGTCTCGCCGCAGCAGCCACCCTCCAGGAACCCCTCGCGCTCCGGCCAACTGCGAGTGCCTGGCCTTGGGAAGCCACATCCCCCCACCACCAAAAAGCATGTGGAGAAGGGTCCGAGGGCGGGGCTCAGAACTGTCGAGGGTGGTCGCTGTGAAAAAGGGAAGAGGGCTGTTTTCTTAAAGACCTGTCCTAACAAAGTTTCGCTGTACCGCAGAAATCCTCATACTCATTCCAGAAATCCTAAAGGCCGGGGCTGCTGGCTCAGTGCGCCGGCCGACGACAGGAGGCTGGAGCGCCTGGGGCGCCAGGCGGCCGCTGACAGCCGGACCTGCCCAACACAAGCGCGCACAGGCACACACATACACATACACATACACGAACACACACGAGCGCCCCGCGCACACACTTTCACTTCCAGCCCAGTTACCCAATTCACTCTCACTACCACCCACCCTCATCCTAATACTCAGTAGGGATGGGAACAGTGTTAGGGACACTTGTCCCCAGCCCAGGGAAACTGGAGATGATGTAATTAGTCATCTTCCTTCTTCCCCTTCCGCACTCTGAGTCCGATAAGGCCTGGGGCCACCAGATCTCCCACTGTCCCAAGCTCAGCTGGTGGCTTAAGGGTGGGGAAAAGGCCATTTTTCACTTGGGACCAGGAGCCTGGGAAAGGGCCTTGGGTGTGCCCAGGAAAGTTCCCTCAGGTCAACCTCCAAGGGCAATGCCTTCAGGACACACGGTCTAGTGTCTAGGGAGCTGCGAGTGAGAGAGGGGCTGGAAGAGGCCATGGTGACAGGGGGTGGAGAAGACTTTTAGGAGATGTCAGAATTAAAGTTGGGAGTTGCTATTCTACCGGTAGACTGAGAAAAACTGAAAGTCAGAGAGGGAGGGAAGGAGAACCAGATAGCAGAAATAAGAGAAGACTCAGGGGAGAAATGGGACGAGAAAACAGGAGGGACAGAGAGGTAAGGAAAGGAGAAAGAGGAGAAAGGAGGGAAGCTGAAGAAAGAAGAGAAAGAAAAGGGAGAGAGGGAGGAAGGGAGGAAGAGAGTGAGGGAGGAATTAAGGGAAGGTGGGGGAAAGAAACGAGAGAAGGAAATGAAAGAAAGAAGAGAAGAAAGAAAAGAAGGCAGGAAGAGAGAGAGGAAAGAAGGAAGAACGAAAGAAATGGAAGGAGGGAAGAGGAGAAGGAGAAGAGAAGAAAATAAAGGAGAGAAGAAAAGAAAGAGGGAAGAAAGAGAAAAGAAGGGCAGGAAGAGAAAAGGGAAAGAAAAAGGAAAAAGAAAAGAAGGAAAGAAAAAAGAAAAGAGAAAGAAAGAAAAGGAAAGAAAAAGAAAGAAAGAGGAAAAAAGAAAGAAAGAGGAAAAAAAGAAACAGGGAAAGGAAGAAAGAAAGAAGGGAAAGAAGAAAAGACAGCCGGCCGGAAAAGAAAGAGCAATCACATAGAAACATAAAACACAGATATCCAACATGCTGTGTCGAGACGCCTCTTCTGGGTTAAAACAAAATGAAAACAGTCACAGACGAGGCAGGGGAAAGTGCTGGCAAAGCGTGGGCTCCTCGCAGACAGCTCCGGGTCCTCCGGCCGCAGGCGACGAAGGCACAGCGGCTGGGGAGCGCGGAGCCCCGGCGGAGAGCGGAGCGCAGCGGCTGCGGACGCACCCCACGGCCCGGCCCCGCGGCGGCAGCTGCCGCTGCCGCCGCCGCCTCCCGGCTCTCCCGCTCGCGGCTCACCTCGGCCGCAGTCCCCGCGCGGTACCCACCTCTGCGCCGCCGTGTTGGCGTCCAGCACCCCGGCGCCCTGCATCCACGTCCGCACCGCGTTCATGCCGCTGCCCAGCGGCTCTTCCTTCATGCTGCTTCCACTCCGTTGGATGCTTTCCTGAATCCCAAACATGAAAACAACCTTTTCTTGTGGAAAATCTCCTCCCCCTTGAAAAAAAATTTAAAAAAAAAAAAAAAGAAAAGAAAGAAAAAGAAAAGAAACAAAAACGCCAACCAGAGATTTTTTTTTTTCTCGGACGATGAACTCGCACTTAGAAGATCAAGGCGGGCTGGAAAGCAAATTTGTAAAAAATGTAAACCTCTGCTCAAAACTGAGCGATAACCCGAAAAAAAGAAGAAAGGGAAAATCCAACGAAAAGACCAAAATAATAAAATTAGAGATGTATGCTTGGCTGTTGGGGGTTGTTTGGTTGGTTGATTTTTGGTTTGGGTGCTTTTTTTTTTTTTGTAATGATCACAGGCCGGTGGAGGACAGGAGGGGCTGGAGTTTCCTTTTGTAGAGGTACCTTCACTTGAAGAAGCAGGAAGAAAAAAAAAAAAAAAAAAAAAAAAAAAAAAAAAAACCCTGATGGCAATTTAAGAAACAATAGACTCAACTCGCGCTGCCGGCTTTGCTACTTCAAGTGTCATTTTCCACAACCAGGCAAGTTTTTTCCTCTCTCTCTCTTTTTTTTTCCTCCTTCTCTCCCAACCAAAGATGTTTCTTTCCTTTGCGTGTAGATGAGGAGGACGCTGGTTGCCGTAGACAGATACACCAGAGAGGGTGGGGGGAAGGGGAGAGAGGGAGAGAGGAAAGGGGGGGAGGGAAAGAGAGATAGAGAGAGAGGAGAGGGAGAAAGAGAGAGGGGTGGACCCTGCTGGATGGAGATTCTGTTTTCTCCTTGCTAAAATAGAAGTGATTTGCAGGCTTTCCCTATGGAATCCAGTTTGACTCTCCCCAGAGCTAAACACAGGCACACTAACCCCAAAGGGAGGAGGCGGGGCCCGCGCCTCGAGGCCCCGCCCCTTCATTTGCATAACGTCATCTTTCCGCCCCGCCGCAGCCAATCGCGACCCGGGAGCCGGGTAGCTCGCGGCGCCAGGCCACGCTCTCTCATTAACATCCCGCTCCCGGTGGTGCAGGGGAGCCGGCCAAAGTTCCTTGCAAAGTGGCGAGCGAGGGAGCGCTGAGCACTGGCGTCTGGGCTGGGGAGGAGCGGGTCCGAGCGAGGACGGAGAGGGGACAGAGGGAAAGGGAGGCGGGTGTCTTCCCCAGGAATTTGAGCTTGGGGTCTGCATCCTGGCCATTGCAGTCCTTTAGCATCCTCGCCGCGCCCTGAGCGCGCTGGAGGCTCGCAGGCTGCGCCCTCCCAGGGCTGATGCCGCGTCCTGTTCCGCTGTTCTGGGACGTCGGGGACAAAAGTGGAGGAGACAGGAGAGCCCGGGCAGAAAAAGCAGGACGCGCGTCCCAGGTGCCCACCTCTTCGCTTTGAGGCGGGGGCGGTGGGATGGAATATGGGTTCGCGAGGTCGGGGCTGGTAACTCGCGGAGGGGCACGGCCTCCACGCTGGGAGGAGTGAATGGACGCTGGGCCCCGGGAAATGAGGCGCTGTGGGTTCCCAGGAAGTTGGGGGCCAGGTTCTGCTCCCACCTTGGCCTCTGAAACGCTTCTCTTTCGGCTGCTAGCCTAGAGGCTGCCAGGGTTGGGCACTGTTCTCACTCACACGCTCACCTCTCTCGGGCAGTCCTCGAGATATGTGAATGGTGGAATGAATGCTGTCACTGGGGCTGTGTCAGGATGCGTTTTTAAATCTTCTCAAATGCCAACCCCTCATTCCCCACCCCAAGTTGTTTGTTTGTTTGTTTGTTTGTTTTTAGAGTAACTACCAAAGCAACAGCAATGTTAACCGTCTTTGATTAGCTGGTAATTTGGTGCAGGGTTTTTCTCATCCTCCTTTATTCTTCCTGTTAAAAAGGAGGGCTTGAGCAAATCCTTCCTAACTCTGTCTCTGCCATATGAAAAGGGTGGGGGGAGAAGAGAAGGAAGGTGGGGAGGAAAGAAGAAAAGGGGAAGGGAAAAAAAGGAAGAAGGGGAAGAGAAAATGGGAAAGAAGAAGGGAGAGAGAAAGAAGGAGAGAGATAGGAGGAACGAATGGAAATGGAAGAGATGGAAGGAAAGAAGGAAAGAAAAAAGGACGAAATTGTCTCCTTCCTCAGGCCTTTCAGCATGTATCTTTGTGGCTGGCAAAGGAAATAGCTAGAAGTTTCTGGGTAATGTGCCCCATCATTTTTTTAGCAGGTTGTAACCTCTAATAAGCACATGGTGAACTTCTGTTTCATTGCCCTCAAAGGAACTCCCTGACTGCAGCCAAATCTGCTAAGGACTCCTTTGGGGAAATTCTCTGCCAGAAATCCAGGTCCCCTTTCTGCTGGCCTTCCTTGGTCCTTTGATTTAAGAAGCTCATGGGGTCAGCGATGGAAAAGTACATATGCCCATGTTGAATAGAGACAGGCAAGAGTTATGCTTTGTGCTCTTGGCAGAGCAGTGGAGCCACTTCCTGATTCCTAAACTGGATGAAAGAGTGTGGTCCTGGCCTGCAGTGCATGGCCACTGTCCTCAAACACTGCTTTATCTCCTGTGCACAAGGCCTGCCCAGCTCTCACATGTGTAATCTAGATCTCTTGTGTGTTGAGCACTTTCCCCTGGTACCATAATTAATGCCATCTCTTCCAGGACTTCCTTGAAGGGATTGGTCTGATCTTTCTGGATCCCCATAGCATTTACAAGGGTTCCTAACATAGCGTTCATGTTGAAGAAGAGTATAATGGTGGAGAGACTTGAAGGGTTGTAGGTTTGTGGGGATAGGTATGTGAACATTTTCAGTCTCTATAGTATTTAAATGCACAATTGAAACTTGGCCTGCTAAAAACTGTCTAAAGCTCCAAACTTAACCTGATGCTCCAGGTCCAAGGGGGTCCCCAGAGTCAATCCCTCCCCCTGCCTGGGCCATATTCTCCAGCTCAGAGAGGATCCTGGAAGGTAAGGAGATCAGGAAGCAAAGCCCACCCATCCTATCAATGGGTCCCATATAGCCCTGGCAAAAGGCCCAGGCCTCCTTCCCTTTAACTGCCTGAACCTCCATTTTACTCTCCAGTAAACAGTCCTCAACTGCAGGACTCCCAGCTGAGTCTGGTGGGATGTCTCCAATGGTGAGGGACACACAAGAAGGGAGCAGATCACTGCCAAAGGAAGGTGACAAAAGTGCCAGGGAAAGGAAAAGCATAGACACCGTCAGGTCCAGGATCAGCAAGAGACACACAGCAGATAGATTTCTGGGGTCGAGCAGAATCTAGAAGCATCTGCAAAGGAAGCATTTGTTGAGAGCCTGAAGCTGACTGACCCAAATGAGAAAGTGGCACAAAGCAAGAAGTCTTGAGCAGCTCAATGTCTACCCCAGAGCCAGTCTCTCCATGAACTAAATATGAGGGAGGCAATTTCCATACCTGCCAGGCTAGAGAAGGAAGAAAAATAAAAGGGGGCAGGAATATTTTGATAAGACTAATTCCCTTTGGCTGTGCAGAGACAGCGTATACCTCACCTGGGGTGGTGAGTGTGCTTTATTTTAATCAAGCAGAGTGTATTCATAGCTTTTCTTCTGGGTGTCCTTGTGCTTTCAACCTGGCTTTCTCATCCTGTAATAAATGTTTAAGTAGGAAGGAGGCTAAAGAGAAGGTGGAAGAGAGACAGAGTGAGTGACAGAAAACTGGAAATGACACCCAGGCCAGCAGAGCAGTAGATTTTTTGTGGATTTTCTCTGGTGAATATTGAACCAGCAATTGTAATTTTAAACTTTGAAAAAGGACCTCTTAAATACTCTAAATCTTCATGTGAGGGTAGCATCACCTCCAGAGACAAAGCGTGTGTGTAGAGGGTGATTGCCATCATACCTGAAAGCAGATACTTCAAGCACTATCCATCACAATTACCTTAGGTATATACTTTATGGTAAAGGTATCCTGTAAAGAGATATTCTTGTATGTACAGCATTGCCTGGGCTTTATAGCATATGTGTGATTTGACTTTAGGGTAGTTTATAATAGTAATCCCCAAACTGGGTTCATCAGGCTAATCACACAGGGAAGGGTGCAGGCAGTTGTTAGAAATGCAGATTTCGGCCCGGCGCGGTGGCTCAAGCCTGTAATCCTAGCACTTTGGGAGGCCGAGACGGGCGGATCACGAGGTCAGGAGATCGAGACCATCCTGGCTAACACGGTGAAACCCCGTCTCTACTAAGAAATACAAAAAACTAGCCGGGCGAGGTGGCGGGCGGCCTGTAGTCCCAGCTACTCGGGAGGCTGAGGCTGGAGAATGGCGTGAACCCGGGAGGCGGAGCTTGCAGTGAGCTGAGATCCGGCCACTGCACTCCAGCCTGGGCGACAGAGCGAGACTCCGTCTCAAAAAAAAAAAAAAAGAAATGCAGATTTCCAGGCCTTATCCTCACCCACAGAATCACAACCTCGTGTGTTGGTCCCTGGGATCTGTATTTAAAGTTATTTGGAAACTCTTGATTTTTGAATATATACAATCAAGAGAAAAAGAAGGAAGAGAAGGAATGAGTGAGGAAAAGAGACTTTTGCGTGGGGAAAAAATGACAGCAGAATGAGTTTACACTTGGAAAGAAAAACTAGAGAGGTTTGGGGTTTCCCCTGGAGCCTAGTTTCCCTGCTGAGCTCCTCAAAATTTCTGCAGCTGTGGGAGTTCAGGATACACAGCTCCTCAGATGCTCCCAGGGCTGCCCAGCTCTCCGGATCTCTTGACCTGGGCCTGGAGGAAGCCCAGGGCAGTGTGCAAGCCCTCCCCACGCACCCACTCCCACCCTGACCTTCTGCTCCTTGGCTATCCCAACCCTCTTGAGGCACAGGGAAATCAATTCCCCTTCCTGAAAGGCAACATCTACTAGTAATTTCTGGGGGCTCCAGTAGAAACGCACCGGTCTCCCCAAAGAGAAAAGACCAGATACATACAGCCAAACTAAGACCCGTGGGAAGGTCCCAGCAAAAGAGAGAATCGTCTCTGCTCGTCCGCCCCCAGGAGGCCAGACTTGGGACCTGTCACTTTGAAAATTCTCTTGATTTCCGTTCGCCTTGTGAGGGCGCGCCCTCAGAAGGGCAAACCGTCCCCGGACGTGCCCCCTTCCCTCCCCACCTGCCAGGGACAGCTTCGAACGAGGCGGGAGGACAGATGCCTATTTCAGTGTTTGGAAGGGAAAGGGGAAAAGAAAGATGGGACGACCTAAGCCAAGGTGCAAAGTCCCTCAGATTGTGGCCGCTCCAGAGGAGTCGACCAGCAACCTGGAGTCGGGGTTGAGGTGGAGATGCGTAAGGGCCATGGCGCTGCCCGGTGGAGAACAGGAGTGAGTGGCGGCCCCGGGGCCCGGGAAAGCCGGGACCTGCGCGGGGGTGCAGCTCTGCGGGGCCCATGAACTGCACCCCGAAGATGCCGGGAGTGGCGGAGCACGGTGAGACACCGCCAGCCCTCAAATCCGTGGTTCTCTTCCTCGGTGATCTCCACGCGCAGTCCTCGGGGAACGCGTGGGAGTAGCAGGCCAGGGGTCCACTGGAAATCCAGAATCTGATTTCTGTTTCCGACTCTCTGCGCTCCAGAGAAGGCCACCTTTCCTGGCCCAGTATGACGGACACTTCCCGACCCTGGGAGCGCAACTTCACCTCCCACTCCCCCCATGGTACGTACAGGGAAACTGAGGCCTAGAGAAGGACAAAGACACCCACAGACGGCTAGAAGACAGAGACCAAGCAAACAACACCGCGGGGCTCTGTCCCCGGCTGGGAGTGCTTAGTTTGATTAGGGCCAGAAGACTGTGGCAAGGGGTTCCTACAGATCTTTCCGGGCGAGCCTGCCGACTCTCTCGGGTTTCCCCCGCGGGCGGCCCCAGATAATAATAGATCCCATTTGTTGAAGGCTTTACGGGCAGGAGCTCACTGAATATCCGCCACAGACCACGGCAGATAAGACCACTCCGCGTTTTTCAGGTGAGCAAACGGAGGCCCTGTGAGCGAAGTTGAAAAACTTGTCCACGGCCAACAGTTAATAAAGTCGCCAAGCCTGAATATCGCCAGAGCCTGTCCCCTTAAATATAGAGCCAAACCGTCCACCCAGCTGTGGTGCGAATCTCTTGCCCCCAAACGCTCAAGTGTCCTTTGGCTGTGGAGCCCTTGGGCCCGGGTTCCACAACCGGGAGGAGAAAGGAGCGAGCGTGCACGGTGCCTCCCGAGGGCAGGGAGCAGAGGAGAGAGAAAATGGGAAGATTATGAAACGTCCTAACTAATGTGCGTACTGAGTGCGCATTCACGTGGTCAGTTACCGATGTGCTTCTCTCTCCTGGCCCGCAGGGACAGAGCACGCCAGGGACGTGCCAGCCCGGGCCCCGGCTCTGTCACATTTACTATGTGACCTCCTATCAGTCACTTCTCTCTCCCAGTCCTAGCTGAGATCTTAGAGCTCACGCAAGCTCGCCAGTTGGAACAGACTAAGTATCTGACTTTGCAGGGATGTTCCTGATGCCCATCGAAGGACAGAAATCTGGACACTTGTGGATGTGCTTTAATAGGGGAGATGCTGATTCTGCCCTAGAATGACCTTAGATAGCTAAAAGCTGAAGTCATTCTGAGTCGGGAGAATACAGTTGGGGGCATTGCCGGAAAGGATCTTTAAGTCAGAGGATGCCCCAGGGCGCGATCATATCCCACCCGGTGGCCCTTGCTCACAGTCTGCTAGCCCACGAGATTGGAGTCCTATCTGGAAAGGTCCCTGCTCCGTCGGTAGAAGGAGGCTCTGGGGTGGGAGAAGGGAGCTTCCCAGCAATTTGAAAATTAGCATCCCTTCCGTAGCGCAAACCTTATGGAAGAAACCTTGTCCTTAAAACATTCTCAGAGGGGAGACAGGGACTAACAGGCCTATTTACTCAGGGGAAAGTTGGAGGAGGGAACGCGAATTTAGCAGACAAGCTCGAGATGCCTGGATAACAAAAAGTTTGTACGCATACTTCCTTCGAGGGGCAATTTGCTGGATATTTACACACCGTTGCGTGCTGCGAGGTCTTTGTTGGCTACTGGGATGCGAGATGTGTATGATATGTGTGTGCAAATATGTTTGCATGTGCGAAAAGTGGCTGCACATTTGTGGGCCGGTGCAGTAAGTGTGTGTGCCAGTAAGTGACAGTGCGCACTTGGCTGGATGTGTGCGTGGGTGCTTAAGGTATTGGTGCACACGGGCGTGAGCGCGCATGTGTCTAGTGTGTGTACCTGTCATGTGTAGACGTGTCTACTTTAAGTGAGTGGGGTGTGCATGTGCAAAAGTCCGTGTGTATTGTGCAAGAGCCTGAACTCATACGTGGTTTTGTGTACACTTGTGCGTATGAAATTCAGCAAAAAGAAAAAAAAAATCCAAAAATATCTAGGTCCAGGCAGGGTGTGGACCGAGGGCCCAAGGGCAGGCATGCAGACTGCTACGCCTTTGGCTGTAGAGAGACGCCTGCAGGGCGCAGGACCCGCCCGAAGACGCGGCTTAGCCAACAGCTCAGCTCCCGGCAGGCGATGCAGGTTCCCGCTGCGGGCACACAGATTACGCGGACTGAGCTGGGAACGGTCCCTGCTGGACAGTTCCGTGCTCTTATTCCTTCCTCGCGGACCGTCTCTGATTATTGATGCTTGCCGTGTGTCCTAAAAGGGACCGCTTCCGGGTTATTTGCTTATGTATTTATTATCTTTATCAACGTCATTTTTTTGGCAACTGCCGTGAAGATGCCAAACCCACCAAGACCGCGCTGCCCCACCTCTCGGAGGGCTGCCTTGGGAGTGCGGGTGACCCGCGGGCTCCGGAATCTTCCCTTAAGGTGGAGCCACAGCGCCACCTCGCGATCCTCCAGTTTCCCTCCCTCATGGCCACGGAAGACTGGCCCTCTACGGTCCAAGCCCCCAAGGTCCCACACTTAGTGGTTTTTTAATATAATGCACTTTCATTATTTCCCTTTCTCTCGCTCCAATGTTCCCTTATCCTGAGTATTGAGGTCCCCAAACACGGCTTTCCACCCCACATTTGGACATAGCCGGAATGTCTACCTCCTTCTCCATCCGGTGAAGCACTGCTCCGCCTATAATCACCAGCTCAAAGGTCACCTCTATGAAACCTTTTTAGACTTTTCCAAGGCAGTCTTTCGTGCCTTTCCCTGGTTTCCCTACTGCTCGCATCACATTGGACAGGAAACGCTATTTAAACGTTTCTCTCCTCTCCCTAATCAGGGAGCTCCTCTAAGAGGAGCCATGACTATCCTTGTTTATCCAACAATAAAGCCTAGTATATATCAAGTTCATACTATGGAGCGTTTAATGCACTGTACTGCACAAAAACATATTGTCTTATTTCATTTTCCTAGCAAAACCCTGAGGAAAGCACCAATATTGTTTCCCATTTTGCAGATGAAGAAACTGAGGTTAGAGAAAATAAGTACCCATCCAAGGTACCATTGCAGAGCCTCACCCAAGTCAACCTGTCTGATGCCAGAGCCAACTTTTCTTAGCCTCTGTCTTGCAGACTTATTCAGCTCTCATGGGCTTTGTGATAGGAAAAGACACAGAATGAGTACTTGTGTGTTTACGAATAAATGTATCATTTAAATTATTTCTTCTCCTAGAGACTTGGGTGTGGGAAAGCACTGCAATTATCAGATATTTTGATTGAAATGTCACCGCAATTATTTATCTCTAAAGAGTATTCCTCTGCTAAGTAGCTAGGAGACCTTGGTCAAGTCACTTCATCCTCAGTTTCCTCAGTTCTGCAAGTAGGTTTACTGTGGAGATTAAATGAGAAAAACAATGTGAATTACATGATATATAGCATTCTAGTCATTACCCAGTTAATTATAACTCAAAACTACTGAAACACACACACACACAAAAAAAACTAAAACACAAAATTGACTTACCCGAGTCACACAGAATTCACTGTACCTCTGTATGAAATCATCTTACTGTTATATATTCATTTGCATCTTAGACATGAATTGTGTAATAAATATTTTGAGTTTATGGTGGTTAGGGTGTTAATGTTAACCTTGCTCTGTTACAAATATTTAAGGGGTAGTGGGGAGAGATATAATAAAACAGTAAACCAGCAAACTTTGCCTCTCGTAATTTCCTCCTGCTTTGCAGATCTTTACCAAGAAAGATTTAAAGAAAGTCTATAAAAGTACTTATTGGCCAGGCACGGTGTCTCACTCCTGTAATCCCAGCACTTTGGGAGGCCGAGGCGGGCGGATAATCTGAGATCAGGAGTTCCAGCCTGGCCAATATGGCAAAACCCTGTCTCTACTAAAAATACAAAAAATTAGCTGGGCATGGTGACGGGTGCCTGTAATCCCAGCTACTTGGGAGGCTGAGGCAGGAGAATCGCTTGAGCCCAGAAGGCAGAGGTTGCAGTGAGCCGAGATTGCACCATTGCACTCCACCTGGGCAACAAGAGCAAAACTCCGCCTCAAAAAACAAAAAAAAAAAAGAAAAGAAAAGAAAAAAGAAAAAGAAAAAAATGCTTATTATTCTGGAAAGTACAAAACTCTATTTTTTAATTTAGGGGAGATTCTGAGCTAGTTTAAGTGTTTCCCTACTTGAAAACTTTGTTGCTACCAATACATTAAAAGTTTAAAAATATATGTCTAAGCAAATGATTGTATCCAAATAAAAGAAAACTCAAATAAAATAACATATTACTACTACTATATTAAAAGTTTAAAAATACATGTCTAAGCAAATGATTGTAACCAAATAAAAGAAACAAATGAAGGTTGTCTGAACATATTCTAGACCTTAAGACATTTCCCAAAAAGGTTAAGTTTTAAGGATGTAACATCTCTTTCTAGAGTGACTCATTAAACAAATATTCCTATTGGCAATTTAGGTGAAAATGAACTTTTTCCCCTGTTACAGCTATAACTTTCCTACTGTCCAATTATTTTGGAAAGACTGTTGACCAGTATTGGCATGTCATAAACACATGACTTCTCCTCTGAGAAATGAGACTAATAAAATCCATAAAAGGTATAAACGTGCCTCCACATTTTGCTGTCCCACAAGCCATTTCTAGAAACTTCACCCCAGCCCCAATTTAGTTTACTTTATTGTACTTGCTTTCCATTCTATGCAATTCTCTTGTTAGAGATGAAGAAATGAATTCAGGAAACTCTATTAATGTGTTAAGGTATTTTATTGTATAGCTGATGGATATTTGGGAATTTGATTCATCTTGATGGTGTGAGACACTGGCGTTTTGACAAAGTTGGAGTGTATTCTGTTTTCCTTTTTTATTCCTAGTATGGTGGCCATTAGAGATGTTCAGCAAAATTTTGGGTTTTCTTCTTCCAGGTGCATAGAAGGATGGAAGTATTCTGACCCCTCTGCATTTAGCTGTGATCCTGTGATTTAATCTGGCAAATAACGTATTAGCAGAAGTGAGATGTGTCACTTACAGGCAGAACCATGAAGAGCCAGTGTGCAGTTTACCAAATCCCTTTCCTGGTGGCACAGCTGTTGCTGCCCCCCAGATGGAGTTTCCATCAGCATCCCACCCCTGGCACAGACGTGTGGAGTGGAGACCTCTCTGACACCCATAGATATTTAGCAAGAATGAGAAATAATCCTTTGTTACTGTAAATCCCAGAGATTTTTCTGTACTTCAGTATAACCTAGCCGCTCCTGACTAATACATTTAGAAAGGAAACTCATCTTTTCTTTTCTTTTTGGGAGACAATTTGAAAATTCTTCTCCTAGAGTGAAAAGTAGACTTCCGTGTCTAATTAAATAAAATAATCAGATAATGAAATCATTCAACTAGAAATCTGAATCTATTTTCTTAATCTATTCATACATTTCCCCAGGGTCAAAACATCTGGAACCCTCTGAAATAAGGAAAACAACTAACTTTTACAAATACTTAAAAGGAATCTCAGAATTATTGCTAGACCTCGACAAGAATATTCAGTGTGTCCTTAGTCCACTTGCAGATACATCATGAAGTGAGTTACATAGGGTTAGATTAGAAAAGACTTTATTAGCAATTGGCCAGGCACAGTGGCTCATGCCTGTAATCCCAGCACTTTGGGAGGCTGAGGCAGGAGGATCACCTGAGGCCAGGAGTTCGAGACCAGCCTGGTCAACATGATGAAACCTGATGAAACTCTGTCCCTACTAAAAATACAAAAATTAGCTAGGCATGGTGGCACACGCCTGTAGTCCCAGCTACTCAGGAGGCTGAGGCAGGAGAATCGCTTGAACCCAGGAGGCGGAGGTTACAGCGAGTCAAGATCATACCACTGCACTCCAGCCTGGGTGACAGAGAGAGACCCATCTCAAAAAGGAAAAGGCTTTATTAGCAACTGTATGCAGAAGTAAAGGAACTTTTCTCTCTGCATCATGTTCAATTCTGTAATTTCAGATTGGCAAAAAGGAAAAATATTTGATTAATCAACGTGAATTTAATAACATGATCTAAGGCAAGTCATTTAACTTTTCCAGACCTTCTTTTCCTCATATGGTGTTACTGACTGAATGTTTCAGCCTTGCCCCGCTCCTCTGCCCTGCCAAATTCATATATTGAAACTCATATGCACAATGTGATGGTATTGCTTCCCAAAGATAATTAGGAGGTAATTAGGTTAAGATGAGGCCATAAGGGTGGGATTAGTGTCCTTAAAAGAAAAGGTAGAGACTAAAGCTAGCATGCAGTCTCCATCTGTCTCTCTCTCTCTCTCTGTGTCTGTCTCTCCCTGCCATATGTGGACACAACAAGAAGGCAGCTGTCTGCAAGCCAGGAAGAGAGCCCTCACCAGAACCTTATCATGTTGGCATCCTGATCTCACTCTTCCCGACTTCCAGAATGGTGAGGAATAAATGTTTGTTGCTTAAGCCACCTAGTTTGTAGTATTTTGTTATAGCTGTCTGAGCTGAATAAGACACCTAGAAAACAAGAGTAGACAACATGAACTTCAGGGTACCACTCAGTTCTACTAAGCTAGAATTTTGAGGTATCTGGGTGACAGCAGTTTCAGAGTTGATGCTACAGTATAAAAATCTTCCTGTGTCTCCATCCCCAACACTATTTTGTGAATCTTTTTTCATTTTTTCATACTGATCTCAACCTAAAACAACTGTTTCTTAGGCAAAATAGTACTTCTTTCCTTAAACCTCAAATCTTTTAAACGTGGAAATCTGCTAGAAAAGTGTGCTATATAGGTTTGGGGCCATGTAAAATGCTTTGTCATTTTCTATCCAAGAGGAGAAATTTGCTTCTATATTGAAGAGCTATTCTCTATAGGTTTCATTATCTGATAACCTAAAGAGTTTTTCTGTGGATTTTCAGGAAACTTTTGTGAGAAAATATTGATTGTGTGATGAGTGCTATAGGGTGAAATCATTACTGTCTATTCTTTATCCTTGGTGTGGCATGATTGACTGCCAAGAATAATACTGCTATAATATTTTCATTTGGATAATAATTTAAATTTGACAAAGAAGTTTCACATGAGTTACTGCCTTGACTTCTCGCAACACACCATGCAACTGACATTTCTGCCCCGTTTCACAGAGGAGAAACATGTTTAGATCTGCCCATACCGTGTGGCTAAGAAGCACCAGATTTGGGGTGTAACTCAAAAGCCACAGCTGCCTATGAAATTTAGAAAGCTGTCTGAAGCTTTAGTAGGGAATAGGAAGTGTCAGAACAATGCCGTGGAGCACTTTTTTATAAAAAGATGCAGGATGCTTTCTGTTGCAGACATGACTGCTGGTAACAGATGCCTGGTTCACTCTTATCCTGGCCGCACCTGAGGACTATGCTCCTCTTCTAGAAGTTTGGCGCGGTCATCTGACTTAATTGATCCAGCACATTTATCTGCAGGCGAGAGAACCCCCAGAGCACTTGTTCTCCTCAACCGGAAATATTATTGAGATTAGATCCATCAGTTTGGGTCCTGATATCTGCACAGATATCCAGCCCTGAAAAGTAAAAACAAGCTTCTTTTCTGAGCAGTTCATCATGTACTGTTTTCTTTCCGTGAACAGAAGATTTTAACACTAAGATGATTTTATAGGCAGACTTGTAGAAGAAGCTAGCAGAGGCTTCTTAAACCCATTTGTGCCTATAGAGCCATACAGTTATCCAGGCCTGAAAAATATTAACAAATTTTTTTTCTGAACACTTCATCATGTAGTTTTTGCTCAGTGAATGGAAGATTTTATCACAAGGAGAAGTTTGTAGGCAGACATTTAGAAGAAACTGGCAGAAGTTTCTTGGACCATATATGCCTATAGGGCCATACAAATGTCCCTCCCTGAAAAGTAAAAGCAAGTTTCCTTTCTGAACAGTTTATCATGTGCTGTTTTTGTTCAGTAAATGGAATATTTTAACACCAAGAAGAGTTTGTAGGCAGACAGAAGAAGCACCGTGAGCTCTTTACCAATATGCAATGGATTTAATGTAAGCAAGTGGTTTAAGCCACTGGAATTTCTGGCTTGCTTGTTATTGCAGCTGAACTTAGCTTGTCTTCATTGGCACAGTTTCCTAATTCAAATTTAAATCTTTTGTAAAAGAGAACTATCTCTATAGGGTAGACACTCTTATAGTTCAGCCATAGACACATACCTTTCAAGGAGAAAGTATTCTTCTAGACCTCTCATGTTTTTATTTAAATTAATTTTATTATGTAACTTAAATATGTGCAAGCATAAAACTAGAGATCAATTCTTCATGCATACCAATGCTGAAACAATGGTGAAACTAAACTGCAAACTAAATGAAAAAGAAAAACTCCACAAAACCAATGATTTATAAGTAAACAATAATAAAATATGCGGATGACATTGTTTTGTGGAAACTGAATTACCTCTCAAATATCAACATCGCTTTGTATTCAATGGAGTAGATTCTTTTGGATATGGCATGCCTTTATAGTTATGTCATTTGTATCGCTTAATTCTTCTACCACTTTTCTCTCTTTGTAAACTACTACAAAACATTCCTTAGTTCATAGTATATAGGAAAAGCTTAAAGGAATAATTTCAGTATCAAATCCATTTCAGCCCCTTCTTACCAGCCTATGACAATTTAGAATTACCGTTGGCACCAATAAACATAAACTAAAACTTAAGTTCAGAAATTTCATGTCAGTCTTCAGTTTAAAGGTATTGCCCAGATGAATCTGTTTACCTTTTTAAGATCATCATTGAAATGAAAACCCTAAGTTTTAAATTTCTTATTAACAACTAGGAAGCTTCTCACCCTCAAGAACACATTTCAGATGCCACTGAAGTGCACACTTTAAAAACAGTTAGAGGGGTACATGTCATGTTAAGTATTACTATATTTTACCACAATTTAAAAAGATTTTTCAGAAAGAATAGCACAAGTATGATGAGAATCTTATCGCTGCTACAACTATTTTGATGCTGGGTGACCTTGAGGCAAGTTGCTTAACCTCTCTGAACCTCAGATAACTCATTTGCAAAGCAGTTCTGTCTTTGGTTTTTGTTTGCTTGATTGTTTTTTAGAGACAAGGTCTATGTTGCCCAAGCTGGAGTGCAGTGGCTGTTAACAAGTGTGATCAAAGATCATAGCAGCCTCAAACTCCTGGGCTCAAGTGATCCTCCTGCCTCAGCCTCCCAAGTTGCTAGGACTATAGGCTCAGGCCACCATGCCCAGCTTAAAGAGTTGTTTTGATGAACAAAAAGAAGAGTGAATGGAAGAGTCTAGCATAGTACCAGTCTGTGGAGAACTGCTTTGCATTTTCCTTCTGGGCAATAGCAAGGCTGCATTTCCTGGCTTCCATTGAAGTCAGGGTGAGGTGGGATTGAAGAAAGCCATTTCCAGACATAGTCCATCAATCCTCCTGCATAATCTTCCACTCTTTTTCTCCTCCTTCTGTGGGCTAAATCAGAGAATCTAACACTGGACTCCGATGCCCTCTGGCAAGACTTAGCAAATTTTCCCTGTAATGGGACAGATGGTAAATATTTTAACCTTCATGGACCATACAGTCTCTGTCACAACTGCTTCACTCTACCATTGCAATGTGAGAGCAGCTACAAAGCACAAATGAAAGGGAAGTGAATAGGTGTGACTGTCTTCCAATAAAACTTTATTTACCAAAAAATGTTTAAAAACAGTAGGTTGGCCGAGACGGGCGGATCATGAGGTCAGGAGTTCAAGACCAGCCTGACCAACATGGTGAAACCCCATCTCTAGTAAAAATACAAAAATTAGCCGGGCGTGGTGGCACGCACCTCTAATCACAGCTACTCAGAAGGCTGAGGCAGGAGAATTGCTTGAACCTGGGAGGCAGAGGTTGCAGTAACACGAGATTGCGCCACTGCATTACAACCTGGGAAACTCTGTTTCAAAAAAAAAAAACAGTAGGTAGGTTGGAATTGACCCATGAGCCACAGTGTGCTGACTCCCACTCTAAGGTATCTCAGAGTCAGAAAATGGAAGGAGTTTGTGTCCATAAACTACTACATGAGGAAATAGATTTTGTATGAGCAAGACATGAACATCTATTGTGTTAAGTCATTGAAATTTCAGAGCTGTTTGACAATAGCCTACTCTGATATAATGCTCAAACACGTAGATGGCTTTCTGTAAATACCACACTTCCCTTTTCTCCCTACAGTTCCTTTAAAGACAGGGACTGTGGATTATTCATCTGTTTACCCTCTCCAGAGCCTTCCCGATACCCATTAATGAAATAAATATAATTTCCATCAGAAAAAGAAAGATGTGCGTGAAAAGATTAATGGATACAGCATCTATAACATTCTAAGTTGTCACTGCCTCCCCCTCCTTCATTCCACTGCCCTATTCCTAGACACATATTTGGGATGTTTTGTGCCCCATCCCAGATAACAAGAAACATGTATCTGTGAGATGATTTTCTTTCTTTCTTTCTTTTTTCCTTGTCACCCAGGTTGGAGTGCAATAGCACGATATCGGCTCACTGCAACCTCCGCCTCCAGGTTCAAGCGATTCTCCCGCCTTAGCCTTTTGAATTGCTGGGATTGTGGGCACCTGCCACCATGCCCAGCTAATTTTTGTATTTTTAGTAGAGACAGGGTTTCACCATGTTGGTCAGACTGGTCTTGAACTCCTGACTTCAGGTGATCTGCTTGCCTCAGCCTCCCAAAGGGCTGGGATTACAGGTGTGAGTCGCCGCACGTGGCCTATGAGATGATTTTCTTGAGTAGAATGAAGGAAGCTTGGCTACTGAGTCCATTTTATGTGAACACATTGCTGCTTATTATAGTCAGTTCCTGGAACCCATTGTAAAGTCAGTTCTGGGTTTTTTCTCAGCTACCATGTAATAACAGTCGCAGCCTGCCTCCTGTCACCCTAACACCATCACCATTGTGGATGAGTATTTTTACCCCTAGTTTATAGTTAGGAAGCCTGAGACCCAGAGGGATTAAAGAGCTTTTCCAAAATCATATGGCTGGCAACACCAGTAATCTGGGCTGCCTGAGTCCTAAACATCATTCTACTCCAGCATTGAATTCTGAGACCTCTAGAATCTTACCCACCTTCCCTGTTTGAAATATATTTGTTGGGGAACAATTGACCTCGGAATGAATAATTTGTCACTACTCTGAGAGAGTTTCACCGAGTTTCACATTTTCCCATTACAAAAGGAAAATGAGAAAATATGTCCTAGATACGACAGAGAAAAATACTTCATTGTCTTAATTGCCTTTCTATTTCAATCAAGGAACGCATTTAATTATTTCTGAACTACATTCAAAACTCTCTCTCAAGAATATTACTCTCCCCAGGTGAGTTAACCAAAGCTCTGCACAACATTTCTCAAGTCTGAATAATAACATCAAAAAATTTATTGAGCACTTTTTATATGCCAAACTGGTCTAAATTCTTTCTGTTTATGACCTCATTTATTCCTCATGGCAAGTCTATGAAGTGGAAGCAATCAGTATCTCTTCTAACAAATGAGTAAACTGAGGCACACAGGGATGAGATAGTTTATCTAAGATCATAAGACAGTAGGTGGTGAAGTCAGCATTGGATCCCAGACCACGCCCGAGGCCACCACTCCACCATGCTGCCTCTCAAGAAAAAGATTCAGTTTCCCCTTTGAGATACACATTTCTGAGTATACGTGCAAAAGCAACGTGGAGAAACCACCCCAGATGACTTGATTAAGCTACAGAAGGGACATTTGGGGTCTCAAGCCTCTAGAAATCAAGGTGGAGCATGTAGAAGCTATAGGGTCAGGAGAAGCAGGGTTTGACTTCTTTTTTTTTTTTTTTCTTTGAGACCAAGTCTCGCTCTGTCGCCCAGGCTGGAGTGCAGTGGTGTAGTCTCGGCTCAATACAACCTCCACCTCCAGTGTTCAAGCGATTCTCCTGCCTCAGGCTCCTGAGTAACTGGGATTACAGGCGCACTCCACTAGACTGGCTAATTTTTGTATTTTTAGTAAAGACAGAGTTTCACCATGTTGGTCAGGCTGGTCTTGAACTCCTGACCTCGTGATCCGCCTGCCTCTGCCTCCCAAAGTATTGGGATTACAGGCATGAGCCACTGCATCCGGCCTGGGTTTGACTTCTTAAGCAACCTGAGGAACGATGTCCTTGCTGCTGAGCAGGTTGCTCTGAGCCCTGGAAAGCCCACATGACACACATTTAGCACCTAATGCTGGCTTCATCATGGCTGTTGGAAACCACGTGGAAAAGAAATAACTTTTTTTGTGATCTGTACGTTATGGCTATTATTTTTTACCTCGCTTAGCTTTTCAAGAAAATGAAGACCAGTCGACTTAGTATTTGTACTCTAAAATTGAATGGCATGAACACATGTGTTGTATAAGTGAGAAGTATTTTCTTGTGTGATGGACTATAGCCTTCAGAAAGCACCTACTGTTAAACAGAATAGAGATTGGATTTTGAAATATGTAGGCCACATCAGTAGGAAAGTTGACACTTCAAATTGCCCACAAGGACTTTACACTTTACAATAGGTAAAATGTGGCGTACCTTATGTTTTCAGACCAAATGATTTTGTAATTTGAATTCAAAATTTTTTTAGTCTTCACAGTATTCTTAGTTTTAAAAGCATGGTTATTTTTAGTATTTTCATAAAAATATTCTATTTCATTAATTTTGTATAAGGGCATATGTGAGAAGCATTGATATTTTTAAAATATAAAAATACAGCCTCTTTCTAATAAGCAAGAGCAATTGTTGATTTTTAAATTTTGTGTTTTTGGAGGCTTCCATTCACAAATCTGATTGTTTAAATAAATCTATCTCCAGTAAATATGCTGGCACTTAGACTACGAGTTCAGTTAAGATTTGCGGAACTCACACTGTCTTGAGACGTGCAAACAGTTGTTGTTCAATAAGGACTTGGATAATATTCTTAAATAACTAGGATTAGATAAGAAATCTAAGCAAAGTTAATTTCCCCTTCCTTTTCCTTGATGCTAGTCCATAATCCTATCCAGAGTACTTCACATGCAGTTAAGCACTCAAATTCCATCATGTTGTGGGGATATCATGCCAACTTGGATATACTCAAGAATGTGAAAGACCAAAATAGTATCATTGAGCTTCTGGTTTCCAGTCATGGCAGCTAGGTCATTCAAATCAACCCTCTACTACCAACACACAGACACATACACACACACACACACACACACACACACAGACAGGTCAAAATAATTTTGAACTCGACTGAAAAGAAAAAAACAGCAGTCGGAAGTTCCCAGGACAATTTGGGGGGACAGACTTGTAACCAGAAAAACAACTGGAATATCAGACACGAAAGCACTTAGGCCTGAAAGCATTTCTGGCTATTGGGGTTGCATGGAGAGAGGCAGCAAAGGTCAGGGCTCAAAGCCATCCAAGGTGGGAAATTTTTAGGAGACCTCCTCAAATTAAGCTAGGATTTCAATGAGAATCTGCAGAATCAACAGAAAGCAGAAACATTTACACTCCCCTCCTGTACTGAAAGTATCATACAGACTAAAATATCACCATAGTTACCATGTTTAAAGGAGTAAATGACAAACTCTACAATATCTGCAGGAAACAGAAAAACTATAAAATTTGTCATACCAGATTTGAAAAAGAAATAATTTTTATAAATAAAGACTAAAATAATGCTAAGAACTCAGTGAATGGATTTGACAGCAGATTGGGTAAGAAAGAATTAATGAATGGAAAGATAAATTAAACTATCCAACTGAAACATGGAACAGGAAAAATAAAAACGAGAGTAAGACACAAGGAGGATAGAGTGAGAAATCTAACATCGTGTCCTTGGGAGGAGAGGAAAGAGAAGATGTGGTGCAGGAAATGTTTGCAGAGAAAATGGCTGCGAATTTTCCAGAATTGAAGGAACATGTCAATCTATAAATTGAGGAGATCCAGGGAACCCCAAGCAAGTAAAATAAAATCTGCAACATGCACTATAGTAAAATTGCAGAAAAACAAATGTAAAGAGAAAAATATTTAAAACAGCCAGAGGGAAAAAAGAAAGTTAAGCTAT
This sequence comes from Papio anubis, assembly GCF_008728515.1. Classification (NCBI taxonomy): domain Eukaryota; kingdom Metazoa; phylum Chordata; class Mammalia; order Primates; family Cercopithecidae; genus Papio; species Papio anubis. The sequence goes on from NC_044980.1 coordinate 151,785,938, forward strand.
TTTTATTTATTTATTTATTTATTTATTTATTTATTTATTTTTGCGAGATGGAGTCTCGCTCTGTCGCCCAGGCTGGAGTGCAGTGGCACAATCTAGGCTCACTGCAAGCTCCGCCTCCCAGGTTCATGCCATTTTCCCGCTGAGTAGCTGGGACTACAGGCGCCCGCCACCACACCCGGCTAATTTTTTGTATTTTTAGTAGAGACAGGGTTTCACCGTGTTAGCCAGGTTGGCCTCGATCTCCTGACCTCGTGATCCTCCCGCCTCGGCCTCCCAAAGTGCTGGGATTACAGGCGTGAGCCACGGCGCCTGGCCCAATAAGTTACTTTTTAAAGAATGACAATTAGAGTGATCCTAACAAAGAGCCAGCTCTTCTCTCAGTAGCAGTAATGGCAGAGAGAAGATAGCGAAATGGTGTTTTCAGTGTACCAAAAGAAAATCATTGCCACATAGAATTCTACACCCAGTCAAAGTCAGACTAAACATGACAGAATTTGTCATCAGCAGAGTCTCACTACAGAAAATCTCTTGCTGTACTTAGGCAGAAAGATAATGACACCAGAAAGAAAATCTGATACGCATCAAACTTTATGGAACAAAGAAAGTTGGTAATGTGGGTAAACAAAATAAGCATCGACTGTATAAAATAGCAATGAGAATTTCTAGTGGGGAAAAGGGAGAATTGATTAAATTATCAGACAACAAAAGCATATGACTTTGAAGAAGGGAAATAGAGAAATAATAAAAGGTTCTTCTTTGTGGTTTCCCTGTGTTCCGCGTTTGTCCAGGAAGGGAATAACATTCTAATTACTCGTAAACTTGGGTACATTAATTACGGAGGTTGCAATTTCTAGGATTAGTTTCCTACCCCTGCCATAACAGAGTACCACGAACTGGGGGACTTAAACAACAGAAATATATTCTTTCATAGTATCAGAGGCTAGAGGTCCAAAATCAAGGTGTTGGCAGGGCCATGTTCTCTCTGAACGCTCTTGGGAAGAAGCCCTCTTTTCTTTTTCTAGTCTCTGGTAGTCTCAGGCATTCCTTGGCTTGTGGCAACATCACTCCAATCTCTGTCTTCACAGGGCTCTGTCTTCACAGGGCTATCATCCCTGTACGTCACTGCCGTCTCCTCTTCTTACAAGGACGCCAGCCATATTGGATTAGGTTGCACCCTGATGACCTCATCTAAATTTTATTACATCTGCAAGATCCTATTTCAAAATCAGGTTACAGAGTGGGGGTAAGGAGGTTAAGGCTTCAGTGTATCTTTTGGAGGGAAACAATTCAATCCATAACATAAGGTAACAACTACAATTATAGAACTAGGGTGTGTTACTTCGAAACGAGTAGGGGAAATTTCAGTAGTCCCTCCTTTTCCCAGGTTTCACTTTCCTGCATTTCAATTATCCAGGGTCAACCATGATCTGAAAATAGGCAAGTATATGTCTCTAAAAGAACAATTGAGTTAAAAAAAATTAAAGATAATAGATGAATATAGTACAATAAGATATTCTGAGAGAGACCACACCCACATAACTTTCATTACTGTATGTTGTTATAATTGTTCTATTTTATTATTAGCTATTGTTGTCCATCTCTTACTGTGCCTAATTTATAAGTTAAATTCTATTATAGGTATGTATATATGGGAAAAAACATAGTATTGATAGGGTTTGGCACTATTAGCAGTTTCAGTCATCCACTGGATGTTTTCAAAAGTATGTCCTGTGAATAAGGGGGGACTACTTTAATGGAATAATTATAAATGCTCAGGATTAAAAATAATATTGATGCCAGGAGCAGTGGCTCACACCTGTAATCCCAGCACTTTGGGAGGCTGAGGCAGGCAGATGACTTGAGGTCAGGAGTTCGAGATCAGTCTGGCCAATATGGTAAAACCCTGTCTCTACTAAAAACACAAAAATTAGCTGGGCTTCGTGGTGGGCACCTATAATTCCAGCTACTCGGGAGGCTGAGACGGGATAATCCCTTGAACCTGGGAGGCACAGGTTGCAGTGAGCCAAGATCACTCCACTGCACTCCAGCCTGGGCTACCAAGTGAGACTCTGCCTCAAAAACAATAATAAAAATGATACCAAAACCTAACAAAAACAGTGTAAGAGAAGAATACAGGTTAATCCTATTCATGAACCTGGATTTTTAAAAATTTAAACAAAATATTAACAAATTGAATTCACAATATACAAGAAGGACAATAGCTCGTGAACGAGTAGAATTTATCCTTTGATTTTAAGGTTGATGTAGCATAATGAAAAGCAAGTAATTCACCTCATTAATAGATTAAAAGAGGAAAATCATACTGTCTTCATCACAAAAGAAGCAGAAAATGTCGTTAATGTAGATAATAATAGTATTATTATATAAACTTAACTTTACTGCGATGATAAAATGAATCTTTATCTAGTAATTAGTGCCTGGCATGTAGTAAACATTCAATAAAATCCTATATATCATCGCTATTTATAAACTCTAACAGGCATTTTACACACATGTACAGAAGATATCCAAATGACTAACCACACATAGGAAGGTGCTCAACTGTATTACAATTCAGGCAAATACAAAATAAAACCAGAGTAAGACATTCTTACACCTATCAAATAGGCAAAAGTTAGGCTGGGTGCAGTGACTGATGCCTATAATCCCAGCAATTTGGGAGTATGAGCTGGGAGGATTCCTTGAGCCCAGGAGTTAAAGAACAGCATGGGCAACACGGGGAGACCCCATCTTTACAAAATTTTTTTAAAAAAATCAGCTGGGTGTGGTGGCACATGCCTGTGGTCCCAGATCTTGGGGAGGCTGAGGCAGGAGGATCACTTGAGCCCAGGATGTTGATGCTGCAGTGAGTCTGTCTGGGTCACAGAACAAGACCCTGTTTGAAAAAAAATAGTCAAAAGTTTGAAAATCTGACAATGCAAGTGTTACTTAATATATGTGAGAACTCTCATACACTTTTAATAAGTACAAACACTTTGGAACAAAGTCTGACACTGTTTACAAACTATTTTACCCTATAATCTAGAAATTTCACCTCTAGGTGTATACTCTACAGAAATGCCATTAAATCACCTAACATGTCAGGGATATATCTTACATGGTCGTAGTGTATAATCCTATTTATATATTGCTAAATTCAAATTTTTAATACTTTGTTGAGAATGTTTGTATCTATGTTCACGAAGGAAATTGGTCTGTAGTTTTCTTTTCCAGTGAGGTCATTGTCTGGTTTTGGTAACGGGGTAATAGTGACTTCATCAAGTGAGTTCAGAAGTGTTCCCTCCCCCTTATTTTTGGAAAAATTTTGTGAAGGATTGGTATTATTTCTTTAAATATTTTATTGAATTTACCAGTAAAATCATCTGGTTCTGGACTCTTCCCTCTGGAAATATTTTTAATTGCTAATTCGATTTCTTTTAAATTCAAATATTTGAGGTTTACTCGGACTTTTAAAATTGCTAATTCTTCTTTTTATAATGTTTTGGAATGCATTGAGTTTACACAGGTGTAATGATGTGTTGAAATCTTGTGCTCTCCAAGGAAGCTTCTTCTTTTTTTTTTTTTTTTTGAGATGGAGTCTCGCTCCGTTGCCCAGGCTGGAGTGCAGTGATGCATGGTCTCTGCTCACTGCAAGCTCTGCCTCCCAGATTCACGCCATTCTTCTGCCTCAGCCTCCCAAGTAGCTGGGACTACAGGCGCCCGCCACCTCGCCCGGCTAATGTTTTTTTTTGAGACGGAGTCTCGCTCTGTCGCCCAAACTGGAGTGCAGTGGCCGGATCTCAGCTCACTGCAAGCTCCGCCTCCCGGGTTCACGCCATTCTCCTGCCTCAGCCTCCCGAGTAGCTGGGACTACAGGCGCCCCCCACCTCGCCCGGCTAGTTTTTTGTATTTTTTAGTAGAGACGGGGTTTCACCGTGTTAGCCAGGATGGTCTCGATCTCCTGACCTTGTGATCCGCCCGTCTCAGCCTCCCAAAGTGCTGGGATTACGGGCTTGAGCCACCGCGCCCGGCCATGTATTTTTTTTAAGTAGAGACGGTGTTTCACCATGTTAGCCAGGATGGTCTCGATCTCCTGACCTTGTGATTTGCCCACCTCAGCCTCCCAAAGTGCTGGGATTACAGGCTGAGTCATTTTTAAGTGTACAGTTCAGTAGTGCTAAGCACAGTCAAACTTGTGCAACCAATCTCCAGGCTATTTTCATCAAACTGAAACTCTATACCACTAAACATCTCCCCATTCTCCCCTCCTCTTGCAACCACTGTTCTACTTTCTGCCTCTATAAATTTAACTAATCTAGGCACCTCATACAAGTGGAACCATATAGCATTTGTCTTTTGTTTTTGAGGCAGAGTCCCCTCTGTCATGCAGGCTGGAGTGCAATGGCGTAATCTTGACTCACTGCACCCTCTGCCTTCTGGGTTCAAGTGATTCTCATGCTTCTGCCACCCAAATAGCTGGGATTACAGGTACACGCCATTACGCCCAGCTAATTTTTTGTAGAGACAGAGTTTCACCATGTTGACCAGACTGGTCTTGAACCCCTGACCTCAAGTTATCCCTCTTCCTCAGCCTCCCCAAATGCTGGGATCACAGGTGCAAGCCACTGTGCCCAGCTGTGTTTGTCTTTTTGTGACTGAAGGTCAAAGTTTATTTATGTGGTAGCGTGTGTCAGAATTTCCTTCTTTTTCAAGGTTGAATAATATTCCATTACAAGTGTACACCACATTTGTTAATTCATTCACTTGTCAATGAATGCTTGGGTTGCTTCTACCTTATGGCTATTGGGGATAATGCTGCTATGAACATGAGTGTTCAATTTCTTTTCTTCTTATCTGTCCATATTTTCTATTTCTTAGTGTTTGTAATTTACGACTTTCTCAGAATGTTCTCATTTCATCTAAGTTGTCTAATTTGTTGGTATAAAGTTATTCATAATATTTTCATATAATCCTTTTAATTCCCATAGTGTTGGTAATAACATCCATTGTTTAATTTCTGATTTTTAGCAATCTGTATCTTCTCTTTTATTTTCTTTCTCAGACTTGCTAAGAATTTGCCAATTTTGTTAATATTTTCAAACAACCAACTTTTGGTTTCACTGATTCTCTCTATGGGATCCACTGATTTCTGCTCTAATATTTTTTACTTCTCTCCTTTTGCTTATAGTTTCTTAAGGAGGAAGTTTAGATTACTGATAACATTTAGATTACCTTTGTTCTTTTCTGATATAGACATTTAGAGCTAAAACTTTCCTTCTAAGTGCTTATTTAATGCAACCCATACATTTTCTATGCTGTGTTTTCATTATCATTTAGTTCAAAGTGTATTTTAATTTCCCTTGTGATTTCTTCTTTGACTCATGGGCTCTTTAAAAGTGTTTTGTATAATTTCCAAATATTTGAGTTTTACTCAGAATTCTTACTATTGTGAATCCCTAAACCTAATTTAATTCTGTTGTGATCAGAGAACAAACTTTAAATGATTTTGAACTTTGAAAATGTATTGAGATTTGTTTATTGATACATTATATGATTTATCCTGGAGAATGTTCCACGTGCACTTGAAAATAATATGTATTCTGCATTTATTGGGTTGTTTGTTCTATAAATGTTAGTTAAATTGATTGATAGCGTTGTTCGGGTCTTAGTGTTGTTCAGGTCTTCCATATCCTTCTTGTTTTTCTCTCTAGTTGTATCAATTATTGAGTGTGAAATCGTCAACTATTATTGTTAAATTGTTTACATCTCCTTTTAATTCTGTCAAATTTTGCTTTATGTGTTTTGAAGCTCTATAATTTGGTGCATAGAGATTTACAATTGTTATATTTTCTGAATTATTGCTATTTTATTAGTATAACATGCCCTTTTGTCTCTAATAATATTTCTTATTTTAAAGATTATTTTGTCTGATAAAAGCCATTTCAACCCTCTTATGGTTAATGTTTACGTGGTATATTATTTCAATCCTTTTCTTTTAACCTATTCGTGCCTTTGAATCTAAAACAGATCTCTTATAGATAGCATATTATTGGCTCTTGCTTTTTCATTCAGTCTGACAATCTCTGCCTTTTGAGTGGAGTATTTAGTGAGTGTTTAGTCTGATCATGTTTAATGTAACTATTGATAATCTTTGCATTATGTCTGCCATTTTGCTGTGTGGTGTTTGTCTCACGTATTTCCTCTGTTCCTGCTTTACTGCCTCCTTTTGTGTTAAAGAAATATTTTTAATGTGTCATTTTTAATTCCTCTGTGTACATTTTACTATATTTTTTTAGGTATTTTCTTAGTGGTTGTATTTGGGTTTACAATATGCATTTCAACTTATCACAATCTACTTCAGAATAATACTAAGTCATTTCTGGTAAAATATGGAAACATTGCTCTAATATGGGGTTTCCAATTTTTTGACTTCCCTGGGCCACACTGGAAGACAAATTGTCTTGGGCCACACATAAAATACATTAACACTAATGATAGTTAATGAGCTTTAAAAAAAATTCCACGCATAAATCTCATAATGTTTTAAGAAAGTTTACATATTTGTGTTGGGCCACATTTAAAGCCATCCTAGGCTGCATGCATGTGGCCCACAGGCCATGGGTTGGACAAGCTTGCTCTAATATATCTTTTTCTTCCCCTTCATTAGTGCTATTATGTTTTATAGATTATGTCTATATATTAACTCTATATAACTAGATTGTTATAAGTATTGCCTTATACAGTCTCGCATCATTTGAAGAAATTAAAAGAAAAATGAGGAAAACTTATTTCTAGAGACTTTTATATTTTCCCACATATTTGTCATTTCTGACATTCTTCATTTATTCTTTAGGATTACAGTTATTTTCTGTTGTCATTTTTTTCAGCCTAACAGACCTTTTCTGTATTTTTGTAATGCAGCTCTGCTAGTGAGGAATTTTTTCAATATTCATTTATTTCCAGAACATCTTTATTTTGTATTCACTTTTGAAGGATAATTTTGCTTGATGTAGAATTCTAAGTTTGCAGGCTTTAAAAAATGTTTCCTATCAGCACTTTGAACATAGCTTTGTACTGCTTTTCTGGCCTCCATTCTTTCTGATAGGAAATCAGATGTTACTAGGATTCTTGTTCCTCTGTGTTGTGGGGTTTTTTTTGTTGTTGTTGTTTTTGAGATTTTCTCTTTGCATTTATTTTTCAACAGGTTAATTCTGAGGTGTCTAAGGAGGATCTTTTTGTGTATATCCTACTTGAAATTCTTTGAAGTTCTTGGATCTGTACATTAATATATTTTCATAAAATTTGAAATGTTTTTGGCCATTATTTTTAGACGTTTTTCTATCTCATTTTCCTTTCCATCTCTTTCTGAGACTCCCATTACACCTAGATTGGTACATTTAATATTATTCCACAGGTCTATAAGGATTGTCTGCTCCACTTTCATCATTTTTATCCCTATTCTTCAGATTGGGTAATTTTCACTGCTCTATTTTCAAATTCCTCTTCCTTCCTTCCTTCCTTCCTTTCTTTCTTTCTTTCTTTCTTCTTTTTCTTTTTTTTTTTTCCCAGGGTCTCACTCACTCTGTCACCCAGGTTGGCATGCAGTGGTATGATCTCAGCTCATTGCAACCTCTGTCTCTCGGGTTCAAGCAATTCTCCTGCCTCAGCCTCCTGAGTAGTGAGATTACAGGCACACACCACCACGCCTGTCCACCTTTTTTTTTTTTTTTTTTTTTTGTATTTTTAGTAGAGATGGAGTTTCACCATGTTGGCCGGGCTGGTCCTGAACTCCTGGCCTCAAGTGATCTGCCTGCCTCAGCATCCCAAAGTGTTGGCATTACAGGCGTGAACCACCAGACTCGGACCTAGTTCTTTCTTTTGCTAGCTCAGAATTACAGTTAAGCCTCTGTAGTAAACTATTCATTTCAGTTATTAGAATCTTTAACTTCAGAATTTTCATTTGTTTTAAATAATTTTTATCTCTTCATTGAGATTCTCTATTTATTCAGTCATTGTTGTCATGTTTTGCTTCAATCTTTAAAAATTGTTTTCTTCAACTCTTTGAACACATTTATAATAGCTACTTTGAAATTTTGTCTTCTAAATTCATTATCTGGAAACACTCAGAGACAGTTTCAGTAGACTCAGTTTGGTCACCCTTTTGGTTTCTTTATATGCCTTGTAATTTTATATTGAATATTGAACAGCTTAGCTAATACTGCAGCCACTCTGGATTGTGATTTTTTTTCCTCCTAGAGTTGTTTTATTTGTGTATTTGTTTGTTTGTCTGTTTGTTTTCTAACTTAGTAACTTGCCTGGGCTAAATCTATAAAGTGTGTGGCCACTGTTGACTTTGATCAGCTTTTATCTTTGTTTACATTTTAAAGCCTGGATGCCTAGGAATTGCCCTTGATAGCTTAGAGTTCAGGTAAAGAATGGTCAGGAATAGCACTCAAGCACCTCAAGCCAGTGAGGCTTTCACTCTTTACTAATGGGCTACGTGTGGACTGGGGAGTACATTCAAAACTTAGGAAGTTTTTAAGTCAGGCTTCGCTTTTATTTTCTGATAGACTTTCTTATTTCTCTTGTGTTCATGTGTGCAGGTTCTATTGGCCAGGCATGTGTGAATGGCCTGGGTTCAAGCTTATCTCTGTAGCACATAAGCACAGCCTCCAGTCAACCCAGGATATGTGAGGAGATTATCAAGCCCCTGGGGCTATCTCACATCTGTGCACCCCCGTTAAATCCCTGGAAGCCTGTCAGTCCATCACTTGTCCCAAATAGGGCCATAATCTCAGACTAGTAGAGCTGCTGGCTCTCCCTATCCACTTGTTACTAAGATCGCCACTTTAACTGACAACATTCCAAATCAAGGAGCACCTTCTGGCAGCAGCAACAAGGCTGTGGGTCTCCATGACCTGGCCCCCCTGGTTGAACTACCACCACAGAACTGGCAGGCGGGGAGGGGATGGGAGCAGCCTGGGCAACACCACCACAGACTCATGCTGTTCTTACCCAAACTTCGGTACATTTCATCAGTTTGTGGTATGCTTTTGGTCAACTTCCAGAGCACTGAAATTGTTGGTTTTGAAGTTTTGACCAACTTAGTAGTTTCTTTTTGAAGACAGAATTTCTCTGCCTTCTCGTTGCATCATGCTAGAAAGTTGAAAGTCTAAAAGCATTATTTCTATGTGCTTCTCTGCACAATAATTAATGAAATAATTATACTAATTATTATTACAATAATTGTTTCACTAATTATTGTAAAAACAATTATTTATAAACATTTATTTATAAAATAATAATATGTATAATTATATGTACACTTATACTAATTATACATATAATTAGTATAATTTTTTATAAATATTTATAAATAGTTGTTTTACAATTATATACAATTATTTTCACTAATTAGTAAAATAATCATTGTGCAGATACGTCCATATAGTATACTAAATATATGTGAAATAATTATTGGTATACTTACTGTAATAATTATTGTAATCAGTATTTCCACTAATAATGATACAAATAAATATATAATTATATGATAGATAATAATAATATATAATAATATAATACTTAATATACCAATTATAATAATTACACAATAGATTATTTAAAATAACTATATGAAGTAATTATTAGTGAAATAATTATAGTGCAGATAAGTGCATATAATATAATTCCATTTATAGATCTAGTTCTAAGTGCAAACAAAACTATATGGTTTAGGGATGAGTGTATAGGTGATAATACTATGAAGAAAAGCAAGTAAGTGAAGATAGTAGTCACCTCTAGGGGAAGAAGGGGTTTTGATTGGAAATGGATACATGAAGTGCAAAGATAGCTTCTTGGATTCCGGTACTGTTCTGTTTCTTTTTTTTTTTTTTTTTTTTTTTTTTGAGACAGAGTCTCGCTCTGTCACTGTTCTGTTTCTTGACTTGGGTAGTGGTTAACAAATCCTCACTTTAGAACCATCTCTTCAACAGTGCATATAGTCTTATGCATGTTTCTCCATGCATATTATACATTACACTAAAAAGTATATAAAACATGTTAATTTGTTAATTTAAATTTATTTAATTAATAAATATTTATTGGGTAACATTAGTCTAAAAGGCACAATTCTAGGCAATGAGTATATACAGTAATACAAAGACAAGAAGGTCTCTGTTCTCATGGAACTTAAAGGTTAGTTTCATGGGAAAGACAGACAAAAAGTAAACCTCAAAAAAGTAATTTCATATTGCAGTAGAGTATGCAGGGCAGGGTGGCAGACAGAGAGAAGCATTGAGTACAAGGGACTTGAGCCTGATTTGTCTGATTAGGTCTCATCTAGAAGATGAAATTTGAGCTGAGAACTGAAGGGTGAAATGGAGACAGGCATGTAAAGATTTGGGGCAAATGCATCCCTGCAAATTAAAATAGCTAGTTCAGAGCTCCCAAAAATACCTAGAGAAGGAGACCGCAACTTGCAAAGAGAGTTTGACTTGCAAGTTGACATCAAACATCTGAAAGATGTGCTTTGGATGAGCTCAAGAATGTGTAGCCAGGATCAGTAGAGGAAAGCCATGGGGGGTGTAGGGGGCTGAGCTCTCTTCAAGGAAAGGCAGGATTTGCAGCCATTGTAACTTCTCGAGAGGCTGCTTGAAGAGTCAGCACAGCCAATATCACTGAAAGTGATTCTCGCTCTCTTGGTAAGATAGTGACCACATGTTTTTTGTCTATTCTCTCTCCCTTGGGGAGCAGCCCCCAATTTTCCTTGTGGAGAATTACCTCTCCTCTATTGTGGCAGCCTTGACTTAAACAATGACACTGGCCAAAGGGTGGTCACACACCTAAGGTTGTCCAAATGGACTTTCTTCCCCAGGACTCTCTTCTCTGCAGTGGTTAAGTATGGGGTTAGGAAGACTATGCAAAGCTGATCCCCCCCTGTGGTTGTTTCAGTGGCAGACTTAAATTTCTATGTAGAAGGGATGGGGCTGGCAGTCTATTGAGGGCAGGATTTGGGGGACCACTTTAACCTATCTTCACATAGCATTTTGCATAAGGGTAAGAAAGATCAACTTTTCACACAAAGAATTACAGTAGGATGGAGGGGTTTAAAGTTCTTCCAAATACCCTCAAATATCTCCTTGGAGTCACCACTGGGTGACACCACTGGTCAGTGCCTCTCACCTAGATCCTCAGAATCTTCAAGGTTCCTGAGTCGTCCTAGCCTGGTTCTTCAGCTGCCTTTTATTTCTGGAGACCCCCTTTTAATAACACAAATACCCTTTTTGGTTGAACTTGCCCAGAGTTGGTTTCTATTACTTGTACCACAGAAGGCTGATGGCAGATGGGGACAGACCCAGGCCCTAGATGAGATGAAGGAATTTTTAAAGCCTCTTTCAATGCTGTGGTTTTAAGATAAGCACAAATATAATTAGGCCTCTCTCATAGGAATCAATAGTTATAGATGTGCTGGAAAGACAATACTTGACTCAGTATCTCAAACAGACATGTTGGCTCTACACACTTGCAAACACTGAAATCAAGTATCATTTGCAGCCCTGGGGATATAGTTCCAGAAAGAGGCTCAAAGTACACTTAGCAGTGGTATTCAGAAAGCCATGGAAGGGGACTCTGCCAGAACGCCATCATCTGTAGGCTGATGTCAACACATAATAAAATAATAGAGTGAATGCTGGGGGAGGGAGGAATCTGTAACACGAAGAAGATAATGGAATCATAAACACTGATCAGCATCAGGAACAAATGGGGCTAGAGGAAACCTGAAGAATTCTTCAGAAAATCTCAAGTAAGTCTCCCACCAGAAACTAACCATGCCTCACATTTGATTTCCACTGGTATATTTCATGTATTTCATGACGTTGTGTAATATCTGCCCGCCCTGCTTTGAATCTCAGCAGAGTTACAGTGATAAAAACTAACAAAAAACAAACACAAAAACCCCAAGAGATTCATACTCTGATTTGGGGATGGGGCCTGGGGGGTACAGTATAGTTCAACATAATTTGTTATAGAAAAAATAGTTTCTATTGATTCATAATCAACCTTTTTAGTGATAATGTTTTGGGGGACGTGATCTCTCTGGGCAGTTTTTTGGGAAAACATCGTTTCCTGTTCGACAAAGAGCATTCTGTTTTGAACAGTGAAACTGACCTCTCAGCTTCTCAGTTTCTTTTTTTTTTTTTTTTTTTTTTTTTTTTTTGAGACTGAGTCTGGCTCTGTCGCCCAGGCTGGAGTGCAGTGGCCGGATCTCAGCTCACTGCAAGCTCCGCCTCCTGGGTTTACGCCATTCTCCTGCCTCAGCCTCCGGAGTAGCGGGGACGACAGGCGCCCGCCACCTCGCCCGGCTAGTTTTTTGTATTTTTTAGTAGAGACGGGGTTTCACCGTGTTAGCCAGGATGGTCTCGATCTCCTGACCTTGTGATCCGCCCGTCTCAGCCTCCCAAAGTGCTGGGATTACAGGCTTGAGCCACCGCGCCCGGCAGCTTCTCAGTTTCTAATAGCAAATTCAATCTACCTCACCAAGAAAAGAAAATTATGAAAAGGTAACTTCTATAATGCAGGAAATAATTGGTGTATTGATCTTTATGAATTTCCTGATTTCTTTACCTTATAATGGTTTTCCTTAATGGCAACACAGGCATTAAGAAAACAAAGCACATTTGATGGAAATTCGTTGTCTTCCCCTTTTTAAATTATTTAGTAACATCGGGCAGCTAAGAAATTGTTTCTGCTTCGATAAAATCCCCTATGCTAATTGTGGCCAGCAAATTAGTAATTATAATAGATTATACAAAGCAGGAAAGGGCTAAACTAATGTTAGGGAGTAAAGAGTGCAATTAGATGGCTCAGCCTAACGCATCTTCACTCTGAATCTCTGTGAAGAAGGAAGAAAAAAGCTCTGCACCAAAATTAAAGGGGACTCGTTTTCTGATTGCGTCCTAGGGGATTTGGAGAAAGCTCAAGCAATTTGAAGAATACCCTCAGGTTGTACTCAGCAGAATTCCTGACCTCTGCCACATCCTATCTATCATGAGCCTTTATCAGGAGGAGATGGCACATCACAAGCCATTTGGTGGCACATAATTGCTTCGACATTGACAGCAGAGGGGTATATATCATCTCCTCTGTTAAAAAGAGAGCGAGTGTTTTAAGTGGAAGAAGACTGAATGTAAAGGCAAATTTAAATAAACGTTAAAGGGAAGTTAAACCAATACAAAACTGAAGTGGATACCAAAACACAATGAAAGCTTAAATATATATTGAAGAAAACACTTAATAATGTATGATTTCTAATCATGCCCTTTAGAAATATTGAAGAATCAAGAATAAGAAAAGAAAAAGAAAAAGAATCCTATAGCTTAGAACAGCTTATGAAAGCATGAGACTGGTTTTGGACGGTACATAAAGTATTGTGGTTGGTTTCATGAACTGCATAGAGAGAAAGGTCTTCTCAGTCTCCATTCTTCTGCTGACGTTGGAAGGAAAGTTTCCGGGCTGGTCTGTCTTCAACTCCTCTTCAACACTTCCAAATCTCCCTTTTAAAAAAGGAGGAAAAAAGAGTAGACTCATGCTCTGAGCCTTTGGAAAACAATCGCTTGGATTTAATTATATTACTTTGTTTTTATTACATTTATTTTTGTGGTTACCTTTATTTATGGCAAGTGAACTGCTTTCCGCTTGTGATGGGCCTATGACATTTTTTCTTCATTTACATTTTAAAAAGCTGAGTCAACTTGAAGACAAGTACTATATAAATATATAAAAAAGAACACTGGTGAAAAAAAAAGAAAAATCAGTAGTGGGTCCAACGTCGTTGAACAAAAATCTTGTAAGGGACACTGAAATAACCTTAGTTGAGAAAACATCAGTTTAAAGTCATAGACTATGAGAGCTAGAAGAGACTAGGAGCAGCAATCCAAGTCTCCTCCACGTGAGGAGACCAAGTCCAGAGACAGAGCAGGAACTGCCCCGCTCCCACGGCTTGTAATGGCAGAGACAAGCTTTAAACCTGCTGCCTCCTCCTTCGTTGCTTTTACCATTATTTAATTTGTAGGCCTCACAAAGGCTATATGTGTTGAAACTGGCTAAATGTGCCCAGTCCAGAAACGAGTCAAAGTCAGGAGGGAGGCCGCCAAGGAATTTAGTCTTTACTGATAAAATTTGTGCAACTTGCAAAACCACAGTGACATCTAGTGGTATTCCTTGAAAATGCAACTTTAAAAAATACTTTCACATATTTAGAGGGTACAAGCGCAGTTTTCTTACATGCGTAGCAGTGAAGTCTAGGCTTTCAGTGTGCCCATCGCCCAAATAGAGAACATTGTACACAACAGGTAGTTCTTCAACCCTCACGACCCTCCCACCCTTTCAGCTTTTGTAGTCTCCAATGTCTATTTCACTCTGTATGTCCATGTGTATCCATTGTTTAGTTCCCAATTATAAGTGAGAACATGGGGTATTTGACTTTCTGTTTCTGAATTATTTCACTGGGGATAATGGCCTCCAGTTCCACCCATGTCGTTGCAAAAGACATGATTTTATTCTTTTTTATGGCTAAGTAGTATTCCGTGGTATATCTATACTTCATTTTCTTTACCCAGTCCTCCATCGATGGAGACAGTTAGGTTAACTCCATGTCTGTTTTGTGCATAGTGCTCCGATAAGCATATTAGTGCAAATATCTTTTTTATATAATTGTTTCTTTCCCTTTGGGTTTATACCGAGTAGCAGGATTGCTGGATCAAATGGTAGTTCTATTTTTAGATCTTTGAGAAATCATACTGTTTTCCATAAAGGTTGTACTAATATACATTCCCACCAACAGTGTAAAAGCATTCTCTTTTCTTCACATCCTTGCCAACATCTATTGTTTTTAGACTTTTTAATAATTGCTATTCTGACTGTTGTAAGATAATATCTCGTTGTGGTTTACTTTGTGAAAATGCAGCTCTTAATACAACCCTTGACTTAAGCAGGCTTGTCATTAAAAAGTACACATTGTTTTGTAGAATATCTCTTAGTATGGGTTTGTCTATTTCCTCATGATTAGATTATCCTTAACAAGAATATCTCGTAGGTGAAGGGGTGTCTTCCTTAGTGCATTGTGTCAAGAGGTACATGATGAGGGCTTGTTCTATCATTGGCAATGCTAACTTCAGTCACTTGATTACCGCGTTATCTACCAGGTTTATCTCCTATAGAGTTACTGTTCTTCCCTTTCTTAATCAGTGATTTGAGGGACAATATTTTGAGGCTATATAAGCATCAATTCCTTTTCAAACTTTCATCCACTGGTTTTAGTATCCATGGATAATTCTTGCCTAAATCAATTATTATTATAATGGTTGCAAAATAATAATTTTCTAATTCTGTCATTCCTTTCTCCATTTTATTAGTTAGCATTTTACTGAAAGAGGAGCTTTCCTGATTCACTTACGCATGTTTGTATTTATTTATTAGAATAAACTCATGAATTCTGACACAATCTACAATCCGTGGATCTAGAATTCATGAGTCTTTCATGAATAGATTATGTAGTAGATATTATATATCATTAGATATAGAGTACATATTCATGTACAGATTATGTCTAAATCTATAACCTATTGCTATTGTTATGTATTTCTTTTTAAAAATATAAATGTAGAGCATCACACACCGGGGTTTGTCATGGGGTGGGGGGCTAGAGAAGGGATAGCATTAGGAGAAATACCTAATATAGATGATGGGTTGATGGGTGCAGCAAACCACCATGGTATGTGTATACCCGTGTAATAAACCTGCTCGTTCTGCACATGTATCCCAGAACGTAAACTACAATAAAATAAATAAATAAAAATAAATAAATGTTATGAATGTCAAAATAGCATGAAGAATTGTTCCAGATTAAGGAGACCAAAGAGACATGACAACTGTAAACAATGCATAATCCTGGGCTCAATTCTGCAAGGGACCTCAGGGGAGGCGCTGCAAACAACTGTGAAGGACATTATTGCGATAATGGGTGAGCGTGAAATAATTCTGTGAAGTAGGTACTGTGGATTAAATAATAATACTGTTATCTGTGTTAAATTTTTTGGTTTTGATCATTTTACTGTAGTTATGTAAGAAAATGTCTTGCCTTAGGAAATACACACTGAAATAGGGTTAAAAGGGCATTACATCTGTGGCTTAGTCTCAAGTGGTTCAAAAATAATAGTGTGAGTGTGTGTGTGTATCGTGAAGGAATGACAATCAAATGTGGCAAAATGTTAACAACTGGTGAATCTGGGTGAAGGGTACATAAAAGTTCTAGCAACTTCTTGACTAAATTTGAAATTAAATCAAAATAAAAGTTACAAAAAAAGATAAAATAAGATTTTAAAGAATTTTAAATTGTCCTTTTTTTAAAAAAAGAACAAAATAAACAAGTAAACTTGCACCTAGAAGCTTGAGAATGTCAAAGTCTTGTTAAATTTCTTCCCACTGCTGCATACAGTTTGAGATAAAGCTCTGCTCTTTTCATTAGGGAATTATCTTGCTTGTCAAGGAAATCTATTATAAATTCCTAGTTCGAATTCCCTAGATGCCCAAAAAATTCCTCAAAGGCACAACAATTTGATAAAAGCTCACACATTTAATGTCATCACATACAGAAAACTGGCTATCCAGGTTGGGTTCTAGAATTGAACCCAACCAGCCAACCAGCTGTATTTGGACTAGAGGAAGCTCGCAATGAACAAACAAACAAAAACTGCTCTGAAATATAATTATCCTCATCTTAAAAGGAAAAGAAACTGGAGTGCTGGTGAGGATGCAGTTGGGAGAGTGAGTCACTGGATCTGGAGTCACTTCTTAAGGTGGTGCACCAGCCCTACCCATGACCTCATGGTTGTGAGTATGCGTCTAGCCTCCTCTCTCATGATTCCCCCTCTCTGCCCTCTTTCCTTAGCCTCCTCCACCCTCTAAAGAAACTGTAGTACTGGCCAGGATGCAGTTGAGAGAGTGAGTCACTGGATCTGGGGGGGGGAATTTGATGCAAAAGGGAAAGAATTGGTCACCAGCAAAACATCAATTGACAGGTAATGTGTGTTGCATATCCTTAGGTTGTTCTCCTTCATAATAAGCCTGCTGTATGTATTAATAGGCGCATTGCTACATATGCCTTGAAAATAAAGGAAACGGAACAGAACTTGGTACCAGGTGTGAACTGAGTGACACAACACCCTCCCAGACATGACATTTAGGGTGGTGTGGGGTTAGTGCTCCTCAGATCACATGACTGTGATGCAAAGCCTCTTCCCTGCCCTCCGGGAGCTGCCCTGCCCAGTTCCACTTCACTCTGCAAGACCCAGAGCTCCTGCTCCTCTGTCTTTGTATTCCTTGCTGTCTTTTCTAGGAAGCAAACATTGTATAGAGAAGAAAAGCAACAATAAAAAATGTCTGGGCTGGGAGCAGTGGCTCATGCCTGTAATGCCATCACTTTGGGAGGCTGAGGCAGGTCGATCACTTGAGGTCAGGAGTTCGAGACCAGCTTGGCCAACATGGTGAAACCCCGTCTGTACTAAAAATACAAAAGTTAGCCAGATGTGGTGGTGTGTGCCTGTAATCCCAGCTACTTGGGAGGCTGAGGCAACAGAATTGCTTGAACCCAGGAGGTGGAGGTTGCAGTGGACTGAGATCACACCACTGCACTCCAGCCAGGGTGACAGAGTAAAACTCCGTCTCAAAAAAATAAAATTATATATGTATCTTAGGTATGGGAGTTACATAGCTATGAGTTAGAATCGCAGTTCTAGAACTTACTGGTTGTGTGATCTGTGGGGTTAATGTATTTAACCATGCAAACTTCAATTTCCTCACCTGTAAGATGAAGGCTATTTTGAGTAAATATTCTAGACCTGGCACTTATAAGTGATGGCTGTACAATAGGTCCTGGGCGAAGCATTGTGGATCATGGAGGATGTCTGGTCCCTGGGCATCCTCCTCTCTTACCTTGACTGCCACAGTCTCTTGACTGATCTCTGGCATCCACTCTTATCCTCCTTCATGTCCATTGTCCACCCAATAGCAGTGTGAGTTTACTGAAAGGCAAATCTTCAGACCCAAGTCCAAACTTCTTAAGGTGGTGTACCAACCCACCCATGACCTCATGGTTGTGAGTATGTGTCTGGCCTCCTCTCTCATGATGCCCCCTCTCTGCTGTCTTTCCTTAGCCTCCTCCACCCTCTAAGCTCTAGTGCTGTCCAATAGACGTTTCTGCAATAATGGACATATTCTGTATCTGTAAAGTCCAATATGGTCATCACTACTCACATGTGGCCATTGGGCATGTGAAATGTGGCTGATGTGACTGAAGGACTGAATTTTTAATTTTTGAAACATTTTTAATTCAAATGTAAAAAGCCATATGAGGAGTGGCTGCCATAGTGGACAGAGCAAACACATAAAACTTCTTCAAGTCTCCAAGCTGCTGTGTTCTCTCTTGCCTCTGGGTCCTTGCATCACTGTTCTCACTCATGTAAATACTTCTTCATCCTTTATGTCTCAGCCTACATGTCACATGCTATGTGCATTCACAGGATAGGATAAGATGTATATAAGCTCTGCCACTGACAAATTTTCAACCAATAAACATTCATTGGTGCAAGTAGGTTATGCCTCAGTGCAATAACCCATTAATTGTACCCTTTGCTTTCTACCAACAGATGTGCAAGGTATTTTTCCCTCTGCCCTTGACTGTTCATTAATCCATGGTAGGGGACACCAGTGGATGGTCACAGGTTATGATTCCTTCCATCAATGTGTTTTGCTTGGTTTTCATAGCATTTTTTATTATTTATTTATTTATTATTTATTTTTGTATACAGAACCTCATTCTGTCATCCAGGCTGGAGTACAGTGGCATGATCTTGGCTCACTGCAACCTCCACATCCTGGGTTCAAGTGATTCTCCTGCCTCAGTCTCCTGAGTAGCAGGGATTACAGGTGCACACCACCACACCCGGCCAATTTTTGTATTTTTAGTAGAGACGGGGTTTCACCATGTTGGCCAGGCTGGTCTCGAACTCCTGATCTCAAGTGATCGACCTGCCTCAGCCTCCCAAAGTGATGGGATTACAGGCATGAGCCAATGTGCCTGGCTGGCTTTCATAGCATTTTTTAAATGGAGCCATCATTTTAAATGGAAAAGACTTCACTAAACATATGGATTGGATTCCTGGATGCTCTGGGGGAAAAAAAAAAAAATCAGTACATCTAACCACACTGGACCCATATCCATTTCTGCTCAGTGATAATCAGCTGACTCATTCCAATATGGTAGCCACTAGGCACATATAGCTACTTAAATTTAAGTTAATAAAAATGAACTAAAATGTAAAATTCTTCAGTCTCACTAGCCACCCTCAACTGCTTGATAACCACGTGTGGCTAATGGCTACTGTATTGGACAGGATAGATGCAAAACATTTTATTTTTTGTGATGGAGTTTCACTCTGTTGCCCAGGCTGGAGTACAGTGGCACAATCCACGATCTCAGCTCACTGCAACCTCTGCCTCCTGGGTTCAAGTGATTCTCCTGCCTCAGTTTCCCGAGTAGCTGGGATTACAGGCACCCACCACCACACTCGGCTAATTTCATATTTTTAGTAGAGATGTGCTTTCACCATGTTGGCCAGGTTGGTCTTGAACTCCTGGCCTCAGGCGATCCACCTGCCTCGGCCTCCCAAAGTGCTGGGATTACAGGCGTGAGCCACCATGCCCAGCCACAAAACATTTTCATCACAGCAGAATGTTCTGTTGATCCGTACTCCTGGAGGGTTGTTGGGGAGGGCTGCTTCCTGCAAGTGGAGCAAGCACTCTTCAAGTCTCTGTGGTCCTCAGCTGGCCTCCTTTACCCCCTTATGTCATCTACCTGATCCCTGTAGGCATCTGAATTCTAGAACTTGGTCTGCTACATGCTTTGGGGTTTCTGTTTAGTTTTGTGATATTTGAAAAATACCACTAACCCTAGGCCACCTGGAAGCTACAAAAAAAGCACTGGGAGTTATCTGAAAAAATGAATATGAAAGTAAGGATACCAAACCTGGAAAGAGGTGTGTGTGCATGTGTGTGCACGCACACACAAATGAGATCAGTGGTTCCATAGTATAAATTGTTTTGAAGCAAACCATGGTAAGAAAACACTGTGCATACACAGTCAATATTCAGCAAAAGATTAACAAAAGCAACTACCAGTCTGTTCCAAGATGGCCGAATAGGAACAGCTCTGGTCTGCAGCTCCCAGCATTATCAACACAGAAGATGGGTGATTTCTGCATTTCCAACTGAGGTACCTGGTTCATCTCATTGGGACTGGTTGGACAGTGGCTGCAGCCCACAGAGGGTGAGCCAAAGCAGGGTGGGGCATCGCCTCACCTGGGAAGCGCAAGGGGTTGGGGGACGTCCCTTTCCTAGCCAAGGGAAGCCATGACAGACTGTACCTGGAAACAGGGGACACTTACACCCTACTACCATACTTTTCCCATAGTCTTAGCAACTGGCAGACCAGGAGATTCTCTCCCATTCCTAGCCCAGTGGGTCCCACGCCCACAGAGCCTTGCTCACTGCTAGTGCAGCAGTCTGAGATCGACCTCTGAGGCTGCAGTCTGGCGTGGGGAGGAGCATCGGACATTGCTGAGGCTTGAGTAGGTAAACAAAGTCACCAGGAAGCTCAAACTGAGCGGAGCCCACCACAGCTCAGCAAGGCCTACAGCCTCCATAGACTCCACCTCTGTGGGCAGGGCATAGCTGAACAAAAGTCAGCAGAAACTTCTGCAGACTTAAACATCCTTGTTTGACAGCTCTGAAGAGAGCAGTGGTTCTTCCAGCATGATGTTTGAGCTCTGAGGATGGACAGACTGCCTCCTGAAGTGGGTTCCTGACCCCCATGTAGTCTAACTAGGAGACATCTCCTGGTAGGGGCTGACAGACACCTCATATATCCGGGTGCCCCTCTGGGATGAAGCTTCCAGAGGAAGGTTCAGGCAACAATATTTGCTGTTCTGCAGCTTCTGCTGGTGATACCCAGGCAAACAGGGTCTGGAGTGGACCTCCAGCAAACTCCAACAGACCTGCAGCTGAGGGACCTGTTAGAAGGAAAACTAACAAATAGAAAGGAATAACATCAACATCAACAAAAAGGACATCTACACCAAAACCCCATCTGTAGGTCACCAACATCAAAGACCAAAGGTAGATAAAACCACAAAGATGGGGAGAAACCAGAGCAGAAAAGCTGAAAATTCTAAAAACCAGAGTGCCTCTTCTCCAAAGGATCGCAGCTCCTCGCCAGCAATGGAACAAAGCTGGATGGAGAATGACTTTGACAAGTTGACGGAAGTAGGCTTCAGAAGGTCGGTAATAACAAACTTCTCTGAGCTAAAGAAGCATGTTCTAACCCATTGCAAGGAAGCTAAAAACCTTGAAAAATGGTTAGACGAATGGCTAACTAGAATAAACAGTGTAGAGAATAACTTAAATGACCTGATGGAGCTGAAAACCATGGAACAAGAACTTCATGACGCATGCACAAGCTTCAATAGCTGATTCAATCAAGTGGAAGAAAGGATATCAGTGATTGAAGATCAAATTAATGAAATAAAGTGAGAAGGCAAGATTAGAGAAAAAAGAGTGAAAAGAAACGAATAAAGCCTCCAAGAAATATGGGACTATGTGAAAAGGCCAAGTGTACATTTCACTGGTGTACCTGAAAGTGACAGGGAGAATGGAACTAAGTTGGAAAACACTCTTCAGGATATTATCCAGGAGAACTTCCCCAACTTAGCAAGGCAGGCCAACATGGAAATTCAGGAAATACAGAGAATAAACAAAGATACTCCTCCAGAAGAGCAACCCCAGGATACACAATTGTCAGATTTACCAAAGTTGAAATGAAGGAAAAAATGTTAAGGGAAGCCAGAGAGAAAGGTCAGGTTACCCACAAAGGGAAGCCCATCAGACTAACAGCAGATCTCTCTGCAGAAACCCTACAAGCCAGAAGAGAGTGGGGACCAATATTCAACATTCTTAAAGAAAAGAATTTTCAACTCAGAATTTCATATCCAACCAAACTAACCTTCATAAATGAAGGAGAAATAAAATCCTTTACAGACAAGCAAATGCTGAGAGATTTTTGTCACCACCAGGCCTGCCTTACAAGAGCTCCTGAAGGAAACACTAAACATGGAAAGAAACAACCAGTACCAGCCATTGCAAAAACATGCCAAACAGTAAAGACCATCGAAGCTGGGAAGAAACTGCATCAACTAATGAGCAAAATAACCAGCTAACATCATAATGACAGGATCAAATTCACACATAACAATATTAACCTTAAATGTAAATGGGCTAAATGCCCGAATTAAAAGACGCAGACTGGCAAATTGGATAAAGAGTCAAGGCCCATCAGTGTGCTGTATTTGTATTCAGGAGACCTATCTCACATGCAGAGACACACATAGGCTCAAAATAAAGGAATGGAGGAAGATCTACCAAGCAAATGGAAAGCAAAAAAAAGCAGCAGTTGCAATCCTAGTCTCTGATAAAACAGACTTTAAACCAACAAAGATCAAAAGAGACAATGAAGGCCATTACATAATGGTAAAGGGATCAATTCAACAAGAAGAGCTAACTATCCTAAATATATATACACCCCATACAGGAGCACCCAGATTCATAAAGCAAGTCCTTAGAGACCTACAAAGAGACTGAGACTCCCATACAATAATAATGGGAGACTTTAACACCCCACTGTCAATATTAGATCAACGAGACAGAAGGTTAACAAAGATATCCAGGACTTGAACTCAGCTCTGCACCAACAGGACCTAATAGACATCTACAGAACTCTCCACCCCAAATCAACAGAATATACATTCTTCTCCGCACCATATCACACTTATTCTAAAACTGACCACATAATTGGAAGTAAAGCACTCCTCAGCAAGTGTAAAAGAACAGAAATTACAACAAACGGTCTATCAGATCACAGTGCAATCAAATTAGAACTCAGGATTAAGAAACTCACTCAAAACCACACAACTACCTGGAAACTGAACAACCTGCTCCTGAACGACTACCGGTTAATAATGAAATGAAGGCAGAAATAAAGATGTTCTTTGAAACCAGTGAGAACAAAGACACAATGTACCAGAATCTCTGGGATACATTTAAAGCAGTGTGCAGAGGGAAATTGAAACGTCCACAAGAGAAAGCAGGAAAGATCTAAAATCAACACCCTAACATCACAATTAAAAGAACTAGAGAAGCAAGAGCAAACACATTCAAAAGCTAGCAGAAGGCAAGAAATAACTAAGATCAGAGCAGAACTGAAGGAGATAGAGACACAAAAAACCCTCCAAAAAATCAGTGAATCCAGGAGCTGATTTTTTTAAAAGATCAACAAGATTGAGAGTCCTCTAGCGAGATTAATACAGAAAAGAGAGAAGAATCAAATAGATCCAATAAAAAATGATGAAGGGGATATCACCACCAATCCCACATAAATACAAACTACCACCAGAGAAACACCTCTATGCAAATAAACCAGAAAATCTAGAGGAAAATGATAAATTCCTGGACACATACACCCTCCCAACACTAAACCAGGAAGAAGTTGAATCTCTGAATAGACCAATAACAGGCTCTGAAATTGAGGCAATAATTAATAGCCTACCAACCAAAAAAAGTCCAGGACCAGACGGATTCACAGCCGAATTCTACCAGAGGTACAAAGAGGAGCTGTTACCATTTCTTCTGAAACTATTACAATCCATAGAAAAAGAGGGAATCATCCCTAACTCATTTTATGAGGCCAGCATCATCCTGATACCAAAGCCTGGCAGAGACACAACAAAAAAAGAGAATGTTAGACTAATATCCCTGATGAACATCAATGCAAAAATCCTCAATAAAATACTGGCAAACTGAATCCAGCAGCACATCAAAAAGCTTATCCACCAAGATCAAGTCGGCTTCATCCCTGGGATGCAAGGCTGGTTCGACATATGCAAAGCAATAAACATAATCAATCACATAAACAGAACCAAGGACAAAAACCACAGGGTTATCTCAATAGATGCAGAAAAGGCCTTCCACAAAATTCAACAGCCCTTCACACTAAAAACTCTCAACAAACTAGGTATTGATGGAAGGTATCTCAAAATAATAAGAGCTATTTATGACAAACCCACAGCCAATGTCATACTGAATGGGCAAAAACTGGAAGCATTCCCTTTGAAAACTGGCACAAGACAAGGATGCCCTCTCTCACCACTCCTATTCAACATAGTATTGGAAATTCTGACCAGGGAAATCAGGCAAGAGAAAGAAATGAAGGGTATTCAATTAGGAAAAGAGGAAATCAAATTGTCCCTGTTTGCAGATGACATGATTGTGTGTTTAGAAAACCCCATCGCCTCAGTCCAAAATCTTCTTAAGCTGATAAGCAAGTTCAGCAAAGTCTCAGGATACAAAATTAATGTGCAAAAATCACAAGCATTCCTATACACCATTAACAGACAAAGAGAGAGCCAAATCATGAGTGAACTCCCATTCACAATTGCTACAAAGAGAATAAAATACCTAGGAATACAACTTACAAGGGATGTGAAGGACCTCTTCAAGGAGAACTACGAACCACTGCTCAACAAAATAAAAGAGGACACAAACAAATGCAAGAACATTCCATGCTCATAGATAGGAAGAATCCTTATTGTGAAAATGGCCATACTGCCCAAGGTAATTTATAGATTCAATGCCATCCCCATCAAGCTACCAATGACTTTCTTCACAGAATTGGAAAAAACTACTTTAAAGTTCATATGGAACCAAGAAAGAGCCCGTATTGCCAAGACAATCCTAAGCCAAAAGAACAAAGCTGGAAGCATCACGCTACCTGACTTCAAACTATACTACAAGGCTACAGTAACCAAAACAGTACGGTTCTGGTACAAAAACAGAGAGATAGATCAATGGAACAGAACATAGGCCTCAGAAATAATACCAAACATCTACAACCATCTGATCTTTGACAAACCTGACAAAAACAAGAAATAACAAAAGGATTCCCTATTTAATAAATGGTGCTGGGAAAACTGGCTAGCCATAAGTAGAAAGCTGAAACTGGATCCCTTCCTTACACCTTATACAAAAATTAGTTCAAGATGGATTAAAGACTTAAATGTTAGACCTAAAACCATAAAAACCTTAGAAAACCTAGGCAATACCATTCAGGACATAGGCATGGGCAAAGACTTCACGACTGAAACACTAAAAGCAATGGCAACAAAAGCCAAAATAGACAAATGGAATCTAATTAAACTAAAGAGTTCTGCACAGCAAAAGAAACTACCATCAGAGTAAACAGGCAGCCTACAGAATGGGAGAAAATTTTTGCAATCTACCCATCTGACAAAGGGCTAATATCCAGAATCTACAAAGAACTTAAACAAATTTACAAGAAAAAACCAAACAACCCCATCAAAAAGTGGGCAAAGGATATGAACAAACACCTCTCAAAAGAAGACATTTATGCAGCCAACAAACACATGAAAAAATGCTCATCATCACTGGTTATCAGAGAAATGCAAATCAAAACCACAGTGAGATGCCATCTCATGCCAGTTAGAATGGTGATCATTAAAAAATCAGGAAACAACAGATGCTGGAGAGGATGTGGAGAAATAGGAATGTTTTAACACTGTTGGTGGGAGTGTAAATTAGTTCAACCATTGTGGAAGACAGTGTGGCCATTCCTCAAGGATCTAGAACTAGAAATATCATTTGAACCAGCAATCCCATTAATGGGCATATACCCAAAGGATTATAAATCATGCTACTATAAAGACACATGCACATGTATGTTTATTACAGCACTATTCACAATAGCAAAGACTTGGAACCAACCCAAATATCCATCAATGATAGACTGGATTAAGAAAATGTGGCACATATACACCATGGAATACTATGCAGCCATAAAAAAGGATGAGTTCATGTCCTTTGCAGGGACATGGATGAAGCTGGAAACCGTCATTGTCAGCAAACTGTTACAAGGACAGAAAACCAAACACTGCATGTTCTCACTCATAGGTGGGAATTGAACAATGAGAACACTTGGACACAGGGTGGAGAACATCAAACGCCGGGACCTGTCGAGGGGTGGCGACTGGGGGAGGGATAGCATTAGGAGATATACCTAATGTAAATGATGAGTTAATGAGTGCAGCATACCAACATGGCACATGTATACCTATGTATCAAACCTGCACGTTGTGCACATGTACCCTAGAACTTAAAGTATAATAATAATTTAAAAAGCAACTGCCAAAAAGGAATAGTGATCTTCAGGGGTCACAGATAACATAAATGATGGGATCTGGGTCGGACCTAGTGAACTGGGTGGGTGGGAGAGAGTAAGTGCCTGTTAAGGGGCAGAAGCCTCTGGGCTCCTGCTGAATATTATGGTGGAAATGGGCTGAGACCTTCTAATTTTTCCAGAGAATCCAGGAATCCATACTTTTTGTGTGAAATCTCACCTTTTTAATTTTTTCGAGATAGGGTCTCGCTGTGTCACCCAGGCTGGAATGCAGTGGTGTGATCACTGCTCACTGCAGCCTCCCTCAACCTCGTGGGCTCAAGCAATCCCCTTAGCCTCCCAAGTAGATGGGACCACAGGTGTGCACTACCACACCAGCTAATTTTTGCATTTTTTGCAGAGACCAGGTCTCCCTATGTTGCCCAGCCTGGTCTTGAACTTCTGGCCTCAAGCAATCCTCCCACCTCACCCTCCCAAAGTGCTGGGATTACAAGCATGAACCACCATACCCGGCCTGATTTTTAAATGTTCAATTTTTTAAGAATCCCCATCCAAGCCAAACAAAAGTTTGCCAGTCAGATTCAGCTCACAGATGCCAGTTCGCCAGGTCTGAGCCCCAAAATGAGCAGCGGCATGAAAGTCAATGAACTTGCCTGATGCTGATTTAAGAGAAGATTGGGTATTGAGAATACCAAGGCTCAGAGTGGAGGAAATCATGCTACAAACCAAGGACACTGTTGGGAGAAGACCTATCTCAGGTGTCAACGGCAACAGAACAGCAAAGTGCTGATCTCTTGGGACACTGTGATTCCCAATCTTTGGCGCACACTGGAATCACTAAGGGAGCGTCTAAGAATTCCAGTCCGTAGCCCAACAAAATTAGAATGTCTGGGCGTAGGACCCCAGGTGATCTCAATGTGCAGCAAAGTTTGAGAACCACTATGCTAAGGGACTCTCTCTTGAGTCTGAGAACCTGTCTCCGCAGTTTTGATAAAGCTGGTTTTGGGGGAGCAGGGGGTATGCCTCACAGAAGGCAAGGAAGTATACTCAGTTGTAAAGATTTGAAGTTTTCCCACATCTGGTGAAAAGGAATCTGAGAGCAACAAGTTTAAATCCGTCCTTAGTGACTGAACTTACGAACAGCGGACTTTGCCAACAGCCATGGAGAGGTAGAGAAGTTTGGTGCTCCCTTAAAAAAAAAAATCGCATTTTATTGTTATCATTTAACTGTGAGTCTTCCAAGTGCCCCATGAGAGCTCTATGAGGGCAGGGGTGATGTCTGGTGTTAGTCTGCATCTGGTTCCTAAGGGCTACTTACAAATATGTATTGGTGAGATGCCATGGAGAAGTAGGGAAAGCAAGCTACTAGCTGGGGACAGGGAGGACTTGGGGGTGGGACTCTGGAGAAAATGTCAGGTGTCCATATCAAAGAACAGGGGTGGGAGGTCTTCGGTGGAGGGTCATCTTGTGGCAGCTACTGAATGAATGAAACCGGTAAAGTCCCCAGCACATAAAAGTATCCAGGAATTACTTCCTAAGATGCTTTCCCTACTACCGCCTCCAATTTTAAGTGCAAGAATGAAAAATTCGAAAAATACATGTCTGTGAATAAACACTGTAATGTATTGGTTAAGTGGCGCCAGGCTGCATAGGTGCAAGAACTTACTACTGTTGACTTTGAGCAAGACATCGAACTCATCTCTGCCTCAGCTTCCTCGTCTGGATATGTAGATGATAATGCCTACAGGTGGTTCTAAGGAGTTCATGAGTGATTCATAAAGGGATTAGAAGGCCACAGAGTGTGAGCTATTGTTTTCTTGGAGAATATCAGTAAAAAGGATATAGTTTGCTACTTATCAGATAAATGAAAATCAAAACCACAGTGAGATATCGTCTCACACCTGTTATAACAGAATCTCTATTGTCAAAAAGTCAGAGGCTGGGCATGATGGCTCATGTCTGTAATCCCAGCATTTTGGGAGGCCAAGGCGGGCAGATCACTTGAAGTCAAGAGTTCGAGACCAGCCTGGCCAACATGGTGAAACCCCATCTCTACTAAAAATACAAATATGAACCGGGTGTGGTGGCTCGTGCCTGTAATTCCAGCTACTGGGGAAACTTAGGGGAGAGAATCACTTGAACCTGGGAGGCAGAGGTTGCAGTGAGCCAAGATCGCGCCACTGCACTCCAGCCTACGCAACAAGAGTGAGACTCCATCTCAAAATAAATAAATAAATTAATTAATTAATTAAAAAGTCAGAAGATAACAAGAGTTAGCAAGAATGTGGAGAAAAGGGAGCTCTTGTAACCCATTGGTGGAAATGTAAACTTGCACAGCCATGAGAAAATCAGTATGGAGATTCCTCAAAAAATTAAAAATAGAACTACCATATGATCCAGCAATCCTATCTGTGTATATATCCAAAGGAAATGAAATCAGTAGCTCAAAGAGGTATCTGCATTCCTGTGTTTATTGCAGCATCATTCACAATTTCCATTCACAATGGAAATAACCTCTCTGTTGATAAGTGATTTGATTTTTAAAATGTGGCATGTGTGCACACACATATATACATGACGGAATATTATTCAGCATAAAAAGGAAGGAAATCCTGCCATTTGCAACAACATGGAGGAATCTGAAGGACATTATGCTAAGTGAAATAAGACACATAAAGACAAATACCACATGATCTCACTTATACATAAAATGCAAAAAAGTCAAACTCACAGAAACAGAGAGTAGAAGGGATTGGGGCCACAGAAAATGGGGAGATGTTGGTCAAAGGTACAGACTTTCAGTTATGAGATGAATAAATTCTGGAGACCCAATGTACAGCATGGTGACTGTAGTTAATAATACTGTATAGTATACTTGATATTTGCTTAGAGTGGACCTTAAGTGTTCTCACCATATAAGGGAAAAAAAGGGAAACTATGTGAGGTGATGGATATGTAAATTAGCTTGATTGTGGTGATATTTTACAATATATATGCATATCAAACATCATGTACACCTTAAATGTATACAATTGTCATTCATCAATTATGCCTTAATAAAACTAGAATAAAGAACTAACTAAATAAATATAAATATTACGATTTTAACGAAGAAAATAAAAGGGACATAGTGTTTCTTTTGGGTGTACGTGTCAGATGTTTGGATAACATGGACCATTAGCTCAGTTGACCAGAATGGAGGATAAATAAGGCCTGGGGGTCAAAGCCTAAGGAGGAGAGGAAAGGGAAATAGTTCTCTAGCTTTCAGACTATTTCTCTCTTTAAGTACATGGTAGTAATCCCTGCAAGAATTGGTTAATTCAGTGAGAATGACTAGGCACACACTGATCTCCTCATCCCCATGCTGGTGGGAGGCAGTTGGTGGGGGATCCTTGATGTGTTACTAATTGTCCTTTTTTTTTTTTTCCAAGACAGGGTGTCACTCCATCATCCAGTCTGGAGTGCAGTAACACAATCACGGCTCACTGCAGCCCCAACCTCCCAGGCTCAGGCAATCCTCCTGCCTCAGCCTCCCAAGTAGCTGGGACCACAGCTGGGAGTACAACTGTGCCTCCACACCCAGCTAATTTTTCATATTTTTTTGTAGAGACAGGGTTTCGCCATGTTGCCCAGGCTGGTCTCAAATTCCTCAAGAGATCTGCCCGCCTCCCAAAGTGCTGGGGTTACAAGCATGAGCCACCGTGCCTGGCCAAATGGTACTTTCATACTAGATTCTGAATGTATCACATTGCATCTGAGTTTATTGAATTCCATCCACCCATCTTTTTATAATTTGTATTTTATTTCAATAGTTTTTGGGATACAGGTGTTTTTTAGTTACATGGATAAGTTCTTTAGTGGTGACTTCTGATATTTCATTGCACCCATCACCTGCGCACTATACACCATACTCAATATGCAGTCTTTTATTTCTCATCCCCTTCCCCCTTCCACCCTTTCCCCCAAGTCCCCAACATGCATTGTATTGTTCTTATGCCTTTGCATGCTCATAGATTTGCCCTCACTTACAAGGGAGAACAAATTATATTTGGTTTTCCATTCCTGAGTTACTTTACTTAGAATAATCGCCTCCAGCTCCATCCAAGTTGCTGCAAAGGCCATTATTTTGTTCCATTTTATGGCTGAGTAGTATTCCTTGATATATATATGCCACACTTTCTTTATCCATTCATTGGTTAATGGGCTTTTGGGTTGATTCCATATTTTTGCAATTGTGAATTGTGCTGCTATAAACATGAGTGTACATGTGTCATTTTCATATAATGACTTCTTTTCCTTTGGGTAGATAATCCAGTAGTGGGATTGCTGGATCTAATAATAGTTCTACCTTTAGTTCTTTAAGGAGTCTCCATACTATTTTCCATAGTGATTGTATTAGTTTACATTCCTTAATAATTTATCCCATTCTATGGGTTGTCTGTTTACTCTGCTAATTATTATTATTATTATTATTATTATTATTATTTTTGAGATGGAGTCTCGCTCTGTCGCCCAGGCTGGAGTGCAGTGGCGCTATCTCTGCTCACTACAAGCTCCACCTCCCAGGTTCACGCCATTCTCCTGCCTCAGCCTCCCGAGTAGCTGGGACTACAGGCGCCCCCCACCATGCCTGGCTAATTTTTTGTATTTTTAGTAGAGACAGGGTATCACCATGCTAGCCAGAATGGTCTCAATCTCTTGGCAGAAGCTTTTTAGCTTAATCAGGTCCCATTTACTTATTTTTGTTTTTGTTGAATTTGCTTTTGGGTTCTTGGTCATGAACTCTTTGTCTAGGCCAATGTCTAGAAGAGTTCTTCCAATATTATCTTCTAGAATTTTCATGGTCTCAGGTCTTAGATTTAATCCATCTTGAGTTGATTTTTGTATAAGGTGAGAGATAAGGATCCAGTTTCACTCTTCTACATGTGGTTTGCCAGTTTTCCCAGCACCATTTATTGAATAGGGTGTCCTTTCCCCAGTTGACATTTTTGTATGTTTTGTTGAAAATCAATTGGCTGTATTCGGCTTTATTTCTGGGTTTTCTATTCTGTTCCACTGGTCTACACGCCTATTTTTATACCAGTACCATGGTTTGGGTAATAGTATAATTTGAAGTCAGGTTATGTGATGCCTCCAGATTTGTTCTTTTTGCTTAGTACTGCTTTGGCTATGTGGGCTCTTTTTTGGTTCCACATGAATTTTAGGATTGTTTTTTCTAGTTCTGTGAAGAATGATATGGCATTTAGATGGGAATTGCATTGAATCCGTAGATTTCTTTCGGTAGTTTGGTCATTTTCACAACACTGATTCTACCCATCCATGAGCATGGGATGTGTTTCCATTTGTTTGTGTTCTCTCTGATTTCTTTCAGCAGTGTTTTGTAGTTTTCTTTGTAGAGATCTTTCACCTCCTTGGTTATGTATATTCCTAAGTATTTTATTTTATTTTTGTAGCTGTTGTAAAAGGGGTTGAATTCTTGATTTGATTCTCAGCTTGGTTGTTGTTGATGTATAGCGGTGCCCCTGATTTTTGTACATTGATTTCGTATCCTGAGACCTTTACTGAATTCATTTATCAGATCTAGGAGCTTTTCCGATGGAGTCTTTAGGGTTTTCTAGGTATATAATCATATCATTGGTGAACAGTGACAGTTTGACTTCCTCTTTTCCAATTTTGATGCCCTTTCTTTCTTTCTCTTGCCTGATTGCCTTGGCTGGAACTTCCAGGACTATATTGAATAGAAGTGATAAAAATGGGCATCCTTGTCTTGTTCCATTTCTCAGGGAAAATGCTTTCAACTTTTCCCAATTCAGTAAGATGTTGGCTTTGGGTTTGTCATAGATGGTTTTTATTACTTTGAGGTATATCCTTTCTGTGCCAACTTTGTTGAGGGTTTTTATCATAAAGGGATCCTGGATTTTATAAAATGTTCTTTCTGTGTCTATTGAGATGATCATATGATTTTTGCTTTTAGTTCTGTTTATTTGATGTATCACATTTATTGACTTGTATATGTTAAACCATCCCTGCATCCCTGGTAATGAAGCCTACTTGATCATAATGTGTTATCTTTTTGATATGCTGTTGGATTGGGTTAGCTAGCATTTTGTTGAGGATTTTTGCATCTATGTTTATCAGGGATATTGGGCTACAGTTTTCTTTTTTTGTTGCATCCACACATCTTCTAAGCAGAATGTAATCTATATATGCACATACATTTGACTAAGCAAAATGTTTTTATTTGCATTTGTGATGTAAGGTATGTGTTGGCCCCATATTACATTAAAAATATTCAAGTTCTGGCTGGGCACGGTGGCTCACCTGCAAGTGAGGTGGGATTACGCCTGTAATCCCAACACTTTGGGAGGCCGAGGTGGGCAGATCAGTCCCAGCTACTAGGGAGGCTGAGGCAGGACAATCGCTTAAACCCACGAGGCAGAGGTTGCAGTGAGCCAAGATCACACCACTGCACTACAGTCTGGGCAACAGAGCAAGTTTCCATCTTAAAAATAAATAAATTAAATTAAATTAAATATTCAAGTTCTTTTTCTAAGTAGTTAATATTGCTTCTCATCTTTTTAAAAAGATGTTTTTTCCTTCCCCTTGAAACAACAAGTACACTTTGGTGGCAAGCATTTCTTTTTTTTGTTATTATTAATATTATTATATTATTATTATTTATTTTGAGACAGGGTCTTGCTCTGTCACCCTGGCTGGAGTGCGGTGGCATGATCACAGCCACTGCAGCCTTGATCTCCCCAGCTTGGCAATCCTCCCGCCTCAGCCTCCCGAGGAGCTGGGATTACAGGCACATGCCACCATGCCTGGCTAATATTTAATTTTTTGTAGAGACAGGTTCTCCCTATGTTGCCCAGGCTGATCTCAATCTCCTGGGCTCAAAACACTTCCCTCCTCAGCCTCCCAAAGTGCTGGGATTACAGATGTGAATCACCTCACCCAGCTGAGAATATTCATTTATCAGGTATCATTTGTTCAAGCTATATTTGCTTTTTTTCTTCTTAAATGTAGAATAAACTACAAAAACCTAAACCCATAACAAAAGATAAATGGCAGTGGCATGGAGGCAGGCTGTGAGAAAGCCTAAAATGGTTGAAAGTCTAAAATGTTATGATACAAGTTAGCTCAGCTAATTGGCTTCCTTCCCTTGTGAATACACTTTTCTAATATACATGGCCTTTCCAATATCAGTCCCCCACCAGCACCAGCACCAGCACCAAAACACATAGAGGTGACCATCTCTCAAGTTTATTCGTTTGAGTTGCACAATATAGCTCATAATAACAAAAATAAACATAATTGCCCCCCTTAAAATTTGGGCTTTATAGGGGTAGGGGAGGAGTTTCAAGGTAATTTTGGGAAGATGACTTCAGAAAAGATTAATCAACTAGAGAAAAAAATGGGAATTTACAGTGTTTATGTCTATCTATCCCCCACATGTGTTTCTTAGGATGATTTAATACTTATCTTGGAAAGGAAGCAGTTTTATATTTTAAAATTCTCTAAACCAAGGCTTGACTCCCCAGTTTTAAACACAGCCCATCTGTTCCTGCAAATAGTGTGATTACATGGTCTGCACGGATCTGTGGCTCTAACTAATATGCAGAAGGTGTTTTGTATTAAATGGTACGAGGGTATTTTGTAGCCAACGGTTTCCAACTCCAAATCTTGATGGATTGTGGCTTGCCATATATTAAGATTTATTCTACATCCCATATTTTTTCACTGCTTTCCCTTTTTACATAATTTGCCAGACATTTGATCTCAAATTGATAATTTTAAATATTATATCTCAGAAATTGTTTCAGATTTTCACCAAATCTCACGTGTAATATCTTTAAAGTTAATACACGTTTTATTGAATGCAACAAAATACACATGGGTGTTTGGATCTTTTTTGAGTTGAGAAAGTGTAACAGAAAGAGCATCGGACTGGATTCAGGAGACCTGAGCACCCTTCCCCGCTTTGCCATCAATTGTGTGGCCTTGGGCACATTGATAATTGGTTCTCTTGTAAAGCAGGACCACTGATCTAGATCTCTGAAGGCTGGTGTGCTTCCAAAATTCTGTGATTCTTTAATGTTTCATGCTTGGGAAAGGAGAGGTGGAAGGGGTGCTAACAGCATTTTACCTTCAAATATAAATAGCTTAAGACACTTCTGGGTGGTCAGCCAACCAAAAAAGGTTGGTAGATTTGGCCAGATGGCACATGCACACCTGCATAATGCGTCGGCCAGGCTTTGCTGCTTCACTGTAGAAACCCTATCGGTTGTAATGTTTGCTGAAATCCTTAACCACCAATGTTTCCCAGAGGCAAAACTCACGTGTATTTCTTCTCTAAGAATCTTCTTCCATAAAAACGGTAGATCCAAGAACAAGGAGCCCCCTCTCACTGAAATAGCAGGAATATTTAAATAAAAGGTACTCTCATTTCCATAGAATCAGAATCATCTGAAAAATTGGAAAAGATAAGATATCAGGCTCCATCCCAAACCTACCCAGTCAGAATCTATGGGACTCGGTCTAGGCATCGTATTTTTCTTTTTTCTTTTTTTAGATGGAGTCCCACTCTGTTAGCCAGGTTGGAGTGCAGTGGCACGATCTTGGCTCACTGCAACCTCCGCCTCCCAGGTTCAAGTGATTCTCCTGCCTCAGCCTCCCAAGCAACTGGGATTACAAACATGTGTCACCACGCCTGGCTAATTTTTGTATTTTTAGTAGAGATGGGGTTTCACCATGTTGGTCAGGCTGCTCTTGAACTCCTGACTTCAAGAGATCCACCTGCCTCAGCCTCCCAAAGTGCTGGGATTATAGGCGTGAGGCACCGTGCCCTGCTGGCATTGTATTTTTCACAAGCTTCCCAACCTGCTTCCAACGCCCATCAAAGGTTGAGAAACACTGGTCATGAAACAACTTGGTGATATCAAAATGCAAAATTCTAGCATAGATTGAAATTTAAAATGTCTTCGAATAAAACACTTGCTCAGTTTTTTTTTCTTTTACTGCACTCCTGTCATTAAAGAAAAACAAACACGTTCTATACTTCCATAAATGAATGTCAAATTTATACACATTGCTTCTGCTTTTTAATCGCGTTTTTCACTTTAATCAATACCGAATATCTGCACTATACATATTCATATAGGATCTGTTATTAAATAAGATGTCGAACTTGCCCAATGATCACTTACAGCATCTTCTAAGCAAACAGAAGAGTCTGATGACAGCAATCTAATCTGCTAGAGTAAGCTGTGGTGGAGAGAACAGGGGTCAATTAGAAACTCAGCCCACCCCAGCTTATGCTGTTGCCAAGCAAGAATGAGTGGCCTATGCAGCCAGCACTTCCAATTTTTCACAAGAAGACAGAAACTGAGTTTGTCATGTACAATCTTGCAATTTTTAAATGGCTGGCAACTGATTCAAATATTTTTTAAAATATCATTAAAAAGTGTACAATTGAGGCCAGGCATGGTGGCTCATACCTGTAATTCCAGCACTTTGGGAAGCCAAGGCAGGTGGATCACTTAAGGCCAGGAGTTCGAGACCAGTCTGGCCAACCTGGTGAAACCGTCTCTATTAAAATATAAAAATTAGCCAGGTGTGGTGGCGCATATCTGTAATCCCAGCTACTTGGGAGACTGAGGCAGGAGAATCACTTGAACCCGGGAAACGGAGGTTGCAGTGAGCTGAGATTGTGACACTGCACTCCAGCCTGGGTGAGAGCAAGACTCCATCTCAAAAAAATAAATAAATGTATCATTGAGGCCAAACAACAAAGCAAAATTTATCAGCCCAGATTTCCCCAGAAGGACCCAAATTTGTAATTTCTGCTGTAGCAACTGAGTTCAGGATCTGATCAGTTAAGACGATCAAAACCCACTCACAGAAATGACTTCATTTAGTTGCCATGCAATATTATGCTCTCTGCCTCTGGAAAGAATAGAATTCTCTGCCATTTTTACACTACAGGGTTGATATGAGGAGCCGCCTGCTAAGTTTATTTGTTCATTCTGTAGATATTTAGAGTGCTCCTGCCGTGTACCAGAGACTGGGAATATAGTGGTGAACTGAATCTTAGGTAAGTTGAGTATGTAGCACAGCACATAAAAAAAAAAAAAAAAAAAAAAAAAAAGAAGCATCTGTCTCTAGTTTAAAACTGTTAAAAAATATGAAGCTCATTACTCAGTCAGTGGTGAGGATTAAAAATACAGATGGGCAAAACCTGAAACAGAATGACACTTCAGTAATTTTTTTTCAGATGAGGCTGAAACCCAGAAAAATAAAGGCTAACCAAAGATCATAGAGGACTTAAAATTATAATCCAGAGCTCCTGTCCTTAGTGCAAGCCCCTTTTATCCCTCTGTGCTGCCCATCTCCCTAAATCCAAGAGGACTGATAAAGGATTGTCACAGTACTAATTTTGATGGCAAAGTTCATAAGGTGACAGACCTTATTACAAAGTTTTTAAGGGAATATTGATGCGTGAAAATAGGTATGCACTGTCTGAAAACACTGGAAACCATTAAGTAGACAAGAAAAGTGACCTAAAAAGGACTCATAAGGGAACTGATGATTCCATTTGATGAAGCAAAATACAAGGGGAACTGAATCTAATTTTCTCATTTTCTCTTCAGTAGAACCAGGTGGTTAAACTTTGTCTTCTTCCTAAGTCAAAAACTCTGCAGTGAGTTGAAAGCTATTAAAAAATGACTAGATTTTGAATATGGATGACATTATACAATGCTACTCTCCAGTACATAAGGACAAAACAAATTAAGTCAGAGGCTCCCAACTGGTATACTTGGAACCATTCACAGGTGTGCTCCCAAATTTTGAATAATCTGTAAAATGAAGTCTTGCTCTACCAGAGGGCTGGTCACTGATATGCTCTTTCTAGGACACGGAGGACAGCTTCTGTCCTGTTGTGGCTGGTGGGGCCATACTAGTAGTTCTGGCCAAGGGAGTGAGTGGAAGTGACATGTCCATACCAGGGAGGAGCATGTGATTGCTGGTGTACAGCCTTGCAGTCTTCCCCCTGCATGACCATCCAGAAAGTTCAATAGTGGCTGTTCCACCAGCCTACATCCCTGAGTGTCTGCACCAAATGGTATCCTTGTAGTGTACGTGCATGACATAAATCTTTGTGGTTTTAAAGCCACTATAATTTTGAGGTTTTCTGTTACAACCACGTAATATATTCCTCCTGAAATACACACAGTGACATTTGTCCAAAAGGCTACCAACAGACTCATCTGATTTGGTATGTACAGCTGGGATCTATTTGTTATTAAGAAGTAAAAAGTGTATTATAATGTGAAAGTGATTCCGAAGAACTCTATTTTTATTAAAATCCCAGATAATTACTGCTAGGTCTTTGGATAGTAGCCTTCTTACCACTAGAGGGAGCTATCTGCTTTGTCGTCTGCCTAACACGGAGCACTAAAAAGATGATAAACCTTCAGCACACCAGGGGAGAAATGAATTCTAGCCTAGATACTTCCCCCTCCTCCAAAAAAGTCATACTGCCTTAGTGTTAGGCTAGCTGGATAGAAGCTCTGAAATGCTCAGGCACCCCAAAAGGTTGATTCAATCTGAATCAGAAGTAAAGTTCAGAAATGTATACTTTTTTAAAATAAAAAGCTCCCCAAACACTTCTGAAGCAGAGCTAAGTTTGCTAACAGTGGGTGTAGAAGATTTCAAAGAAATGGTCCTTTTCAATCAGTTTTGCCATCTACAGGGCATTTCTGACAAGGATCAACACGTAAGTCCAACTAAATTAAAAACAAAAAAGCACTTCATAATGACAACAAACCACAGGAACAAAACATAATTATCTTCAAATTTAAATTTATTAAGACATTCAGCTATGTCTGTCAGTCTACATCCAAATTTGCTACTAAAAATAAAATAAAGTCACATCCCACATTAGGAATACCGAGGTCTGAAAAACACTTTTTGAGCCAAGCCTATTGTATAAATAAATGACTAGTTTCTTTTCATATCAAAATTCCCATAAAAAATTACATTCCCCCCTCCCCAGTTCTACCTGTAGCCATGATGAATGTAAAAATTTAAATATGACACATCC
Source organism: Papio anubis (assembly GCF_008728515.1). Classification (NCBI taxonomy): domain Eukaryota; kingdom Metazoa; phylum Chordata; class Mammalia; order Primates; family Cercopithecidae; genus Papio; species Papio anubis. Next base: position 151,824,403 of record NC_044980.1, read on the forward strand.
TTGTCAAAGAAAAGGTGCAAAGTCTATTAACAGCTTTAAAAGTGGCATTTGCAGAGTGTGATCATACAGTTATGTACTCATTCCCAAGGTGCAAATATTGCCATAATTTAACACTGTTTTGATTCAGTTGCAAGAATTAAACATCACACAGGATTGAAAAGTACACCCAGGGCCTCTATCAGTGCCCTAAAGCCCTTCCCACTTTGGTCTCCTTCACTAAAGCGGACTCCAAAGTGTTCATTAGAGTTTTAGTTTACTTCACACAGCCAGCGAAGTATACAACATATTAACAAAAGTTTCATATACATCAAAATATTGAAGACTCCGTCATAAAGTTCAAGAGTCTCAGATTACATGAATGCACCCGCAAGGCCCAAGTGCCCACCCACCCCTTCCCTAAAGCACATACAAAGTATGAGCGTGCTTCAATCTTTGAATACAATCAATGCTTCTTCATCTTTGATTTCATTTCAGTGCTGTACAAGACTCAATCACCACCTGACTGAGTTCCAATTAACTGAGGAGAAAGGGGGTAGAGGAGAGGGCTGGTCGCTATTCAGAGTTGATGATGAGATTGATCTGTCCCACGGAGAGTGAAAGTTCAGTTCCACTTCTGCCTGCTTCTTCCCATGCTATCTTCATGCTCTTTATCCTCACTTCCTGAGTCCCTTCAACACTTAAATCTGATTTTATTTCTCTCACACGTATCAGGGGCAGTTTCTGAAGTTACTGAGGTTGAATTTTCTTCACAAACCTCTACAAAACACCAGCATAGAACATATAAATACATTTTGATTAGCATACATTGCAAAATTTCTCCCACAATGTCAGCGGATGAAAGCAGGTGGTCCCCAATGAGAGGACTTCCTGGATTAGATCCTTGGAATGTCAGTTTCCTGCCTGATCATCTCATTTTCATTCCTCAAATCAGAGCATGAATTCCATCTTAACTTCTCCTCCAGAGTATCAAAGCATCATTCCTGCTTCTTTTCCTCTAGGCTGATTCAACAGGATGTGCTTCATCTTTCGCACTGTGAGGATATTCTTTGGGGTCAAAAACCCCTTCCTGGTTATCTGGTTGTCTGGCGATGCGCTCATTATTGTCCCTAGAACCTTCCTGTATCCTGGTCCCTGGAGTATGCTCTTGGCCTGGGGGTTCAGTACCTTCCTGAAACATGACGTTTTGCTCAGCTCCAGCATGAGGCTGTAGAACTGGCTCAGTTCCTAATCCTGGAAGCTGGGAGGAGTTTTTCAGGTGGCAGTGGCACAGAGGGCAGGTCTCCTGGACATACAGCCATTTCTTAAGACACCCTGCATGGAAAAAATGACTGCAAGGCGTGATCACAGCAGATTTCATGTCCTAGAAGAGGGGGAAAATAGGTACCTTATAAATGTCCGTTTTCTAGAATCTTTGGTGCTATCCCCAAAGTTCTGGTTCTAACATTTCTTTCCCACAATAAAAAATTTGTAACATAGATCTCAGAATAAAACTTACTTTATGTATCAGTAATAATCCTGCTGCCACCACAGATCCCCCATATACAAATAATGCAAGAACCACTGGCTAAGTACTTTCTAAAAGTGAAGGAAAAACCAAAAATGAGGAAAAAGCTACCTTTATAACTGGGTTTTGCCTCAATATGAAATGCAAGTGTTACAAAACTGTTGCAGTATGATTACTGGGTCTCCACTGGTATGACAAGAGTATAATTACAACCTCAGAAAATCTGATGAAGACAGGACTTTTTCTACAGTTTTGCTTCAACACAGCTGAACACATTACTCTATGATGAAATTATTGGCAAGGAGACAAAATCAGCCATATAATACCAGGATATTGGCAAGGAAGTGGCAATCTCTCATTAGGGACAATGTATATACTCAGTTTCCAAGACCTGGTCTATATAAGCCAGTGTTTCTCAACTTGCATAAGAATCACTTGTTAACACATAGTCTTGGGCCACGAAAGACCTACTGAAGTGGAATATATCACGATGTACAACAAGTCACCTATGTGACTTTTACACACATTTGATAACCACTGGAAAAAGGAGTGGTGTACTCCTTATTAAATTGATATTTCTTGCATAAGATATATATGAAGAGGGAAGCCTGGAGACATGAAGTTATAAAGACATACATTTGGCGAATCAATCATTAATTTTGTTTAAAGTCCCAAAACAAGGAGGTGTGGATATCCCAGAAATTCCTTGCCAAGAACTGGTAACACCTGGGAGTCAACTTTTAAGCAGAAAGCCATCCAAGGAAAAGCAGCCAGCTGGGAAGCTAAGCGGTTGTACTCTCATTTTCCATATGATATCAGCAGGTAGTTCTAGCACCTCAAAAAAAGTGATGTGACAACAGGAAATACAAACAGGACTCTTGAATCCCCGAGATGGAATGTTCAGACATCAGCTGCTGAAGCTGAGGTGCTCCGACTCTGTTTTGATGTGCTTTGTCCTGAGTACAATGAGGCTACCTAGCACAAAAGAGCTAGGGTTCACTTTAATAATAAACACAACTAAGAGAATGGCTACTTTGAAGGGAGGCAGGAACCCTATATTACTCCTCAGTCCCCTCAAATGCAAAAACAACCTGGAAACCATTGTTTAGCTAGGATCAAAAAGTATGTTCTAATCACAATAAAAAATTGGTAGTTGTATTTTACTATTAGAAAAAAATTCTTAAATACGCACAAATTTAAATATGCACAAATACATACATACCCCACCTAAACTACAAAAGCAATCCTGAAGTAAGAATATCCCCTGTATATTGATGACACTGTCTATAGTTTTAGTCTACCAGCCTACACTCTTAAGAGAGTGATTTTAAAAATGGGACACAGTTTCTGCTGCTGGTCATCATCTCACACAGCTTCTGCTGTTGGAAATTATCTCTGTCCATATTTCCAATAGTGCAGCCTCTTGCACGGGTGACTGATGATTAACCTTTAGGTCTTTTTGTTGTTTTATTTCCGAAGTGATTTAAGTACTACCTTTAATTTGTAATAGAATGCAATCATCAGGCTCTTTATGGTGCATGTGCCAAAGACTGTAAGTAGGCCAACTTCAATTGTACATCAGTTGGCACTTTGCCACATCCACCCACTTCCACCAAATGCTTGTATCCTCGGATACTTAGCAACCCAGAGGTGGGCACATATTCTCTCTACCTATGTTAGGTACATGAATAGTTCTTCCCCACTCTGGGAATACTAGAGGGAAAAGAGTCAGAATTTTGGCACACCACTTTTCAGGAGTTGCTGACCCCTCATTGATAGTTATATTCGATAGTCCGTGTGAGTGTGTATTCAGGAGTAAATATAAAATGCACCTAACCTGTTTTTCCTTTATTTATGGGTGAGCAATAATGTTGAAAACAACAATACATTAGAACCCAAGGGACTAAATTTAAAACTTAATTTAGAAATAAAATGGAAATATTTTATCAGGTCTTTAATATTTGAGGTCCACTTTTTTTTTAATCCAGAAGATAATTCTGCCTAGAAATTTAAGTTGAATTTGGTTAATATGATTACAGTCCCTATGGTTACAGTCCCAAGGGATACACTGTATGACTTACCCAAACAGATTCTTATTGAAGGAGTTACCTGATAACAGATGGCACAAATATCATTGTGTTTCTCAAGCTGCTCTTTCGTAGCAATGGGTAACGATTTAATCTTATTCACAGCATCCCTGCGGAGAAGAAAGCTCTTCCACCCCAGCTGGGCCCGAAGCCACACGTTATAGTAGGAATGAATGAAGATGATCATTGAGCCCATCACTGTCCATTCTCCAAAGATGGTCTCTGAGACGCCATAGGCCACCACACAAAGGGCCACAAGAAACTCCAGCAGGCGGTAAGTGCCATTCACATAGTAAATGACATCATCCATGTTTTCCACTGGCTCTTTTCTGAATTCCTCAACCATAAATAAGACATAAATAAAAAGTGTTCCCAGAACCTGAAAAAACAATGTACGTATCTTGAAATATGATGAGACTTTTTTCATAGGCTTTAAACAATAACACATTCCTGGTGTTTTTAGGATGCAATATTTCAAATCTACAGAAGAGTATCCAGGGAAAAAAATATTTTACATAAATAAAAAATCAACTCTAAAGAGAAGACACTGATGTAACTAAAATGTGGGTGATCTTAGTAATCCAGGCATAGACAACAAAAAGCCACACCGTCAGACATGACTTTCCTAAAATGATTCTGATGAGTAATCAATTTTCTGATTCATCTTTTTCCTTTATTCCTTAGGTCACCAAACCTCATCAACTCCATCTTAATTTTCCTCATACCATAGTCATTCCTGTTCACAACTCTCAAAGAACTTCTACAAAAAATAATGAATAACTCTTCACTGTCAGTGTTACATTTTCTTTTACTTCTTAACTTAGGTAGCAAAGATCTTCCTTTAAGTTACAATAAGCTTATTATTTCTAGGGCAATATTTTGTGTGTGCATGTCTGCGAAACATGTATCATGTCTGTATGTGTGTAATACACACATATCAAATACATACATATTTATATACATCATGAAACTATTGGTATTTTTTAGTGGAATTTAATTTAAAAAAACACACTCCAAATAAGCTCTAACACAAGCTCTAAAAATATTTATTGTTTTAGTTACTTATCAATTTAAGATTTATGTGACATCTCTGTATCACACCATTTTGAAAAAGAGAAACTGAAAGGCTTAATTACCTTCATAAAAAATACAGTGACATTAATAGGTTTATCTAATATTTTAATAACCTGCCATCTACCTCCTGTGCGCAAATAAATATGTGTTCTAGTAAAGAGAGAGAGAGAGAAGTTATCACCTCAGTAGTACACTTATAATCATTCATCTTGAAAAAATTTAATTCCAGGCCGGGCGCGGTGGCTCAAGCCTGTAATCCCAGCACTTTGGGAGGCCGAGACGGGCGGATCACGAGGTCAGGAGATCGAGACCATCCTGGCTAACACAGTGAAACCTCGTCTCTACTAAAAATACAAAAACTTAGCCGGGCGAGGTCGCAGGCGCCTGTAGTCCCAGCTACTCGGGAGGCTGAGGCAGGAGAATGGCGTGAACCCGGGAGGCGGAGGTTGCAGTGAGCTGAGATCCGGCCACTGCACTCCAGCCTGGGTGACAGAGCGAGACTCCGTCTCAAAAAAAAAAAAAAAAAAAAATTTAATTCCTTTTCTGGGAGCAAAAATAACAGAATCAGTTATTATACAGAGTCAATTAATCATAGGCTTACCTGAAGAGAGGTAAGAATGCTGCTGGAAATAATGATAAGAAGCCAAAAATCCATGTGGAAAAACTGGCAAATCATATATGCCATATAAGCAGGGAATACCAATAAAAATAAACAAAGGCTTACAGCACGGAAGTGCTTCCACAAGCTCCTGGAAAAAGAAAAAATTATTCTTTTTAAGTGCCTGCCACCTAGTAGCACAACCACTCACATCACCAGCTAACATCTCCGGTGCCATGATTAAATTTCACAAATTTCTCGCTGAACACCCTTCTCCATGCCAGTCACTGCACTAGAGTTCAGGCCAAGTCACACAGGCTTGGCATGTCAAAGTCACCACACTCAGTCAACTGCAAAGTACCACTGATTTTCTTTCGTTCCTCAATAGTTTGCTTTCAATTGCTACTCCTAGCAATTTCAAATTACTTCAGGCTTTTGTAGCCTTAAACCTTAACAATTTCAATAATTTGTCCTGGTTAAGACAGGGAGGGAGTATCAGAATAATTTGTGGTCTTTTTCATAACATATGTTATTTTTCAAATAACATAAATCTTATGACACCCTCCCCCCACTCATTCCACTTGTGATGAGAATTTCTGCTACAGAGAGTGCAGTGTCACTAACAGGAATGACTCTCCAATGAGTAGGTACATCCATCCTCACATCTGTTGCGGTCAGGGGAAGTGGGAGATGTGACTGAGAGCAACTGTATTGTAAGATCTACTAGCTGGTTTTCCTCCCTCCTCCAGTCCTGATCTATCCAGGACACTGCCAGCCAGACTAATCTTCCTAAAGCTCTACTATCATAATATTTTCAACACTGTCTCTAAATTTTTGAGTCTGGCCTTTGAGGTCCTCCACTCCCAATTTTTCCATCCAAGCTTGTCAAATCTGTTCCTCATAAACCAAGATGGTTAACTAACTGCCCTCTCAGCAAAACACAAGCACTCTTACATCCCACTAGAAATTCCTCCATCATGCTCTCCATTTCTTTAAACCCTTTAGGCTAGTTCAAGCTAAACAAATTTGGCTTTCAATTGAAATAGTTTAAAGCTCATAGCTACAAAAAAAATTAAGCTGTTTTAATTAAATATCAACATCTGTGATATGTTCTCAAATCCAGGTAAAGCATCTCAAAGAGACACAAATAACATAAATCATCTTTCCTACCTTTAATTACAATATACGCAGGAAGTAAAAATTACCACACAAGGTCAAATGCTATACAGTGCGGTCCTAACATAATCAGTAATTCAGAGAAGAAAGTTAATTATTATGATGAAAATTAAAGCTGCATACTTTGGATAGTGTTTTACATTTTTTCTTGCCAAAAACTAACAATAATAATAATAATAATCAGAAATTAAGGAACAAATGTAAACTTGTCAGTAGCTTTTCTTTGAGATTCAGCAATTTTAACTTTTTAAAGAAAGGCAGGCAAGAAGGAATTACCATCATAGTAGCTTTACTGTCTTAGATGATGAATTATAGCTCTAATAGGGCAATCTGCCTTATAAACTTAAATATATTTTTTTAAAATCAAGGCAGCTATGATTCATTTATATGAAATATGTACATATTTATAAACACACATACATATATTTAGGCACACACACAGAAATGTATATACAACAATGTTATGTCAAGAGTTTTACATTTATGTCTAATTTTAATACAGGTGGATATATACACACAAACATATACATAGACACACATATATGTCCTTATCTAAAAAGTTAAAATCAAATTTCAAATAAAATATAAAAAGAATAAGGGAAAATTACATTGAAACCTTGAGAAATTAATAGGTTAAGCACTATAAAATGACAACCCATTTCCTAAAATGTTTGCCTTTTGAAAATTTGCTATATAATTTGAGTAAGTAGACTATAGTTCTAATATTCCTTGTTAAAAACTGCAATAAAATTTACAGATAAAATAACCAATTGTTTCTATGGCTAAAACTAACTCACACACCCTCCCCTAAGCTAAACATGGAAATTACCTATAGTTCAAGCAACTCCAAAGATATATTTAAGAAGATTTTCCCCTTAACAATTATTTCATTAATAATAAAAAAATTGTTTCATGAACTATCAGTATCATCTCTTAATTGTCCTCTAACTTGAGAATTAGGATGCTTTTCCTTTCCTTTTTTAATCCCCAGTACACGGAATTGAATTCATTACAATCCTTGACTAACGATGTACTATCATCATTGGTCTCTGCATGTCCCTCCTTTTATTTAGTCAGTAATCTAATTAACTACTGTAAATAATGTAACAAGCATTTATGAACCCACTTCCCACATACAGGTGAAGGCCTGGACAATAAGCCACATCTAACGACAGGGGCAGGCCTGCCTATATGTACCACGTCCTCGCTCGCCCCTCCGCCCCACGAAACCACTATCTTGAATCCTGTGTGCTTCATTCTCTTGCCTGCTTCCCTTTTAATAGTTTGGTTTTATCTATACGTATTCCTAAGTATTACACATTTTAAAGTTTTGTTTTTAACATAAAAATAATATCCTACATTGTCATTTTTTTGGATTTACTTTTTTACCTCGTGCTGCTATGATCATTCATACTGTTTTGTGGGTCACTATTTTTAACATAGCACTGTGACTATTATCACATTTTATCATCTACTTTCTTGTATTGGCATCTGGGTTGTTCCCAGGCTTCTGGTGAGGTGAACTGTTCTACAAACATTCTTCTACATGTCTCCTACTGTACACGTGCAAGTCTTTGAATATATACCTATAAGGAGATCATGCCAAACTCTCTTCCAAAGTGACTACACCACTTTACACTCTCACCAGTGCCATGGGATGATATCCTGTAGAGCTGCAACTTCCCCCATCATAGGTACTGGCAGATTTTTCCCTCCCCTTTCTCTCTCCTTCTTCCATTTGACTGCGTGTAAGACAGTATCTCGCTGTGGCCTTCACAATTCCCTTGTCATGAATGATGCTGAACTTCTCTTCATGTTTGCCTGTCTTCTCTTTTCCTAAATGCCTTATCATGTTTTGTGTCCATTTATCTTACCGATGTGTAGGAGCGATTCTTGATCAGGAGTACATACTAGAAATACTTTCTTCCTGTTTGTAATGACCATTTCTAACTTATCTTTAGGTTTAAAAACTGCTATTAATTCTAATATTAATAGTTAAATGTATTAATCTTTTCTTTCATAGTTATAGTCAAACTCGGTCTTCCATAGTCAGTTCTGTCAGTTTAAGAAATTTTTTCCTACTCAAACATCCAAAATACACTAATCTCAGTGGAATTTTAACTTTCTGTTTTTGACATTTAAGTCCCTAACATACTGGAGTTACTTTGTTTGTAGTGCGAAATAGGAATCCAGTGTTTTTCTAGCTTCATTATAGACTAGCACCTGTCTCCACTCATCTGGCATGCCACTTCTGTCATATACCAGAGTTCCACCCATATGTGGGTCAGTCTGGGGTTTCTATTCCACTGGTCTACCTTAAGCCAACATTACAAATGCCTCGTAAAACTCCTGCTATGAGTGAAATACTTTATTTTTCTCAAATTGCCTGATTTATTTCAATACTGGGATTACAATGGCTTCACAGAGTGAGTGGCTTCACAGAGTGAATTGGGAGGTATTCCTCTTATAGTTTGAAAGTATTTGTTTTAAATAATCTGCCAAGTGTGGTGGTGTGCACATGTGTCCCAGCTCCACAGAAGGCTGAGGCAGGATTGCTTGAGCCCAGGAGACCAGCCTGGGCAACATAGCAAGATTCCATCTCTAAAAATAAATAAATAAATAAACAAAATAGGGATAACTGTTCCTTGAAATTTGGTAGAACTTGCCTGTAATATCATCTGGCTCAAGATGTTTGTCAACTGCTTTAATTTATTTAACCGCTATAGAACTATTCAACTTTTTAGTTCTTGAGTCAGTTGTGGTAAGTGGCATTTTTCTCTTAACTTTATTTCATTTGTTTTAAAAAGTACTCGCATGTAGCTGGTGGTTATTCTCATTACTGTAGGCAACGGTGGGAGGGAAGAACAGAACGGAACAGTTCATGTCTATTTTTCCTCCCACAGCCAAGGGGGCAGCCTCTCCTGCCTCAGGTTAATGCAGCTGCAGCCAGAAGGAATAACACAGACACCAATTTGAAGTACCCCAAACCCACATACAACACTTCTCAGTTTGCTCCTTTCTCTCTACATCTCCTCTGCATCTAATTTTGGAGAAAGCCAGTAGTGAGGATAGTTCAATATCCTGGGAAGACCCACAACAGCATCTACTGATACTTACAGTAGTGGAACAACACAATTTTTCTCTTTTCCAAATATTAGTTTTATCAATATATACTAATTAGTGTGATTAATAACAAATGATATTGACAGAGATGACAAAATACTAATTATACTTAGGTCAAAGAAACCTACTTTTCAGATCTACTAAGTGGCTATTTAATTGCACTCACCCTTGAGTTCAACATTTTAAATGCCTCAGTTGAGAAACCTTAAACCTCATAAACAAATGTGAAATAACTACGATCAGTTATGATGATTAAGAAGATCTGAAACATATCTAAGAGTCTGAGCTTATTTAAACTGATTTTTCAGCCATCCTACCACTTGAGAAAATTTTATAGAATGTTTGGCGGTGTGTGTTATGAGGATACAAAGATGAATTGGATGTACTATAATTCAAATGCTAATTTGGAATGTTTTAGAAATCAGCTGATACAATTCTACCTCCCAAGATATTAGCAGTTCCCTCACTCATAAAAGGCTACCAAAGAAGCAATAAATTCAGATGTATTTCTATAATCAATAATCAGAATGTGGATAGAGCACTAGAAAAAAAACAGTGACACCGAATTTTCAGAAATTCCTTACAGAATTTCCTTATATAAACTATAATAAAAAGACTGTATCTTTAAGGAACTAAATAACAGTTTGGCTTTTATCCCTCACAAAAATTTCTGGATACCTCAATTATCCTGATTTAATCGTTATACAATGTATACAGCTCTCAAAATATCACATGTACCTCAAAAATATATACTACTACTATGTATCAATAAAATATACAGAGTTTAAAATTTTACTGTAATGCAAGATGTACATGAATCCAACTATTAATTTCATTTGGTCCTATAAGTTGTCAAGAATCCCTATAATCCAGTCAGTTGAAACTGTCTAAAACTCCATCAAATGAGGCTGTTTTTCCATAAATGTCTATTTTATGATTACCTGAGAGCCTCTATTTTCCTCTCCTTCATTTGCATTTCACTCGATGCTTTCTCTCCTTTAATTTACACAGAATAAAATTACATATTATTTGTTACATTTATTATGCTAGACTAAATTTTATGCTCTATGCTCTTAATTTTAAAACTGGACAAATATAAAAAGTATTAAATTCATCTGAAGCAGAAAAAGTTAACTTATAATTACATGGCCTTTGATGCGATTTTTAACTAAAAAATCTTGAGAGAAAAAACAACAGTCAAATAAGTCAAACATCTCATACAGGAAAAATAAAAACATCAACTTGCTGAATTAACCTAAGCTAATACCAATTACCCATATCCATTTTTCTGTCTCTAAATATTCCCTAAATATTTAGACAACAAATGCATGTAAAAAATATTACATGAGTTAATTTAAAGAATATTAAGAGGCCTCTTACTTGTCTCTAGATGCTCCCAGTGCCAAAACAATAGGATCTGCAATTTCTAACATGGACTGTAGGATAGAAGCTACAACAATGAAAAGGATAATACTGAGCAGGAATGCCCGATGAACAACCTGTAGTTCTATCAGCCCAGTCTGCACTGCCAGGATTAACAGCGTTACTCCTTCTGTCATACCCCTAAAAAAAGCATACATTTTCAGAAAACATAAAATAATCTGAATCTCATTTAATTCAAAGAGAAAAATAATCCAAAGTCTTAGACTCTTGTTACGTATTTTTAAATCTTTTTTTTTTTTTTTTTTTTGAGACTGAGTCTGGCTCTGTCGCCCAGGCTGGAGTGCAGTGGCCGGATCTCAGCTCACTGCAAGCTCCGCCTCCCGGGTTTACGCCATTCTCCTGCCTCAGCCTCCCGAGATGCTGGGACCACAGGCGCCCGCCACTTCGCCCGGCTAGTTTTTTGTATTTTTTAGTAGAGATGGGGTTTCACCGTGTTAGCCAGGATAGTCTCGATCTCCTGACCTCATGATCCGCCCGTCTCGGCCTCCCAAAGTGCTGGGATTACAGGCTTGAGCCACCGCGCCCGGCCACGTATTTTTAAATCTATTCTGACTTAATTCAGACTAAAAACCTGATCAGTATATTAACTTTATAACATTAATGAAATAGTCATATATATCACTACACGTGCAAAGGCATAATAGCTATTATTTTACCACACAATGAGGGCAAAAATAATAACTTCTAAGACAAATAGAAATTTTCCAACCCGACTTTGTTAATAAGCCAGATATTAATATCAAAATTGTATAGAAATCAGATTTTAACAGGGTTAAACTTCAAATGGGAGAAAGCAAGCTTCTGAAAATCTCTTAAAGAAATCTAGGAAAGGAAGGTGTCCAATATTCATAATGTATTAATACATACAATAAAAATACATCTTTCTTTAACATGCAAATGTATTTTTTCACAGTACTTTAAAACCCAAATGTTGCAACCATTAAAAAAAAACTCTCCAATTCCATTTCTTCTAAAATTCATCAGCCAAAGAAATTCATCATTACTTCCTCGAGTTATCTACAGTATTTACATTTCTAGAAGTATTCAAGGAAAGAACTTACCGATTCATGGCAGGATCATTCATGAAAGCTCGATAACCCTGCAAGTAAAACTTGCAGAGTGTGAGAACACCCAAGGCAACAAAAGAAACTGTGAAGACCAAACCCAAAAGAGAGTAAGGAGTGCTGCAGCATTCCGCAATACTGGAAAAAAAGAGGGGGAAATTAACAGACATAAACTTTCCATTTGGAGTAAAAACATCTGAGGCCTTTAAATAACCACCAAGCTTGATCTGATCCTCATTAATTAAAACATCCTAAACCAAAATTTGAGGTGAAATCACCCAATTACTCCTCTAATAATTTAACCATCTTATTCATCTTCAAACCCACATTCTTCTATCTCACTGGCAAATATGCAGTACATAGCACCAGATCTGAAACAAGGTCTTATTTTTAATAATCTATCATCTTCAAATGCAGTAAAATTCAAAGAGCCTAAATCTTCACATCTAAGAAATATATAATTACCATGCTGACAAGTATTCAAAAGAAGCTTGTACAGTTGCCCACTGTTCTTCCTGAAAAATGTCGGCTATTCAAATTGTTCACTGTGCTACATTATAATATGAATACTTGCTGCAACTCCTTATTTGACCAAACTGCTATGGAGCAGGGTGTATCAATCCTCCTAATCCATCAGTATCTTACATACGACTGGCATTTTAAAATTTAGGTTGAGACAAACGCATTTTTAAAAAAGGGGTTACTTCCAAAGCATGCCCAAGAATTCACTTCAAGACTTTAAAAATAATTTTAATATTAATTTTTAACATAAAAGTTTGCTATGATACTACTAGAGCCGGCAAATATTTTCATTGAACTTAGATATTAACTTATGTGTATTTTATAAATACATGTACTATTATGTACTAATGAGATGGATTTAGCATTCACACCATATCTTTCATATATATATATGTGTGTGTGTGTATGTATGTATATATTTGAGACAGGGTCTTGCTCTGTCGCTAGGCTGGAGAGCAGTGGTACAATCATAGCTCACTGCAGCCTTGCACTTCGGGGCAAAAGCGATCCACTCACTTCAGCCTCCCAAGTAGCTAAGACTATAGGAGCGTGCCACCATGCCTGGTTAATTTATTCTTTTTTTTTTTTTTTTTTTTTGAGACAGAGTCTCGCTCTGTCGCCCAGGCTGGAGTGCAGTGGCCAGATCTCAGCTCACTGCAAGCTCCGCCTCCTGGGTTCACGCCATTCTCCTGCCTCAGCCTCCCGAGTAGCTGGGACTACAGGCGCCCACCACCTCGCCCGGCTAATTTTTTGTATTTTTTTAGTAGAGACGGGGTTTCACCGTGTTAGCCAGGATGGTCTCGATCTCCTGACCTCGTGATCCACCCGTCTCGGCCTCCCAAAGTGCTGGGATTACAGGCTTGAGCCACCGCGCCCGGCCTAATTTATTCTTTATACAGACAAGGTCTTGCTATGTTGCCCAAACTGGGCTAAAACTCCTGGCCTCAAGCAATCCTCCCACCTCAGCCTCCCAAAGTATTGGGATTACAGGCTTGAGCTAATGCTCCCAGCCCCTATATAGTATCTACATCTTAAGTTTTAAAATTCAAAGAAGAATTTTACTTATATAGATGAGGAATTCATTCAGGCAATCAATGCTTGCTTGCCCTTTACTACGCAGCTCCATGCTTCTATATAGTTATCTTTCCTACACAATTGCTTATACGTTGGTTTTTATGTGAAAGCATCTAATTTTACATGGTACCAATGTACACTATGATGAGAAAAAAAGTCTGACTTTCTGTTAGGAGCCAAAATATCCACCAATCATGGTGGCTAATAACTAGAAAAAATCATTAATTTTATAACATTCCTACAAATTTAATTTCTGAAATGTTTGGTATTTTCACACTGAAATCATTATGTAGTAACAATTTTAAACAAATTGTGTGTAATTTTACAACATGAGAATCACGACTGAAAACAAACTAAAATTTTACTTCATTCTCATTGAAAAAGGCTGAAAATTTAACCAAAGGTCCATACTACTTCTCTATTTTTATGGACCTTTCTCCACATTTAGAGAAAATTTTACACCCACACAATATGATTTAATTACGTATTCAAATATAGCACTTTTCTTTTATCTTATTTTAGAAAAAAAAAAATGTGGTGCTATTTTTCAAAAGACATCATACTAAATACCAAAGGTTTCGACCTAGCTTTGGGGAAGTGAAAGAGTTTAGAAAATTTACAAAATTTTTCTTTGCCCTCTCTTCATTCAGTAACTCATTTTTATGAAATCTTAATTTCTACTTTCTGGCTGCAAAAAAACCTTTTTGTTTGTTTGTTTTGCAGTTTGATCTTGTGTACTTTTTTGTTGGTTGGTGTGTTTGTTTAGTCAGGGTATTCTGGTAAGCTTCCAATCCCTTTTTCTAAATAAGTTGATTTTTGGCAAAGAAACATAAACATTACGCAGCACACAAAAGCATAAATAAGAACAGAGAACAACTCTTACAGAGATACAAATTAACAAAAGAACCAATATGGGAACTTCTCAAAGCAAATTATAACATTCTTATCATGAAAAAAGGCAATCTATCCTGGCTATGCATAGAAAAAGAAGAGAAAAAAAATTACGTTAGCAAGATATCTGAACTTCACAGAATATCCCAATATTATTTTCTTTGTAAATAAGTCCAAATGCATTCATGGCTTAGTGAATTGTTAAGCCTGTCGCACTATGCTATACCTCATCTTACTGTGCTTTGCAGCGGGTAACAATCTGGTTTAAAGCACCACCAATTCAGTCCCACGCTGAGGTTATTATCCTAACCACAGAACTGTCTCTCTCTTTCTCTTTAAATTCAATTACGTTTTAGGTCATTTTAAAAGTCTGCAGGCCGGGCGTGGTGGTTCACACCTGTAATCCCAGGACTTTGAGAGGCCAAAGTGGGTGTATCACCTGAGGTCAGGAGCTCCTCAAGACTAGCCTGGTGAACATGGTCTCTACTAATAATACAAAAATTAGCCAAGTGTGGTGGTGTGTGCCCGTAATCCCAATTACTTGGGAGGCTGAGGCAGAAGAATTGCTGGAACCTGGAAGGCGGAGGTTCAGTGAGCCGAGATTGTGCCACTGTACTCCAGCCTGGGCAACAGAGCAAGACTCCATCTCAAAAAAAAAAAGTCTTGCACAAAACCTCCATAATACTTATATCAAAAACAAATAGCAGTCAAATTTGCTTAATACGAAATTAATCCTTAAAATGTATTTGACTTTGACATCAACTTACTGTATGTTTATAGAAGCTACTTATAATTGTTATTCATTTTTAGAAAGTTCAAAATCTGATTCAGTACCAATATAAGTTTATCCTACTTATTTGTTAAAACAGGTTTTTGTCCCGTATATTTTTAATGTTATTTACATCTGTGTTAATGCTTTCCTTGTAACATTTTCCTTAAGGATAGTAAACTATCTTAATTTAAACTTGTCTTAAATTTCTCATAGCCTACACCACTTAGTACACAGTCTTCCATCATATTGGATGGCTGAGAAACAATGACTATTAACTAGAACTTAAAACTGTTATAACCTACATTTACTTTATAGGAGGACAGATTTTCATCCCTACTTTTTAAAGTGACAATGAGTGAGGGAACCAAGATGTATATTCATGTACTAGATTCTGAGAAAGTGAGATTCAAACTCAAGAGTAGAAAAAATAACAAATGTGGATCTAGCATAAGCTCACAATAAAGTAGGAAAAGGACTCAAATGACATGAGATTTTAAAAACCAAAACAAAACAAAAAACCCCTAAATATTAAAAACTGAGTCTTAGAATTATTTTGGGTTAGAACAAGCCTGACTCACCTGCAGCCCAGGACAGTTTTGAATGCAGCCCAACACAAATTTGTAAACTCTCTTAACATACTATGAGATTTGTTTTGCGATTTTTTTTTTTTTAAAGCTCATCAGCTATCATTAGTGCCAGTGTATTTTATGTATGGCCCAAGACAATTCTTCCAATGTGGCCCAGGAAAGCCAAAAGACTGAACACCTCAGGGTTAGACAGTAAAGTACTATTATAGACCCATTTCTCCAATTATCTGACTCTATCTTGATACTGAAGCCAACAGTGACATAGGCAAAGTATACAGACTAAGTCACAGGCTTCGAACTCAGGTGGGTCTCAGTGCCAGTTCTGCTTCTTTTGGCAGTGTTACCTGGGGCAAGTTATTCCTGGTAGTTTCTTCAGCTATAAAATGGTAATTATAATAAAGGCACCTATCTCTCCGGGTTGCTATAAAGATTAATGTGAGGCAAAGTGTTTAATGGTATGGGTACATTTTAAATACTCGATAAATGTTATTTTTATAATATACTTTTTTCTGATTGACCCAACAATTTTAACTTGAAAGTGAAAAAATACTTTTACAATTTGCTATGTACATTTCCACAAAACATTTGCTACACTCTGGTCCATAGTGCAGTCAAATAAACCACATTATTATATCAGTACCTCCCTGCATTGCCAAACCTAGGAATCCAGTGAATGAAAATCCTATCTTAACAAAATACGAAGTTGTATAACATGAATGATAAAAGTAATCTGCAAAACTTACTATTCCTAGATCAGTTTTCTCTTTCTAAGGTTATACATAGTATCATAGGCTCTTATTAAATTACCTTGTCAGAAAAAGGAAAAGAAGCCTCTCACGTGATGCAGGCTGATCTCGAGTACTGAAATAAGAGTAAATCTGAAGAGCAAATAAGACGAGCCAGAAAACCATGAAAAGAACAGGGACTACCAGTTGATTCCACAGGGACATTCCCAGGGCGAGAAGGCCATATACCTCCACTACCTAAATAAAAACAAGACAAGAAAACTTCTTGTATCACCATCTAATAAACACTGTAAAAACACTTAAGAATCGAATCAGAAGTAAAACATTAAATAGTTTTTCTTTTATTGTAGGACTGTTTCAGCTAAATTCCTTTAAAGTTAGCCTATATAGTTAACAAACAGTATGTTTTTTAAAACTTACTGATTTTGCATTATTATTAACACTTGACACACACTTATTTGATAGCAACAAATTGCCCTAATAGTCCAGGGATAAGGTCAAAATAAGGTCATACTCAGTACAAAATAACCTTGAAGGTAGTTTGAGAAGACTTGGTAAACACTCATGTCTAATCAAAATAATCAGGACTAGCATGAACTTATGCAACACTGCTTGAGGCAGTAGTCTAAAAAAAGTAAAAGTAAAAACTTTCAGGGTTTATTCAGAAATGTCACAAATGAGAAACAGTTCAATGAAGAAGAGTACTTAATCACTGGAAAAATTTTTTGCAGAGCAAAGATAGTTAGCAAGTCTTTTTCTCCCATACACATCAATTCCCCTTCCTCCTACTGTGTTTTTATCAAGCTATGTTTTTCCATTTGGTTTGCCAAATGTAGTAACATTAGGAAAAGGATATATTAAAAAAAAAAAAAAAAGGCTTAATAATCTGCAACTCACTAAATTAGTTTTCCAGTTTATAAAACACTCTTCTTATGAAACTGACTAGGAAAAATCAATCACAGAATCTGATTCAATCTAAGAGCATAGGTGTTACAAAGTTTCTAGAGCTTCTATGTCAAGGACCAGACTCTGGTAACACAGCAGGAATTCTGCCTGGCAGCTTACAAAACCAAAATCTAGCAGTCAACTGGTCTTGCTGGAATCTCTCAATGTGATACCGGAATGCTTCAATAAGGTACAAAGATCTTTAAGTATTAAGTTAAAATAAATTGACTTGCAGATTATTCTAAATTTAAAATTCTTTCATCAGTAAATCAAAGGCTTTTTCTACAACCCAGTCTATTAACTTCTATTTTCCCCAGTGAGAAAAGATTAAAAGAAAAAGGAAACTGCCCAACTAGCTGCAAAATTATTATCAGGCAGACTGATAACTAAGATGCAGAGAATACTTTTCTTCCTTTCCATTCAAGAAACAGACCACTATTTCTTGCTTATCTAATTCTTTCCTGGTCACACATTTTATAACTTGTATTTCCAACAGCTACATCTAGTTGATGTATGAATCTTATGGCAACCAACTAAATATGATATTAAAAAATGAAGGCTGAGGTTATTCAATAAATATTTAATATTCAATAAATATTTACTGAATATTCATTATTTATTACAAACTAAGATAACCCTCATAAGACTGAACTGAAAGAAAAATATGTATCTTAAATTTGTCATTCTTACCCTGAATACAACTATAACCCTTCCTGTCCTGCTTCCCCATGAAGCCGCTCTTCACTGACAGTAGAAATAATCTCGTTTCTGGAAGATCTACTCCTGGGAAAACTGCCCAAGTTAATCACTGTGTAAGATGAAGATAGAATCAGGCTAAGGCCAAAAGCTTAGAGAAAGTATTCTCAAAGATCTGCCCCTGGGGCCATAAGAGAATACCTCACTTAGCTGTATCAGTTTGTTCTATCTGAGAGCTTCCTGTACCTTAAGGACACAGTCAAGAGGTGGAAGACAGTGACATTTTAACACTCTCTTTTTATACCAAGTCAGGTTAAAATCTACTTTTTATACTACAAACTATCAATTAAACCAAAGAGAAACATTTATTTCCCAAATGTGTATTGTTTGTATCTGCGGGTAATTTACCTTAGAGCAAAGGCTGAAAAAAGTAGGGGAGAAACTTTTATAAAAAGCATGTTATGTTGGCAAAGTCAGTTCAAGTACTATATCTAAATGAAATCTATCATATTATAACCCCGAACTATTTAACTTTTCTGTTTCAATTAGGCACAAAGGGAAGAAACTGTAGTCACAGTAGGACTATAATCAGAAGGAAAAAGCAGGATTTGACTTATAGGTATTCAATTCTTTATTATTTTTGTCTTCATTACAATAGCTAACACATATGGAACATTGTCTGGTACTAAACTCATTTAAATCTCACAGAACCCTATGAGGAAAACACAGCTTTCATTATTAGCTCCGTTTTACAGAAAGTAAAGCAATTATCACAAGGTTACACAGCTAGGGAACAGCAGCATCAGGGTATGATCTCAGATAAATCTGCTTTAAGAGAACCACTTCACTTTACTGCCTTCTCAACAGAACATAATCAACAATCTTTCAGATGCTCCTAATTGAGCTGAAAATAGCTGCTGTTTTGAAACTGTAAAAATGACTGGTACCATAACTGTGAACTAAAAATGAACTGTAACTTTAATGTACTTAACATTTATGTAGAATTTTATCTACATGTTTGTGGTTGTCAGTCTTACCTGAACCAATTCTCTGTATGCAGATTTAGCAAGGTTATAAGGTACCAAAAGATTAGACCCAAGAAAATAGAGAACTTCCAATCCAGTAAAAATCATAGCAAATTTATTGATGATAACAATTGTCTCCAAAGGAACAAGGCAGAGTCGTGCTAGCAGAGGAAGCATGTGAGCTGAAAAGAGCCAAATCTGCTTTGTTTTCATGACACAGGAGCATAAAGTACACACCACCAACTGACCTAAAATGGGGAACAGAATACATTTAATTTTGAGCATTTGGCATCCACAAAATAAAAACAACCAAAAAACACTGTTGATAAGGATAGTAACACAACTTTTGAAGAAGTCTAACTAAAATCTTGTAGATAATATTTTAAATCAAACTTTAACTCCATCTGACTATAATTACATATTCACATGTTCTGTGAATTTTGAATGCTAATTCCTTAGGGCTGATCTGGAAAGAGCAACATAAATCTCCACTGGTTGTCTGTGATGGCATGTATAATACGAAGAAAACTTTAAACAATGTCTAGTTCAGTATTGTGACAATTCAGTTGCTACTGTTTATACACAGCTTCTTTTCCAAAGGTACTCAATATGTAACTGTTCTGGTCTATAGGTGAAAGCATAAAATCCAAGATACAATCACTTGTTCAAGATCATACTGTAACAATATTTGTTCTGAGAATTCTTTAATCTTTATTTTTGGAGGACCATGTAAACCTCCCCAAATAACTAAATCATAAGTTAAAACTAAAAACTAAACAAATTCTTCTCACTGGGGATTACACATGATCATTGTATTAAACTCAGAAACAGAGAAACAAAATGGGAAAGAAAACTCTCAGTCTCTTACAATCCCACAACCCAAAGGTAGCCCCTAAGAACACCCTGGGTTACATTGAATGTATGTGACATGATATTTGCATTTAGCCTTTTCCAAATATTCCAGAATTATAAAATACTTTATATGAATAAGCTTTTACATTATGACATCCTTGTATAAACTACCTGGAACACATTTCCTAATATTCTCTTAGGCTAGGAATTACTGAATCAAAAAAAAAAAAAAAATTTTTAAAGACTTTGACACACTGTCAGACTGCCCTCCAGCAACAATTTACCAGTGTATAATGTGGCCATTCTTCCATTAACTTGCCATAGTGAGTATAATTTAGAGAAGGGAAGAACAGGGAATATTTCTTAAATTTTTATAATTGGCATTTTGTTGGTTACTAGCAGCACTGAACATTATCAATAAGTATATAAAAACATGTGCAATCATTTGCAATTATTTGGTGAAATGTTCACATTCTTTGCCCATTTTTCTACTAGAATACATATCTTACTGCTTGATCGAAATACTAATCCTTAGTCACATGATTGCATTTTTGTAATATGCCCCTTGTCTTAATATTTTTAATAACTTTATTCTCTTATAAAAGTATGTATTGAAAATAGTCAAACCATTTTTTTTCTTAATTGTACCCACCTTTAGTGCCATAGTTTATTACATGGCTACCCCACTCAAGATTATACAAATAGCTGTATTTTCTTTTAGTAATTTTTAGCTAATTTTTAATTTTAACTTAAAAATTAATACATTTGATTTATTGTGGAATAAGAAAATAAAGATCTAAGTTTGTTTTTTGTACATGTTTAGTTGGTTATCTCAAAACTGGCCTACTGGACTCATCCACTCCTTTCTCATTAATTTGAAATGTCACTGTAGTATACTCCAAAATCTTTTACATATTTAGGTCTGTATAAGAACTTATTACTTTTTGTTTTCAGTGATCTATTCTAATGATGGTACCACCCTGTTCCATCATACGGATTGGACAAATCCTCTCTCATTGCTTCTTTCAGAATTTCTTGGAGATTATGGAATTTTCCAGATTAATTTAGAATCATTAGCCATATTTTCTCACTTCTTGTCAATGAAAACCAAAATGAAAATTTGGGACTTGTTTGTATTCTATCCACACACATGTTGAATATTCCTAGTCCCAAAATCTAAAATCCGTAATGCCCTAAAATCTAACATGATGCTCCAAGAAAATGCTCATTGGAGCATTTTGGATTTCAGATTTTGGGATTAAGGATTTCCAAACAGTAGTATAAAGCAGATATTCCAAAATCTAAAAAAATCAGAAATCCAAAACATTTCTGGTCCCAGCATTTTGAATAAGGAAAATTCAATCTGTGTTAGAAAAATACAAAAATGTCAACCATTTTTACATAAGACCAAACACTTATAACAATCTACTGTCATAAAACACATACGGTATTTTATCTCACAAAGCATTAATTTTGGCCTTTAAAAAACTGATACTAAAGTAATGTGAAAAACAATCATGGCATAAAGAAGAGAAAAACTCCTAATTATATAGAAAACAAGAGGCCACCAAATGATCTGGCTTCCACTGTGTTTATAGTTATGAAACTTAAATGTCCTTGTTGAGCACAATGTAAACTTCCTCTAAGCTCTGAAAATTCCCTTAAGTCTATGCCAGCACATGTGGCGCTCAGTGCTGGGGTTACAGGCTTCCTTTATCTTCTTTCATAGAAGAATATGACTCATATGGCATATTTAAGAGAAGACTACTCCTGCTGAGGTAGAAGAATGAAGGAGTCATATGTTGTTAGTGGAATCTCCCCTAAAGTTCCAAAAGAACAAGTTGTTTGTCTTCTGATTTGCCTATTTCAACTTTTAACTCTGAATAAACCAAAGTCCCAATGTACTCTTTAGATGTCAGGATTCCACTATTAGAAATATCTCCAAGAAGTCTGCAACCCTAGGAAATCATGGCATATTAAAATTACCTATTTTCAAAAAAGTTTGTTATTAAAATTAAGAAAAACACTAGAAAATTATTTTAAAATCAAAGTTGAAAGAAAACATGCTCCTTAATAGTTTATGGACTTCGGAAAGTTGAATCTTAGCTAAATAAACAGAAGACCATGGCCACTGATAAGAAGAGTTTTAAGAAATATGCTTCATATTTATAATACAAGTATATCCAT
This sequence comes from Papio anubis, assembly GCF_008728515.1. Classification (NCBI taxonomy): domain Eukaryota; kingdom Metazoa; phylum Chordata; class Mammalia; order Primates; family Cercopithecidae; genus Papio; species Papio anubis. Next base: position 151,846,769 of record NC_044980.1, read on the forward strand.
CATAAAACGTTACAAGCTTTCTAACTTAGCAAATATGTTCATTATTGAATGTTACCATTAATAAATATGCCAACTCATAACGACATAGTTATAAAGCAACATTATTTTTGTCCTCTGCTGTCTTTTAAAATCCACTCTGTGAAGATTAGTGGTTTTCCTGCCCCTAGATAAAATCCAAGGCAAGTCCCATAACTCTAGCTTAGGTTACTGTCTCAATTTAATAATAACCGAAACTTTCAAACACATTTAAAGTTGGGACTTATCCCTTACTCTAGAGTTCAGGCATTCTAGGGAAAGCATTAATTTTGACCTTAATGCTTTAAGATAGAAAATCTGCAATTGGGAGAGGAAGTGGAAAGCCTGTAGCTGGCTTCTGTCTCTTTTTTGACCTAGCACTTCTTCCTCTGACTCACCCAGGACTGAAGCGGGAAGGGAAGAAGGAGAGGGAGGGAAGTAGGCAGGTTCCTACTTAACTGGACTCTTACAACAATATGGTTGGTACTGGTACTGGTGCTTCCTAGACTTGAGGTATCTAAAACCGATTCATTTTCCCCTGGACACTTTTATGGGTTGTTCTGAAACTGTTCCTATCACTGTGGCTCTCTCACCTGCAGCAGTACCCTTGGTGCTTGGTGTATACCCTCCACTGGCCATTTTTGGCTCTTTTCTCAGCTCCTGGGAATATGGAAGGTCAATCCCTGTTGATGACTTCTCATCCCCCTAAAAGGCCTGCTTGAACAGGACCTAAGAAAATCCTACACAGACTTTCAGGGCCCTTGTCTAGTTCACAAAAAACTTACATTGTTTGCTCCACAATTTCCTATATCAGAAGATACAGGAAAACCCTATAAGGCATTTTCACTCCACAGTCAAAACACTCAACAAGCAACTAGCCTATTGCTAGTCCTTTATATCAGATTAGAATTATAATGTGAGCCTCATATATAATTTTAAATTTTCTATTAGTGTCATTTCAAAAAGTAAAAAGAAACAAGTGAAATCAACAATATATTTTACATAACCTAACATATCCTAAACATCATCATATAGACATTCAATCTATATTAAAAGTTAACAAGACATATTAAAAGTTAACCTGGCTTGTGGCAAGTCTTCAAAACTGAGTACGTGCTTTACACGTACAGCACACCTTAATCTCAATTCACCACATGGCAAGTGCTTACCAGCCACATGTGGCTAGTTTTGGACAACATAGTTTTAGATTTTGCAGGCTGAAAAGGCACAAGAATGATACAGTGGACTTCTGGCCTCCTGGAAAGGTGAGAGGTGGGTGAAGGATAAAAGATTGTACATTGGGTACAGTGTACACTGCTCAGGTGATGGATGCACCAAAATCTCAGAAATTACTGCTAAAGAACGTATCCATGTAACCAAACACCATGTGTTCCCCAGAAATCAATTTAAAAATGTTTTTTAATGTAAGAAAATAAAAAAAAAAGTGTAACACACAAAAAAATGTTCCACGGTAAGTCAGACCCCAGTCCACAGCATTCCCCCCTTCACTACACAAGACACATAACTCCCCAAATGGTCCCCCACTGAATCCTCTAGTGTAAAGGGCTGGGGAAGTATTTCAGAAAAAAAGAGTTCTCTCTGAAGAAACCCTCCTCTAATCTCTAATTTTAGGCCTTTTAACACCTTCTACATGGGTGAGTTTCAAAGTCACAAAACAGGTTTGCTCTCACTTCCGTTTTTGCATTTTGGCATGGTACACTCTGGTAGCAGGGCTCCGGTACTTCACTTTAAATTGTATCTATACTGTTTTCAGGCCTTAGCCAACACTTCTATTTTTAACATTCTACTATCTGAATATTTCAATCAAATCTCAAGTTCTTGATGTTTCCAGACATTTATTTTTGACAATAAGCTCATGGCTTTCAACAGCTATAAGTAAATTTAAGATATTACATGTTTCATTTTAATCGTTCAAAGTAATAATTAACTCTATTTAAAAATTAATCTTCTCAAATACTTAAAAAAAAACCCTTATAAAAAGCACAAGCGACTATGTGCTATGTACAATATGACTATAAATACATAACCTATACATGGGGAAAAGAAGACCTAAAAAAAACCCACTGAACAATGGTTATATGTGGAAAAAGTCACCATGAATCACTTTTGAGAATTCCATTTTTTAAAAAAATGAGTATGCACGAATTTTGTAAGTTAGTAAGACTGGCCGGTTCCTACCTACACTTTAATTCTTTTATAATACTTACCTATTAAGGCTGTGGTAAACCGATTCATAGACAGAGGTTCTAAATACATTGGTCCCTCATAGGCAAACTCCAGTTCACTCCGAACATAGTCCCTAAATAAGAAAATTGATAAGAATGTGTATATGAAATACATTCCAAGCAGAATCACAATATGCTTATAAAAGTATATTATGTTACTGATACCCCTTTTCCATGTCTAAGGAAAAATTTAGGTATGAAGAATTATATATAAATGGCCTTCATCTGTTTTCTGTGCATTAGAAACAGACATAACTTATTGAAATGGAATGTTACCATGCAGAGAAAGCTGCCAAAGTTCCACATTATGAAATTTTCTTTCTTCTCATGACCTTATTAAATACCTTATGCCCAGTAAAAACCCAATTGAGAGGTGATCTCTCTCAACTCTACTACACTAACCAATGATATCTAGTGATATGACACTAAATATCTCCTTTTCTGGCTATCTTCCACCACCAACATCCCACCCTCATCTTATTTCCCTCAGAGTTTTGGCCCCAATTATATTTTATTAGTCCCAACTAGAACCACAAACTAGTTAGAAAACTGGGGGATAGCAGTATAATCCTTAAAAATTATCAACTCTATATGAAATCTAAGATGATAATTATAATATTTAATTAGGCTACATATTTACTTTGAAGCAAATTTTAGATCAAACAAAATATTCCTTTTAAAATTCAACTCAATTAACCTGTGACTACTGAGAAATACTAAGCTTTAAGTAATAACCAAAGAGCCTTTACACATTCAGAAAACAAGCGTGAAGCACAACCAGGGAGAATTTAATTTATTATCAGTAAGTTAAATGGTACTACTGGAAGACAGTTTGTCTAAAGTATTTTTGGCATCAAAGAAGGGAAGTTTGTGTAAAAACATTCTTCCCTCTTTTTTCAACTTTTAATGTTTTATTCATTGTATTTAAAAGAGAACATTTCAAGTATTTCCAAACAAACTCATATGGCTATATTTACTTTTTCCATGAAATGACTTCCCATTAGGCAATCAAGTGGAATTCCTTTAGCACTGCATAGCCAAACAAGGAAAGACCCTTACACAATCAGCCAGAAGGGTATTCCCAAAAAAGAATCAAAACTTAAAACTAAAATTTTAAAAAGAATTAAAACAGTTTCTGAGATTATAAAAATGTATGACTAAGTTATATGAGTGATCTAGCAATTCTCCTTTATCGCTCTTAGATGACAGTTTCTAACACATAATGTATTAATTGTCTCTTTCTACTGAAAGAGAAAGCCAAATTCTCAAGAATTATTTTAATGCAGTGGTTGTCAACCAAGGGGCAATTTTGCCCCTGAGGGGATATTCTACGTCTGGAAACATTTTTGGTTGTCACAATGGGGGAGAGGTATTACTAGCACTTAGTGGGTAAAGGCCAAAGATGCTGCTAAATATTCCTCAGTGAAAAGGCTAGCCCCTAGAACAAAACATTATCCAGTCCAAAATGTCAACTGTGCAATATTAAGTAACCTTGTTTTCATGTAGAAAGGCACAAATACAAATAACACATAAATATCTGATTACTATAGGTAACCATCAATGGAATTATATAGTTAGAATAGAAAACTAAAAAATTAAAAGAATTATGAAATTAGAATAAAATGCATATATAAACACTATTAATACAAAGTATTTTAAAATGCTATTTGAAAAACAAATTTATACCTAAAAGAGATTTTAACTCTGAGTGTCAGTACTAGCCAGACCTTTAAAGCCCAATAATTTCTTTTTGGTCAGAGCATCTCTCTCTCCAATGGATATAGTTTAAACAGGGGCCAGGAAAATCCATAGAGACAAAACACAGATTAGTAGTTGCCAGGGGCTGGGGAGAAGGGGAGATGAGAGTAATTGCTTAATGAGTACTGAGTCTTGTTTGGGGGTGACGAAAATGTTTTAGAATTAGATAAAGGTGACAGCTGCACAACATTATGAATGTACTGTATGCCACTGAACTGCTCACTTTAAAATGATTAAATTTATGTTATACGAATTTTAGAAAAGGGAGATAAATCAGCTCCAAGTGCACTATCCCCAAGGAGAAAGCCACAAAGTGCCCCAGAAGGGCCTCAGTCCCAAGTATCTCTGTGTGAGGGACAAGAAAAGAGAAGACTTGAGGTCCCTACCATGTTTTCTTTCCACTGTTTGGTTTTGTCACATATTATTAATATTTTATAATAAAGCTCAGCAAACTAAACATCACGCTAGCATTTCTGATTGCTGAGACATTTGTTAACTGTTCTGCATTATTTCATAGCCTACGTTAGTTTATCCTCTTTTTAAAAACTTCTTTATCTTTCTTTAGTTTCTTACCTTAAATTCTAATTTCACACAACAAAATTTCTAGGGATAACTAACATTCTCTGTTTCTTTTTAACTCAAAAAGAAATTACTGAATACATAAGTGCTGGTACTCTGCTAGACTCTGCTAATACTGCACAGTCCATACTAGCATGCAACTTACAAACAGGGAGGGGAGATAAATACTTAGTCCTATAATTATTTAATTATGATGATAATCAGTGCTGTAAGAAAAATACAGAATGCTGTGAGGATTTTAGTCTTTTTTATTGATACATAAAAAGATTTTAAGTTCGCAGCATATTTAAAAATTACATATTTTATTCTCTATTTCTAGGTTCTAACTTTTTCAATAAACTAATAATATTTCTATGTGCCTTTTACTTTTTTATTTTAAATACTACTTATTTTACCTCTCCTATTTCATATGGTTATTATAAGTTTTTAATGTAACTATTTCCTTTTCTTTTATCCAACCCTGTATTTCATTCCTTTGTTTTTTAAGCCTTCTCTCAACTTTCTAATCCTTTCCATTATTTTCTTTTTAATTCTTTTTACTTTCTCTATACTTATTACTTTGCGATTTGCTGTGATTATAGGACACTAAGGGAGGTCTGCATTCCAGAAGAATAAATAATCAACCTTTAGGCCACAATGACAGCCCTGATGTTAAGCAGTTTCCTCCCACTTGCTCTTACTTTGTCCTTCTCTAGGATCCTAGGATTAGCTCTCCAATACTGTACTGCCCCCCACATTCCTGTTCAACTTGAGTCTTTGTATCATTCATCATAGCCTCAAAATTAATATCGTCCCTAGGCCCCTTAGAACCTTTCCCCTTTGCTCAATTCCTCTCTTTCAACACAGTCCTCCAAAATCCTCCATTTGCCTGACGCATCAAAAAGCCCCACCTCAGTAAAAACAGCCAGGCCTAGAAAGCCTGCAGACTCTCTCTTCAGGCCAGCTCAGCTTAGCATGCCAGAGTCAAGGCAATGGTTTTGGTGACAGCTAAACTACCTAGTATGCCACACAACCACTATGGATCTGTCACTTCTAAAAGGAGGATCTGGGCATCCCATCCCAAACTGTAGAGAAGAACTGAAATAAGAATCAGTGTTAACAAAAATCTCTACATCTAACTCATGCACAACTTCCAGGTATCTCATGCTAGCATTGAGAATTCTTGGTGACTCAGTCCCAACAGGGATGGTCATTCACAACATAAGAAAAACAAGACAGTAAGCCTAAATACGAAAGATCCAAAGTGGGAATTATCCAAAACTCCATGAGTCATTTTAGGTGAAAAATTAGTTCAAGGCAAGAGTCATAAAATTCTAACTTTTAACAACATCTTATGATTCTCTTAAGACTCAAGTGAGCTATTCAAGAGAAGCATTACAATTTTTCATTTCAGAAGACTTAAATGGTAGAATGTTTTAAGATCTTCAGAAACAAGAATTCCTGCCAATCTACTTATAACAGAATAAAATATTTTCCTTCTTAAATGTTTTTTCATTTGTGGAAGGCTGATAATCACCCCAACACAGTAATAAACTAAAAAAATCTCTGAAAAATCTACTTTCCTAGTCCTGTATAATAGCCTCCTCTCCTTTAACTCAAATTGGGGCCACAAGGAATGTACAAGATCTATGAAAAGGGCCTCCAGGCACGGTAGCTCAAGCCTGCAATTCCAGCACTTTGGGAGGCCGAGGCAGGCGGCTCACTCGAGCCCAGAAGTTCGAGAGCAGCCTGGACAACATGGCGAAACTCTGTCTCTACAAAAAAAAAGCAAAACTTAGCTGGGCGTGGTGGTGCCTATAGTCCCAGCTACTTGGGAGGCTGAGGTGGGACAATTGTGTGGGCCTGGCGGGGGCAAGGGCTGCAGTGAGCCAAGACTGCACAACTGCACTCCAGCCTGGGTCAGAGTGAGACACTGTCTCAAAAAAAAAAAAAAAAAAGAAAGAAAGAAAGAAAAAGAAAAGGGTCTCAGAGCTTGCCATTAGAAAAATTCTTGCTTATATAGAGAAGTATACATGTTACAAAAAAATAAATGGGTACCAACCACAAAACCTAGTAGCTTACCACTTCAGCTAATTAAAGACCTTTTCACAACAGTCTATTCAGCAGTCTGACTCACACACTGGACAACCTAGGAACAACTTGTACATTCTGGCTATTTACTTAAAGCTTTCAAACCACGTTAATTCCAAAGAAATCTAATCTATTTTCACATAAAACAAAGGTGTGCCAAGTTATGTTTTGCAATATGGGCAACAAGCACCACTTGATACAAGAAATCTCAGATGTTCAAATACCTGTACTTCCTTATATGCCTACTAAACACACATACACGCACACAAACATACCTACTATATCCTCAGCACTGCGCTAGCAGTTGAATAATTCATTTACCCAGAGTTTATTTAAACTGTTGACACCCTTTCTTTAGCTTCTTTCTAGCCTCCAAGGTATTTAGTGCCTGCATCTGATAACGTTCAAAAGAAGAAAACATGTTAAACAGTGAAACTGGTCACTTTTATTCCTGTCAAAATTAAGTTTAGAATATAAATGGTAATACTCATTTTAACATTCCAAGCTACTTGGGAGGCTGAGGCAGGAGAATCACTTGAGCGCTGGAGGTGGAGGTTGCAGTAAGCCAAGATTGCGCCATTGCACTCCAGCCTGGGCAACAGAGCAAGACTCGTCTCAAAACAAAAACAAAAACAAGTTGGGCGTGGTAGCTCATGCCTGTAATCCCAGCACTTCGCGAGGCCAAGGTGGGCGGATCACCCGAGGTCAGGAGTTAAAGAACAGCCTGGCCAACATGCTGAAACCCATCTCTACTAAAAATACAAAAAATTAGCCAGGTGTGTCGCGGGCACCTGTAATGCCAGCTACTTGGGAGGCTAAGGCAGGAGAATCACTTGAACCCGGGAGGTGGAGGTAGCAGTGAGCCGAGATCACAACATTGCATTCCAGCCTGGGCAACAAGAGCAAAACTCTGTCTCAAAAAACAAACAAAAAACAATTTACCTAGTTTTTTTTTTTTTTTTTTTTTTAAAGTCTAACACTGTCACCTGGGCTGGAGTGCAATGGCATGATCTCAGCTCACTGCAACCTCTGCCTCCCAGGTTCAAGCGAGTCTCCTGCCTCAGCCTCCCGAGTAGCTGGGACTACAGGTGCCTGCCACGACGCCCGGCTAATTTTTTGTAATTTTAGTAGAGACCGGGTTTCACTATGTTGGCCAGGCTGGTCTCGAACGCCTGACCTTGTGATCCACCCGCCTTAGCCTCCCAAAGTGCTGGGATTACAGGCGTGTGCCACCGTGCCTGGCCTATCTATAGTAGTTTTTAACTGAGGACAGTTTTGTTCCTCATAGGCAGCATGTGACAATGTCTAGGGACACTTTTTGGTTGTCATATTTGCTGGGAAGAGGGTGTCACTGGGATCTAGTGGGTAGAGAGTGTTGTCAACAACCTATAATGCACAGGACAGCCTCCATAGCAATGCACACCCTGCCCAAAATTCTGATACCCCTGAGAAGCAGCAGCCCCGATCTACAATTTTAAATTATGCAAGTCATCATAAAATGGAGAGCTAATTATCCATATTTTACGCCTAAGCCACTCTTGGGGAAGTTTTTACATTTGAAACCATACTTACACACCCAAGAGCCAGAATAAAAACAGTATTACTTTCTTCTTTTGAAAGCCAGTTCTACTGGGCTCTTAATTCAAGTCGTAGACACACAAATCCAACATGTTGGTTCATAAATCTAACAAGGAATTTAAGAATACTGGGCCGGGCATGATGGCTCATGCCTGTAATCCCAGCACTTTGGGAGGCCAAGGTGGGCGGATCACGAGGTCAGGAGACAGAGACCATCCTGGTTAACACAGTGAAACTCCGTCTCTACTAAAAAAAAATATATAAAAAATTAGCCAGGCGTGGTGGCAGGCACCTGTAGTCCCAGCTACTTGGGAGGCTGAGGCAGGAGAATGGTGTGAACCCAGGAGGCAGAGCTTGCAGTGAGCCGTGAGCCGAGATTGTGCCACTGCACTCCAGCCTGGGTGACAGAGCAAGACTCCTTCTAAAAAAAAAAAAAAGAATACTGGAGTTTAGAAAAAACATCCAGCTGTAGATGTGACCCCACACCCTCACAGGAATGACCACACTCTCCCAGGAGTGGTAATATCAGTGTATGGTTTTTCTTTTTTTCCCCCTTAGTTCTGGATAGTCTCAATTTTCTATTGGGATTAGTACTAGAAAAATACATTCGCTACATCCCTCAAAATGCAAGGCAGAGTTCAGTAATTTTAAAAAATTTAAACTGACATTTAGTTTAGTAAGTTAGTTAATAAGTTCAATTAGAATATTAATATTAAATATTCATATGACATTGACTGAGCCGATGAATCTTCTGACATTTAATTCTTCCAAACTGCAAGCTATATCCATTCTATAGACATATTCTAAACAAGTTTTTAGTCATTTCCAGATAATCAGCCTCATTATGTAAATACACATGTAAGGAAAAACAGAAACCCAACTTTTCAAAAGTTTATGAAATTTGAAAATTTCAAGAAAATTAATATTTGCAAATGTCTTTCTCTATAAGCTAGTTTTTAAATTTGTTTTTCTTGTTTCCAATGAGGCTGGATATAGCCAGTTTTTTAAGTACCAAATTAATTGTTAAAATTATTATAAGTGCTGATTCTCCTTCTCAGGAGCATAATAAACTATGCCTTGATATAAGTAGACTGCAGTGAATGGAAGAATATATTTGCAAATCATAGATCTGATAAGGGACTTGTATATATTTGCAAATCGTAGATCTGATAAGGGACTTGTATATATTTGCAAATCATAGATCTGATAAGGGACCTGCATATATTTGCAAATCATAGATCTGATAAGGGACTTGTATATATTTGCAAATCATAGACTGATAAGGGACTTGTATCTAGAATATATAAAGAATTCCTACAACTTAGTAAGAAAAAGACAACCCAATTAAATACTGAACAAAGGATGTGAATAAACATTTTTCCAATATTTACACATGGTCAATGAACACATGTAAAGATGTTCAACTTCATTAGCCATCAGGGAAATGCAAATCTAAAGCACACTGAAATATCTCTTCACACTCACTGTAATGGCTCCACTAAAAAGGACAACAAAGGGTGCTGGCAAGAATGTAGAGAAATTGGAAGCCTCATACACCGCTGGTAGAAATGTGAAACACTGCAGCCATTTTAACAGTCCGGCAGTTTCTCAAAAGGTTAAATATAGGCACCACACGATTCAGCGATTCCGCCCCGAGGTATTTGTACAAGGAAAACAAAAACATTTATCTACACAAAAACCTGTACATGAATGGTCGTAACATTATTCACAATAGCTAAAACATAGAAACAATTCAAGTGCCCATCAATGGATAACAGGATGTATAAACAAAATGTGGCATATATCTGTACAACGGAATATTGACAGAAAAAGAAAATAAGTACCAACACATGCTACAACATGGATGAACCCTGAAGACATGCTAAGTGAAATTCAGTGCATATAAAATATCCAGAACAGGTCAATAAAAAAAGACAGACAATAGACTGACAGTTGCCAAGGGCTGGGGGCAGGGAAGGTGGTGGGAAATAGAGAATGACTGCTAATGGGTATGACATTTCTTTATGGGGTGATGAAGATCTAAAATCAATTTTGATGATGTTTTGCACAACTCTGTGAACATACTACAAACCACTGAGCTGTATACATATGTATTTTCTGAAACAGGGTCTTGTTCTGTCACCAGGCTGGAGTGCAGTGGCACAATCCCAGCTCACTGTAGCCTCAACTTCCCAGGCTCAATCGATCCTCCACCTCAGCCTCCCAAGTAGCTGGGACTAAAAGTGCGTGCCACCACACCCAGCTAATTTTTTGGATAGAAGGGGTTTCACCATGTTGTCCAAACTGGTCTCCAACTTTTGAGCTCAAGCAATCCGCCTGCCTTGGCCTTCCAAACTGCTGGGATTACAGGTGTGAGCCACCATGCAAGGCCCTTGAGTTATATACTTTAATCAGGTATGTGAATACCTAAATAAAGTTGTTATTAAAAAAAAAAAACCTGGGGCCAGGCATAATGACTCATACCTGTAATCCCAAAGCTTTGGGAGGCTGAGGCAGGAGGATATGTGAGGGCAGGAGTTCAAGACCAGCCTGGGCAACATAGCAAGAACCCTATCTCTACAAAAAAAATATTTTTTAATTAGCTAGGCATGGTGGCATACACCTGTAGTCCCAGCTATTCAAGAGGCTGCAGTGGGAGAAGTGCTTGAGTTCAAGGCTACAGTGAACAATGACTGCACCACTCCACTATGACCTTGGTGACACAGTGAGAACCAACTCAAAAAAAAAAAAAAAAAAGATACTTGCTTATGAAGCTCCACAGAAATCTGAACCATTATTTTTTTAAAACTAAAACCTTCAACCTCATGTCTTACAAATGTTACATGTTCAAACCTTGGTATTTATTAACTGATACGTTATGAATAATTCAAGGATAGCACATCTTTGCTAGCCTTTTGTGAGATACTATCATATAGTATAAATTACACTAAGAGGAAAATACTAAAATATGCCATATCTTGAAATTCATTCATTTAATACCAAAACAAACTCCCTACGATGGCATTGTCTACAAAAGGGTTATCCAATCTTTCCGTTTCCCTGGGCCTAACTGGAAGAAGAACAACTGTCTTGGGCCACACATAAAACACACGATGATAGCTGATGAGCAAAAAAAAAAAAAAAAAAAAAAAGGAAAAAAAAATCTCATAATGTTTTAAGGAAGTTCACGAATTTGTGTTGGGCTGCATTCAAAGCCATCCTGGGCCACATGCAGCCCAGGAGTTGGACAAGCTTAGTCTACAATTTCAAAGAAGTAACTTGCTGAGGTAACATATTTACTAGGTAAGGAAACATTTTGTATCAAGTCTGATTCTAAAATTTATTTTCGTTTCCACTAACCATGCTGCCTACCGAAGTGGAATGAACTAGATTGTGAAAACATGGATTCAAGTTAAAGTCTGGGATTGTCCCTTCCTAGCTGGTTGCCTACTTCCTTTTTTTCATCTGTAAATCCCAAAGGAACATAAAAAAAATCAATATGAAATAAGAATAGGAAGTATTTTTGCCTACTATAAAATTTTATTAAAATTTAATAAAATCCCATTATTGAGGCTGGACACAATGGTTCATGCCTGTAATCCCAGTACTTTGGAAGGCCAAGGTGGGAAGATCATGAGGTCAGGAGTTCAAGACCAGCCTGGCCAACATGGTGAAACCCCATCTCTACTAAAAATACAAAAAATTAGCTGGGCGTGGTGGCACATGCCTGTAGTCCCAGCTACTCAAGAGGCTGAGGCAGGAAAAACACTTGAACCTGGGAGGTAGAGGTTGTAGTGAGCCCAGATAAAATAAAAATAAAAATAAATAAAATAAAATTCCATTATTTAAATTAAGCTTTAATTTCCTAGTAATGAAAATAAACTTGAAACATTAGAAACAGTCATTTTCATAAACTGAAACTAAAAAGCTAAAAAAGCCACAAAGATGGTCAGGAAAAATCCTTTCTTTACCTCTGAAACTCCCATCTTGTAAAAAGATGGGAAAATGTCTCCATCCTCAGCCTGAGCTGAGACTCAGAGGTATCGGGGTAAGGTCACATGAACAAACTGTGTGAAGTGTGGGGGATGGTGGTACTAGGATGAGAAACGCATCATGTCTGTGTCAGTATTGGTGCTTGGACTCCTAGTTTGACTCTACGGAGAGGGATGCTACAGGACAAGGTCTAAGTTATTTTCATGAAGGAGTCTAAGACACAGTGACATACTTGTGTGACGCAAAATGGGGAATCTCACTGTCTCTATTCTTGAAGGGAACACAGCTTGATTTAAACATTGTGAGGATTGCAAGAAATGCAACACTACTCTGCCAGCTCCAGATTTTGCAACTTTGACATCAGAGGACCTACCCTGGGCAGAATGGTGGCAGAAGTTCAAGAGTAAGACACCATCCTCCAGGCACCATTTTGAGCAGAGAAAATCAACCAGATAGGAATAAAGGAGGAAAATGCAAGAAGAGTAAGCTTCTGGGAAACACCCTGGGACTTTGAGAAATAATTAGACAAAACATTAAAGAGAACTGGAGGTCCTGTTTCAACAAGAGGGGCAAAAAACTCAGTCATTTTAGTTATTCTCATCCTTTCATATCCACAGAAGTGGTAAGAATTGAACAATGTTTTAAAAACTGTAAGTACCAGAGTATTAACACATCTATCTCTGGGTGGTATAATTTCAGACGATTATTAAATGCCTTTACATTTTCTTTTTTTTTTTTTTTTTTTTTTTGAGACGGAGTCTCACTGTGTCGCCCAGGTTGGAGTGCAGTGGCGGGATCTCGGCTCACTGCAAGCTCCGCCTCCTGGGTTCCCGCCATTCTCCTGCCTCAGCCTCCGAGTAGCTGGGACTACAGGCGCCCGCCACCATGCCCAGCTAGTTTTTTGTATTTTTAGTAGAGACGGGGTTTCACAATGTTAGCCAGGATGCTCTCGATCTCCTCACCTCGTGATCCACCCGCCTCAGCCTCCCAAAGTGCTGGGATTACAGGCTTGAGCCACCGCGCCCGGCCTACATTTTCTGTATTTTCCAAAAATTGTCTATAGTGAGCGCCTAATTTTATAATCAGAAAAAGTTAATGTTTTTAAAAACTCAACAATGTAATTCTAATTAATGTAAAAATGCTACTTCTAAGATTAAATTTCAACTACCCCAAAGTCTGTTTCAGACTCTTATTATGGCTTATACTATATGCAAGGTGGCCACTCCTTTTAGAATTGGGAATATATTTTAATATGGTAAATATCTTTCTATGAAAAATTATAAAATTTAAGTTTCAAAAGAAATTATACCTCCAAAATATACTCCAACCCACTACTTTACAGTGTCACTTTTGGTCCACCTATATTTTAACATTCTGTTCCAAAGTAGGAAGCTCATATTCATTGGCAGACCCAAGTCTTAAAATTTAGATCTAGCAGACTTAGGTACACAGACAATATGGCTAAAGAGACAGAAGTTTAGCTATACAATCAACCTCACAAGATAATGTATATCAATCATTCACTCCACATGGCTGCATCTTATGCTGATTCTTATACATCATAAATTGATTTCCTAAAGTAATGAAGTATGTAATTGTTAAAATGCTCCTACAGCCTACCTTTAGAAATTCTTTTATCAGGCAATACAGGAAAATTAAAGGATATCCTCCCAAGTAGCTGGGATTACAGGCGACCGCCACCACGCCCGGCTAATTTTTGTATTTTTAGTAGAGATGAGGTTTCACCATGTTGGCCAGGCTGGTCCCGAACTCCTGACCTCAGGTGATCCACCCGCCTCCCAAAGTGCTGGGATTACAGGCATGAGCCACTGCGCCCAGCCAATTCAAGGATATCTTTATAAACATAACCTTAAAACTTGTTTCATGTTAAGCTTGTTTTTAAAAGCAGAAACAAAATGTCAGCATAAACCAGCTATTAATCCTGTTTAAGATCTAGAAAATGAACATCAAACCAGTTTTGGATCTAGCAAAGCCTTAGCTTTACTTAATAGTGTTCATGAAAAGTATTTTATTGGCGAAAGAAAACTTTAAATTCAGTCATACATTTCAAAAATGGGGTCATATTCTTACCTGGAAATTTGATGTCCAGCATAGAGGAGCAGAGCAGTCAAAAAATATAGATAAAGCTGAACCAGATGCTGCCTGGGCAATGTTAGCAGCACCACACTTAAGATATAACCTGTAGCAGAAAGACAGATAAATAAAATATAATTTTAATTTAGTTTCCCAATTAATTACAATAAAAGAAAGAGCTTGAGATAAATAATTTTCCAAACAGGTTTCAGTACTTTCTTTTTTTTTTTTTTTTTTTTTTTTTTTGAGACGGAGTCTCGCTCTGTCGCCCAGGCTGGAGTGCAGTGGCCGGATCTCAGCTCACTGCAAGCTCCGCCTCCCGGGTTCACGCCATTCTCCTGCCTCAGCCTCCCGAGTAGCTGGGACTACAGGCGCCCGCCACCTCGCTCAGCTAGTTTTTTGTATTTTTTTAGTAGAGACGGGGTTTCACCGTGTTAGCCAGGATGGTCTCGATCTCCTGACCTCGTGATCCGCCCGTCTCGGCCTCCCAAAGTGCTGGGATTACAGGCTTGAGCCACCGCGCCCGGCCAGGTTTCAGTACTTTCTGAGGTTTCTGATTATACTTACCAAAGTAAGTTTAGTATAGTGACACCACTATGGATTTTTTGTTGTTGAAAATATATTGTATTTTTCACCTCTTTTGTAGATTTCTCTACCTAATAATCAAATACATCACACAAATGTGTAACACAACTCTTTTCATCATCTACCTTTCCTTGATGTCAACTTACTTGTTTTATGCCAATTCTCTCTTTCTTTCTAGTCCCAGAGGAAAAACTGGGTGTCTTAATGTCTCTTTCCAAGGCTGCCCCTTCCATGTGATTCAAGACCTTATTTCTCCAACCCCTGAAAACCCTCTATCTCCTGTACTTTCAGTTGTTCCCCCTTACATCACTCCTTACCTTTGTTTCAAAAAAATATGCAGGGCTTTTACCCATCTTGAGAAAAAAAATAAACTTCTTTTCATAGCGATTTTTTTCCTATGAACTATTTTTCTCATTCCACTGTCAAATGTTTGAAAAGATCTATATCCAATGCCTCTATTTTCTAAGCATCTATTTTTCACTTTACCATCTACAATCCCTTTACAAACCCCCTTAACTCCTTTGCTCTAAAGAAAGTTGGAAGTCAACAATTGCCTACTTGTCACATCTAAGACATCCTACTTATTTTTGATCCCCAATATTCAGGCAACTACCATCAAAACGTTGTTACTCTTTGGCTCTGTGATATGGACTTCCTCTTACCCTCTAACTTCTCCCCTTCATTTATTTTCACCGTTTCCAATAAACACTGGAAATCTGGTTCCTAAACAACTGTTTTCCTCTATATACAAAGTACCTAGTGCAAACAACATACTGTAACTTCAAATATCACCATCTCTTCTAGAAATGTTATCAGCAGTTACTGACAACTTACTATATGTACAAAAACATATCCTCATTTCTTAGTCTAAGTAGACATCCCATCTCATGACACCTGAGATATATTCCACTTAAATCTTCTCATATTCAACAAGCACAAACTGTGTTCCCCACCTCCTCCCTCAACAAAATAACTCAAAATGACTCAAAATCTGAGTCATCTTTTCTTTCTTATCAAGTCCTGCTGAGCCTTCCTTGATAAATTCCTCTCATGTGTTACCCTTCCATTACAATCTCTATGTCCCATATCCTAATCTGTTATGCAATGCACAGTATACTACCATCCTTCTTTCAGTCTCTATTTTCATATACCCTATACTTCAAGCTTGTCCAATCCGCAGCCCATGGGCTGCATGTGGCCCAGGATGGCTTTGAATATAGCCCAACACAAATTCATAAACTTTCTCAAAATATTATGGGGTTTTTTGTTTTTTTGGGGTTTTTTTGCAATTTTAAGCTCATCAGCTATCATTAGTGTTAGCATATTTTATGTGTGGCCCAAGACAATTCTTTTTCTAATGTGGTCTGGGAAGCCAAAAGATTGGACACCCCTGATACACTTAATTACCAGGGTAATAATCCTAACATCATCACTTTTACCTGACAATTCTCCTGCTCTCAAAGTTATGAACCTGACATTCTAGGTCTTACACAATCTGGATCTAGTCTACTTTTCTATAACCATCTTCCACTTAATTTACAAATCTTTATTAAGGCACAGGTACTCCTACTTATCCCCTATTGCCTCTCTCATGCTGAATCAATCATGCCAAAAGCTAAGGAAACATGAGCATGCTTGGGACTAAAGAGATAGAACTGAGGATTTCCTACATGTACTAACTGCAAGGACAATCCATCAAAAGCCAGAGGTAAGTATTTTTATTTGCTCTTTATTTCTTAAAATAATTTCTCCAATTTTGTTAACCCCTATCTCAAATGACTTTAGAGGTATTTTAAAGGATATGTATTATAGTTACTAAGCATTTCCATTGATTGTAGCTGAAGGATTTTCTAACATCTATTACATGAAACTTCTTAAACTCTCTTTTAACAAAACTGTCATTTTCCTTTCCAGAATGGTCTTGTCTTTTCTTTCTCCTACATATCTCATATAAAATCAGTTGCCAAATCTTCTAGATCAAACATATTCATTTCATCCATTCCTTCAATTATCCAGTCATTCAATCAACATTATTATGCGTAAAGTATATGACCCACTCACATTCCTAGACACGGAAGATCCAAAATTAATATGAATAATAATCTAGTGAAAAGGTAAGCATGGAAAAAAGTAATTATTAGACAAAATTGATGCTATAATAAATGAACATTAGAAGGGCTATGGTTAAGTGATTAAGCTTGAATTAGATCTCAAAAGGTGAGTGGTTCTTTACCAGGCTAAGAACAAAGGGAAGCATTCTAGGAAAAGAGAACAGCAAACACGAAAACCATAAAAGCATAATTTTCAGGGGACAGTAAATTCTGTAGGTTAGACTAGAATTTGATGTTAACAGAAAGATTGGGAGACGATGCTGAAAGAACTGAGAGCTAAAGCCTCAATAAAAAGCCTAAATACAATAATCAAGAGTTTAGACATAGCTAACGGTTCTCAAATTCTTCAATACCTATTTAGGTGAGGTAAGAGAACAGAAACCAAAACAACAAAAGCACCATTGCTCACCTATACCCCATTTTCATATTCCAGTGGAAAAATAAGTCTGTGATAACAAAATATTTGTGTAAGAAAACTCTGAGAGATGATGAATACTAACTATAAGAGCAGTACGAATGAACCATCTGAACTACAATGTATATATAATCTAACAATTTAAAAAACACAAGCCAAAAATACTACTGACACAAATATGGATCACAACTTATTCTACAGCATTAACCAAACAATCCATAACAAACTAAGTTTATAATGACAAAGCCGTTAGTTTTAAAATTATACACAGTAATTTGTAATTAAAAAGCAAGACTAGTAGTATTTAATAATGATGACCTAGACCAGGTATAGTGGTGCACATCTATAATCCCAGCTACTCAGGAGGCTGGGGTGGGAGGATCACTTGAGCCCAGGAATTCAAGGTTATAGTGAGGTATGACTGCACCACTGCATGCCAGTCTGGGTGACAGAGCATGACCCTGTCTCTATAAAAAATAAGGGTTGGATGTGTTGGCTCACATCTGTAATCCTAGCACTTCGGGAGGCCAAAGCTGGAGGATCACTTGAGCTTAGGAGTTTGAGACCAGCCTGGGTAACACGGCAAACTCCTGTCTCTACAAAAAAATACAAAAAATTAGCCAGGTGCGGTGGCACACACCTATGGTCCCACCTACTCAGGAGGCTGAGGTGGGAGGATCACATGAGCCCAGAAGGTTGATGCTGCAGTGAGCTGAGATCGCACCACTGCACTCCAATCTGGGTGACAGTGAGACCCCATCTCTAAATAAATAAATAAAAGAAATGACCTATGGGAACAGACTGTGAGAACAGAAAAAAATAAAAAATAAATAAAAATGATGACCTGCTTAAAACAACACTGATGAATCTAATAATTTCTGCTATTTAAACATTATGGTAGTTGTAGGGTAAACACACCTGATAGCAGTAACTTAAGCATACACTGAGACTGACCCTGTAGGGAAAATGCACCTAAATGTGTGGTCCAAGCTAGCGAATCCAGGAGTGGCCAATCCAGAGATTCCTTCCTTGTCTATGAGGAACATCCGAGCCTCTGGTCCATCCTGTGGAACACTGGCTATATAGGGGATTGGGCTCTGAGTTTTGGGTTGAATGAAGGTTGTCAGGTGGAGGCTGTTAGGGAAAAGGTGCTAAGTGAAAATGCTATATACACTACATGCCTTTTTCAAGAGGTTGCAGTTCTTCTGTTCAGCCCACTGCCACTGGATTCTCTTCCCTATGTGTAAGCCTGCAAAAAAAAAAACCCATGTCTGTTTTGCTGGCTCTGGGTGTCTTCTTCAGTTTCTTTAACCTGGTGTCATCCCCAGTGGAGTCCACAGGGGTTCAGCACAACAGCAGGACTGGAGGGAAGATGAGAGCCTGGATTATAACAGTGGCTTTGGGTATGGAGCTGCCAGTCAGCTATGAGATACATATTTAAATAGGTCTTAGTGGTTATCTACGGGTGAGTGGCTGAGAACAAGGAAGTGAAGATCTGATGTTTCTAGCTTGGGTAATCAAGAAGACAGCTTTGCTATTAAGACAGGAAAACACAGGAGGAGGAAGACTTTTGAGGTGAGAAAAAGGCGATGAGTTCAGTGACTGACAAGCTGAAATGTCCATAGGCTATTTAGGTGGAAATGTCTAACAAGTAATTCAAAATTCATTCATTCAGAGCTGGGCATAGTGGCTAATATCTGTAATCCTAGCACTCTGGGAGGCTGAGGCAGGAGGATCACTTTAGACCAGGAGTTGGAGACCAGTCTGGGTAATGAGACCTTGGTATATGCCTGTAGTACTAGCTACTCCAGCAGCTAAGGGTTACTTGAGCCTAGGAGTCTGAGACTGCAGTGAGCCATGATCACACCACTGCACTCCAACCTGGGCAAGAGTGAGACCCTGTCACGTACATACATACATACATATACATAAAATTCAATCATTACTGGGAACCAGCTAGGTGCTGGGAATACTGAGATAATAACCCCCTTCTTACCTTAAAGGAGCCCACAATCTATTAACAGTTGGGAAAACAGATAAGCATATGGACCCTCAGAATGCAGCATAGTAATTGCTATGGTAGAGATGTGAACTGGTTCCATGGAATCAGAGAGGAAGAACATCAACTCCAGACTACAGTGGTCAAAAAGTAGTGAAGCGGAGACAGAGATTTGCAGCCCAAACTACATAAGGTCACCCAAACAACAAAAGATTGAAATTAAACACAGATTGTGGGCAATATCAACACTTGAGAAGTCTAAAGTAAACAAATCAAAAGAATCAGAAGCAATGGTCAGAGAATTAGGAGAAGAATCAGGAAAAACAACAACAACAACACTTTCAAGAAAGAGGAAGTAGCAAACAGATCTGTAAACACAGAGAAGTCTGTAGAATGAGGACATAAACAAGGCTTGAATTTTACATTTTAAGTCACTAATGATTTTAGTGATGGTAGTTCCAATAGGATTTTCACATCCATTTCTTCCTTTCTAATTTCTACCTTGCCAGTTCTGGCTCTCATTACCTCTTGCCTAAAATCCTAACTGGTCTTCTTACCTCCAGTTTCTCCCCTCCCCAATCCATCATCCTATAACACGCTGCCTAATCAATCTTAAAATGCAGCTCACCTGCTCTAAAATCCCCACTGACCCACCCCGACCTATAGAATTAAGCACAATCTCTACAATATGTATTCAGGACTCTTCACAAAAGTCCTATTCTACCTTACCAATATTACTTCTATTACTCTTTTCATATCCTACACTCCAAAAAACAGTGGACAGTCACTTCTCTTTCAGCAGAACGCACCCTGGAAAGCTTCTAAGTTTGAAGACACAATTACATTCCATTAAATACAAACTTTATTGCTCCCTACCTTAATTTTTAAGCTCCTTAATTACAAACAATTAGAAGATATAGAAGGAAAAACTTCGACTTACAATAGCAATAAAAAAGATAAAATACCTAGAAACAACAGATGTCTAAGACATATATGAAAAATCTTTAAAACATTCCAGAAGTACTCAAAAGAAATCTTAAACATTGTAAGGCTTTCTATGTTCTTGCATAGAAAAGACTTAGAATCCTTAAGCTATCTCTTCACCCTAACGTAAAAATTTAAAATAATGCAGCCAGGTGCAGTGCCACACAGCTGTAGTCACAGCTACTGAGGAGGCTGCGGCAAGAGGATCACTTGAGCCCAGGAGTTCCAGGCCAGCCTGGGCAACACAGCAAGAGCCCATCCTCCCCACCTGCCCCCAAAATCAGTAATAATGCAATCTCAATAAAAAAAATCAAATGGGTTGCTTTGTTTTTGGAATGAGACCTAGACAATTCACATAGAAAACTAACCGTAAAAAAAAAGCTCAGAGGAGGAACTGAAGGGACTAACCCTAACAGACAGTAAAATATAATCTAAACCCTCAACAAACAAGACAGCATGTTAATGGTTCACTAACAGGCAGGCAGACTAAAGGAAGAGAAGTTCAAAAATGAAACAAAATATAGGAGAATTCAGTATATAATAAGAAAAAAATGAACTAAACAAATAGGTGAAGACTACTGTGTGGTTATCTAGAAAAAATAAAATTATACCTATAACACACTATTCATACAGATAAATGAAGCAAAGATTGAAATGTAAAAATAAAACCACAAAAATAGTAAGATAAAACACAACAGAACTCGTTATAAACTCAAGAATAAAGAAGGCTTTTCTAACTGACTCAAAATACTAAAGTTTAAGGAAAAAATGATAAATTCAGTCACAAAAAACCTTCTAAATGTCAAAAAAATAAACAAAATCACTGAGTTGAAACTGGAAAAACTATTTTCAACTTATAACAAAGGATTAATTTCCCTAATGTATACCAAATTCCCATAAATTGGTAAAAAAAAAAAAAAAAAAACTCACAGAAAAGTGGGCAGGGGATATACACTGACAACTCTCAGAAGAGAAAATACAGGCTTTTCTTAAATATGTGTATGTTCAATTCATTCATAATAGAAATGCAAACTAAAACCACATTGAGTTAAAAAAATCAATTTTTCCACCTACTGGAGTAGCCAAAATATGTGTGGTAACAGGCTGTTTTGATAAGAATATAGGATTGTAGGCACTCTCAACCACTGTTTTTGGAGGTACAAAATAGTAAAACCCTATGGAAAGTACTATCTGTCAACACTACAAATATATATAAGTTAACCCTTGAACAACATGGGTTGGAACTGTGAGGGGTCACTTAAACGTAGATTTTTTTCAATCAAACTCCTATGGAAAATACAGTATTTGCAACATGCAAAACCCACATATACAGAGGGCCAAGCTTCTGCATACATAGTTTTACCAGGTCAATCGAGGGACCTGAGTATGCGCAGACTTTGGTATACGTGGGCATCCTGGAACCAATCTCCAGCATATAGTAAGGGACCACTGTACTCTTTAACCCAGCAACTTCACTTCTAATAACTTAGCCCCAGGTTATATTTGTACATGTTGAAATTATAGTTATACAAAGTTATTTAGCACAACACTGTACAAAACAGCAGAAGGCAGGCTATCTAAAATGTCCACCAATGGAGTAATTAGTTCAATAAATTATAGTATATCCATATGAGGATACTATGCCAATGTAAAACCCAATTGGGAAGAGGAGAAATGAGGCCTCAACATTTACTCAGAGTCTTTAAGATCCGGCAGACTGTCATCATAAGAAAAGAGCACAAGATTCTATTTCATAAATATCTAAAAGCAGTAGTTATGGCTCCACATACACCACAAACAAACAAAAACCACGATTCAAAACCATGTATACCATGCTAACATCTGTATAAAAAGGGGGAAAACATATTTTTTATATTTACTTATATATACATAAAAATATCTCTAGAATTATACAGAAGGAAATAAAAGCTACACAGCGTTCAGAGTGAGAAATCAACGAATGAGTAATAGAGATGGAAGGGAGATACTTTTCATTAAATACTTTTTATGCTTTTTGATTTCTGAATATAAATACATTATCTATTTTATTAAGGTGAAATTTGATTTGTATTTGAGGGTGAAATTCTGTAAACAGCAGCATTATATAAACACTATGTAATATTTTGACAAAGGTAACGCCAACCAAAAAATTGTTTAAGCTGAAAATATCTGTTCATGCAACCACTGAGCTTACTCTACTTTGGCATGGAGTAAGTGTATTTAAGATGGCTCAACTGAGTTTCCAAAATTATAAACCAGATTATGAACTTCAATTGTACTAGAACACATTCAATTTCTAAAATTAATATTTCTGGTTATCAAGCAGCTGTTTTTATAATAAATAGTTCAACCTATTCAGAAATAATATATAAGAACATTTTTAAAACCACAGTATGTATGACTTTGCTGATTAAGCTAAAAAGCTAAGCCAAGAACCTGATTGTTCTACAACTGACCGGAATTACTTTCCATAAATTGGCTAACATACAAAGCCTTTCATAAAAGGCTGAGAATTATAGTGTTTTGCAACATAAAGTAAGTTTCTCATTTCAGAGACTTTCCCAAGGTAGTGCCATCCACAAAAGATGAGTTTACTGAACTGAAATGTTTTGTTTCTAGTGCACCGTCTTTTCTACTACATCATATTTCTTTCCACAACAGCTTATCTCTTAAGGATGTAAGGGCAACATTCTCAGGGCTGTTTTAGAACCCACAAAGTCCTTTTATAGATAAAAATAAATCTCAGAGAGCCGGGCGCGGTGGCTCACACCTGTCATCCCAGTGACGAGGCAGGGGGATCACGAGGTCAGGAGATCAAGACCATCCTGGCTAACACGGTGAAACCCCGTCTCTCTTAAAAATACAAAAAATTAGCCAGGCGTGGCGGCGGGCGCCTATAGTCCCAGCTACTTGGGAGGCTGAGGCAGGAGAATGGCGTGAACCCGGGAGCTGGAGCTTGCAGTGAGCCGAAATCGCATCACTGCACTCCAGCCTAGGCGACACAGCGAGACTCCATCTCAAAAATAAATAAATAAATAAATAATAAATCTTAGACAAGACAACTCTTCATGACTTTATAAAAGATATACGTTGTGATGGGCAACTCTAATAATAAAATATTAGCAAAACCACTATAGTACCATTCAAACTATGTCTGGAACTCTGCAATCACAACATTAATAAAATACATTGCTATACACATTACAGATAAACCAAAACTTAACTTAAAAAGGAAGGATCATGACTTTTATTCTACATAAATTTTATCTGTTTCATGCTTGTATTTCTTGATTTAATTTCTTTAATCTCTCATAATTATTTTTACCACTAACGCCACAGGGTATCAATGATAGTTCCATTTTTCTTGAAACGGGATTCAAGCAAAAAAAAAAAAAAAAAAAATACAGTTCCAGAAGGATTTTTTTTATGGAACAAAATATTATAGTATCATTTCCCACATTTCATTTAACTGAACACTGAATTACTACCAAACTCCAAAACAAGGACAAACTAGAAGGGTCCAAATGTCTCTAAAAGTATTTCTTATTGTTTATATTTCATCATATTAAAATCTAAAATGTTTTCTTCTGTCTTCCAGTTTTATCCAGTAAAATAAATCCAATACTGCCTACTTTCTTGTAGTCTTAATAATTCATGTGCAATGGTAAGATAAAACTATCAACAAGATTCATAAGCACTCATCAATAACTATATCACTATCATCTTAATGAAAATGAACTTCATTTTACCCAAATCCAAAAATATATTAAGACATAAATCAGAATGCTCACTATAAGATCAGAAAACGTGATGTAGACACTCACCTACATAATGCATATTAAGAGCCAAATACTTATACTGGAAAAGAGGGTTATTACTAAGGCTACTTCTTTGGATCTGCTGGAAAAAGGAGCTGACATCCCATCTGTACAGGACATCCAACAGCATGATGCTTGGCACCCTCAGGGCCACATTTAACACTGCCTCCAGTTTCTCCTTTGCAGCCATGTTTTCTTTTTTTCTCTTTTTTTTTTTTCTTGGAGAAGACCTAAAATTCGGAAGACACAACATATAAAAATAAAAAGTCAACACAAATAGCTGTTAGATATCCTTTTATGAATCTAATAGGTTGTCACATACTGTACAAAACTATGTGAGAATGCATAATACTACTTCTCAGCCACATCTACTATTTTTAGATAGTCATGAAATAACCTCCGTATTGTGTTTTCACATTGACCCATTCAGTTCTGCCCAATCTTATAATTCTGATTAAATGTACTGGCCTCAAAACTAATTTTTTAAAAGGCCACTGACTCCAAGTCTAGGAACAAAACACTCTGTAAGACTACTGTAACTTGTATACAATTAACTTGAAAAATTCACTCACTCCAATAAAACTCCGATTTATGTAGCTTGTAAAAGGGTGAATTTTGAATATTTACTCTATGAAAAAGCCTAAGAAACGCAATAAAAACTTGATGACTGCACGTTTAGTTTGCAGCATCTTCTACTCTATGCTTTTCCTTATTCACCTGCAATCAAAATTGAAGTGATAAATTTACAATCCAGAGAACTCATGATGTAGATACAGGTAGAGGAAACATTATTTACAGTATCATTTCCTTGAATCTTTAAAGTTAAATATGGTCTAAAATTCCCATAATCTGCCTTTAAAGTGTTCATCAAAATCTTCCCTTGATATATAGATAACCAGGCACATGGAAGAAGCCAGGCATTGAGTCTGCAGCCCCTGTCTCTGCATACACCTTGATAAATAGTGAGAGGGGGGGAAAAAAAGGAGGAAATGAAAGGCAGTTATCAGGACAATTTACTATTTAAAGGGACAATTCAATGCCATACTGCTTATTATGGTAGAGCTTCAAATTAATCCAAAAAAATACAAAATAGGGCAGACAAGGCGGGGCACAGTGGCTCACGCCTGTAATCTCAGCACTTTGGGAAGCTGAAGCAGGCGGATCACGAGGTCAGGAGTTCGAGACCAGCCTGGTCAATACGGTGAAACCCTGTCTCTACTAAAAATACAAAAATTAGCCAGGGATGGTGGCGCACACCTGTAGTCCCAGCTACTCAGGAGGCTGGGGTAGAAGAGTTGCTTGAACCCGGGATGCAGAGGTTGCAGTGAGCAGAGATCATGATACTGCACTCCAGCCTAGGCAACTGAGCTAGACTCTGTCTCAAAAAAAAAAAAAAAAAAAAAAAAAAGGGGCAAACAAAAGTAGGTAAAGAATAATTTAAAGAGTAAAGATAATTCTGGATTGTTGGCTCTGACAATATCCTTTTAAGAATTTTGCTGAGAAAGCTAAACACATTTCCAGCTTTGGCAGTAATTTCAGACATTACAGGACAAATGAAAACATTTATTTCTGCAGAAAATTATAGTGACAGATTGCTATGCTATGGTTAAATATTTGTCAGTATTTCCATCTTACCCTCCAATTTTCATAACTTCCTAGTTCAGATAGTTAAAAAGCTAAAGGCAACCTAACTTGGCACACTATTAATAAAAGCTTTTCAATAATCATGTCAACCATTCCCATAACCCAAATATTTTATATATATAGCTACCAATAATACAGACTTAACATTTTTATAGATAAGTACTGCAATTCTGATTATTTCACATGAACAAGATCATTTTCATAATTTTCCTATGTAAGAAAAAATATTATTGTGAAAATCAAAACTAAATATCATGTACTAAGGGGGAAAAATGCACTGAAAAATAAAATCTCTAATCTTTAACATTTATTGCAAACCACATCACTGAGGAATCTAAATTTCTCAAAGCCCATGATATGATTATTATTTTTTAATCCCAGGAAAAAATACACCAAAATATTCACAGAAATTGTTGGTAAAGAGTTTAATGCATTTTAATGTGTATAAGCCATCTAGATAACTTCAGGAATCACATTGGAAATACTTTAGTGGGCAAACTGATAACCCAACACCCTCTTGGGAATTTATTTCAAAGTAACATGAATAGATTTTCTCACAAACCACCACCCACCATGTGAAAATCACCACGTACTGAGATGACAGTATTACTGACAGTCTTTATACTGCAATCGAAAAGTAACTATTTTTCTATATTCTGGAATCCAATATACATCATTACCTCTGTTTTTATAAGTAACAAGGAGGGAGGAGCTATTACTGATTTAACACTCGTAGCCCATATTTATTTCATTTGATTTGGAACCTTTCCCTTTTTTCAATGCTTTGCTATTTTAAAATGTGCCCATTTTCACCATTTATTGTGGCTCCTAAACAGGTAAGAAGAAAATTTAAACTAAACAAATAACTAATCCTGCTTTAGAAATCAAGGTCTGCTGGGAAAAAAACCTCTCTAATCCGTACAGAGGATCATCTCTATTACAAAAGTCCATTAGCAGAATGGTACATGTTCCCTCTTTATTTCCACCTACCACTCCTGCCTAACAAATATAGTAAGAAACAGAAAACAGGACATATTTCTATTTCCATAAAGAGAAAATACTGGGTTCTGAAAGCTGTCAATAAAGAATAATATCCAAGATCCCCAACTCTACTACATAGTCAACTCGAGACTGAAATGTTTTTAACAAGGACTTTGGATGGAATTAAGTATGTCCATTTAATAATGAATCTATTGCTTACTAAATGTTTCGTTTATTTCTATACGTGAATGTTATTTTAGCAAGTCAGTGGCAAGCTGGTCATGTATAAGGGCACTGAAGAAACAAATTTAATACATGGAAAATCAAAGAAAAAAATTTCAAAACCTTATCACTTTGAAACTTTGTAAAAGTGTGCATGATAGTTACCATCACAAATAGGTACTTTACACACTTTAGCACCACACACTAAACCAACATCAAAACAAAACTGTAAAATATTCGTCTTCTTTGCAAGTACTTGCAATTACTCATATCACTGTATCATACAAACACGAAGTAAAATGGAGCCTTCTCTCCTGATCTGGAGAATACCTTTATAATGTTACCCAATTTATCTTGTTCCAGATTCACTGTCAGGACTAATCAGCACATTCTAAAGTACAGGGGAGCTCAATATTCTCTTAAAAACAAAATACCAAATAATCCTAGAAAATAGGCAGGAGAGCTAAAAACAGAAAAAACCGAAAGGTTTAACACACCCAAAGCCAAATATATAAACTTCCTATACTGTTTTATCTTCCATGCAAGATTTTAAAATTTCCTCCTTGAACTTTGAAAGGAAAGTAATACTTCAACATGATGTCTCCGCAGGTAACATAAACTAAATGTGACTCAAACTTAAAGATGTTTTACACAGTAAAACCGCCAAAACCAAAAAAAAAAAAAAAAAAAAAAGCATTTCTTTCCAAAAACCACAAGAGAGGTTCAACAAATGCTAACCAAAAAGGGAACCTCAACGAGTTCATTAAATGACTTTCTCAGGCTTCGAAGCAGCAATCGGTACTTAAGAAAACAGTAATGTCTTGTAGAAGTATAATGCTGTACGATTTACCATTCAAATTTTGGGGTTAGAAAACACAGGAGGCTTCACTCCACACTTTCCTGAAAATATGGGATTTTAGTTTTGAATACGAAGACAACATACAAATCGTCCTGAATAAGAAAAATGTAGGTTTTTAAAGTCACAGCTAATCTCTGAAGAACTGAAAAACTCATTTTTCATTTCTCTTATTTGACACAGTTCTTCAAAAAAAAAAACCAAAAACAAAAAAACTCACACCTCCGAAACTCTTTTTTTAAAAAGACAAAGAAAAAACAAGAATGACACGTGACCCAACTTAAAACTATTCAGTATAACACTTCTACACCTTCCCCCAAAACAGAAAAACAAAAATCATCATTCACCATTATCTCCTTTCTTTCTCCCAACCAGTTAAAAAAAAATTCTACCATCAACTAAAACTGATCTTAAGAAAAGCAAATTTTCGGGCTGTCCATCTGTTAGGATGGTAGGCCTCATTGAAAACGTTAAGAGCACAGAGCTAGAGCCTAAAATTCTAAGTAAAAGCCCAGAACTGAGATATCAGGAAACAGAACGCATTTCTTACATAAGCAATGGCACATGTTTTAAATATAGCTGGTCCTCCCCACTCCCACTCGTTGCTAGCCAACTTTGTATGTACCTGATCTCCACATAAACTACTAGCAATTCTGTGGTTCCTAATCATCTCCAAAACCGCAAAGACACGGAGTCCATTCTGAATACAAAGGCCATCTTTCAACTTAAGGAACAGAGAGAGGAAATAAAACTGCTACCTCTGCCATTGGGCGCTCAGCCTGGGTCACGACTGCAGCACCGACAGCTCATTCTTTTGGGCATGATTCAAGATTCAGTAAAACTGCACACTTCGTATTTTAAAAAATAAAAAGACACACAGCCCTCTCTTTCCCTTTCAGACTAGTTTCCTGTTTACTGCAGACTGCGACGCAAAGCCATCCATTAATCTTTGATGCCTGCTCACTGCACAGGCCCCTTCCTCTCTCCCCGCACCTCCTCCCACCACGCCTGCTGATCTCAGATGCGTTTGAACTACAGTAACCCCAACCCAGCTCGCGGCAAGCAGGCAGCGCAGCAGCAGCAGCAGCAACCGGGCCGCCGCCGCGGGGCTAAGAGATTACGTTCAGCAAAAACTCTGCCAGGAAAGAGGCTCGGGAGCTCCCCTCCTATCTCGCCAACGGTGCCGACTGTGTCGCACCACGCCACGTACCAAAAGGCTCGCGAAGAAAAACGCGGGCGAAGTTCAGCATCCCCGAACAGAAAGCGAACTCATTCCAGAAGGGGGGTTAACGGGTCTGAGGGTCCTTGGGTAGGGAAAGCAGAACTGGAGGGAGAGGACAGAAGGGATGGCAGCGAGAGAGGAAACCACGGGGACAAAAAAGAAGGGATGAGCAGCCCTCTTACTATAAAAAGGGACTGATGGACGGGATGCAGAGCAATGGGTTCCCCCTCGAAGAATGGACTGGCAGGCCCTTCCGCACCCCCAAACAGCCTCGCACCACCTGAAAGCGGGGAGCTTGAGTTTGGGGCTGCGTAGATCAAAGGGTAAGACGAAGAGAAAGAGGGAGGGGAGGCTGGAAGCAAAGTGAACAAAGAGGCAAAAGAGGCAAAGTTGGAAATGGAAACGAGAAAGGGAGCTGGAAAGGGGCCGCTCTGGAAGGCTCTTGAAAAAGGCCTAGAAATGGGATGCTGGGGAAGCAAAGGGGGAGAGCCCCGAGGAAGGGCATCTCAGGAATGTAAGGGACCTCTCCAGCCCTGGAAAGAGGAAGGGATGGGAGGGCGGGGAGGCGGCGGCCGAGGCCCAGGAGGTGGAGCAGAGGGGGCTTCGCGCGGGGCCCGGGAGGGGAGACCAGGGTCGGAGGAAGGCGAGGACGGCGGAAGAGGCTGGAAGATGGGAGGGAAGGGTGCTACAGGTGAAGAGGGGATGTGGACTCCTCCGAGGCTAGGGAGAAGAGGGAGGTGAAGCGAGATAAAAAGAAAGGAGCGAACAGGGAGAAGAGGAAGGAGCCTGCGACGCGATGGGGGAGGGGAGGGAGGCCGTGGGAAGCGGCCGGGGGGCGCGGGGATGGGAAGGGGCCGGGCGGGCGGCGTGGTCACCTCAGGCTGCGGACTCCCTCCCTGGGGAGCGGTGCTGCCGGCGGGCGGGCTCCGCAACTCCCCGGCTCTCTCGCCCGCCCTCCCGTTCTCCTCGGGCGGCGGCGGCGGGGGCCGGGACGGCTCGGCTCACAGCGGCGGCTCTTCTGCGCCGGACCTCGGATGCTGCTTCTGGGGAGGCGGAGGCAGCGGCAGCGGCAGCGGCCCGGCCCGTACGGTCACCATCGTCCGCTGCACTAGGCGCTCGCGGGCCGAGCCCCTCAGCAGCCGGCGGCGGCGGCGGCGGCCATGGCCTCCTGCGTTCGCTCCTCCCGCCCCCGGCGCTCTGCGGCGGCCGCGGCCCGGCTTCCGCACTCTGCGCCTGCGCGCGGCCCAGCCAGCGCGGCGCGCCCCTCCCCCGCCCCTCCCGCGCGCGCCCGCGCTCACTCACAATCGCGCCCGCGGAGTGCTTTCCTCACCGCCTCCGGTGCGTGGGCGGGAGACATAAGCCTCGCCAAATCGGTACAGCCCGGCTCCGGCGGCTATGGAGAGGCGTCCCGCGGCGACACCTGTACGCGCACTGTGACACGCGCCATTCTGACACACGTGCTCTCTCACTCCCAGACACCACGGGCCGCACGCGCTCACACCCACACTCACCTGCAGGGACCACGTGGGAGAATTTGAAGGCCTGATCCTGCCCCGGTGCCTTCGCTGTAGCTACGATGCGAAAATTCGTTTTAACCCCGTCACTGACTGTACTGACTGGACTGTCAACTCCTTGGCGTCTGGTATTGCTCAGCGGTGCTCAGCACCGAGTGCAGGCACTCAGACCCCTGTGGAGTCAGTGAGTGGATGAATGAATGTATTGGAACTGTTCACTGAGTATCTGTAACAATTTTGATCCCATGGTTTGATACAAAGAATTTTATTGCAGTATGAAACCCGGTCTTGGCCTAAGATTCAAAACAGGTTAATGTATATTTTCCCCTCCCCAAAGTAGAGTAATTCCACTTTTTCTGTCTCTGTGCCAGTCTCTATCACAGATGCACAATCCTACCCTAATTTAAATGTCACCACCTTTTAGGGCAGGAACTGTTCCCCACAATACATAGCCTGAAGCATATTGTGTGTTTACACAACGACAGTCTTCTGGGCTTGACAAAACTTACCATACCCCTGGGCTTGACAAGACTTCTCATTCCCCGTTTGTCTGCCACTGCCTCACCACGACCCTCTGCAACCCCCACTTCTATCTCCCCTGTCTTCCACCACCACCAAAACCCCTCCACTGTTTTTCGCTTTCTCTTTTCGTTAGTTCCTGGGGAGCCAGTTGCTATGAGAACCTAGCCTGGCCTTAGATGTTGAAAGAGCCAGTGGAAGATACACACCCAGTGATGGGTAAGATGTTGCAACTATACAGGGTCATGCTGAAATTGTGAAGCCTCAACTTCTTCATGTGCAAGAGAAATTAATGTACTGTAATCTCGATGTCTGTGTTGAGGACCCTCCTTGAAAATTCAAGTCTCTGGCCTCTGTTCTTTGAATGGTAAACCCCCAATTCTGAACACTCTTGTATCTTGCTAAAATTGTGAAAGCCAGCTCTGTATTTAGAAAATGCAACCCCTGGAGGTATCAGTCAACCAAACTCAGAGTAACTTGCCTTCCATTAGTTTGAAAGCTCTGTAGGAATCAAGTGTTTAAAATGTGTGGGAATTGTGTACATAACTCACTATAACCACCTTTCATCCAGGTGCCTCAGACTACTTCACCATAGTCATTAAGCCTGTTACATACCAGGGAGGCAGTTCGTGAGTCTCTTTATCTAGCCTAGTAAGTAAAAAAAGTACAGAGGCCACATGAATAATGACTGGAATAGGAAATGGACCAAGATAGCAAGACCTTATCCCTTGATCCCCTCCCTGTTTTAAAAACTTTGCATCTGACTGAGTCAAGAAAACCTAAGGCCAGAAACAGATTACAAAGAAGTCAAAATGAACATAACACTAAATTCTAACTTGATTTGTTATTCTTGTATAAATGGCAGAATCCTGAAAATGTGATTCTTACAAGAAGTATGGTTGCTGGATTTGCGTGGTTTTTTGTTTGTTTGTTTTTGAGATGGGAGTTTCACTCTTGTTGCCCAGGCTGGAGTGCAGTGGTGTGATCTTGGCTCACTACAACCTCCGCCTCCTGGGTTCAAGCAGTTCTCCTGCCTCAGCCTCCCGAGTAGCTGGGATTACAGCCATGTGCCACCACACCGGGCTAATTTTGTGTTTTTACTAGAGATGGGGTTTCTCCATGTTGGTCAGGCTGGTCTCTAACTGGATTTGTGTTTTAAACGGAGGAGAGACCTACTTCAGCTCTTACCTTTCCTTTTTTTAAAGTGGGGGAAATGGCTTCAAAGCCCTGTAACCCTCACTATGAGTATTCTGGACTTGTAAAAGCAGGAAGAAGTCACATGTCTTTTTACCTTTTAACTTAATAGCAGCTGCCTGTAAATGCTGAAGTTCAAAACAAGTAAAGAAAATTACTCTGGTAATGAAAGGGTTACTGCTATTATAGTGCTGCTAATCCAGTTATGGGAAAGCTCCACATTGCCAGAAGCAGGTAATCAAACAGAACTAAAAAGAAACGCAAAAGAAAAAAGAAGTGGGGGTGGGCCGGGTGAAGAGAGGGCAGCTCAAATAAAAGAGCTCAATCAAGTGTAGAGGAAGTACTTTCTAGAGGCACCCAAACCCACCCGAATCAGGAAAAGCCAGGAGCTAAATTTGTCATTAAGCACCTGGAAGAAAATGTCTAAATACCACAGCTTGGTCATAAAAGGAACTTGCCCAGGGTGCTAGAAGGAAAGAAGTGGTATGTTTATAACTGCCCAATGGCAGACTACTCAGGAATCGAAAGGTTATCTTCCTTCCTGTCTAAATGCATCCAACATTGAGGAGGAAGTCAGCACAAAGTTTGAAAGAGTGCATATATGTTCCAGTTCTAGCCATTCCAAAAGGCTCGCTCCTGAATTCCTGATACAGCCAACTATTGCTGATAGTCACATAGAAATAGTCTTCTGTTGCAAATCCGCAGACAACTGATGGCCAGTTTATTATGCACTGCCTTCTAAATCTAGAGAATATCATATAACAGATTTCACATGATGGGGCCAAAATCCAAAGAACCATGGATAGCCAACACTGGGAGTATGAGGGAGAATTTTCATGTCTTCATTTATTCACACACTTTTTTGTTCCTAATGTTTTCTGGGCACTTTGAGGTTTTCTTTATCCAATTCAAACAACCAGATGTTCAAAGATAACCAATTCAATAATCAACTTCCTAATTAGAAGAGTCGAGATAATATATAGAAGCCATTCAACCTGGCTACCCTCCTGGTTTAATTTTGAGAGCCAACTCTACAAGGAAAACTATAGTTTTGTTAGGCAACATTATGCAGTAAAAGGAGGTTCACTCTATTTTTCATGTATATGTGTGTGTGTGTATATATATACACACACACACAGCTTATTTGACATATAATCCACCTGTTTAAAAGTGTACAACTCAGTGGTTTTTAGTATATTTACAGAGTTGTATAACCATCACCACAATCAATTTCAGAACATTTCATCATAACCTCCCGCTGGGGAAAAGAAAACCCATATCCATTAGCAGTTACTTACCTTCTTGTCCCAGCCCTAAGCAATCATTAATCGTTCTGCAATCACTAATCTTTCTGTCAGATTTGCATGTTCTGGACATGTCACATAAAGGGGATTACACAATATGTAGTATTTTGTGTCTGGTTTATTTTACTTAACATAATCTTTTAGGTCCATGCATGTGTAGCATGTATTGGTACTTAATTTTCTTTTCTTGCCAGATAAAATTCCATTGTATAGATAGATATATCATGTTTTGTTTATTCATTCATGAGTTGATGGACACGAGTTATTTCCACTTTTTGACGTTTATGAGTAATGCTGTTACGAACATTCACGTACAAGTTGTTGTGTGGACACATTTTCATTTGTCCTGGTAGAATTGCTGGGTCGTATGGTAACTCTATGGTTTCACTTTTTGAGGAACTGCCAAATAGTCTTCCAAAGCAGCTGCATCATTTTACATTCCCACCAGCAGTATATGAGGAGAGATTTACTCTTGGATTCAGATGCCTCCTATCTGTTAAATATGGGACCCTGTGCCAAGTGTATGTAACTTAAGAACACCTCCATTTATTGTCTGTAAAATAGGGATGGTGATAGTATCTACTTTGCAGGGTTGTTGTGAAAAATAAATGAAATGATGTGTGCTAATATTCTTTGTACCTCAATATTATGTATGCAATATTCAGATAAGGCTTACAGCTCTTACACTGTGACCAGGTCCTGGATTCTTTTTATGTCTCACGTTCTCTTTCTTGTGTTGGCTAAATCTTCCATTGGTTCTTTCTTTTTGTATCCCAGATAGCTGACAGTAAATCCCTGGGATTACAGGTTTCCTTTTTTAGGTCTAGCAGGAAAGAGAAACTTTGCTCTTCCCATGGTTCAATCAAAACCTCTGGTGTTTAGTCTTACCCCTGATTGGCCCAATGTGGCTCAATCAAAACCTATGGTGTTTAATCTTACCTTCTGTACTATGAGGTACAAAGTCCTCAAGAGTTTCCCCTCCTTTTTTTTTTTTTTTTTTTCCAAGACAGGGTCAAGCAGTCCTCCCACCTCAGCCTCCTGAGCAGCTAAGACTACAGGCATACGCCACCGCACCAGCTAATTTTCGTGTTGAGACAAGGTATTGCCATGTTGCCCAGGCTGGTCTGGGCTCAAGTGATCCACCCACCTCAGCCTCCCAAAGTGCTGGGATTACAGGCATGAACCACAGCACCTGGCCTAGTTCCCTTCCTTCTGTCTGTAGTATTTGGTTGTCAACTTTTATTCTCTAATAGGGTAATAAAGATTAAATTGTAACTTTATATTAACACTAAGTGATTCATACGCATAGCTGGTGCTGAATAAACACTTTTCGTGGATAATTGAAAACAGCAATAGAACTTATATTGTTTTAACACCAAAATAAATTTATTTCTTTCTCCCTGGTATGGAACTAATACCTAGGACTATAAGAAGAGAAAGCATAGAAATAAGTCAGCTTTTTTGTTTGTTTGGAATTTTCAGATTTTTCTGAAAACATTTTTTATTTCCCCAACATTTTAAGAGTTTCAAACATAAAGAATTAAAAGAATATTTTAATGATCACCGTATGCATACAATCTAGATTCAACAATTGGTAATTTTTGCATGTTTTCTTTACCTATGTGTGTGTGTCTTTTGCTAAGCTATTTTAGAGAGCTACAGACATCAACACAATTCACTCCTAAATACTCCAACCTGCTGCTTCTAAAACTTTTACCAATTACCATTACCGTACCTAAGAAAATGGAGTATAGTTCTCTAAATCCTCTACTGCCCAGTCAATACACAGATTTTCTCAGTTCACCTCAAAATATCTCTAAAGAAGATCCAATCTGACAAGCCAGCTTTGCTTTTCATCAATCTGAGCACCTGTGATTGTTTAGAATCACTAACATTGGCAGAAAAAAATTGCATTTTTGCTGTTGTTCTCAGATTTTAGCTCAACTGGTA
The DNA here is from genome assembly GCF_008728515.1 of Papio anubis. Taxonomy (NCBI): domain Eukaryota; kingdom Metazoa; phylum Chordata; class Mammalia; order Primates; family Cercopithecidae; genus Papio; species Papio anubis. The sequence goes on from NC_044980.1 coordinate 151,882,420, forward strand.
CCTCTGTTCTACCCAGCTACTTTCTTTGCCTTGGTTCTGATTAAGCCTGAGGTAGGGAGTAGTGCACAATTGTGTGTTGTTGTTTATGTGTGATGATACTCAATTAAATAAAATGGACATTGATTGTCATAGACATTTGTTAGCTACCTCCTCACTATTCTTCTTCTCCTGTTCTTCTTTCAAATACCAACTTGAACCTTGAATAAACAGGTGGTCTGTTGGCCATTGACCAGGAATGGGATCCACCAGTTTATCCTTTCTCCCTTAGTGCTTAGTCCAGGGAAGGACCCGTGAGCCACATTGGGCCAATCAGGGGTAAGACTAAACACCAGAGGTTTTGATTGAACTATGGGAACAGCAAAGTTTTTCTTTCCTGCTAGACCTAAAAAAGGAAACCTGTAATCCCAGGGATTTACTGGCAGTTATCTGGGATACAAAAGGAAAGAACCAACGGAAGATTTAGCCAACACAAGAAAGAAAACCTGAGACATAAAAAGAACCCAGCACCTGGTCACATTGTATGAGCTCTAAGCCTTATCTGAAGCCAGCATGCCCACTCCCTCACTCTTTAATTGATATTACCCAATAGGTTACCTTTTTTGGCCTAAGCCAATTTGGGTTGTGTTTTCTATTATTTACAGTTAAGGGTCACAAGGCATTCAATCCTTATAATTTGCTTGTCACCCATCCCTGGGTATAATATGCTGCTATGAACATAAGGAGGTAACTAATAATAATAATGTTAAGTACATAAAAACACAATTGTACAGCTCCACATACTCTTACGAAATACAACCATTTAACCACTGTCCAGAAATATAAGCTTGTCCACACCCCAGAAGATCCTCACATGCCCCTTCATTCACAGGTGTCTCACTAGCCCCAAAGGTAATCATTTTCCTGACTTTAGTCACTTTCTTTTCTTTCTTTGACCACCTAACTATGAATTCCTAAAAACTGTAGTCTAGTTCTGCCTGTTCTTGATTTTTTTCCTTTTTTTTTTTTTTTTTTTTTTTTTTGAGGCAGAGCCTCTCACTGTTGCCCAGGCACGATCTCGGTTCACTGCAACCTCTGCCTACTAGGTTCACATGATTCTTCTGCTTCAGCTTCCTGAGTAGCTAGGATTACAGGCATGCACCACCATGCCCAGCTAATTTTTGTGTTTTTAGTAGAGACGGGGTTTCACCATGTTGGCCAGGCTGGCCTCGGACTCCTGACCTCAAATGACCCATCCACCTTGGCCTCCCAAAGTGCTGGGATTACAGGCATGAGCCACCATGCCCAGCCTAGATATTCTTTTGTGACTAACATTCTTTTCTGCTTAACATTGTGAGATTCAATTATGTTCTCGTGAGGCTACAGTTATTTCATTTTCATTGCAGCATAGAATTCTGTCATATGAATAGAACATGATGTAATCATCCTGGTACTTACGAACATTGAATTTATGAACATTAAAGTTTCAGTTTGGAACTACAGGTATGGTGAATCATGCTGCTATCAACATTTTTGCACTTGCCTTCCTGGTGACCACATGTACACATTTCTCTTGAATTGCTGGGCCACAGGGCTACCTATCTTCAACTTTCTTAGGTAACTCCAAACTGTTTTCCAAGGTGATTGCAGCACTTTACTTGCCTAACAGCAATCTGGTTCCTGTTGCCCTGTCTCCCAGCCTATGATTGGTGGTGTCAGACCTTTTAATTTTAACCTTTCTAATGGGGTTTTTAACTTGCATTTTCCTAATTGCCAATAAGGTTAAGTACTTTTTCGTATTTTGGGGGCCTTTTAAGATTTCCTTTTTGATGAATTGCTCAAGTCTTTTACCCAGTTTTCCCTTGGGTTGTCCTTTGCTTGTTGTTTTCTTTTGTAATTCTTTTCATATTATGAATGCAAGTCTTTTGTCAATTATGTGTCAAGCAAAATGTTCTGTTATATAGCTTCCCTTTTTAGTCTCAAAATGATGTCTTTTGAGGAAGATTAATTTTTAGTTTAAATTTAATATTTTTTATGTGTAATGCTTGTTTTAAACCTGTTTTTTCTGTGCTCTACAGCACCATCTCTCTCATAAAGTGAGTGTGCATATCTGAATAGATCTGTTTCTGAACTTTCTATTCTATCCCACTGGTTTCTTTGTTTATCCTTGTGCTGACACCAAACTGTTCCAGTTACTCTAAGAAGTTGATATGTGGTAAAGCACATCTTCCTACTTAGTTTTCTTTGTTTTGTTTTGTTTTCAGGAGGTTCTTGGCTCTTTGCATTTCCATATCAATTTTGGAATCAGCTTGTTGAGTTTCCCAAGATCCTGCTGAAGTTTTTAGTTTCCACATAGAAGTCTTACATATCTCTTATTGCATTAATTCCACCATACTTGGGGTTTTTTTTAAAGCTACTGCTATTGGTAATTTACTTTTACTTTTTTTTTTTTTTTTGAAGAGAAGTCTCCCTCTTTCACCCAGGCTGGAGCGCAGTGGCACAATCTTGGCTCACCATAACTTCCACCTCCCCAGGTTCAAGTGATTCTCCTGCCTCAGCCTCCTGAGTAGCTGGGATTACAGTTGCCCACTACCATGCACAGCTAATTTTTGTATTTTTGGTAGAGATAGGGTTTCACCATGTTATCCATGCTGGTCTCAAACTCCCGACCTCAAGTGATCCGCCCAACTCGGCCTCCCAAAGTGCTGGGATTACAGGTGTGAACCACCACACAGGCCGGAAATTTGCATTTTATTGTATGTTAGGCTTTCAGGATATAACAGCAAATCTCAAGAGTTTCTGACCCCAAGACCTTCCAATGTCTTGGAGCTGGGGCAGACATATAAATGATGTGGGTTGGTTATCACAGATATACAAAGTGGTGTGGGTTAGTTATCACAAATATGCAAAGTGGTGTGGGTTAGTTGTGATAGAGGTGAAACAATGTTACCATGAAAATGCAAATAGTGTGAAGTGGGTGGGATTAGCCCATTTGTGAGTTCTTGAGGTGGTGGGGAGAGACATTCTGAGTGTTGAAAAATACACAGGAGTCAGCTGACCGGGTGCAGTGACTCACGCCTATAATCCCAGCACTTTGGGAGGCCAAGGTGGGTGGATCACCTGAGGTCAGGAGTTCAAGACCAGCTTGACCACCATGGTGAAACCCTGTCTGCTGAAAATACAAAAAGTAGCTGGCCGTGGCCGGGCACGGTGGCTCACGCCTGTAATCCCAGCACTTTGGGAGGCCAAGGCGGTTGGATCACCTGCGGTCAGGAATTTGAGACCAGCCTGACCACCGTGGCGAAACCCCATCTCTACTAAAAAAAATACAAATATTAGCCGGGCGTGGTGGCATGCACCTGTAGTCCCTCCCAACTACTCAGGACTCTGAGGTGGGACGATGACTTGAGCCCAGGAGGCAGAAGTTGCAGTGAGCCGAGATCATGCCACTGCATTCCAGCCTGGGCAAAAAAGCCAGACCCAATCTCAAAAAAAGAAAAAACAAATCTTCAAACAACCCATGGAGAGTCAACAGCTTCTCACAATAGTTGATCAGTTATAAAAAGCCAGCTAGCTTCTACCAGTTAAGATATGAGTAGCAGTGGTGCCGATTGTTCAGATTCTATGAAATTACTGCTCCTATGTGTTATATATTCTATGATGTGAAGCAACCTGTGCACCCTGCAAACCAAGGTCCCTTCTAAATCAATGCGTGGAGTAGTTTTATGGAGTAATAGGAGAATCGGTGATGTTATGGGTCCTCTTTTATCAATTATGTCACTTACTGCTGCATATGCATACACTCTTTTTAATAAACTGCTATATCTTAAAAAAAAAAAAAAAAAAAAAAAAAAAGATGTGCAACCAGAAGAGAAAGAATCAAGTTTAGGCACCTGCCAGATGCAGACAACCTGAAGACCACCAGCAACCTGCATTGCCTCAGCTGGCTTCTGCCCAAGTGCAGCTGCTGGTGCCTGGGGAGGATTTAAGTGGGGGAGAGAGAGCATAAGGTGACCACAGGCCCTCACAGGTGCAGAGAACTCTCACTTTTTGAATGGAGATTGAGGCATTTAATTAATATCTTGACACATTTCTAATTACCAAAGCCAGACTGATTTTTTACTTAAAGTGAGTAGGACTGCCCACTAATTAAGAATTCTTGATATCTGTCCAAGTTTCCATTGGAAGGCAGAGAAAAATTACTCCTTCTGAATACTTAAAGCGATAGTGAGTGATAAAATCAGATTGCATTTTGATTGCATCATGAATCTTGTGAGTTACTTCCAGAGTGTAAAATTCATATAAGAAATGATACACAAAACAATTACGATTGGATCTCAGATTTACAGAGGGAATGGAGGGAAAGATGAGGTAAGCTGGGGCCAGTCCAGGAGTTAAGGAGGGACTTTTCATGCCATGCAAAGGAGTTTGGACTTTAACACGGAAATCAGGGAAATGCTGAGGAGTTCACTTAGAAGAGTAACATTTAGGGTATTTACTATGTTTTAGGTCCTGTCGTAGGTGGTTTACGTGAATTATCATGTTTAATTATCATGAAAAACCTATGAAGTAGATAGTATAATTATTGCCATTCTGAAAATGAGAGAACTGAGGCATAGAGAGGTCAAGTAACTTGTCCAAAGTCACACAGTTAGCAGCAGCAGAACTCAGATACAACCCAGACTCGTCAGGGTTCTATGTGTATGTCCCCCATTATGCTGCACCTGCTTTCTGTCCCACTGATATGCCAGGATAGGTGATGAGTTTATTCAGAGTCTAGAACTCAAGCCCCACTGGTGTCTCCTTAGTAATGAATGAATGAATGATTATTTTACCTGAAATGACTATACAAACAAAAGGCAATAACACTTCAGGAATCTTCCCTGTGAGTTTTCTTTGTTTTTGTTTTTTGAGACAAAGGCTCACTTTGTTGCCCAGGCTGGAGTGGAGTGGCGTGATCTCTGCTCACTGCAACCTCTGCCTCCCAGGTTCAAGCGATTCTGCCTCAGCCTCCGGAGGAGCTGGAACTACAGGTGTGCGCCACCACTCTCAGCTAATTTTTGTATTTTTAGTAGAGATGGGGTTTCACCATGTTGGCCAGGCTGGTCTTGAACTCCTGACCTCAGGTGATCCACCCGACTCGGCCTCCCAAAGTGTTGGGATTACAGGCGTGGGCTACCGTGCCAGGCCCCTGTGAGTTTTCTTTGATGTCTGATATGGTTTGGCTGTGTCCCCACGCAAATCTCATCTTGAATTGTAGCTCCCATGATTCCCACATGGGAGGTAATTGAATCATGGGGGCAGGTTTTTCCCATGCTGTTCTCATGATAGTGAATAGGTCTCATGAGATCTGATGGTTTTATAAAGGGCAGTTCCCCTGTATACGGGCTCTTGCCTGCTGCGACGTAAGACATGCCTTTGCCCCTCCTTCACCTTCCGCCATGATTGTGAGGCTCCCCCAGCCATGTGGAACTGTGAGTCTATTAAACCTCTTTTTCTTTGTAAATTACCTAGTCTCAGGTATGTCTTTATGAGCAGCATGAGAACAGACTAATACAATGTCTCCACATTGTTTCACAAAATAAGAACGTTTGCTTTGGGTCATAGACTTCTGAGAAGAGTGCGGCTAATGAATAACTCTTTCTAAATAGGAAATGGAGGTGGCGGCTAGGAGAGTGCAGACTAGAGTTACTCTAACTGGGTTCAAAGCCTGGTTCTGCCTCTTACCAGCTGTGTGACCTTGGCCAAGGTACTCAACTTTTCTTTGCCTAATTTCCTATTTAATAACACCTACCTCGTAGGATTTTGTGGTTAGATGTGTCATTATACATATAAAGTACTTAGAACAATGCCTTGCACAAGGAAAGCAGCATTGCTATGGTCTGAACGTTTATGTTCCCCCAAAATTCATATGTTAAAATCTATTCTCCACTGCAATAGTATTAAGAGGTGGGGTCTCTGGGAGGTGACTAGGTCATGAGGGCTCTGTTCTCATAAATGGGATTAGAGGCTTGAGGGAGCTTGTTCGCCTCTTCTGTCATGTGAGGACACATAGAAAGCACTGTCATCAGGAACAGGCTGTCACCAGACAACCATTGCTGCCTTGATCTTAGACTTGCCAACCTCTAGAACCGTGAGCAATACATTTATATTGTTTATGAATTACCTTATCTAAGACATGTTGTTATAGCAGCCCAAACCAGGATAAGCACTTATTATCATCATTGTTGTTATTATTACTTTTTGGCTTATCATGCGTATACCTTCACTATTCAAAGATACTAAAGATACTATCAGTCAATATTTACTGAACACATATTCATAGCATCTGTTAGATACTAGGTGCCATATAAGTGAATTAGAACACACAATTCCTGCAGATGCTAAGTGTGATGTAAATGAATGGGAACATAATTTCTCCCTTCAAGCCTCTTATGACCCAGTTAGATAGATGGACCTACGTATGCTGCCGTGTTATAAAGCTGCTCGGTACATATTTTATCCCTTAATTGATTATAAACTCGTTCTGGCACAAGCCACAGTTTATTTCTTTTTGAATCCCTCACTCCTTCTCTCTTCCACTTAGAAGATTGTCTATAGTATGTCTTCAGCTAATTTGTCATCAACATCAACTTCCAAAAAACTCATTTTCTTTTTTCCTTTTTTTTTTTTTTGAAGACAGTCTCGCTTTGTCACCCAGGCTGGAGTGCAGGCTCGATCTTGACTCACTGCAACCTCCACCTCCCAGGCTCAAGCAATTCTCCTGTCTCAGCCTCCTGAGTAGCTAGGATTACAGGTATCCACCACTGCGCTCAGCTAATTTCTATAATTTTAGTAGAGACGGGGTTTTACCATGTTGGCCAGGCTGGTCTCAAACTCCTGACCTCAGGTGATCTGCCTGCCTACTAGGCCTCTCAAACTGCTGGGATTACAGGCATGAGGCACTGCACCTGGCCACAAAAACCTTATTTTCAATAATCTTTCCTGCTGACCACTCCTATTAAGGTTCTGGTCCTGTTTTCATAATGTCTTTACTACAGTGTTCTTAGCATCAAGCTTCCAATCCACTGACCCTACCAGCTCTTTACATCTTCCCCTTATGTCCTTCCATCTCTCTTCACCCACCATAGGTTCTATGGTGTGTCATTTAAATGTGCCACTTACAAGGATTCTTGGCTGTCTGTCTGCTCTGCACCTGCACCTGAGTGGTTAATATTGCTGGATAAATCACACAACCAATCACAGATCTCAAATCTGAGCCTTCAGGCGCGCTCCACAATCCCACTGCATTGTCCTGATACATTTGTTTCCCACTCCCAGAGGGGCATGCTCTGCTTTCTTCTCAAACCTTCCACACCACCAATCCTCTCTCTTCCACTATTTTCAGCTCAGTGAGTAGCTGAGAAAATCGAAGTGATCCATCAAATCCCTTGTATATCCACCATGAAATGACCAGATCGTAGCGATATTTTAGGCCTTATTTCTTGTACCCTGGTAGAGGTTCCCTGGCTTCACCCATAGATCAGATCCTCTACTAGCAGTCCGAATCTCAGCCTCTTGTTTTTTATTCCAGCATTTAAAATCTGAAATAAATCCCTTTCTTTCTCGTACCATCAAGTCCCCTCTCTACTGAGTCATTTCCACTAGCATACAAACATGATTAGAATGGCAGTTATTTTAAAAATGTGTCCAAACACAGTGGCTTGCACCTGCAATCCCAACAGTTTGGGAGACCAAGGCAGGAAGATTGTGTGAGGCCAGGAGTTTGAGACCGGTCTGGGCATCCTTGTAAGATCCCATCTCTACAAAAAAATTTTTTTAATTAGCTAAGCATGGTGGCACACACCTTTAGTGCCAGCTATTGGGGAGGCTGAGGCAGGAGGACTGATTGAGCCCAGGAGTTCAAGGCTGCAGTGAGCTATGATTGTGCCACCGCATTCCTGCCTGAGTGACAGAGTGAGACCCTGTCTACAAAAAAAAAAAAAAAAAAAAAAAAAAAATTCCTCCTTTGACTTCATGCCTCACAACCTTCAGCTCCACTTCACTACAAAAAATATCCTAAAAAGTTGTCTATAGCAACTGCCTCAACTTCCTACCTTTTATTCTCCCCTTAATCCATTTCAATCAGAATTCCACCCCAAATATTTCACTGAAAGTTTTCTAGCAAGATCATGAAAGACTCCTCACCAAATCCAGTGGTCCCTTGTCAGTACTGATCTTATTCTACTTGTCACCAGCCATTTCAAAGAGTTCACCATCTCCCCACATTTTGTTTGTTTGTTTTGTTTTGTTTTGTTTGAGATGAAGTTTTGCTCTTGTGGCCCTGGCTGGAGTACAGTCTCACAATCTTGGCTCACTGCAACCTCTGCCTCCTGGGTTCAAGTGATTCTCATGCCTCAGCCTCCCGAGTAGCTAGGATTACAGGTATGCGCCACTAAACCTGGCTAGTTTTTGTATTTTTAGTAGAGATGGGGTTTCACCATGTTGACCAGGCTGGTCTCGAACTCCTGACCTCACGTGATCCACCTCCCTCAGCCTCCCAAAGTGCTGGGATTACAGGTGTGAGCCACTGCACCTAGCCAATCATCTCCCCCCTTTTAAAAACACTTTCTCCTCCTGATTTTTGCATTAGATGCCTAAGGCTGCTGTAACAAATGACTACAAATTGAATGGTTTAAGATAAAAGAAATTTATTCCCTTACAGTTTTGGAGGCTAGAATTTCAAAATCAAGGTTTCAGCAGGGCCATGCTCTCTCTGAAGTCTTTAGGGAAGAATCTTTCTTGACTATTCCTAGCTTTTGGTCACTCCTGCCAATCCTTGGTGTTCCTTGGCTTGTAGCTGCCTCACTCCAATCTTTGCCTCTGCCATCACATGGCCTTTTTGTAAGGAGCCCAGTCACTGCATTCAGGACCCACTGTAATCAGTACGACCTCATCTGAACTTATTAGATCTAACTTATTAGGTCTGTAAAGACCCTATTTTCAAATAGGGTTACATTCTGAAATTCCAGATGGGCATGAATTCTGGGGAGAATACTGTTTAACCTACCACAGTTTCTGTGACTGCATGCCTTCCCGGTTTTTCTTCTACTTCATTAGCTGTTCTTTCTCACTCTCATTTGAGGGCTATTTTGCCTTAGCTGTAAGTGTTAGAGTGACCCAAGGCTTGGCTCAGGGCCCTTTTGCCTTCTCTAAACACACTGTCTCCTGAGGGGATATCATCCACTCCCATGGTTTTAAAATTCCATACCAAAATTTATGTTCCAGCCCTCAGCTGTACCCTCAGCTGTGTCCAAATCCCAGCCTCCTATTGATGATAGTAGTTAACACTTATTGGACACTCCCTATGTACCAGACACTGTCTTAAGGTCTTTATATGTATTAACTCATTTAATCCTCACAACAAATTTACAGGGTGAGTACTGTTTTTATCCCCAATTCATAGATGAAGAAACTGAGGCACAAAGAGGTCCAAGCCTACATAGGTAGGAGCCAGGATTCGAAACTGGGTAAGCTGAGTCCAGAGTCTGGTCTCTTTACCACTACCTGTTCTGCCTTTCCTCAGGGATCCGGGCTTATATATTCCAACACATACTCAACATCTGCACCCAGATATCTAATAGGCATCTTGGAGGTGAATTAAATAGAACGTTGGACTCCTGCCCCTTACTTCCACCTTAATCTTTCCTTCCCTGGTCCCACATCTCAGCGTATGACACCACCAACCCAGATCTGGAAGTCAAGTTCAAATTTGATTCTCCTGTTTCCCCATTTACCCTAGTCTTCATTCCCGTGCCCAGCCAATCCATCAACAAGCCCTACTGGCTTGATCTCAAGCATAGGTCTCCAGTCTGTCTACTTCTCTCCATTTTCACTACCGTCCTAGTTCATGCTGAGCTATCATTTCATGTTACTGCAATTAAATTCTACGTAGTCCTTTTGCTTTCACTTTTGTAGTCTACCCCTAACCCAGTGGCTAGATAAATTTTTGAAAGGTAATCAGACCATGACATGGCCCAGTTTCAGAGCCTTCCACGTGTCCCTCATGTTCAAAATGCATACTCCTATTCCTTGCCCACAGGACCCAGCCTGACCTGGCACCTTTGCCTCTCTGCCCTCATCTCTTACCACTCTCCTCCTTAGTCCTCCAGCTTGAGTCACAGGCCTCACTTATGCTTTTCCAGGAACGCCAACCCATGCTTGCATCAGGCCCTCTGCACCTGTTCACCCTCCTGACAAAAATGGTAGCAGAAATGCTCCATCCTCACATCTTCCCTTCATTCAGACTTTGGCTCAAACATCACATGCTCAGACAGGACTTTTCTGAATCATTACTTTTTTTTTTTCTTTTAAGACAGGGTCTCACTCTGTCACCCAGACTGGAGTGCAGTGGCACCATCTCGGCTCACTGCAACCTCTGCCTCCTGGGTTCAAGGATTCTCCTGCCTCAACCAACCAAGTAGCTGGGATTACAGGTGCATCCCACCACTCCTGGCTAATTTTTGTATTTTTAGAACGGGCAGGGTTTCATCATGTTGTCCAGGCTGGTCTTGAACTCCTGACCTCAGGTGATATGGCCAACTCAGCCTCCCAAAGTGCTGGGATTACAGGTGCGAGCCATGGCACCCAGCTTAGGACTTTCCTGAATCACTAATGTTGTTCTGTTGTCCCCTGATCACTTTCTATCACACACTGCCCTATGTTTTTTGTTTGTTTTTCCTTTGAGACTGGGTCTCGCTCTGTCGCCCAGCCTGGAGTGCAATGCCATGATCTCAGCTCACTGCAACCTCTACCTCCCGGGTTCAAGCAACTTTCCTGCCTCAGTCTCCCGAGCAGCTGGGATTACAGGCACCTGCCACCATGCTCAACTAATTTTTGTATTTGTAGTAGAGATGGGTTTTGCCATGTTGGCCAAGGTGGTTTCGAACTCCTGTCCTCAAGTGGTCCACCCACCTTGACCTCCCAAAGTGCTGGGATTACAGGCGTGATCTGCTGCGCCCAGCCTGTTTGTATTTTAATAGCTTTTATCACTATTTAAAAATACCTCATTTATGTTTTATTTATTTGGACAGAGAGCTTTTCATTTACATTTGTATCGCCAGTGCCTAGAATGGTGTCCAATACAGACTAATTACTCAATATATATTTTTAAAGGGATGAATGAATGAAGCTGAGTGTATAGACAAGTGAGGTCAATCATGGAAGGTTGTAGATCAGTTTTAAGGCATAGTTTGAAAGAGGGGAAGATGTTTTATTATAGTGGAGAAAGGACATTTTTAGCAAAGAAAACAATATATTCAAAGAAATGATCTGGTCTTGAATAAGTGACAGATAGAAGCTGATAACTGTATTAATTCAGGTGATATAGAAAGTTGGTGACTACAGGAATAAAATTAGCTTATCAGAGCAGGGAGTTATCACTTAGATATTGAATGTCTAAGGAGTTTAAATTCATTAATGACTTCAACTTTATTGATTTTCTTTTGGATGCAGGTTTTGTCTAGGTAGTTTTTGTACAATAATGAACAAGCAAGATGTAATCCCTGTCCTCGTGGTATTTACAGTCTAGTGGAAAAACTGACATCAAATACTATTCCATAAACATTAATACAAATGGTCAAAGTGTGTGCTGAGCTAATATTTTGGAAAATTACTCATTGTGTGTTTTGTCCCCAGCATTACTTGTTCTCCTTTGGCTCTTACCCATTCAATCAGCTCAGTTTTCTGCATGTATGACGCAGAAGATAGATGAATTGCAGAATCCAATGTATAACTAACAAAAACCTTGTCCTAGCCCTTGAGTTCCAAAATCCAAGTTTTCAGTAGGCATAGACTCTAACTTCTGTCATGAATAGTGATTTGAGAAGATACTCAATGAATCAGAGCAAGGCTATTCTGGCCCAGAGACTGGCAGCTTTTCCTGAGGATGGAGGAGAGTCAGAGGGAAGTGATTAGAACTTAGGTGGTGTTGGGTCTTTGCAAAATGGAGCCTCCACCCTATGTCATTGCCCAGGCCAAGCTCCAGGGGATGACAAATTCAAGATTAGTTTGGACTTCATAAGAGGAGAGGAGACTGGTGCTCACATTCTCCAGGCCCAGCCCAGCAAGTTGACCAACATTGAGCAGAAATGGCTTTGTAGATGCCTTTGCACTTGGACTTTGAAACCTCACAGATTCCGCCTTTGCTTCTTTTTGGTGTAGAAGAGCAAAGTGATCTCTAGGCACACAGCACAGCATTGTTTTTCTGACAGCAAATCTTTTTCCAAGGACCACCAATTCTCCAATTCTTTGATACCAACTGGGTGTCCAATAATTCAACTCAACTCTGACACCAATGACCTGGAGTCAGTGCAGACCCCCCAAGTTATGGGCTCAGTTGCATAACAGTGCCTCCACTTCACATGTTAGCCAGATATGGGGCTCCAAGCTAACTGAACCTTTGCTCAATCAACTACAAATTTGGGGATTCCCATGACCCTCCCTGTATTAGTTCATTTTCACGCTGCTGATAAAGACATATCATGCTGATAAAGAACAGCATGGAAAAGAACTGAGCACCTGATTCAATTACCTCCCACCAGGATCCTCCCACAACACACAGCAATGCAAGATGAGATTTGGGTGGGGACACAGCCAAACCATATCACTCCCCACCCTCCACCAGGTTTGATAATTCGCTAGAAAGACCCACAGGACACAACCACTGCAGTTTTATTATAAAGAATATGATTCAGAAACAGCCAGATGGAAGAGATGCATAGGGCAAGGAAGGGAGTGGAAGGTGGACAGAGCGCCCGTGCCCTCTCTGGGCATCCACCTGCCCAGCACGTCAATATGTTCACAAACTCAGAAGATCCCTAAACCTTGTTTTCAAGAGATTTTACTGAAGTTTCATTATGTAGGTGTGATTGATTGGCCATTGGTGAATTGGCTGGAACTCAATCTCCAGCCCCTCTTCCCCTCCCCACAGTTAGGGGTTAGGGGATGGGGCTGAAAGTCACCTGGTGATCAGCTCTATCCTGAATCTCTCTAGAGGTTAAGAATTCTCTCATTAGCATGTGGTCAGGTATGATTCAAAGAGGCATGCTATGAATTACAAAAGACAGTCCTATTAGGAAATTCTAAAGGTTTAGAAACCCTTATTCCCTGTGTAACTACTCCACCCAAGGCAAGTCTCAAGCTGTCCAACTTGATGTCACTGGGTTCACCCGGAACCCAGATGAAATCTCAGGAGGAAAGGGAAGGATGAGTACTGACTCTATCATTTTCAATTCGTGTTGAATAAGGGTTCAAATTATCAATTAAAGCCTACTCGTCCTTTCCCTCCCTCTCTCCCTTCTTTCCTCTCTCCCTCCCTTGCTTCTTCTCTGCCTTCTCTCTTTCCTTCTTTCCTTCCTTCCTTTCTTTTTTCTTTTCTTTCTTTCTCCTTCCTTCCTTCTTTCCTTTTCTTTTTCTTCTTTCTTTCTCTCTTTCTCTTTCTCCTTCCTTCCTTTTTTTTTTTGAGATAGAGTCTCACCCTGTCACCCAGGCTGGAGTGCGATGGCATGATCTTGGCTCACAGCAACCTTCACCTCCCAGGTTCAAGTGATTTCCCTGCCTCAGCCTCCCCAGTAGCTGGGACTACAGGCGCATGCCACCACGCCTGGCTAATTTTTTGTATTTTAGTAGAGATGCAGTTTCACCATGTTGGCCAGGACGATCTCCATCTCCTGACCTCGTGATCTGCCTGCCTAGGCCTCCCAAAGTGCTGGGATTACAGGCATGAGTCACCGCACCCAGCCTCTCTTTCTTTTGTTCACAAAGTCAACAGTGGCTGAGTGCCCATGTGTTTCATGGTGCTTGTCTAGTATATTTTTAAGAGGTGGCACTAGGGTGCTTCTGCTAAAATGGGTCTGTTGTTCATGGAGGAGCTGGGGGTAATGGTTCTGGAAGTGTGGGGAGACCAAAGCTGACAGGGATCAGCCCTTTCAGTCCAAGTGGACACTGCTGCCTACATTATCTTCCTCACCTTCGTCAGCACCGTGTTGTTCTTGCTGTTGCTCATTATCATCCACTGTTGCTGCAGCTGCTGCTCCAACTCCCCTAGATCCCAGAAGGTGAGCCCCCAGAACAAAAAATTCCAGTGGGGTGGGTAACTTGGCCCTGGAACCTTAACACCACGAGTCCCTGCCAGCCCTTTCCTGTAGGTCCTGCCTTGTAGCAACAATCCCATGCCTTGTGTTTACCTAGAAAAATTAATCAATTAAATTAATAGTGAGTCACATGTTTAGAAAATAAGAATTTTTGCAGACCTGCGTTTGTAGATTGAGATCCATTCCTGTCATTAAGACTGATCCTACCATTGTAAATACAGCTATACAAAACTACAAAGAGATTTGTAGAATCCCAACTGGATTCTATTTAAATATCAGTAAGAGCTGAGCTTGGCCTGCTTGGAAGAATAAGATAATTTAGAATAGAATAAAGCCATTCAAAGAGTAAATCAATCCAATCTCAAACTGAAAGATCCTAGGAGAGGGGTTACAGACCCAGATTTCATTAGAATTAGGGATGTGAACATGGGACCCTTTCTGACTATGAAATTCCTATAACTAGGCCTCATATCTGGGCCTCAGTATGTTGGGAGAACACAAAACCCTGAATCCCAGCCAAATCCAGGGTCAATTTGTATCCTCAGTGACCTCCTCCTGAAAAATAACACCAAATGTTTGGTGTGGTATAACTATCTGCTTCATCTGCCCATTTTAATTCTAGGAGGATCTGTAACTGAAAATAAAAGAGTGAATTATGAAAACTGATTAAGCCAAACCCATTGTATTCATATATTCATGGTAAGTTGAGAAATACCTTGTGCACTTGCTATTTAGAATATATGTAATGATTTGGAGAATTTATTAATAGCAGATGAGCAAATCAAACAGAATTGCTTTATGATTTAATATATAATATTTAATTGAATAATTGATTAACTTCTGACTTTAAGTTCAATGTATAAGAAAACTTTACTAAATTTAAAGATATTATTGGAACATTCAGAAGAACCTAATATTCACCAAATTTATGTTTCATCTGTTAGAGTTACTTAAATTATTTTTGTTACACAGTTGAATGACTTGAAATGAAAACAAGTATATTAAATGTATGAATGTAATTTTTTAATGTTTAACAATTAAAACTGGCCAGGCACGGTGGCTCATGCCTGTAATCCCAGTACTTTGGAAGGCCAAGGTGGGTGGAACACAAGGTCAGGAGTTCAAGACCAGCCTGGCCAATATGGTGAAACCCCATCTCTACTAAAAACACAAAAATTAGCTGGGTGGTGGTGCGTGCCTGTAGTCCCAGCTCCTTCAGCGGCTGAGGCAGAAGAACTGTTTGAACCCCGGAGGCAGAGGTTGCATTTGCAGTGAACCGAGGTCATGCCACTGCATTCCAGCCTGGGCGACAGAGCGAGACTCTGTCTCAGAAAAAAAAAAAAAAAATTAAAATTAAGTTTGTAAATGGGCTTGCACATTAATCAAAGTCCCCCTTAAAAGTGACTGTTAAAGTCTCATGTATTCATTAATAGAACAATGTGATTTTTATTTTGAATTTTAAAGCTTAAGGACAAATAGTTTTTTGATCTTATAACCTTAAATGGAATATTAATATCTAAAAACCAAACTCATCATAAATCATCTTTTCTGGTCATAAAAACTGCCATCACTCATACCTAAACCCAAGAATCACTTTCTTATTGTGATGATTTAAACAGATGCAAACAGCAAGCACATCTTGTCACCTTTGCGAGGCAGTTGCTGTGCCCCTCACAGTAAATTTGGAGGTTCTACATCCCCGGTGAAAATTTAAAAAAAAAAAAAAAAAAAAAAAAAAAAAGCCTGCAATCATTGACACCAAAACACTCATAATGACAGTACCCACTATAATGCTGAGAAGTGAGAAAATAATGTGCCATGACAGAGACTAATTGAGGGGGCTTAATTTAGATCAGGGGTTCAAAGATCTCTCTGGAGAGTGCCTCATGAGCAGAGACTTCAGAAAGAAAGTTTAACCAGAGGAAGATGAAAAAGAAGAGCGGTCCATGTGGGATCCTAGAGAGAGCTTGGTATGACAGAGGAATTGAAGGAAGTTAGGAAGTTCAGAGAAGCTGGAACCAAGTGAGTCAGAGGGAGAGCGGCATGGATGGGACAGGAGAGGAAGCTGCAGTCAGATCATGCAGGCCTTTGGAGACCAGGTTAAACCATATGTTATATAAACACAAATATACAAATCCCTAAATGTAATGGAAAACCTCTGAGGATTTTAAGCAGAGGTCGGGGTGCTGAGTATGGTTGAATAGCCTGGGTATTGCACAACTTCATGTTGCACCAGTGGCATAGTTCCTGGTGTGGTGCAATATTGCCTCCGGGCAGGTAACACAATCAAATTGGTGTTAAACAATTACTCTGATTGCTGTAGGGAGAAGAACTGTAGAGGTAAGAGTGGAACCAGGGAGATCATTTAACTAGTTAATGCAGACTCCAATCAAGTAGCCCAACATAGTATTTGTGGTGATAGGGAAAAGCGGACAGACTGTTTTTTTTTTCTATTTCCATGGTAGACAGTAGAAGTCTGGGTAGATTTCTGAATCTGAGAATAGCCTGTCTTAAATGGTGCTTGAGAAAAATTAATCGTCCATCCAGAAATGTGCTAGAGCTGATATACAGCAGCTTGTATTGGTTCAGTACAGACGATGGGGTCCACCTTTCCCCAGCTCCTCATTCAGTGACATCAAGTTGATAGCTTGAAATCTGCCTTGGTGGGAATATTTACACCATGGAGACTGGCAAACACTACCAACAGAGCTTCTTTCCCCAGAGAGCTGACTGTGAAACATTTACCAGCACACCAGTGCTTCCAGAGCTTTTTGCCATCTCAACACTAGAACACTATTTAAAGAATCACTGCATATAATATATGATGTCAAAGAACATTTATACGGTTCTTATGAAACCTTAAGAAAGGAATGGTTACGAGAGACACTGGGAAGAAAATATCTGTAAAACTTGGTGGTGCTTTGTAAATGGTGGGCATGGGAAGAGAGGAGCAGATCGTATTTTCTTTCCTGGAATAGGAATCATTTGAAAGCACATCTCTTTGATGAAGATTATAGAGAGAACATTTCACAATTTGGTTCCCTGTCCTCTGTATTTTAAATGTCTCTGCTTCTGCTGTCAAGGATTTCAAGTGCCTTTTAAAAATTCCATGTTGTGGTAGCTCTGAGTTCTGAATTCTGTTTTTTTGTTTGTTTGTTTGTTTTGTTTTTTTTTTTTTTTTTGAGACGGAGTCTCACTGTGTCTCCCAGGCTGGAGTGCAGTGGCGCGATCTCGGCTCACTGCAAGCTCCGCCCCCCGGGTTCACGCCATTCTCCCGCCTCAGCCTCCCAAGTAGCTGGGACTACAGGCACCCGCTACCGCGCCCGGCTAGTTTTTTGTATTTTTAGTAGAGACGGGGTTTCACCATGTTAGCCAGGATAGTCTCGATCTCCTGACCTTGTGATCCACCCGCCTCGGCCTCCCAAAGTGCTGGGATTACAGGCTTGAGCCACCGCGCCCGGCCGAGTTCTGAATTCTATCACTATTTACTGGTGCAGTTAAATGAATAGAATAATAATTGAATACCAGACTCTCAGTCACTGTCTTGCAAAAATGGAAGCTCTGCAGAGAGCTGGAGAAGAGCATGCTTTAAAACTGAAAAATGTCTTCCACTTTGTAAATTTGTAGAATCAAGGCAGTGGTGTTGAAGACCGACCTGAGCCTTCCATATATATGTGGAAGGTTCACATAAAGGTTTCTAAAGGGTACCAGGAAAGGAAGTGGAGGGAGACCCTAAGGCCATGCTCCAAATATTATTTTTCCCATGAAAATTAGTGTTCTGCAGAATTTAAAGCTTGTGTCACAACATGATGTAAACACCTTTCTCATCAATATTGTGACAAGTATTTCCCTAGATCCCGGAGATATGAAAATGAATAATGTAGTGTTTCCTCGGATCTCAGTGAATAAAAAAGTGAAAAAGACTACTTCATTTGGCACACAGTAATTGAGAGAGACAAAATCATGAACAGATTAGAGTACAATGTGGCCAATGCAGAAATTTAGTATTTAGAAGATACCATGGAAGTCCAAGGAAGGGCATGTGACTCAGCCTTGGGTGAGCAGGGACAGCTTCCTGGGGGAAGCGATATTTAAGTTGAATCTTAAAGAGTAGGGGTAAACTAGATACAGTGTATGTGCGGAGTAGAAGGAATTCCAGGCAGAGGGAAGAACATGAGAAAAGACACAGAAATGAGGAACAACAGAGTGATTTGGCCTTGGCTGAAGGGCAGATAGGGATAAGGAGAGGAGGGTGGAGGCCTTCAAGTTTTCAGTGGAGTACCAAGGAGTAGGGCAATGTGAGTGAACCATGCTGGGTGCAGACAAAAAGGGGGTAGACTGTCTGTTGAGTATTAGAAAACAATAATAAAACTGACTATATTGCCAACGATTCTAAACAATGATAACACACTCCTCTCTATCAAGATGGCTACCCGCTGGGGGCACCACTGCATGTTTTTCCTGAAGGTCTGGGGCAAGGAAATGATGCAGTCAGACTCCTGAGCTGTGCATATCTGGAGATGCCAGCCTCAATAATATCTCAGTGAGAGAACCTTTTCTCGCATCCCCACTCCCGATCCTAGACAGATAGAGAGTGCCTCTACTAAACATCCTCAAAGCACTGAATATTTTTCCTTAATAACCGAGCAGTTTGTAATTATATCCACGACTGAAGAGAAAGAATGCAAGAGAAAAATACAGATTTTCAGAAGATATATAGAGTTTGGGACAAGTTGAGTTTTATTAGCTTGTGGGAGATCAAAGACAGATATACAGCAATGGGACATGGATTTTGGACTAAAGCTGTAGGTTCAAGAGTCATTAGTATAGAAGTGGTGGTTAAATCCTTGGGAGTGGATGAGGTAACCTGGGAAAAACTGAGAAAGACAGTGGGCCAAAAATGGAATGCTAGAAGCTGAGTATTTCATGGACAGATGATGGAACAAATATCAAAAAAAAAAAAAAAAAAAAAAGACAATGAAGAAATGCTCAGAGGCCTAAGAAGAATCTGGACAACACAAAGTTGTGGCAAGATTTTCCAAGACCAAAGGAAGAGAAAGAACTGGAGATAATGCAGAAAACTAAAATATCAGGAAGTGTCTATGAGAAAGAAGTCAAACCCATGGCATGTGTGCTGGAAGGTAGTTGGGGAGAAAATGGGGAGGCAATGGCAGAAACCCTGGAAAAATCTGGGAATGACAGAATCCCATCTGGGATTCTCTAGAGGGACAAAACTAATAGGAAATATGTCTATGTGAAAGGGAATTTATTAAGAAGAATTGACTCACACAATCACATGATAGGCCATCTGCAAGTTGAGGAGCAAGGAAGTCAGTAGTGGATCAGTCTGAGTCCCCAAACCTCAAAAGTAGGGAAGCCAACAGTGCAGCCTTCAGTCTCTGGCCAAAGGCTCGAGAGTCCCTTGGCAAACCACTATTGTAAGTCCAAGAGCCGAAGAACTTGGAGTCTGATGTTCGAGGGCAGGAAGCATCCAGCACTGGAGAAAGATGAAAGCTGGAAAACTTAGCAAGTCGGCTTCTCCCACCACTTTCTGCCTGCTTTATTCTAGCCAAGTTGGCAGATGATTGGATGGTGCCCACCCACATTGAGGGTAGGTCTGCCCACTGGGAGGATTTCCCTTTGCCTCTGTCCTTCAGGGATGTCCTAGAAAGGGGCTGTAGTGCTGCAGCCGTCCACTTTTGGGGGGTACCTGCATATCGTGCAGAACCATCTGTAAACCAGGCCCTAGTCTTCTCTTCCTGTGTAGACTGATCATAGGGAATTCCCCATGAGGCCATCGCTGCAGGCTTGGGGAGAGAAGGCAGGGTGGCAGGAGTGGAGACCATGGGCATTTGAGCCATTTCCTTATGTAACTTACTTGTGCCTTCTAAGCAGTTCAGGTTGCATGGTGACTTGATGACCCATAATCAAACCTTCAGATTCTAGCAAAGCCCAGGAACAAGCCAAGAGCTGTCTCTCAGAAGGAGAGTAGTTATCTGCAGAAGATGGCAGGGCCTTGCTCCAAAATCCTAGAGGCCTCTGCTGTGATTCACCTATGGGGGCTGGCTGAAGGCTTTGAACAGCATCCCATCTGCCACTGACACCTCAAGCACCATTGGATCTGCTGGGTCATATGGCCCAAGTGGCAGAGCAGCTTGCACAGCAGCCTGGACCTGTTGCGGAGCATTCTCCTGTTCTGGACCCCACTCAAAACTGATAATCTTTTGAGTCATTTGATAAATGGGCTGGAGTAACACACCCAAATAAGGAATGTGTTGCCTCCAAAATCCAAATAGGCCCACTAGGTGTTGTGCCTCTTTCTTGGTTGTAGGAGGGGCCAAATAAGGTAATTTATCCTTCACCTTAGAATAAATATCTCAATAAGCCCCACACCACTGGGCCCCTGGAAATTTCGCTGATGTAGAAGATCTCTGAATTTTAGCTGAATTTATTTCCCATCTCCTGGCATGCAAATGTCTCACCAATAAGTCCACTGTGCTTGCTGCTTCTCACTCACTGGGTCCAATCCGCATAATGTCCTCAGCAAAATAGACCAGTGTGATGTCTTGTGGAAGAGAAAAGTGATCACGATCTCCGTGAACAAAATTACAACAAAACTGGAGACTTGATATACCCCTGAGGCAGGACAGTGAAGGTATACTGCTGACCTTGCAAGCTGAAGGCAAATTGCTTCTGGTGGGCGTTATGGACAGGAATGGAGAAAAAGGCATTTGTTGAATCCATGGCTGTATACCAGGTACAACGATATGTGTTAATTTGCTCAAGCAATGAAACCACATCTGATACAGCAGCTGCAATTGGAGTCACCACTTGGTTAAGCTTACAGTAATCCACTCTCCCACTCTCATTCTCCAAGATCCATCTGTCTTTTGCACAGGCCAAACAGGAAAGTTGAACAGGGATGTGGTGGGAATCACCACCCCTGCATCTTTCAGGTCCTTGATGGTGGCACTAATCTCTGCAGTCCCTCTGGGGATGTGATACTGTTTTTTGATTTACTATTTTTCTAGGTAGAGGCAGATCTAATGGCTTCCATTTGGCCTTTTCCACTGTGATAGGCCTCACCCTACCAGTCAGGGAGCCAATGTAGGGATTCTGGGAGCTGCTAAGTATGTCTATGCCAATTGTGCATTCTGGCACTGGGAAAATGACCACGGATGAGTCTGGGGACCCACTGGACCCACCGTAAGTCACACCAGAGCTAAAACTTCATTAATTACCTTATCTCCATAAGCCCCTGCTTTAACTGGAGGACCACAGTGATGTTTTGGGTCCTCTGAAATCAATGTGAGCTCAGAGCCAGTGTCCAGTAGTCCCTGAAAGGTCTGATCATTCCCCTTTCCCCAGTGCACAGCTACCCTGGTAAAAGGCCAGAGGTCTCCTTAGGGAAGGATGGGAAATTAACTGCATAAATTGTTGGTAGTATAGTGAGGTTCTTCCTCAAGGAGAACCAGCCTCCCCTTCATTCAAGGGTTTCTGGGTCTGTAAACTGGTTCAAGGAAATTGATTGACAGGCCATGACTGTCTATTTTTATAATTCAAATTAGTCTTTTGTCCATTCAGCCTGAAAGTTTTCTGCTCATATAAATTAAGTAAGCATGCAGTAGGCTTCCTATCAATTTCACTTCTGGGAACACTGTAATTAATTAGCCAAAGCCAGAGCTCGACATGAATCAGACTATTCTGATTGCTGCTTTGCCTCTGCTGTCCATTATAGTAACTACATCCACCTTGCCTTTGATGGTTGAGTGCCTCAACGTGGCCCCTGCCACCTTGGAATCCAATTATTTCCATTGCATTTAACATTTCTAATTGAGTGACTGCGGTTCCCACTGTAAGATCTGGCATACAAAGAGGAGCAATCACAGAGCTCTTCAAGGATGTAAATGCCCCCTCACAAATCTATTTCGCAAAGTATTGGTGAAGGGTATATCTTCTGGACCCTCCCAGCTGGGATGAGTAGGTCTAAAGTGACTAATCCACCCCAACATTCCAATCTCCCTAGGCTTTCGGATCCCTTCCTCTACATTAAACCAAGCAAGATCAGGCATTTCCAGCTTGCTCATAGTAGGCCATATTTTATTTTATTTTATTTTATTTATTTATTTATTTGAGACAGAGTCTCACTCTGTCACCCAAGCTGGAATACAGTGGCACGATCTCAACTCACTGCAACCTCCGTCTCCTGGGTCCAAGCAATTCTGCCTCAGCCTCCTGAGTAGCTGGGATTATAGGGGTGCACCGCCAAGCCGGGCTAATTTTTGTATTTTTAGTAGAGACTGGGTTTTGCCATGTTGGCCAGGCTGGTCTCAAACTCCTGACCTCAAGTGATCTGCCCACCTTGGCTTCCCAAACTGCTGGGATTACAGGCATGAGCCACTACGCCCAGCCAAGTAGGTCATCTTTTGATCCATATTCCAGCTAACCAAACAAATAAATTATTAGCACCTTTTTAAACTCCCCGATCTGCAACATTAAATGCAGAATCCCTACTTAGTGGGCCCATATCAGTAAATTCAGCCTGATCCAACTTTATGTTCTTCCCAGCATTATCCCATGCCCTTAAAGTCCATTCCGATACCTGTTCTCCAGATTTCTGCTTATATAAATTAGAAAACTCAGTTCTTTTTGGAGTGTAGCACACCTCCTCATCGGTCACATTCTGAACCTTACCTCTAGAGCCTGCTGGGACTTGAGTCTAGTTATAGGTCTGGAAGCAAATAGGGGTGTTGGGGGTGGGTCCTGAGGAGAATCAGCATTCTCTTACCTGGCAACTACCTCAGGGGAGGCCACCACTGTTGCCTCAGGCAGTGCAGGGTTAATCTCAGACAAAGGTGGAAAGGCTGATGGCAGCATGGGTGGTGGGGGGAGATGTTGCTACCACTGCAGGTGGGAAGGCTGTTTCCTCTGGCAAAAAAGCCTCATCAGAATTTAGGAGCTCCGTGCCCCCAGCCCCATCAGGGACCTCCCACATGTCCCCATTCCTAATTTCAGGGTCCCATTCTTTTGCAATCAATGCCCTCACTTTAACAGTAGGCACCTGGCAAGGCTGTGCATGTACCTTTCATTGCAGGCCAGCCACTCACGTGATAAGAGCTTGTGTCTGATTTTCCACAATTTCAGCTATTTCTCTACAGGAGATGAGACTCTCTCTCAGGGCAATCTTAGAAGATTTGGGGTTCAGTATCTGCTTCTGGAGCCAGGAGTTAGAATCCCTGAGTTCAACGTTTTCTTTCATCACTTTGTCCAGCAAACTTAGGAGCAACCAAACAACTTTATTACATTCCTGATTCTCCACATATTGTCAAAGGTATTATGTATAGAGTCGCTAAACTCCTTGCCTCTGCAGAGCAGTGAATCAGGAGTATCAAATGCATTTATTTTGCATAACTGTCTAAACAGTTCACACCAAGGACTATCAGTGTTTTCCATACTATTCAAAGTAGAGGCCTTAGCATTTTGGGGTCTAATCAGATTAAGCTGCCAATTCCAGAAACCTTGAAACCAACTAAAGAACTCCATCCTTGGCCGGGCGCGGTGGCTCACGCCTGTAATCCCAGCACTTTGGGAGGCCGAGGCAGGCAGATCACAAGGTCAGGAGATTGACACCATCCTGGCGAACACGGTGAAATCCTGTTTCTACTAAAAATACAAAAAATTAGCCAGGCGTGGTGGCGGGCCCCTGTAGTCCCAGCTACTCGAGAGGCTGAGGCAGGAGAATGGTGTGAACCCGGGAGGCGGAGGTTGCAGCGAACTGAGATTGCGCCACTGCACTCCAGCCTGGGCGACAGAGCCAGACTTTGTCTCAAAAAAAAAAAAAAAAGAACTCCATCCTTAAAATTCTTGAACCGCTCCAGGTACCAAAATCTGTATTAGTCAGGGTTCTCTAGAGGGACAGAACTAATAGGATACATGTATATATGAAAGGCAGTTTATTAAGAAAAACTGACTCACGCGATCACAAGGTAAAGTCCCACGATAGGCCGTCTGCAAGGTGAGAGCAAGGAAGCCAGTAGTGGATCAGCCCAAGTCCCAAAACCTCAAAACTAGGGAAGCTGACAGTGCAGCCTTCAGTCTGTGGCCAAAGGCCAGAGATCCCCTTGGCAAATCACTAGTGTAAATCCAAGAGTCCAAAAGCCAAAGAACTTGGAGTCTGATGTTCAAGGTCAGGAAGCATCCAGCACTGGAGAAAGATGAAGGCAAGTCGGCTTCTCCCACCTTCTTCTGCCTGCTTTATTCTAGCCAACTTAGTGGTTGATTAGATGGTGCCCACCCACATTGAGGGTGGGTCTGCCTCTCCCAGTCCATTGAGTCAAATGTTAATCTCCTTTGGCAATACACTCACAGACACCCAGAAAGAATACTTTGCATCCTTCAATCCAATCAATTTGACAATACTAACCATCTGATGGCTTAAGTGGATCTGTAGGCCCCTACCTAAAGTCACATATTGAGCCCTGCAGGTGACGAGGCCCCAGAGTTTTCCCACAGCACAGTGTGGTGAGGTATGTGGTAGTCATGGCCCAGTGTGGCTGAGGGGCCTACTGAGTGTTTCCCTTGCCTCAAAAAACAGAATTGGCCCAGCAAAGAGCCTCACCAGACCAGAAAAGACAGGCACTTGGGTTGACAGATGGGATCATGCAGATCTTAAGGTCAGCTAGGATGATGGCCATCTTAAAAGATGCCATTGTTATCTGGCCCAGATGCATTCCACATGAACCTCATCATTACCGAAGCCTCTGCCCACCCCTACCTCCACTTGATTGTTATCTTAAGCAGAAAACTTAGTTGTCTGAGGCCAAGTTTCTGCCACTGGGAGGAATAGCAACAAATAAAAATGAAGATAGAGAAAAATAAAGTCAGATTTATTGTGTACTTCAGTTTGCAAACTGGAACCCATATGCTACTTGTACAAAAATGACTTTATTGAATTGAATCCTTGAATCCTTTCTCTGTATGATGTTGATGCTACATTCAAAGAAGTACAATCCCAACAGCTAAAAATGATAAAACATGAAATTCTGAGCTTTCATGTGCATTGCTTGGAATCTGTTTAAAAGGGTCCCATTTGTAACCCCTGGGAATACTCTTCCTATGCTCTTTTGTCTCTTCCACAATTCTCTCCCACCCTATGTTGCTTTAGAGCCTCTCATTCACAACTCTACCTCCCCAAACCTTTTTCTCCTACAGTTCACACTATATTTTGCTTCCTAAATTCATGAATCTGGCTGGGCACCCTGGCCTGTATTCCTAATACTTTGGGAAGTTGAGGCAGGAGGATCCCTTGAGGCTAGGAGTTCCAGACCAGCCTGGACAACATAGCAAGACCCCACCACTACAAAAAAAAAACAAAATTAGCCAGGCATGATAGGGCACCACTACAGTGCTACTACTTGGAAGGCTGAGGTGGGAAGATCATTTGAGCACAGGAGTTCAAAGCTGCAGTGAGCTAAGAAGGTGCCACTGCATGGGTGTAGAGCAAGACCCTATCTCTTATAAACAAACAAACAAACAATTTTTTTACCCCCTAGTTCTTTAATATATAATTTATGTTTCCTTTTCTCCTGTCCTTTCCCCTTTTTTCCTATTCTTTCTTCCTCCTTCCCAAGGCATGGAAGGATTGTGAACCTACTCAGTCAATCTTAAAGGGGGCAATGGGGAGAGGGAAAACAAGGAACCCTCACAGGCTAATTTTTAAACCACATCTCTTAAGAACATATGGAGAAGCAAAGAGAGGAAAATGTAAATTACCTGAAATTCTACCACTGTAAATGTGTTGATATACTTTCAGACTTTTTCCTATGCATTTATAACACACACACATATATATATAAGTTGCAAAAAAAGGCCAGCAGTGTATACATACATACTCTTTTGTAGTCCCCTTTAAGCAACTTATTGTGAATGTCTTTCCCTCTCAAGTTTTATACTGACAACATTATTTTGAAAAGCTACATGACTTTCCATTGTGTGAACGTACTATAATTTATGAACTTTTCTTTCACTATAAGACATTTAGGCTGTTTTCTCTGTTGCAAATGATAAACACTACTGTTGTCAATATCCTTATGACAACTCCTTTGCTCACTTGTGCAATTATTTTTATATGATCAATTACTGGGTGTGAAAATTGGGATGGCAAGCATGCATATGGCATTCGCTTTCTAGGGCTGCTGAAATACCACAGACCGGGGAGCTTAAACAACAGGAATGTATGGCCTCAAAGCTCTGGAGGCAAAAAGTTCAAGATCAAGGTGTCAGCAGGATTGGTTCCTTCTGAAGGCCTGTCCGCTAGCTCTGGTGGTTTGCTGGCTCTCTAGGTGCTCCTTGGCTTCTGCTGCATCACCCAATCTCCGCCTCCATCTTCACATGGTCTTCTCCCTATGTGTGCATCTCTGTGTCCAAATTTCCCCTTTTTGTGAGAACACCAGGCCTACTGAGTCTGAGACACTATGGAACATGCAAGCGGAAATATCTACTCAGTAGCTATATATGTGGGTCTGGAGTTTAGGAAAGACCAATGTGTGAGTCATTGCCACTTCAGGGGCAGTTGACAGTCATGGGGATGGATGAAATCACCCACTAAGATCACCCTGTAACATGAGATAAAAAGAGAGCCAAGGAAAGAATTCTAGGAACTCCAATACTTACAGGATGATTGGAGGGTAAGAAGATCACTAAGGCATAATTAGACCTGGGCTTCAGGAAGTCAGCACTGGGAGCGATATTATGGAATAGTTGGAATTAGAAAGAAAGAGGAGATATGTCCCATCTCCTAGCTCTGAAGCACCCTGTGTGTCCATTCCTGACTTCAGGAACCTCCCTCCCTGCCACTGGCAATCACTGCTCTTAAGTTTTTATTAACCAATCTCTTGCTTTTCTTTATAGTTTAAGCACATACATATCTCTATGTTGTTCAATTTTTTCTATTTTTAAATGTTACATACATGGAATCTTGCTTTATGAGTTCTTCTACAGTCTGGTTATTTACTCAAAATTAGGTGTTTTGGAAGGATTTATTTTGATATGTGTGGCTATAGATCTTTCATTTTTAGTGCTGTATGGTATTGCATTGTAGGCACATATACCAGTTTATTATTATTATTATTATTTTTGAAAGTAATGGTAAATACCATAATTACTTTTGCACCAACCCAATATTTGTCCACTGTATTATTCATGGACATTTGGGGACACTTCCAGTGTTTTGCTATTATGAGTAATGTTTCCATGAACTTGTTCATACATTTCTCCTGCTTCATCTGCCCAAGAGTGTCTTTCTAGAAAATATACCACAGAGTAGAATGGTTGAATTGCTTACCCTCAGGCTTGCTTTACACCAGAAAAGACTCATATGACAATGAATTCCTGCCTCACACCATATTCAAAATTCAATTTCATGTGGATCAAACACTGAAGTTCCAAATGTAAACCTTAAGACTTTTAAGAGAAAATATGGAAGTTTTTTTTTTTTTAACTTTTGAGATGGAGTTGCACTCTTGTTGCCCAGGCTGCAGTGCAACAGCGCGATCTCGGCTCACTGCAACCTCTGCCTCATGGGTTCAAGTGACTCTCCTGCCTCAGCCTCCCAAATAGCTGCGATTACAGGCGCCTGCCATAACGTGAACTATTTTTTTGTGTTTTTAGTAGAGACGGGGTTTCACCATGTTGGCCAGGCTGGTCTCGAACTCCTGACCTCAGGTGATCTGCCTGCCTCAGCCTCCCAAATTGTTGGGATTACAGGTGTGAGCCACCATGCCCAGCTGGAATATCTTTATGACCTTAGATTAGGAAAGATTTTCTTATACAAGGTACAAGAAGAACCACCCACAAAGCAAAAGGTAATAAATCATAAGAATTAACAACTTCTTTTCAATAAAAGACATGATAAAAAGAATGAAAAGAGAAGCCATAACTGGGAGAAGATAGTCATATAATATATATAATGCACAAAAATTAGTATCTAGAGTCTATGAATAATTCCTACAAATCAATAAGGAAAAAGACAAATGACTCAGTAGAAAATGAGAAAAAGGCTCTTCACAGAAGAGGAAATCCAAATGCCTAGAAACATAGAAAACAAGATTCAATCTCATTAGTAATCAAATTAAAACCACAATGAGAAACCGTTTAAATCCACCAGACTAGCATAAACGTAAAAATAAGGCAATACCAAGTTTTGACAAGAATGTAGAGCAGTGTAATCTCACACACTCCTGGTGGGGGTGTGATTTTCTACAACAACTTTGAAAAGCAATTTGGCATCACCCAGTAAAGTCAAGTAAGCATGTGTCATATGCCAAGCAATTCTCCCCCTAAGGTTAAACTAAAAAAAAAAAAAAAAATTCTTTATACATGTGAAGCAAGAGACACCTATATAAGAAACTCTATTGCACAACAGCCCATAATCGTTCCTAATAGCAAGCAACATTGACACAATTGAAATTTCTATTGACATTAAAATGGATTACAAAATTGTCATCTATCCATATCATGGAATTTTATACAGCAGTGAAAATGAATACACTACAACTACACATAATAAATGGATGAATTTTACAACAGAGTGAAAGCCAAGTAGTAAGTCACAGAAAGTCACAAATGATGTGACTTAATAGATGTAGTTCAAAACACAGACAAAATCAAATAATAGTTTGTTTCGAGCTACCTACATGTATGGTAAGGTCTAAGGAAAACATAGGCTTAACACAAAATTTAGGGTAATAGCTACCTCTGGGTGGAGGTGAGCATGTGACGATAAACTATGATAAATATTTGAAGGAAAGGATGGAGCTTATCTGAAGTTTCTAATTAAGGGCCTGACTCAGACTCTGGGCTTACAAAAGCCTTCCTGAGGAAAGGGCACGTCAGCTGATACCTGAAGCATGAGAAACAGTTTAGAGCAGTGCTTCTCAAACCTTAGCACAGATCCCCACCAATTGCTATGGGATATAAAGGTATTTTCAATCATAGTCAGATTTTTAATTATTAAAATGGAACTTTATGCAAGTAAACTTAAAGGACTGACCATTGGAGTTTCTACCTTCCTGGAGGAAAAACGTCATTTTTTTTTTTTCAGGCTTAGCTTCATTCGAACAGAATTTGAAAGATTTCAATCTGCTTTAATGGAAACCAGACTTGAGAACAATGATAATATACACAAAAACTGGTGGCCATAAGCAAAAAAATCTGGAAATACCCAATTCTTTACTCTGGGTTAAAAGAGATTTACGAGAGACCTGGTCTTTAGAAAATGCACTGGACATCCAAGTTCAGGTAGCTGCAACGAAAACATCCTTTAAAATATATCAAATAAATGAAAAAAAAAACACTTAAGGTGGCAATAAAAGATGGCCTGGATGAAAGCATATTTTCATAAAAGCATAAATTTGCTTTCACAAGAAGCTAAGATAAAAAGAAAGAGTGAGTAAAGTCAATAAACTGAAAAAAGCTTGCAGAAGATGAGAGACTGAGCTGCTGTTCTTATACAGGAGAATGAGATCTGGGAATTGGAGATATTAATAATTAATGCCTCAGACAATGGAGATTGTGTTGAAGATTAATAAAATAAAGTTTTTTATTGAGATAAAATTCATCTAAAAACACTTTGAAGTATACAAACCAGTGGCTTTTAGTACATTCACAATGTTATGCAACCATCACTACTATCTAACTTCAGAAGATTTTTTCGCCCCAAAAAGAAACTCCATACACATTAAGCAGTCACTCCCAATTCCTGCCCCCACTTCCATCTGATAACCACTAATCTGTTTTGCCTCTATAGATTTGCTTATTCTAGATATTTCATATAAATTGAAACATTATGTGGCCTTTCATGTGGGTTCTTTAACTTAGCAAAGTGTTTCCAAGTTTCATCCATATTGTAGCAAGTATCAGCACTTCATTCCATTTTATGGCTGAATGACATTCCAATGTGTGGGTCTACCACATTTTGTTCATCCCATTCATCCACTCATAGACATGTATCTTGTTTCCACTTTTTGCCTATTATAAACTATGCCTACTATGAACACTCATGTATAATATTTTATTTGAACACATGGTTCGATTCTCTTAGATATATTCCCAGGTGGGTAATTTCTGGGTCATATGCTGTAGTAACTCTGTAACATTTTTAGGGAATATTTTTTTGTTTTGTTTTTGTTTTTTACAGTGACTATACTATTTTACAGTCCCACCAGCAGGTTTTGAGGGTTCAAGTTTGAGGTTTCCTTGCCAATACTTATTTCACATTAAAAACAAAATTATTGTTACAGCCATCATAGAGGGTGTGAGGTGGTAGTTCACTATGGTTGGATTTGCATTTCCCTAACAATTGATGATGTTGAGCATCTTTTTATGTGCGTA
Organism: Papio anubis; assembly: GCF_008728515.1. Taxonomy (NCBI): domain Eukaryota; kingdom Metazoa; phylum Chordata; class Mammalia; order Primates; family Cercopithecidae; genus Papio; species Papio anubis. Next base: position 151,912,917 of record NC_044980.1, read on the forward strand.
TTGTCTATTTTTATATTTTCTTTGGATAAATGTGCATTTATCTCCTTTATTCATTTTTAATTGGGTTATCTTTATGTTGTTGTAAGAGTTATTTATATATTCTGGGTACTAAACCTTTATTAGATTTCTGATTTGCAGATATGTTCTCCTATTCTGTGGGTTGTCTTTTCACTTTCTTGATAGTGTGCTTTGATGCACAAAAGTTTTTACTTTTGATGAAGTCCAAGTTTTTTCTTTTTCTTTTCTTGTGCCTCTGCTGTAATATTTAAGAAACCTCTGCCTAATCCAAGGTCATGAAGATTAACACCTATGTTATTAAAATGAAGTTCTGAAGAAGCTGGATTTATATGGTTATGGTAAATGTATCTTCAAAAACTCTTGAAAGAAAAAGCAATAAAATCTACACTAAATTATTGAAGAAGTCAAAATAACAAATGCACTTATGGATAATGTTAAAAGTCTCAAAAATGTACTAGATTCATTGCAGTCTGAAAAATCCAGTTTGAAAGTGAGATTTCAGAGCTTCAGCCGAAATTTAGTCATTACTAAACTGCATCAATAAAATAAAATGATTATGCAAGATTCAATTTAAAGTGATTTACTATGGAAAGAGAAGAATCTTTCCAAAGCAGATGAAAAAAATCAGTCATGCATCTGAAGTGCTAGACATCTTCAGAATCTTAGCCAAAATCTTTCTCTCTCTCTCTCTCTCTCTCTCTGTTTTTGAGACAGGGCCTCTCTCTCTGTTGCTCGAGCTGGAGTGCAGTGGCACGGTCACAGCTCACTGCAGCCTCAACCTCCTGGGCTCAAATGATCCTCCCACCTCAGCCTCCCAAGTAGTTGCGACCACAAGCATGCACCACTATACGTAGCTAATATATTTTTTAAATTATTTTTTGTGGAGACAGGGTCTCCCTGTGTTGCTCAGACTGGTCTCAAACTCCTGGGCTCAAGAGATCCTCCTATCTTGGCCTCCCAAAGTGTTAGGACTATAGGTGTGAGCTACCACACCCAGCCCAAATTAAAATTCTTCTAGAAAAATCAGAAAAAGCCATTTGGTCTTATAAATTATCATGAGGGAAAAAAAGCTCTTGATAGTTGGTTGAGAGCCCTATTAGCTGAGAAAAACTTTGATAACTTAAGAAAATAAAATCCGTACCTCAAAGAAATAAGGATTTAGGAAGAACTTAAGTTTCAGCTTTTTAAAAAGTATCTCTATGTCACTGATATTCCAAAAGGAAAATTTGGCTGAAGCATGGGAAGTACTAGGATCCCCTGATACCAAGACAGCGGAGCATTAGGCTGGGATGGCTCAGGGATCCAAGATCTGTGCCTCATGTGAACCAGATTCCTCCATCAGGCCAACTCCACCAGGACACATAAATTCCTCCACAACAACAGGGAGAGTTTCTCCTGGTGCTCCTTTGCTGCCTTCTTTCAATGATATTCAATGCTCAAGACCTTCTTTTGATGATGTTGAGAGACATGCACCTTCAGAAATGGAGACCAATAGGAAAGTCAATGCACATGATCTTGGTCCTTTAATTACGCCAGATTCAACCCTTTCACCTGGACAGGAAGCAGCTGCCCAGGCTCTGTTCTTCTACCTCATCCTCCTGTCAGATGGCACAGATGTGTCCCAGGGGAATGTTCCTGAGAAGCAAATCTTCTGTCATGCTCTCTTCTCTGGAAAGCCATCATGGACCTCCCCAAGGATTCTTTCCTCGGGGATGGCCATGGCCCAGCACATCCTTCACTGACCACAAAAAAATCACAAGTGCTGGATTTTGTCTTCTGTTCACACAACTTGAAAACAGAAGCAATGCACCTTCAGAATTGATCATGCCTCCCAAGAAGCCTACTTCCAAAGATCAGAATCATAAAATGAATTTTTGCTTTCTTCATAAGCAATTTTGATATTTTCTGTCAGTTTCATTGCTATTAAGTGATCATTGCATGCTTCAAATGAAAGCTAGAGAGAATTACAATTCTTATGATACTGTTTTATAACTGTAGATTACCTAAATGTGAATTTTTAAGCAAATTGTTTCCATTTTATTCTATTTGTATGTAATTATACTATTTTTCTTGTTAAGTCCACTAAAATAATTCATAAACACAGCAAAAACTTTGTCTTCTAAGATAATTTTGAATATTTTCTCTTTTAGTTTTATTGCTATTAAGTGATTATATAAGTACTCAAGTGGAAACATGATAGAATTATAATTCTCAGGATAGTGTTTTACAAACACACATGGTATAAATGGAAGTTTTGTTAGTAAATTGCCTCCATTTGATTTGATTTCTGCATAAAATACATTCTTTTCAACATTGCTATTTAACAAGTCTCTTCTGTTAGTCCAGAAAAATAGCAATAGTTTTATCTTCTAAAGTATTTTTCAATTTCTCTTCTTTAGTTTCTCTGTAGTAGTTACGTGATTACGCAATTGCTCAAATGGAAGCTCAATAGAATTATCATTTTTAGGATAGTATTTAGGAATTTATTTTCAAGTGAATTTTATTTTCTTCAATCTCTAGATAGTATGAAGATGGCATTTCAATTCTGATGTTTAACAAGTCCCCAGTAACACAAACTGTAGTTGTAGTAAGAACAGTTGTGTAAGTAAATACATGGAGACATTTGAAATTCAGTTTATTTCTGTATAGAGCAGGGGCTGAATTTACTCTAAATAATTAATATATTTATCTAAACAAATGTCAGTTTAAAAAGAGCTGTCTTAAAATAACTTCCTTTCCTGGGTGACTTAAAAGAGGCAATCTAGGAGAAAACTACATTCTTTTCTTCTGTCAATCATGCTATGGATCCTTAGGGACCTGGGTTTTCTTTTAGGGATCAAAATCTTACACCTATTAAAGGCCAGACATGGCTGGGCATGGTGGCTCACACCTGTAATCCCAGCACTTTGGGAAGCCAAGGCAGAAAGATTGCTTGAACTCAGGAGTTCAAGACCACCCTGGGCAACAAAGTGAGACCCGGTCTCCACAAAAAACCCAAAATATTAGCTGAGTGTAGTGGTGTGTGCCTGTGATCCCATCTACTCAGGAGGCTGAGGAAGGAGGATCGCTTGAGCCCCAGATGTCAAGGCTGCAGTGAGCTATAATTTTGCCAGCACACTCCAGCCTGTGGGTAACAGAGCAAGACCCTGTGTCAATTTTTTTTTTTTTTAAGGCAAAACATACCTTTAAAATAAAGGAGGAAAAATCTGCCTATAATCTACTTTAAGTCTTCTGTGAGGTAGTATTGCACACTGATAGCTAAGATTGAGATTTCACTGTGGAAGGCAATAGAAAAAAGCAGGTAACAATATTTTTTCACACTCACAGTCTGTTTCTCACATATACAGGCCCTCTTTTAAGGGGTTCTTTGTCTTAATGTTAGCAACTACTACAGTTTGTGTCCCTGCAGTTGCCCAAGAAATGTTGAGTGAATTAAATTTCATTTTGAACCCAGAGATACTAATTAAACTTATTGTAAGTGATGTTTTAAAGATGAAAAAGGACCAATGACTATATATTTCTCCACAAACGATGAATAAAATAGTTTTCAGAAAGTTTGGAGTGGGTGCTTAAAACTATATTTTGGGGGGTGGCTTGATTTTTCAAATTTCCTGTGGCCACATTTTGGATTATTTCAATTCCAATGTGATACAAAATTTGGAGAAATTGAAAAGAAATTTTATAAAAATTGTAATGAGGAAATACACAGCATAGAAGAATAAACGGGAGACAGAATAAAGCATTAAAAGTACAGATTCCAGAACTGTCCAGTACAGCAGCCACTAGCCACATGTGGCTACTGAGCATTCGAAATATGGCTAGCATGGACTGAGATGCATTGTGAGTATAAAGTACACAATGGATTTAACATGATTTAGTATAAAGAAAAGTCTGTGAAATCTCTCTCTTTCTGTTTTCCCCCATCAGAACCCTACTTCTGCATTCAGACAGGCAGGGGATGCCTCATCCTTTGAATACTGGCACATTAAGAGCAGTCACATAGGTAAGAACTGAACACAAGTACTGCAAGACAGGAGGTTAAGCAAGATCTAAAAATCAAGGTGATCAACAAGAACGGTAATCTTTTCTTTTCCAGGAAAAAAGAATGGAAGAAACAGAAGGTACTGGGCACAATGTATCCAACACTGTGTTTTGAATGACTCCAGATTCTATGACTGCCTAGAGGGGTTTTGCTGGATCAGTGCAATGTCATGTGATTATTGGAAATTATTCCCTTTTTTCAAGAATTTTTTAAGAATTAGGTTAAGTTAGATTTGAGCAAACTTAATTACCTTGCCAGTCATTTGTTTTTCAGAAACATGATAATCTATGTATTTGATTCAATTAGTACGAGGCCCATGGGTTCTTTTGTAAATCACAAGTGTAAAATAGAGACTCTAAAAGTCATTTATTGAGCAATTACCACATTCTAGGCAATGACCTTGTGAGAGAAATACCATTATGCCTATTTTACTAATATGAGAAATGAATCAAAAAGAGGTGAAGTAACTTGTCCAAAGAAATACACCAAGTGGGGGAGCTGATTTGTACCCACAAATGGTTCTTCATTAATTCTCTTTCAGCTGAGGAAGATAATTTCAAATGTAAGCATATGTCCTGATTTTATCTTGTGTACATCATATTAAAACTCAGAAGGACTGGTTAGCCAATCGACATCATCCTTCAAACTTCTCTCCCTCTCTCCCTTCACTCAATCTAGTCAACAATTAGAAGACAGAATCAAAGTGTGATTTGATACCTGAAAAAGACTATGACGACTGAAGGAACTGTAGAGTACGCTAGATCACAAAAAATAATTCCTGCATGTTGATGGTGAGGGTTCAGCTCTCGTTCTCCCCATCACAATTCTATGTGTATATGCCATCAGGACAAACATTTGCAAATATAGGCAAACTGCTGATTGTGGGAGGGTGGGACGGAGTGGAGAATGAATCAGCTGTTAAGATAAATCATCTGTTCAACTGTTAACCCCAGGTAAGCACAAAAACCCACAGAATATTATGAAAGAATATTCTTAAGCACTAGATGTTTTTAGGAATTCTAGAAACAAAGACTGAGATAGCACTTGTTACAGGCTATTTTTTTTTAGAGCGGTTTTAGGTTCACAGCAAAACTGAAAGGTACATAGATGGCTGGGTGCAGTGGCTCACACCTGTAATCCCAGCACTTTGGGAGGCAGAGGTGGGCACATCACTTGAGGCCAGGAGTTCGAGACCAGCTTGGCCAAAATGGCAAAACTCCCTCTCTACTAAAAATACAAAAATTAGGCGGGTGGTAGTAGCACATGCCTGTAATCCCAGCTACTCGGGAGGCTGAGGCAGGAGGACTGCTTGAATCCAGGGAGGGAGAGGTCACAGTGAGCCGAGATCGCACCACTGCACCCCAGCCTGGGTGACACGGTGAGGCTCCCTCTCCAAAAAAAAAAAAAAAAGAAGACACAGAGATTTCCCATATATCCACTACCCCATTCAGGAACAGCCTCTCCTACTACTAACATCCCCCATTAGAGTGGTACGTTTGTTACAATCGATGAACTTGTACTGACATATCATTATCACCCAAATATTATTTTTTTGTTTTGTTTTGTTTTTGTTTTGTTTTTTTTTTTTTGAGACAGAGTCTCACTTTGTTGCCCAGGCTGGAGTGCAGTGGCACCATCTCGGCTCACTGCAAGCTCCACCTCCTGGGTTCACACCATTCTCCTGCCTCAGCCTCCGAGTAGCTGGGACTACAGGCACCCACCACCACGCCCAGCTAATTTTTTGTATTTTTAGTAGAGACGGGGTTTCACCATGTTAGCCAGGATGGTCTGGATCTCCTGACCTCGTGATCCGCCCGCCTCGGCCTCCCAAAGTGCTGGGATTACAGGCGTTAGCCACCGCGCCCGGCCACCCAAATATTATTAAACAATCTCTCCTTTTCCTACTTTTTTTGTGGTTATTAGAAAATTTAAAATTACACATATGTGGCTTTTATTATATTTCTATCGGACTATGTTGCTCTAGAATCAGCCTGTCTGGGTGTTAAATCCTCCACAAACCTGAGGTGTGACCTTACACACTTAACATCACTTTGTCTCAGTTTCCTTAAGTGCACAATGGGCTTAAATTTAGACAATACTTTAAAGCAGTGGTCCCCACCCTTTTTGGCACCAGGGATCACGTTTCTTGGAAGACAATTTTTCCTCGGAATGGGGGTGGGGGTGGGGGAATGGTTTCAGGATGAAATTGTCCCATCTCAGGTTCTCATAAGGAGTGCCCAGCCTAAATCCCTCGCATGCGCAGTTCACAATAAGGTTCCTGTTCCCGCTCCTATGAGAATCTAATACCACCACTGATCTGACCGGGCAGAGCTCAGTCGGTAATGCTCATGCGCCACGCTCACCTCCTGCTGTGCGGCCCGCTTCCCTTCTGTGGCCCAGGGGTTGGGGACCCCTGCTTTAAAGGGTTAAGAGCATTTCTTAGACATACTGATGTTGGCATGTGCCAGTGTTTAGTAATAATAGCAAGGCTACCAGCAAAATGATCAAAGAGTGAGCCTGTTCAGAGACAGAACAGAACTGGAAGTGGGATATAGTTGAAAAATGGAAGGATCACTAGAGTTTATTAAAACACACACAAACAAAAACAATACAAAACAAGCAGGCAACTAGTTAATGTTTAGAGTTACATTTTCCAGAGTCATAAAAGCATCATTCCTATGTCAGTTGTTACAGAGGAAATCTGGAGGAAATAGTGCCAGATGTCAGGTATGCTGACCATTGACTGAAAATAAAAATAAATACATCTACAAAGCAAGGACAGTGATACATCTGTGGCTGTTAACTGGAGTCTTAGGCTTTCATCCCCCAGCCTTGCTGAGGATGCAGAAACTGAATTAAGCCAACATCAGAGGCAGAGCACCAAGCAACAAAATCTGATTTTAAACAGATTGCTGCCAGTGATTTTCTCAAACCGTAAGTAAAACACAGAATCTATAGTTCGCCCATTTTTTCTTTTGAGACAAAAAGTTTTGATACCCGTAAGGTTGTGAGAATTAAATAAAATATCACATCTATTATATTTACATGCATTAATAATAGCTTTTATTATTAAAATGTTAATTGGGAATATTATTATGGGAAAGTCATGAGGATAAAAAAGTTATAGGTTAGATTCACCATGTTTAAAATAATAATAATACAGCTGTGCGCAGTGGCTCACGCCTGTAATCCCAGCACTTTGGGAAGGCCAAGGTGGGTGGATCACAAGGTCAGGAGATCGAGACCAGCCTGGCCAACATGATGAAACCCCGTCTGTAATAAAAATACAAAAAAATTAGCTGAGCATGGTGGCACACACCTGTAGTCCCAGCTACTCGGGAAGGTGAGGCAGGAGAATCGCTTGAACCTAGGAGGCGAAGGTTGCAGTGAGCCAAGATCACGCCACTACACTACAGCCTGGCAACAGAGTGAGACTCTGTCTCAAAGTAATAATAATAATAATAGTTGTGAGTTACATCAAAATTGGCATTAAAATATAATCAGATTCAGAAAGATTAATTTTTTCTTAGAGTCAGGTTCCCATTCTGTCACCCAGGCTGGAGTGCAGTGGCATGCTCATGGCTCACTGCAGCCTTGAACTCCTGGGCTCAAGTGATTCTCACATCTCAGTCTCCTGAGTAGCTGGGACTATAGGCATACACCATCACTCCTGACTAAGTTTTTCTATTTTTAATAGAGACAGGGTCTCACTTTGTTGGCCAGGCTGGTCTCGAACTCCTGGCCTGAAGTGATCCTCCTGTCTTAGCCTCCCAAAGTGCTGGAATTCCAGGAGTTAGCCACCACACCCAACCTCAGAAAGTGTAATTTTAAGAAAAAAATTAATGGAGAAATCACTGTTGATTTAAAATACGGAGCATTTCGATTGGAGAGTCGTGAACTAATTTGGAACTATTTAGTACTTTTTACATTTGCCAGTAGCAGTGACAGCAGAAAATACGTTTCCAGGTGGTAGAATTTAAAATTAATGTAAATCCAAAGAGCTAAGATATGAATGGAAAGGAAGAAAATGAGTGATTTTCTTATGGATAAAATGTGACTATCATTAAAAAATAGAGTGGGTGAATGAATAATAAATTAACTAGCATATTAAGAGAAGGAAAAGAATAATATTGAGACTTGTTAGGAAAATAATTAACACTGTTAACTGTCAGTACAAAATCACTTCAGGAGTGGCTAATAGGCCTACAGAGAGGGTCTCATCCCTGAGAACCCTCCCCAGTACACAGGGGCAAGCTCAGGCAGAACCTGATCCCTTAGGCAGAACTGATTGGTTCAGAGAAGAACATGTGGCCCAAATGAGGCCAATAAGATTCCATCTCGGGAGTTTGGAATTTGGAGCTGAGCACTACAGAAACTGGGAGTCAGAGTCATATAAATGGCAGTGTTCTTGAGAGAAGGTCTGTGGATCTAGAATTTATTGTTGAGGATATTGAATTCGCCTTGGCTCCTAGTTCAACAACAGGCATAACTGTGTCTGGTACTGTGCCCTTTCTAATACTGCTCTCCTGCTTCCTCTCCACAACTCCTTTTAGGCTCAAGCTAGCATGTTTAAGTGTCTGTTATTTAAAACCATAAATAATATTTCAAAACAAGTCACTTGAGGTAATATTTATACAGTATCAAGAAAAAATTTACTACTTTGATGTTTTCAATAAAATTCTACATACTAAATGTAAATTAGATTCTATAAAATGTATTTAAGTATGAATGATGAAGCTCTGAGAATTCCAGGAGAGATAAATGCAAATATCAGGGAAGTAATAATAGCTATCAATAAAGAGGAAGAACATGAATTTTCCATTTGGTTTTATGGACTACATGATTCTTATGTTTCTCATTTTGCAAATGGAAGATTGATGGAAACTGTCAAAATCTAGCCCAGGCCCATAGGCTGTTGTTTGAGAACTATTAAACTATAGAGGCTATGAAATACAGAACATATTTATCTTTTTGTCTTTTGGCTATTCAATAAACTCATTTTTACAAATTTGGAATTGAGGTCAGGGGAAATTGATTGCCTCAAGGTCAGGAGGGTAATTTTAGGCAAGGCTGCTTCTAGAACCCTGTCCAATGCTCTTTGGAAATAAACACATTGCTAAAGAAATGTCTCCTGAAGATTGGAAGCATAATGAATAAAACAAGGTAGCCTATTCATTATAGATATCTTATTGGTAATCAAAGCTTGCCTTGTTGTGTTGTAAATGTTTAGATTGTAACTGTCTAGACATTTCATTAATATTTATTGAAGCATGGGAGATACTAATTTGTTCACTTATGAGTCACTGTGGATGTAAAAAAACAAATAAATGAAATTACCCTCATAATGTTAAATACTACAACATAACAATTTGATGTTCTTTTTTAAGATTTCAAAGTGAATGTTGATTAGGCAGCAATACATTATGCTAAAATTTTCATCTCAGAAATAGTTTCATTAGTCTAGAATTTGTTGGTTGGGACATTGTAATTATTATTCCATAAGTAAGAAGATACTATCTCTAATGCACAGGATTTTGGATATAAAAGAGAAGCACACATTTTATTGTTCCTATTAAAACTGTGCATGGGACATCATGGAAGGTCTGTTCCACCCTTTGACTGTGGGAAAATTTCTACTCTATATTCTTCTCTATAAATGATAATGAAATTAAATGAATGTAGATACTCTGCCACCCTGCAATCTTTACTAACTTTGAAATTTTCATTTTGTTTACTAAAGAAAACTAATATATTAACCTGTGTCAAAGAAAAGTAGGATCAGTTTTTTATAATGAGTACATATTATTATTATTATTATTATTGAGATGGAGTTTCACTCTTGTTGCCCAGGTTGTAGTGCAATGGTGCAATCTTGGCTCACTGCAACCTCTCCCTCCTGGGTTCAAGCTATTCTCCTGCCTCAGCCTCCCGAGGAACTGGGATTACAGGTGCCTGCCACCATGCCCAGCAAATTTTTTGTATTTTTAGTAGAGACGGGGTTCACCATGTTGGCCAGGCTGGTCTCAAATTCCTGACCTCAGGTGATCCACCCGCCTCTGATTCCCAAAGTGCTGGGATTACAGGCGTGAGCCACCACACCCAGCCGAGTACATGTTATTTTTATAAATGAGAGAAAATGCATTTTACTGTCAGAAAAAGTGGAATCAAATCATGACAATGTGTTCCACTCCTGTTGGTAACTTTTCAACCCTATATTTAGGTTATGCTTGCTATATCATGTATATTTATTTTGTTTTGTTTGCTATATCATATACAAATGTTTTGTTTTCAAGATGAAAACAAAAAATTGCCTTTTTTTTCTTATTGTAAAAGTAATACAGAGACTTCCAGTTCCAAGACAGTTCCAGTTGTACATCTCCATATTCTTCTGCTAAGTATAGCTAAAAACCCTGGACAGTATATGTAAAGTAAATATAAGGGGACTCTGAAAGGTAGAAATAAGGCAGATTGGCTATTTACCTTAAAAGATATGCTAGCAAATTCCTTGGGATTTCTTTTTGCTTCATATATCCCAGACTGGGTACTGGCAATACAGGCAACCTAGAAATGCCAGGGGGTTCATATAACGCCCCCCCATCCCTATCCCGAGCCTGCTCTCTCTAGACAAAGGACCAGGAAAGGAATAGCCTAGTAAGACAGAAAACATTTAGTTAATAACCACCTGTGCAGAAAAGTTACCATGGGAGGCCTGAGCCTGCTATCCTTAGAAATTCTTGCTTGCAAGATTGGTCTTTGGCTGGCATCTGGGAACATCCTACTGTTCCTACACAGATATGAAACTTTCCCCAAATGATAAGAATGGCTCACTAAGCCTAGACTGTTGGCAAACAATGTAGCTTCTGCTGCACAGCTGCTTTCCTTCTGAGAGTCTGCAATTTTGATAGGTGCAAGACAGTGGGTATCTACATGATTGACACAGTTGTCTGTGTCCCCCTCCAAATCTCATCTTGAATTGTAATTCCCATAATTCCTACATGTCGAGGGAGGGTCCTGATAGGAGGTGATTGGATCATAGGGGTGGTTTCCCCCATGCTCTTCTCGTGATAGTGAGTGAGTTCTCACGAGATCTGATGATTTTCTAAGTGTCTGAATTTCCCCTGCTTGCACATACTCTCTTGCTGCCATGTGAAGAAAGTCCTTGCTTCCCCTTCACCTTCTGCCATGATTGTTAAGTTTCCTGAGGCCAACCCAGACATGCGGAACTGTGAGTCAATCACATCTCTTTCCTTTATAAACTACCCAGTCTTGGGCAGTTCTTTATAGCAGCAGCAGTGAAATGGACTAATACAATCATCAACTGTCCCCAAAACCTAGGGCACTGAGTCTCTAATAATCTTTCTTTGTAGACACGATTCATGCCTGTTGTCACAGTTCCCTGTTAACAAAATTAAGTGTGCTCTGTATAATTTCCCTGGGACAGAATCCTTAGAATCTGGTGCCTGGTTTCCTCCAGACTTCATTCCATGAGGCTATTCCTTTTGCTCATTTTATTTGTGACTGCAACTATATGCTGAGTCCTGCGAGTCCTAGTGAAACGCTGAACCTGGGAGTGTTCTCGGAGACCCCTGACACACTGCCATACTCCAACCAAATATCACAGAAAAAAGGAGTGGTCCCACTGCCACCAATCAGCAGTAGCTGAATGGGAAGCCTAGACTTTCACCCTTGATGGACTATAGGGTCTCCTAAACCCCCACCAGGCTGGTTTCAGAGAAGGCTGAGTGGAAGCCAAACTTTCACCATCTTCCGGTGGTAATGAGTCCCCCACACATCCTCCGAAGTGTCACTGGAGGCCACATGAGGATGTAACAGTGAAACAGCAAAAGAACTAACATAACTAATCAATTTTTTAAAGGGACCTTTACTCATTCCTGCATGTAGGCTAGGATAATTTTAGAACACTGAGATAATATGCAAAAACAGCAATCACGTAGTTTTAAAAACTAACTCTAGGATTAAAGGAGAAGTATGTAAGCAGCTAACTATATTTTGTTAAAGATTTATAGGAACATTTGTCATGTGACAAAGACAAAGAAGTTCCCAACCACTTTGGACCCTCACTGGTGCCCAGATGTCTGTGGTTATTGGTCATCTCTTGATCTCAACTCCCTCCTCGTCCCCTTACCCTTAACATAAAAAGAGCCTAAAATTTGTATTGACTTAAGATGGTACTTTAGAATGATGGTCCACCATCTTTTCAGTTAGCTGGCTATCTGAATAAATCTGCTTTTCCTTCCACCAACCATCATTTTTCATGTCTGGCTTTCAAGCAGTAGGCAGCCGAACCTAGGTTCAGTTACATAGGGCAGTAATGAGGCATCCCTCTCCCTCCCAACCAGGGTGCTATCAGTGGAGGCCTAGTGGGGAGCCTGAACTCCCAACCCTGCCCAGCAGTAATGAGATGCCTTCCCCACCAACCTAGGTTGCCAAGGAGGCCTGATGGAAAGCTTTGACTTTCTCCCCAGTCAGAGAGGTTGAAGGCGGCCTCTCCCTTCTCCTAACAATTCAGTGTCAGAGGAGGCCTGCTGAAACAGAACATTTAATAAGATTCAGCACCAAGGTAATACAGATGTTGGAATGATGTTATCCTAGCCTACGTGATAAGGGTTTTAAAGCAGTCATCATAAAATGCTTCAACGAACAACTAAGAGTATGCTCAAAATGAATAAAAAGGCTTAGCAAAGGAATAGAAGGTATAAAGAAAAAATAGATGGAGATTTTAGAACTGAAAAATATAATATCCCAAAAAAATCAGTGGATGGAAGAATGGAGGGGACAGAAGAAAGAATCAATGAACCTGAAGATAGAACAAGAGAAGTTATCTAATCTGAACAACGGAGAAAAAATGGACGGAAATAAAATGAACTGAGGTTCAGGGACCTGTAGACTATACCAAAATACCTAACATTTGCGCTATCAGAGCCCTGGAAGGAGAGGAGAAAGAGGGTAGACCTCAAAAAGTATTTAAAGAACTCATGTTTGAAAATTGCCCAAATTTGACTAAAGACATAAGCTTACAGATTAAAGAAGCTGAGTGAACCCCAAACAAACACGAATAAATCCCCACCATGACACATCATTAGTCAAACTTTTGAAAACTAAAGACAAAAAAACAAAAATATTTAAAGCAGCAAAAGGGAAACAATGGCTTATGAGTAGAGTAGAAAACAATGAGGATGACACAGGATTTCTCATCTAAAACATTGGAGGCTAGAAGAAAGAAGCACATTTTTCAAGTGCCAAAAGAAAAGAACAGCCAGCCCAGAATTCTATATCCAGTGAAAATAAGCTTCAGGAATAAAGGGGAAATCAAGACATTCTCAAATGAAGGAAGACTAAGAGCTTTTGTTGCTAGCTGACCTACTGTGATGGTTAATTTTAGATGTCAATCTGACTTGATTAAGGAATACCTAGAAACCTGATAAAGCATTATTTTTGGGTGTGTCTGTGAAGATGCTTCCAGCAAAGATTAGTGTGTGAGTCTGAGTGGACTAGCTGGGGGAGATCCAACGCAATGTGGGCAGGCACCATCCAATCTGCTAGGGTTTCAGAAAGAACAAAAACAGAGAAAAGGTGAATGTGTCATTCTATCTGCTGGAACTGGAATATGCTTTTTCCTTCCTTGTCCTAGGAAAACAACTCCAGGCTCCCCAGGCCTTTGAATTCTAGGACTTATACCAGAGTCACCCTCCCTCCCCAACCAACTGGGTTCTTAGACCTTTGTCCTTAGACTAGGAGTTACATCACTAACTTCCCTGGTTCTGCAGCCTTGGAGCTTACACCCTGCCACACTACCAGCATCCCAGAGCCTCCAGTTTGCAGATGACCTGTCAAGGGATTTCTCAGCCTCCACAATTGTGTGAGCCAATCCCTCTAATAAATCCCTTTACACTTCACTTGAACTAGTAACACGTTATCGCTAATTGATTGTTTTAAGTTATGTAAATATAGTGTAATACCTAGAGCAACCACCACAAAATTTACACAAAGAGATAAACTGAAAAAAATTATACAAAGAGATATACTCAAAAACACTGCAGACAAATCAAAATGGAATTCTAAAATAATATTCAAGAAATCAATAGAAAAACAAGAAAAAATAGAAAAGCTAAAAATAGAAGCAACAAACAGAAAACAAAATACGGTTTGGAAGACTTAAGTCTCAACAGATTACGAATTACCTTATAAACAAATAGTCTACTTTATTTCTAAAAGGCAAAACTCAGAAACAACTAAAATGCCCAATAAGTGAATGGCTAGACAAATTGTCATAAATCCACACAGGGAATCCTACTCAGTCATAAAAAGAAATGAACCACTGATACACAAAATAGTTTGACTGGGTATCAAGGGCCTTATGATGAAAGAAGAGGCTGATCTCAAAACACTTATACTATATGATTCCATTTACATAACATTCTGGAAATGACAAAATTATAGAGGTAGAAAACAGATTAGTGGCCAGTGATTAGGAGCGGCCAGAGGAATGGGAATGGATGTGAGTACAAAGAGTGCTACACCACACAAGTGCTATGTTTGTGGTGATGGAATAGTTCTTTGTGTTGATCATAGTGGTAATTACATGAATCTGCATGTGATAAAATGGCATAGAGCTATAAGTACACTCATTGCATCAATGTCAATTTTCTGGTTTTGATGTACTACAGTGATGTAAGATGTAATTCACTGGGAAAAACTGAGTGAAGGGTACAAATGACTTTTCTTTTCGCAGAAGTTCATAATAATTAAAGATTATAATTATAAAGTAATGTAAATATAATTATAAATAGAAGTATATTTATAATTATAATTATCATTTATAAGTATATAATCTTTACAATTATTTTTAAATAATTGTAGATTTTAAATAATTGTAGATTTAGATAATTGTAGATTCCCAGAATCTACAATTATCTAAAAATAGAGTTAAAAAAGCCTCATAAAAGACCAGGCATGGTGGCTCATGCCTGTAATTCCCAGCACTTTGAGAGGCCAAGATGGGTGAATTGTTTGAGTTCAGGAGTTTGAGACCAGTGTGGGCAACATGGCAAAATTCTGCCCTAGAAAAACAACACGCACACAAAATTAGCTGGATGTGTTGGCGCGTACCTGTAGTTTAAGCTACTCGAAATGCTGACGTGGATCACCTGAGCCTGGCACTTCAAGGCTGCAGTGAGCCATGATGGTGCTGCTGCACTCCAGCCTGAGTAATGGAGCAAGATCAAAAAAAAAAAACACATAAACTATACATATGTGTGTGTGTGTGTACAAAGTCTAGAAAAGCAATGATAGGCTCTACAAAAAGTTAGCAGAGTTATGAATATATCTGTATTACTTGAATATTTTTTAAAAGAATGCCTTTGTGAACTTCTCATATAAAAAAAGTAATGTAAAATCATTGTAAACAATTCAGATATACATAGAAACATAAACAAGATGAAAATCGCCTGTTCTACAATGCCACAGATAATTTCATTAATTCACCTAACAAATATTTACTGAGTACATTCTACAGAGCTATGATCTATCACGATTTTAGTGTGCATTTCAGAACTTCCTGTACCTCCAGAGTTCTATACAAATTGTAATCATTCATTGTTATGTATTGTTACAAGCGTAATATGTACAGCTGGCCTTCTGGATCCACAGGTTCCAAAACTATGGATTCAATCAACCTTGGGTCGAAGGTATTAGGGAAAAAAACCAAAGATAATAAGACAACAATAAAAAATAATGGAAGTAAAAGCAGTACAGTATACCAACTATTTACATAGCATTTCCATTGTATTAGATATTATAAGTAATTGAGAGATGATTTCAAGTATATGAAAGGATGTGTATAGGTTATATGCAAATACTATGCTATTTTATATGAGGGACTTGAGCATCCTCAGATTTTGTTATTTATTGGAGGTCCTAGAACCAATCCCCTACCAATACCAAAGGACAACTGTTATATAATAAGCTCTTATTACTTAACATTCATTATTCATTCATTTAGCATATATTTATTGAGCACCTATATTAGCCAATACCATGCTAGGTTCTGAGAATGGAAAGGTGAATAAATTGTTTCCTAACAAAATTTACTGATATGGTTTGTCTTTGTGTCCCCACCCAAATCTCATCTCAAATTATAATCCCCACGTGTTGAGGGAGGGAGTTGGTGGGAGGTGATTGGATCATGGAGGTGGTTTCCTCCATGCTGTTCTCATGATAGTGAGGAGCTCTCATGAGATCTGATGGTTTAAAAGTGGCAGTTTCCCCTGCGTGCGTGCTCTCTCTCTCTCTCTCTCTCTCCTGCTGCCATGTAAGACATGCCTTGCTTCCCCTTCACCTTCTTCCATGATTGTAAGTTTCCTGAGGCCTCCCTAGCCCTGTGGAACTGTGAGTCAATTACACCTCTTTTATTTAGAAATTACCCAGTCTCAGGTAGCATCTTTATAGCAGTGTGAAAACTAACATGCTTATAATATAGTGGGAGAGAATATCACTAAAGAAATAATATTTCCAAGAAGTATACAACTATAGATTGTCAAGTTCAGACAACTGTAAACAATGTTCTGAATATTCATCTGTGAAAGGAAAGGGTGATGGCTATGATGGCAAGATACCGTGGCATGTTTATTATTGATGGGAATGAGCCAGTAGAAAGAGGTTAAAAATACAAGAGCAAGAGAAGGGAATCCTGTATTTACAGAAAGCTTCCTTAGAATAAAAAAGCCAGAGACCAAGTGAAAGGGTTGGCTTCAAATAGAAGGGAATTGCCTCAACTGAAATAAGTAAAAGTGAGGATGACTGAAAATATAGCTTAGTTTGTAGATTTAGAGGTTTGAAGAATTGCCAAAATAAGGGACAATGTCATCTGCCTAGAGCAAAGGTATATGTTGCAAGTTCTGAGGTTTGAAGAGAATGGAGTTTTTAAGTAGTAGTTTGGGGAAAACATGTTGAATAGAGAAGGGCAATAACTGGGCATGCTTCATTAAGAACCTGTATTCTGTCACGTGGGGCAGATTCTAAATATTTTCAGCTTTCTTATTGCAGGCAAGATAAAGGCAAATGAGTAGGTATTAGAAGAGAGAGAGACAAACTTCTAGAGGGAACCAAAATTTTAAAGGGGATTGTCTTCCAACTGGGAAGAGAGGGAAAGCTTTATGAGGGGAGTAGATCTGAGCTGGGCAAGAGAACACACTTGCTAGAGAAAGAAAATGGCCAAAGAGAGAAAAGGGGAGAAAAAAGTCTGGGGGAGACGGAAATAAAAGCAGAGTAGAGGTGGATTTCTGGCCTAGGTGCAGGAATTTCCTTTTGTCTTCCAAAGCAAATGTGGTCTTAGTAATATTAACAGTTTATCACTGATGTTGTGAAATTGTTTCTATATATTTTTTAGACTCTTAGACCTGACAATCTATGGAGGAATTCCCAGGCATCTTTAGCTGCTACAGAGATGACTGAATGAAGGACAAGTATATTATCCTCCACACATTAAAAGAGAGGCTCCAGTGAGCAACAGAAGGCAAAAATTCTTTTTTTTTTTTGAAACAGAGTCTTGCTCTCTCACCCAGGATGGAGTGCAGTGGCATGATCTTGGCTCACTGCAACCTCCACCTCCCAGGCATCTTTAGCTGCTACAGAGATGGCTGAATGAAGGACAAGTATATTATCCTCCACATATTAGAAGAGAGGCTCCAGGGAGCAACAGAAGGCAAAAGTTCTTTTTTTTTTTTTGAAACAAAGTCTTGCTCTCTCACCCAGGATGGAGTGCAGCGGCATGATCTTGGCTCACTGCAACCTCTACCTCCCAGGTTCAAGCGATTCTCATGCCTCAGACTCCCGAGTAGCTAGGGTTACAGAACATGCCACCACACCTAGCTAATTTTTGTACTTTTAGTAGAGATGAGGTTTCACCATGTTGGCCAGGCTGGT
The DNA here is from genome assembly GCF_008728515.1 of Papio anubis. Lineage (NCBI taxonomy): Eukaryota > Metazoa > Chordata > Mammalia > Primates > Cercopithecidae > Papio > Papio anubis. The sequence goes on from NC_044980.1 coordinate 151,930,921, forward strand.
CTTGAACTCCTGACCTCTAGTGATCTGCCTGCCTTGGCCTCCCAAAGTGCTGGGATTACAGGCATGAGCCACTGTGCCCGGCCAACATTTATCATGTGTTGAGACTATTCCAACCTTTCTCCTCTATTTTGAAATATAAAATAAATTATTGACTACTATAGTCACCCTACTGTGCTGTGAACACTACAACTTATTCCTTCTGTCTAACCGTATTTTTGCTCCTTTTAACTTCTCTTCATCTCCCTCTCCCTCTGTATCCTTCCTACCCTCTGGTAACCACAATTTTACTCTCTATCTCCATGGAATCAACCTTTTTAGCTCCCACATATGAGCACCTAACTGCAAAGTAAGACCCACAACCATGCAGCTAGTCCCAGAAAATGATTTGAGAAAATGCTTGAAAATGTTGATCTGGGCAATGTTTTTTTTTTTTTTTTTTTTTTAATTAAGACCTTCTTCTGAAGAAAAGGGCATACTTTTCACTGAAAAAAAGTTTGAGTTTTTTAAATGAGCAGATACTCATGCATTACTAGTGCAGCCAAAAATTATCAAAAAGTAGGGAAGAATGCAAAATAGCGTGTGCCTCTTAACTAAAGAACTGTTAAGATACAAAACTTGGCTCTTTGCTGCCTTTTCCTCACTGCCAAGAGGGAAACATGAATTAGTTACATTACCGTCGTGCTCATTGGGAGCTCGCTATATGGACCAGATGGGGACTGTTCTGAATTTCCATTCAAGTCTGACATTCTTTTGTCAGCGTTTGTGTAACCGGCTTTCCTTGCATTCAGAGGAAAGGAGGTATGGAAGTATGGATGGGAAGGTTGGGACGATTCGATACAGTATGGTAACCTCGATCGCAGCTCTCCTATGAGACTTGCTTCATGGATTCTGAGTCACTGAAGCTTGCCCCTTCTCTTTCCTGACCCTCTTCCATTTCCCCTTAGATTGGAGATTCTCCTCAGATTCTAAGTCTCTGAAATTATTAGTGTTCGCAGTCCCTGGGCCCATGGAGGGGTCTCAAGTCTTCAGTTCTCAAAGATCACCTTTTAAGCTTCATTCGAAACATGATACAGCCACACGAATCCTAGCCCTGAATCTCACGAAGACCTCAGTACACCTGGGGAAGGCAGCACACCCAGTTCCGACACTACTAGAGACGTCACACGCCGCAGCACCCACCCGCTCCCGGCCCAGAGCGAGCGCACGCGCAGAACGAGAGAGCGGTCACCCAGGGATCGGGGCTATCTGCACAGAGGTTACAGTCTCGGAAAGGCCTGGCTTCTTCGTGGCTTTGTGGAGATCCCGCACAGCGGCCATTCGATTAGCACCCGAAGAGATTCAAAGGAAGCAGCTGTTCAGTCCCCAGCATATTTCCGTTTCAAACCACCCACTTCCGGTTTTTCAGCCGGTTCCGGTCCCGCCCTTCACTTCCGGTTGCTTTCGGTCTCGCAGCGGCCGGTTTCTGCGTCCGCTGCCGCTGGTTCCACCGCGCTCCAGGTGAGGGGTTGCGGGGCACCCTGGCGCGCTCCCCATGGAGACGCTGCTGGGGCTCGGGGACAGTGGCTTTGCCGCCCGCGCGGCGTGGCTTGCACTGCGGCGGGCTGGGGATAGTGTCTGTCCTAGTCCGACGCCCAGGCCCCTAACCCCGGCCCGCTTAGTCGCGGGGGCTGCTGTCCTCCTATCCAGCCGTCTCGCCTATTTCTAGAGCTTTCTGTTTCCCAGTGGGTTTTGCGTCCCTAGACTTCATTCCTCCATCTTCTCAGGCTTGTCCATCCCTCCCCTCACCCTCCTTATTGAAAGCATCCCGACCTTTTTGGTCTGGAGTCTCCACCTGCCTCCTGATGCTACCCTAAATCAGTCAGCACAGTCCCCGACCTGCATCACCTCGCAGTTGTTGCTGGTGTGCGGTTCTCGCCGGGAATTCTTAGTGCTTCACGGTTACCTTTTGCTGGGATTGTTGAAAGTTAGCCTCCCATTAATTCCCAAAGTGCTACTTTTACTGCTATACTTTAAAATTTCTTCATTTGCCACTTTTAAGGTTTGTGGTCCCGGGCAAGTTTAATTTCTTTTCAGGTTTCTCATTTGTATAATGAGGACAACAGCTATTGGTTCAGGATTGTGAAGATTCAGTGAGATAATTAAATTGCTTAGCATGTTGTTATTCCATCATGAACACTATTCGTATTGGGTTTTACAGTTTACAAAGTGCTGTCACAGGTGTTAGTTCATGCCTTAACACTACTCCTGTCCAGTGAATATTAGTAGCCTCATCTCGTTGAGAAGACTGAGGTCGAGAGGTAGATTGACTAGGCAAAGTCAACACAGTATGTTAGGCAGAACTCGAACGCAAACAGATATTCTTGACCCGAGGTTGACCATATAGAATTGTGTTCTTTGCTTACTTGTTTGGGTTTGCCAACTTCACTCCTCCCCACACCCCAAATCGTTTCTCAGTTTATAAATCTGATGGGATCTGAAATGATGCAAAATACTAAGAAAGAAGGTTAAATGTGAAAGCAAAATTGCTCATGCGTTTATGTCACACTGCTTCATTGGTGTAAATGGTCTTAATAATGATGAAATAAGGTTCAGTAACTTTTAAACAAATCTTAAAGACATATGCATTTACAATTTTTATGGTGTTTGTTTTGCTTGGCCCTTTAAGGCATTTGCCAACTTGGAATTTCCACTTGTGGGATAGGTGCTTTATAACGTTTTTTATGCTGCTTTGTTAAGCATATAAAGCCCATACCCTCTGGTACTTTTTTTTTTAAGGCTGAAAACATTGAAGAGCGTGTAGCACTGGCTCTCAAATTTGAGCATGCATCAGAGGTGAGGAGGATGGACTTTGGTAAAACACAGATTCCTAAGTCCCTTCTCTCCACCCCAATTACATTTCTACCAAATTACCAAGTGAGGTCAATGCTGTTGGTTGGCCCAGGGACCACGCTTTGAAAACCACTAGTCTAGAAGAGCAATGACTTGTCCAGAGTCACCTGGAACTCAGATGATCTCACTCCAAACTCTGCGCTACTACTCATCACAATATATGCGATATTAGTGCTGGTTGCCTTTCTAGCTCTGGTAGGATTCCCTTTTATTCTTACCTCTTACAGAAAGTATTTCAACTGTATTTCGGTTTAACTCAAAAGGTCCACTTTTAATTGAAGGATATAACATTTGTTACAGTTCTGTGTAAAATGGAATACATTACCCTAAGCTAACACACTTGCTTTACGTTTTCAGTAGAACACGTTGTAAACATAGGAGTAAGTATACATTTTTAGTTCATATTTGTATTCATATATGAGTAAATATAAAAGTGAATGTATAGTGCTCTCTTCTACTAATTGGCCTCTTAGTAGGAGATACTGTTTTCAAATTATTTTTGGATGTTGAGATTAAAAATTTGCCCTCTTTCTTGGAGTTGGTCCTAATAGTTGCATGAAGAGTGCAATCAAATGTTTCATCAAATAAGTGAAAGCATTGGAAATACCAATACATTGAGATTAGAAAATCCAGTTCTCTGGACTGTGGGAGGAATGAGTTTTATGAAAAGTAGAAAGCTTTATGCAGGAAGAGACATATGTTTGGTTATTTACATGAGTAGCAGCCACTATATAATCTTTGTGTGCTTAGATCTGTGTCCGTGGGTTTTGTATTTACTGACTGATATGGTTTGGCTGCGTCCCTACCTAAATCTCAACTTGAATTGTATCTCCCAGAATTCCCACTTGCTGTGGGAGGGACCCAGTGGGAGGTAATTGAATTATGGGGGCCAATCTTTCCTGTGCTATTCTTGTGATAGTGAATAAGTCTCATGAGATCTGATGGGTTTATCGGGGGTTTCCGCTTTTGCTTCTTCCTCATTCGCTCTTGCCATTGCCATGTAAAAAGTGCTTTTTACCTTCCACCATGATTCTGAGGCCTCCCTAGCCATTGTGGAACTGTAACCAGCTGGGATTACAGGCGCCCACCACCACGCCTGGCTAATTTTTTTTGTATTTTTAGTAGAGATGGGGTTTCACCATGTTGGCCAGGCTAATCTTGAACTCCTGACCTCAGGTGAGCCACCTGCCTCAGCCTCCAAAGTCCTGGGATTACAGGCGTGAGCCACTTTGGCCAGCCTCAGGTATGTCTTAGTCGGCAGCGTGAAAACAGACTAATACCGTAAATTTGTACCAGTAGAGTGGGGCATTGCTGAAAAGATACCCGAAAATGTGGAAGCAACTTTGGAACTGGGTAACAGGCAGAGGTTGGAACAGTTTGGAGGGCTCAGAAGAAGACAGGAAAATGTGGAAAGTTTGGAACTTCCTGGAGACTTGTTGAATGGCTTTGCCCAAAATTCTGAGAGCGACATGGACAATAAGGTCCTGGCTGAGGTGGTCTCAGATGGAGATGAGGAACTTGTGGGGGAACTGGAGTAAAAGTGACTCTTGTTATGTATTAGCAAAGATACTGGTGACACTTTGCCCCACCCTAGAAATTTGTGGAACTTTGAACTTCAGAAAGACGATTTAGGGTATCTGGCAGAAGAAATTTCTAAGCAGCAAAGCACTTGAGGTGATTTGGGGACTGTTAAAGGCACTCAGTTTTATAAGGGAAGCAGAGCATAGAAGTTTGGAAAATTTGCAGCCTGACTATGCAATAGAAAAGAAAAACTCATTTTCTGGGGAGAAATTCAAGCTGGCTGCAGAAATTTACATAAGTAGCAAGGAGCCTAATGTTAATTCCCAAGACCTAGGGGAAAATGTCTCCAGGCTATGTCAAAGACCTTCATGGCAGCCCCTCCCATCACAGGCCTGGATGTCTAGGAAGGAAAAAAGGTTTTGTGGGCTGGGACAAGGGTCCCCATGCTGTGTGCAGCCTAGGGACTTGGTGCCCTGTTTCCCAACCACTCCAGCCATGACTGAAAGGGGCCAATGTACAGCTTGGGCTGTGACTTCAGAGGGTGGAAGCCTCAAGCCTTGGTAGCTTCCATATGGTGTTGAGCCTGTGGGTACACAGAAGTCAAAGAATTGAGGTTTGGCAATCTGTGCCTAGATTTCAGAAGATATATGGAAACACCTGGATGCTCTGGCAAAAGTTTGCTACAGGGGTGGGGCCCTCATGGGGAACCTCTGCCAGGACAGTGTGGACAGGAATTGTGGGGTCGGAGCCCCCATATAGAGTCCCTATTGGGGCACTGCCTAGTGGAGCTGTGAGAAGAGGGCCACCATCCTCCAGATCCCAGAATGGCAGATTTAATGACAGCTTGTACCGTGCACCTGGAAAATCCGCAGACTCTCAATGCCAGCCCGTAAAAGCAGCTGGGAGGGAGGGTGTACCTTGCAAAGCCACAGGGGTAGAGCTGCCCAAGACCATAGGAACCCACCTCTTGCATCAGTGTGACCTGGATGTGAGATCTGGAGTCAAAGGAGATCATTTCAGAGCTTGAAAATTTGACTGCCCACTGGATTTCAGACTTGCATGGGCCCTGTAACTGCTTTGTTTTGGCCAATTTCTCCCATTTGGAATGGCTGTATTTACCCAATACCTGTACCCCCTTTGTACCTAGGAGGTAACTAGCTTTCTTTTGATTTTACAGGCTCATAGGCGGAAAGGACTTGCCTGGTCTTAGATGAGACTTTGGACTGTGGACTTTTAGGTTAATGCTGAAATGAATTAAGACTTTGGGGGACTGTTGGGAAGGCGTGATTGGTTTTGAAATGTGAGGACATGAGATTTGGAGGGGCCAGGGGCAGAATGATATGGTTTGGCTCTGTGCCTACCAAAATCTCAACTTGAATTTTATCTCCCATAATTCCCATGTGTTATGAGAGGGACCCAGGGGAAGGTAATTGAATCATGGGGGCCGGTCTTTCCTGTGCTATTCTCCTGATAGTGACTAAGTTTCATGAGATCTGATGGGTTTATCGGGGGTTTCTGCTTTTGCTTCTTCCTCATTCTCTCTTGCCACTGCCATGTAAGAAGTGCTTTTTGCCTTCCACCATGATTTTGAGACCTCCCCAGCCATTCTCGAACTGTAAAGTCCAATTAAACCTCTTTTCTCTTCCCAGTCTTGGTTATGTCTTTACTGGCAGTGTGAAAACAGGCTAATACACTGATCTTTGATGTCTTAACCCTTGTACTTTCAACTGAAGAGAGAGAATTGTGGAGGAGAAGAAACCTAAGTTTTAATTAGAAGACCTGTTCTGTAACTAGCTTTGTGTCTATGTGCAGATTACATAGCCTCTCAAAACTCCTGTTTCCTTAATTGTAAAAGAGGGGAAACTTATCAAATTACTTTCTCTAATGAGATTGTGTAAAAACTTCAATTCATAAAATATGAAACAAATAATGGCTCTTTACTGTTTATTTAGCACAGTGCCTGCCTGGAACATAATAAGCTTTCAGTTTAAAAAGATTTTTGTTTAACCAATACTTAATTAATGTAGTGTTTACTAGGTGCTAGGCACTATGTAACTTGTAAATGTTAATTAATTTAATCCTCATAAAAGCCCTAAGAAGTAGGTAGTATCATCATCCCTATTTTACGGATGAGGAAACCTAGGCACTGAGAGTCAAGTAACTTCTCAAAGTCAGATAGCTAAGTGGGAGAGATCTGGAATCTGAACCCAGGTCATCTGGCTCTAAAGTCTGTATTCTTAACTATACCACACTACCTTTCAAATGTTAAATGAACATTGATGGTCTGTCAGGGAAGGACTTGCCTGTAGCATCAACCTGACCAAATAGAGCAGGAGGAATGGTAGCTCATAATTGCACATTTCCAGTTGAACAGTGAGAGTCAGAGTATTAGAAAGTAGTAACTCTAAGCCAAAAATTAGAAGTGTGGGGGAATTTAACTTTGAGTCCTAGGATCTTTTGGTGTTCTGGTAGTATTCCTGTATGGACAAAAATCCTCTGTGTCATCATTTGTAAAATACGGCTCAAAGTATACACATAAAACTTGAAAGTTTGGCTTCAGTATACAGTATCTATTTTAACTTATTCACTTTTTGTCTTTCTTTCCAGGTATTTTTTTTCTGAAGGAAAGCTGCTTCCTCATATGTTTCAAGAATGGCTCTCCCTATCATTGTAAAATGGGGTGGACAGGAGTATTCAGTGACCACACTTTCAGAAGATGATACTGTGCTCGATCTCAAACAGTTTCTCAAGACCCTTACAGGAGTGCTTCCAGAACGCCAAAAGTTACTTGGACTCAAAGTTAAAGGTAATTCTCTCCCCTCTTCAGAATTTTTTGCATTGAATTTTTAGTATTATGAATTTTAATAATTATTTTGAGTATAATTGTTTAATAATTTATACTTGCTATTTGTTGTTTAGTAAGTCTTTCCCTTTCGAGATTTCTTTAGTAGAAATATTCTTAAAATTGTTTTAGTGGTATAAGTGAGAATATTAAAGTGTCCTTGAAAATACCATGATTATTAAGATTACTTTTGATGTTTTAGACAGTTGGTATTTGCTTGTTAAACCTTTAGCACAGAAGTCCTTTATGAAACTCATTTATTTTCTGACATCTACCTTTTAGCACAGTGTTTTGTACTCTTCCCAAGGGCCTTGTACTCTTCCCAAATTATCTTTTCTGTTTCAAAAGTAAAGACAACATTTAAAAATTACAGGCAGCATTCATATCCAGTTTAAAAGGCATTTTTTATGGTGTTTTGTGATTATCATATCAATGAAGAGTGAGTTTTGAGTAACAGTAAATCTACAGTTTTCGTAGGCACTCAATTTTTAAGACTTCCTGGAAAACAGTAATATTCATTTTGAACAGCAGAATAAAACATGAATTAATTTTGTTTAGGTAGTTGAATAAAGGTGTTCGTCTAACATAGAACTGGGGAGAAAATAACCCTTGTATTAATTTTGACTTCTTAGTGTCTTAGATATGACTAATTCAGCAGAAACAATTTGTTAATGTAGGAAAAACAGAAACAACAAAAATTGCTGTGACATGTGTACCAAACCTTTTAATGTTAAGGTTTTGTATAATGGAATAGTAAAACCAGCACCTGTGAGAAAACAGTCATTTGCTTGTATTGTAGGCAAACCTGCAGAAAATGATGTTAAGCTTGGAGCTCTCAAACTGAAACCAAATACTAAAATCATGATGATGGGAACTCGTGAGGAGAGCTTGGTAAATGTTTACTTTTTGTTACTATTTGTCCATTTGAAGATATTATGATTTATACTGCACTGTTGTATTATAGTTTTAATTGTGGTAAAATTGTCAGTCTAGCAATCAATGAAAAATAAAACCCGCACCGTGAATGTGGTATTAACTGTGTAAGTATAGTAGTAGTGCAAATGGTCAAATTTAATATGGTAAATCTGCCCAGGAAACATACATAATGAATTATTAATTGTGGAGATTTTCCAGTGTGGGCTTAAAAGACTCTGTAACTCGAATTGTATCTCTCATTTGATTTTTATGCTATGCATGTATTTGTTATATTAAGGATAATAGGGGTAAAACAAAACTTTTTCCATCTTAATAGGAAGATGTCTTAGGTCCACCCCCTGACAATGATGATGTTGTTAATGACTTTGATATTGAAGATGAAGTAGTTGAAGTAGAAAATAGGTAAGTGCTTTTCGCTTTAGAAGTAATCAGTTGTCATGTGAGAATAAGTGAATATTTTATCTAATTATATGTTTTCGATTAGGGAAGAAAACCTACTGAAAATTTCTCGCAGAGTGAAAGAGTACAAAGTGGAAATTTTGAATCCTCCCAGGGAAGGGAAAAAGCTTTTGGTACTAGATGTTGATTATACATTATTTGGTAAGTGAGTTAATGATGCTTTTCATTTTCTGTTACCCACAAGAACTCTTTTTTTTCTTTTCTTTTTTTTTTTTTTCTTAGCAATTCATGGTTCTCATGAAATACTTGAAAACTTTTCTTATTACAAAAGTAAATTGCTCATTGTAGAAAATACAGATAACCAAAAAAAGAAGTCATCTGTAATAGTGATACCCAAAGATGACCACTCTTAATAATTTGATATATATCTTCTAGACTGTTTGTATGGATCTCCTCTAATTATTTAATAACAGATTGAACATCATCTCAGTAAAATATTGTTTATTATGAATGATGTATGTATGTGTGTGTGTGTATATATATGTATACACACTTTTTTTTTTGGCCAGATAGTGTTCTAGTTTATGGATGCATCATCATTTAACCATGTGATTCCCTGTTGATAATAAATAATTTTTTATAAGGAATATTTTTAAAAATTATTTTTGATATTTTATCACTAGTTTTCTGTTTAATTATATTCAAGCAGACTCTTGAATTTAAAATTTCTCATGTAGGCCAGGTGCAGTGGCTCACGTCTGTATCCCAGCACTTTGGAAGACTGAGGTGGGAGGATCGTTTGATATCAGGAGTTGGAAATCAACCGGGAAAGCATAGCAAGACCTCAACTCTACTAAAAACTAAAAATTTTAGCTGGATGTGGTGGTATGCACCTAGTCCCAGCTACTTTAGGAGGCTGAGGTGGGAGGATTACTTGAACCCAGATTAAGACTGCAGTGAGCTATGGAGTGCCACTGCAGTCCAGCCTGGGTGACAGAGTGAGACCCTGTCTCAAAACAAAAAAAAAAAGTGTTTTGTGTTCATTGAAAAAGAAAGATGTTCCGCTTATGTATAATGTTGGCAAGAAATAGTTAACTTCTGATATTGGAATTTATTTCTAACCCTAAACCTAAAATATAAGTTAATGTATAGTTTTTAAAAATTTAATTGGTTAATTGGCCCTATCATTTTGATGAAATGTGATTATATCTGCAAGATAGATGACTAAAGGTGAGTATAAGTGGACATAGTTTGTTTTTCATTATTAAAAAATAACATCTAAACTTTAGAGACTAGGTGAGAAAAAAATTTACAGGTTACTACTTAAGCCTGAATTTTCAGTCTTGCTTTTTGCAAACTGAGCAAAATTGATCGACTAAAATTGGATCTTAAGGATTTTTAATTGTATGGTTTGAAAGACATCTTTTTGTCAGCCAATATAATTCAGTCTGAAGCAGTTTGCACTGGAATGTTTCTATTGCATTTCATAATATATTACATTTTATAATAATTGGTATTAGGTACTTGTTCATGATGGTAAACTAATAATTATGATCAATTTTCTTTTAGACCACAGGTCTTGTGCAGAGACTGGGGTAGAGTTAATGCGGCCATATCTTCATGAATTTCTAACATCTGCCTATGAAGATTATGACATTGTTATTTGGTGTAAGCTGTATTTTTTTGCTTAGATTTCTGTGGAAATAAGGTTGTTCCATATATTATTGTGCTGTATAAAATGTGACTTAAAATGACCTATGTTTAAATATAAAATAGTTTTCATTTTTTAGCAAATTTCTAAAATGAAGTGTGTATCATAATATAAACTTACACATATATTTGCCAAATACCAGTGAGATAGTAAATTTAAGTATAGGACATGAGTACATTATAGTATAAGAATAAAAATAACTAATTTTCCCAATGACCCCACCTTGATTTGAAGTTTTTCCTTCTGATTTTTTTTTTTTTAAACTGGGGACATTTCTTTAGGGTCTCGCTGTGTTGCCCAGGCTGGTCTCGAACTCCTGGGCTCAAGTGATCCTCCTGCCTTGGCCTCCCAAAGTGCTGAGATTACAGGCATGAGCCAACATGCCCAGCCTTCCTTCTGATCTTTGCTGTGGAATTCTTGATGCTTCAGAATATTTTTGCTTTCTCCTTTTTTCCTGACTCCAGTTTTAAAATACTTGGAAAAAGGTGTTTAAAAATAAATCACACTGATGTAGTTCTCTGGAAATAAAGGCAACTTGAATTACTTAAGGAAAAATTAATATGTGGACTAAAGCAGTGACATTGAAATTGTGGTCTATGGACCATTTCAAGAATGTACAGGTCTGTGATAAGATACTGAGTTTGCTCCAAGAAGTATATCTACTCTAATAGTATGCACACTGTTCAGTTCAATTAACGTTTTTTGGTAGCAAGATTTTCTTGAAAAATGAAGCAACGCATTGATTTATATCCCTCCTCCCCACAAATACGTGAGTTCACAGCTGTTAAGATTAAAATTATCGTCAAAATATCTAATTTTCTGGTTTAGTAAGATAAGGTGAAGAAAGCTTGCTGGTAAGCAAATTTTTGTTTAGCTACTTTGACATCTAAGATGATATTTGAGAAAAAAATTTATCCTTTAAATGTTATTAAACTAGACTTATAAAATTTGAGAACCTTTTACAATCGTATATTTAAATTATTTTTATAAACCATGATATTTTGTGGTGTTCATTGAAAATAATACTTCACTTTGGAGCTAAATAGACTAAGATTTTAATTCTGGCTCTGTTCTTACTGTGTGACACTGAGCAGGTCACTTAATCTCTCTGAGCCTTAGTTTCCTTATCTGAGAAATGAAGATAACTAAATATAACAGGTTATTTGTAAGAATAGAAGTATCCATATAGCAACTAGTACTATGTCTGACATATAGTTACTTAATAATTAGAAACTTTTTATTAGCTGTGAGTCTTTGTTTTTCATCTGATAATTGCAGATACAAAATAAGTACTGAATTTTTTTTTCTATCTTACGATGGTTTTCATTGGAGATACAATAGTCTTTAAAATTTTAGCTCAACTGACTAGTTTCGTATGTGTAAAGTGGTTCTTCTGTTTTTTGTATGTGTGCATGCTGAAGATTTTTTATTTTGAGAACTCAGGTTCCTCTTTTGCTTTTAAAAATTATACACACACACACTTCAAATAATTAAATTGCTTTTTCTCTTTTTAAATATTTTACTTGGTTATACCTGTATAGTTTAGTCCAGTAAACCAGGAGAGCACATAAAGATGAGGATTTAAGTTTAGTATTAATGATCTCAAAGCTGGTTAATGTCTGACAATGAGCAGATACATGATGCAGGTATACTTTATGAATTTGTCTCAGATTTCTTGTTAGAAGCTGCTAGACTCAGAGAGCTTTAATTTACTGAGACTGACAAAATGCAGATTTTCATTGAACCTAACTAGCTGGTTTTCAACATAAACTTTTGACACATAACAATATGCTTATATTGACACTGTATATACCTGTGCATTGCCTAGAAGTAGGAACATGGAAAAAAGTGATCCAGTTACCCGAGTTTAAGTTTGGGTAATAGAGTGTCAGGGCTGATTCAAAAAGAGAGTTTAGGTCTTGATTTGTAAATTTCCTAGGTTCAGAGTTCTTCTGAGCATGGGTTACCTGTATCTTATAGATAAAAGTTGTTTAAAATTTATTCTGTCTTGAAGACACACTGCAATAAGTTTACTTTTATCATTATTTAAAAGAAAATTACCATAAATGCTAGGGACTGTTAATTCTGATGCATTTAAACTTTTAGTTTTGCTTAGAAAACTTATTTATACAGATTTTTTTTTTAAAGAAATTCAAACTTTTCATATGTATTGTATTATCATTCCTCATGTTTTAGCTGCAACAAATATGAAGTGGATTGAAGCTAAAATGAAAGTAAGTGTTAGAAAGCAATCCATTTAAAAATATTTTCAAACTGCATTTGTCTTGTTAAAAGTTCCAGAACTGAATTAGTTTTATTCTTACTGGAGGGCACTTAGTAGATAGATAAATGCCATTATTGGGAGTATAGGCTTTTTTTAAAGTATGTTTATTAAGTGGATTGTACTGATCCCTAAGTTTTTTTTTAAGAAAAATATAACTAAGCTTGTCCCCTCCCCCACATTCTTCCTCATTTTACAATAATACTTTATTTTCCTTCTTTTGCTCTGGTGTTTAATACTTAAAGAGTCAGTATTCTTCTAAAATGGAGATTAGGAAGTAATCTATTTCTAGTTTATTTTCCTTGATCTAGCATTTATTGACTTAGCTAAGTGAAACTAAAATACTTCCTAGTTGTTCAGCAAGATGCAGTGGCCAGTGGTGTAGAAAGTTGGCATTATGAGAAATTGCAGCTAGAATATTCAGAAAATCTGAAATTTTCCATATTACTATGTTTTAACCTCATGAATATTTGTGTTTATAGGAGCTGGGAGTGAGCACAAATGCAAATTATAAGATTACTTTCATGTTGGATAGTGCTGCTATGATAACAGTACATACTCCAAGGAGAGGATTAATAGATGTAAGAAGTCATTTTACTTCTATTTAATGACATGGTTATTTTCCAGTGTACTTGTTATGTTTATACTGATGGAATAAATTAAAGAAAGAGTATAGAGATTCATCTGAGTGAATAATAAAGTGGTTGAGTTTTGACATAGCAAAATGTATTTAAGGTTGAAAGATTTGAATTTTAATGATAAAATTAAGGATCTTGAAGCAGGACTGTCAAGAAAGGAACTTGTGATTGTGCGTAATTGACCTGTGTTGATGACAGCACAACGTTACTGGGCAGAGTAGGTGAGAAAAATACTGAATATTATCAAGGAAGATACTAGGAACAAACAAAAACACTCACCCTGCCCTGTATGAAATTGGTAATAAAAGCAGATGCATCATGATGCATGTACTTTGGGGTGATGCTAGAGAATAGCAACAAGAACAATCAGAGAAAAGGGTTGGGCTAACCAGTTATTTTAGTTGTCAAGTAACTATTTATATTATTAAGTTCCTACTATCTGGAAGGTCCTGTGATTGGCACAGGTGAAGAGATGAGTGAGACACAGTCCATACCGTTTGAAAGCACTCAAACTGTTAGCTGGGCTGGATAGTGCATGCCTGTAATCCTAGCTACTCAGGAGGCTAGGGCAGGAGAATTGCTCTAACCCAGGGGGTGGAGGTTGCAGTGAACTGAAATCGCGCCACTGCACTCCAACCTGGGTGATGGAGCAAGACTGTATCTCAACAAAATAAAGTAAAAATAAAATAAAAACATAAAAACACCCAAACTAATAGGAATTGAGGAGAACTTAGGATACGAGGAAACCTTAGGGGAGACAGTATTAAAATCATGAAAACCATAAATAGAATGATTTAAGAGCATGGGGACTTGTTCTATAAAGTAAATACTGTGTGTATCAGGAAAAAGGTAACTTATTATATACTAAAGTAAAATAATACATTTACAAAATCTTAACGTTAAAAATTACTTAGGGAAATGTTAAACATGTTTTATAACAGTGAAAAATTAAAGGAATAAAAATAATCCTCAATATCCAGTAGTAGGGAATGGGATATATAAACTACTGTTATCTATGTAAAAAACTGTGGCTCGTCATTTGATGTGGTAGGATATGTAATGATTTAGAAATTTTCATGACACATTTAAGTGAAGTATTTTAGAGAACACTGTTGTAAGCCATTAGAAAATAGTTCTTAACCTTTGTTTGGTTCAGGATTACCCTTAGTTTAACAAAGAACCTGTCAACTCTCTGAGGCTGCTCTTGTTTATAAAAATGCCTGAGCCAATATATCAGAATATTGAGTTACTGTCCTTGGTACTGATAGATTATTGATGATTTAAAATTTTCCTTTGTGCTTTTCAGTATTTTGAAGTTTTTTTTGTAGTTTGCAATATTACTTTTCTAATTGAGAACAAAGTAGTTTGTGTTTTGGGGAACATATCTATGGTACTTGACCTAATTGCCAAATGACAGCACTTTTTAAGAGGATGTAGGATTTTTATTCTGGATGTCATAAAAAGTGACCTCTGTTGTCATATTTCTTGAGGCTTTTGTTAGCTAAAAATCCCCAAAATATGGCTTATTGTATTAGTTCCTATATATTTGTCTTATTTTGCAGGACTGGAGTGGGTGGTTTCTGTTTCAGTAGTAAACAAGATTAGTAGCAAAAAAAGAAAATCAGGAAAGTAAAATTTTAGTAAATTAAAATATTTCATTAACATTTTTTGTAATAGGACCATAGGAAGGAAAAAGCTTTCCCCAAATTAAGTTATAGGAGGAAAAAAATTTTAAAGTGACAACCTTTATCACTATTTATTTATTACCACTTAATCTCATACATTTATTATTACATTCTGTTCTCATAATACCATAAGACTTTTGTCTTCAGCAGAAGTAATTTTCTAAAAATTAATTAAAATTTTTTCCAAATGTGTAGTGACTAACAGAAGAATAAAGTACATAATGAAAAGTCATCTTTCACCTGGCACATAGCCACTTATTCTCCCTATAGTCAATCAGTGTTATTTCCTGTGTGGTCTTACAGAGACTTTACATAAGTACCAATAGGTAAGACTATATGAGAAATTATCTCTTTGAAGCTTCAGTTTAACAAATCAGAAATAAGAGTAAGAATTTGTAAAATATGGTGCTTCTGAAGTTAAGCAATCAAATTTCCTAGAAATTATGCACCTGTGCCACTGAGTTAAAGATAAAATGAGTTTTTCCTCTATAAAATATTTAAAGTATCAATTGAAAGAGCCAAATACATTTTTTTTGACTAGGGTGTTCTAGTTTGGAAAGCAGACTCCATGTGACTCCCAAGCTCTGAGAGGGAATGTGTTAACCAAGGAAGTCATGTGACTGCATAGCAGACATCTAAACAGTTACTTTGGATGTTTAAAAAATTAAATAATTATTTTACCCAAAATCTTCATGTTAAAATTATGGAAAGTTTTATAATGGGTGTAGTTCAGTTGGACATGAACCAACCTTTCAGAAGTTTCAGTATTGCAAAATGCATTGTGCTTTAAAGTGGGTTGCATTTAATAATTAGCTCACACCTGTCTCACAGGAGGAAAGGAACACTTTGGCATTGTTTTGCAGGGCAGTTTTTAGTATTCCTGCTTTTAAGACAGGATGAAATGTTGATAAAATTTGAGTTAAATGTAAACTTTTGTTCTAAGGTAAAGCCTCTTGGTGTTATATGGGGAAAGTTTTCGGAGTTTTACAGCAAGAAAAACACCATTATGTTTGATGACATAGGGAGAAATTTTCTAATGAACCCACAGAATGGACTAAAGGTAAGACATACTTTTACTTGTTATGTGCTCACGTAATCTGGACTGTGTGGTAGAACTTTTGTAGTAAGCACTGTTGAATTTCATATATTTTTGGAAGTACCGTATTCTTATGTCACAGGCAAGAAAAGTTTAAGAACAATTCATGTAGAAATTGAACTTTGTCTTTTTTGCATTGATGTCTCCATAGTTAGTAGTTCATCCAAGTATTTGTTTGTTTGTTTGTTTGTTTATTTTTGAGACGGAATCTCGCTCCATCGCCCAGGCTGGAGTGAGGTGGTGCGGTATCGGCTCACTGCAGCCTCCACTTCCCGGGTTCAAGTGATTCTCCTGCCTCAGCCTCCTGAGTAGCTAGGATTACAGGAGTGCACCACCACATCCAGCTAATTTTTGTATATTTAGTAAAGACGAGGTTTCACCATGTTGGCCAGGCTGACCTCCTGATCTGCCCACCTCGGCCTCCCAAAGTACTAGGATTGCAGGCGTGAGCCACTGTGCCCGGCCCAAGTATTTTATTTTTAATTAGCTCTGTGGGAGCAACATGGGCTTCCCAACATTGACTTTTAGCATCAAAAGTAAAATCATTAGTTATTTATTTAGGTATACAAATCCTGGCATTTTAAACATTCTGGTTAGCTTGAGAAATGGCAGTAAGGGTACTTTGTTTTTCTTTTTAAACTGAAACTAAAGACGTTTTTGAAAATTCCTAGAGGGCAAGTACAGATCTTAGAATTAGACGTTGCTAGAGCTAGAAGGAACCACAGTCATCTCTTGCCTACCTTCTTAACTTTGGAAACAGTCTCAGGTTGAAGAAGTTCCTGACTTGCCCAAGATTGTGTGTGTAACTGGCTAATGGCAGAATTTGGGTTAGACTCTAGTGACTTGGTTCCTAGGTCAGTGACAATCCTAGCATGCAATTGCATGCAATCTTATGTGACATTTCATCTTGGTAACAGTGTAAAATTGGTAAGAGTGAAATTTGAAACTTAAAAGTTTCTGGTACCCATAGTAATTACATGTTGGCGCAATATGAAAATGGAAAAGATAGCTCTATACTATGGCACTATTGCATATGGAGTCTCCATTTGAAGCGCAGTCCTGACACTGAGATGTTTTTATCCTCAGTCCTAAACTTTTCTACTAGCTGGGTCCTTGGTAGTTCTAAAAGACAAGAGAGAAAAACTTAAAGTACATTTTTTAAACCTTTCTTTTGTTGATTTGATTTTTTGTTTACAATGAGGATATTTTAGGGAAAGAATGCTAATCTAGGTAGTGAATTGCCACAAGTATAAAAGCTATTGACTTGGAAGAAAAGTGGTTATGTTGTCCGTAATGGTTTCTGTTTAAGGCTTGGGGAGAAGTGCTTTTCTTACATGTGCTTCACCAGGTATAAGGTACAAAAATGTATTCTTGAGTCTTGAGAAGAAATGTGATTGATGTAAACTTAATTGTCTGTGAAACTAGTGGTTATTACCTATTCTTGCAAGGAGGTGAGCCCATGATGGTCAAGGAATAATTTTTGAGGAGACCTTTAGCTTTTTTTTTAAAAAAAATGCTATCATTAGTTTCATGTTTGTTTAGAAGAAACTTTGTTTTCCTAACCAACATTTGAGTTCCATTCATCTCTTGATGCAGGGAGAGATGTCATTGTAAATGTCTACTTCTTTATGTTACTTTACAGTGGGGTTTCTAAAAGACTGTACTTAGTAGACCCACTAAAGGAATTCCTAAAAAAACATATGTCCCCATCCCCTAAATTCCAATTCCAGAGGTAGATTTAGACGCTCCACGGGTGGTCCTTGTGTGTCTTTTATTGAAAACCTCTTTTTTATAAAATTAATCTACCCAAGATAACACTTCATGAAAACCTCTTTTAAGGTTAAAGATTAAAGGTTAAGATTAAGGTTAAATATCTGCCCACACCATCGTAGAAACAGGTAGGGTTTTTTGTTGTTTGTTTCTTGAAACAGAGTCTTGCTCTGTCACCCAGGCTGGAGTGCAGTGGCATGGTCATAGTTTATTGCAGCTTCGACTTCCCTTGCTCCAGTGATCCTCACATGTCAGCCTCCCGAGTAGCTGGGTGCACTACAGGTGCACACCACTACACCCGGCTACTTTTTGTATTTTTGGTAGAGACAAGGTTTTGCCACATTGCCTACCTAGGCTGGTCTCGAACTCCTGAGCTCAGGCGATCCACCTGTCTCAGCCTTTCAAAGTGCTGGGATTACAGGCATGAGCGACTTTGCCCAGCCCAGAAACAGTTCTAAAATGGAGAAATGTCCTCAAATACTGTGTTTTGTTATCATGCTTTCATAATACGCTTGGTAGAAATCTCAAAGATTTCATGTAGATCTTAAAAATAAGACTGCTTATTTTGAAAATAGTTCTATTAAACATAAGTTTGTCAGTCATGAGGTTTGAAATATATGGAAGGTACTGCGAATATGAATTTAGAATTACACTAAAAGAATGTGAATCTTGTTCATGGATAAAGCAGCTTATTGGCTGAAAACTCCATTTTTATTGTCCATACAAGGAAATTGTGATATAGGAGAATTCAGCTAATCTGGACAATCTTAAGTTTCTAAAAATGCTTCCTTGACCTGAGACAAGAGGGTGGTTTCCTGTCCTTTTAGTGATCACTTAGATCGATATTTAAAAATATATAGTAAACAGTGGTTATACTGGAGCAAGTGAAGTCAATTAGGTGAATAGATTTTCACCCTTAATTTGTTTATTTTAAATTTTAGAACCAGAATCATTAGAATATTTTAGTTTTGTTGTTTAATAGTGCTTAAGAGCAAATGTTTGGAAAGTAAAAATAACTTAGCAGAGCCTTGGGTTGAAAATCTTATTTACTACCCACCAACCCTGTAATTTCCTGCTGTTTAAATTTGGACACTTTAGTACATTATATATTAATTGTTTAAAAGTTAATCTGTTGCCTTTCGGTCCTTAGGAAGTGAATGAAGGAGTACTTTAAAACATTACCATATCACCCAGGATTATGCAGAAACTCATTTCACTACATCCTCATATCATGCCTCTGTTTACTCCCATCCCCAGGGCCTAAGCAAGGCCCTGTAAAGCGTCGTCTTCATCCCCCCATTCGATGCTGCTGGGAGACAGCACTGCTGCACTGCCTTTTTGGAAGTGGTATCTCCCACAAATGCTGATTTCTGAGAAGACTCCCTTTGACAGCTCTGACTGGTGCCCTTCAAGCAGTATGGGAGCCCGCTAACAGTGTGGAGGTCACTGGCACCAAGCTGTTCTGATGAGAGTAGAACACCTGGGAAAATTTTCTTCTGTCCATTTCAGACTGGTGGTGTTTTTCCATTGACAGAAGAAAAGTGTGTAAAAAATACTTAAACCCTTCCCTACACTTAATAGATATGGTAGTAGACTCCTTTGGGCTCACTCATTGTTCTTGCTTCTCAGTAAGTGACAATGATTAAATATTCATTTTTCAGTGTTAACTGTGTAAAATTAATAACTAATGACCAATTTTCATTTTCTCCAAATCAAAAGAATATATTAATACTTTGCTAAGTATGATGAAATCAGTGCTTACATGTGTGCTTTAAGAATATGTGTGCTTTCGTATGTTTATTGCAGCACTATTCACAATAGCAAAGACTTGGAATCAACCCAAATGTCCATCAGTGACAGATTGGATTAAGAAAATGTGGCACATATACACCATGGAATACTATGCAGCCATAAAAAAGGATGAGTTTGTGTCCTTTGTAGGGACATGGATGCAGCTGGAATCCATCATTCTTAGCAAACTATCACAAGAACAGAAAACCAAACACCGCATGTTCTCACTCATAGGTGGGAACTGAACAATGAGATCACTTGGACTCGGGAAGGGGAACATCACACACCGGGGCCTATCATGGGGAGGGGGGAGGGGGGAGGGATTGCATTGGGAGTTATACCTGATGTAAATGACGAGTTGATGGGTGCAGCACACCAACAAGGCACAAGTATACATATGTAACAAACCTGCACGTTATGCACATGTACCCTACAACTTACAGTATAATAATAATAAATAAATTTAAAAAAAAAAAAAAAAAGATATGTGTGCTTTAGGAATATGTATGTTTTTTTTTAAAGATAACAGAAAAATTCAAATATAAACAGAACTATATAAAATTGCTTAAACCCCCATGTAGATATTATTCAGTTTAAATTAGCTTATTAATTCATGGATGGTTATTATTTACTCTATACCCTACTTCCCTCTCAGTATTTTGAAATAAATCTTAGTTATATCATATTATCTAAAATTAATTTAAAATTATTGAAAGACGATCTTGAGTTGTATGAAGATATTTGAGCAGATGTCTTTTACAAAACAGCAGAATTCTTTATTGAAGCTGTAAAATAAGGAAAAGTGCATACGTTTATAGTTTAACAAACTGTAAAGATAATTCTTGTAAAAAATTTTATTCCACTAAAATTACTCATGATTTTCCTTTCCGAAGATAAACACTATTACCATCTTGATGTATAGTCCTCTAGTCTTTTCTAAGCATAGATATATGCAAAAATCTAGATAAAGATTGCATATAAACATATGCATTCATAGCACCGCCACTCAAGTCAGGGTATGATATTCCTTACTAATTGCAGCCCCCTACCTCGGTCTATTATTCTGACTTGTGTGGTGTGAAATAATGCTTTTTAAACTGTTTTTCATCATACAATAAATCAGCCTTAAACATTTGGAAAATATGACAGTTCTTTTTATGGAAAACTTACATAATTAAAAATGATTTTAATGGAGAATTTAACAATAAAAATGCTTATGATAAAGTGTAGGAGGAAACAGGTTATATAAATGTATAATGATATCTCAGCTATATAAAAATTTAATAGAAAAATAAAAAAATAATCACTGTTAAAATGTATCTCACTACTGTTAGATCAAGCTGGTATTTAGGTTAAATTTTTATGAATAAAATTAATTAGAAGCAACTAGAATGATAGGAGGCAGGAAGGGCTAAGTAGTTTTGCAAAGTAGAGTAGCTATGTATGGATTCAAGTGCTATAAGAAAGCTGGTGTTGTCAGGTTCAGATTGAAAAGATAATGTTCGGTGAAATAGGTGGGAGAGTTTGTCATTTGTAAACATTATACATGGCTTGCTACTTAAGCTAATATAAAAGTAATTTTTAGTATTTATGTTCTTGGTGATATTTTAACCTCATTAACTCTAATTGAAATGATAGTATAGATTTGTTAGTTTTCCTTATCACATTGTGATGTGTTGAGCAATGTTTGTTTCCTAATAGATAAGGCCTTTTATGAAAGCGCACCTAAATCGAGATAAAGACAAAGAACTTTTAAAATTAACTCAGTACCTCAAGGAAATAGCAAAATTAGATGACTTTTTGGATCTAAATCACAAATATTGGGAAAGGTAAGTTTTAATTGCTTATTTATTTTCTTTTTACGTCAATGAAGAAAAAATTATCATTTTTCATCAGTGACCCCAGTATTTATATAGCTGTCTTAATTTTTATTTAAAATAGGTGACTTCTAAAAACATTTTCTAATCCAGTAATCTACCCCCGAAAGTATTTTCCCCTTTCATCTTAACCTCTAACTTGTTCATAAACATACCTCTTGTAAGCTCTTTAATACTTCTAGAAGAGAGAACTTGAGAGACTAGCATATGTGGGTGATGCCGCCTGTAAATTATTTTGTGATGTTAGGTAGGCTACTCCTTTATGAATCACGTAATCCCTCTTCTCATACTGTAACATAATGTAAGGATAAAATAAAACACATGTAAAAATTTCATCTATTTATTTATTAAAAATTACAAGTAACTTGTGTGTAGCAGAAAAATTAGAAAACTTTATCCCACTAAAAAAAACAATTACTCATAATTTTCCTTTTTAAAGATAACCACTGTTACCATCTTGGTATATAGTCTTTCAGTCTTTTACCTAAACTCAAATGTATGCACAAATCTATATAGGCATTGCATATAAACATGAAGGTTTTGAGACAGAGAAAAGCCTCCGGAAAAGTGGAAGGTGTTACTCTGTATTACAAGTATTTTGGGGGGAATTAGATCTTTAGGGATCTGGTTCTAGTAATACAGCACCAAAAGAAACTATGTGTGTAATAATAACACTTTGGCTTTTCAGATTCCACTTTTGACTTTTCAGATCACTTTGACACAAGTCTTCTAAGAGTCTATAATCCTAATAGGAAGACAAAGCAGATATTTTTACCCCCATCTTTGCATTGCAGATGATGTAACTGAGTCATGAAGATAGTAAATGCTTAGTGCAGTGCCACAGAGTGAGCAAATTGTACCAGCAAAACAGGTTCAAGTTTGCTGATTTTAGGAACTCTTTCCCCATCCCCACACCACCTCAATTTGTAAATGTGAGAAATAGAGATCACGTTTTTAATTTAGTGGTAGATTTCTATTAAACAATATGAAAAACATTTGTTTGCTTAATAAGTTAATGTCTTGTATCTTTTACACTCTTGATCAAAGACCTTTAGCATCTTTTGCCCATTGTCTTGCTGTAAGAAAAATAAGATCTTTATGGAGTTGGAGCTGTATTTGGAAGTTACAATACTAGTTAATATAGTGACCTTCACATTGGAAGTAAGGCAGTATGGAGTGATAGTCAGTGAGTACGACCTCTGGAGCCTTGTTTTGAATCTAGGCTCTTCCACTTTCTAGCTGTGTGAATTTGGGCAAATTGCTTAACTTCTTTGTGCCTGTAAAGTAGGAATAATTCTAATAGAAACTCCTTAGAGCTGTTGTGAAGACTAAATAAATTAATACCTGTACTTAGAACTGTGCATGCACATAATCAGTAGATGTAAGTGATTATTAAGAATACTCATCTTGAAATGTTTCATTATTAGAATAAACTCCTTTGGGAGGAAAGTTAGGTTATCTTCATGAATTTAGCATGATACAGCTTTGATATCTTTATTTTATTTCTTGCAGATATCTCTCAAAGAAGCAAGGACAGTAGTTACAAGTTATACTGGCAGTTACTGAAGATACTTAAGATCCAAGAACTTCTTGCTTTTATGCTAGAAATCATTATGATAGTGCTGGACACTGAAGCAAATACCATAATGCTTATACTTGGTCTTCCAGTTTTTTGTAAATTTAATTTTATATTTTTTGAAGATGATAGCAATATGCTAAAAGAAAAAAAAAATGCTTGTCCCCTCTATGAATATTCTGTTACTCTTGAAAAATATTTTCTCCAGCGTTGGTTGCTGACCCCTCCCCCCCACCCCCCAACCACACACACACACACACACACAGAGTGGAGAAAAATGTATGCTCAACAATGTCATTTTGTGACTTTGGAAACAAGTTATGTTTTGTGTTTTTGTGTCATTGTGTTATTGTCTGACTAAATCTAAGACCAAACCCATGTTGAAACTAGTGCTTTCCCCTTTAAAACCAAAAAAAAAAAGTTTTTGATTAAAGAACCTAGTTTGTTATGCTTAAAATTATCAAGAATTTTTTATTCCTTTGTCATAGACACAATTTCTCTTCTGTATGCCACTAGTTACATTTCTAAATTCTGAGCGGTCTCAGTTAGGCCTGTATGTGTGTACATGTCCAAGTAAAGCTGGAAAACGTCAGTCTTGATACAGCTGTGTCTTAGTACGAGAAACAGAAGACTGAAGAATAAAAACTAAGGAACAAAAATGAGTCTCTTTTTGGTGGCTAAGTATAATCTGCCTAAAACCATTGTCATAAAAGCAGTTAAAGGCAATACATTTTTAAAAGGGACATATCACTGATTCATTCCTAAAAAGCATGAACAAAAAGTTTTTGTTCTGTTCCAGCTATATCTTGTCTAAGTGCTAACACTGTTTCAGTGAAAATATCTAGCCATAAGATTAAAAAAATATATTATTTGCAATGCTTAAGCCTGCAGATATGTAATGTGACCACTGTTTTGTGTTGACAATATTGCTTTATACAGTTCTTGTATTTGAAAGGAATTGATCCTTTTAAAGAAACATGGTGTATATTGTTCTTACAGGACTAATTTCAGTGGTGTAAATAATAAATATCTTTTCTTAAAACATTGATTATCTGTTCTATATTACCACAGATATTTTACCTCTTTGTTGAATGACAAAATGAACATTATGTTCGGGCACGGATCTCTTGCAAAAACTTAAATGTGTATGGTGATGTTAAAGGTGGGTATATCACTATTTATACATTCAGGAGTAGTTTTAGCAGCTAATCAGATACATAAAATTACTGAATTCTAATAAGTACCTTTTTTCAGAAATGTATGCTGTTTTCTTTGTGACAGGTTATTATGAGGATATACAGTGCAGAAGAGTTTGAGGACTCAAAGTGATTCAATTAAAATGTATTTCTTAATTATGAAGTAAAATTTAAATATTTAAAGATAGAATAGAAATTTTAGAGTGTTCATTTCATTGGTACATTTTTCCCACTGTAAAAGACAACTTATTCCAAAGTACGCATGGAAAGGACTTAATCTTCTCAAGAAAATGGAACACTTTATTAACATAGGTCAAGAAAGGGCAGACATTTTCTTTTTTTTTTTTTTTTTTTTGACATTTTCTAAAGCAGTGTAAACTAAAATACAAAAAGTTAGCAAGTCACAGGAAGCAAAGTAGAATTTTACAAAAACATTTTCTGCCATTAGGTGGTGCCCAAACCAAAGCTTCTTAGCTGCTGTGCTTAATTAAGCCACTGGAGAACATTGTCATTGAGCTTGTTGAGGTAACACACTATATGTGATTAATACCATCATAGAGTGCAGGAGTTTTCCTTTGTCTTCTGCATCTCATGGCTTATTGAACAGCTCCATCTCTATATATCTGTGTGTGGCACACACAGCTGAGTCAATAGATCACTTAATTCAGATGTGTGTATATATATATTTTTTAATTTTTTTTATTATACTTTAAGTTCTAGGGTACATGTGCACAACGTGCAGGTTTGTTACATATGTATACATGTGCCATGTTGGTGTGCTGCACCCATCAACTCATCATTTACATCAGGTATAACTCCCAATGCCATCCTTCCCCCCCCCCTCCCCAATTCAGATGTGTATTTTGGTGAAACCACAAGTTATTTTTACCAGATATATGTGTTAAGCATGAAAACACTATTATACGAAGTATATTTAGCCTAAAAACTACTGAACATCAGTAAATCTTTGATTCAGAGGGAATTTTCTAGTTTCCTCTCAGTTCTTTGTTATGGAAATCAGTTATTGGACTAATGATACCTATAGTAGCTCTTCAGTGTAAAAGGTAAGGAATGGAAAAACAGGTTGTTACAGTAAGCAACTGAAACTTACTCTTTATTCATGGAAAGTAAAATAGTTGCTTGAGAGGAAGAGGAACTGTACAGGGATAGGGACTGGGAAAAAAGGATATGCAAAATAATGCAGAGTAGTTGCATTTTAAGTTATTGCTTGGTTTTTAGGTATTAATAACAATTGGGTAGTCAGAATAGTAATAAAACATGAATAATAAACTATTGAGTTTTCTCATCCCAAGTACTCAACAGAGCTCTCTCAAGGGACAAACCATTATGGTCTCCAATGAAGTATTTTACATCAAAATTCAATCTTCTTATGAACTAGAATAGCCCAAGAAATGTCTGTGAAGATTAAATGCTTAGGTATTTATGTGAAGATTAAGTTTTGCTATGTGAGTCTTGGTGAGACATCTGAGTATTTTAAATTTTTAATTGACAGTTGTTTATGGGTTACAATATGGTGTTTTGATACATCCAATGTGGAATGATTGAATCAGGCTAATTAGCACATTCATCACCTCAAATACTTCTTGGTAGTGAAAACATTTAAAATCCCCTTTTTAGCTGTTTTGAAGTATACATTATTATTAACTGTAGTCATTATGCTGTGCAGTAGATCACCAGAATGTATTCCTCTTATTTAACTGAAACTTTGTACCCTTTGACCAACATCTCATCTTTCCCCATCCACCACCACTGCCCTCCCCAGCCACTGGTAACCACTTTTACTCTCTGTTTCTGTGAGTTTGACTTTTTTAGATTCTACATATAAATGAGATAGTATTGTGTCTCTCTGTACCTGGCTTGTTTCATTTAGCATAATGTCCTTTAGCTTCATCCATGTCACAAATGACAGAATTTCTTATTTTTTTTTAAGGCTGAATAGTATCCATATATATATACACATATATATATAAAAATGTACATCATATTTTTAAAAATCCATTCATCCGTTGATAAGTACTTTGTTTTTTTTCTGTATCTTGGCTATTGTAGATAATGCTGCAGTGATCATGCGATTGCAGACATTTCTTCAGAGTGCTTAGTGCTTAAATCTTAAGAGAATCTTTTCATAATTAGTTTCATAGATTTAGCAAAGACTTCTGCAAAATTAGTGCCTTATAAGAACTGAAACAAATCAATATGAAGCATCCTGTAGGGCTGAAAATGGTGTCAGTTATCTATCTAGTAATGTCAATGAGCTTCCATGTAAAGTGTAAAATCTTACACGCCTCCCACATTAATAATTTTGTAAAAACACTTTGGAAGTAAGCAAGCACTTAAATGCAAGCATAAGGATATTACCTGACATGAACTGTTACTCATTAAAATGTTGGTTTGCTTCTGAAAAGCTTTAAAACCTGAACTTACAGCTTTATTTTATTTTTTTTGAGACAGAGTCTCACTCTGTCACCCAGGCTGGAGTGCAGTGGCGCGATCTCAGCTCACTGCAAGCTCTGCCTTCTGGGTTCATGTCATTCTCCTGCCTCAGCCTCCCGAGTAGCTGGGACTACAGGCACCCGCCACCACACCCAGCTAAGTTTTTTGTATTTTTAATAGAGATGGGGTTTCACCGTGTTAGCCAGGATGGTCTCGATCTCCTGACCTTGTGATCCACCCTCCTGGGCCTCCCAAAGTGCTGGGATTACAGGCGTGAGCCACCACGCCCGACCTTGAACTTACAGCTTTCAAGAACATTTGTAAACAGTAGAAACAAAACCTTAAAAATATCAAAAAGATTGCTAAGCTTTAATGATTTTTCCATAAACCAATATGGCTGTGAAGAACACAAGTTAAATAGCGTATGTGTATAATTTGTTACACTAAAGGCCAAACTGATGACTTTTCAGGAATCTATACATTATCAAAATGAGGTGAATCAATTATTTAATTGAATACAAATCCCTCTTACTTTTATTCCCAGTTCTTAATTCTCTGAAACACTGATTGCTATCACTATCACTTCTTGTTGGATAATCTGTGAGGACAACTGCTGTAACTTCCTAAATAAGGCTTTTGAAAGAGCCAGTGGTTTGTCAGAAAAACACGTGACTAGAATCCCTCTTTATTGGCAACAGTACCTTGGGCAAGTCACTTCAATTCTTTGAACTTTGCTTCCTTCTCCTTAAAAAAAGTTCTACACCTGTCTGCCTTTCCCATAGGCTGTGGCGAAGTCAATTGAGACAGTTCCTGTGGAAGGACTTCGAAGCAGCAAAGGCGTATGAGAATGTCAGATGTTAAAAGTAGTTCAGAGCACGTGGCTATCATTGAGCCCTATCATTCCTGAAATACAGTTACCAAAAGTGAAGTTTTAAAAGGAAGACTTTTCTTGATAATTTTACAAATATTATCTTGGTTCTCCTAAGATTTCTAAATAATCAACGAAAGGAGAATAAGGAAACCTCTTATGACCTAGATCTTTTGGTAAGTATCCAGCTGCTTTTATGTCTGCAAATACCATTTAGTATTGGTCTGGACCGGAAGTCCAGCTGTCCCTCTCCCTCCACCCCCACCCTTAAAGTGACTATGACTGAACCTTAACAGCATTATAATACATCTTGTATAGTGAAATATTTACATGATTTTAGTCTTCTAACTTTGGAAATCAATTGTTCCCAGATAGAAGCTTGCTTATTTTGCTGTGCCATGTAAAAATGAAAAGTCATTCAAAAGCAATGAGTTTTAAAATTTTTTTTCTTATAAAGATACGCTCAGGTGTAAACATTCGTGGGTTGGTTTGTTTGTTTTCTGACAAGTTTGGTAGAATAAACCATGCAGGAACCGGGCAGTCAACATTTAATGTATATTTATCAGTTCCTACTATGTCTGAGGCAGTTTTTCAAGGGTTAAAAACACAATATTGGCCGGGCGCGGTGGCTCAAGCCTGTAATCCCAGCACTTTGGGAGGCCGAGGCGGGTGGATCACGAGGTCAGGAGATCGAGACCATCCTGGCTAACATGGTGAAACCCCGTCTCTACTAAAAATACAAAAAACTAGCCGGGCGTGGTGGCGGGCGCCTGTAGTCCCAGCTACTCGGAGGCTGAGGCAGGAGAATGGCGTGAACCTGGGAGGCGGAGCTTGCAGTGAGCCGAGATCGCGCCACTGCACTCCAGCCTGGGTGACACAGCGCGAGACTCCGTCTCAAAAAAAAAAAAAAAAAACACACACAATATTTTTCTACCCTCACAGAGCTTATATTTGAGTAAGGGAAACAATGAAGAAACAAGATAATTTCAAATAGAAGCCCTATAAAAATATAGTAATACGAGAGAAAATGATGGTGATTCACAATTACATGACCTAAGGCGGGAAGATGGAATTTGAGCTGAGATCTGAATGAGAGCCACCATTTGGAATGTACAGAGAGAGGATGTGGAAATCTTAAGGTGCAAATAAAAGGAAGAAAAGAAAAAAAGTATGAAGAATATTGTGGACAGAATATTGCGGAAGGCAGGATCAAGCTAGGCAGATTCAGTGAAGAGTGGGAGGTAAGCTGTGGCCTGGTGCAAGATGAGGTTGGAGAGGCAGGCAGAGCCTGTGGGAAAGAGAGGATGTTGTATATCACAATAAGCAGTCTGGCGAATTCTACGTGAAATGTCAGGAACCAGTGAAGGGTATTAAGCATAGAATGATAATCTAATTTTTTTTAACAGCCTTATTAAGATAGAATTTACATACCACAAAATTTA
The DNA here is from genome assembly GCF_008728515.1 of Papio anubis. NCBI lineage: Eukaryota > Metazoa > Chordata > Mammalia > Primates > Cercopithecidae > Papio > Papio anubis. The sequence continues at coordinate 151,959,893 of NC_044980.1, forward strand.
CCCATTTGCAGTATGTAGTTCAATGGTTTTTAGTATATGTAGAGAGTTGTACAACCATCGCTGTAAGCTAATTTTAGAACCTGATTTGTTTTTAAAAAGATCATTCTGGTTCTCGTGTGAGAATGGGTTATTGAAGGGCAAAAGTAGAAAGGACAAGACCCATTAGGAGGTGAGAGATTTTCAATGTGACCAGGAGAAAGTACGCATTTCTTCACTCCCTAGTAGCATCATCTTCCAGCTACCTATTGAGCCCCTGTGCTGTACCAGGCCACGTGTGAGGTGCCACATCTTCCATGGTAAAGAAGACAGATGTGACTCCTGCCCTATAGCACGCAGCTGCAAGACTGTGTGTACCACAAACATAGCCCTTCCAACTTTACCACTGGGTAAGTGATGCAATTTGAAGAATAGAGAACTCAATATATCAAAGTCAACATATGAAAAATCTTTCTCACCCACCTACGCCCACAATGAAAAAGCCCTCTGTGATTCCATCCAACCCTTTTGCGCAGAGGCCAGACCCAGGATTCAGTGTCCAGCTTGGGCATGCATGGCCTATGCCAGCATGGGCACAGCAGAGGTCTGCACACATGGGAAGATAGATCAAAGGCCTTCTTCCATTTCTCCTCTCCAGAGTGTTCCAGCAAGAACATCCCCTTCTAGCTATTTCACACATGGACAGCCGAGAAATAGACAGTCATTTACAGAGCATTTTTCATCTGTGCACTTTCACTCGTTATTTCTTCCCCAGTACCTAATGGGGGCTGCAGCGTGTACTCTGTTTGTGGTTAAATTCTGCTGCCAGAAGTTTCCTCCAGCTCCTGATGCCCCGAACCCCTCCCTCCAGCATTCCTGTGGCTCGTCTTGCAAACTGATTAAAAAGTGCTTGGTTGCAATCTGATCTTTCAGGACACATACTGCTAAAAAGCTTTTGAAATTTTAGTCAAAGCAAAAACAAAAACAAAAAAATAAGCCTAAACATCCCCTGAGGCGAAAATAATGAAGGAGCTCTTAAGCATTATTGCAGATAATGCTTAATTTTAAGAAGACACATTTTTTTAAAAGAATGTGGACTACTTCCTAGTTTAGACTTGGAAGGGTGTATGTGTCCAGGAATTTATCTATTTCTTCTAGATTTTCTAGTTTATTTACATATAGGTGTTTATAGTATTCTCTGATGATAGTCTGTATATCTGTTTTGGTACCAGTACCATTCTGTTTTGGTTACTGTAGCCTTGTAGTATAGTTTGAAGTCAGGTAGCATGATGCATCCAGTTTTGTTCCTTTTGCTTAGGATTGTCTTCGCTATGCAGGCTCTTTCTTGGTTTCATATGAAATTTAAAGTAATTTTTTTCTGATTCTGTGAAGAAAGTCAATGGTGATGGGAGTAGCATTGAATCTGTGAATTAGTTTGGGCAGTATGGCCATTTTCATGAGACTGATTTTTCCTATCCATGAGTATGGAATGTTTTTCCATTTGTTTGTGTCCTCTCTCATTTTCTTGAGTAGTGGTTTGTAGTTCTCCTTGAAGAGGTCCTTCACATCCCTTGTAAGTTGTATTCCTAGGTATTTTATTCTCTTTCTAGCAATTGTGAATGAGAGTTCACTCATGATTTGGCTCTCTGTTTGACTATTATTGGTGTATAGGAATGCTTGTGATTTTTGCACATTGATTTTGGATCCTGAGACTTGCTAAAGTTGCTTATCAGCTTAAGGAGATTTTGGACTGGGACGGTGGGGTTTTCTAAATAGATAATCATGTCATCTGAAAACAGAAACAATTTGACTTCCTCTCTTCCTATTCGAATACCCTTTATTTCTTTCTCTTGCCTAATTTCCCTGCCCATAACTTCCAACACTATGTTGAATAGGAGTGGTGAGAGAGGCCATCCTTGTCTTGTGCCAGTTTTCAAAGGGAATGCCTCCAGTTTTTGTTCATTCAGTATGATATGGACTGTGGGTTTGTCATAAATAGCTCTTATTATTTTGAGATACCTTCCATCAATACCTAGTTTATTGAGAGTTTTTAGCATGAAGGGCTGTTGAATTTTGTCAAAGGCCTTTTCTGCATCTATTGAGATAACCCTGTGGTTTTTGTCCTTGGTTCTGTTTATGTGATTGATTATGTTTATCAATTTGCATATGTCGAACCAGCCTTGCATCCCAGGGATGCAGCCGACTTGATCTTGGTGGATAAGCTTTTTGATGTGCTGCTGGATTCGGTTTGCCAGTATCTTACTGAGGATTTTCACATCAACATTCGTCAGGGATATTGGTCTGAAATTTTATTTTTTTGTTGTGTCTCTGCCAGGTTTTGGTATCAGGATGATGCTGGCCTCATAAAATGAGTTAGGGAGGATTCCCTCTTTTTCTATAGTTTTGAAGAGTTTCAGAAGGAACGGTACCACCTCCTCTTGGTACCTCTGGTAGAATTTGGCTGTGAATCCATCTGGTCCTGAACATTTTTGGTTGGTAGGCTATTAATTACTGCCTCAATTTCAGAACTTATTATTGGTCTATCTAGGGATTTGACTTCTTCCTGATTTAGTCTTAGGAGGGTGTATGTGGACACATGGACACAGGGAGGGGAACATCACACACTGGGGCCTGTCAGAGGGTGGAGGGCTAGGGGCGGGTTAGCATTAGGAGAAATACCTAATGTAGATGACAGGTTGATGGGTGCAGCAAACCACCATGGCACATGTATACCTATGTAATAAACCTGCAAGTTCTGCACATGTACCCCATAACTGATAGTAATAATGAAAAAAATGTGGACTAAATATTCTTTATTTTCCCTTAGTTGGTTCTTCGCTCAAAGAAAAATTTGCATCATTGTTTTGGTGGATTTAGTGGACCTATTTAATTAATGTCAGAGCTAATGGCTTAAAAGATCTTGGAGCAAAAAGGTGTAATATCTTTCCCTCACTCATTTTGAGGTCCACAGCCAATATTTCTATAGGAAATACAGGTTAGCAAGAGAAAAGCATAACAAAGTCAACCAAGTTTCATGTGACACAAGAGCCTTCAGAAATGGATGCCCAAAGACCCAGGGAAAATTGTATTTTTATGCTTAGGTTCAATGAAGAATCAACAGCCATATAGAAATGTGATCGGACAAAAAGGGTGTGTTCTAATGGCAATAAACAGGGGACCCCAGCAAGGCCTGTTTGTTCGGATCCTTCTTGGCCTCTTCATACAGGATTTTTTCCCTGCTGGGTATGGGGCAAGACCCTTCTGGAATGAGGGTCTTATGGCCTGCTTTCAGAGGAGGTAGGTCAGAGAATGACCTCTCTAGGTTTTATGACTTGCTTCAGGAGAGACAGGTTCTAGTGTCTATGACCCACTTTGGGGAAGAGGAATTCTCATTCCCATGACCTGCCTGGGAGGAAAACGGTAGAAGGAGAAAGGAGTGTGGAGAAGGCTAAAGGGAACTTCTTGCTTCTGAGGTCCTTCCCATCTTTTACAGTTCAAAGTACTCAGCATGCCAAAGTGCCATACTTTGGAGGATAGTGTTCTGAGCCTTAACAATCTTTAATAGCTATACATGATTATTTTTATTTTCATGGGTAATTTCTATTTGTTTAAGAAATACAATTTTTTAAAATTACATGGAATCTCACCACTCAGAGGCAACAATGGTTTACATTGTGATATATATTCTTCTGGGCTTTTTTCTATGCCTATGTGTACTGATAAAATATATGTGCAAATATGGATAGGTGTGTCTCAGTGGCTCCCTGTGCTTGAATTAGTCCAATGGTTATTGTTAGATGCATATAGTTGAAAGCCTCAGGAAGCAAAGACTGTATGTCTGTTTTTTTGGTGTTCTTCCCAGGTACATAGTAAGCCTTTGAACTTGATAGATATATGATCAACCTGAGTTAAATTAACAAATGAATGTATAAACAGACAAGCCATAAAATAGGTACTTATTTAATGTCACTATTTTAATAACATTTACTTCTTTAAATGCTTCCCTCTGTGTTGAGAGTAATGACAAAAATATAACACATATTTATTTCTCTTTTCTTTTTGCATCCCAGCTTATTGATTTTTCAGTCTACCATTTAGGAGGATATATTGATATAAGGAAAATATTTTTATGACAGCTTATTACAAGAGAAAATTTTAAAATTCTGGTTACTGATGTAATGTTGGATGGGTGAACTACTATAGTTTTATGTCTCCATGATGTATGAGGGATATTTTCATTCATCTCTTAAATGCATTCTGCCTTTAGTGTAAGAGTCAATTGATTCATGTAGTTTACAAATGCTTTCACAAGAGAATAATAGAAGGGCACAGGCCGGGCGCGGTGGCTCAGCCTGTAATTCCAGCATTTTGGGAGGTTGAGGCGGGCGAATCACAAGGTCAGGAGATCAAGACCGTCCTGGCTAACACGGTGAAACTCCGTCTCTACTAAAAATACAAAAAAAAAATTAGCCAGGTGTGGTGGCGGAGGCCTGTAGTCCCAGCTACTTGGGAGGCTGAGGCAGGAGAATGGCATGAACCCGGGAGGTGGAGCTTGCAGTGAGCCAAAATTGCACCATGGCACTCCAGCCTGGGAGGCAAGGCGAGACTCCTTTTCAAAAAAAAAAATAAAATGAAATAAAATTAAAAAAATAGAAGGGCACAGCATCATATCTAAATGCCATAATTATTTATCATAAATTGTTATTCTCTGGGAATTCTGGGAGCTTGAGATTACCGTCCATCCTGGTTAATAGGACACTGGTAGGTGTTATGTTGGTGCTGTCGAGCAGCAAATCATTTAAAGCCAAGTGCTACCATTTGCTGGCTGCCCATCCAGTTCACTGAGTAATTAACTAAGCAGTTACACATCCAACCCCACAGTGGTGTGCCGTGAACATGTATGGAAGCCCCATATCTTCAAGGTGGTCCTACCAGGGCCACAGGTTACTAAAACTTCCCCAATAGTGCCCAAGGTGAGCCCGTATTATTGTTCCTCTATCAGGCAGCTCAATATATATGAAAAGATAGTGGAATCGGCTAGGTGATACAGGTGAGGGAAGATCCTTTGATTTGAGTTGATGAGGGGAATTCAGCTGAGTCATGTTTTAGGATGTAGACCCATATGTAGAACAATCTTGAAAGTACCATCTGGGAGCAAGAGGGCAGGGCATGGATGCCCTGTTGAACATGGGCTTTGAGGCAAACAGACCTGGGATGGATATCTAGTCCCATGACTCCTGTGGGATCTAGGGATAGAAACTTCACCTCCCTGTATTAGTTTTCTATTGCTGCATAACCAGTTACCACACACCTGGTGTCTTATAATCACACACATTTATTATCTTGTGGCTTCCACAGTCAGGATCAGCTTAGCTGGATCCTCTATTCAGGGTCTCACAAGCCTGCAATCAAGGTGTCAGCCAGACTTGTGTCTATCTGAAAGCTTGACTGGACAAGAATCTGCTTCCAGACTCTTGTGGATTGTTGGCGGACTTCATTTCCTTGAGGTCGTGTGACTGAACGTATGTCTGAAGCCTGTGCCTTGTTGTCAGTTGTAGCTGCCCTGAGGTTCCCATGATCCTTGCCACATGAACCTCTAATATGGCTGCTTTCCTACCTCAAGAGAGTCTCTGACTCCAGTCTACTGAAATGGAGTTGTCTTGTATTACGTGAAATAATTATGGAAGTGACATTTTACCACATTTGCCAAATTCTCTTAGAGTCAAGTGACAGGTCCCACCTACACTCAGGGAGGGGATTACACAAATGTGTGAACCAGCAGAAGGTAGAAACATTGAGGATTAGGCTACAGTCTGTTTGCCACAATCCCTGAACTCATTCTGTAAAGTTGAGTTTACTTTAAAAAGTAGAGTTTACAACTCTGCTTTAGAGAGTTGTTACATGAATTCAAAACAAGATAACATATATTGAGTGTTTATGTGGTACCTGGCACATAGTGAGCATTCAATAAATGTCACTGATGATGGTAATGATGATAATCATTGGTGATAACCAATGGGTATCCTGATAAATGCCTATAATCTTCTTATATCATGTATGTCTTTCTAAGCACTCACCACAATATGAGGAATTTCAAGTTTTGAACTTGACTCTCTCAAAGGATAATGGTCAACTCAGTTATCTACATGACATGGAGAGGAGGGTGATGGAATTGATTGTCTAAGGCAGGATATAATTCAGGAAAATATCTAACTTGACTTTGAAATAAAATTTTTTCTTTCCCTGATTGTTTTGCACACACGTATTATTCCATATCACAGAGGTATGCTAATTACCCTAATTCATTTGCTGTTTCCCCTTTGATGGACTTTTAGTTTGAATGTAATTTTTACTATTAACAGCAATGCTGCAGTGGACATCCTTCTAGATATATTCTTATGCTCTTTTGTGTTTTTGTAGGAAAAAGTTGTACAGCCATTTATCGACAGCTTATTACATATCAGACATTGTGTTATGTGCCAGGTGAATAAGACATATATGGTTCCTCATGGAGCTCACAGCCATTAAAATTACAGGTATTAAAAGAATAATTTTGAATATGGGGTATATATTATTGGAGGACATAACATAGTAGGAAGGAGGGAGAGGTGAAGCACAGGAAGATAAGCAAGATTTTGGGGTCAAATGAGAAGAGTTAGGCTATCTCTAGAAAAGAAGTGAAATCTTAGGATCTGGGGAATCAGAACTTGGACAACATTGGAGCCAAGTTTCTGGGATCTTGGAATTACTCTTAAAAATTTCACTTGTACAAATCTCAGACTGTTAATTCAGAAATATGATTTTATTTTTCTATTAGAAAATTTATTTTAAGATCCCTTATTCTTCTGAGTAGCAGAAACTTAATCTTGGTCAATATGAGGTTTCCTGTCTTCCCCAGTGTTGGGTCTAAGCACTGCGGTCTTATATCATACCAAGACATTGGGAATATGGGATTGAGATGAACAAGTATCTGGTCTTTAGTTGTCACCTACTGTATTAGTCTGTTTTCACACTGCTGGTAAAGATCTACCTGAGACTGGGCAATTTACAAAAGAAAGAGGTTTATGGACTTACAGTTCCACATGGCTGAGGAGGCCTCACAGTCAGGGTGGAAGGCAAGGAGGAGCAAGTCACATCGTACATGAATGGCAGCAGGCAAAGAAACCTTTTGCAGAGAAACTCTTGTTTTTAAAACTATCAGATCTTGTGGGACCCATTCACTATCAAGAGAACAGCATGGAGAAGACCTGCCCCATGATTCAATCATCTCCTACTGAGTCCTTCCCACAACACGTAGGAATTATGTGAGCTACATGATGAAATTTGGGTGGGGACACAGAACCTAACAATATCATTCTGCCCCTGACCCATCCCAAATCTCATATCTTCGTATTTCAAAACCAATCATGCCTTCCCATTAGTCCCCCAAAGTCTCATCTCATTTCAGCATTAACTCAAAAGTTCACAGTCCAAATTCTCACCCAAGGCAAGGCAAATGTCTTCCACCTATGAACCTGTGAAATGAGAAGCAAGTTAGTTACTTCTTAGATACAATGGGGATACAGGCATTGTATAAATACAGCCATTCCAAATAAGAGAAATTGGCCAAAACAAAGGGGCTACAGGCCCCATACAAGTTCAAAATCCAGCAGGGCAGTCAAATCTTAAAGATCCAGAATGATCTTCTTCGACTCCATGTCTGACATTCAGGTCACGCTGAAGTAGGTTCCCAAGGTCTGGGGCAGCTCTGCCCCTGTGACTTTGCAAGGTACAGCCTCCCTCCCAGCTGCCTTCACAATCTGGCATTGAGTGTCTGTGGCTTTTCCAGGTGCACAGTGCAAGCTGTCAGTGGATCTACCATTCCGGGGTCTGGAGGATGGTGGCCCTTTTCTCGCAGCTTCACTAAGTTGTGCCCCAGTAGGTCCAATTGTGTGGTGGGTCCAACCCCACAATTCCCTTCTGCACTGCCCTAGCAGAGGTTCTCTATGAGGTCTCCACCCCTACAGCAAACTTCTGCCTGGGCATCCAGGCATTTTTGTACATCTTCTGAAATCTAGGCACAGGTTCCCAAACCTCAGTTCTTGACTTCTGTGCACTTGCAGGCTCAACACCATGTGGAGGCTGCCAAGGCTTGAGAGTTGGACCGTCTGAAGCCACAGCCTGAGCTGTATGTTGGCCCCTTTCAGTCATGGCTGGAGTGGTTGGGACACAGGGCACCAAGTCCCTAGGCTACACACAGCATGGGGACCCTGGGCCTGGCTCATGAAACCATCTTTTCCTCCTAGGCTTCCCGGCCTGTGATGGGAGGGGCTGCAGTGAAGACCTGTGACATGCCCTAGAGACATTTTCTTCATTATCTTGGGGATTAACATTTGGTTCCTTATTACTTATTTCTGCAGCCAGCTTGAATCTCTCCTCAGAAAATGGGATTTTCTTTTCTATCATTGTCAGGCTGCAAATTTTCTGAACTTTTATACTCTGCCTCCCTTGTAAAACTGAATGCTTTTAACAGCACCCAACTCACCTCTTGAATGCTTTGCTGCTTAGAAATTTCTTCCACCAGATACCCTAAATCATCTCTCTCAAGTTAAAAGTTCTACAAATCTCTAGGACAGGGACAAAATGCCACCAGTGTCTTTGCTATAAGAAGAGTCACCTTTACTCTAGTTTCCAACAATTTCCTCATTTCCACCTGAGTCCACCTCAACCTGGACTCTATTGTCCATATCACTATCAACATTTTGGGCAAAGCCATTCAACAACTCTCTAGGGAGTTCCAAACTTTCCCACGTTTTTCTGTTTTCTTCTAAGCCCTCCAAACTGTTCCAGCCTCTGCCTACTACGCAGTTCCAAAGTCGCCTCCACACTTTTGGTTATCTTTTCATCAGAACCCCACTCCTGGTACCAATTTACTATATTAGTCCATTTTCACACTGCTGATAATGACATACCTGAGACTGGGCAATTTACAAAAGAAAGAGGTTTGTTGATCTTACAGTTCCACATGGCTGGGGAGGCCTCACATTCATGGCAGAAGGCAAGGAGGAACAAGTCACATCTCATGTGGATGAAAGCAGGCAAAGAAGCTGTGCAGAGAAACTCCCGTTTCTAAAACCATCAGATCTCAGGAGACTCATTCACTATCAAGAGAGCAACATGGGAATCACCCATCCCATGATTCAATCATCTCCCACCAGGTCCCTTCCACAACACATGGGAATTATGGGAGCTATAACATGAGATATGGGTAGGGACACAGAACCATATCACTAGTCATGCTGGCATCTGCTAAGATCTCCAAAATCTGCCCTGGACCTTGGCCACTGATCCACATAGGTCACTGCTACATCATCCCTTGTTCTAAGTCAGGTCGATGAATGTTCCTTGTTACATCTATACTTCTGCTGAATGCATAGAATTCTTGTGCTTCCCTCAACCCTAGGATATTAAGTGGAGCTAAAACCCTGTGGTACTTCAGAGCCACTCTTAGCAGCATAAAGCCACATTTTTGTCATCACTCTGTGCTGAGTTAAGGGGAAACTCTTGCAAGGATGTTTAGGTTCCCTCTGTCTAGGCACACCCTGAAGTCATTTATTCTCTGAGGTTGTGGCACCTCTTTTAGGCTCTGCCAGGGGAGAGAGACACACAATTACTTTGCTCTGTAATCCCATAAACCTTCCTGTGGTTCTCCAGGGGTTCCTTTCTGGGCTCACTTTTCCCTCATACATTCTTTCTTCCTCAATTCTGGAAGAACTTAATTTAATTGATGGGGAAGGATAGAAAACTTTGATCTAATGCATCACTTTGATCGAACTCATGACATATGTTCTCAAATTTATTGCCTGATTTCCAAGATTGAAAATCTGAGAGCAGGAGGCCCCTTTCAGGTCCCTTTTGCCCCACTGCCCCCTCCCCCAAGCATGGAAATAAAGGAAAACTTTGAGTCCTCTCAGGAGAAATTCCAGGCACTTGGCTAGCCTTGAGAAATAAATGAGCAACCTGATAAGCAAAAAGGTAATAATAATTTAAAACAATAGCTACCCAAGTAAGTTAGGGACACAGATATTTGGTTCCCTATAAAAACTAGAGATAACATCTTGACATATGTCCTTGAGTTATTTTTCAGAAACCCAGACTCCCACCAGATGAAAAATGTCACATAGGCTGTCACACAGACTGAACTCTGACTGCCATTCCTTGTTCTAAACTTTTTCCTGAGGGGCCTGAAGAAAGTCATGCCCACAGTCCAAACCTGAACATTCCTTTCTGTGGACCCCAAGCTTTTAAGACACAGTTTTGTTTTCTTAACCAACTGCAAATCAAAGAATCGTTGAATCTACCTATGACCTATAAGCCCCGGCTTCAAAATATCCTGTCTTTTTGAGCCAAACCAATGTATAACCTCCATGTATTGATTTACAATTTTGCCTATAACTTCTGCTTTCCTGAAATGTACCCCTGCTCTTAAAATCTCTTGCTTATAAGCTATGGGGAGTTTGGGCCTTAAGCATTATCTGACCAATTCTCCTTGCCTCCTGGCATCCTACAACAAATCCTTTTCTTTCTCTTGTTGAATATCTTTTTTATAACTAATGAATAAATTATTTTGTTTTTGTTGCTGCTGTTTACCTACAGCTGTAGTATCTCACAGCAAATCTTGATGTCAGCATTTGGCTTTGCTGTGCCAAGTGAGCAGACCCAAGCTCGGTTCAATAACAAATCCAAAAGCCTTTGTTCTCTGCCATCCTCTGAGTTATCTATTCTTTGAGGCAATGAATGACTGAATGGGGGTAGGGATGCAGAGGAGGACCAAGAGGTACAAAACATATGTAGAAAAAAATTCTAAATATTTTAAAAGTATTTACCCACTACAAATAGCAGTTTTTATTTATTAGGGATGAGGTTCAAGACACATCACCCCAAAATATGACTGTATTACACCAGAATATATCACCCCAAAATGTGCTTCTTTAGCATAAGGATTATGTTGATCTAATTATTTTAAGAAATAGAAGACCTAGGAGAAGCTCTGAAAACAAGAGTAGAAGTTACCCTTTTATAAGGAAAATTTACATTTACAAAGGAAATCTCCAATTGTAAGAGTGTTTTCCTCTCTACACCAGGAAGAGAAGATGACTGTACATCATTAGACATACCTATCAATGGCGAAGATACTGACCTAAATCTGCATAACAAACCTAAAGCTATTTTATGGTGTTTTGCTTGGCCATCTTGGCGAAACTGGACCTTCCCCACACCCCGCCCCTATTTTTTTGTTTCAGTAGATGGAATTTAAACCACCTCTTAGAGAGTTACTCATTTTCGATGTGTATCTCCCATGGTATAAATGAGACATACATGTTAATGAACTTCTGTTTGTTTTTCTGTTGTTAATCTGTCTTTTATTATAGGAATTTTAGTTGTATCAGCTAAAAATCATGAAAGATAGAAGAATCCCTTACATTAGACATGCAATAAGTGCGTGTGTTTGAGGCTGGGTGTAGTGGCTCACGTCTGTAATTCCAGCACTTTGGGAGGTCAAGGCAGGCAGATGACTTGAAATCAGGAGTTTGAGACCAGTGTGACCAACATGATGAAACCTCAGCTCTAATAAAAATACAAAATTATCTGGGCATGGTGGTACGTGCCTGTAATTCCAGCTACTTGGGAAGCTGAGTGTTATAAATAAATTTTTGGTGCCGCAAAAGAAATAGCACTCAAACATAAATTTAATTTTCTCAGCAAGGCAATTTTACTTCTATAGAAGAGTGTGACTTGCAGATGAAGCAATGGCAAGAGCACACCTGAACAAGGGAGGAGAAGGGGTTTTTATTCCTGACGCAGGTAGCCCCTACTGCTGTCTTGTTCCCCTGTTGGCTAGGGTTGGACCTCACAGTCTAAGGTAATTCTGATTAGCTCTTTTAAAGAGAGCAGGGGTACAAGTCGGAGTGGCGGGGTGAGTAGTTTGGTGGGAAGGGCAGTTACAGAAAAGGTGACTCAGGATGATTAAGGTCAGAGCAGGTGACCTGGGATGACTCAGGACGGAGCAGGTGACCAGGGGAACAGATGTGAACTACTGATTAGAACTGGTGGAAAAAGTTGTTTACTGAAACTAGGGGCAAGGAGAATGAGGAAGTTAAACTTTAAAATGGAGAACAAAGAACTGAACTTACTGACATACTGATTCTTTTAAGAGAAATGTAGAACTCACTATTCAACATGTGTCAGTAGAATCACTTGAACCCGGGAGGCAGAGGTTGCAGTGAGCTGAGATTACGCCATTGCATTCCAGCCTGGGCAACAACAGTGAAACTCAGTCTCAAAAAAAATAAAATAAAAGAATGTGTGTTTGAATCTGCCTAACACAACATTTTTAGATGGATCTCTTTTGATGTTCCTAAATCAGGCTGTTAAGGACTATCTTCCATGGGAAAAGGTGACTTAAGAGTGGCAATCACCGATACAGTAAAGTTCTGCTTTGCTGCTTTGTAAAACTTTGCTTTATTCTCATTTTTGGGGAGATGTATCCTAAGCCTTAGGCAAGAATTACTTAAATTTAAAATTATGCTTAGGTACATGAATATTCATAGCAGCATTAGCCATAATAGTAAAGAAGTGGAAACAACCCAAATGTCCATCAACTGATAAATGGGTAAATACATTGGTCAGGAATAAAGGGAATGAAGTACTGATACATGCTGCAACATGTATGAACCTTGAAAATATTATGCTAAGTAAAGAAGAAAGTCACAAAGGACCACATATTATGTAATTCAATTTATATAAAATGTTCAGAATAGACAAACCCACAGAGACAGAAAGTAGATTGTGGTTGCCTAGGACTATGCAGAGGAGGAGGGATACTGGGATTGGAAGTTGTGTTAGTCTGTTTTGTATTACTATAATGGAATACCTAAGGCTGAGAAGTTTGTAAACAAAAGAGGTTTATTTGGCTCACGGTTCTGCGACTGTCCAGGAAGCATGGTGTCAGCATCCGCTCTTCTGGTGAGACCTCAGGGAGCTTACAAATATGGTGGAAGGCAAAGGGGGAGCTGGCATATCATATGGCAAGAGGGGAAGTGAGAGAGAGGGAAGAGGTCCCAGGCTCCTTTAAACAATTAGCTGTCATGTAAACTAATAGAGCAAGAACTCATTCATCACCAAAAGGATGGCTCAAGCCATTCATGAGGGTTCCACTCCCATGACCCAAACAGCTCTCATCAGGTCCCACTTCCAATATTGGGGATCAAATTTCAACATGAGATTTGGAGGGGACAAGTATGCAAACCATATCAGGTGTTGATGGTGAAGAGGTGCTGGGTTTCTTTTTGGGGTATTGAAAATATTCTAAAATTTATTGTGATGGGTGCACAACTCTGCAAGTGTATAAAAGCCATTGAATTAGACACTTTAAAAGAGTCACTTGTATAGTATGTGAACTATGCCTCATTACAGTTGTTAGAAAAATGTATACATTGGTGGTCAAATTGTAGTAGCTAGTGGTGGCTTCAGTTTGCAGAGTTAGAAGAGTAAAGTCAGATATGAGGGTTTGTATATTTTGGGTAACTTTTTCATTATCTAAAAGTAAAATTTTCTCTTTTTGTGGATCTTGGGTGGAATGTAACGTAAAGGAGAAAACCTTTCTCTCTATACTCTTAAGCTTTGATCATTGAGTCTGGGAAGTAAATAGACAGTAGACAGATTAACAGGAAAAAAACAATTTTAGTTATGTACATAGGCATGGGAATCTCACAAAATATGAGACTCAAAGAAAGGCTAGATGATTAAAGTTTATATAGCATCCTGAGCTACAGAAAGGAATTGGGGCTAGGAGCTTAATTTGAGGGTGGGGCATGACACAAATTATGGGAGGGTAAGGAAAGGAAATGCATGGTGAATAAAAGTTGTCTTGTTATGCAGATAAAGTGTCTCTGGAGTCATAAAGTTTGTCTTGGAGCAGCCCTCTGAAGAACAGGTGATAGTTTGTGACAATGTCTGGGTGTGGCACTTACCTTCAGTCTGTTCTCCTCCTGTGATACAGTTAATTTTTCCTAATTAATGAGATTCCTGGGGAGGAAACTCATGACAATTGAGTGCCTTTTTGGAAGACCTATCTTTAGGCAGATAAGGCAAGTTCAGAGAGCACCCTTCCCTGTGCTTTTGAAACGAGGGTGAGAGTCAGCAGGGCAGAAGTTCAGGGAGGTTTTGGCTCTCCCTTAGTTCAAAGCACTCTGCATGAAAGCTCCATACTTTGGCGTATCATTTTCAGAGCCCCAACAATAAACTTACAAATTTGCCTATTTGTGTAGACTTGCCTCTTGACGGTCAGTAGTCAGTATTTTTTTTACTCAGTGAAATTTCAAAATTTACAGAACTGAAATCACTCAGACTTAAATTTTAAAATGTACTTGTGTAAAGAAAATACATATAGTAAAATCCTTTGAAAGCAGATATTGAATCTTTCTGAAAAATGATAGGACATTTGCAGTTTTCATATGACAATCCAGTTAAATCCATTTGATTTCTTCCCCCTGTTCTGCCTTCTTTTACTGTCCATTCCTCTTCTGGTAGAAAGAGTTGACTGCCTGTGTACAGGTGGCAGGGTTGTTTTCTGTTCATCAGAGTCTGTAGTAGTAAAATTCAGTTGCTGGATCAGCCACGTGTGTTCTGAATTCTGACCTCTTCAATACAATAACATTTTGCATGATTAAGTCTATACAGTTTGTTCCAAAACATTACCCTGCAAAGCAGGCTGCAAAGCAGGCTGATCCATGCTTGGATGGCCATCCCCAGCTTGGTCCTCCAGGTTCGTGGACAAGGATCTGGGACACTGAGGGCTTGTAGAGAGCAGATATGGATTGGATTAAGCGCAAATGCCAACCCTAGAGATGCACACAGGAAAGTCATAGTCAGCCACACCTTGGGCTTCAGGTGATGCCTGAAGGTGATGACAGCAGCACATCAGTGCTAAGGAGCCGGGGCTTGCAGGCCAAGGCACACCAATGCATTTGCAAACTCCAGAGTCAGCATTAGAAAGTCATTTCCTCCAACACTTGTAGAGAGAGGCTGCTTGTCTCTAACAGTATATGTGCAGTGTTGAAAATAAATCTTTAGATAAGTTAAATTTAACCAAATTTAATTGAGCGAAAAATGACTTGTCAGTGGGGCAGCTCTCAGAACCAGCAGAAGTTCAGACAACTCTGCTCCACAATATGGGCTGACAGCATTTATGAACAGAAAACGGAAGTGAGGTACAGAGACAGCTTGATTGGTTACAGCTAGGTGTTTGATTTATTTGGGCATGGTCTGATCAGTTGGTAGCCTATGACTGATTGGAGGTTTGCTGCTGTGTTTTACTGCTGAGGCTCAGCTATTAGCTACAAAAATACATTAAATTAGCTTTCAGTCAGTTCATACCAAGTTAGGTTGCAGTTCATTACATAGGGACTCAAGGTACAGTGGCAGCCTCAGGTCAAGTTTAGATTGATTAAACAGAGAGGGCAGATGTTAGTTTCAGAATCATGGCTGATTGGAAAATGTTTTCCCTTTCTGGACTTTTTGGGTGGGAGAACTTTCCTTCTCAGATCCTCCAAAAGGCCTTCCTACCTCCACCACCACCAACTCCAAGAAATGTCTTTTTATTTTTAAATACATGCTCAGAGAATACAAAGAATCCAAAAGAAGGAATTAAAAAAAAAAATAACAAACTAAGACATAGTCATTGTTACTACTTTGGTATATAATAATGCTATCTAACAGAAGTAGAAGGTGAATGACAAATATGAGCCACATATTTAATTACAAATTTTCATGTAGCCAGGTGCAGTGTTCATGCCTATAATCCCAGCACTTTGGGAGGCCAAGACGGGAGGACTGGTTGAGCCTAGGAGGTCAAGACCAACCTGAGCAACATAATGAGAACCCCTAGCTCTACAAAACAAAAATATTGTACTCATATTAAAAAAAGGTTTAAAAAGGTGAAATTAATGTTAATAATACTTTAAACTTGATACATATAATATTATTTTATCATACAATCAACTTTAAAATTATTATTATTATTATTATTTTTGAGACGGAGTCTCACTGTTGTTGGCCCGGGTTAGAGTGCAATGGTATGATCTTGGCTCATGGCAACCTCCGCCCTGGGTTCCAGCAATTCTCCTGCCTCAGCCTCCCAAGTAGCTGAGTTTACAGGCACCTGTCACCACGCCCTGCTAATTTTTTTATTTTTCAGTAGAGACAGGGTTTCACCATGTTGGCCAGGCTGGTCTCGAACTCCTGACCTCAGGTAATCCACCCACCTCGACCTCCCAAAGTGCTGGGATTACAGCCATGAGCCACTGTGCCCAGCAACTTAAAAATTATTAATAGGATATTTTACACTCTTTCATACAATCTTTGTTTTTTATCATTTTAATTTATTTTAGAGACAGGGTCACCCAGGCTGGAATATACTGGTGTGATCATAGCTCACTGCAACTCAGACCTCTCAGGCTTAAGCAATTCTCCAGCCTCAGCCTCCCAAGTAGCTAGGACAATAGACGTGCACCACCACGCTGGGCTAATTGTTTCGTTTTTTGTAGAGACAGGGTCTGTATGTTGTCCAGCCTCTTTCATATTGTCTTTGAGACCCAGAGTGTATTTTGTATGTACAGCACATCCTGCCATGTTTCCAATTGAGCTGCTCAATAGCTATGGTTGGCGCCTATTGTACTGACCAGCACAGATGGGTGTGTGTTGGGAATCTTTACCCCAAATTTGGCTCAGATGCTCTACCAAAGGAGGGCGCACCCAGGCTTTCTGAGCAGCTTGCCCAGGTGTGGGTGTGGTGCAGAGAGGTAAGAGGGAGAGCAAGGTTAAAAGCTGTTCACAGTCACATATCAAAAAAAAGGAGTCAGACTCTCTCTATGTATACATTATATTAATATTTATCTCTATCTATCTATCTATCTATCTATCTATCTATCTATCTATCTATCCCTATATCAGACCTCAAGGAAATATATTCAAAACTACATGTTGAAGAAATTAAGCAGAGAGAAGTAGATGGGAAGACACTAAAAATGCAAGACTTAGCAAAAGAAGGCTGTGTACCTACAGCAAAAGGAGACCTGCAGCAAAAGCCCCTCCCACTAGCAAATGCAGCCCAATCATTGCCCCTAAAACAGAAACTTGCACTTGCTGCTCCTTTCCTGAAACGCGCCTCCTGCCCCAAGACACACAGATTCTCCCTCACTTCATTCTGTTCTCTGTTCAAATCTCACCACACCTACCTCTTCTGAGGGGCTTTCCTTGTTCATGCTATCTAAATTAGAGGTTTCTCTGCCCCTGTGATTCTTAATGTCACTGCAAAGCAGCAACCACTTAAAGAATTTGTTTGTAGTCTGTCTCCCTCGAATAAACTGGAAGCTCAAAAGCAGGGAGTTCAGGTCTATTTTGTCCACTGGTTTGGCCCCAGAATTTAGAAAAGAGGCCGGCACACAGTAGGTTCTCAGTAAAATAGTGTTGAGTGAATGGTTGCTTGGAAACAGGGAAGGTACTTGGAAAAAAGGAGCAAGAAGGCCACCATTAGTGGGAATAAGTGTTTTATAAAACACAGGTTATGGTTTTCCTTCTTTAAGAAAAGTAGTTTTGTTTTCAAGTGCCGAGAATAACATTAGGCTACTAAGGATTTCTGGACTGCTTTGGTATTTGTTTTAATGAATAGATGGAAATTATATCTATTTAGCATTAATTTTTATGTGTAAATGGGTACATCCGAATTGCATAAAAGCAGTTCTCTTGAATAATTAAAACATCCTCTTCACCCTGCAAAGCATTTAGCACACTCCTCTCTCAAAAATTCTATTAATGGCAACTAAAATAATAAGGTTTAAATGCAAAATAAAGAAGGCATTTTTCCTTATGGTGGCACAGAAGTGAATACCTCAAAACTGGGCAGACCCGAGAGTCAGATACCAAGGGTTCTGTGGAGTCAACATGATGGTCTCTGATAACATCAAAAGTTAGGAATGTTTTACTAAAAATAATATAGGAAGAATAAAGAATTCTTGTTTACAGTAGAATTCAAACTAATAAATGTAGAAAGAAGGATGGAAATAGAAAATCACCATTAGGTGAAATTATTATTGCTTGCAAGCAAGTATCATCTAAGTATGACAAAATCTGTTGGTAGATGTATGATGAGAAAAAGAGTATTGACATAGTCTTAAAGTGTCTCTCCCCAAGATATACTAATTCCAAAAGAAAGAAGAGTACTACAGGGGAGAACACAGGTGGTCAGACACCACCTAAACAAAGTGATCAAAGTTAATTTCACCAGTACTGAGAGACATTGATTTCATGCCCCTCCTGATGAGATCCACTGAGAAGGGCACAGTATTACTGGTGGAGGATTCTTGACAAAAATGTAGAACCCAGATTTAATCATGAAGAAACATGAAACAAATCTCACTTGAGGGATATTTTCCAAAATAACTGCTCCCAGATCTTCAAATGTGTCAAGGTAGTACATGATTAAGGAAGGCCGAGGCACCACCCCAGACTTGAGGTGATTATAGGGCATGAAACTACATTTAATGTTGGGTCTTAGATTGTATCCTGGACCAGGAAAAGCACATTGGTGGAAAAATTTGCAAAATTCGAATAAGATCTATCTATTAGGTAGTAGTATTGACCAATGTTAATTTGCTGTTTTGGATAATTACACCATGTTTATGTTAACAGTAGAGAAACCGGATGATAGTAATTTGGGACTTCTGTGAACTATTTTGGCCATATTTTTCAAAGTCTGAAATGATTTCAGAATGAAAAGTTGAAAAGAAAGTATCTTTAGGTGGCCAACTTCTGGGAATTACAAACAGGAACTGCCAAAATGGGAGTCAGGAGACCCAGGCTCAAGTTTGAGCCCTGGCATTAATCAGACTCCGGGTGTTTTGACATGGCACCAAACTCTGTCCTTCAGTTTCATCATCTATAAAACTGTGTTCTGCAGACGTTAGGAGTGTTGAGAAGAGGCCTTAGGGCTCTCAGTGGTGAATAGGGGACAGGGAATAAGTGGGTGTGAGGCTTCAGCCAGAGCAGCTCTGCTTTTGCCTACTTTATATATAGAAATTTATAAAAAATTAATTTTTAATTATGCAAAAAATATACTAACATATTTTCCTTGTAAGAAATTAGAACGTTGCAGATGCAACTAAAGCCCCTTTGGTCACCATACTCCCCAATTCCTGTGTATCTTGGAATTGCATTTAAGATTTCCATTTGAACAAAGGGACCCTAGCTCAAACAAGTTGGGGGACCATGGGGCTGGTTAACCCTTCAACACCCCAAACACTCATTGAAGAGGAGTTTCAGGGAAATGGACAAGCCATGGCTGGAGGATGTTTGACAAGGTTGAGCAGAAACCCGTACAATAATTTGGTAAAATAGGGCATTGCTCTGGGTGCTGTGATTCCAGGGAGATGTCACTGCTGTGTGCTGGCTATATGCCCAGCAAAGGGCTGGTGACTGGAAGGACACAGCTTTCTGAGTTAGGACTGGGAGGCTTCTGTACATGTCCAAAGTCAACCTTCATATTCATGGGGAGGGAAGAAGTGGGCTTGAGGATTGCCACTCCTTGTTGGCCTACTCTGAGAAAAACAATCGCGGGAGGGTGAGGCGGGAGAATCGACTGAGCCCAGGAGTTTGAGGCTGCAGGTTAGAAGCTGCAGTGAGCTATGACTGTGCCACCGCACTGCAGCCTGGGCGATGGAGCACTGGGTCCAGTGAGCCTTGACTCATTTAACCCCCACAGCACCCAGTAGATGGTGGCACTATTAGCATACTTGTTTTAGAGGTGAGAACACACACAAAGAGATAAGGAATTGCCTCAGAGCACAGAGCTGGTAAGTGGTGAGCCCAGGTATGAGCCCAGTCTCCTTACTTCAGGATCAAGTGTACCCTCATGCGCTCTGGACTTCTTCCAGATGTTGCTCTTGCTGTCATTTTAGCTTCATTACACCTATCTGTATGTTGGTCGTGGGAAGGAGGAAGCTCACTGAACACTGTGGCTTACCCAAAATTTGTCCCTCGACTTTCCCTCTTCACCAAACCCCAGAGCCACTGGCGGAATATTCAGTTCCTTGAAATCCCCCATGCCCGGGTTAGTTCTTTTTGCAAGCCGCCCGATGGATAGAAGTGAAGGGACGGTACTCCTTATGAAAGGAGACGGGGGAACTTAGTGAGCAGCTGCAGGGCCCTGAGGCCTGTCACACGCTAGCATCCACCGGGTGGAGCGGCTGCGCACGACCGCGGCGGGCGGGCGCGCTGCCAGAACGCTCTGCGCCTCCTGCGGAACGCAGGGCTGCGTGAAGGTAAATGCAAATCAGCTCCGCCCAGCGCTTCCCGCAGAAGGAGGGTTTTCGGTATGCGCGCCTGGTTTCCTCCTCCTTCAGCCAGAATGGTGATTTTATTTTTGCGGTTTATGAACTTGAGAGAGGGAATTCATTTCCTTGGTATAACATGACCCTCTGGAGAAAGTCTTGTCCAAATACATTTTGCTCTCAAACATCGTCCTGCAAGAAGGGCTATACTGAAACGAGACAGAGATGATTGAAGTCTGATTTATAGGTAAGGTGAATTGGTAGGTTTATGCCAAATTATTACATCCAGAGAAGGTGAAAGGGAATGAAAGGGCTCCTCCCGGGAGATGGAAACCTTTGTGAAAAGAAGTATTTATGTTGCACATACCTTTAACCCAGCCAGCAGCCAGGTTACATTTTATTATATTCACCACCAATTCCCTTTTCTGTTTCTCGCCAGACTGTACAATCCCTGAAAGCAAGAACGGGGTTCACGGCATCTTGATACCCCCATATGGGGACGTTTTGGCGATTTTATTTATAAGAAAGGGATTTTACACCGGAGAGGCTTTTAAATCTACTAACATACTGGACCAGCTTTCTCATCCCCACTGGCTGATTAATGATTCCTCCATGCCAACCTGGTTCTCAGACACACCAAGTCCAGGTAAAAACCACCCCTTTGTCCCCTAAACCTTGCAAGAAGCACAGGGTCCAGAATTATGCTTCTTTCAGGTTCTAAATAGCACAATAAAACTAATAACAATAAGCTTTCTAGTTATTGGATCAGGTACATTTTACTTTACAACAAGCTTTTACTTATTGGATCAGGTTCCCTTTAAAGCAATATTTGAACATGATTTCATTTAATCCTCACAACCACACTATGAGGTAGGTACTATCATTCCATTTGAAGGATGAGAAAACTGAGGCTTGAAGATGTTAAATAACTTGTTCAAGATCACAGCTAGTCAGTGGACATAGCTGCCATTCACTGAGTGCTTCCTGTGAGCCAGGCACAGTGACCATCACATTAAACCAATTATTTATTTCATTTAATAGTGCCCTTGATCCTTAAGAAGTGGCCTCCAGTGCTTAGAATTCCAAGCATTTGGTCCTTTGGAGATGAGAAACCATGAGAAGGCAGGGGCTTATTCACCCCTGTATCCAAAAAGTTGAGGATGGTGCCAGGGACACAGATGTTACCAGGGACTCCAAAAATAGTGAATGAAAGGACAGAGGAGGTGCTTTCCTGTGGGATCTTCCAACCTCTTCCTGCCTTCAGGTGAGTCCTGCTGATGCTCCAGCTGCCCTTGGAACAGGGACCTTGGCCACAGTTTCCTTATCTGTAATAATGGGGTGACAATTCCTCCTGCACAGTGTTGTTAGGGACCTAGTGAGGCAGCTTCTATGGCTGCATTTGGCCCTTAGTTTTCTCACTTTCTTCTTGAACATGGGAGCGGGGAGATGGACTCCTAAGGGTATGACACTTGAAGATGTCAAAGGGGGGCCTGCAGGTTTATGTCCTCACTTGTTTTACACCTCACAGAGGTCAGCGAAGTAGGGTATCACCAAAGTCCCACCTGATGTCACTGGAACGAGTGCTCCATGTCTTCACCAGGCCCATGCCAGCCATGAGGGGCAGAACCAGGTTTTCTGACACCAAACCCCAGGTTTCTTCCTGTGCTGGCATGGCTCCTTTTTCTGACTTGGCCAGCAGCCTCTCATAGATGGGGGACTGATTACATAGTTCTGGTGATGGGTGGGGTGATGGTTGCACAACAATATGAATGGATTTAATGCCACTGAACTGTACACCTGAAAATGGTTAAAATGCTACATTTTATGTTATGAATATTTCACCGCAATAAAAAAAATTCATAACATTTTATGTTATGAATATTTCACTGCAATAAATTTGCAGAAACAAATATGGGTCTGTCTTTCTCACATGTCAAGAAGTCAAGAAATCTGGGGTGGGTAGATACAGTGGTTAGTTCAGCTGCTCCATGATGCCATGAGGGTCTGGAGTCTTGCTTTTTGCTTTTTTCTTTTCTTTTTTTTTTTTTTTCAAAGTCTCGCTCTGTTGCCCAGGCTGGAGTGCAATTGTGTGATCTCTGCTTACTGCAACCTTTGCCTCCTGGGTTCAAGCGATTCTCCTGCCTCAGCCTCTCGAGTAGCTGGGATTATAGGAGTGTACCACCATGCCCAGCTAATTTTTGTATTTTTTTTGGTAGAGACGGGGCTTCACCATGTTGACCAGGCTGGTGTCAAACTCCTGACCTCAGGTGATCTGCCCATCTCGGCCTCCCAAAATGCTGGGATTACAGGCATGAGCCACAGCGTCTGGCCTGGAGTCTCTAGCTTGAGTTTTTGCATGATGGCTTTCATGCTGGGCTCAAGGTGTCCTCTGATGCGTCTTTAGATTTTTTCTGCTCAAGAGAGGAGGAAGGAGGGAAAGGGTGATGCTAGCTATGGCTCTGTCTTTCATCAGAAAAGCCAAAGCTTCTCAGCAACCCTCCCAGCAGAATTTTCTTATATTTCATTGGCCAGAACTGGGTGTTTTGGCTTTGCTGGGCAACAAAGGTGGCTGAAAAAGTGGTCGCTAAACTTACCAACATCTACAGCTGAAGAGGGCATCAGGGGAGAAAACAGTTGGGAATGAGTATTGATTGGAAAATCAGCAGGCTGTGTCCAACACTCTGCTCAAAGTCACATGATTATGTAACAGACTTGTTACATAACCATAATTAGGACTAGAGTCTGCTCCTCTGATTCCCAGTCCTGAGATCTTTGGCTTAGACATCTAATACATTGTGTAGTGGCTAGATTTACAAGAAAAAGGACAGTCCTGGAGACTATCTTTAAAGAAGAAAAACTGCATTGCATGCATTGAAATTTATCGACTGCAAGAGGTCATGTCGCAAAAGCACTGGGCATGGTGGGAGCCAGAACATCTCAGCTCTGCCCCAGACTGGCCAGAAATTTGGGGAAAGATCTCCAGTTCTCAGTGCTTATGAAATGTGATTATTTATTTTTTAAAATCTGGTTAGTGTTGTTCATTAAATGTCCGTTAAATACTTTGGTAACCGTAGATGAAAGACCCTGTAGGGGGACAAACACTTGTTATTAACAACCATATGCTGTCAAGTGTGGGCTTATGACACGGGACCACACATGCTCCAAAGGTTGGAGTAGAATGACAGGAGCCACCCACCATTCCGCCAGGCCAGGAGCATAGGGGCGTAGGGCTCCAGGGGATGCTGAAAATCAGGAATGTAAACAAACACCCTTATTGTAATTACCCTGCCATGGCAAGGAAGCCTGAATGTGCACACTTGGATTTTTGGGATAGCAGGAAATTGGAGTGCATTCCCTCAGATCCCACCATCTGCTCCTTCCGTGGGAAGCACCAAGGGGAATTGGCAGGCCCTGCCCATTCTTTAGCCCAAAGCTGGCACCCTTTCTTCTCTGACGAGTCTTCCTGGATGGTGCTGGGTTACACAGATCCTTCTTTTCCATTCTCACCGCAGGATACCATATACCCTGAATATTTCAGCATTTAATGGTAGTGAAGTCAACTTTTCATCCTTGTCTTATAAGCAGTGTCAGGAGTGGGCACTGTTTGGGAGACACAATGCAAGGCTTTTTGAAACTTCCCAACCCCGAGGGTGAGCACATGTCCATATATAGAGCAAACCCTCAATAAATACTAGAGCTGGACCTAAGAGCTGAGATGTCCATGGCTGCACCAGGTTAGAGTTTTATTTCATGATTCTGGGGAAACCAGTAGAGTCGATTCCAGGATAGAGGGTGGAAGAAGTGAGAGCATCCACCCCTAAAAAAGGCACAATGCAGCTCAGTGCCCTTGCAAAGGATCCTTTCTGGTCAGATTACAGGGACATCCCCAGAGCTCAGGAAGACACTGACTTTGGAAATACTATAAGGGGAAAGAGCGACTCTGCAAAATTTGGAATGGGATCACTTCAAGAAAGGGCAATTCTTAAATGACAGGCGAAGAAATGCACCCCTGGTAGACTTGCAAGCAGAGTACTCAAATCAGCTGAGAATGCCCAAAATATGGTTACAAAGAAGTTTTTATTAGTTCAGCCTCAGAATGCAAAAATAAATAAATAAATAAATAAACAGAAAACAAATGTAATCACTTTACAGAAAGCACATACATTACTTAAAAGTAGCACCTTCATGGAGCCATACTGTCTGGTCATAATTGTGTATCAGGTTCACTCATGCTAATGAGAAAGGGATTCCAGATCTTCTCTGCATCTGTCTGCTTCTCACATGGCTGTGAAGAAGCCATCTGCAATTCTGACAATTTTATGTCCTTAGCCATAACTACTTGTCCTCTCTCTTGAATCTTAAGATCTTTTTGCCTTCCAGACACTTACGGTGTTTCTGTGCCATCCTCCTGTGTATTTTAGAGAGGTGGGGGTGAGGACTGCCATTGAAGCTAAACCTGAATTTTAATTTCAATCTTATTATTATTATTTTTTTTGAGACAGGGTCTCATTCTGTCACCTAGGCTGGTATGCAGTGGCACAATCACGGCTTACTGTAGCCTTGACCTCCTGGGCTCAAGGGATCCTCCTGCCTCATCCTCTTGAATAGCTGGGACCACAAGCATAGGCCACCATGCCTGGCTAATTGTTAACTTTTTTGTAGAGACGGGGGTCTTGTTATGTTTCCCAGGCTGGTCAATCATTTTTTTCTAGCCCTTTTAAAATTCAGGCATCCAAAGATTAAACTTGCTTAGAAGTGCAAGTGGCCCTAAATTGCTTTATCAACACCATCTCCAGGAAGTCTTCACAGACATGGGAACTAGCATCTTGTTCTCCAGGAGCTTCTCAACAGGTTTGCATTGTCAGGTTTCCATTTAAGTATCTCTTGCGTTCCCATCCATCACAAGTATATGATGGCACTGGTATCAGAACACTGCGTTCTTCCCGATTGTCATAAAACTGATGTACTTGCAGGCTTGCTTGAAAAGTTGTCAGTATAAATAAAATTAAATTCACATTTTGTGTAGTAGGGACTGATCCTGATAGATTGAGTATGAAACATTCAATACATCCTGGCACACAAATGGTAAATAACAGCAATATATTAATAAATACATAAATTACTTAAATATTTAAATAGCATGAAGGCCCATGGCAACTTGAGAGCTAGAAAATCTATACATAAATTAGCTGATTGTTTCAATGAGCATTTAGCATCCACCTACACGAATAAAGCAGAGATATCATTGTGATCCTAAAAAAAACTTTTTAAAGCAAATCAGATAGAAAGTATCTTTTTGGGTCTATTCCATTGTGTCTTTAAACGTTTTGCTTAATATCTTCCACTTTTCCTTCAATTTTTCATCCTGGGATCACAACCTGGAAAAGAATGCCAAAAGTCTATGTGGGGTGACATTGCAACAGCAAACTCTTCTTATTTCTCACAACACATGATCCTGGACAAGCGGGTTTTGGGGATTTCGTGCCAGAAGGCCCAGGCCTTCCTTATGTGGCCTGGAATTTGGCTGGTACCACACTTGCCAGAGGCTTTCTTGAGAGTTTTCTTAAAAGAATATCTGATTGTGTTACTTCCTTGCTGAAAACCCTTCAGTGGGTTTCAGGGCCCAGGGCTCCCAGAACAAGGTTCTGAATCCTGCAAGCTTGCAAGTCCTCCATGCTCTGCCTCCTGGCTACCTCTCTCTCTTCTTTGTTTCTCTTTAGGAGGCCAGAACCCAGGTCTGTTTTCTTTCCTGCAATATCCCTGTGGCCAGCACAGTGTCTTACATAACACAGGCACCAAATAAATATCTGTTAGTGAATAAATGTATGTTTCTGATTCTGGCAACTGGGTGCCGGCCACCCCATCCCCCTTTCCTCTCCAACGCAGCCCCCAATCATAACCCTGCACCCAGGTGTACTGAGAGTGCAGGTCTGGACTGGGCTTTGAGGGCCTGCTCACCTAACTGCAGGGCACAGATGCCCATTCGCTCCAAGATGAGCTATAGTAGCGGTCCTGGGCCTGCACGCTAAAGCTGGCATTTTTGCGGCAGATGACCGTGGCTGAGGTCTTGTCTGTGAAGATTCTATCTTTCTGAAAAAGAGAAGGAAAGCTGTGAAGGCCCCTTGGCAACATAGTCACAGGGTAAGCCGAGCCTATTTCTGCAACGCATACTCTCCCAAAACAAGTCCATCTTGGTCTTAAGACACTACGCTTACAATTCACAGGGGCGTGCATAGAACTTGAACCACCTACTGGCAGACACTCCACATATAGGTGCAGCTTTTGTACTTTGTAAGCCCTTGAGGGAGAAATCGTTTGACCCAGCTTTCATCTTTCTAGCACAGTTGCCTTGCCTCAAGGCCCCATGGCCAGTCACCCAGTCCTGAGCTGATGGTGAGAGAGAGACAGATTTGCTCTAGCCATCCCTGAGATATTCAGAAATACCATATCCTGATCATTTCATCAGAAAACTTGCCTTCAAATCCTGTCACTGCTACTTAATAACTGTGTAACTTCAGGAAAATATCTTAGGCTCTCTGTGTCTGTTTCCTCACTTATAAATAGGGATGACAATAATGCCTACTTCATAGAATTGTAGAAGTTCAAGGTAAAAATCATGTCAAACTCTTAGCAAGTCTTTAGCACATAGGAAGCACTCAATATCACCTATTAATCATACAGATCTTAAATAGGGAAAGTACTCACCAAGACATAAAATAATATTTAGATAAATATCTACTCCAGAATAGCCTCCCCACCTAATTTTTTTCCCAGAGAGCAACTAGCTCACTGAATTTCTACCACACGCTAAACGTTATGCTGAATTAGGGCTTTGTCCAGTGATTTTAAAAGTGGGGTCAAAGGAGTCTGGGGCTGTACAAAAGGGCCTCTGGAACCTTGCAGTAGGCAAAGGAATTCTGCTGTAAGGCGAGGAAGCTGGGAAGCCAATATCTTAGCCTCTGTAGGTGTAGATATTCTGTTTAATAAAATAATTTTATAATATCTGGAACTGCCAGGAGCTATCCATTTTGGGGGTAATATCTCTTGCCTGTTCTATCATTCACTACATGGACTCAGTTGAAACAGCAATTTTAGGCTTCTGAAGCCCAGGTCTCCTCTATCAGAACTGATTCTGAGTGCCAAGATCAATGACCAATATCAGAGGTGGTGGGGTGGTTAAGTGCATGGCCTTTCTGTCTGGCAGATTGAGTTTGTGTCCTGGTTTTGTCATTTCCTAGCTGGGTGACCTTGGGAAAGTCACTTAACCTCTTTGAGTCTTCAATCACTTGTGAAATGATGATAATACTACTGGCTACCAACCATCCTTTTCTTGGGGTTGGGCTACTGTCCAATGAGCACATAGTGAGGGCAGTGCTGCTAACACCTACACAAAATTCCTGCATCAGCTACAGCTTTGCTTTACCTTGCCACGGTTTCTGGACAAAAGGAAAACCTCTTTTCCACAGAAAAAGGGGGTAAAAAAACAAGAATAACACCAGCTGCCTTTGTCGGGTTAATTTTGTAGATTAAGTGAAATAAACATGGAAAGCCCTTGGCACAGTTCTAGACACATAGAAAAGTGCTAAAAAAAAGTAATTACGCATCACATAATAATATTTCAGTCAAAGAAGGCTCACATATATGATCAGTGGTCCTATATTGTTATAATATTGCATTTTTGCTGTATCTTTTCTATTTAGATATACAAACCATTGTGTTGTAATTGCCTGCAGTATTCAGTACAGGAACATGCTGTACAGGTTTGCAGCCTAGGAGCAACAGGCTAGACCATAAAGCCCAGATGTGTGGTAGGCTATAGCATCTAGGTTTGTGTGGGTACACCATATATGTTTGCACAATGATACAACTGCCTAACGATGAATTTCGCAGAACGTATCCCTTTTGTTAAGTGATACATGGATGTAGTTGTTATTATCATCATTCATCTTCTCACTTTATGGTGGGTGTCCATAAAACTGACCAAGGAATATACTGCACCTGAATCACTTCTTACCTTTTCTCTCTTGCTCTTGCCCTGGACCTGAATGCAGAATGTCAGGGAGAAGTAGGAATGTGGAGTACTCCAGGTGTCAGGGTACTCCCAGCTGACCTCCACCTGCCGAGAATTCTTTAATGGCTTCAGCTGCAAGTTCTTGGGTGGGTCGGGTTTGACTGTGGAAGAGGATAAACATGCTTTATTCTCCTAATAAGGCTTCGGAGTTCAGTGGTTTTGGCTTATGATCTCCTTTGCACCTTTGATCAGCTCTGAGTCTGCTGGATAGTTACTTCTGTGAGCACCTGGCTGGCACATGTGCGGCACCTCTGCTGCAGGTGCTCACACCGCTGCCTAGGGAAGGCAGTTGCTCTCAATGGCCACATCTCAGATCCACATTTATTGCAGGATCTGAGAGATGCTCAGAATCCTCATCACTGAACAATCAGATGGGACTGCACAGTGAGAAGACCTCTGCTTTAATGGTATGGGCCATGCACTGAAGGATCACCCTCTCTGTGCTCATCCCTCACTTTGCACTGAACATGGAACTGAGGTGAGCCTCTCCCTGGGGATGAGAAGATAGATTTTCTATTTACTGCCCTTTTTTTTTGTCTTTTCATAGCTTTTGGTGCTGACATGTCTTAGAGCAGTTATAGTCAATTGTCTCTATGCTCAATGTGCTTGTTTATTCCGTAAATACCGAGCACCCATTATGTTCCAGCCACGGGACTATGCATGAAGGATACAGCAGTGAGTTTCACAAAGACTCCTTCCTCAATTAGGTCTTCTAGATAAGAGGAGGGGGAGATATGCTGGGGTATGTGGTTGGGCTCTGTAGGCCTGGCGCTGCTCCACACAAAGATCACGGCTCCTAGCAAGTTCTTCGCAAATATGCTTCCCTCTGCTCTTAACACAACTGACATCTTTCCTTTTGGTGTCAGCTAAACGTCACTTCCTCAGAGAGGCCTTCCTTGGCCACCCTATGTGAACTAGATCCCACCCACCGAGTACAAACCCTCCATGAGTTTTGAAGCAAGTTCTCTGGTTCTGTTACACTTTATCATGCTGCCTGGTCCATGAATAAATAGTAAAGGAAATGACTTAGATAGGTGAAATCCCTATCTGCCAATTAAAAAAAATAGATGTCCATTTTGGAAGGGTTTAAATTCTAAGAAAGAAGTCCTTTTTCAAATGCTAAGGAAAGATTGGTTGGGAATAATTGCCACTAGTAGGGAAGCCCTGGTTCTGAATATGAATATTAGGCTTGATTAGGCTCTGGGATTCATCATGGAAACTATCTGGCAGCTGAATCAAAGTGCAGCAAAGAGCAGCTCTAGTGGAGTGGATCTGGATTAGAACTGCTAGCTGTAAGATCTGAGATCTGGGGCAAGTTGCTTACCTTTTCTAAGACTCAATTTAAATGCAGATAATAGTATCTACATCGTATTTTGTTTTTGGATGCAGAATAAAAGAGATAATGCTTATCAACCACCTACCCCAGTGCATGGGGCATTGTGAACATGTGACAAATGGTATCTTTCCTTATGGAGCACATATAATCATCCAACACTCACTGATGTCCCTGATGAAGAAGCTGCTGGTGTAGTTTTCATACTTGAGCTTGTGAATGGCATCCACCATGACCTCAATGGGCAGCCTCTCCTCAGCGGCTGGGCAGGCACTGTCCTCCTGGCACTCCACTGAGTACTCATACTCCTTATTGTCCCCTCTGACCCTCTCTGCAGAGAG
The DNA here is from genome assembly GCF_008728515.1 of Papio anubis. Classification (NCBI taxonomy): domain Eukaryota; kingdom Metazoa; phylum Chordata; class Mammalia; order Primates; family Cercopithecidae; genus Papio; species Papio anubis. Next base: position 151,989,980 of record NC_044980.1, read on the forward strand.
TGTAGCGGCTCCACACGTCACCCCTTGGGGGTTAGAAGAGCTGAAGTCAAAGACAGAAATTAGCCTGTGTTACACATTAGGGAGAGTGATTGTAGCCAGTAAGGCAGGTAAGGCCTCAACTGTTGTCCAAGGACACAGTTTCTCCAACTGGGCTGATTTCTACCCAGAAGGTAAGAAACCGCCCTCCCCAGGAGAAAAAGGTTAGCTTCAAGAGCACTTACATGTCTCTGGACTAAATGAATATGGAAGTTTTTGTTTGTTTGTTTGTTTTAGATCTAGAATCCCTGATTATTAAACCCCCTTGTTAAAAACTTAAATTCATTTTTCCCATTTTAATTATAAAATCAATACACAAATCAATACACACTAATTATAAAAGTAAAGATGATAAAGATCCATATAAAGGAAAGAAGTATATGCCTCCTTCAGCCTTAACTGCTCTCCGCAGGTATAAGTATTAATAATAGCTTGTTGTATCCTTCCAGACCTTCCTTTTTCTTTTTCTTTCTTTCTCTCTCTCTCTCTCTTTTTTTTTTTTAAAGAGACAGGGTCTTGCTCTGTCACCCAGGCTGGAGTGCAGCGGTGGGATGAGACCTCACTGTAGCCTCAAACTCCTAGGCTCAAGTGATCCCCTCCCTCTGCCTCCCAAGTAGCTGGCACTACAGGTGTGTGCCACCACATCCACCTAATTTTTTTATTTTTAATATTTGCTGAGATGGGGTCTCACTATGTTGCCTAGGCTGGTCTTGAACTCCTGGCCTCAAGCAATCATTCTGCCTCAGCCTCCCAAAGAGTTAGGATTACAGGTATGAGCCACTGTGTCTGGCCAGAACTTTTTCAATGAATATTCAAGATAATTGTATATCCACATTATATATATATGCACATATATATATTATATATATATAACACATTATATATATAATCCGTGTTATATATATCTCCACATTATATATATCTACTATATATATTTTACCTATAAATATTCATATGGATTTTATTTTTATGAACTAGGATCAAATTGTATACATATGATTATGTAACTACCCTTTTCCCCTCTGAACATATTATGGGGAGCTCTCCATGACAAAACATATAGGTTGGGTTATCCATTTCAATGACTGCACATTAAACCAGAGTATAGTGTACCATGTTTTATTTAACCATTCCTCTGCTGATTATGTCTTTATGCACTTGGAGAAACATTTCTTTAGTAAGCATTTCCTTTTAAAGATGAAAAAGTGAGACCCCAATGCTTAATTTACTCAGTGAAATCATAGTAAACTCAGGATGGTCACCTGGGGTTTGCTTAGGTGATGATTAAAGTAAGTCACATGGGGGTTAACACATAGGTCTTGTATTTATGGAAATTGCTTTCTTAGGGAAAGTCCAAGTGCATTGGACCAACAGTGAACTTCAGATTAGTGGTGTCAGCAGAAGTAAAAGGAGTTGAAGTGGCCCTGGGAAAATTTCGGGAGGCCTCATCGAGTTCTGGAGTCTGCTTCAGGGCCCCTAAGATCTACACCCTGGAGCTCTTGTTTTTATTTTTGACTCCAGGTGCAATTTCAGCAAGTCATTTGTAGCTTTGAATTCTCCTTTTATCCCTTTCTTTGGTGCTATGAGCCATCAGGAAGCATGGCCAGGCAATTTGGATGAGTGGGTTCAAACACAGCAGAGACTATTCTCAGTTCCCAATAATATCCTGCCCTAACACATATATTTATTCAAGTGATTGGCTAAAATCTCCATGTTCTTTCTTCAATGTAGACAAGGAAGGGCGGTTGAAAAAATATGGGTTTGACTTTGTTTTTCCCTTTTTCATTAACTGATAGGTCACTGAGAGGTTGCCCTTAATTTCTTAATGAAATAGTTCTAGCAAAATGCTGAGAAACCAGAGCAGTTTCACTCACCCTCTGCTGCTTTTGACACTGAATGTCAGATCAGTACTGATTGTCGTCAGCCACCAGCAGGTGAAACGTCCAGAATAATTTTTGGCCTCGCATCTTAGAAAGGTCTTATTTTTGGGTTCTGGATTTGAAAAGAACAAAAATTCAATATTTAGGAGTCTTTTGCAGAAAGGTTTTGATTGTGATGAATCACAGGTCACCAGATGTACAGGGTGAAGTTCTTCCATGCGTTCCCTCTTGGGTAGCGCCATAAGGATTGGGAGGGTCTCCTAGTAGGGTGTTGATTCTGCAGAGTACACTACGTACCTAACATGCCCAGCAGAGGCATTCATTTTTTGAAGGCTATCACCCCAGTGCAGAGCGATACACTATTGGTTAATTTCCATTAGCCGTTAAATAATACCACCATTATTTAAAGAAAACATTAGGCTAAGCATTCAGATTGACCATGAAACTCCCTTAATATGAGATTTTGATGGTTGATAACCCAAAGGGTCCAGGAAAGCAAAGGAAAATGGAGGTTAACATCAATAAGAGACTTGATGTTAATTCATTAACTACATTTATCATGACTTGGCTTTTCACTTTGTTGTTGTTGTTGTTGTTTTTAACTCTTATGAGCGAAAGAGAAAATTGATACTATCCAAGGGCATAGAATTACCTTTCTGGTCCTTTAAAATATCAGTGGACCAAATTCCATCTTCCTTTTTGTGAAGGAGCAGGAGCGAATGGCTTAGAGCCTCGCCTCCTTTGTGACAGGTGTACTGGCCAGCATCTCCAAACTCTTTGACTTGGATGGTCAGGGTTTTGCCAGAGCCTAAGACCTCACCGCTCTGGTCCGAGGTCCAGGTGATACCATCTTCTTCAGGGGTGTCACAGGTGAGGACCACCATTTCTCCAGGGGCATCCGGGTACCAGTCCAATTCTACAACATAAACTGGAATGCACAGGAAGTAAAGAACCAGGCTGTAAGCTCCAGGAACTCTGGGACTGTGTTTTATTAACTCTTCGGGCATCCCCACTGCCTAAACACAACCTTGTTCACAACAAGTATTTGGCAAATGCTTGCTGAGATGATCTCAAGGCATTAGACCCTGCTTGGGCTCAAGGTCATGGAAAAGAGAAACAAAGAGTTTTATAGCTGCCATTGGCTCATTGACTGGAAGGCTGCCTTTAATAGTAACCTTTTATTATTTAGCAAATTGGAAACACCTTAATATACCAAAAACTGCAAACAGCACAAGACTCTTTGCCAAAGGTCTGGGGGAGAGAAAGTTTCAGCACAATTTCAGTTTCATAAAGAATATGGCAGGGTACAATATTTAGCAGAATAACATAGTGGTTAAAAGCTCAGGGTGTCGAGAACAACTAACCAAGACTGTAATCCTGTCTCCACTAACCAGCTGGGGGATTTGGAACAAGGTACTTAATTATCATGAGCCTCAGTTTCCTCATCTGTAAAATGATAATAATAACAGTATCTGCCATACATTTGACTGAGGATTAAATGAAAGAAAAAAAAAGCATGTAAAGTACTTAGCACAGTGTCTGCCACACAGTAAATTCTGTGTTAGTTATTGTTATTTATAGACTGAAGAGTCAGCCAGCTGTACAGAGAAACTCTCTTAACAATTTTCCATGGTTATTTAAGGATTTAGTTTCCTTTGTTTTAAATTACCAATGGAGATTTTCATTCTCTCTGTATTATTATTATTGTTTTTAGCTATCTTACACTCTTATGAAGCAATCCAGTAGATCTTAGTCTTCCCATTTAATGAAGACGGGTACTGAGGCCAAGGATCTAAGCGTGGTCACATCAAGCCAGAAGTACAAGGGCTACAGCGCAGACCTTTTGTCTCTTGGCTTTGCAAGGGATGCCTAATGCTGGTGTCTAAACTGGCCTTTGAGGAATGGTTTAGTATATTATTTCAGAGTGTGTCATAGCAAAGCTTCACTCATGTTTTTATCCATGCATAAATTATTAATTGAATAGAATTGTTTAATGTAGTAGCTCCCAAAGCATGATCGATGGAACACCATCAGCAGCATCACCTGGGAATGGATCAGAAATGCAAATTCTCAGCTGCTGAATCAGAAACCTTGGGGTGGATTCAGTCATTTGGTTTTTAAGCTCTCCAGATGATGTTGATGCCTACTCAAGTTTATTAGTCACAGTGGTTGAGAGCCTGGATTTTGGAGTGGCAGAGGCCTGGATTTAGAAGCAGCTCTAGCCCTTACTCCAGTCTTGTGGCCTTCGGCAAGACATTCAACTACTCTAAGCCTCAGTGTCATCATCTTTAAAATAAGAAAAATATTAGCCTTTGCTTTAGAAGGTCGATATGTGGATTCTATAAGCTCATTCACATAAGAGTTTAACACAGTGCCCTTACATGCTTTATAAATGGTGGTTCTTGTTATTGGCCTCCGGATATAAAGCATTGTAGAATATAAAGTCTTCACTTTACATCAATTGGATTATAAGGACTGAATGGATCACAAAAATAAGAGGTCAAAAGCATTTGGGGTCCAACTCTGGGGAAATGATTAGCTGTGCTGATGTAAAACCATGTGGCCCTTTTGACTTTTTCTAGTTTTTTTTGTCCCCCTGACACCTGAACAGCATGGTTACTTTCCTGTCCCAACTGAGGCTCGGAAGCCCTAGATGACATTTGCTCAACAGCAGGGAAAACAGCTGCAGGAGGAAAGCTGAAGAGGAGCATCAAGAACCTGGCACTTAGCCTCACTGCATCGTCTGCCCTCCTAAGTCACACCTCGGAGCGTTTCTTGCATTGATTTTCTGGAATTTCTGTGGTTTACCAAATCAGAAGTCACTAAGGGGTCAAATATGCCAGGGTCAAGTTTCCTGAGCTCACTAACAATCCCAGGGTTGGAAGGGATCTGCCATATACCCCTGGCTCAGGCCTTTGCCTTTACTCAAGACAGTGTCTAAATCTCTGAAACCCTCATGTAGAAGGGGTGGCTGGATTGCTGTCTTCCCAAAATTCTTGAGAAGAGAGGAGTGGTCCCAAATTTCTTTCAGGTACCCATTTCAAGATGGTGCTCTCCAGAATATCAAAAGATTATTTCTGATCATCACCTGAAACTTTTTCATCCTGAATGTATGTCCGTTTCCTCTTATTCAGCTCTCCAAAGACCCAGGAAAAAATTACTTCATGTCCTTGTAAAAACTTTTTCACAAATTTAAGTGCACCGGCTTTGAAGCAAGACAGAAATGGGATCAAGTCCCTGTTCTACCCTTACCAGGTTTGTGACATTGGGCAAGTTACTTAATCTCTCTGGCCTCAGTTTCCAGCATCTGTAAAATGGGATACAGACAGTCTCTACTTCATATGGCTCTTGTGAGAATTAAGTGAGACACTGCCCTCAATAAACATTAACTGTTATTTTATACAATTAAAGATAGTAATTGCCAACATCATGATGTTGGCTTCAATGATAAACATCTGAGGGTCTTTCAGGTACAGCCAATGATCAGAATGCACATTTACTGAGTGTGAGATCCTAGAAGGATGGGCAGAAACCCTTATTTTACCATTAACTATTCTATTAGTCTACTAATAATTTTTACTGATCATTGGGATAATAAAAAGTATCTCTTGAGTCATGAGAGATATTTTAAACAACCAAAATAGTAACACTAGCTGACATTTACTTTCACTTTACTATCCGTTGAGTTGTATTCTGCATTCATTAACCCATTGAATAACCCATGTGGTAGGCATCCACTTTGTAACATCCAGTTTACAGTTGAGGAAATTCAGGATCAGAGGTGACCCAGCTCAAAGTCACATAACCAATCATTGACAGACCTAGGGCTTGAACCCAAGTCAATGTGAGTCTGAATCCTATGCTCCCTCCAAAGTGCTTGGTCAGAGGTAAGTCATCACAGTGCCAACTGAGGGGGCAGTATCATGTGGTGGAATGAGAAATGAACACGGTTGTTATACTTTGCAAATCCTCCTCCACTTTGGAATTTTAATTGTGTGAAACAGCTGGTTTTTAGTAATACTAGAAAATATCATCTGTCTTTTCCTACCGTAGTGTACCAATGTCATCCAATGTGAAAACCAAACAATATAGATACCATCAAGGTGGAAAAGAGAGATATGGCATTGCATTTTCCCAGAGTGATGGCTTTCTCTAGAGGACCCAGTGCATGGTTGCCTATTTCAGTTTGATTTCCCACCAGTGGCTGCCCAGGAGTCCTGGCTTAGAAGTGGGGCCTCCACAGAGAATAATGAGAGGCTGGTTACCGTCTTTCTTCAGTTCCCATATGGCCATGAGGGGAGATGCCAGAAAAACCAGGGAAAACCAAGAGATGACCAGCTGCTGGTGATACATCTGTAAGAAGAGAGAGAAGCAGGGGGAAGAGAAGGAGGAAAAGAGAAGGAAGAGGAAGGAAAAAGAGAAGAAAGAATGTCAATAATTCTTGTTACCTTTGTGAACCATATACACATTCTAGCTACTTTTTTAAAAAAATAAAATCTTGATTCTCCCCTTTCTTCTCCATACTGTCAAGCAAATACTAAGTAAATTACAGGAGTTCTATGGCAGTCTCTGGGGGAAGAACATCACCAAATAGAGAACCGTAGGGTATTTGGGGCTCTGGAGCTGAAAGAGACCTAAGGCAAGCCATGTGATACAATCCTCTTATTTTTAAGATGAGAAACTTAAAGCTTAGAGAAGGAATGTGACTTTCTGGATCAACATCTAGCAGTTGTTTATTTAGTGCTTACTACATAAAGAGCACTGGGCTAGAAGCGGTTGAGAGAGAAAAAAAGGGCTTACCTGGATCCCGCTTCCTAGGAGCAAATACTTTTACTCAATAAATATTTATTAAGTCAGTGTGTTAAATGCCTCCCTGCCAGCTGGGGAGATGAGCCACACATCTGTATCACTGCAGCACAAGGCAGTGTGTGCTGGGACCCCCAGAGCTGAAGGACTTGGGTTAGGGACAGGAAAGGTAACACAGAGGCGAACTTTCAAGGTCTGGCAACGATCTGGTCACCAGTCCTTGCTGGAGGGGTTTAGCTTCTTTTGTTCTCCAAGTCCAAAGATTACTCTCTCCCACATAGAGAACCTAGTGCTTCTAAAATTTGAGTGACTGTCAGGATAACCTGGAAGCATTGCTACAACAGACAGCTGAGTCCCACCCCCAGAGTGTCTGATTCAGCAGGGATGAGGGCCTGAGAATATGCATTTCTAGAAAGTTTCCAGGTGAAGCAGATGCCGCTGGCGCTGAGACCACACCTTGAGAACCACTGGTTTAACCCATGTTCAGGGACCAGAATCTCTGCAAATCAAAGTGTTCATTGGGAAAAGACCACAACATATTGATATATCCACCATGAAATAATGAAATGCATAATTTTGTGTTAAATCAGCCACCATCTGATAGAGAAACCAGTCTAGGTTAGTATCCAGGGTTTATGAAAATCTTCAGATTGCAACAATTACATGCCACTTACAAATGAGGTAGAGATGATTATTGAAACATTCTGAAACAACTCCATTCACCTTGTAGAGCACCCATGGTCTGGAGGAACACGGATTCTGAAACCACTGTTTTACATTATATGAAGGGCAATGCTCAACTGTTTCAGCCAAATACCTTAAAAATGAGCATTCCTGGGTTGGGTGACTGAATATTGACAAATCACAGCTTTGTCAGAACTGCTGCTCACCCTAGGGGGACCTTGCTATGTACTTTATTCCCTTATAAAGTTTGTGAGTGGCAGAGACAGGACTAGAAGTCAAGTCTTCTTGGACACTGCTCAGTGCTGTCACCGCAGCATGAAGTTTTAGGGGCATGGCTATCACTCAGTCTAGGTTATGACTGTAGCAAAGTACTAGCTGGCACAGGGCACCAGCTGGTACATTCACAGGCTTGAAGTTAAACAGACACAGGCTTGAATTTTGGCCAAGTTACTCTCTGAGCTTCAGTCTCTTCATCTATAAAAAGGACATAATACTTATCTCAAAGGCTTGTTGGGAAAGGCAATAAGATAACGTATTATAGAAGGCAACCAATAACATATTATCTGGAACCTAGAGGAAGAGGTGAGGGAACAATTTGGTATTTCTGTGTTTCATAGATCATGGATAGTCAAAAAAGTCATTCCAGGCAGTAGGGAAATGCACACAGAGGTACCGCAATTACATGGGACTGTAAAACCCAGAGGCTGGCACACTGGAAGGGAAACAGTGGAGATTCCTGGTATCTCCTGGTGATTCCTTTATACCCAATTACGCTGAGGTTTTCCCACTAGCTGTGTGCCCAGCCCTTCCTCTGCATGCCTCAGATGCATTTGACAATCTCAGGTGAACTGTATTTCAGGGTCAAGGGAACCCTGGCCATGGTTCTAAGAAACAACTCCCATTTTAGTATCACCTACATTTGAAACCACAGAGCACTGTCCAGGAGAGGTGATGGTGACGGATCACCTCCTTTGGCTCTGGCCGATCAGCTGATACTAGGCAGCGCCATCCCTCAGCCCACATTTCCTCAGCATGGTCAGTTTGAGAGTCTTGAGGATTAAAACAAACTTTTGTGTGTGCAATTTCATAGGTTTTCTAAATTCTTGAAACCCTTGCATGAAGGACAAAGGGACCCCACGTTACATACTCCTACTTCCTGGAGTATGCTAAGGGCTTCCCAACACTGGTGCCAACATTAGCATGCCAATGACACTTGGGTGGGCATCTCTTTTTCAAGTTTTATTTTGTTTGTTACCTTTAATTAGAAAAGGGAGTTATTATTAAAAAACAAAAAGATATAGTCAGAGATGGCATGGGTGGCACATGCAAACAGCCCCAGTTTGAGGGCCAGGCAGACTTCTAGAACTGTCATCCCAGCTCTTCTACTTATTAGCTATGTGACTCTGGGTGAGTCACTTGGTCTCTTTAAGCCCCACACTCTTGATCTGTAAAATGGGCATGCTACTGTAGTAAGGAGTTACTAACATAATTCATGTAAAGTGTCATGGTGCCTAGATGAAGTCAGGACCCACTATTTGCTCCCCTCCTCCCATAGCATTTACTACAATGGCAACAATACAGTCTCTTCTTTACTGTTTGTCTTCTCTGCCACACTGAGTGAACTCTCTTATGCCGTGGATCATGTCTATCTTGTTTCACACTTTATCCCCAGAGTCCAGCATAGAGGGATTCCATGACTTATTAGTAGAATGAAGGAATGTACGGAAATCGTACAACTTCAGACTCCAGTAAAACAAACTCTAAGAGGTTACCCACATTCCATCTAGTATCTTGAAATTCCTTGTTTGAAAAAGTGGGTCATCACCTGGGGGTTAGTAATGCCTTTGTTAAAATGGCATTGTTGGTGCACACAATTTTACCTGGGCAAGTATCAGACGCCAGTACAGTAAAGGTTATTTTTTCCCCCTTCTCACAGATTTAAAAACTCTTCAGGAAGTAATAATAGCTTTTCATTTTTTAAGTGGGGCCAAAGTTAGTTAATCCACAAGGATGGGGAACCCAGCTATCAGTTTGGTTGATATCACAACTGACGATCAAGACCATCACAAATATGGGAGCAAGTCTGATTTGTAACACTGTTATAAGATATAATTATGAATTCAATTACTTTAAGGAATGCATGAAAGGCTTTTTTAAAAGTTTCAATAGTAAGGCAGGCACCACTCACTTTAGCTCTATACAATCCTTTCACTGACGGGCATTAATATTTAGGAATATACTTTTATACATCAATACATACCATTTCAAAATAAGATAAAACAAACATTTCCATAAAATATGCATACACACAGATCTTGCTATACAGTTATTATTAGTTGGCTTTTAAAATGGACACTGTACATCAGACCCCAAAGTACTAAGTTTTCACTAATGTTCCAGCATGTGACTCATCAGGGATGCTTCCAGGAATCCATCAACTCCCTGCTGCCAGGTGCTGGGGTAGCACACTAACGGTTTCTACACCTGGACAACTGCAGGCCCACAGTGAGGGGAGGGAGGAAGGGGCTTGGGAAGTGCTTACCTTGCTCTGGGCAGGATGTAGAGTCCAATGGCCCTGAAACAGATGTTGTTTCTTCTGCTGCTGTTGCTGCTACTGGAGCTTATATACTCTACTCCTTTCTGATGGAAACTTAAACTAGAAACTGACTTGTTGCAACATTATAAACAACTCTCAAAACCTTCTGGGGGAATTTCAAGAAGTTCCTTTTTTGTCTGTCTCTCTGTATGTGTATCAATAACGAGGAGACATCAAAATCCCAGGTAATGAACTAAGAGGAAATGACTTTTGGGTGGGGAAAAAGGAAGGAGATGGAGATGCTAATTTCTTTGGGTTTACATCATGGCCAAGGTGCTTAGAGACAACACTAGGCAGCCTCCCTGGGTTCCACAGTTCGAGGAAGAAGGAAGGCCAAGGGGCGGTCAGATGGGAGGCTGAGTTCTTGTCAGGATGGAGCAACTGTATGCCCAAGGGCTTAAAAGCAAAATCCTGGTTCTTCCCAAGTTGGAGAGGATGAGATAAAGGGCAAAGGGTTTAGTACATCTGGGGCACCTTCCTCCACATTAGTCCTTTAATTTCAGAAACATACTATTTGCCACCCATCTTGGCTCCATGCACCTCTGCCCACATTCCCCGAGTGGGAACACACGCGTGCACACACACACCCATGCACATTCATACAGACACAACCCCGGGGAGATGATGAAACTGGGTATACCACTAATAAGACTCAAATATGTGCACATCCTGTGCTCATAGGTACTCGCTCATAGGGGCGGATGGGAGCAGAAAGTGAAATACCCTCAGGGAGGCATACAGACAACCACACTCAAGGCACCCCTCTTGGGCACCCAGACTACATCCTCATTTCATTTGCACACAAATCTATGACCCTAGGGGCTCCACGCAGATGCACAGGAATAGTGGAATAAAGATATCTCTTGTGGTGGAATTTCAAGTTGCTAAGAGGTATGCAAAAGTGTACACCGGTGTGGACGCCCCCCCCCCATCCCCCGCCCAGTCTGCACGTGAACAGGAACACGTACCTGCACGTATACAGGTACACGCAGACAGATGCGGGCGATCCCCAGAGCCGCCGACAGAGGTCGCTGCGAGACGGTACCCGCGTCCCGGAGTCCCCCCGCGCCCTGGAGTCCACCCGCGCGGGTCCACTTCTCCATCCCTGCTTTCGACCCCGGCCCCTGCAGCGGGGGAAGTTCCTGGGGCGGTGACTGGGACCAGGCCGGGTTTTAGGCGGGCGCAGATTTCCGGGCTAACTTTCCTCGCCGTCTCAGCGCGGGGAGGGGGAAATGGGAAACCCGGCGAGAGCGGCGGAGCTTCCCAGCCGCACACTTCCTCCATCCAGCCGTTTGTCTCGCCGGGGAGGGCCCTGGCAGCCAAGCCGGCATTCCCACTGGTTATCCGACCTTGTGCTCTTGCGGGGGGTGGAGACCTTACCTCCAGCTCAGAGTGCCTCCTCCCATCCCCTGTGTTCTCTAGGCCTCCCCAGACTTTGCTTTTTAGCCTTCCAGTGAAACAAGTTCTGTATCCAAGATATACAATTAAGTGGACAAAGCAGATTGCAGGTATGTTGTTTGTATGATACCATTTGTGGGGTGTGCGTGTGTGTGTATGTGTGTAAGTGCACCTGCACTTTTCACAACTGGTATCTCTGTGGCATATGTAACAACTGAGGGAGGGGCTTTTTGTAAACATGTATTAATTTCCTTCCATCCATCACTGAAGTGTACTGAACAGAAAACTTTATATGAAATTGACGTGAAGTAGTTTCACTAATTTATTTACAGTGGCTGCACCACTACAGATGAGTCCTTGTGTCCCCCCATAAATAAATACATGTATAAAATAAGACAAATAAGATTCAAAATGACACAAATATTTTATTCATGTGTTCATAAAAGCACCTTCAAAATTAAAAAACAAAAAAACAAAACCGTAACGTAAAGTCTCAGTAAAAATCCAGCGCCAGTTATGCAAAAGAAGCTTCAAAGTATGCTGTGATCCTCCCTTTTCCGCTCAGATTGCAGCCCAAGGGCTAGTCCTATATGAAAGGGCCCCCCGTGCTCACCTCCACCAGGGACAAGTAATAGGGTTTTAAGAGGATAGGCTCTGGAGTTAGAGAGCTGGGTATTCACACCTGCAAGTTACTTACCTTCGTTAAGCCTCAGTTCCTCACATCTGTAAAATCGGGTTAATAATAGTGCCTGATCTTAGGACTGGTGTGAAGATTAATGAGATATGATGGGATGCAGTTAAAGTAACATCCTGGCTGAATGTTTAATGAATGGCTGCTTGCACTTATTTATTTTGTTATCCTGTCGTGTCCCAGAAAGTCTTTTGGTAGCTCACAAGGGGACATCAAAGATGACAAAGAGGAGTGGAAGAAGACAGAATCAATGTGAGGAGCCTGGAACAGGGCTCTGAATTGTCCTCCCACAATGAAATCACTTGGCTAGAGCTGAGCCACGAATTTGACTCTGAGCATCTAGGATGAAAAAGAAGAACTGGCACCTATGCCATCTCTGCCCCTCGGGACTGACTACTTTGGTAAGTCCAGTTCACCCACAGAGGAAGTAGTTCTTGTACTTTCTCTGCATATAATAACAAAATTCAGGTTCTTGGGGCTGATGCTTGGGGATTATGATTTAGATCTCGGATTGGGCTCAGGAACCTGCATTTTAACAGTGGAGGTTCTAATGTGGTCACTGGCAGGTTGTTCTAATGTGGAGGCCACAGCCCACTCTCTGAGACAGGCTGTATACTTGTGTTCCATTGCCTGGAGATACAACCTATGCTTCACTCATCTCTGGACACCCTGCACAGCCAGCCAGCGTTCTGGTAATAACAGCTGAATGCCCATTGACCTGATTTTGGAGAAGAGGTTTATTAACATGTCCCACTTCACAATCCAGACCGTGATCCCAGGCAAAATGAACCGATACCGATAAGCTTTCTATGGCTTACCCTATGGACGAGGAAGGTCTACTGACAGAGGGCATGCTGAGCTGCAAGGTTAATGTGACTGATGATTAAGCTGTGAGATGGAGGAAACCCCCTAAAAACCAAAAATAACTTCAAGAATTTTTTTGGCCACAAAAACGTATTTTCTCCTAGAAGAATGCTTTGATCATCTAGTACACATTTCAAATAAAGGAGAAGCCATGTGTACTTATAACAATTAAAATGTTTAGAAGATTACGTAAGCAATACCTGCATGCATCCTACTGTAAAAACTTCAAACAATACAAATATACATAGCATACAATGTCGAAGCCCTGATTCCTGTGGCTTCCAGAGGTTACCATTGCCAGCATTCCTGCAGAGCTTCTCAATGCTTCTCTATGTATTTATATCTATCTGGCTGTATAAATGGGATCATACTGTACATATTGTTCGGCAAATTGCTCTTTTCTTGCAACAGTCTATTTTGTATTCAGTCGCTTGCGGTGACTTCCTAGAGGTCACTTGAACAGATTTCACATCTACATCAATTAGGTTGCCCTGGGTGTAGTTTTCCAAGGAGCTCTGCAGTTCCAGGCATCAATCCACTAAGAATTGATGACATCTGGAATAAGAAAGGTCTATCTTTTCCTGTTTATGTCTCTTAGGAGCAAATAATTTGCCCTACAAGCTCCCACAGCCTTTTCATGGTCTTGCTTATCACCTGTATACCACTCCCTGACAAGGAGAATGGGCTTATTACAAGGAAAATGATAGACAAGGCAGGTTTGCCCTACTAGGTGGAAAGTGGTAGGCCATTGAGAGTCATGAAATCACCCTCACAGGGTTGACAAGAATTGCATGCTGGGTTCTGGAGAGAAATATAGTTATAATTAAGCATTAATTAGGCTGCACGTTGGCCCACTTCCTTGTTGCTCAAAGTCACGTAGCACTAGATCCTGACCATTTGCATCTGCATTATTCCTATAGATAGGATTTCTGACATTAGGGTAATAAGATTTTGTAGGAATTGATTTGTATCCCTATTGTTCCTTTAGATGGGATCTCTGACATTACAATCATAACGCTTTTGTTTAAGAATCACTTAAGTTGTTTTTCAGGTCCCCAATTCTACCCCGTTTCAGTTTGAAAACCCCCACAAAGAAAGGGGATCAGCCTGAAAATACAGCTTCACCCTGTCCCATGACTTCACCCTGAACTCTTCAACCAATCAACCATCTCCAACACATCGGCCCACTCCCAAACTCTTGAAAACCCTATCACCAAATGCCACAAGGAGATAGATTTAAGGTTTCTTCCTGTCTCCTCATTCAGTGACCCTACGATGAAACCTCTTTCTTGCTGCAACCTGGCCTCTCGGCGTATTGACTTGCAGTGTGCAATGGGCAATGAACCTATTATGGATACAGTCATATGTGTCTGTTAGGTGAGCCCAAGTGATTTGTGCGGCCAGTGAAGTGCAGAAATAGGGCAATTGTGTGGATAATGAAAACTAAGGCTTTTTCCCCCAAATGGTCAGTTGCTTTTGAAGGGATACTTCTAGCCTAGGGGTATGGGAAGTAGCTTCTACCTCCTGCCTCATAGATACATGCTGTTACCAAAAAAAGAGTGTAAGTGTTACAGCAGATAGCTAGTCAGACATGAGCAGAGCAGAAGAGGGTCCCCCTGTCTCCCCACCCACCACCACCAGGATTGTCAGGCAACCATCAGGTGAGGGTCAGATGGTTATTAAACGGTCTCGCTAAAATAGTAATTGGTCATAGCTGGTACCAGGGAAAGGCAGTCTCCCAATAGATAGAACACCTGAAGTTGGTGATCAGCAGCTTCCCGATAAGATCTTAGGAGTTGGGCGAACAAGCTCAAGCATGCGCACTAGGAGGGAAAATGGTTGCATCTAACTGGTGTATGAGCTTCTAAGAACACTCAACTGGTAAGGGAAGAATGCCTCAAGTGAACATGTGTACAATTTCAGTAAACATACTGTGTATGTGGCCCCTCCCAAGCGCTGGCAGGCCACTGTGCATGTGCGCAGCCCACCCCAAGAGAGGAATCAGGGCAGAAGGGAGAAGGGAGGCTTCACCCCAGAAGCATGCCAGCATATGCAACCCCAAATCAAAGGTTAAACCACACACCTGAATCTCTCAAGTCCCCCTCCGTCTTCCAAGTGTACTTCTTTCTGTTCCTGCTCTAAAACTTTTTTTTTTTAACTTTTTTTTGAGACGGAGTTGCGCTGTCACCCAGGCTGGAGTGCAGTGGTGTGATCTCAGCTCACTGCAACCTCTGCCTCCTGAGTTCAAGCCATTCTCCTGCCTTAGCCTCCTGAGTAGCTGAGATTACAGCCACCATGCCCGGCTAATTTTTGTATTTTTAATAGAAATGGGGTCTCACCAGGTTGGCCAGGGTGTTCTCAAACTCCTGACCTCAGTGATCCACCCGCCTTGGCCTCCTTCAAAGTGCTGGGATTATAGGCGTGAGCCACCGTGTCCGGCCTCCTGCTCTAAAACTTTCTAAATAAATTTTCACTCCTGCTCTAAAACTTGCCTGGGTCTCTCACTCTGTCTTAAGCCCTTTGGTCAAATTCTTTCTTCCGAGTAATAGGGACAGGAGACAGAGAAATTCTAGGAGAAAAGGGTGGGGGTCTTTGGCAAAGACCCACCCTCAAGCCTGGTGCCGCCGACCAAAGTGAGAACATGTATTCCTGTTTTCCCATTCCAATGTTGCCGTTTCCCAAACCACCTGTGGTCCACCCCGCCCCCACATCCTGCACCCATAAAAACCCCAGGCTCCACTGGCTGAGAGCAGAGAAGGGGAGGAGAGAAGCAGCAGCTGAATGCTGGAAAAAAGCAGTTTGACTTTAGAGGGATGATTTGACGGTGGGACTTCAGGGGAAGAATACCTTCCGGGTCCCTCCCCTTTCCGCCTCCCCTTCCTGCGGAGAGCCACTTCCATCGGCAATGAAATCGTCCACATTCACCACCTTTCAATTCGTTCGTTTATGCAACCTGATTTTTCCTGAACGAGATCTCAGGTGCCATGGATGAGGATGCTAAAGGCTGTTACACTGACCCTCTGCCCTTGCAAAAAGGCAGAGGGTTCACTGAGTTGTTAAACACTTAATCCATCCATGGACAGCAAAGCTAAAAAAAGTGCACTGTAACATATGCCCTCTGGGGCTCCAGGGGTCATGGGTACTCCACCCTAGATGCTGCTGTGGGGCCTGCACAGAGTTTTGGTCCTGCCGGTGCCCAAAAGCATTTGCTCTGGCTCCTGCACCTGCTCACCTGTGTGCTCCCCGTCCCATGAGGGATTGAGAGCTGTGGGCCGAGTAAGCGAGGCACTCCTGTCACGAGGACTATGAAGGGGTCAAGGAAAACCTCATGTTTCATGAGGAGGCAAGAATTGAGGTTAGTTCACCACCACTAACATAGTTTGGTGCCACGCGATTTTGGTGCCACGTGACTTGGATACATTCCCTAGTGGTAACAGAAGGTTCTAGAGCACAAAATTTGAGTGTATATATGAATGGTATGAGGGCAAATGATTTTTGTTTTCTTTTCAATGATCTCTTAAATTTTCTAGAATGTCTACAATGACCTTGTATTACTTTTCTAATCAGGAAAAAAAAAGTTACTGAAAGAAAAGATAAGTGAAGCACATACAAAAGGCAGAGTATGTAGTGGATCAAGAATTTGTGTTTTACAATCTGACAGACCTAGTTAGACCGTAGTTCATATTTCAAATATAATTCCATGTGCTCATAGCTGAGAACCTTCTCCTGGGATGGATGCAAGTTACTGGGTCACTGCTGAAATGTTGTACTTTTACGGATGGTGATGAGGAAGTATCTGTTTTAGGTGTGGTATTTCCTGGAGGCAGAAAACTGCTTGAGTTAGCTCTTTCAGTTTTTCAGTGGGCCTTCGAATACATGTTTTGTTTTGTTTTGTTTTAATGTTTTGCAAAAGATTCCTAGAGTGGAAATTGCCTTTGCAAAAATTATAACAGTGAGAAAATCATGACAGTGAAAGGGATCTGACCTATCTGTCCCCATCTTGCTTCTGGGTATCTTTGCTCATTCCTGGGTGTGGGCCAAGCTAACTTTGGGAGAAATTTAATTAAATGATAATGGCCCTTCCCAGATACTAAATTGCCTTTTTAAAACTAATGAAAGGTCACCAAGTTAGGAGGATGAGAGGGGTCTGAATTCTATTAGGAAGTATGCCTAGCCAGCCATTACTTAGGAGGTTATAAAGATTTGCACCTTCCCCAATTACTCCAGCAGATAACATCACCATTTTAGAATCTAAGACTGGCCTTTGGAGATGTCTTTTCAGGTTTTTGCATTTCTGACAACCGGATGGGCCCCACCCAGGAACCGACTTAACACAAGAAGACAGTTTCCACTCCCTATGATTTCATCCCCAACCCAACCAACCAACATTCCCTACTCCCTGTCTCCCTACTCACTGAGCTATCTTTGAAAAACCACTAACCTCTGAGCCTTTAGTGAGACTGATTTGAGTGACAATAAAACTTCAGTCTCCTGTACAGCCAGCTCTGCATGAATTAAACTTTTTCTCTGTTGCAACTCCCCTGTCTGGATAAATCAGCTCTGTCTGAGCAGGGGTTCAAGGAGAACCCACTGAGCGGTTAGAATCAGCTTCACTTTCAAAAGGCCTACAATGTCCTCACTAATTTCTTCCCCTTCAAAGATGACTCTGATCACATGTTTACAATATCGTCCTTCTACCCTTGGCCCATGATAAGGGCAGAGGGTGGTAGATGCAGTCACTACTGAATTTCATTATCCCAGTAGGCATTTTTGGCCTGCTCAACTGGACTGACTGCAGAGCAAGTGTTCCACTTTGACCTTGATTTTGCCATTTGCATATGGAAACCTCCCCCCCCCCCCCTCTCTAAATGCAACTCTTTGGTAATCCCAGTGAAAGAAATGGGTGTGTGGGCAACTGGAAGGAAGTGGGTGTGTCCTAGGTTGTAGGATTGCTGAGAAGTAGAAATGCTTATGCTAGAAAGTTATGAGAACAGTTGGTCTGGTCTTGCTGTTAGTAGAGACAGGTAGAACAAGGCAAGGTGAGAACAACATGGAGTGGGCAGATGTTTGTGGTGAAGTGCTGTCATCTGTTGTCTGAGGGTCCCCTATCAACATCAACTCCAATCAATAATTATTGAATATTAACCAGCACCCCCTGCATTTATAGGATGAATTGTTAAAGCACCATCCAACAAATACATTCCTGCTGCTACTCACCCTAGAGCACATAGAATTCTCCTGGAGAGAAATGGATTGACCAAAAATTGGAGCCTGCAATTTGGAGCATCCTCCATTGCGACAGTTGATTTGGGACTCACATTTAAGGCTGCATTTGTTTCTCCATTCAGAGAAAATTTATATTAATATTCATCAGGCTTTTATTGTATCTTGTTCTGGAAATCTGCTCTGGAAAATAACTATGACCCCTAGTCTTCTGCCCTGTCATTTTCTCTCTAATTTTTGGCTTCAAAAATTATCTGTCTGTCTGTCTGTCTGTCTATCTATCTATCTATCTATCTATCTATCTATCTATCTATCTATCTACCTACCTACCTACCTACCTACCTTTATTCTTGATGGTACTTTTAAAAAGTAACTCATGCCTCTAGTTTAAAATAAACCATGCTGGGCATGGTGGCTCACACCTGTAATCCCAGTGCTTTGGAAAGCTGAGGAGGGAGGATTGTTTGAGGCCAGGAGTTTGAGATCAGCCTGGGCAACACGGGGAAGCTCCACCTCTACAAAAAAAAAAAAAAAAAAAAAATTAAAAAATTAGCTGGGTGTGGTGGTACATGCCTGTGGTCCCAGCTACTTAGGAGGCTGAGGCAGGAGGATCACTTGAGCCCAGATGGCTGTGATCACAGCGATATGTGATTGCACCACTGCACTCCAGCCTGGGTCACAGAGAGAGACCCTGTCTCAAAAAAAACAAAAAAAAGAAAAAAAATCAAATAGTACAAAGGTTACTAAGTGTGTCTATCTTCTTGAGGTGCCTCCCTGGTCCCCCAGTGTGAAAGTTGCGTATACCACAGATCCAAATCAAGCTGTCCCCAATACCCATCAGACTTGGTGATGATCTTCTAGTCATTTTACTTAAACATGAAACAGCCAAATAGACAGAAACTCAATTTCATTTATGTTTTTTAGTAGGTGAGAGATGTTCCTTTTAGACCTGGGGAGACAGAAAGAATCTTAAGACCTGGGCACCATCATCAACTGGTTATACTCCAGTTGAGGAGACTTGACGAGGCATGAAAGTTAAATAATGCCAAAGACAAAAATATGGCAAGGTGGGGTTGATTAGTCACCAAAGGAATTTACATCAAAGGCATTACCATGTTTGTTATGTAGGTGCCAATAATGATGAAATGCCACTCTACAGTATTTGGGAGGCCGGAAAATTTAACAAAAAGGAAAGTGGCATCCTTAGTCTTGTTGGGGACAGCAAAGGAAACAGACACTGGAGATGAACGGTCTTGGGTTTGGGTCGCAGCTCTGTTCTACTAGCTAGATGATCTTGGGCAAATTACTTCAATTCCCTGAGCCTCATTTTCCTTATCTGTAAGATGGGACTACTGATAATATCTACCTCAGAGAACTGATAGAAGGATTAAGTTACATTTGGCATAGAACATGGATCAATATATGGTAACTCTTATTAAAATTAAATAATATAAAAAAGAAATGTGTTTGGTTGCCAAGGGAGTCTAGTCTTACAAAGTAGCAGTAATAAGTGTATAACACAGCAAAACTTCATCTTTATTAGATTGCTTGTTTAAATAGCTATTTTTAATGTGACCAGAATATGTCCTGAGCACTTACTTTGTGCCAGGTGCTCTGCCACAGTAGAAGGAACACTGACCCCACCAGTTAATGTGCTCACAGTATTCTAGGGGGCAAAAAAAAAAAAAAAAGAAGAAAAAAATGCTAAGTGGCAATGACACGGCAGTGTGACACACCTTGCAATGACAATCATGGCACGGGTGCTTTAGATGCACACACATCTTTGGGGTGGCGGTGAGGGAAGGCTTTCCAGAAGAGATGATGTCTAAGCTGAGACCTGCCAAATGGGGGGTTGACCTGAGAAACCACAGTAGTAGACTTTTTTGGGTATGCTTCCTATGGACCAGGTACTGTGGTGTGTGTTTCGTGTGAGTTTTCTCATGTCGTACTCACAACAAAGCTATGAGGTGGAAACTATTCTGCCCACTTCACAGGTGAGGAGACTGAGGCTCAGAGATGTAAAGTTAACTTGCCATGAAAAACGTAGCTAGTAGATGGAGAATCTGGGATTGAAACACATCACGTATTTGAGTTCATCAGTACCATCTGTCTTGTAAGACCATCCTATATAATGTTTATAAAGTGACAGCAACTCTGGTTAGCAGAAAAGACATTACCCTTAGCTAGGCCATCTATAGGAAGCCAGTGGGAGAAATGGTTTTCTAAGATGTGGGTATGCATGAAATAGGAAGTGTAGATAGCTCTTGGAGAGAAGAGTGATGTGATTCCAGGGGGTTGTGAAAATGAGGCATCCAGACATGAGGATCAGGTAGGGGAGAGGTTGGGGGAAGGAGACCCAGGAAAGAGAGCAACAGTAACTAAGGTGTGGACAGATGAAGGCTGGTACTCATGCTTCTTCTCACTGCAAGGAGAGGAGCCATGTGGCATTTCCTGTCCCACGATTGTGAGCAGCCCCTGGCCCCTGGAGCTTCCCAGGTACAACCAAAACACCACCAGGGTCCACTGGGCTTACTTTTAAGCCTAGAACATGAAGACAGCTGGTTAGAAGGGGACAAGCAGAAGATTGGAAGGATTAGGCACACACACTCCACCATGTGCTTGGTGCCATAGAGCAGTTCGAGTCTAGACAAATTGGCAATCACTGCCTGACATTCTCCATTTCTGTTGTCCAACTGAATAATCAAAGTTCCATAACAGATTC
Source organism: Papio anubis (assembly GCF_008728515.1). Taxonomy (NCBI): domain Eukaryota; kingdom Metazoa; phylum Chordata; class Mammalia; order Primates; family Cercopithecidae; genus Papio; species Papio anubis. The sequence goes on from NC_044980.1 coordinate 152,010,880, forward strand.
TTTTTGGTTTTAATTATGAGTTGTGTGGGGGACACCAATGGGGCTGAGAATTAATTGTCCATGTATCATATTTTGAATTGAGGCTTTTATTCTAAAACAAACAAGAGGCATTGGACCTGTCAGTTTCTGAGGCAGAACCTTCCCCTCAGAATGGTGTGTGGGCATTCATGGGATAGTCCTTGAACACTGTCCTTGTCCTAATAGAAGCAGCTAACTTTTATTTACAGTGCTTGTTTCTTGACAGATTTTACTTCAGAGCTTTATAGTTAGTCCTTTTAACAACCTTTTTCTAGGCAAAGACATGACTAGTAGAGGCAGAATGAGTAACTTCCCCAATCTCTGCCAGCAAGGAGGTGGCAGAGCTGGGATTCTTGATCACAAACACCGCCCTTGACTGTCTCTGCCTGTGGCTAGTGATGCAATTGTCCCACGTGTCCATCTGAGGGGCTGTTTGCCAGAAAAGCCTTCTGAAATGCTTTGGGCTCTACAGGGCCGCAGTTAAAATACCTGTGCATGATTTAAACTGGCACTTGCTAACCTTGCAGTTATTTACTGAGTGACAATTACATATCAGGCACCCAGCTAAATTCTGTTAATGTAGTAAGCAGATCAGACCTGGACTCTGTCCTCCTAGAGCTAAATAGGTATGTGCAAAGGACAAAATGCTATAAAGGAAATGAATAGGTGGTGAGATAGAGAATCACAGGGGAGGGCTCTCTGATGAGGTGGCGTTTAAGATGGGACCTACAGGTGAACCAGGATGAGAATCAGTAAGAAGCCCCTATAGTGGGACAGGGCTTGGCGGATTGGAGGAACGGAAAGGAGGTTGGTGTGACTTAAGCACAGAGGAAAGGGAAAGGTGCCCAGGGAGGCTGAGGGAGGTGCTGACCGAGGCACGTGGCTGCACAGGCCCCATGTAGTGGGCACATTTAGCACCGAAAATATGGAAAAGCCTCTAAGATGAAACAGCCACGACAACCAAAACCAAGACCCAAGTATGCTTTGTCATAGGATCAGGTACCAATGAAGTTCTTGGGAGCTGTGAAACATGGCTGACTTGACCAGACCTGAAGTTTCCAAATCTTCCTTGGTCACAGAACGCTTAGTGCTTCAGTAATTTTTTCATGGCATCTGTAGGCCAAAAGAAATACCAAACAGATTCGTTGATTAAGTAGTTAGGGTCAAATCGCTTAAAAGTCTTTATGTGCTAACAACTTTTTATTGGCTGTTTGAAAAAAATGATACATTGAAAAAATATATATATTTTTTGTATTCTCAAATCATCACAATTACTTACTCATGGGATGTGTGGCCTGTTGGACACTGTACAGCTCCTTAAACTTTGGAATCAGAGTGGGCCCTGCCACCTTCATTTCCTCTTCCACACTGATTTCCTTGTGACACTTGCTTTTTGTCACAGTAACTGCCAAAAACATGGCTTCCCCAAAATATGCCACCATTGAAAGGAACATGATGTTATCTAATGTTGAAACCATGAACAACCCCGAGTTTGTGCAGTGTTCAACAGATATGGAGGATCCTGTCTTTTCCTTGGAAAATTTAAAATACCTCAAAACAGTCCTGTGAATTTATTATGCTACCCTAGGGTGACCTGGTAGAGAGTTTGGAACCACTGCTAGCCATAGTACTTTCAAACTACTAAACTCAGATATCTCTTTGCCACGAAATACCTCCTCAGGGCCATATGTGACCCTGCATTTTGTGCAGGGATTCCAGGAAAGAAAGTTGTCACTCTTTCTGGAACCTGTATCCTATTTGTCCAACCATCAATAGGGATACGTCTGGAGTGCTAACCCAGCCTGGCTTATTTGAATAGAGGAAAGGAGGAGAGGGGTGAGTAACATGTACAGATGGTCAGCAGTAGCATGGAAGCATGTGAGGTTGAACCAAGAGGAAATGAGTAGGTGATACGCAACCATAATTTTGGGGCCCTTGATGAAGAAATGAGTGCTGAAATTCTGAAGGGTTTGTTATTGTGCAGACCTGCAGTTAAGCTGGCTAAGCTTTAGGTGTTGCCTCAGGAACATCCTGCCAGAAGGCAATTAAAGAGTGGAAGAGCAGAAATGCAGAGAAGGAATTCAACACCTGCTCCACCAGCACATTCCTTGGTTGCTCTCATCTGTTTCCTTAGCTGGATCACATTCTTGGTGAATGAGAGAAAGTATGAGAATTAATGAGCAGACCTGTCTTTGGAATACCCTAGAACCATGATGCAATGCAAATACCATAGTATCTCAAAGGACAGTAGCCAGTAGAGCCAGTTGACTTCAAGTCAGTTTAACTTTCTCTTTCTGCATAAAGTCATGTATGCAAATTTTCCAGGATGGCTGAGATGCTGATGAAATGAGTTCCCACGGCAACTGGTAGATTATCCTTACATCATCTTTGTGATGAGCAAAGTTCAGTGAAGACCAGAGGGAAGTAAAATTCTTGCTTCTCACTGAACTTGGACTGTTTACTCAACCTCTGTCTATTGCTTAGTTTTCTCATCTGTAAGATGAGAATAATACTGAGATGGGAGAGTTCACTTGACCTCCTCATGGGACTTGTGACATTGGTGGCTTGTTTACTTGGCCACTTCACTCAAACCCCTTGCAGGAGGGGGAGCACACAGGAGAGCAGGAGCAGGAGCCGGGGTGATTGCCTTTGGACATCATTAGGAACAAAACCTGTATCAGCCCGTGGCAGTGTCTAGGGGATGTCCGTGACCTCTAGAGCCCAAGAGGGCATGTGTTACAAACAATGCTCTTTTAGCATTTGCTGTCCACTGACAGCTAAGTGTTTACCAGCTCAGTGGAGGGTTGGGGTGAAAGCCTTTTACACCCTGCCCTCTTGGTACCCGAGTTCTTGTGCTATGTCCAGGAAGAATCAGGTCACATGGACTTGAAGGATGGTGAATGCAGAGACTTTATTGAGTGGTGAGGGTGGCTCTCAGTGGGATGGGGAGCTGGAAAGGGGGTGGAGTGGGAAGATACTCTTCCTCAGGAGTTCAGCCATTCCTGGCCAAACTCCTCTCCAACCATAGTCTCCAATGTCCAGCTGCCTCTTCTCCTCTTGATATTCAGACAGTTCTTCCCTTCTCTCCTTCTCTGCTGCACTGCTCTGCTCCTCTGCTGGTGGAACTTGGAGTTTTTATGGGTACAGGGTGGGGAGGGGAGTGTGGTGGGCCAGGGTGGTTTTCGAAAAGGCAACATTCAAGCGGGAAAACAGGGATGTGAAGTTCTCATCTAGGGCTGCGGGTCCAGGCTTGAGGGTGGAGTCCTTGCCAGGGACCTTGCCCTCTTTTACCCAGTATTTCCATTCCTCCTGTCCTTATCAGTACAAACACAGACCTTTAAGTTTTTACAAGAAGTAATAATACTCACTAAGCCAAAACCATGGTGTCAGGTACTATGCTGATGTTTTATATACACTAGCTTATTTTATACCTAAAAACAATCTTACAAGGAAGATGTATTATAATCCCCATTGACATCTGAGAAAAATGAGGCACAGAGAGAACAGGTAAGCTGGTATCAAAAACGGCAGGGCAGGGATAATGTGATATGTCTAGTATACGATTTGGTTGAGATTATGCATATGAGATCTTAGCCCATTGCCTGCCCACAGCAGCACTCAGTAAATGCTAGGCTTTTATTATTACTGTTATTTTTTTTTTTTTTTTTTTTTGAGACGGAGTCTCGCTCTGTCGCCCAGGCTGGAGTGCAGTGGCGCGATCTCGGCTCACTGCAAGCTCCGCCTCCTGGGTTCACGCCATTCTCCTGCCTCAGCCTCCCGAGTAGCTGGGACTACAGGCGCCCACAACCGCGCCCGGCTAATTTTTTGTATTTTTAGTAGAGACGGGGTTTCACCGTGGTCTCGATCTCCTGACCTTGTGATCCGTCCGCCTCGGCCTCCCAAAGTGCTGGGATTACAGGCGTGAGCCACCGCGCCCGGCCTACTGTTATTTTTTGTTAATTCCATTACTGTTATCATTTGACCAGGGGAATCATCTTAAGCTTTATGGAGGAGGTGACATTTACAATCAACTTTGAGGGTGGGTAGGCTTTGGACAGACAGGGATGGGGCAGAAGAACATTCTGGACTACGGGAACAAAACGAGCTAAGGCTAGGAGGTGGGACTGTGTAACTTTGAGATGGAGAATAGGGAGGAGACCTCAAAGCAGGACCTTAGGCTCTAAGGGAAACAAGAGAGAAGGATTCTGCTGACAAGACAGTAAAGCAGCCTGCTCGTCTGGTGGTAGGCACTGTCAGCATTCTAGGTTGTAAATGTGGGAAGTGAGCAGATCAGAGGTTTGCTCAACAACCTGCCTAGTGAGCCAAACTGCTTGCTCTTGAGGCCACTTAGTCCTTCTGGGGCAGCTCTTCAAACCCAAGTCCACACAGGCAGGTACCCAGTTCTTGCAGTGATGCCCCAAGCCAGATAAGAAAATGATGTTATGGAGATCTGGAATCCCCACCCAGAAGTCCAGCTTTCGTTCTCATGCATCCTTCCATCAGAAGAGTCTTGTGTGTGTTCAGAGGTGAGGGATGAAAGAGAAACTTCACAGCAGAAGACCCTCTCAGAGTCATGTGGGGATCTGCACCAAGTCTCCTGTTTCTCCCTCTTCCCTAGCGATACCTCTTTTTAAGATCCAAAAGGGCAGGGCTGACTTAAAGCCTTCACTAGGGCCAGACATTCCTAGATGAAAACAAGGGGCTTCTTTAGAGGAAATGAAAGGAGACAGAGATGCGGTTTTGTCTTAAGGTTTTTTAATGTGAACCACTGAGAAGATTCATTCTGAAATAGAAATATGTGTCTGACAGTGTGATGTAAATGCAGGCATTTTGGAATCCCTGCTGGAGAACACAGAGGTGAGTAGGGGTTCTCCAGTGACCTTGTGGGAGTCTTTGGCTGGGAAGCTAGCTGCTGGAGCTGAAAGGGCACAGGAATAGAAACCACACCACTTGGGGTCTTCTGATCCAGTGTTTTCCAAAGGACAAGTGTCATGTGAACTGGTTTTAGACTGCAAAGGAGCAACCCCTTCAACAGTTACAAATCACCAATGGGAACTTTTCCCATTTCAAAGCTACTTTTGAGTTCTTCTGATGCTAAGGAGAAAGTGTCGGTTTCAGGCTAGTGCCTCTTTAATACCTCTCTATCACTTGTTGATCTCTCTTCTTAAGGAGGGCAAGCATTCTTCAGCCTCAGAGGCATTAGCAGTCAATAGCGTCTATTCTAGAGGGTCTCATCCTTGGCTGCATGATGCTATTTCCTGGGGAGAGCTTTAACAAATTACTTATGCCTGATTGCTTCCTCCCCAGAGGAATTCCAGTTTAATAGCTCTAAGGTCTGGCTTGGGCATTAGGATTTTTAGAAGCTCTCCAGACAACAGTTTCTAATTAGAATTGTTTTGTATTATATTTATTAACCTTCTATTAATGGCACGTGATACTAGTTTTCTACTGAAGGCATTGAAGTAAAATTTCCTTTCAACATCAGTTGACTTACATAAAAACAGTAAGTGCCTGTTAAAGGAAAATAAAAACTAAAGGCAGGAGGATCACTTGAAGCCAGGAGTATGAGACCAGTCTGGGCAACGTAGTGAGACTCCGTCTCTTAAAAATAAAAGCCAGGCATAGTGGTACATACCTGTAGTCCCAGCTGCTGAGGAGGCTGAGGTGGGAGGAATGGGAAAATCACTTGAGACAGGGTGTTCGAGGCTGCCGTGAGCTATGATCATACCACTGCATTGGTGTGATAGAGCAAAAAAAAACAAAGAAGAAGAAGAAAAAGAAAGGTAATAACTAAATAATGCAGGTCGTATTTGGATATGGCAAAAACAAAATATGCATTCAGTGAACTTTGCCAAACTCTCTTCTGGTTCTTGCTTAGCAGTCCCATTCCTGTCTTCTTTGGGCCCAGATTCCCCAACAATGAAATGGGAATAATGATCCCAGGTCGCATTTCTCTCTGGGCTTACCCTGGGAATCAAATGATTGAGTTTTGGTAAGTGTTATTTGATAAACAAATATGAGGAAGGAAATAAAAGGGAGAAGATCAGTGCTGAAGAGATGGGTAATTGGCAGATTTACACAGAACTGGATTTTTCGGGTATGTTAAACCAGGCTATTTGGAATTTCTGAGTTCAAGTACCATCTTCTCTCCCTCCGCATCAGAAAGAGCCACTGGTCTCCATTAAAGGTATCATGAGTGCCAGTAATGATTTATTTCTCCAGTGGCAATAAACTAAAGAACTTTGAAAGTCCCACCAAGACTCCCAAAGATAGCGTGTTAGTATACAAGCTGAACAGCCTGTATTGCAGTCCCTCAGGGTCTTCTGGACAAAGCATTGCAGGTGTGAGGACTGGCCTGGTCCTCTGCAGGCTGAATTAGATATGTCCCTCCCATGTGCCCCCGTTTCTTCATCAGGAAGATGAGGGGCTTGGACTAGTGTAGGATCAGATATAAATGCAAATACCTCCAATACCAAGGAGGTAACTCAGGTGTGAGGCTCTGCTAAGGGAATAGGGAGTGGTCAGGCCTACAGCAAAGTAGAGAGCACAGTCCCACAATAAAGATACTTAGATTCAAGTTTTGAAAACCATGGGGTTATTAAACAACAGTTTGGCAAGGTGACAGTTGGTGATTCCTGGATATGATGGTTTCTAAGATTCATTTCTAAAAATAATTTTATAATAGTAAAATAAATCCAAGGAGTCTACTGGGAATTTTTTATATGACTGCTGTACTCAGTGGTACCCAGGGGCTTCCCTGATAATAAGAACTAACACTTAGAATAAAAGCTAACATCCGAATGCTAAGTTCTTTAAAGACCATTTAATCCTCACCATAACTGTATGAAGCCAGTACTATTATTACAGCCTTATATAAGGAAGTTGAGATTCAGAGTGTTTAAGTCATTTGTGTAAAATCTCTAGAGCAGCACTGTCCAATAGAAATATAAAGTGAGCCATGTATGTAATTTTGAATTTTTTTAGTAGCCATATTAAAAAAATAAAGAGAAACATGACATTCATTTTAATGATATATTTTATGTAAACCAATATATAGAAAATATTATCATCTTAATATGTAATCAATGTGAAAATTAATGAGATGCCTTGTGTATTTTTCATGCTGTCTTTAAAATTTAGAGTTTCTTCTTCTTTTTTTAAACAAATAGCCTTATTGAGATATAATTCACATACTATACAGTTTGCCCACTTAAAGTATACAATTCAATGGCTTTTAATATATTCATATATGTGTCACAATTTTAAATTAAAATTGTATAAAATTTAGTATATTCACACATGGTTACACACATATGGTTATACATATGTTAATATACGCAATTATGTATAATTGTGTATACACAATTGTGTAAATTTTATGCAAATGTATATTTATTATTTATTTATTTGATATATAAATATTATTATTTATTTGAGACAGGGTCTTGCTCTGTTGTCCAGGCTGGAGTGCAGCGTTCAATCATAACTCACCGAAGCCTGGACCTCCTGGCTCAAGCAATCCTCCTGCCTCAGCCTCCTGAGTAGATGGGACTACAGGCATCTACCACCACACTCGGCTAATTTTTAATTTTTTTGTAGAGATAGGGTCTCACTCTGTTTCCCAGGCTGGTCTTAAATTCCTGGGCTCAAGTGATCCTCCACCTCAGCCTCCCAAAATGTTGGGATTATAGGTGTGAGCCACTGTAATTTTAGAAACTTTTCATCCCTTTGAGTTGAAATCTCATATCTTTTGACTAGCACTCACCTACTACCCTGGCCCCGTCCTCAGCCATAAACTACCCCAATCTAATTTAAATCTCTATAAATGTCTCTATTCTTTTCCATGTGACTATTCAGTTATCCCAGCACCATTTGTTGGAAAGACCATTTTTCCCCCACTGAAGGGTCTTGGCACCCTTGCCAAAATCAGTTGACCGTAGACATATGGGTTTATTTCTGTGCTCTCAATGTTGTGTTCCATTGATCTGTATGCCTATCCTTATGCCAGTACCACACCATCTTGATTATTGTTGTTTTTTAGTAAGTTTTGAAGTAGAGAAGTTTAAGTCCTCATACTTTATTCTTCTTTTTAAGGATGATTATGGCTATTTCAGGTCTCTTTTAATTCCGTATAAGTTTCTAAATCAACTTGTTGATTTGTACAAAGAAGTCAGTTAGGATTCTGATAGGGAATGTGTTGAATTTACACATCAGTTTGGGGAGTATAACAATGTTAAGGATTGGAAAATCCATGATTATAGGGTTTTCTCCATTTATTTAGACCTTTTTTATTTTCTCAACAATGTTTTGCAGTTCTCAGCATATAACTTTTGCATTTCTTTTGTTCAGTTTATTCCTAAGTATTTAATACTTTTTGATGCTATTGCAAATGAATTTTCCTATTAATTTTCATATTGATCATGGCAATTGTATAAAAATACTATTAATTTTTGTATATTGATCTTGTTTCATGCAAACTTGCTGGGATGGTCAATTTTTTGTGTCAGCTTCACTGGGATATGAGGTGCCCACTTATTTGGTCAAACGTTATTCTATGTGCTTCTGGGAGGATGTTTTGGATTAGTTTGACATTTATATTGATAGAATGAGTAAAGTAGATTTCCCTTCGTAATGTAGCTGAGCCTCATTTAATCAGTTAAAAGTCTGAAGAGAAAAAAAGGCTGACTCTCCCCACAAATAAAAAGGAATTTCTTCTGTCTGACTACCTTTGAGCTGTAACATCTGTTTTTTCTTGCCTTTGGATTTGAATTGAAACATTAGCTCTTTCTGGGTCTTGAGTCTGCTGGCTTTCAAACTGGAACTACAACATTAGCTTTCCTGAATGCAAATCAAAACCACAATGAGATACCATCTCACACCAGTTAGAATGGCGATCATTAAAAAGTCAGGAAACAATAGGTGCTGGAGAGGATGTGGAGAAATAGGAACACTTTTACACTGTTGGTGGGACTGTAAACTAGTTCAACCATTGTGGAAGACAGCAATTCCTCAAGGAATTCCTCAAGGATCTAGAACTAGAAATACCATTTGTCCCAGCCATCCCATTACTGGGTATGTACCCAGAGGATTATAAATCATGCCGCTATAAAGACACATGCACACATATGTTTACTGCGGCACTATTCACAATAGCAAAGACGTGGAACCAACCCAAATGTCCATCAATGATAAACTGGATTAAGAAAATGTGGCGCATATACGCCATGGAATACTATGCAACCATAAAAAAGGATGAGTTCATGTCCTTTGTAGGGACGTGGATGAAGCTGGAAACCATCATTCTGAGCAAACTGTCACAAGGACAGAAAACCAAACACCACATGTTCTCACTCATAGGTGGGAATTGAACAATGAGAACACTTGGACACAGGATGGGGAACATCACACACCAGGGCCTGTCATGGGGTGAGGAGGAGGGGAGGGATAGCATTAGGAAGTATACCTACTGTAAATGATGAGTTAATGGGTGCAGCACACCAACATGGCACATGTATACATATGTAACAAACCTGCACATTGTGCACATGTACCTTAGAAATTAAAGAATATATATATATATATATATATAGCCACAGAATTCTTTTGTAAGTCAAAAAAAAAAAAAAAATTAACTTTCCTGGTTCTCAGACATTTGGACTAGGACTAGAACTAAGCCATTATCTCCCCTTGGTCCCCAGCTTGTAGGCTTCAGATTTTAGGACTAGTCAGCTTCCATAATCACATGAGCGAATTTCTTATAATAAATCTCTTTTTCTGTCTCTCTGTGTGTGTGTGTGCGTATGTGTGTGTGTGTCTGTGTGTGTATAATATATATACATTCTCTTGGTTCTGTTTCTCTGGAAACCCTGATAAATTATACTTGTTGACTCAAATAATTTCTTGCTGGTCTTAGAATGTTTTATATTCAAGATTATGTCATGTTTGAATAGAGATAATTTTACTTCTCTTTTCCCCGATCTGAATACCTTTAAATTCCTTTTTTTTTTTGCTGTCTAATTGCACTGGCCAATACTTTCAGTATAATGTTAAACAGAAGTGGTGAGAATAGATATTCTTGTCTTGTTTCTGATCTTAGGGGAAAACATCCAGTTTTTCATCACTAAGTATGATGTTAGCTGTGAGTTTTTTCACAGATTCTCTTTATTAGGTTGAGGAAATTCCCTTCCATTCCTAGCTTTTTTGAGTTCTTATTCTTTTTAATATTATAGGAGAGTTTTGGGTTTTGTAAAATCTTTTTAAAGCATCTATTGAGAAGATTATGTGTCTTTTGTTTTTTATTCTATTGATATGGTGTATTATATTGATCGATTTCTCAATGTTAAACCAACCAATCTTTCATTCCAGGGATGAGTCTCACTTGGTTATGAAATGCAGTCTTTTTGTATGTTGCTGGATTTAGTTTGCTAGTACTTTGTTCAGAATTTGTACCTCCATGTTCTTAAGAGATTTTGGTCAGTAGTTTTTTTTTTTTGAGATGTGTTTGTCTGGTTTTGGTATCAGGGTAATACTAATTTCATAGAATAAGTTAAGAAGTGTTTCCTCCTCTTTTATTTTCTTGGAAGAGCTTGTGAAAAATTGACATTAGTTCTTCTTTAAACGTTTGGTACAATTCAGCAGTGAAGCCATTTGGTCTTAAGCTTTTCTTTGTGGGTAATTTTTTGATCACAAATTCAATTTCTTTACTTGTTAGAGGTCTACTGAGATTGTTGGTCTAAGATGGTTGAAGTTATTTAATTTATTGACATGTAATTGTTCATAAGAATATTATAATTATTTTGAATCATTTATAATCCTTTTTATTTCTATAAGGTTGGTAGTAATGTTCTGTCTTTTGTTTCCGGTTCTAGTAATTTGAGTTTTCTCTCTTTTCTTCTCAGCAGTCTAATTAAAGGTTTGTCAATTTTGTTGATCAAAATTGATCAAAAGAACCAGTTTTTGATTTCATCAATTTTTGTAATGGTTTCTTTATCCTCTATTTTATCATTTTCCATTCTAATCTTTATAATGTCCATCCTTATGCTTGCTTTCAGTTTCATTTGCTTTTCTTCTTCCAGTGTTTTAAGGTTAGGTTATTGCTTAGAGGTCTTTCTTCTTTTTTAAATATATGCATTTACAGTTCTAAATTGTCCTCTGAGCAGTGATCCAGCTACATTACTTAGGTTTTGGTATGTCATATCTTTATTATCTTCTTTCTCAAAGTACTTCTAATTTCTCTTTTGATTGTTTCTTTGACCGATTGGTTATTTAGGAGCATGGTGTTTAGCACCCCTTAAATTGAAGTAATTACATTTCAAGTGCCTAATAACCACTATGGCTGGTGGTTACCATATTGAACGGTGCAACTTTATAGAGTTATTCAGTGATGCAAGTTGGGAGGTGAACCTGGTTTATCTGATTCCAAAGAAATAATGCTTGCAAACTGTCTCTCCAATATGTTAAATGTGTAAAATAGCAAGCCTTGCTAATTAGCCACTTTAGGAAGTTTAATTACTTTATTTTGGGAAAGTAATTTTAAACATTTTACTTTTTAAATTATTGAACAATTTTTTATTTGTATATACTTTTAGGCATACAACATAATATTTTAATATCCTTTTACATAGTGAAATGATGACTACAGTCAAATAAATTAACATATCTATCACCTTTTATAGTTACCTTTTAAGCTTTAAAAAATTTTAAACGTAGCACACATATAGAAAAATGCACAAAGTATAAATGTACAGCTCAATAAATTATCACAAAACAAACACGTATGCATTCACCACTCAGTTCAAGAAATGGAACGTTGCCAAGTACTCCAGATGTCCCATCTGTGCCACGGCCCAATCTGTATCCTTCTCTTCCTCTGAAAGTGATCATCTCACTTGTAACCAGAGTTGGATTTACCATTAAGACAATACAGCCTAAGCTATAGGGGCCCTTATTTACACAGACCTCTTCCAAAGCCCTAAGGTGGGGTGGAGTGCCCAGTCAAGTGTTCATATGGTCATTTGTCATCATTTTTATGTGTTTTTGTAAATTTTACATAAGGAGAATATTTTGACCATAGTCACTTAAGGTGGTGGTGCTTTCTACTCTGACTTTCCTGCCTTCACATTTTGCCTTTTGTTGAGTGGTAATGAAATAGCTATTGATGTTTTTTGACATTTGTCCAAGCCTTAGACTCTGAGCGTAGGGGAGTTGAGGATATATTTTATTGAGGTCAGCCAGATTTATTTATGTGGCTCCAAGTCACTTCCATATTCAAACAGTTAAGTTAATGTAGGATTGTATATCATAATTTATTTATATATTCTCCTGCTGATGAACATTGGGTTTATTTTGAGTTTTTGGTTATAACAAATTATACTGACATATCATCTTTGTACATTTCTTTTGGCAAATATACATACACGTTTCATTTTCCTTTTCTTTCTTTTTTTCTTTTTTGTTTTTTGAGACAGGATCTCACTCTGTTGCCCAGGCTGGAATGCAGTGATACGATCATGACTCAGTGCAGCCTCAAACTCCTGAGTTCAAGTAGCCTTCCCACCTCAGCTTTCTGAGTAGCTGGGACTACAGGTATGTACAACCACACTCAGTTAATTTTTAAATTTTTTATAGAGACAGAGGTATCACTCTATTGCCCAGGCTTGTCTTGAACTCCTGGGCTCAAATGATTCTCCTGCCTTGGCCTCCCAAAATGCTGGAGTTACAGGCTATGCATTTCTTTTTGATATACCTCTCTAGGAATGAAACAACCAGCTCATAGGGTAATTTGTATGTTCAACTTTGGTAGACATACCAAACTGGTTTCCAAAGTGGGTATAAACACATGTTCCTACAAGTAAGCACATGAGGGTTTCCTTTGCTTTACACCTTTGCCAAAAATAAATTAAAAGAATGAGTAGTTTTTGCATTTCAGTAATTCTGATGAGGTTGTAATGTTATTTCATTCTCATTTAAATTTGTATATCCCTGATTATTTTTGAGGCCAGGCACGTTGTCAGTCTATCAGTTATGCTAAGTTTCTAATCCATTTGTCCATTGGCTGTCTTACTTTATTGATTTGTAGAAGCCCTTAGTTTTGGCATGAGCTCTTTATCAGTTACATGTGTGGCAAATATTTTCTCCCACTCAGGGACTTGCTGTTTCACTCTCTTCATGGTAGGTTTTGATGACCAGAAGTTCTTACATTTGATTTAGGCTAATTTATTAATCCTTTTGTTTCAGGTTAGTATTGTTTTATTTAAAAACTATTTCCTGGGCTGGCTCACATCCCAGCACATTTGGAGGCTGAGGCAGGAGGATTACTTGAGCCCAGGAGCTCGAGACCAGCCTGGACAACATAGGGAGACCCCATTTCTATAAAAAATTTAAAAATTAACCAGGCGTGGTGGCTCGTGCCTGTAGTCCTAGCTACCTGGGAGACTGAGGTGGGGGCATCTTCTTGAGCCCAAGAGGTTGAAGCTACAGTGAACCATGATGGCACTACTGCACTCCAGCCTGGCCAACAGAGCAAGATCCTGTCTCAAAATATACAAAATAATAAAAAATAAAAACTATTTCCACACTGCAAAGTTATGAAGATATTCTCCTATTACCATAGGACAATGCTTCCTTTCTAAAGCATTATTGGTTTGTCTTTCAGATTTAGATATATAATTCACATAGACTTGATTTTTATGTGTAATGTGAAGTAAAGGTCAAGTTTCATTTTTCTTATGTGGATATGCAGTTAACTGAGTACTACTTATTGAAAAGATTGTTTTTTTTGTCCACTAGTTTGCAGTGACTCATCATTAGACAAGTATCTATACATTCATGAGTTATCTCTTCTTCTCCATTGATCTACTGGTCTACTCTTGTGCCAATACTATGTTATGTTAAAATCTTAAAATAAATCTTTTTTTTTTTTTTTGAGATGGAGTCTCACTTTGTCACCCAGACTGGAGTGCAGTGGTGCGATCTCGGCTCACTGCAAACTCCTCCTCCTGAGTTCAAGCAATTCTTCTCCCTCAGCCTCCAGATTAGCTGGGCTTACAGGCATGTGCCGCCACACTGGGCTAATTTTTGTGTTTTTAATAGAGATGGGGGTTTCACTATGTTGGCCAGACTGGCCTCGAACTCCTGACCTCAGATGATCTGCCTGCCTCAGCCTCCCAAAGTGCTGGGGTTACAGGGGTGAGCCACCGCACCTGGACTAAAATAAATCTTCTAATGAGTAGAAGCAGTCATTCTGTCTTATTTTTTCTCTTTCAGAATGTCTTGATTATCGTTGGTCTTTCACATTTCCATATCAATTTTAGAGTCAGCCTGTCAATTTTCATACAAATCCTATTGACATTTTATTAGGATTACATTGTATCAGTAGATCAATTTGAACAGAACTGGCACATGGATGATACCCAATATCATAAATTTGTTATATTTGGTATTTACAAATCAATACATGTAATCTACCATCTGTTTAATTTATTAGTCTATGCCTGACTTCTTGAGATGAAAGCATAGATCATTGTTTCTTCCCCAGCCTTTCTTCTTTCTTAACATATTCATTTTAAGGTTACAAGTTGCCCTATGAGCATGACTTTAGTTGGATTCCCCAAAGTAATTAGTTAGTTAATCAATTTGTTGACTGATTGATTGTCACACTGCTAGCTCCTCTCAGACTACCCAGTCTTCCTCATGCCCAAAGTGCTCTCATTCCATTCATGGTAATGCCCAAAATCTTTACCTTGGCACACTCATTTCTCCATGATCTGCCCCTATTCCCTAATTGCTGTCAACTCCTACAATTTGTTCGCTTATCCACCTTGCTCCAACCACACTGGCCTCCTTACTGTTCCTCAACAACATCAAACACACTCCTGTCTCACAGCCTTTGCCCTTGCTGCTGCCCCTATCTGGAAGGTTTATACTTTAAATAGCCAAAAGAGTTTTACTCTTCCTTCATTCAGGTTTGAGCTGAAATGCACCTTTTTTGGAAAGACCTTCCATGACTACGCTGTATAAAATGGCATTCTCTAGCACTATCACCCATACTTTGATTCTATTTTTCTTCATAATGATACTTCCCAACTGACACAAAATTAATTTACATGTTTATTTATTGTTTGGCTACCAAGTTTTCTTTTCTCTCTAGAATATAAACTTCATGAGGATAAGGATTTTTTGTTCTGTTTTATTTACTTCTGTATCTCCAAAGCCCACAAAATGTGTGGTACATGGTAGATGATTTATAAATACTTGAGTGATGGATTCTGTACTTGGCATCAGAAGATCTGGATTAAATAGTTCTGAATCTGCCACTTATTAGCCATGTGACCATGGGCAACCAAATGAAACTTTCTAAGCCTAGATTCCTTTAATGGTATAGTGGAATAATAATTATTGCCCCTGAGATACTGGGTGTAAAAGTACTTTATGAAGTATATAAACCCATCATAGACATTTTTGATATTATAGTCAGAAAATGTACTGCTTGTCCCAAATTTCTTTCTATTTGGACTTCCTTGGTGATAAACATTC
This sequence comes from Papio anubis, assembly GCF_008728515.1. Lineage (NCBI taxonomy): Eukaryota > Metazoa > Chordata > Mammalia > Primates > Cercopithecidae > Papio > Papio anubis. The sequence continues at coordinate 152,026,432 of NC_044980.1, forward strand.
TCAGGAGAAGTTTTGTTGTGAACATTTTGGACATTTTGTTGTGTTTGGCTCTAGCTAAAACATGAGCATTTGTTCCTAGAAAGGATAACATTTTTACACTTCTGTTGCCATTAGTATGTGAGCAGTAATTAATATATGAACTCATTGTCACTGATGACATGGGATATGGGTGGGTAGGTTTTGGTGGAGAAAGCACTAAGCAAATATCTAGAGCATTGCAGGGAGGGGAGTGCTGGAAAGGTCATTCTAAGTGGGTGCCTGGGGAAAAAATTTAAAAGTTCTTTATTAACCAGGTTAGGCTATGTTACACTGCAGCACAAAACAACCTCAAATTCTCAGAAGCATATCAGGAAAGGTTGATTTCTTATCCAAATAGTCTTCTGTGGTTCCATAGTACTCTCCAGGGGTTGGGAGGAAATAGTTGTTATTATTTCACATGCCTATGGGGGAACTTTTTAGGGAGTCTTAGTTAAACAACTTTGATAAATTTAATAAAGTTTTGTAAGACTACCACAGTACAAATCTATCTTGGCAAAAGATTTTACAGTTTGCATAGGAATATGCTTGACGATACTATTATTATTTTGTAGCCCCTTTGACATAGAGTTTAGGTACAATTATCACATTTTCTAACTGCAAGTTGTATCATGTGTTTTGATGGATATGTATGTTTTTGGGGAAATGGGACTTAATATTTGAATTAGAACCTTTAAAAGAATGCTGCCATTTATTGAGCAATTATTGTGTACCAAGTAGCACAGCAAAAGTTTTGAATACCTTATCTCATTTGATGTTCAAAACAGCTTCCTGAGGGAGATACTATTACTACATTCACCTTATAGTGAGGAAACTGATGTTCAGAGATGTGGAGTAATTTGTCTCCAGTCACACAAGTAAGTGGAAGAACTCAGGCCAAATTCAGGTCTGTTTGACTTCAGAGCTTGTGGTGTTTACCACAACACAACGCTACCTACCTCTTCCCAGATAATATATTCTGCATGTATAATTGCCTTAGGTCTATCAGCAGCCCAAAATAGATGATGACAATGAATATATTAATGTAGAAGGGTTATATTAATGATCTCACAACATTTGGACCTGAGTGTAGAATCCCAAAGATGTTCTGTTGTATATGTTTAACATTCTCAGCGTCACAGTCACTCCTTTGGGTTAAGACTTTGCCTGTGATAGACCCAGGTAAAATGCAACTATCCTTCCTGGGAGCGAAAATAAATTAACACAATCACTATGACCAGCAAGAAATAGCTGATTTCTGTCATCAGGGAATAACCAAATGAAGAAGACAAATTTAAAATAGTTTGTTAGAAAGCAATTTAATATAATATATAATCAAATGAGAACTTAAATATAACTGAGTGGAAGTTATATTTTGCGTAACTATAATGGGTAGGCCAGTGAGGGAAGGGTTTTATAATTGAAAATAGTTATCAGGAAAGGATTCTTGGAGTAGTTGGCACTTGGTATGAGTCTTGAGTCACTTGGAAACCAGGTACTATATGTGTCTAATCATCCTGATTTTAAAAACCTATACGTCTCTCTTTTTTTTTCTGCCCATAAGAGTCCACCTGTTTCCATCTTCTGTTTCTCTGCGAAAATGCTGCTGCTTTTCACTGTAATCATGTGACTTGAATGGGAGCTGCCATCTTTTTAGAGCTCTTTCTCCTAGACAGTGTTGACTGGCTCAGAGACAGGCACTTGATTTAGTCCAGGCTAATCAGAATACTCAAACTTATGTCCACATTGGTGAGTTCAGTGATAAGTACCTGACCCAGGATTAGTCAATTCTATCAATTGGTAGGATATTTGAGTTTGAGACTAGAAAAAGTGAATCTCAATGCTTCTATGGGTTTTGCTTTTGTGTTGTAAGATTTGACGTACTAGAGCTCTGGGTGGCCACGTTCCTGGTTGGTCTATTCTAAGAAAGAATGAGGTGCCCTGTGGGGTTGAAATAGAAATGAGAGACACAAGGAAAGAAAGGTGGTATTTCCATTTCTGGTCTCTGAGCTCCATCTTTATGCACTGTTTTGGCTGTTCAATCTTCAGCTAAATAACTTCTAATAACTCCACTGCCACCGCCATCTAGCTATGCTCTTGGTTAATTTGAGTTGAATTTTTGTCACATGCAACTGAGAGTCCTGACTAATATTTCATTGTGACTTTATATTGAAGTAGGAAGAATAAAAATTATCTTTATTTTACAGGGAGAAAATGAGGCTCAGAAAAAATATGTAACCAAGATACTAAAAAAGTGTAGGAGTTAATCCAAAGCAAACGTCAAATCTTTTCTCACTGGAGAAAACATTGCTAGGTACAAGGAGCTAGGTCATGAAAAGTCTACTGGCTTAGGAGACTCAGTATGTGAACTATGAATAAAATAGCTTCCCACCTCTTAGGGTATTCTGAATGTTCTGACACCAGATTTTGGTGTCATTTTAGGTTGGGTTTTTTTGTTGTTGTTGTTTTTGTCAGTAAAATCCTGGCTTTTGAGGAAAAAGGAGGAAGTTCAATTCCACCACAGAACCCACTTCCCTTTTTACTTTAGGTCCATGGGGTTGCCCAGGTCTGAAACAAGTTAATAACTATCTCTTTTATACTATAGTGACATAACTCTGAAAAAAATGGGTGTTTGATAAGGATTAATTTCAAAATGATACCAAATGATTGATTGTTCCACTCTTATCAAAGCACACTCAAATCCGTACTAACCTAGGGATGCAGAAAGATTCAGAAAGAACAATCCTTTGAATTTTGGGACAAATTTAGACAAATATATCCTTAATAAACAAAAAAAGAAAATGAACTTAGGACATATAAAACTTTACATTTTGCCATATTTCAAATAAGATTTAAGATAGCTTAAAAGAATATAAACATATAAGAAGATGATTTAAGTTAAAAGTGGAAGAGAGGCTGGGTGTGGTGACTCATGCCTGTAATCCCAGGGCTTTGGGAGACCGAGCTGGGCGGATCACTTGAGGCCAGGAGTTCATTTGAGACCAGCCTGGCCAACATGGTGAAACCCCATCTCCACTAAAAATACAAAAGCCGGGCATGGTGGCACATGCCTGTAGTCTCAGCTACTTGGGTGACTATGGCAGGTGAATCGCTTTAGCCCGGGAGATGGAGGTTGCAGTGAGTCAAGATTGCGCCACTACACTCCAGCCTGGGTGACAGAGTGAGACTCTGTTTCAAAAATAAATAAAATAAAGTAGAAAAAAAAAACCCAAAAATGATAAGATAGGGACATTAAATGGAGTTAGAAATAAGGCTAATAAATAATGAATATGCTACACCATGGAACACTACTCAGCCATAAAACAGAACAAAATAATGGACTTTGCAGCAACTCGCATGGAGCTGGAAGCCATTATCTTAAGTGAAATAATTCACAAATGGATAACCAAATATTGTATGTTCTCACTTGTAAGTGGGAGCTAAGTTATGAGGATGCAAAGGCATAAGAATACTTTGGGGACTTAGAGGGAAGAGTGGGAGGGAGGTGAGGAATAAAAGACTACATATATTGGGTATAGTGTATACTTCTCAGGTGATGGTGCATCAAAATCTCAGAAATCCCCACTAAAGAATGGATCCATGTAATCAAAAACTACCTGTACCCCCAAAACTATTGAAATAAAAAAAAATAAAAAAATAAATGGATGTGACACAGTCCTATATGTATTTGACAACTAGCCCCAAGTTGAGTTGGACTTTAAGCTTTCTTGTTGTCAATGCAAATAGAGAAACTCAACCAATTACACAGTTTTGCAGTGTCCACAAGACAAATGTTTAGGAAAAGTACAACTGCATCTAATACTATGTCCAGAAATAATGTGTCCCTGGGTTCTTACAAAGAGCACACTGTATTATAAAATACAAAATGCCTGAAGATCCTCCTTCCAGGAGACCCAAGGATGAGGTTCACAGGCCTGGTTCTTATAGGTGGAAGCATTATTTCTCAAATTTCAATTGTCTTTATTATTTCTGCCATATATACTTACTAAATTTACTATTATTATCATTATTATTATTTTTTGAGAGAGAGTCTCACTCTGTCACCCAGGCTGGAGTGCAGAGGCATGATTTCAGCTCCCTGCAACCTCTACCTCCTGGGTTCAAGTGATTCTTCTGCCTCAGCCTCCCAAGTAGCTGGGATTACAGGTGGGCGCCACCACACCCAGCTAATTTTTTATATTTTTTTGGTAGAGACGTGGTTTCACTATGTTGGCCAGGCTGGTCCCAATCTCCTGACCTCAAGTGATCTGACCGCCTTGGCTTCCCAAAGTGCTGGGATTACAGGCATGAGCCACTGTGCCCGGCTAGAAATTATTAACCTAATATTTTTTTTTAATGTAGATTTTATTTTGACTCAGTTTTAAACTTAACCTAATCTTAGCAAGGTAGATAAGCTAGTTATGTTTTTTTTCTAATATCCTTTAAGTCAAGTTTATAAGGATTAAAATTTAAAAGTCTATTTTAATCTACAATTTTCTTATGTACCATTAATAGTTTGTAGGCTACACCTTGGGAAACACTGACTTAAGGAAAAGGAAAAATCCAGTTTTTGAATATCCATGACCTCACTGCATTTTAATATTTCTTGAGAGGTATCATCTTAATATTTATTCAGAGGTATTATTATCACCAACAGAGATGGGGAAACAGGTTAAAGAATTTTTGTAAGTTTCCACAATAACTGAGCAGAGATGAAACTCAAGTCTTCTGATGAAAATCAAGTTCTGGCTTCTAGATGGGTGTCCAGAGGCCTTTTTTCCAAACTGAAGTACAAACTCTCTTTGACTGTTTACCCATTTGCTTCCTGCCAGAATGCCCCACCCCACTTAGTCCATAGTGGTGCCCACCTGTGGTTAATGGAGCTGAGGCTGCTGAACCAAAGGGAGGAAGTCTGTCAGGCATATGTGGAACCCAAAAGAGGAACTTCATCAACTGTCATGGACAGCTCTGCCACTTTGTGACCCTGTGGATTTTTTGGGAAGTGTTTTTGTGGTTCACCAGTCTCTCATTTGGCAAGGCCACTTGTCCTGGGTTGGTCTTCTTTATTGGTGGAAAGTACGGCTGGGAGATTTGGAATGGTTGCAGATTGACTTGACTCTCGGCAGGAACTGCCACCATGAGCTTTTGGGGAAAGACCTCAAGCTGTGGTTTGTTGCTGAGGATTGTGGGATTCCTTCAAATCTTGGGGAACGTTTTGAGTCATCACTGGCAGCAGGTTTCTGTTGACAACTTGAGCAACCTCAGAATGAAGAAGCTGTGTTCATCTCTCACATGAATATGACTTTGGGTAAATCATCTCGAAATCTGAACTCATGGTTGTGATCCACACTCCTCCCAAGTTCTAATTTTTAGTGTAAGCCTTTTTCTTCTCATTTTTTCTTCTTTGTGCATCTCTTAAGGAGATTTTTTACATCTCATAATTAAAACATTTATTTCTTCAAAACTTTTTATTTTGAAATCACTGTAAATTCACATACATTTGTATAAAATGCCACAGAAAAATCCTGTGTGCCTTTTACTCAGTTTATCCTAATGATAACATCCTTAAAGAGATTTAAAAATTAGGCCCAGATTGTCCCCTTTCCACTATGGTGGTCCTCCAGTCGACCAGGCGTGGGCTGCATGGTAGCTCTTTTGCAGGATTCTACAGCCTGGAGTAATAAGTCGTGCCAGCCTCTCTCTGCTATATCCCAAAGTCCGGCACCCTGCGGGTCAACCCCCAAGGGCCATCTAGCCTCTGTCTCCCAACACTAAGTTCACTTCATGTCTCTCACGACAGGGTGGAAACTTAGCATTCCTTGGAGACTTGAAGGGATACGGTGAGCTTAAAAATTTTCAAGAGCTTATCAATCAGTCAGCCCTTGTTCATCCCCAAGCGGATGTTTGGTGGTATTGTGGTGGACCTTGACTGGGCACTCTGCCAAATAACTGGAGTGGCACTTGTACTTTAGTCCAGTTGGCTATCCCTTTCACCTTGGCATTTCATCAACCAGAGGGAGGAAAAATAAGATGTCGTAAAGGAAGAAAAGCCTCTTATTGGTCTTTCAACTCTCACGTCCGTGTAGACACAATTAGAGTCCCACGGGGAATACCAGATCAATTTAAAGCTTGAAATTAAATAGCTCTAGGATTTGAGTCAGTATTTTGGTGAGTGACAGTTAATAAAAATGTAAATTGGATAAACTATATCTATTACAACCAACAGCAATGAGCTTTTCATGAGTTAAAAGAAAAACTCAAGTCGGCCCCAGCCCTGGGGCTACCTGACCTGACAAAACCCTTTACACCCTATACATCAGAAAGAAGAAAAATGACAGTTGGAGTTTTAACCCAGACTATGGGGCCCTGGCCAAGGGCAGTGGCCTATCTCTCAAAACAACTAGATGGGGTTTCCAAAGGCTGGCCTCCATGTCTAAGGGCCCTGGCAGCAACGGCCCTGTTAGTACAAGAAGCAGATAAACTAACCCTTAGCAAAACCTGAATATAAAGGCCCCTCATGCTGTGGTAACTTTAATGACTACCAAAGGACATCACTGGTTAACAAATGATAGATTAACCAAGTATCAAAGATCGCTATGTGAAAATCCCTGCATAACCACTGAAGTTTGCAACACCCTAAACCCCGCCACCTTGCTCCCGGTATCAGAGAGCCCAGTTGAACATAACTGTGTAGATGTGTTGGACTCAGTTTATTCTAGCAGGCCCCAACCTCTGAAACCATCCTTGAACATCAGTAGACTGTGAGTGGTACGTGGACGGGAGCAGCTTCGCCAACCCCTGCAAAGTGACTCTGGAGAAGACGACAAGCCCTGCTCCAGTCACACCCAGAAGCTGACTGGTCCATGCACGGCCGAAGCATAAGGAAACTCACTGCGGGACTCATTTTCCTTAAAATTTGTACTTGTACAGTAAGGACTTCAACTGACCTTCCTCAGACTGAGGACTGTTTGCAGTGTATATATCAAGTCACTGAGGTAGGACAAAAAGTTGCTACAATTCTATTATTTTATGATTATTATAAGTGTACCGCGACTCTTAAAAAAAAAAAAAAAACTTGTTTGTACTTGTTTGTATAATGCTATTCTATGCAAGGTATGGAGCCCAGGAAATGACCAACCTGATGTATGTTATGACCCATCTGAGCCTCCCATGACCACAGTTTTGGAAATAAGATTAAGGACTGAGGACTGGTAAGGGCTCATAAATGATACGAGTAAAGTGTTAGCCAAAACAAAAGAAAAAGGGGTGCCCTAACAAGTCACCTTGAAGTTTGATGCCTGTGCTGTCATTAATAGTAATAAGTTAGAAATAAGATGTGGTTCTCTTAATTAAAAAAGAGGCTATATGGCAGAAAATAAGTACATTTGCAATGAACTAGGACTGTGTAAAAATAAATGTGGATACTGGTCTTGTGTCATTTAGGCTACTTAGATAAAAAATAAAAAGAAACCTGTCCACCTTCAGAAAAAAAAAGTGGCCCTTCCTGTACCAGTGGCCAGTGTAACCCCTTAGAACTAGTAATAACCAATCCCTTGATCCTCGCTGGAAAAAAGGGGAGTGTGTAACCCTAGGAATCAATAGGGCTGGACTAGATCCTCGAGTAAATATTGTGGTTTGAGGAGAAGTTTATAAATGCTGTCCTGAGCCAGTATTTCAAACCTTCTATGATAAACTGAATGTGCCAGTACCAGAAATTCCAGGAAAAACAAGAAATTCGTTTTTGCAATTACCTGAGCATGTATCCCAGTCTCTCAATGTCACTTTATGTTATGTATGTAGAAGAACTGTAATAGGAGATCAATGGCCATAGGAAGCCTGAGAATTAGTACCTACAGACCCAGTTCCTGATGAATTCCCAGCTCAGAAGAATCACCCTGATAACTTCTTGGTTGTTAAAGCCTCAATCATTAGACAATACTGTATAGCAAAACTGAGGAAGGACTTCACCCTTGCTGTAGGAAGACTCAGCTGCCTTAGGCAAAAACTGTATGATACTACTACAAAAACAGCCACCTAGTGGAGTTTAAACCACTCTAAGAAAAATCCATTTAGTAAATTCCCAAAGTTGCAAACTGTGTGAACCCACCCAGAGTCCCACCAGGACTGGACAGCTCCCACTGGATTATACTGGATATGTGGGCCTAGAGCTTACACCAAATTACCCAACCAGTGGGCAGGTGGTTGTGTTATTGGCACCATTAAACCATCTTTCTTCCTACTGCCCATAAAGACAGGTGAACTCCTGGGCTTCCCTGTCTATGCTTCCCACAAAAAGAGAAGCATAGCTATAAAAAATTAAGAAGATGATAAATGGCCCCCTGAGAGAATCATACAATGTTATAGGCCTGGCACTTGGGCACAAGATGGCTCGTGAGATCACCCAACCCCCATTTACATGCTCAACCGAATCATACGGTTACAAGCTGTCTTAGAAATAATCACTAGTAAGACTGGCAGAGCCTTGACTATTGTGGCCTGGCAAGAAACTCAGATGAGAAATGCTATCTATCAAAATAGATTAGCTCTCGACTACTTGCTAGCAGCTGAAAGAGGGGTCTGTAGAAAATTTAACTTTACTAATTGCTGTCTACACATAGGTGATCAAAGGCAAGTAGTTGAAGACATAGTTAGAAATATGACAAAACTGGGGTGCAAGTGTGGCATGGATTTGATCCTAAGGCCATGTTTGGAAAATGGTTCCCAGCACTAAAAAGATTTAAAACTCTTATAATAAGAGTTATAATAGTAATAAAAACCTGCTTACTGCTCCCTTGTTTGCTACCTGTACTTCTTCAAATGATAAAAAGCTTCATTGCTACCTTACTTCACCAAAATGCTTCAGCACAAGTGTACTATATGAATCACTATTGATCTGTCTTGCAAGAAGACATAGATAGTGAAAATGAAAGTGAGAACTCCCACTATTGAGTGAGATTCTCAAAGGTGGGGAATAAGGGAGGAGACCACCCCTCATATTGTCTTATGCCCAATTTCTGCCTCCAAAGAAAGAAGTAAAAACTAAAAGGTAGAGATGAAATCCACAGGCAGACAGCCTGGTGCCGCACCCCGGTCCTGGTTAAAGATGGACCCCTGACCTAACTGGTTATGTTATCTATAAATTCCAGACATTGTATGGAAAAGTGTTGTGAAAATCCCTGTCCTGTTCTGTTCTAATTACCGGTGCATGCAGCCCCCAGTCATGTACCCCCTGCTTGCTCAGTAGATTGTGACCCTCTCAAGTGGACCCCCTTAGAGTTGTAAGCCTTTGAAAGGGACAGGAATTGCTCACTCAGGGAGCTTGGTTTTTGGAGACGTGAGTTTTGCCAAAGCTCCCGGCCGAAGAAAGCCCTTCCTTCTTTAACTCGGTGTCTGAGGGGTTTTGTCTGTGGCTTGTCCTGCTACAAAGCAATCTTTCTGCCTCAGCCTCCCGAGTAGCTGGGACTACGGGTGTGTACCGCCATACCCAACTAATTTTTAAACTTTTAATAAAGACAAGGTCTCACTATGTTGCCCAGGCTGGTCTCAAACTCCTGGTCCCAAGCACTTCTCCTGCTTTGGCCTCCCGAAGTGCTGGGACTACATGTGTAAGCTGCAATGCCTGGTGAGTATTATCTTTGTAATGTGCTATTGAATTTGATTTGCTAGTATTTTGTTGAGGATTTTTGTATCTACATTCATCAGGAATATTGATCCATAGTTTTTTGTTTTTTTTTTCGCTGTGTCCTTGTCTGGTTTTGGTATTAGGGTGATATTGATCTCATAGCATGAATTAGGGATAATTCCTTCCTCCTCAATTTTTTTGAATAGTTTCAGGAAGATTGACATTAATTCTTCTTTGTATAGTTGGTAGAATTTGAATGTGAATCCATCTGGTTCTGGGCTTTTTTGTTGGGAGATTTTTTAAATTATTGAATAAATTTTACTGTTCATTATTGGTCTGTTTAGGAGTTCTATTTCTTCCTGGGTCAATCTTGGAAGGTTATATGTTTCCAGGAATTTATCCATTTCCTCTAGGTTTTCTAGTTTGTTAACATATAGTTGTCCATAATAGTCTCTGATGATCTTTTGTATTTCTGTGGTATCAGTTGTGATGTCTCCTTTTACATTTCTGATTGTGTTTATTTGGATCCTCTGTCTTTTTGATTAATTTAGATAGTGGTTCATCAGTTTTATTTATCTTTTTGAACAATTACCTTTTTATCTCATTGATCTTTTTTTCCTGTTCTCATTTTATTTAGTTCTGCTCTGATCTTTGTCATTTGTTTTCTTCAGCTAACTTTGGATTTGGTTTGTTCTTGTTTTTCTAGTTCTGTGAGGTATGCCATTAGGTTGTTAATTTGTGACCTTTCTGCTTTTTTGGTGTAGGCATTTAATATGGTAAAATGTACTCAGCATTGCTTTTGTAGTGTCCCATGGGTTTTGGTATATTGTCTTTTCATTTCCATTAGTTTCATTTTTTAAAAATTTTCCATTTAAATTTCTTTATTGACCCAGTAATCATTCAGGAGCATACTGTTCAATTTTAATGTATTTGTATAGTTTCTGAAGTTCCTCTTGGTATTGATTTATAGGTTTATTCTACTGTGGTCTGAGAAGATACTTGGTATGATTTTTATTTTAAAAAAATTATTAAGACTTGCTTTGTTACCTAAACATGGTCTATCTTGAAGAATATTCCATGTGCTGATAAAAAGTGTACATTTTGTAGTTGTCGGGTAGCATGTCCTATAAATAATTGATAAGTTCATTTTGTCTAAAGTCCAATTTAATGTCAGTGTGTCTTTGTGAATTTTATGTCTCAATTACCTGTCTAGTGCTATGAGTGGACTGCTAAAGTCTCCCATTGTTATTATAGTGTTATCTATTTCTTTAGGTCTAGTAATATTTGTTTTGTGAATTTGGGTGCTCTGATGTTGGGTGCCTATATATTTAGGTTTGTTATATCCTCCTGCTGATTTGATCACTTTATCTTTATATAATTACCTTCTTTGTCTTTTATTACCATTTTTTTATTTAAAGCTTCTTTTATCTGATATAGGTATAGTTACTTCTGTTCACTTTTGGTTTCTGTTTGTGTGGAATATCTTTTTCCACACCTTTACTTTTATCAGTCTATGTGTGTCTTTATGGATAAGATGACTTTCTTGTAGACAGCATTTTCTTGGTTCATTAAAAAAACCCATTCTGTTTTTTTTCAAGATGGTGGATAGGAGGTAGTGTTAGTGTCCTTCTCCCACTTGAAAGGACAGAATAGTGGGTGGAGATTCACACTGTTAATTTTTTCCCCGTGAATTACCACAGGAACTTGTCAGGAAAACCGAAAGAATTCACAGAGCCTTTGCCAGAAGCAGCAGGCTATAGCCTACTCCATGAGATAGATGAAAAATTATAAGTTCCCAGAGTGTGAAGGGGGGAACCTGCATCCAAACACACATCCCTACTGGGGAATCTGAAAACCCAGATCATGGGAGAAGGACTTAACCCTAGTGAGAGCTGGAACGAATTTAGGGAGAAACGTGAAATATTAAAGTAGAAGCAGCAGTGGGAAGTGCCTTGTAGGCATTCACAATCTGCAGCATGAGCCCAGGAAAGCCATTCCTGATTATTTCCCACAGGCACCCTTGGGGAAGTTAGCCAACGAACCCAGGGAGGCGTCACAGGGTGAAAGAAGCTCCCAATTGAATTTTGTGATATAATTTTGAGTGGGGACAAACTCTCTTGAACAGAATCCAGGAGTGAGCAGGAAATGTGCTGCAGACACAAACACAGAAGCTGAGTGCCTGCCTTGTGGGCAGATGGGGAGGGGAATGGCCTTAAAGCTGTTATTGTTGTCTCTGTGGGGAAGCTTATGGCTTGGGTCAGGTCTGAGTTTTATGTGGGAGGCAGAGGCTGCAGTGAGCTAAGATCACGCCATTGCACTCCAGCGAGACAGAGTGAGACTCCGTCTCAAAAAAAAAAAAAAAAATTGGATCAAAGAGTTAAATCTAAGGCATGAAACCATAAAAATTCTAGAAGATAACATCAGAAAAACCGTTCTGGATATTGGCTTAGGCTAAGAATTCATGACTAAGACCCCACAAGCAAATGCAATGAAAACAGAAATAAATAAATGGGTCCTAATTAAACTGAGAAGCTTCTGCACGGCAAAAGAAATAATCAACAGAGTAAACAGACCACCCACAGCATGAAAGAAAATTTTCTTTTGCATCTGATAAAGGACTAATATTCAGAATCTACAAGGAATTCAAACAAATTAGCAAGAAAAAAACAAACAATTGCATCAAAAAGTGGGCAAGGGACATGAATAGACAATTCTCAAAAGAAGATACACAAATCGCCACCAAACATATGAAAAAATGCTCAACTTCACTAATTATCATGGAACTGCAAATTAAAACCACAATGAGATACCACCTTACTCCTGCAAGAATGGCCATAATTAAAAAGTCAAAAAATAATAGATGTTGGGGTGGACATGGTGAAAAGGGAACACCTTTACACTGCTGGTGGTAATGTAAACTAGTACAACCACTATGGAAAACAGTATGGAGATTCCTTAAAAAACTAAAAGTAGAACTACCATTTGATCCAGATATCCTACTACTAGGTATCTACCTAAAGGAAAATTAGTCGTTGTATGAAAAAGACACATGCACATGCATGTTTATAGCAGCACAATTTGCAATTGCAAGGATATAAAACCAACCTATGTGCCCATCAACCAATGAGTGGATAAAGAACATGTGGTACATATGTACCATGGAATATTATTCAGTCATAAAAAGGAATGAAATAATGTCTTTTGCAGCAATGTGATTGGAACTGGAAGCCATTATTCTAAATAAGGTATCTTGGGAATGGAAAATCAAATATTATATGTTCTCACTTATCAGTGGGAGCTAAGCTATAAGGATGCAAAGGCATAAGAATGATATAATGGACTTTGGGGATTCATGGGGTAAGATTAGGAGAGGGGTGTGGGATAAAAGACTACATATTGGGTACAGTGTACACTGCTTGCATGATGGATGCACCAGAATCTCGTAAATCATCGCTAAAGAACTTATTTATGTAAGCAAAAACCACCTGTACCCCCAGAACTATTGAAATAAACAACAATGACAACAAATGATTCTGCCAATCTGTATCTTCTAAGTAGACTATTATTTAATCCATTTATACTCAAGGTTAATCTTGATATGGGAAGTATTTTCTGTTATATTGTTAATTATTTTCAAGTTGTTTTATAAATTCTTCTATTTCTGTTTTTGTCTTTGTGATTTGATGAAATTCTATTGTGTTGCCGTTTGAATCCTTCTTCTTCTTCTTTTTTTTTTTTGAGATGAAGTCTCGCTCTGTCACCCAGGCTGGAGTACAGTGGCGTGATCTTGGCTCACTACAAACTCTGTCTCCTGGGTTCAAGCAATTCTCCTGTCTCAGCCTTCCATGTACCTGGGATTACAGATGTGCATCACCATGCCTAGCTAATTTGTGTGTGTGTGTGTTTTTAGTAGAGACGGGGTATTGCCATGTTGACCAGGCTTATCTCAAACTCCTGACCTTAAGTGATCTGCCCCACTCAGCCTCCCAAAGTGCTGGGACTACAAGTGTGAACCACCATGGCTGGCCTTTTGTTTTGTTTTGTTTTGAGATAGGGTCTCATGCTGTCACCCAGGCTGGAGTGCAGTGGTATGATCATGGCTCACTGTAGCCTCAACCTCCCAGGCTCAAGCCATCCTTCCACCTCAGTCTCCCAAATACCTGGGATTACAGGTGTGCGTCGCTATGCCAGGCTAATTTTTTATATTTGTCACATTGCCTGAGCTGGTCTGAAACCCCTGAGCTCAAGCGATTCACCCACCTTGGCCTCCCCAAGTGCTGAAATTACATGAGTGCACCACTGTGCCTGGCCTAATTCCTTTCTCTTCCTCCTTTGTGTGATTGTTTTATAAGATCTATGAGTTTTATATTTCTATATGTTTTCATGATGGTGAATATTGACCTTTCGTTTTTATGCTTAAGACCCCTTTCAGCATTTTATATGGGACTGGTCTAGTGGTCACAAATTTCCTTAGCATTTCCTTGTCTGTGAAAGACTTTATTTTTCCTTAATTTATGAAGCTTATTCTGGCAGGATGTAACATTCTTGACTAATAGATATTTTTATTTTTTTCCCCAGCACTTTGAAAATACCATCTCATTCTCTTCTAGCCTGTAAAGATTTTACTGAAAAGTCTGTTGTTAGTCTGATGTGATTCCCTTTTATAGGTAATTAGCCACTTTTCTCTTACTAATTTTAAAATTCTTTCTTTCACTTTCACTTTAGATATTCTGAATATAATATGCTGAGGTAAAGTCCTTTTTTAAAGGGGATTTGCCTGGGGATTGCTGAGTCTTCTGTATCTGGATATATGACTCTCTTGCTCAACTTGGGAAGTTCTCATCAATTACTTCCTTAAATAGGTTTTCTAAACTTTTTTTTTTTAATCTCTCTTCTCCCTTTGGAATACTGATAATTCATAACTTTGGGTCACTTTAGTAGCCCCACTCTCTCAAAGGCTTTGCTCATTCTCTTTTATTCTTTTTCCTTACTTTTGCCTGACTGGATTATTTCAAAAGTCATGTCTTTAAGTTCTAAAAGTCTTTCTTCTGCTTGATTTATTGTATTGTCAGAGCTTTCTAATGTATTTCGTATTTCTCTTAATAAATTTTTTATTTTCAGAATTTTAAAAATATTATATCTATCTCCTTGGTAAATTTCTCATTCATATGCTCAATTGATTTTCTCTTGCATCTCATAGATTTCTTTAAAATTAATATTTTAATATTTCTCAGATTTCTCTTGCATCTCATAGAACTTCTTTAAAATTAATATTTTGAATAATTTATCTGGCTTTTCAAGGAATCCTTTTTGATTGGGATCTATGACTGTACAATTGTTGTGATCTTTACTTTTTCATGTTTCCTGTGTCTTTCCACTAATATCTGAACATCTGTTGTAGTAGTTGCCTGTTTCAATTTTTTGAAATTGCTTTTGCAGGGGAGGATTTTTTTTTTCTTTTTTTTTTTTTTTTGCAGATGTATATATGTTGTTGGTTGAGTAGGATACTTTGGCTTTGATTTTAGATGCCTGTGGTGGTTTGATCTTTGTTTGACTTCTTGGCAGGAAAAAGGGTCAATAGTACCTGTGATTTTCTTGGTATCTTAGAGTAGTTATTAGTTGAGGTTGTGGTAATGTTTTGCTGGGTACCTGGACACCAACTGAGTCAGTCTTTGGGCTCCAGCGGTGGCAGCTGTTGCCTGAGTGTGCTTGTTTTTAAACCCCAGAGCAGCTTACCTTGGCTCTTGTGTTCGTGGGCCCTGGAGGGTTGATTCTTTGGCTTGCAGGTGGCTTATTTAGAAGTTAGTAGTGGGACCAGTGGGCTGGGTGTGTAAGTAGGTTCTCAGACCCCTGGGCAGCTTGTGTGGTGTGCTTTATGGCAGTAGCAGTGGTGGAGCAACCAACCCACTTAGACCCAGTTAGTCTATGTTGGTGTTGTTGGTGGCTGCCATGGATTGGTTGGGATAGTTCTCAGTCCCACAGCTGCCTGTAGCAGGGTAGTGGGTATTATCCTAAGTATGCTTAGGAGAGCTTGGTCCATCTTGTCTCTCTTCTGGCTGGGTGGCAGTGGCAGCTGTGTCACCTTCAACTTGGCCTGAGGGCAGGCACAACCCAGCATTAAACTCTCAAATTGATGCCTTGGCCTTGAGAGTAGAGAGGGTGGGGCCCCTCCCAGGCAAGCAGCATGAACAACAAGCTGTGGGGGATGCAGTCTGTTCACATCTCAATCTCAACATCAGGCTTCACGGAGTGGTAGGCATTTTCCAATGGGATGCATGGGAGTGCCTGATCTCACCTCTCCCTCCTTGAAGAAGTGCAGCATCAGCAGCCATGTCTGTAGATCTGTGGTATCTAGCTTCTCCAAATGGTGTCCAGCTGAAGCTGCTCTAGGCTTAGTTGTCTGTGGAATTCTGTGTGTGTTCCCTTCCTGGTGCAATGCCTCTGTGCAATCTCTAGGCAGCTGTCTATGTCAGGCCTGAGGCCCTGATGGGTTGGAGGGTTCTCCCATAGCCGAGATTGTAATAGCCTGTTTTGGAGTGTGAAACCGTGGGGGTTACTCTTACTGTTTCCCCACATCCAGGAGCCTCTCTCAGCTCTCAGCTAGTCCCTTGCTTGGCAAGCTGCCTTGAACCCTCTCCTCACTCACTTCTGGTGATTCCCATCACTTCTCTGGTGAATCCTAGTATTCTCTCCTAGATGATCTGTTTGAAATGTGAGTATCTACTTTACTATCCTGGTTCCACTCTATGGACAAAGACCTATGTCTAGTCAGTGGTCTTGATCACACTACTCTCATTGTTGTTTCAGTTTGCATTTCCCTGATGATATATGATGTGAAGCATTTTTTCATATGCTTATTTGCCATCTGTATGTTTTCTTATTTGCCATCTGTATATCTTGTGTCTGTTGAGGGCTTCAGCCCATTTTGTAGTTGGGTTGTTTCCTTATGTTTTCTGAGTTTGAAGGGTTATTTTAATATTTTAGATAACAGTCCTTTATCAAATATGACCTTTGCAGATATATTTTCCCAGTTTGTGGATTGTCTTTTAATTCTCTTGACAGTGCTTTTGCAGAACAGAAAAGTTTAATTTTAATAAAGTCTATCTATTAATTCTTCATTTCATGGATTGTATCTTTGGTGTTATATCTAAAAAGTCATCACCAAACTTTAAATCATCTAGATTTTATTATATGTTATGATCTAGGAGTTTTGTAGGTTCACATTTTATATTTAGGTCTGTGAATTAGTTTTTGTGAAAACTGTAAGGTCTGTGTCTAGTTGATATTCAGTTTTCTAATATCATTTGTTGAAAAGACATTCTTCACCTTTGCTCCTTTGTCAAACATTAGTTGATCTATATTTATGTGACTCTATTTCTTGCTTCCTAGTCTATTTCATTGATCTATTCTTTCACCAATACCACACTGTCTTCATTACTGTAGCTTTATATTAAGTTATAAAGTTGGGTGGTGTCAGTCCTCCAACTTCGTTCTTCTCATTCAATGTGTTGGATATTCTGGGTCTTTTGCCTCTCCGTGTAAACCTTAGAATCCAATTGTCAATATCCACAAAGTAACTTGCTGTAATTTCGATTGGGGTTATACTGAATCTATAGATCAAGTTGGGAAGAACTCACATCTTGACAATAGTGAGTATTCCCATTCATGAACACAGAATATCTCTCCACTTATTTAGTTCGTTTTTTATTTATTTCATCAGAGTTTTGAGGTTTTCCTCATCTAGATCTTGTACAAATACTTATACCTAAGTATTTCATTTATTGGATGATAGTGTAAATAATGTATTATGGTTTTAATTTCAAATTCTACTTGTTCATTGGTGGTATATAAGAAAGCAATAGACTTTTATACAAGATTAACCTTGTATCCTGAAACTTTGCTATAACTGGTCATCCTGAGTTTTGTTCTTTTGCCTACTTTATTTCTTGACAAGAGGATTTTTTTTTCTCACTGCTTTGCGTGTCTTGTTCTTTTTAATGGAATGCTGAACATTATGGGTAAAATAACATTAGAGACTAAGTTAAATAGTAACTAATGTCCAGAATGGGCATATCTCTTTTTCTGTCAAACCTTTAGTATGGGGAGTTGAGTCAATTGACTCAGTTGTTGAGCTGAGTTTCTTTTACTGTTGTTGCTATTATTACCTTTAATGCACTACAAATGTTTAGTATGAATTCTGAAGTCCTGTAGAGTTTTTCTCATGTCTTTTGCCCCATCCTCAACTTTCACCATGCCCTTTTCCCTCTTTTGCCCTCTTCCAATGAAAGATTGTCACTGCTTATTACTCAGTGCAAAGCTTATGGTACTCAGTGCAAGGCTTATGGTAGACATTTTTTGAATCTCTTACTCCAACTTCATTCTTAGGCAGACCTTGTGCACCTAAGCCTCAGGAGTTGGGCTTTCTCAGTATTCCTCCTCCTTCTAGTTGCAGGCAGTCTCTGGTACCTACTCAGTTCAGGATTGAGTGCAGTGCATTTCCTGACTGTTATAGGCTGTGTCACTCTCCACTCCCCTAATTCACATGTTGAGGTCTCAACCCCGGTATCTCAGAATATAGCTGTGTTTGGCTATATTGTCTTTAAAGAGGTGGTTAAGTTAAAATGAGGCCATTAATGTTTGGGCCCTAATTCAATATGACTAGTATCCTTATAAGAAGAGATTGGGACACAGACATGCACAGAGGGACAACCATTTGAAGTCACAGCAGGAGGGCAGCCATTTGTGAACTAAAGAGGGAGGTTTCAGAGGAAAGCAACCCTACTAGGACCTTGGTCTTGGACTTCCAGCATTCAGGACTGTGAGAAAATAAATTCCAGTTGTTTATGCCACCCAGTCTGTGGTATTTTGTAATGGCAACCCAGAAAACTAATATAATAACTTTTTCTCCTGTGGCAGATTAACTCTACCTTGTATCAGCAGGGGATATTGGGTATGAGTGAATTTCCAGTCTCTCCCCTGGCAGCTTTTGCTTTGTGTCAAAACAGGGGCACGAGTAAGTTTCTTCTTACCCTTCCCCTGCCAGTAGGCAGCTTTTGTTCCATATCAGAGAAGACTCTGGGGTGTGAGTGGGTTTCATGCTTATCCTCTAGGCTAATTATTACCTTGTACTCATAGAGTACCCAGAAATGAATGAGTTTCTCTGGATACTCCTGCTATTTTCTCAAACCTTGGCAGGCTCAGAACTCCCACACTACTAAGGAGTGTCTCTCAGGTCTTCTACCTGTCCCCAGTGTTTCTCATGAGTACCCAGTAGAGGCTCATGGAGAAGAACTATGAAGTGGGTGTGGCCTTCTTTCATGTCTGTGTCTCCTAGGGATTCAACACTTCATGCCAGCAGACATTTAACCTTTAAGAATTCATGAATGTTTCAGTTATTTGCTTTTTACCTGCCTTTATAGCTTCCACCTCTTTTTCTCATGCTCTGCCACAATTAAAATTATTCATTAGTCCCTCAGTTCAACTAGTTGTCTAATGACCTCATCACTCTGATAAGACTTTTTAAAAAATCACTTTTTAGATTACAGTTAACTCTTGAACAGTGTGGGTTTGAACTGCATGGGGGCACTTAGACTTGGATTTTCTTCTGCCTCCATTACCCCTGAGACAAGCAAGACCAATGCCTCCTCTTCCTCCTTCTCAGCCTACTCGTATCGGTCCATTTTCATACTGCTACAAAGAAATACCCAAGACTGGATGATTTATAAAGAAAAAGAGGTTTAATGGACTGACATTTCCACATGACTGGAGAGAGCTCGCCATCATGGTGGAAGGTGAAGGAGGAGCAAAGGCATGTCTTACATGGAGGCAGGCAAGAGAGCATGTGTAGGGGAACTGCCCTTTATAAAACCATCAGATCTTGTGAGACTTATTCACTATCACGAGAACAGCATGGGAAAAACCCACCCCCATGATTCAATTACCTCCTATCAGGTCACTCCCACAACATATGGGGATTATGGGAATTACAATTCAAGATGAGATTTGAGTGGGGACACAGCCAAACCATATCACTACTCAATATGAAGATGGTGAAGATAAAGACCTTTACAATGATCCACTTCCACTTAATAAATAGTAAATATATTTCTCTTCTTTATGATTTTCTTAATAACATTTTCTTTTCTGTAGCTACTTTATTGTAAGAATACAGTATATAATACATATA
Organism: Papio anubis; assembly: GCF_008728515.1. Taxonomy (NCBI): domain Eukaryota; kingdom Metazoa; phylum Chordata; class Mammalia; order Primates; family Cercopithecidae; genus Papio; species Papio anubis. The sequence goes on from NC_044980.1 coordinate 152,046,255, forward strand.
ACACAGAAAATATCTGTTAATTGGCATAGGGCTTCCAGTCAATAGACTGCTGTTAGTAGTTAAGTTCTAACAGCAGTGATACATAAATTTTCTACTGCACGGTAAGGTCAACATTCCTAACCCCCTCACCTTTCATGGGTGAACTGTATTTTTATATCTATATCTATATCTAATCTATATATCTTTATCTATATCTATATTTAGTTTGAGTGGCCTCAGCTTCCTTTTTTTTCTTTGTATATTCTAAGTGGATGCTTGAAGTCATTTCATTTATTGACATTGTTAGAATCAAAATGTGGTGATATGAAATCAGTCAGGGCCAAAGTTGTTGTACTCAGAAACATAGTATAAATCATGCAAGCACTATATAAAGCACATTTCAAATGAATCAGGTATTTAAAACTTGCTATGGTATTCTCCCACCAAAACTTTTAGTGACTGTTTTAGTATTTAATGGGCTGGACATTTGAAGGCAATTATTGCTCAGTGAATTTAGTAGATAATCAAAGTCTAATTGGATACTTTTTTTTTTTTGAGACAGAGTATTGCTCGTCACCAGGCTGGAGTGCAGTGGCATGAGCTCGGCTCATTGCAAACTCTGCCTCCTGGGTTCAAGTGATTCTCCTACCTCAGCCTCCCAAGTAGCTGGGATTGCAGGCATGCGCCACACCCAGCTAATTTTTGTATTTTTAATAGACATGGGATTTCACCATATTGACCAGGATGGTCTCGATCTCTTGACCTCATGATCCATCTACCTCAGCCTCCCAAAATGCCAGGATTATAGGCATGAGCCACTGCGCCTGGCCACTTTTATATTTTTAAATCCAATATTAAAGTAAACTTTATCTGGAATTCTAACTGTAATTATCCTCCACTAATATGAGAACAAGCTCTTTAGGACTGGAAACCATGAAGTCAATTGAATTGAATGTATCACAGCCCTATGAGTTAAATCTTTCTTTGTGAAAAGATTCCACAAATGCCTCTAAAGTTACATCTATAAGCTTAATGATCTTATGTCTGTGTCTCCATGGATGACAAGTGATATGGTTTGGATCTCTATCCCCACCCAAATCTCATGTTCAGCTGTAATCCGCCACGTCAGAGGCAGGGCCTGGTGGGAGGTGATTGGATCGTAGAGGTGGTGAATGGTTTAGCACCTTAATGAATGGTTTAGCACCATCTCTTTGGTGCTGTTCTCATGACAGAGTTCTCATGCAATCTGGTTGTTTAAAAGCAGGTGGCACCTCCCTGCTCTCTCTCTTCCTCTTGCTCCTGCCATGTGAAGTGCCAGCTCTACTTTTGCCTTACACCATGATTGTAAGTCCCCTGAGGCCTCCCCCAAAGCTGATGCCACAGTGCTTCCTGTACAGCCTGCAGAACTGTAAGCCAATTAAACCCCTTTTCTTTACCAATTACCCAATCTCAGGTATTTCTTTGTAGCAATGTGAGAATGAACTAATATACCAAGTAATATGGCAATACTAGTTAAATGTCCTAGGAATGATGAGAAAGCAGAAGTAGTAGTGATTCATAAGATAGATACCAAGTGGAAGGGCCTGAAAGCCAAACTGAGAAGTTTGGACATGAACGGTTTTTATTGATTGACGGATTGATTGATTTCCTATTAAGGGAATAACATGATACAGAGAAATGTGATATAAGGAAACGACTATTGAGATCTCAAATCCATGTAACCTGGATTTTAGTTCTGATTTTACTGATACAAAGCACAATGAGGTGAAAAGAGCTAACTTTAGGTCCAGAAAAGACTGAGTATAAATCTTTGGTTTTGTCAGCTAAGATTTTGTGACTTTGGGTTATATAAACCTTAAGAGCTGTAGCTTACTTATTAGCTAAATGGCATAATTGTACCTATCTTGCAGCACTCTGGAGAGAACATAAGATCATATATTTCCGTAATGCTTGGCATTCATCATTAGAGCTCCATAAATAATTGACATTGGGATGATTCCAGTCATCCTCTCTGAGACTTTTTCCTTGTGTGTAAAATGGGATGGTAACACATTTCATTGAGCCATTGAGCAATTTAAATGACATGATGTATATGAAAAACTTTCTAGAATGCGAAATGAAATGTTATTTTTTTCTTCTTACGAAAGTTGTTATTCAAGGGTTATTGGCAGCCACCATTAATTAAGCACTTCATTATGCTGTTTTATTTACCTCATACTCACCTGATTATTGAAGCAGGGATTCCTGCTCTAGGATTACAGGGATGGCCGACACGTGACACTCGACACTGAACAGATGAGATGACAGCAGCTTGTCAGTCACAGGTACTGCACTCACATCCAGGGAAGGAGGACACCACGTGATAGGTAGCACTTATGCTGTGGAACAGAGTAAACTAGCAGGGATTGTATGTAGAAGGCAGGCTTTGTAGTATCACAAGGCTGTGGTGCGCCTTGGTTCCTGTGGGAGGATGTGATTGGCTCGTTTGAGTAATTTTGTGGACTGACACAGAATGCAAACCCGCTACTAAGAGATAAGCAGGCACTACACCTGGTCCCTTTGGAAAGGGTTCTTTGGCAGGGAGTCCTTATCTGCTATAGCAGGGTAGGGAGGGGAACTTGTGGTTATGCCATTTGAGGTCCTCCCAGCTTCTCCCAGATGTCAAGGCAACATATAATATTGGCTTTTAATTTTAGGTCTTGTGTCACACATATTCCAAGAAATTTGTAAGTCTTTAAAATCTTCATTAGCCCTCCAAGGTAGATACTATGGTCTGAACGTTTGTGTCTCCCCATAATTCATGTGTTGAACTCCTAACCCCCAAGGTGATAATGTTAGGAGGTGGAGCCTTTTAGTCTCCTGGTTTGGATTAGTGGCCTGATAACATAGACTCCAGAGAGCTGGCTTATTCCTTCCACTATGTAAGGACACAGCAAGAAGCCACTGTTTATGGGGAAACAGAGGCTTACTGGACATGGAATCTGTCAGAGCCTTGATCTTGTACTTTCCAGACTCTGGAACTGTAAATAATACATTTCTGCTATTTATAAACCACCCGGTGTATAGTTAATTTGTTATAGTATCAGGGACAAACAAAGACAGTGGATATTATTATTATTATTCTCCCCATTTTACAGGTGAGGAAACTGAGGTGGAGAGGACAAGCCACATAGCAAGTGGCAGTGCCAGGGATGAGCTCAAGTTTGAGTTCTGGTGAGGTGGCTGGGATCATGCCGGAATCTGATGGCATTATGAAGGATGGTGCTGTAGCCGTGTGAGACTCGAGGCAGGAGGTCCAGCAGAGCTGTCCCAGGGGTGCAGGGGTGTGGCAATGAATGCCTACCAGACATCACAAATTCAAGCGCTTAGACTTGACACAGCACATGTAAACGAATACACATAGACAGGGAGGCAAGGCTCAGGACTGAGGACAAGCTAGGGAGTGGTGGGGACCACAGTGAACCCATGGCACGTGCTCTTTCCCAGAGGGAGGTCGCTCCTCAGATCCAGCTTACTGTGCCAGATGTGAAGGCATCACAGTTCTTGTGATGTTTAGAGAGGAGCTGGAAAACTGAATTTAAATGTGAAGTAGCTATTTTAAAGGCTGGCCACAATTATAATTAAAAATATATATGATATAGGCCACATTGTGAGTATGAAGCAAACTGTGTCTGTAGGTTGGGTCTGGCTCTCAGGCTCTGAGCTTCAGGGGCGGAAATGGAGACAGAGGGACTGCCTGAGGCACTGCAGCAGCTGTGGACCTGGAATTTAACCAGACGTGTTTTTTGCTGGAGGGCTAAGTGGCAGACTCCAGAGCATTTTCCTTTCAGTGTGAGACCGTTCATTATGTATACCCTGGGCTTCAGGCTTCACCATTCTGGAGGTGCCTCTGTGTTCACACTGATGTCAATACCTGACTTGCTTCATACTTCTTCCTGCCTCCGCTAGCCTCCACCCAGGGAAGGTGTGCTTCTCAGTAAGTCAGTTTGAGAGAAGCAGTGTAGTGTAGTGGTGAATAGTCTGGATTTACATCTTTGATCTTCCATTTACTACCCTTGTGACCTAGGGGGTGTTGCTTCCCCTCTCTGTTCCACTTATTTATCCATAAAATAGAAATAATAATTTGACCTCGCTTCAGGGGTGGCTGCAAGAATTATAAAAGATAATAAACATTGAGGACTTGGAAAAAAATCTCTGCATATAATAAATGTTCTACAAATGTCAGCTGCCATCATTCACACTTCTTTCTTTCTTCCTGATGCATCGATTTGAAGCATCTATCGGCTGCCTCTGATGCATTAACTCCTGGGAAAATTCACTCGGTGTTGCCCAGAGCCCTCAGGATGCCAAGGCTGCATAATACATATTCAAAATTTCATAATATTAATAATATTCATTCAGAAAATATTTATCAAGGGCCCACTGTGTGCCAGGTTTTGTTCTAGGCATTGGGGACTCATCGGCTGCAAACAACATAGAGAAAGAGTTTATATTAGAATGCACAAGACTGACAATGATAATGAAGCCACATAAATGAACAAAATCATTCCTGAGAGCTTAATGCTATGAAGAAAAAGAAAATGGTGGTGTGATCACAAATGAATAGACAGTGACTTTAGGTGCTCAAGAAAGGCTTCTGTGAAGAGTTGTCATTTGACTGAAGGTTTGAATGATAAGAAAGTATCTTTTCATTTAAAGATCTGAGGGAAGAGTGTTCAGGCTAATGGAACAGCAAGTGCAAAGGCCATGAGGCAGGAATGAGCTTGGCTTGTCCAGGGAACAAGCAAAAGATTACAGTGGTTGGAGTATAGAGAATGAAGGGATAAGGGCCAGGGAGGGGCCACTGAGCTAGCTGGGACCACATCACCCAGGCAAAGGCTTTGGTTACATCTTAAGTCCTAAGTTGAAGATCTGAAGCAGGGGAAGGAGAAGACCTGATTTACATTTTATATTTATATTTATATTTTTAATTGATCACTCTTGCTACAGTGGAGGATGGATTTGCCAACAGGAGGGGAAGCAGAGAGGCCATCATCTCCAATGTGGACTACTGTGGAACAGGTAGTGGGGGAGGGAGAGAGAATGGCTCTTCTCCAAATTATTTTTTCATTCATTGATTTATTCATCCAACAGCTCTTTCTTATGTGTCTTATTGTGTGCCTAGTATGGAGAATGCTTGGCAGATTCGATTCACGATGTGTCAGCAATATGTTGGGCACTGGGAATACACTCACCCATGACGTTGGCATGAGCTCTGAGCTCTGCTGTCTTCGAGCTTTCAATCAAATGTCCCTCTTGGTTTCCTGGGTCCTGAGGCAGCTCTGTCTGTACATCATCTTTCATGAACATTTATCCTATAGCGGCTTACCCCAACCACACTCACTTTCACATGGGCTCACAATCGGGGCGATGGAGGGGTCGAGGAGCCTCCATCTTAGTTGTCCTTCTCTTTTCTTTTCTCTCTTCAAGAGAAAAACAGGAGGGTAATTAGGGCTCATCCTGTTGTCATCCCGCCCATCCCAGGTGAGTCTTGGAGCTTTAGCTCTTTAAGGAACATAGTTGGGACCGTATTGATTTAAACCATGACAGTGAGCAAAGATTGTGTGAATCCTTTTTTCCCTAAGCTAAATTTTATTTAGAATATATCATATGGTAGGGCTTTTTGCTAACAAAGCCATTTACATACACAGCATTATGTTTGATCCCATGAAATGGGTGTTGTTATACCTGTTGTCCAGATGAGGAAACTGAGGCAACGGGTGGCTAGATCATGTGCCCAAAGCTACACAATTGCTAAGGGCAAATCTTGGTGTCACACTCAGAGCCGCCACCAAAGTTCTTGCTTTGAACTAATAAACTCTACTTTCTCTCTTTGACAGGGTCTTCAATTCTTATCAAAAGTAGAAGGGTTTTAAGGAATGCTTACCGAAATGAGACAGGGAGGAGAAAAAGGAGGAAGAAAGGGTAATGTGGAGGAGGCAGAGGCAGAGGGAAGAGTTGATCTTAAGCTAGTGACAAAGAGGAAATTAGTGTAAAGTGATAAAAACCCAAGGAACCAAATGCTAAGAAAGGAAACTCCATGGAAAATCCAAAGAAAGATAATATCGTGAAGAAAGAAGAGAAGGAAGAGGTGGGCTCAGATGGAAGGTCACTGCTTACTAGACACCAAAATGCCAAGATTTCAACGGGGGCCAGCTGCCCTGGTTTCTATTTTGATGTGATTACTTAGTCATTTAAAGTCAAGTTAATGTTCACCAACAACAGATGGGGTCAGGACACAGGAGTTCTGCAGTTCACTGAAACTGGACAGTCTTTCAGGGAACCCAGCTCACAAGGCCACACCGTGGCCTGCCCCTGGATGGTGGATTTTTATGCCATCAAATGATCATTTTCCCTCCATTGACTGACGTTTTAGCTAGGTTGCTAAAATGACAGGCCAGGTTGGAGTCCATGAACCAACAGTTATCAGATCCAAGGGACAACCTAGAAGCCAAGAATCTGTCTGGGGGATGTTTCGTTTGCCAAAAGAAAAAATCAGGGAAAAACAACCAGTAAGCAAGCTGTTGGCCTATGTATGATGACTGGTCTCTGTTAGCCCATTTGTGTGGAATCAATTACCAAGATGAGTGGTATCAAGACCATGCACCTCCACTGCACAAGTTTTGGGTGGAATTGGTGACATAGCTCCAACTGCTGCTATGGGCTAAGTGGGTGACTGCTGGATGGAGGCACCTGCCCAAGTAATGAAGGACAGGTCACTTTCTCATCCTCTGCCTTGGCTCACCTCTCTGGAACACCCCGATCATATTTGCTCCTTACCTAGTGTTTTTAGGTAAGGGATGTGGAATCATGAGGCAAGAGTGTTGGAGAGCATGTTGAGTCTTCTGGGAGGGAAAGGACAGAGACATTCTTTAAAGACCACTCTTTAAAGGACAGGAATATTCTTTAAAAATAAGAGAAGGCAATTCACATGCTTTCTCTGGTCAGATTCTCCCCAACTGTAGGCTAGGCAGTATTAACCCCACTCTACAGGAGATATTCAGAGATTTCTGAGATTCAGAGACATTATGCTGTCTGTCGAACTTTTATTTTTATTTATTTATTTTTGTATCTCCTTCTCCTTTAGGTTCCCTATACCTCTTTAGTGCATCTATTCTTAATCCCTTTAGATTCTTAGCCCTAACCAAAGGGTACCAGGATAGGTACCAAAGGCTAGACTCGAGGCCTGGCAGGGTCACTTTGGAAACCAAGCAGATAACATAACTATTAGAGGCAGTCAGGTATAGAATAACTGGATGAGGAGTATGATTAGAGGGAAAGTGCATATAAAGACTTTCAGATTCAAAGAAAACACCCTTACATTGGTAAACAGAATACATAAAGACAGAGCTTTCCTGTTTACAGCCTCCTGGCTAGATCATCCTTCAGGTCTTTTTGAGTGCCAATGTTTAATTTTTAAATTTTTTTTTTTGCCATACATAAAAATGAGCACATCCCTTGCTTATCTTCAGGTTCTGCTTTCTATTGGCGGGAGTAGGCGATGGTGGCAATGAGCTCATCAGATAAGCTAACCTCTGCTAATGGGTAAATTAGCTAATGGGCAATTCCTCTCATGACTTAATGCTATCATTTGGTTAAAGCATATCCCTTCTGATCTTGGACCCACAGGATTGACAAATGATGGGAATTCAGCATCCCTGCAACTACACCCTAGCAGGCAGTTTCTTGGTCTTCTCAATGCCAGGGGCAGGGCTGGACAGAACTGGCAAGTGAGCCAGCCTCAATTCCTTTTAATAGTGGCATCAATACAATGACCAGAGCCTAATTATTGGGCTAAACGCTATGGATTTCTGTATCATCTGGTGGACCCGTGAAGGGGGTGGGGATGAGAAAACCTAGGCAATCTTAAAGTCATTTATGAATATTTTGGTTAATCACATTTTAAACTCTGAATAAACACATAAATATTTTTATTTTATTTTTCATTTGTTTTTGTGTGTTTGTTTTTTAAAGAGGGGTCTTACTCTGGCACCCAAGCTGGAGTGCAGTGGCACGATCATGGCGCACCATATCCTCAGTCCCTGGGCTTAAGTGATCCTTCCACCTCAGCCTTCCGAGTAGCTAGGACTACATGCCCAGCTGGTTTTTTAAAAAATGTTTTGTAGAGATAGGGTTTTGCTCAGTTGCCTAGGCTGGTCTTGGACTCTTGGGCTCAAAAGATCCTACCACCTTGGCCTCCCAAAGTGCTGGGATTACAGGTGTGAGCCACTGCACTCTGCCTGTAAATACTTTTTTTTTTTTTTTTTCAGACGGAGTCTTGCTCTATCACCAGGGTGGAGTGCAGTGATGCGATCTCGGCTCTCTGCAACCCCTGCCTCCCGGTTCAAGCGATTCTCCTGTCTAAGCCTCCTGAGTAGTTGGGACTACAGGCATGCACCACCACATCCAGCTAATTTTTGTATTTTTAGTAGAGACAGGGTTTCACCGTGTTGGCCAGGATGGTCTCGATCTCTTGACCTCATGATCAGCCTGCCTCGTTAAAAAAAATGCATTGTGGTAAAAACAAAAATATATGGAAAGACATAAAGTTTAAAAGTCATTTTTCCTCCCATCTGCTCAAACTCCCAGGCCTGCTCCCCTAAAGAAATTAACTTAATGTCTTATAAATATCTAAGCTAAGGAAGATCACCTATAGCTTGAATATTCCACCTCCAGAGGAGCCAGAAACAAGCAAACCAACCAATCCATCTTAGTTCCCTCCTTCCACCATCCTAGGGCTACAAATTATGCGAACAGCACCGCCTCTTTCTCATGCATCTGTCTTCCATTCTCTTGGCTTTCTCTTTTCACTGCTACGGAGCTCCACCTTATGTCCACCTTTTTGATTTCAGAAGTTGTCTTTTTCAGAGAAAACCTTTTATCAGCAGCTTATATTTGAGTGTAGAAAAAGATTATAATGAATGTAGTATTTGGAATCTGGAAGGAACCTTCTATAATTGTGGATGTAGAGGCCACCTCAGAAAAACAAATATACACCCATTACCTTGGGTTTGTGTAAAAGTTCAGTGTTTATAAGAGGGCTTTCCTGTCCATTTTTATACTTGACCCTCTTCCTGGCTCCTGTATGGAATCAGGGGAAGTCAGTATTATTTCCACTGTGCAGATGAGACAACTGAGCCTCTGAGAAGCTGACTTCCCCAACAGCCAGTGCACTTGTCCCGGGGCCACAGCCTTTCACCCCACTGGCATCAGCTGCTTGTGGAGGGACTTCAGGTTTGGTGGAGACAGTGGGCATGAGGCCATCCCCAGAGCTCCTCAAATTGCAACACTTGGGATACTGGCTGTTTTGCATAAGCTGACATTGAGCTCTGGCTTAGGTACTCTGCTGACTCCACTCTCCAGATTTGATTTGGCTCCTGGCCCTGGGTTTCCCAGGCATGGAAATGACATCACCATGGCTTGAGACAGAAGACCAAGTGGAGCTCTGGCACTCAGCCAGCCTGGGCCCTTCCCAGTCCCTGCTTCACACGTGGGACTCACCTTCTTTCCCTTCATGCTTTTCTTCATTCTTCCCTTAATTTGGTGGTGTTACCTCTCATGTGAGGGGAGTTGTCTGTTTTCCTAACATGACCTCTTTTGCCCAGGCAGGGGTAGGGGGAGTAGAATGGCAAGAAGGGGTTGATTTGAGTAACTACAATGAGCAGGTGCTGTGCTAGGGACACTGGTACTGAGACTAAGAGGGCAGCATATTCAGTCTTGAGGACCTCACAGCTCAGGGGACAGGTCATCAGACACATAGCAAAGTAAACAAGTGAGGAATTGCATTTAGCTTCAAGTAATAGAGAATCAAAACAACAGAGATTTAAATAAGAGTCTCTTTTTTTTTCTAAATTCCTTGAAGTTTGGAGCTGGGTGGCCCAGGGCTGGTTTGGGAGCTCTGTGATGTCACCAGGAACCCAAGTTCCTTTGATTCTTCTGCTTGGCAATGTTTAGTAGGATTGCTTCGTGGTCATAAGACAGCTGCTGGAAATCCACACTGCATGTCTCAAGCAAGAGGGCGGTGAAAGGCGGAAATGCGAAGTGGTATTAGCCAAGTACAGCCTATTTATTTATTTATTTATTTATTTATTTTGAGACAGAGTGTTGCTCTGTCACCCAGGCTAGAGTGCAATGACGCCATCTCAGCTCACTGCAACCTCCACCTCCCAGGTCCAAGCGATTCTCCTGCCTCAGCCTCCCGAGTAGCTGGGGTTACAGGCGCCCACCACCACGCCCAGCTAATCTTGTATTTCTAGTAGAGACAGGATTTCACCATGTTGGCCAGGCTGGTCTCAAACTCCTGACCTCAGGTGATCCACCCGCCTTGGCCTCCCAAAGTGTTGGGATTACAGGCATGAGCCATGGTGCCTGGCCAGAGTACACCGTCTTTAAATCACTTTCCTAGGGCCCCCTATCCCATGATGTTGACTTACATTTCATTGCCTAACCTTATCTGCAAAGGAGGATAGGAGATCATTTGTTTAGCCTTTATTTTTTATTTTTTAAGCTGGGCACATTGTCATCTCTAGCAATATAGTCTTTGTTATTGTGAAAGAGGAGAAGAAGGGATGTTGGGTAAATTGCTAGCAGTGTCAGCTAATCTGGGCAATTTCAGTGCATTGTGGTGTACTCTGCTGAATGTGTGATTTAGCTAAATAATTAAACCTCTCTCATCTTCAAAATGGATGTACTAATAACACATACCTTGTAGTAACTAAACTGTGTAGGATTACTGTGAAGATTTGATGAGAAAAATGTATGTCAAGGGCTATGGGAGGTATTCTGTAAGTGCCCAATAAATGTTAGTCATGATGGTGAGCATGGCAAGGGTGATGATCCTGGGTTTGTATTCCCCCTCCAGCACTCCCTGCCCGGCCATGGGCACAGCCTTGTGATTCAGTTTCTTCAATGATAAAACAGTAGGATGGGAGATTCTGTGTCTCTAAATTGCTATCAGATTGAGATAATCCCTGGGGTGTGTGTAACAGAGTGTGCAGCACGTCCTAGGCATTCAGAGAAATTATGATTATGGAAGCACCGAGACGAGGTGGGACGGTCAGGGAAGGCTTCCTGGATGAGGCATCCCTGGGTTGTGTTTCACAGGTGTAAAGGAGACAGCCTGGGAAGGAGGTGGGGAAGGCTGTCACATATTGTGCTCTGGGAGCTGTGAAGGGTCTGGGGCATCTGGGCCCCAAGGTCAAGGTAGGACATGGTACAAGTTGAGGCAGAGAGGAAGGCAGTATTTGGGGCCATGCTGCGGGGCTGAGAGCCCTGGGGGTGTGGAGCCTGCTGCTCTGATCTCCTGGGACTGAGGTTTCTGAGACTGAGGAGATCATATTCACAGACAAGGGATTAACTAGTTTGAACAATGCTTATTTTATTGGCATCTGCAAACTGCCACCTGTTAACCAGAAGCCTGGGCTCAAACTCTGGCTAGATTCCTCTGGGAATAGGCTATTAATCAACAAATGACTTCCTCTTTGGCAGAGAAGGAAATGTCTAATAGCTTGAGGCTGATCTTATGACTGGAAAAATGGAAAGGCTGTTGTAAGTTCTCACAGGGATGTAAAGACAAGTTGTCTCTAGGTTTCCAACAGGGTTTTTTTTTTATTACCTATTAGCAAATGAGCACAGATTTGTTTATCAGATTCCCCTAGAAATTAGGTTGTTGAGGCAGCTGGAGAGGTGAATTCTGGGGTGGGAGAAGGCAGAGAAGGGAACAAGAGGAGCTGGCATTACCATGGTGCATTGTACTTAAGGAACTATAGGGGCTGCTTGTTCCTGAGCAGAGGTCACATAGAGCACTGGACTTGAGTCCAAAGTCACAGGGGCCAGTCTCACCTTTGCCTTGAGTTGCCAAAAACAATGTATGCTGTTCTGTAAAACATGGATAATACATACCCACTTGGGATTACCAGGCTCTCTGATGGTAACCTAGGAAAATGTATGTCTGCAAAGACACTTTGTAAAGTGCACCTAGAGTAAAATCCAACCCCCACCCCAATCTCCCAGTCCTTCTGACAAACTACAGAGCACCCCAGGCTCTTTTTCCACTTTGTGCATTGACCATTGCTCCTTTTTCTGCCTAGAACATTCTTCTGCCCCCTCCTTGGAAGGGCCTTCCATGCCTTCTAAGTATATGCTCCCCAACATAGACAGTGGTTAAGACCCAGACTCTGAAACACCACTCATAGGTTCAAGTTTGGCTCTGATACATACCAGTGAATGGACCTTGGGCAATCACCTGACTTCTCTACCTCAGTTCCCACTTCCATAAGATGAAAGTAATAATTGTTTGTACCTTACGGAGCAGTTGTGGAGAAAGGATGACATTAACAAATGGCCATTATTACTGTTTTTCAGAACACTCTCTTCTAGTGCTAACTGTGATCTGTAATTAATTTATTTGTATATATGTCTATTAACTAACACCCATAATATCCTATTATTTTCCATGATGGGATCTTAATGAGGGCAGTGACCATGTCTTTCTCATCATCCTTATATAGCACAGTGTCAGAGACTTAAAAAATGCTCAAGTCATAGTTGTTGGATGAGGAATTCACTGAACGGGTATTTCCCAGAAGTCTCAACAGCCTGTCCCCAGAGACAAGAAGACACCACGAGGGGTGACTGAGGCAGCCCTGCAGACCCTCGGGGAAGAGCCAGGGAGCTTGTCAGATGGCCCTATTTTGCATTTCATTCTCCTAGTTGCAGGCTTTCACTTATGTAATGAAATAGCAGTGAAACCCCACTGATACCTGAGTGCTTCCCCTCTAGCCAGCCCAGTATTTGACCACAAAAAGGGGGAAGAAAAAATATGAGAAAAAAAGAAGCTTCAAACCACATGCTTCTTGGGACAGACAGATGAGCTGTCCTTTCCCCGGAGTCATGTGAGCATATTGTAGTAGCCTGAGGAGTGTTTTGCTGAGCATGATCTTTGTGACCAAGTGGTGAGAAATCAAGGGGCCCAGCCTGCGTGTCAGCAGTTGAGACTTTTTCCACTTCTGCCCCTGACCTGCTGTGCAACGTTTTTCAAGTCACCTTACCTGTCTGGGTCTCTTCAGTGACCCTATCTGCAAACTGAGGGATTGAAATAGATGACGAAAGTAGAGTAGCCATGCAGTTCTGGCTTTGCCTGTAGACTTGGTGTAATGATTAATAACAACCTCTTTCATTCTTCTTTTCTTTTGTTGAGATGGAGTCTTGTTCTTCAGGCTGGAGTGCAGTGGTGTGATCTCAGCTCACTGCAACCTCCGCCTCCCTGGTTCAAACGATTCTCCTGCCCCAACCTCCCGAGTAGGTGGGATTACGGTGTGCGCCACCACACCAGGCTAATTTTTGCATTTTTAGCAGAGATGAGGTTTTGCCATATTGGCCAGGCTGGTCTCAAACTTCTGACCTCAAGTGATCTGCCCACCTTGACCTTCCAAAGTGCTGGGATTACATGTGTAAGCCACTGTGCCCAGCTCATTTCTCTAAATGACTTGTATTGGATGATGAATTATAAGATTAGTTTGATGCAAGTCTCTGCCAGTTGTAATATTATTGTCCTTATTATTATTATTGTTTTTTTCTGACTGCCCATCCCTACTCCTACTCTGTCCCCAGATTCATGCTCTGTTCAGCTTGCTCTCTGACCACCAAAGCCACTGTCACTTGGCCACTCCCACTCTCTGGATTCCTGTGAGGTTTGGTGATGGAAAGCACTAGCAGAAGAAAGGAGTGTGGGAAAAGAAAGAAGCGGGGTCATTAATCCCTCAGTGCCCCCTTTACTGCATCCTGGGAAGTGTCTGTTTCCTGTGCCCATGGCTTCTATTGGCTGAGCTCTAGAAACCTTACACTTTCCCAGCCCTTTAGGCCTAGGGGTAGTAATGGCTTCCCGGCATGTGTTTCCATCCCCAGCTGCTCCCTAGTTCTACCACACCTCTGAATTTAGTACCTTCAGCAAACTGTCTCCAGTTGACTGTTTTGAGGATGCTCCTTGTTTTCTGCTAGAACTTGGACAAATACAGATTCTTTGACCCTCTGACCCAATCTTCCCTTGAGGCACTGGGCTGTCCAATACAGGGATACCACATCCAAATGTAGGCAGCTCTGCTGCTGAGTCTTGGTTTTCTAGGATGCAGGGGGCCTGTGGCATAACTGGCAGCATGAATTGGTGGGGGGGTCATGACAATGGCCTCTGATGCCATTGAGGTGCCATTGCAGCAACATGGACATGAACTCAAGAAACTTACGGTGCATGTCTGATGCATGGTAGGCATTTGAGAATAGTAAGATTTCCACCCCTAGATTTTATTATGAACATTTTTGAACAATCAGAAAGTTGAAAGACTTGCACCATGAACACCCATCTATTTGTCATCTCAACTCTACAATGAATACTTTTCTGTGCTTGCTGTATCACATATTCATCTACCTAATCCTCTATCCATCTCTCAACCCATCCTATTGTTTATATATTGTATTTCAAAGTTAATTGCAAATATCAGTATATTCCTTCTCTAAACACTTCAGCAAATATAATAGAATTGTTTTCATTACAAAATCAATTGAAGCTAATAGTGAAACATACTGACAATACAAGGTGTATGAAGTGAAAAATGGAAAATATCTCTCTTCTCTACTTTCTCTAATCTCATTCCCCAGGCACAACTGCCGGTGGGTGTTGGGACTCAGAAAGCAATACTCCAAAATAAAGGCCTCAGAAGTCAAAAAGTTTTTCTCTGACCTCTGCTCTCCTGTCTCTCAGCCCCTTTCTCCCCCAAGGCTATCCAGAGAAACTAGAATCCCTTTTTCCCAAGGTAGGTCATGGGAACCAGAACCCCTTTTCCCCAAAGACAGACACAAAACCTAGAATTATTACTCCAACTTACCCCTCTGCTTTTCTGTGTAAAAACTGGCCATGAGGAAATTATCTGACCTACCTCGTTTGACCCCCATTCCAGAGGGGGGTCCCACCCCATTCCCAGGAGGAAGGAATGCTGCTCAGAGAGGCCAAGAAGAACTTCAACCGACAGGTCTCGCTGGGTTTCCCTGCTCAGTCTATTAGCATTAGATTAGACTTTTTTTTCTTTTCTTTTCTTTCTTTCTCTCTCTTTCTTTCTTTCTTTCTTTCTTTCTTTCTTTCTTTCTTTCTTTCTTTCTTTCTTTCTTTTTTTTTTGTCTAATCCTATTTCTACATGGCTGTTCATACTTTGTTGAACCTAAGCATAAAAATGGACAATTTCCCCTGTATCCTTGTTCTTCATCCTGAAGTCCCCTGTGTATGCATAATAAATAAATTTGTATGCCTTTTCTCCAATTAACCTGCCTTTTGCGAGTTGGTATTTCAGCATATCCTCAGAGGACCAAGGGGAGCCCTCCCTTTCACCCTTACATGGGATAGTCCAAAACATTAACGTACACATGTATTTTTGATATCTTACAAAACTTGAATTATAGCATACTTATCGTTCCGCACCTTGCTTTTAGAAAATCAACCATACCTTGAAAACATTCTTGCTTCTTAATAATAATGGGTCATCTCAACTTTTTTTTTTTCAGATGGAGTCTCTGTCTGTTGCCCAGGCTGGAGTGCAGTGGCATGATCTCGGCCAACTGCAAGCTCCGCCCCCCGGGTTCACACCATTCTCCTGCCTCAGCCTCCTGAATAGCTGGGACTACAGGCGCCCGCCACCTCGCCCTGCTAGTTTTTTTGTATTTTTTAGTAGAGACGGGGTTTCACCGTGTTAGCCAGGATGGTCTCAATCTCCTGACCTCATGATCTGCCCGTCTCGGCATCCCAAAGTGCTGGGATTACAGGCTTGAGCCACCACGCCCGGCCCGTCTCAATTTTTAATGACCATAGAAATTTCCACATTATGTACCTTCATTTATTTAACCATTTCTCACTGATGGACATTCATACTATTTTGGGTTTTTTTGGGATATGATAAACAACATCACAATGAAGATTCTTATACATTCCTTTACTTAACAAATATTCTAATAAGCACCACTGTGTGCCAGACATGGTTCTATGCTTGGGGATATTAGGAAAATAAGACAGGTAACGTTTGTGTGGAAAGTACATTCTTCTGAGGGAGTCAGATAATGAACTAGAAAACATCAAAAGCAAATAAATTGTTTTTAGCTAGTTATTAAGAAAATAAAATTGAATAATTTGATAGATGGTGATAGGAGGGACTACTTTACAAATGGTCATCTGGAAGGCCTCTACTTCGAGGTGGTGATATTTGATCTGAGACCTGAATGAAGAGAAGGGGTCAGTTACGCAAAGTCCTAAGGAGAATGGATAGCACGAGCTTGGTGTGTTGAGCAACAGAAATACACACAGCATGGCAAGTATAGCAAGTGGTGTGAAATGGGGTTGGAAAAGGTGGCATGGGCCAGATCACTAGGACCAAGGAGTTTGAATTTTATTCTTAGTGCAGTATATCAGGTTGTATTTTTATCACTGGATAATCATAGAGTAAAACTAGCTTGATCTGTTACATGTAGAATGGAATATGAGCAAAAAATGCTTTGTATCTGGTTAGCTGCAGCATGGAAAACCATAATTTCCCTGTAGGCTGTGTGGCATCCTAGAAGGAGAATGGGTGTTGGAGCCAGAGAGATCTGCTTTCAAATTCCAGCTCCATTGGTATACACCCCAAATAATTGAAAGCAGAGTCTCATATTTGTACACCATGTTCATAGCAGCACTGTTGACAAAATGGAACCCCCAAATGGAAGCAGTCCAAGTGTTCATTGACAGAAGAATGATAACAATGTGGTATATAGGGTGGGCATGGTAGCTTATGCCCATAATCCCAGCCGAGGCCAAGGCAGGTGAATTGCTTGAGCTCAGGAGCTTGAGACCAGCCTGGGCAACATGGTGAAACCTTGTCTCTACAAAAAACACAAAAATTAGCATAAACACACAAAAATTAGGGTGTGGTAATGCATACCTATAGTCCCAGCTACCTGGGAGGCTAGATGAGAGGATCACTTGAGCCAGGAGGTTGAGGCTGCAGTGAGCCAAGATGGTGCCATTCATGTATACATATGTAACAAACCTGCATGTTGTGCACAGGTACCCTAGAACATAAAATATAGTTAAAAAAAAGAAAGTAGGTTAGAATAGAAACAATAAAATAAAATTTGTCATATATCTGTGATATTTAATATTATCAAATCATATTTAAATTGGTATAGTATTTAATAAATAATTTGGAAAAAAAAAAAAAAAGATGGTGCCATTGCACTCCATCCTGGGTGACAGAGTAAGACCCTGTCTAAAAAAAAGAAAATGGTATATGCACAAAATGGAATATTTTTCAGCCTTAAAACAAGGGAAATTCTGACCTGCTACAACATGGACATGTTAAGTGAAATATGCCAGTCAGTAAAAGACAAATACTGTATGATTTCACTTATATGAGGTATCTAGAAAAGTCAAATTCATAGAGACCAAAAGTAGAATGGTGGTTAGAAGGGGCTGTGGGGAGGGAGGAATGAGTAGTTGTTTAATGAGTGTAGACTTTCAGTTTTGCCCGATAAGAAGAGTTCTGGAGATTGGTTGCACAATAATGTGAATGTACTTAACATTACTTAAATGTGTTCTTAAAGTGGTTAGTGGTTAAGATGGTACATTTTGTGTTATGGGTTTATGTTATCCCCAGCTAATTTTTGTACTTTTTGTAGAGACCGGGTTTTACCATGTTGCCTAGGCTGGCCTCGAACTCCTGGACTCAAGCCTCCAAAAATGCTGGGATAACAGGTGTGAGCCACTGCACCAGGCCCTGTTACTCATTTTTAATTTAAAAACTCCATCTCCATCACTTACTGGTGGTGTGACTTGGTCAATTAGTCCTTCTATGCATGAGTTTTCTCATTTATAAAAGGAAGACAACAATATCTCATAGCTATTGTGAAAACAGACTTCAATGCTGTCTGGTTCCAGTCTTCCTTTGCATAATTTGGAATCTCAGGCTCCCCAGGCACACAGCTTAAAGAACCTTTCAATGAATCCCAATTGAGTTGTCCTTGTACCTCGTACATAGTAGATGCTCAGTGAACATTTGTTGACTTGCTGGCTGACTGAATCCACTTATGTAGACATGATCTAAAAGGAAGCATGTGTAGGGAGCTATGTGCCTGGTACAGAGTAGGCATTCCATCAATATTTATGGAACAGGTGAATGTGTACACACCTGCCCACAAACTGTGGCAAAACAACTTGTTTGCTCCAAAATGCACACATTTTTTCCCCTCATGTTGTACCGTAATGGTTGCTTTAGAAAACAAACTGAAATCCCTACTGACTGAGTCTCATGTTAGTACTGTTGCTAGAAAACACACACACACACACACACACACACACACACAACAGATTTCCACAAATATTGTAGTTTAAACAAGGCAAAGTTATTCTCTTACAGTTCTGTGGGTCTGACGTGGTCTCGCTGGGCTAAAATCAAAGTGTCAGCAGGAGTATGTGCCTTACTGAAGGCTCTAGGGGAGGATCTCTTTCTTGCGCATTCAGGTCTCTGGCAAAATTCAGTTCCTCTGGTTGTAGGACTGAGATGATGTTTCCTTGCTGGCTATCACTGAGGGACATTCCCAGCTTCTAGAAGCCACCCGAATTCTTTGACTCATGCACAAACCTTCCATCTTCAAAGTCAGAAACTCCTATTTCCTGTCACCTCTCTGACTCATTTTTAAGAAAAGTGACCCCATTTTTAAGGATTCATGTGATTGGATTAGGCTGTCCTGGGTAATGCAGGATAATCTCAAGGTACTTAACCTTAATCTCATTTGCACAGTCTCCTTCGCTATGTCGTAACATATTCAAAGATTCTGGGGATTAGGCCGTGGATATATTCGGAGGGGTTATTATTCTACCTATTGCAGCATCCATTATCACTTTAGAATGGAATGGTTTCTCAGAACAGACAGTTGTCTGTCTTCCAGCAAAGAGCTCCAGAGAACTAGGCCAATGAAAGGGAAATTGGGATGAAGGCAAGAGAGGTGAGGCACTGGCAGTAAATGTGCCGGCAGGCCTGCGAGGGGTGCAACAGAAAGAGGTTCCTGATTTCATGGAATCCAGGTTATTAAAAGAAGAAATACTCACAAATGCCAGAAAAGTTAAATTTCATGTGTCTTACAATTTCCCTTCAGATCAGTTCTGCCAAAGATAAAGCGATCTTCATCTGCTGTGAAAAACAGTAATTCCTTTCTCCATGATTTTCATGATTTGGTTGATGGGTTAATGGTTCATCGCTGCAATTATAATTGAAGGACATTGTCTTTGCTGGTTTGGTGAAGCTTCCAGATGTTATCAGAGGGGGTGTTCCTTTAAGCTCACCCAGCATTGTCTCACTTATAGCTGGGCATTAGCTATACAAGAGCTATTTGGCCTCTGAGAGCAAAAGTTCAGCCACTAAGGAAGGACCTGGTAGTGTCCAACGTAGGCCTTTAGATCACTTCTGGAGCTTCTCTCCAGGGCCTAAGAAGTGACCCTGCCAGGACGCCATCTGTTTCAACCCTATTTTTTTTTTCTTCTTTCTGCCTTGGCAATCTTCTTTTTCTCTTTTTCTTCCTTTTTCTCTTCTCTCCTTTCTAGTGTTCTGATGTTTTAGGATCAAATCAATGAAAAAGAATAGAAACCGTTTCAACTCAGAAAATAATCCAAAGATGGAAAAAGGTGTGTACCAGGTTCACTGCTCTAATCATTTCTGTTCTGATAAAAGGAGTTTACAGCAAAGAAATAACTTTTCTGGGTCTCTGAGGCTTTGGAAAAACAAGGCATCGAGAAGCCTGGGGGCTGTGGGGGGTGTGGCGGGCAGCCTACTGCTTGTTGAGGTAATGCAAACTAAGGAGAAAGAGGCGTTGGCTTCCTCTGAGGCCAGGGCGTTTCAGGCTGCAGGTAAACTATGGATGTGGTTCCACAGATGTTGCCACAAGGGGAAGCCAAAATCTCACAGCTAACAGAGGTCACAGCTTTTGGAAACAGTGGTTGCGACACAGGGGAAACTCCCCCTCCCAGCCCTACCTCAAGCACATCCTTGCTTCTCTCAGTCACACCAGTTACACCAACAAGGGCAGTACTGGGGAGGACATTTGGAAAATAGTCAAGAGAGGATGAAACCGCTGGCGTGATGTCACCAACAAGAGGCTACAACCTGGGAAAATCTAACAGGAAAAAGGTAGTTGAGCCAGGAAAAGCCACCAGACCCTTTCTCTTGGCTTGAGGCAACATTTACATTTGAATAATAATCAAATTAACAATGTAATGTGACTGTTCAGCAACAATGATGTGCTAATCATGATTTTACATGGGTTATCTTTAGTCATTAAATTCTCTACATCCTAGAGATGCAAAAATTGAGAACGAGAGAGGTTATGAGAGCTTTGAAAGGCCACAGAGCATGTGTTGTGGCTGAGATTCAAGCCCAGCTTTACTGATTTTAAAGCTTGTCTTCTCTTTCCCTACCTTGCTTCCTTTTTTTTTTTCCAATTTTCTTTCTTGCTTCATGTGCTTTCTTTTTTTTTAAGAAATAAAATGTTACCCCCTCATCGATAATCCCTTTGTGTCTCTACTGTCTGCCACGTCCCACCCGCCTGCCATCCTTGCCAGCAGCAGCTTCTCAATTGAGGTTAGAGTTTCCCTCCCACCCTTCATCGTGCATGTTCATGGCTATAAACAATAAGTATGCACGTTTTAAAAATTTATGTATATGAGAAAGAGCTTAAAGTATTAATTTACAGAGAAAAAAATGCAAATGGCTATTAACCATCAGAAAAGATTCACCACCTCATTCATTAAAAAAAGAGTAATAAAAATTCAAACCACATTGAAGCTGGGTGCAGTGGTGCATTCCTGTAGCCCTAGCTACTTAGGAGGCTGAGGTGGGAGGATGACTTGAGCCCAGGAGTTAGAGGCCAGCATGGGCAACATAGTGAGACTCCGTTTCTACAACAACAACAACAAATTTTAAAAATAATCACTAAAAAACCCCCTTCACATTGAGATAACATTTCAAAAATCTGTCAAATCGGTCCATACCCAAGATTTGATAACAGTGTATACAAGAGGCTGAGGGAAAAGAGGCACTTAAACTTTGATTGTGGGTAAGTAAACTGGTATAATCTCTGTAGAGGGCAATTTGACTATGTATATGAAAAATGCAAATACACAAGTCTAGGTGTGGTGGCTTATGCCTATAGTCCTAGCACTTTTGGGAGGCTGAGGTGGGAGGATTGCTTGAATCCAGGAGTTTGAGCCTGCAATGACCTATGATTGATCCACCGCACTCTAGCCTTGGCAACAGAGTGAGAACCTGCCTCTAAAAAAAAAAAAAAAAAAAAAAGCAAATGCACAAAACTATAAAATAAATCCCATTTCTTATAATTTATCTATAGATAAGTGTATGTTTACACATGTTCAAAAGTGCATGTGTTCAAGGTTATTCATTGCAGTATTGCTTGTAATAAAAAGACCAGAAACAGTCCACATATTCATTAACAGGGAGTGATTAAGTAAGTATGGTGCATCCTTGTAATGGAATCGTATGAAGGCACTATCTGTACTAATATGGAAAGTTTTCAAATACATATCAAGTGGAAAGAAAAGCAAGGTGCAGAAGAATATATATAGCATGCTATCTTTTGTGCTAATGAAAGGGAAAATAAGCCTATGTATTAATTTTTGTTTGCATGTGCACAAAGAAACTGAAAGTTTACATGCAAAACCTAATAGCAGTTCTGCATGTGGGATGTGGAAAGAGGGGTGGGATGAGGTATGGGAGAAGACTTTTAAATATATTTCTTAATTTTTTTTGAGATAGCCAATGTGGATGGACTATGTTACCTATTCCAAAAATTAAAAAGTTAAAGTGGTTTTATGCAATACAAGTCATTCTGTAATTAACCTTTTCCAATCAGGTTTATCTTTTTTTTTTTTTTTTTTTTTGAGACAGAGTCTTGCTCTGTCACCCAGGCTAGGGGGCAGTGGCACCATCTCGGCTCACTGCAAGCTCTGCCTCCCAGGTTCACACCATTTTCCTGCCTCAGCCTCCCAAGTAGCTGGGACTAGAGGCACCTGCCACCACGCCCCACTAAATTTTTGTATTTTTGTAGAGACGGGATTTCACCATGTTAGCCAGGATGATCTCCATCTCCTGATCGCATGATTCACCTGCCTCACCCTCCCAAAGGTTTATCTTTTTGAATTTCTATCCATGTGGTTGTGCCCTTGATTTTTCCATTAATTATGCTGCCTTGAACTGTAGAATTTTACAGCTGGAAAAGCTCTTGGAGAACACCCAGTTTCCAGCTTTCATATTACAGGAAAGAAAAATGAAGGTGCATCAGTGGCGAGTAATTACTGAGAGTAGCTTTGCAAGTCAATGGCAGAATTGGGGTTTGGCCTCAGATCTGACTCTGATTCAGAGGCTGGGAGTGCCTTTCTCCACCCCACCCCCAACCAGTGCCAAAGCCATCTGCCGAGTCTTAAGAAGAGATTGGTATCTTTACATGTTATCCTTTCCTAGGCACATTTGCATTCAAAAACAAAACAAAGATAACAACAGACAACAAAACCCAGCAGTCACTGTTTTATGCAGTAGTGATTGTTCAGACCTCAGAAGTCAGGGAGATGCTTTGGGATGAGGAATAGGGAGTGGGATGGTAATAGTGCTTGGGCCGGTAGTCAGGGACACAGAAAACCTTCTAATATCTCCATTCCCCTACAAAATACATAAATCATTTAAAGGAAAAGAAAAAGGCAAATAAAAAACAAAACAACGAGGTTATCACTAGCTCATCCATATAAAGATTGTTTCTGTTTTCAGCTCAGGAAGAACTAATTTGAATTTTATATTAGTGATGACATTGCTGTGAATATTATCAATGTAACTAGATCTTATTAGACTTTTTGTTGCCATAGTGATAGTACAGGCACTAATAAGTCACAGTGTATGAGACCTCTGCCGGCAGAGTCATCTGGTATATCCCTCCACCTACATGCAGAACTCCTCTAAGCCGTTCTAACAGGTAAAGACCTTTCAGGATTTATGTTAATAAATGCCAGCGTTTCTGGAGTTCTTATAGTCAAGCACTGTGCCAGAGTGGCAAGAATACAAAGACTCAGAAGAAATGCAATTCCGAGATGGCCAAGTTCCTAGGCAGATAAAAAGGGGTCCCCGGAGAATCTCCGACTGACCTGCGCACTGGGAAAACGGGGTGGAGCCAGGGGAAGTTCACACCGTTTGCAGGAGGGAGGAACCTGGCCTATTCAGTTTCTGTGTGGTGGCCTCGTGTTCAGTCTGTGAGATGGGAGCCCACTGGCAGGATCCCTTCTTGCTTTGCTGAGAGTTTCTTTTTTTTTTTTTTTCTTTTTGCCCTATAAATTCCTCTTTAAGCACCCTTCAGTGTGTCTGCGCGCCTCATCCTTCCTGGTTGTGTGACAAGAACCCGGTGTTAGTTGAACTAAGAAGCAAAATTCTGCAACACTTCCATCAGAAATTAAATAGCATACATGGGTGTTTTCTAAAATTTTATACAAAAATATTTCATTTACTTATTTATTATTATTATTATTATTATTATTATTATTATTATTTTTGAGACAGAAGTCTCCCTCTTGTACGCCAGGCTGGAGTGCAATGACGTGATCTCAGCTTATTGCAACCTCCGCCTCCCAGGTTCAAGCGATTCTCCTGCCTCAGCCTCCCCAGTAGCTGGGATTACAGGCGTCCGCCAACACAACCGGCTAACTTTTGTATTTTTAGTAGAGATGGGGTTTCACCATGTTGGCCAGGCTGGTCTGAAACTCCTAACCTCAGGTGATCCATGCCTGCCTTGGCCTCCCAAAGTTCTGGGATTACAGGTATGTGCCACCGCGCCTGGCTAACAAAAATATTTTTAACAGTAAAGGAATAGAAACAATGTGTAGAGACCTCCCCATGCTTGAAATTTTGGTCACATTTGGAATTTTAACTCATAATTTAATTCAAAATATTGGATTCTACTCCATAGTATAAATGTGTTTGCTTTAATGTCTATTAAATGTCTTACATGTATAGTCTGTTAACTATTTTTTTCTTCCTAGTCTTCTAGTAAAATTGATGCTCCAAGAAGATACACAATGTTGACCATGTGGATTCAGATATCTCCTGCTTGGATCTCAGCCTGGATCTTGTTTGAGAAGCATAGATTAGCTACAGGTTGGTAAACTTTTTTGTAAGGGCCAGATAGTAAATATTTAAACAGTATATGAGCCACACTGTTCCCGGACAGAACGAGGTCCTGCTGCCTGTTCTTGTGCTCCAATAACAAGATGCTGACAGACTGGGAAAGAAGGGTTACAGGGAGAAGGTCAGAGTAACTCACCAGACCAACTCAAAATTAGAGGTTTTTCTCCAGTGTTTATGTTACTGGAAGGAGGTCCCAATCCAGACCCCAAGAGAGGGTTCTTGGATTTCACAGAAGAAGGAATTTGAGGCGAATCCAAAGGGCAAAGTAAAAGCAAGTTTATTAAGAAAGTAAAGGAATAAAGAATGGCTACTCCATAAGTAGAGCAGCCCCGAGGGCGGCTGGTTGCCCATTTTTATAGTTATTTCTTGATGACTTGCTAAACAAGGGATGGATTATTCATGCCTCCCCATTTTAGACCATGTAGGGTAACGTCCTGACGTTGCCATGATGTTTGTAAACTGTCCTGGTGCTGGTGGGAGTGTAGCAGTGAGGACGACCAGAGGTCACTCACATTGCCATCTTGGTTTTGGTGGGTTTGGGCTGGCTTCTTTACTGCAGCCTGTTTTATCGGCAAGGTCTTGATGACCTATATCTTCTGCGGATCTCCTATCTTATCCTGTGACTAAGAATGCCTTAACCTCCTGGGAGTGCAGCACAGCAGGCCTTCGACTTATTTTATCTAGTCCCTATTCAAGATGGAGTTGCTCTGGCTTAAATGCCTCTGATATGCCTACATGTGGGGCCTGGGGTCTGGAAAATTACTTCAGAGGCTTGGAACAATTACTTAATCTAAAGTAGGTCATGGCACAAGGTGTGCAAGAACACCTCCATTATTTTAATTAAACTCTAAGGTCTGAGAAAGCCCAGGTGGAGTCTTAATGGACTTGTTTTTACATTCTAACCTTTGTACTAAGGCACCAGTTTCTCCAGTTCTTTAATGTTTTACGTATATGTTCATCAGAATGACAATAAGGTATTGGTGAAGGCTAACTGCTCTGGTGGCTAATGGAGACCTGGCCTGACACAACACTGTTTCTGTTACATGCCCTCAACCCAGCCATTATAGCAAAAAAAAGCCCAGAGATAATATGTAAATGAATTGGCATGGGTGTGTTCCCATAAACTTTGCTTATAAAAACAAACAGATTTGGCCAACGGCCTGCATTTGGCCTGTAGGCTGTAGTTTACCAATCCCTGGATTAGAAAATGCCCCAAGAATTTATAAAAGGGAAGTTTTTGGCCAGGTACGGTGGCTCATGCCTGTAATCCCAGCACTTTGGGAGGCTGAGGTGGGAAGATCATGAGGTCAGCAGATGGAGACCATCCTGGCCAACATGGTGAAACCCTGTTTCTACTAAAAATATAAAAGTTAGCTAGGTGTGGGGGCACACGCCAGTAATCCCAGCTACTTGGGAGGCTGAGGCAGGAGAATGGCTTGAACACGGGAGGCAGAGATTGCAGTGAGCCGAGATCACACCACTGCACTCCAGCCTGGTGACAGAGCGAGACTCCATCTAAAACTAATAATAATTTTTAAAAGGCAAGTTTTTTTCAGCTGGAAAAAATAAGAAGTGTGGAAGTGGAAATTCTATTGGTTATTGAAGGCTGCATAGTATTTCAAACAGCAGAGAGGAAATGTCAGCATTATTGGTAGAGAACCAGTATAAGCAAAGGCAGATGTCTTGAGGCTTATTTGTAGATGGGACTGGGGGACAGGGAGGACAGTAAATAGATCAGTTTGACTGAAGGAAGGAACTCATGTCAAAGAGAAACATTCTAAATCATCAGGACCAGAAAAGACTTTGCTGATTATTTGCTTTTCATTGTACAGATGGGGAAACTAATGTGGGCGATTTCAGATCTGGAAAGAGAATAGAGTGGCATGCTTCGAATCCTGTCTTAGTTCATTTTGTGCTGCTATTACAGCATGCCTGAGATGGGTATTTATAATGAACAGAAATGTGTTGGCTCTTTTCTGGAGGTCGGGAAGTCCCTGTTTGAGGGGCAACATCTGGCAACGGCCTTTTTGCTGCATCATCCCAAGGTGGAAGGGCAAAGAGAGGGAGGGAGAGAAAGAAAAGTGGACCAAACTTACCGTTTTATGGCAAACACACTCCTGTGATAATGGCATTAATCTGTTCATGAAAGGTGGATCCCTCATGGCCCAATCATCTCTCATTAGGCCCCGCCTCCCAATACTGTTACATTGGAGATTAAGTTTCCAACAAATAAATTTTGGAGGGCATATTTAGACCATGGCATTCTGTACCTGGCCCCCAAAACTCATGTCCTTTTCACATGCAAACTACATTCATTCCATTCCAATAGCCCCAACATCTTAACTGTTTCAGCACCAATTTAAAAGTTCAAAGTTTAGAGTCTCATTTAAATTTGATATGGGTGAGACTCAAGGCATAATTTATCCTGAGTTAAAACCGCACCAACTGTCAGCCTGTGAAATCAAACAGATTATCTACTTCCAAAATATATTAGTTGAACAGGTATAAGATAGATATCCCCTTTCCAAATGGAAGAAATAGGAAAGAAGAATGGAGAAACAAGTCCCAGGCAAGTTCAAAACCCAATAAGGTGAATAATACTGAATCCTAAGGCTTAAGAATAGTATTTTTGGACTCAGTGTCCTACCTTTGGGTATAGTAGGATGGGGGTTGGTCCCTCAATGCCTTGGGCAGCCCTGCCCATATGGCTTTATGGGTGGTTAGGGAGAGCTAGGCCTGTGCAGCAGCTCTCAGGAGTTGAAATCTCATGCCTGCAGCTCCTCCAGGCTGTTACCTCGTGGTGGTGACTCTACAGTTCTGGGGTCTTGGGAGTGGCCTTACCCTCATGGCTCCACAAGGACTAGTAGGGACTTTCTGCAGCAGCTCTGATCCCATTGCCCCAGTGGGGGCTGTCTGCAGTGACTCTGCCCATGAGAAAAGTTCTGCCTGGGCCTCCAGGCTATCTGAGACATCTTTTGAAATCTAGGTAGAAGAAGCCATGTTCCCACAACTCTTGCATTCTGTGTACCTGCAGACTTAACACCACATGGATACTGCTAAGATTTGCCACTTGGGATGCTGTGCCAGAATTCAGAGAGCGGAGACTTGACCTGGCCTGGAGCCAAGGCCCCGTGGATGCCCTAGGCCTCTCTTTTGATGTATTTTCTTTTCCCCGACCTTGTCATTCTGAGCCTGCAATAGGAAGGTCTGCATCAGTAATCTCTCATGTGCCGTTGGGGTCCTTCTCCCCTTATCCTGATAAATAACCTCCAGCTTTATTCTATCCACGCTAATCTCCTTATCAAATAGTCCCTTGGCCACACCCTTGGTTTCCTAAAACATTTTTTTCTCTTAAAAAAAAAAAAAGCTTCTTTTATTCTCTACTATATAGCCAGTCTGAGAGTCCTCCAAATCTCTATTTCTCTTTTAATTTTAAATTCTGTCTTTAAATGATTTCTTTTTCTTGCATTTTACTTTATGCAGTTAAGAGAAGCCATGCTGCTCCTTCAGTATTTTGCTTAGATATTTCCTCCACCAGACACCCTAGTTCATTGCTCTTAAATTCTGCCTTCCGTAAAGCTCTTGAGCACGCACATAATTCAGCCAAGTTCTTTGCCACTTCACAACAAGGATGGCCATGACTTCAGTTTTCAATAAAGTATTCTTCAATTTCTATCTGAGGCCCAATCAGTATGACCTTTACTGCTCATATATTTATGAACATTCTGATTATGATCACTTAAGTAAAGTTTCAGACTTCCTCTACAGCTCTCCTCTTCTTTTGAGCCCTTACCAGCATCATCCTCAAGGTCCATTTATAGTAATTTTGGCATTTTGTAGCCTGCTCCTCCAAAGTTTTTCAGCTTCTGTTCAATTGCATAATTCTGAAGCTGCTTCCACATTTTCAGGTGTTTGTTATAGTAACAGTTCCACCTCTTATTGCCAATTTTCTGTCTTAGTCTGTTTTGTGCTGCTGTAACAGAATACCACAGACTGGGTAATTTATAATAAACATAAATCAGTCAGCTCATGGTTCTGGAGGCTGGAAAGTCCAAGATCGAGGGGCTGCACGTGGTGAGGGTCTTGCTGCGTTTTCCTATGGCGGAAGAGCAGAGAGAGAGAGCAAGAGAGAGAGAGAGAGGGAGAAAAGGGGACCAAAGTTACCCTTTTATAAAGAACCCACTCCTGCAATAAACGCATTAATTCATTCATGAGAGTATTGCTCTCATGGTCTACTCACTTCTCATTAAGCTCCACCTCCTAACACTGTTGAACTGGGTATTAAATTTCCAGTGCATGCTCTTTCGGGGACACATTCAAACTATAGCAAATACTAAGTTAAGGAAGTTTCAGCTCTGTTGGGCAGCCTCATAATATTTCAACACTTCATCATTTGAATGCTTATTAATTAACCAACTTCCTGTATGCCATGTGATCAGATGTCACAAGAGGAGTTCCTTTGGGATGAAGTTAGTTCTTTGTGCACCATTGTGACATAGCACTGTAGTGATGGTGACAAGACACATCTGGAGTAGGCAACTAGACAAGTGCCAAGTATTAGAAGCCTTAGCATCTCAATCTGCCACCAACTTGCTCTGCAAGCCCAGACCAAACCCTGAACTTCCCTCTGGCTTTCTCTTTGGTTAAACAAGAAACATTTATCTTCATCTCTCCATCAGAACCAGTGGCCTGCTCCTCTCTCCCTTCTCTGCTTTTGTTCTCCACCAACACTGAAGTCATAAAAGACTAGAGGGAGCTGGAGTGTGAGGTCCAGAAACTTGTATGACCCAGGTATTCATTTATTGATTTTTTTTTCTCAATTAATTAGTGAGCATTTGCCATGTAACAAGTGCTGAGGATAAAGTGAGCAAGGCAAGCAGGCTTCTGCCCTCACAAAGCTCATATTCTAGTCCTGCATATGTGTGTTGGTGGGGGAAATGTAAACAATATACAAGTAAACAAATGAAAGAATTTCAGATGGAGATAAGTGCTATGAACAAAGTAGAACAAATTATTGTGATAGTGACTAGAGGGGTGTCTGTGGCTATTCTAGTGAAGGAAAACCTCTTTGAGGAAAGACCTGGAGAAGAGCCAAAGAAGAAGCACTCCAGCTAGAGAATCCTGAGTATGCTGTGCTGGGGATACAGAGAGAAGACCTGTTGACTTGACTGTGGGTTAGTAGTCAAGGGGAAATGCATGGTAGACAAAGAGAAAGAGGTAGACAACATGAAGAAATCGATGAGTTTTAATCTGGTCAATTGAGTGACTCAGTATAGTTTCTATTTTTAAAAGAGCATTCAAGCTGTTACCTATAGAATGGTTTGAAAGGGATAAGAGTAGAACAGGTAAGATGATAGGCAAAATTGTCAGGCACAGTGGCTTGTGAATATAATCCCAGCTACTTGGGAGGTCGAGGCAGGAGGATCACTTTTTGCCAGGAGTTCAAGATGAGCCTGAGCAACACAGCAAGACTCTGTCTCTAAAAAAACACACACAAAAATAGCCAAATGTGGTGGCACGTGCCTTTCATCCCAGCTACTCAGGAAACTGAGGTGGGAGGATCACTTGAACCTAGAAGTTCAAGGCTTCATTGAGCTATGGTCACACCACTGCACCCCTGCCTGGGTGACAGAGTGGAGACTGAGAGAAGTGGCTGGATTCGGGATCTGTTCTGGAAGCAGAAGAAACAGGACCTGTTGAGGGACTGGATGTGATGTCCTTGGTAGTGATGGTAAAATGAAAGCAGAAATCAAGGATGGCTTCTTAAGTTGGAGCTTGAACAACCAGGTTAACGGTGGTGCCTTTTTTTTTTTTTTTTTTTTTTTGAGCGGAATGTTGAGAGATGAACAGTTTGAGTGGGAGGTGTGGTAAGTTGGTAGGTCTTTCGTGGGTGTGCTAAATTGGAGATGCCTCTGAGACTCCAGGTAAGGATATGCAGTCAGCATGGGGAAGTACTTTTCTTTGGTGTCTCCAGTCTTAAAGAATCAGCATTCTCTCTAACACTCATATAATAATCCCAGCCTTGATTTGTTTGACCACGTGTTTTATAATATCCCCCCGACCCCCGGAATTTCTGGGACTCCTTGGAGATATATTGATTCCATGGGATCCATCCTAGTTTCTGCATTTCACATCTCCCAGCCATCCTGCCCCCACCTCTGCTCAACCCCTTGCCACCACCTGTCTCCCTCTGCCCACCTACTTGGCCCCACGTGGTCATCTTTAAGGGACTGACACATGTTGTCATATCAGTCTTCCCAGAGATTAAGCCATTTGCATTCCTGTTAGCAGAGCAGGATGTGTCCATTTGGCCACATTTTAACCAATTTCAGGCACCATTATTAGCCAGTTAGATAGACGGTAACACATTTCCATTTGCATTGCAAAGATATGCTCCTAAACAGCGGAGTATTCTATGTCTGTAAATAGAAACACACAGAATCAATTCAAGTGCCCAGAAACCACATGCAATTATTTGGGAATTTCAGGGTGCAGATAATAACAGCCGTTAACATTTGTTGAGATCTTGTTATGTGCCGGGCACTGTGCTAAAGCATTCTGCAGATGTAGTACCTATTATTACAGCATTCTGATAGGGTGGATGTTACGATCAGCCTTCATTTTCTAGATGTGGAAACTGAGGGAAAGGAAAATGAAATCATTTGTTCAAGGGGCAGAGCTGGAATTCAGATCCCAGGTCTGTCAAACCTAATCTCAGCCAGCCTTCCTTCTGTTGCTCCAAGGAGGAGTCCTACCCAGAACTGTTCCTGGCCCTGTGTGACAGCATTGATAAGACTCCTGGAAATTTGGGTTACTTCCTAGCCTCCACTTTCTACCTTCCCGTTTTCTCCTAATATTCTCAATCTTTGTTGGGGTTTTCTCCTTCTTGACACCTGGCCAATATAACCCTGCAGGATCTTCACTCAACAAAACATCGCAGTCAGGAGTGGGGCGGGTAATGAAAGCCTCCCACAGGTTTACAGGGGACTCCCTGGCAGGTAGACTGCCATCTCCTTCACCTCGCTTTGAGGTAAACTTTGTTCTTTCCTGGTAATAATAATAAGATAAATTATATTGAGGGCCTGCTGTTTGTGCATGTGCTGTTTTAAGTACTACTAATCCCTACAACTCCCCAATGGGGTACTCACCATGATAGAAATTTTATGTGCATATTGTAAAAAATGTGAATAACAGAGTATCTAAAGACTGCCACTGCTAAGATGGTGGTGTATTCCCTTCCAGTATTTTTGCCTAACATAAGTATTTTTAATATTTTTCTAGAGTGCTGTGTCGTACATCCAATAAAGTTCAACTCTGTAAGCAAGATAGAGAAGAGGAAGGAAAGGAGAGAATCTAGTGTGTGATTCTGTTTACCATTCCACAGAGTAAGTGGCTGCCTGGGAGTGAGTGTGAGAAGGGAGTGGGAGGAATCTTCTGTTCTTCCCTTGGACCTCAGTTCCAGGGAACTTTTCAGTGTGTAAACATCTTACCATGGACATTCTGGGTTTCAATTTAAAAATATGTATTTTTGGTTTGACATAATCTGTCACTGAAACCAGCTGCTTCAACTGACGGTCAAACTAAGAGTCAAGGATTTATTGAACTGTTAGGGACACAATGGCCATGGCAAAACTTACTGAGAAATGGCCATCTCCCATGTAGCATTCTGCTAAGGGATTTCAAGGGCATTTTGACTTTTGACTTTTTTTACCTGGTGTGCTGACTTGGCGAGCTAACCCCTGGGCAAGATGCCACTCAAGAAGCTACTCTGTTGTTTATAATTAAGACAACAGTTGAGGTGGCCCTGTACTTTGAGGTTTAAACAATAGTGACTTAAGCTCTTTCTCCTATTTTCTGTGGGAAGTCCAGCTTGCTCACTGAGAGCCCCGCTGTCTCTGAGGCTGACAGTCCCATGATTTGTTCTGGCTCCAGATGTCCACCCCCGAGGAGCTCTGAATTCACGGTCTCACATGAAGGGACAGCACCCTGCTCTCCCTATGCAAGTCACTGAGCTTCATGTCAAACTTGGCCTCTGTGTTTTGTTCCCACCAGGCCCTTCTCCCAAGAAAGGTACACATGGCAAACTTTACTCAGTGTGGGGACTCAGGAGGGATTTTTAAAAAATCATAAAAATGCCGAGTTTAAAATTAGATCATATTAGTGTTGCTTTCCTTAGAAGGAAGAAAAAAAGTTTAAAAATTAAAAGAAGAGATAAAATTAGATCTTATATATCTCTCTCCTGAAAAGTCCCTTAACAGCCTTGCTGTAGGGAATGTTGTTCTCACCGACCACTTTTCTTGGAAGATTCCAGCCTTCTACCTTGTTGTTTGCCTTCTCTGTCCGTAAAACATTCAAATTCTCTCATTTATCCTAGAAGGCAATTTAGATCTACAGCCCCTACACAGTCCTAGACCTCTTTTCTGTATCTACTATTAAGTACCATTCACACCAAGGGTCACCCACTCTGAGTTTCAATCATTATTAATGAAGAAGAGAAAGTGGAGGCTTAGAAATTCCCATATTTTCTTCATGTCTCTCCACCAGTCTGCAAGTGAAATAGAGTCTGATAGAGATTTATTTTCTCATTGATATTAACTATGCTTCTCCTCTTAGAAGACAGAGGCATCTGCAGTCAGTGTCAAATATTTCCCACCCTACCATATATATATGAAATACATGGATTATGTTCTGTGGACAATTTGGTATCTTGTTTGTTTCAGTTACTATTGCTGCATAACAAATCATTCCAAACTTACAGGTTAATCAACAACAATTTATTGTGTCCACAGATTCTGCAGATCAGGGATTTGAGACTATCATGGTATAATCACTTGTTTTTGTTCCATGATGTCTGGGGCCTCAAATGGGGAGATACAGAGGTTGGGGATGGCTTCGTGGGTGAGGGCTAGAATTATTAAGAGGATTATCGCTTACATGCCTGGCAGTTGATGTAAGTCATCAGCTGAGATGTCAGCTGGGGACATCCACTGAAACACCTACTCATGGCCTGTCCACATGGTGCCTTGGGCCTTGTCACAGCATGATGCCTGGGTCCCAAGAGTGAGCATCTCAAGAGAGCAAGATGAAAGTGTATGGCATTTTAATGAGTCAGCCTTGAAAGTCACATAATGTTAGTTCTGCACTATTCTTGGTCGACGCAGACACTAAGATCTGCCCAGCTTCAAGGGGAGGTGACAAAGACCCCATCATTTGATAGGAGAATTGTCAAGGTCACATGGTAATGAGAGCCTGTGAGATAGGTGATGATGTTTCCGCCATGTTGGAAAATGCAACCTGCTACACTGGTCTTTTCATTTAACATATCATACCATTAAAATAATCCATCAACTCTGTGAATACATCCGTAGAACTTATTCATTTACTAATTCTTTAGTATAGGACTTTTCTCATCACTTCTCCATAAGAGAGAAGAAGGAGGTATGGGTATTTTCCTTCCCTAAAACCAAGAGAGAGACGCCCAAAGAGAATTATTTGACAAGTAGGATTCCTATTCCTCCAGTGTCAACTCCATTAATTTGGGGTCTGTTATCTTTCCTTTCATGGCTTTTGAGTCTTGTACCAGCAGAAGCACCTGATGCTGCTTAGGACATGGACATAGGGGTCTGTGACTTCTCAGGTATGTCAAGGACACATACATTTCCCCTGGGTCAGGGGAACACCTTGGAAAGTGGGACTTGAGCTGTTCTGCCATTATTCCCCAAGTGGGTTGCCCACTGGATGAGATGCTCCTGGCAGAAGGAAAGTGTGGGGAAGACTGTGGTTGGGGAGGAAAAGGAAAGGAAGCAGCTAGAGCCCTAGCCAGGCCATCCATTTAGATGAACATGCAGGGGATGGCCCTACAACATTCTCCAAAGAACCCAATGGATGAGCCCCATGAAGGACCCACATGGCAGGAGTCAAAGCCCAGTCTGCATATCCAGGAACCAGTAACCACTGAAATAAAAAGGATCAGCTCCTCATCATAAGCAGCTAAATGAGGAGACATCTCTGTCCTTCCCTCTTTCCATCCTGCCCTAACATCAGAGGGCATGTGCATAGGAGATGGCATGGTGAGAAGAGACCATACTCTTTCCCCCACAACCTTTAAGCAGCTTAGAAACTCAAGTCTAGGTTTGTTTATGTGTTTAGGCGTCACGAGGAAAAGAGAGTCATTATTTGAAAACAAGTTTCAAGTTTCTAAATGCATGGAACTGAGTCCTACAGAAACAAAAATGTCACCGAATAACCCTTAATAACTGGAAATAAATGGAATTGCACTAAGATGATGTCAAGCACCATTAAAGAGGATTTGAGAACACACAGTTTGTGGCAATTTTGTGTTTGAAACAGTGGTAAGCTGAGACTCCTTGATAAACTAGGTACAATTGTAGTTATTGGGTATCAGCCTTTAAAAGACTTAATTCTTAGCCAAAATGCCCTTCCAGAAAGGCTGTGCTCTTCCCAGCTCCTTGAGGATGCCCACTTCACAGGATGACATTTATTCAGGCCTGGAGAGGTGCAATCTCATTATGTGGGTCATTAAAGGAAACGCATTAAAGGCAACAAAGGGAGTGTCGCCAAAAGACTTTGTAGCAAGTTACGTGGAAGTGAGCAAGAGAACAGGACTGCCTCACTTACCTCTTGGGGGTGGCGAAGGATTATGTTTAGGTGGGGTGTATATGAGTGTCTGGCTTTTTTTACCCACATTGACGGCCAAATTCTTTTCCCCTTCTGATTCCCTTTGAGAATCCACTTCTGCTACCTGCTTCTTGCTGCAAACTGGGAGTGTAAAATCATACAGTCTAGGGTGTCACCCGAATTGCCCTCACATACAGCATAGCTGTGTGTGTAGAGCAGAAAGAGGTAGGGAGGGAAAGTCATGCTGAGCTCAGACTGAGAGAGAAGAGGGAATCAGAAAGATGGGCCATTTGAAAGCAAAACTGCCTTGAATTCTCTAATAGGCTCTGTCTTGCAAACAAGAAGAGGAAGATAGGGTGAGAGGGGATGTTAGTTTTTAGCAACTGTTTTAAAACTGACAACAGAGGAAGAGAGACCAGAACCACAAAGTTAACATTTGCAACTTAGGCATCTTTTGATTTTTTTAAAAAAGTCCCCAATCTTAGGAGGGGCTGTCCTTGGGTGAAGGGTTCTGTTTTGAACTGGAGGGAGATCTGAGTGAAGCATGGATGAAGTATATATTCCCTTCCTCAAATCACTCTCCATCTGCATCACCTGATGTTGGAAATCCCCAGGGTTAGCTTTTTAAAATTTTTGGCTATATTATGAAGTTCATTTAATGCCTTCCACAATGGCATCTCAAGTTACAGGTGAGCTAACTGAGGCTTGAAACAGTTAAGGCAGTTAGTGCAAGCCTGTGCAGCTGGTAAAGCACACAGCCCCAGATTTGGACCTAGATCTGTCTGATTCTAAATTCTTTCTATCACATCAGTGGCCCCAGCAGATGCTCACTCCTTTAGATTAAGTACCCTCTCCATCAACTGCGTTACACAGTTTCTTAAGCAAATAGCATGGAGGCTCAGACTATGGGCTTTGGAGTCAATAGGGCTTGAATTTAAATTTTGACTCCAGCCTTGATCGTTTGTGTGACTTTGGGCACACAACTCGAAGTCTACTCAAAAAAGCTGTGAGGAGGATGTCCAGCAAAGCTGTGGTAAACGCTCTACTAGATTATTGTTATTGTTATTATTATTATTTTGAGATGGGGACTCTCTCTGTTGCCCAAGCTGGAGTGCAGTGACACGACCTTGGCTCACTGCAGCCTCAACCTCCTGGGCTCAAGCCATTCTCCTACCTCAGCCTCCCAAGTAGCTGGGATGACAGGTGCATGCCACCATGCCTGGCTAATTTTTTTTTTTTTTTAAATAGAGATGGAGTTTCACTATGTTGCCCAGGCTAGTCTCAAATTCCTGGGCTCAAGAATCGATCCTCTCACCTAAGCCTCCTAAAGTCCTGGGATTACAAGTGTGAGCCACCACATCTGGCCTATTGTTAAATTTTAAAAAGTTGTTGTCTCTCTTCGAGCCATGTGTGTGTGATGATAGAACAGGAGGGGGACAGATAACAATGATCAGAACACTAGCTAATACTTCTTGAGCACTTAGGACGCATCAGACACTGTGCGAAGTGTTTTCCATGGTACTATCTTAATCTTCCTAACAATTCAACGATATGTACCATTAGTCAACCTCAATGTGTAAATAAAAAGCACATCCAGCTACAAGTAGAGGAGCCAGGATCTGGATCTAGGTGGGTGAACTCTGGAGCCTGGGCTCACACCAGGAGGTAAGCTTGCAGGGGCCCCGTGGGACTTTGGGAGCAGATGGTGATGCTTAAGGAGGGTTGAGTAGGAGGCTGTGGTCCTGGGGTCAGTGTGTGGGTTTTGGGCATTGGAGGGTAGGGAAGAAGGTAACAAGAACAGGGTGAGAAAAGGTAACCATGGAGTGGGGATTTGGACATTTGAAACAGTTGTCACCTATAGGACGATGTGTTAGTCCGTTCTTGCGCTGGTATAAAGGTACACCTGAGACTGGGTTATTTATAAAGAAAAGAAGTTTAATTGGCTCACAGTTCTGCAGGCTGTACAGGAAGCAAAGCAGCTTCTGATTCTGGGAAGGCCTTTGGAAGCTTCCAATCGTGGCAGAGGGCAAAGGGGGAGTGAGGTGTTTCATGGAGCAGGAGCAGGAGCAAAATAGAGTGAGGGGAGGAGGTGCTGCATGCTTTTAAACAAACAGATCTTGTGAAAGCTCACTCACTCTCATGAGAACGTCACCAAGGGGATGGTGCTAAACCATTCATGAGAAACTGCTCCCGTGATCCAATCACCTCCCATCAGGCCCCACCTTCAACACTGGAGATAACAACTCAACCTGAGATTTGTGGGGACACAAATCCAAACCATATCAGATGGTTTCTAGGGAAAGGCATTTGGATCTGAATCCCAAAGGTGAATCACAGACTGTCAGGGCTGGGAGTTCCTTAGACATGGTCTAGTCTGATGGCCTTTTAAACTGTACCCATGGAAGCTTAGTAGAGTCCTTCAAGGGTGCCAATGGATAGAGGCAGTGGGAGGGAGGCTGAGCAAAGGGGTCTTCAAGACCTTCTGGTTTGCGACAACCAAAGTCATTCCATTTCTCTTTTTACCCCTTTTGTTGTTGTCGTTGAGGTACAACTTATGTATAATAAAGCACGTGAATCTCAATTCATGTGATGAGGCTGGACACGGTGGTGCATGCCTGTAATCCCAGCACTTTGGGAAGCTGAGGTGGGCAGATAGCTTGAGCTCAGGAGTTCAAGACCAGTCTAGGCAACATGGTGAAAACTCATCTCTACAAGAAATACAAAAATTAGCTGGGCATGGTGGCTCATGCCTGTAGTCTCAGCTACTCAGGAGGCTGAGGTGGGTGGATCGCTTGAGTCCGTGAGGTTGAGGCTGCGGTGAGCTTTGATTGTGTCACTGCACTCCAGCCTGGGTGACAGAGTGAGGCCCTGTCTCAAAAGATACATGAGATAAAATAAAATAAAGCCTGATGAGTTTCTATAAACTTATGCATCCATGTAACCACAGATCAAGAATCTTTCCAGAGTCCCAGTAAGCTCTCTCTGGTTCTTTCCCATCAATGCTCTCATGAAAGAGAACCACCATTTTCATATTATCTATTTTTGAATTCATATAAATGGAATTATAGAGCATGCATTCATTGTGTCTAGCTTCTTTTGTTCAAAATGATGTCTGGGAGATTCATCCGTTTTCTTGCCTGTAGGAGCAGTCCACTCTTTTTCATTGCTATGTAGTGTTCTGTTGTGTGACTATACCAGAATTTATTTAGCTTTTCTGCTTTCGATGGGCGTTCGGGTTGTTTCCACATTTTGGTGTTGTGAACATAGCTGCTATGAACACTCTTGCACAGGCTTTTTGGGGAAAAAATGAACATATTTCTGTTGGGTGTATACCCCGAGTGGTATTGCAGGGTTACTGGGTGGCTGCATGTTTAGCTTTGGTTGGTAGCGAAGCTCTATTTTTGAACAGATGTTTCATACAGTAGGAATCCTCATATAAGATTTTGCCTGGAGAAAGGGTGTGATTGCTTACATTTTTCTTTAAATGGAAAAAGTTTCAATTCCTTTAGTGCAATCTTCTGCATTTACAGATGGTGAAACTGACACTCAGAGAGGAAAGTGATTTGCTCAGACTCAAACTGCGGTAAAGCCACAGCCAGATCACTAAACTGAACATTTCGTATTGACTTTCAAACTCTATGAAACGGATCCTAAATATCACTCAAACTGGTTGCTGGTCAGATGTGGACAGAAAAGCATAATTAGAGTCAGAAGCCTTGGGTTCAGTCTCCAAAACTCACACTAACAAATGTGTGAGTCAGGGTGAGGTACTGCTGTGGACTGCCATCTCCCTAGCAGGGAAGTGGATGTACTTGCTTCACAGCATTGCTGGATGGAAGGAGGTAATGATGGGGAGACGTTTGATAGCTGGGAAGCTCTTAGCAAATTGTTATTATCATTATCAAGATGTATTCTAAGGGGATGCTTGGGCAAACATGCTGTTTTCTTGCAGTATGAATGTTTATAATAATTCACTATGTTCTGTTTTATATTTTAGCCTGAGTTAATAGTTTTTAATGAACATTTCTTCCTCCTCATTAAAGAGCTAGTGTGGCAGTTAGTATTTTCCAGAGATAGCCACACCAACATATAGCCCATCCTCCACGCTGCTCTTACACTGGGGACATTTTTATAATGAGACACACCTGCATTGAAGCCGGGGTCTGTGTTCCCTCCCCTTGAACCTGGGCAGGCTTTTGTAACTGCCTCGACTCACTGAAAGTCCAGAAATGGCAGTGTGCAAGGAGGAATGCAGAGTTAGAAAGGAAAAGTCTAGCTTTTGGGGTGTTTCCTGTAGAGAACAGAAACCCTCCCTGGGAGGAGACACTGCCGTGGCTTTTACTTTTCTGGTTTTACACTGTGGCCCTATTCACTTTCCAGATTTCTTCATTAAAACTTGCCCCCAAAGAGGAAAGCCTGTGTCTAGCAAACACCCCGAGAAGTTAAAGCTGAGGTGAGAACTGAGTGCTCCATAGCTTCCAATTCAGGCAGAGTTTTAGTCATTTTGGGGGAGCCTGTTGACTCTGGGAGAAAGGCCTAGAGCTCAGATTCTCCTGGGGTTTTGGGGCTGGGAACAGGAGCTTTGAGTGACAGTACATAGAGGAATAGTGACAGCTTCCCTTCGCCTGAGGGGCAGATGGACTCCTAGCGCCCAGAACCCTAGAGGCAGAATGGTGCCCATGGGGGTGAGTGGTCGAGAGGGACACAGACAGATCTGGATTTGTGCCCCTTGACGTCCCCTCCCTGAGAGTTACAGATTTCTAAGAAAGAAGGTCCTCACCACAGTTCTAAAAATAATAACTATCTTGGCTGGGCACAGTGGCTCACACCTGTAATCCCAGCACTTTGGGAGGCTGAGGTGGGAGGTTTGCTTGAGCCCAGGAGTTGGAGACCAGCCTGGGAAACACAGTGAGATCCTGTCTCTACAAAAAATACAAAAAACTTAGCCAAGCGTGGTGGCTCCCACCTGTAGTCCCAGCTACTCAGAAGGCTGAGGCAGGATGACTGCTTGAGCCCAGGAGTTGAAGGTTACAGTGAGCTATGACCACACAACTGCCCTTCAGCCTGGGCAACAGAGAGAGACCATGTCTCAAATACATTCAACACATACATACATGCCTTATATGTGTAAATCACTTTACATACTGGGAGGCAGGTTCATACATGTGACTTTTTTTTATTTTTCCAATGACCCTGTAAATAAGCCAGAGAATGTGTCGTCGTCATCATCATCTTAATGTTATGTTTAAAGAAACTGAGAGGGTGAATAAAGGCTTCACCCAAGTTCACACAGTAGTAGGTGGAAATGCCAGTGGGAAAACCAGGTATTCTGGCTTCGTGAGTTTTCTTTCATTGCACTGCATACTTGATCCATGGAGGAGCGGGAGTTTGGGGCACACAGCAGATCAATGGCAGAGCTAACTTGGGGGAGAGGCATTTTCACCCCTGAGATTGCCCCCAGAAGGTAGCTGCCTCTTTGGCTGGCAGCATGGTGTTGATTCTATGTGAGAATAAAGTGTCCT
The DNA here is from genome assembly GCF_008728515.1 of Papio anubis. Taxonomy (NCBI): domain Eukaryota; kingdom Metazoa; phylum Chordata; class Mammalia; order Primates; family Cercopithecidae; genus Papio; species Papio anubis. The sequence goes on from NC_044980.1 coordinate 152,086,678, forward strand.
GGGCTGGCCACCTCTGCCCCACCTTTGTCCCCCTACCTCCACCACCCCGTGACTCCCCATTCCCTATCAGAAAAGAACCATTCTATCAGTCATTTACACCTTCGTTAGAATTTAAGGACTTATGCTTTCTCTCTTAGCCATATTTGCATTTAAATCTTATCTCTTATTATGATTTTTGTCTCCAGGAAAAAATGGTTTGTGGCATCAGTAAGCTGATAGAAAAGTGTTATCTCAGGGGCAGAGTGGGAGTGAATGGGAGAGATTTTATAGACATCCTCCTCCTGTGTCAGCAGATCCCAGCTACTTGAATCACAGAAAGTCACTTATCAAATATCTGAGTGCTGGATGCCTGGGACAGAGTGATAATAGAATATGGTCCATCCAGGTGCTGGGATACAGCATGAAGAGAGTGCAGTTCATGGCAGGGGCCACAGACTGGTGGAGGAGACAGGCAAGGAAGCAAGTAATTATGATCTGCTAAGTGCTACTATAGATGTAAGTGTTCAGGGTGCCCTGGGAGCGTGAAGGAACTGGGGTCGGAATGGGGGTGGAGGTGATGTCATTTGATGGAATCTGGAAAGGTGATAGAATTTCCCTTTATTGAATATCTTCGTCCAGGTACTCTCGACAAGCAAATCTGAGGGATCGTGTGCTCAAACCAGGGCGGGAGTGCGACCTCAGGGAAGAAGGCGCTAGGGAAAGGGTGTGCGGTGGTGAAGGAGGAGAGTAATGTGAAGGAATGCATTCTTGTTGTGACCACGGTTCTGCAGCAGCCCTGTAGGTTGCTCCATCCTGCTGGACAGTCCCAAAGAGGTCTTACGGACCTCTGCCCCCTGAGCAGGGCTCTACAGGAGGGCAAACACCTCTTCTGCTTCTTTCCCATTTTGAGGCCCCCAATAGCTAAGCTTGCTCCATGGGGAGTCATCTCTTGTGCATTTCTAGTTTGAGTCACATGCCCTGCAGCTGGCAAGTCTGGGGGTGATGGGAGCTGCCAGAGGTGGCCGGTGTCAGCTGTAAGGGCAAACACAGATCTAGCGGCCAAGATGCCAGCAGAGAAAATCCAAGGTAGCCTATAAAAGGAGCCTCTTTGAGATGTCAGAGCATTTGTACACAGTGGATTGTCGAATCCTCACAATGACCCTGTGTTGCTCATTAAATTGTGCACCCCAAAAAGATAGGTTGAAGTCCTAACCCCTGGTACCTGTGAATGTGACCCCATTTAGAAACAGGGTCTTTGCAGATGTAATCAAGATGTGATTTAAGATGAGGTCATACTGGAGTAGGGCAGGCCTTTAATCTGATATGGATGTTATCCTTTAAGAAGAGAAGAGATACAGAGACAGGTGCACGTAGAGAGGAGAATGCCACATGAGGACACAGACGCACAGGTGAATGCTCTGTGATGATGGAGACAGAGACCGCAGGGGCGCATCTACAAGCCAAGGAATGGACTTGGCTTGTAGATGGACTTCTGGCAACACCAGAAGCTAAGAGAACGGTGTGAAATGGGTTCTCTGCAAGCCTCTAGAGAGAGCGTGGCCCTGCCAACACCTTGATTTTGGACTTTTGGTTTTAGAAGTGTCAGAGAATACATTTCTGTTATTTTAAGCACCCCCGCCCTTTATGGTACTTTGTAACGGCAGCCCTAGGAAATCGAACGAAACAAGGCTCTTGCTCACTTTTTCACAGCTAATAATTAGAAGAGCTGGGGTCTGAAGCCAGATTTGCCTATTGCCTAGATTTGATTCGAAAAACAGTGAAGGCTTTGCAGGGGTGGGATTGGGGAGACCAAAGCGTGTTCATGTCTGTGGGTAAATTGTAGGTGTATATATTTATGAGGTACATGAGATATTTTGATACAGGCATGCAATGCATAACAATCACATCAGGGTAAATGGAGTATCCATCACCTCAAACATTTATCTTTTGTGTTGAAATAATCCAATTCTACTCTATAGTTATTTAAAAATGAACAATTATTATTATTATTATTATTATTATTTTACTATAGTCACTCTGTCGTGCTAGCAAATACTAGGTCTTATTTATTCTTTCTATTTTTTTGTACCCATTAACCATCTCCGCTGACTACCCTTCCCAGCCTCTGGTAATCATCCTTCTACCTCTATCTCCATGAGTTCAATTGTTTTCTTTCTTAGCTCCCACAGATAAGTGAGAACATGTGATGTGTGTCTTTCTGTATCTGGCTTGTTTCGGTTAATATGATGACCTCTGGTTCCTTCCATGTTGTTGGAAATGACGGGACCTCGTTCTTTTTATATGGCTGAACAGCTGTCTATTGTGTGTATGTACCACATTTTCTTTATCCATTCGTCTGTTAGTGGACACTTAGGTTGCTTCTAAATCTTGGCTATTATGCATAGTGTGCTGCAAGAAGCATAGAAGTGAAAGTATCTCTTCAATATACCGATTAAAATGAAAAATTTAATAAACTAGATAGTGCTCCCTCACACACACAAGAGAGCAGCTCTGTCCAATACAGAGACCTTGTGGCTACTGAGTGCCTGAACTGTGGCCGGTCTACACTGAAAGGGGCTGTGTGTGAAAAATACACACTGGGTTTAGAAGACCTAGCACAGAAAAGAATGTACAGTATCCAATTACTAATTTTTAATATTGATGACATATCAGAATGATTATATTTTGGATACACTGGGCTAAATAAAATATATCATTAAGCTTCCTTGCACCTTTTTAAAAAAGCGGCCACAAGAAAATCATAGTCACACATGTGCCCGTGGGATTTCTATTGAACAGCACTGCTCTGGAATATGAGTTCTCTGAAGGTAGGGACCACCATCTCTGTGCTGTTGACTGTGGGTCTAAGAGCCAGAGCAGGGCCTGACACGCAAGAATTTCTCAACACATAATTGTGGATAATTAAATGAATGAATAAACGAATGACCAAATCCAATCCAACCCTGAATCTGCTCGTCTGGTCCCTGTGAACATAAGATTGGATGTAATTTTCACCTTGCTTTGTCTCTCTGGACAGTTATTCAATGACTCTGAGGCTTACCAAGAGAATGCATGCCGCACAGTGCCAGCTAATGGAGAGGCTGGATGTGTGGTGGAATCTGGAGAATAAAAATGGCCAAAGTATTTCCAACCACAATGGCAGTGACCACTTATTGGATTCAAATTTTGTGCCTGGCATCATTCTAGGCACATTATATGGAGTGACTCATTTAATTCTAACAACCTATGACATCAGTCCCACCATTAACTCTATTTGACAGATAGAGGAAATTAAAGCTCAGACAGATAAAATTATGCCCCCAGGGTTACAGAGCTGTTTTTTTCCCCAGTTCTGTCTGACATGACACTTGTGCTCTTCACCACCATCACAGAACACAGAGAAAAGGGGACTGGGGGTCCTGCCAACACAGGGTGACAGTAAACCAGGTCCCTTTGATTCTGAGGCCCCAGTGCCTGAAAGCAGGTGACCCCAGCCCTCCAGGATTTGGAAAACTCATTGTCTGTGTCTAGTACCTTGGAGAATTTGGCCACATATTGTCTGTGCATCTAGACATGTCCTGCCCATACATCCAGCCATATCTTGTCCGTGCATCTCCTTCACCAGGTGGCGGGACCACCCTCTGTACCTATGATGTGGCAATGAGTGCACAGGTGAGTGAGCATTCCCTGTGTCAGAGGAGTGGCCTGGTGGGCAGTGATTGAATCAGGGGGGTGGTCCTTCATGAATGGTTTAGCACCATCTCCCTTGGTACTGTCATCGTGATAGTGAGTGAGTTCTCGTGAGATCTGGTTGTTTGAAAGTGTGTAGCACCTCCTCCTTCTCTCTTGCTCCCACTCCCACCATGTGAGATGCCTCACTCCCCGTTTGCCTTCCACCATGATTGAAAGCTTCCTGAGACCTCCCCAGAAGTAGAAGCAATTATGCTTCCTGTACAGCCTGCAGAACCATGAACCAATTAAATCTCTTTTCTTTATAAATTACCCAGTCTTGAGCATTTCTTTACAGCATTGAAAGAATGGATTGATACAATGGGCAATCCAGACTGAGCAAACCAAATGGAAAAAAGCACAAAGATATAAGCCCATGGTTTACATTTGGGGCAGTAAGTAGTCCAGAGTGGCAGTGGCATGTGTGTTTGAGGTGGGCAGACGGAGGGAACATCTTATGGAGAGAAAGCATCAGGGAAAGGGGCTGGAGGCAGACTGTATGAAAATCTGAAGGCCAGGTAAGGGGCTTGAACTCTCTCTGGGGTCCCTGAGGAGCAGGGATATGATGGGCATTGCTGAATGCTGCCAAGTCTGTTTTGTCTGTTTAGTGGAGAACCGATTGGAGGCAGGAGGCCAGATGCTGTTTGAAGCCAGTTCATTTTGTGTGCTTATGGTAAGTGAGCATTAAGAGTAGATGGCAAAGGAACTATGTCCGTCTGCATGTCTTCCCTTACAGCTCTATGGAAAGACTTGTCCCATGTAGGTCCCAGAAACCTCATTTTCAGCAGCTAGTTCACTAACAGGTGCAATGCTTTCTGGGAATTGGGCAAAATTACAATGAGTCTACATATAATGGAGCATGTAATGCAATTATCTTCCACCTGATCTTGGGACTTCCCTTCCACCCAAGCTCTTTGTACAGCAAGTCATTTGTGGGTCCTAAGAAGCAGGCAGAAATAACAGCAAGTGGGCACCTGCTAAGTGTCAGCCCCTGTTCAAGGCTCTTGACATGTGTTAACTTTAATTCCCACAATGTGTCATGGAGGGAGGAGCAATTGTTATCCCATTTTACAGGTTAGACAATCAGATAGGTTAATTAACTCGTTGAAGCTCACACAGCCAGTGAGTGGAAGAGCTGGATTCAAAACTCCAGAGCCCACAGTCTTAACTGCTATGTTATATTGCCTCTCCCTTTTCAGATATGATACTTATTATTTCTACAATGATCACAGCTCCTTATGAAATACGTAATACCATTACTTTTCAGTTTATGGATGAATAAAACAAGGTTTGAAGAGGATTCATAGTTGTTCCAGGTCACACAGCCAGAAAGTGGCTGAGCTAGAACTTAAACCCAGGTCTGTCTGACTTTGTAGCCTCACCCCTGTTTTCCAGGAAGGGATGAGGAAAGAGGAGAGAAGGTGAATGCAGGGGCCTGCCTTGTGATTCCTCACCAGAGGGCAAGCATCCTCCAGCCTATGATGTTTGGGTCTTGTGCCTCCATAAGAATGAGATTTTTTGTTTTCATAATTTGGAAATTCTACAGTAAGGCACAAACATCATGACTCTACCCTTGGCCACATCCACCTCTTCTCTTGGCCAGGCCTTTGGCTCTTTCAAGTTGTGACAGCAAAACCCTGTCTCAGAGCTGGAGCTTGTAAATGTCAGGGCTCCCATCTGGGTCTGGAAGATAGTGATTTCAGGGAGTGGTTTCTTTGTGAGCAAAGAAAAGTGCTATTCAAATCCCATCTTACTTCACATTTCAAAACTCTGCTCATAGGCCAGTGTGTGTGCGCATCCATGATTGTCAACAGGCATCCAGGGATGGGGCAGGAAGTGATGCTCCGTGGCCACCATAAGTCAGATAGGAACTGGGTAGCTGACATATAATGAATTAGGCACTGCTTCATTTTCTGATCAGCATCACCTTCAACTGATGCTCATCTAGCAAGGCTGCCCTTGAGGAAATCTGAGCAGTGTGTAGTAATAACACATCTGAGCACTCATTACAAGCCAGGAACTATATTAAGCATGATATACACACCATCTCACTTAGTGCTCAAACAGTGCTGTCACAGATTTCATTACCCCTGGTTGAGAGATGGGGAAACCGAGCGGCTAAGTGACTTGCCACCTGGCTGAGGCAAGATTAGGACCCAGGTCAGACTCAAGTGTACAAACTGAACACCTGTATCTCTGACTACTGTGTGAAAAATAGAATGTAGAAGAGCAAAAGTGGATACAGAGAAACCAGTTGAGAGGCAAGTGCAATAGTCCAGGTAAGACAAAACAGTTGCTTGGACTAAGGCGGTACTATGGAAGTAGTAAGAAGTGGTTGAATTCAGAATATAGTTGAAAGAAAGGCAAAACAATAGGGCTTGTCAATGGAGTGGAGGTGAGCCATATGGGAAAGAGATGAATCAAGGATAAGACCTAGACTTTTGGCCTCAGCAACAAAGTACAAGGAGGTGCCATTTAGTGAGATGGAGTTGCTAAGGGCAGGAGAGAGTTTGGTGGTGGGTGTCCAGAGTTAACTTGGTGGGTCAATTAGACAACCATGTGGAGACATGATCAAGGGAGAGGTGGGGGAAGGAGGTGTGGATTTGTTGCTAGTTTACGGATCCAATTTAAAGTCCTGGGGTGGATGAGATCATCAAATGGAGGATTATAAATAGAAAAATAGCCAAGGGCAGAGCTTTGTAGAGTCTAACAATTAAAGGTCAAGTTGAGGAGGGGTAGCGGGCAGGGGAGACTGAGAAGGAATAGCAGCAGGTAGGAGGACAACCAGGTGCTGATCAAAGAGGAACCATGTTTTAAGAAGGAGGGGTGGTCATCTGCTCACTGACACTGAAGGTCAAGTAAGACAAGGAGAGAGTTGGCCAGTGACTTTGGCAAAGTATAGCCCATTGTTGACTTTGACATTGCAGGAGGAACAAATGCTTTAGACCTGTCATGTTGGCTGTCCTTGAATTTCTGGGCAGGAATTCCCAAGATTATGGAGCCTAGAGATGGCAGAGTCAACATTCAGACAGTTCCAGGTTTGAACCTCAGATCTCCCAGTAGCTGTGTGACCTTGGGTAGTTACTATCCCTTCTTGAACTTCATTTTCCTCATCTGTGGAATGGGAGTGATAATGCTTATAACTTGAGGCAAAGATTGAATGAAATAATATGTAAAAACATAAAGCAGCAAATGCTTAGGAGGTACTAGATATTTTTATTATTTTTATTTTAAAAATAAAGACAGGATCTCACTCTATCACCCAGGCTGGAGTACAGTCATATAATCATAGTTCACTGCAGCCTTGACCTCCTGGGCTCAAGTGATCCTCCTGCCTCAGCCACCCGAGTAGCTGGAACTACAGGCGTGCACCACCACGCCTGGAGACTTTTTTATTTTTAGTAGAGATGGGGGTCTCACTATGTTGCCCAGGCTGGTCTTGATCTCCTGGCCTCAAGTGATCCTCCCGCTTTGGCCTACCAAAGTGCTGAGATTACAGGCATGAGTCAATGTGCCTGGCTTATTATTTTAATTTTTATATATTTTTAAAACCATTGTTAGCGTAAGAGTGATACCCATATTTCTGAGAAAAATCAATGATCTAATTTTGAGCAGAGCTTTATTAATGCCTAGGAATCTGACGGAAAATTCTTTGAGGATTGAGACATTCTTTTCCCTGTGCCATCCCAAATGTCCAGCACCTAAGTGGATTTAAACCAATCAGGTCAATCCCTGTTCTGAGCAGTTTTATATTGCTCCCTGGGAAGCAATATAAAACTACCCGGGCTCACAAGACTGGGTAGTCTGGTTCCATCTACCTGTGCTGCCTGGTCACATACAATACTTTCCCGGTGACTCTCAGTTCCCCGATGGCACTGTGCTTGGTCCATGCGCTGTGGGGCGCTGCACATTCTGTTCTCTCTCCTACACACTCCCTTCCCTGTCCTCTTCCCTGTGTTCATTTCTTCTTGTCTCCTGGGGCTGTGGCTACTTCCCCAGGAAGTCCTTCCTGAACTTCTGGACCAGGTCGATTCCTTTCTTAGAGGCTACCAGAGCCCCTGTGCCTCTCCTTCCTGGCACTTAGCATGTTTCTGGTCATACATTCTTGGTGCACATCTTAGTTTAACACCTGACTTTATCACTAGACTCTAAGCACACGGGGGCAGGGGCAAACCTGTTTTGCTCACCACTGTGTGTCTTGAATTGAGCCCAGGGCCTGGCACGCTGTAGGAAGGCAACACATAATTGTGGACTGAGTGAGTGAGTGGGTATTTAATGCAATGAATACATGAGCAGATGGCTTTCCTTTTGTAGAGCAATGCAGGTGTCTCCAAAGGGTTGTTGGAAAGGCAAATATAATACCAAATCTTACTTCATTTAGTTTAATTACAATACTAAGGAGTGGAATAAATCTTGCCCTTGAAATGTAATAAAAGCATACTTTAAAATCTCAGCTGTCTTTTCACTGGCTTATTTTTAAAAATGATAATTTCCTGATAAGCCATAAGTAATACCACTTAAAATAGTTTCCTGACTTGGCTCGGCCACTAACTAGCTGCTGATCATAGGCAAGTCACTTACACTCTGCATGTCACCAATTGTGAGGCTCTGGGTCGATGGCGTGAAAGTCTTTGATAGCAAAGTCTTATTTATTATCCATTATTCTCAGTCTTATTAATAATAAGAAGGAACAGGCTGCGTGCCAGAGATAGTTGAGTAGATTTGCAGGGCTGGAGGATTGAGGCCACAGAGAAAAATGAAAAGAAATGAGATTGGTTGAGAAATATTTAAGGGGAGCATTGGGAGAGGAAGGGTGGAGGGGACCAGAGACAGTAATGGCTGGGGGTTTATATCTATCAGGCTGAGCAAAAGGTGGGGCTGTTGGTGACCTGAATAAAATCACTCTCATGGCCAAATTCTTAGAAACCGCACAGGGAAGGAGAGAAAGGAATAAACTCCTTGGTTCACCATGTGGTGGCATAAGAGAGATGCCGGGCAACTCCCAGGTGACCTTGGCTGATCAGGGCTGTGGCTCTGAGGTCGGGGAGGCTGGCAGCTACCGGTGGGGATGGTGAAGCTGGTGCTTGGTCCACCAGGCAAATTATGCTGCCCAGCGCAACCTGAGCTCCACCACTAGGAGGGGACACAGACGCCCCCAGGCCTGGGAGAAGGAGCAAACCCAGCAGGACAGGGTGGGGAGCGGTGTGCAATCCAGGCCTTCAGGGCTGGGCAGGAAATGGAAAGAAAAAGAACTGGGCAGCCCAGAGGGGATGGGGTCTTGAAGAGCCCAGCCCAGTTAAAGAGCAGCAGCACCTCAGAAACAAGCAGCTGGTGCTGTGTGAGGATGTGGCACCCACCGTCACTATCCAGCTTTTCCAGAGAGGTTGCTCGTCCTGGGTTTTAAACGTGGAATCATGCCATTTGCAGAAAAACAAAAACCAACCAACCAAACAAACAATAACAACAACACCTCTGCAGACCAAACAGGACAGATCCGATGACTGTGCCTGGGCTGCTGTTTTGTGGTCTCATTTGATGCCCCATTTGGGGGCTGCAGACAGGTCCCTGCCCTTCCCCTTCCGGGGTGGGGATGGAGAAGACCATTTGACTCTGTGGGAAAGGGTGCTGTAAGCTCACCTAACCCATCTTTCATCTTTAGGAAGACCACCAGAAGTGAACAAACAGAGTAAAATGTCAGCTTGCAGTAGGTGCTATGAATAAAGATAATGCAGGGTCAAGGGGAGAGAGAGTGATGGAGGCATTTATTTTCGGTTGGATGACCAGGAGAGGTCTCTGTATCCTCCCTCCTTCCGCGCTCTCAGCAGCTTAACAAGATTTCACCAGGTTTCCTGGGCCTCGTTCATAGGTGCTAATGAGCAGCTGGGGGTTGACTGAGTAGCTACAGTAATCCAAAAGGGTTTCCCTTCCACCCTCTACATCCCTGGCCTTGGAATTAGCCTCAGCCCCAGCAAAGGGAGCAGGTGCAAAGCCCAAATCGTGATTGTGAGTAAGTATTTTCACCTCTACAACTGGAAGCAGCTGGCCACTGAGTCTGGGATGGGAGGAGGCTGCATGCTGAAGGACAGCAGGTGGGGGAGGGGAGGAAGCAGGAACCACCAGCTTCTGGCCGTGGTTGTTCATCTCCTGCTCAGTCTTACTCAGAGGGGACTTGACAGATATAAGGGATGCGGTGAGTCAGGACCGGTTCCACTGCCTCACATATGTCTTCTCTCACCCAGGTCTCCCTGCCTGAAATCTTATCATCAGACAGTAACTTTTCTGAAAGCTGCAGTGGCATCTCTAAATCTCTTCTTTTCCAAGACAGAAAACTGTGGGAGTTGTAATCCTTCCCATCTCAAAGAGAGAAAAAGTTCTCGCTGTGAGCTGGAAGGCCGTCTGTGGTATCAGCCCCAGCTCACTGGGATGGCTACATAATTTTAGGGGCCCAGTGCAAAATGACAAATTGGCCTGCAGCATTGTTGCCATCTCCCTGAGCACAGAGCTTTCTGTCTTTGTTTTGGCTTGATGATGGCTCTATCTTCAGTGCCTGGCACCTGATAGAGGCTTACTATTTTGTTGTTGATGTTGAGTAAAAGCATAGTATTTGAGTCATGATGTGGATGTATTGGTAGGACTTCTTTCAACATTTATTATGTTTTTTTGGCATCGGGCTAAGGAAATGGGGTTTCAGCCCTGGCTGCACAGGGGAATTGCCCCAGCAATTCTTAAAAATCTCAATGCCAGGCTTTACTTTGGACTAGTTATGTCAGGATCTAGTGGGGTGTGTGAGGGGCCAGCAGCATTTTCAAGCTGCCCAGCTGATTTCTATGTGCGGCCAAGTTTGAGGACCAGTGCACTGGCTCAATCACACTTGCTCTCAGTGGCTGCTGCGCGTTGTTAGGCAGCTTGTTAACTGCTCAGAAGGCCCAGGGCCATTTTCAGATTTTCCGGATTGTTAAATTTGGGAAGGAGGGTCTGTCCTGTTAGTAAGCTCCCCAGGGAATTTTGCTTATCCCAAAGTTTGCAAACCTAAACTATTCTCAATCCTGTTCATTTTACAGACAGGAAAAAAGAGACAGAGAGAGGTTAAGTAATTTGCCAAGGTAACAAAGTAGGTAACTGGCAGAACCAGGATTTGAACCTAAGGCTTCCGAGCTTACCTAGTAGCTTCTCTGCTTTTTCTTTTTGTTTTTTTTGTTTTGTTTTGTTTTGTTTTTTTTGAGACGGAGTCTCGCTCTATCGTCCAGGCTGGAGTGCAGTGGTGCGATCTCGGCTCATTGCAAGCTCCGCCTCCCGGGTTCATGCCATTCTCCTGCCTCAGCCTCCTGAGTAGCTGGGATTACAGAGGCGTGCCACCACACCCAGTTAATTTTTGTATTTTTAGTAGCAATAGTGTTTCACCATGTTGATCAGACTGGTCTCCAACTCCTTACCTCATGATCTGCCCTCCTTGACCTCCCAAAGTGCTGGGATTACAGACCTGAGCCACTGCGCCTCGTGCTTCTCTGCTTTTTCTTTGTGACAAAAAATCTAAGTGCTCCAGTAGCTAGTGGTGAAAATAAAATAAAGATAAGGTTAGGTACAGTGGTTCATGCCTGTAATCCCAGCACTTTGGGAGACCAAGGTGGGAGGATCGCTTGAGCTCAGGAGTTTGAGACCAGCCTGGGCATCATAACCTAGTAAGACCCCACCCCCATTTCTACAAATAATAAAAAAGATAAGATTAAGAAGATATGCATGTAATATTGTGTATTTTGAAGATGGAGAAGTCGATATTTCCATTCCATGGTGAGGAAACAGGTCCAGCTTGGTGAACTAACTCCCACTCCCAGGGTCTTTGGGGCTTTAAGAGGCAGAGCCGGGATTCCAGATGAGGGCCATTTTCTCCAGACTCTTAGGTTTTGCAGGTGAATCATTCAACACCTAGGGCATCCCGGAATCCATGTTGATTGGTGCCTAATAGGCCCATAACCAATGATGAGAAATGAGTGGTGGGAAGGCTGGCTAGGTGAGTGGGTGAACCGGTGAGGGAGTGAAGGAGTCATTTGGCTATTTCATGGATTCATTCTATTTTTCAAGTAGAGTTGGATCACTAGAGGGCGATATCGGACAAGAGAAAGAAGAATTCTTCACCACCGTTTCTAGGACTGGTGAAGGTAAGACATCTGTGGCCGTGGATTTAAACCAAAAAGGGAGACTCTAATTTACAGAGCAGTTAAAGTGAGCTTTGCTTTCCCCTGGGCTTGCAGGCTGATGAGAACCTTTCTCAAGCCCCATTAACACATGGGGCCACTCCAGACCTTTGTAGACTTAAAACCAACAGGGCAAAGGGGAGAGGAGGGAAATCTTGGTTGGCTTGAAGTGTGGATGTTTATAGATAACAGGAGGTTTTAGAAAAAGACATTTTGTAACTTCCCAGATTTTTACAACATTGATGGGAGTTAATGTTTCGAGAAATGGTATTATGATGAAGTTGTATGCTGAATTAATTTTCCATAAATAAGACCACACATTTCCACAGATCGCTTTTCCTGCTGTGTCATGGGAGTGCGTCCTCTTGGTGGATGAGCATTCTCTCCTGTTCCTCCACCTACCACCTCTTCTCTCCGTGACCCCTAGAGCAAAAGTGACCTGGGTGTGTCTCCACTGGTTGTGTGGCCTTGAGTAGGTCACTTAATTCTTCTGAATCTCGGAGTCATCGATGGTGACATAGAAAGTTTGTCCTGGGGTTTAAACACAGAACATGTGGGTCTCCTTGGAACTCCTTTCAGGCTCCTGTTTCTTTGTCTTCTCTTCTCTGCTCTTCCATTAAGCACCAAAAGTTCTGATGTCAAAAGAGCAGCTAAGTCTTTACTGAGAATTCACTAGTTGCCCCTCCCTGGGGCTATCACTGACCCCAAGATGTGCATTTTAGAAGTTCTCTGAACTGGAGGGGCCCCTAAGGAATGAATTTCAAGTGAAAGCCTTTCAGACTCAACACCTACTTAGTGCTAATAATCATTACAATGATAATAACTCCTATTGAGCACATATGATGTGCTAAGCATTGTGCTGAAGGTTTTATAGGCATCACCTCCCTTAATCTTTGCCACAAACCTTATGAGGTAGGTGTTTTGTTACATCTTTTTTACAGTTGGGGAAACAGGATCAGAGAACTTGAGTAACCTGAGGTCATACAGCTATTAAGTGGCAAAGCTGGAGTCAAACCCAGATCTGATTCCAACGCTTATGGTCAAGAAGGGGGCTAGCAATAACGTATGTGTATCATTCACCCCGTGCCCCATAGAAAGGTTGTATGTCCAGGATACTGGAAGGAAGAGGAGGCCGCACATGATAGAAACACTTGGAAACACTTCCCAGAAGCAGGGTCATTTGAGCAGGGCTCTGAGGATTAGCCTGGGTTCTGGCAGGCAGAGATGAGGAGGGAAGAGAGTATTAGAGGAACCACCAAATGCAAAGACAAGGAGACTGGAGAGCATGGGGTTTGCTTTGGGGATGTGGATGTATCCAGTAATGTGCCACCATATGAGGTGGGTGCTACCTATCATTATTTGCATTTTGCACATTAGGAAAATGAGGCACAGAGAGGGTAACCGATTTGGCCAAGGTCACACAGCCCTACAAATGGCAGGGCTGTCATTTAAACTGCCATCTCTCTGACTCCACTTCCATAGGGTAGAGAGCACATATGGATCTCAACTCAGTCACAACTAAGAGAAAGGCTTTAGTACCTGCAGCTTCTGGGGGGATCCCAGGGCCAGCAGCCCAGCCATGCCAGAGGTTCGCACACCAATATGCTCCCCACCTGGAAATGTAGAGGGAAGAATAGTGGGGACAGGACAATGTTCAAGTTCTAAGACACCAACAGTAAGAATCTACCTTTGCACAATACCCAGCCTTCTTCTCACTCCCACCTTGGGATCAGATTACTCTCTTGCATTCTTTCACATTTCGTAATAACTGTTCATTAACCATGTGCCAGACCCTTAAACAATATTGAGGCATGAGGTTGGTTTAGAAACCTGTGGGAGGTCACGTGGTGAGCAAGTGGTAGAGGGAGGATTCAGTCCCAGCCTGGGCTGCTCACTGCAGTGCTGTTTCCCTCTCTTGGGGAAAAGAGTGGGGAACACATGAAGAGCTGGGCTCTTGCGAAGCCCGTCCTGTTTCTCCTAATGGCTCCACAAGGCAGCTGGTCATAGGTGAGGCTCAGGAGCTCTGAATGGTTTACCAGGGCTGGTGGAGCCAAAACAGGAGGCCAGATCCTGACCCTCCCTGCTGCCCCACATCCAGCTGCCCTCGGAGTCTCCAGGCCACCACCTCTCCTCCAGTCTGTCCCAAGGCCTCAGTTGCTGGTGGACCCCGGGTGTCCCCAATACCACCACAGCCAAAGTCCTGGCCTCAGGCTCTTGTTACCTGAGAACTTCTGCCTGCAGGGGACAAGGACCCCAGGCCACTGGTAGTTCTATTTATGTGGGTTTTAGAATCAATGGAGTCATGGCTGGTTTCATTCTATGGCCAGAAACTGCCTTGGCCCTAGAGGGACATTTCTAGGGCCCCAGGCAATATCCACAGATGGACCAGATGCTGATGTTGGCACACACACAGAAATCCTGTTTGGAGAAAGGTAAGGTATAAAGCGCCCCAGAGGGGATCCCTTGCCGTGGAATGAAGGGGAATCACCAAGGTAGTGATGAGAGTGGAAACTCATCTGCATGTGTTTTTGGAGGAAAGAAGGGAGTATGTACATTTATTCATTCATTCACTTATTCATATCATTAACTCAACAGACACACGTGGGGAACCTATTATGTACCAAGGAATGTGCTAGGCATCAGAGAAATAGCAGGGTACAGAACAGAGTAAATCCTTACCCTCATAGAGCCCCCTCGCTGGACTGGTGACGACGGGCATTGGGGAAGAGGAACAATCGACGAGCACATAAATCAAATACCTAAGTTAGGTGATGGGGAAAAGTGACATGGATGGAAACAAACCAGGGAAGGGGCTGGGAGGTCAGGTGGGTGGGATTTGTTTGGAATGGACCATCATTCTCACTCCAAAAGGAGCTAGAATTTGGTTCTTTTTCTCATAAACGAATGGGTCTTAATTTAGAGAATCCAGATTCACTCCTCAGGGGTAAACTGCAGGCAAAGCTCCAACACCTCAGCGGGGCATGCTTGGAGCCAAAATGACATAAGACTGAAGTTTCTCTCGGCTCCTCACAGCATCAGTGCTCTCTCAGCTGATGGGGTAAAGGAGGTGGTTTGTACCCAGAAGCCTGGGCCCATTCTCATAAGGTGGGGATGGGAGCAGCACTTCCAGGAGCAGGTGTCAGTGAAGACCAGAATGTTCTGGTGTCCTGTCACACAGTAGGGTGACTACGTCAACAATAAGGTGTTTTATATGTCAAAATAGTTAGAAGTGAGAATTTTGAATGTTCTCGCTACAAAGGAGCGATAGATGCTGGCAGGGATGGGTATACTATTTACCCTGAGCTGATTATTACACACGCACACATGTATCAAAACATCACACTGTACCCCATAAATATGCACAATCATTATGCATCGATTTTTTAAACAGACCGAAATGAACATGTGTCCCTGTGCCACGGGTTGCCTGTAGAGGTGCAGGGCTTCTTGCTGTCTGTTGTGGAAGCAGTCGGGCCTTTTCCTGACTCCCAGTGAAGGAGTTCTGGGAGGGCCAGGAATTCTGGGGCTCAGTTTTCCTGAAACAAAGATAAGGACCCAGAGTGTGACTTCAGCTCACCGTGTTGTTACATGTTAAAGCATGGTCTTGGCGCCTGAACTAAATTTGAATCAGCTGCCTTCTGTTGAGGGCCTATAAACATCCCCTCATTTCGAAGTCTCTGGTGGCCAAAGAAACACAAATTTATGAGAGAGTGGCTTTGCTTTGTAAACTTAAACCCTCAAAAGGGAATTTTGGGAATCTCTATTAAGATATTTATGAACTTCGTTTTTTTAAAAAATAGTAAATATGATCAACTTTGAATTATTTGATTTATTTTCATTAATTGCCAGTCATCCAAAAGAATTTATTGAGCACCTTTTAGGCACCAGACACTGTTCTAGGCACAGGTGTGAGCAAGATACACATGGTCCCTGTCCTCATGTAGCACGCAGTCTGGTGTTGACACAGAGTAAATGGGTAGTCATAACACGGGGCTCTGAGAGGGGAAGGAAGGGGGTATCTTAGGAGATTCTTAAGTATCAAGGTCAGGGATGGCTTCATGGAGGAAGGAGTTGACTGGGTGAGGAGTCGTGGGAACAGCGTAGATGCCCAGATGAGAGTGGGGCCGGCCTGGAGTGGAGAGGGCATTGAGCACACAGCTAGAGTGTCATAACCTGGGTGGTTTAGGGAGGTGAAGAAGTCTCTCTCTAGCATCTCTGCTAGGGCTGCCAGAGCAAAGTACCACCGACTGGGTGGTTAAAACAACAGAAATTTATGTTCTCGTCATTCTGGAGGCAGGAAGTTTGAGATCCAGGTGTTGGCTGGGTTGGTTTCTCCTGAGGCCTCTCTCCTTGGGTGGTAATGGCCATTTTCCTCCTTGTCTTCACACGGGCGTCCCTCTGTGCATGTCTGTGTCCTTATCTCCTTTTTGTGTAAAGACGTCAGGCATATTGAATTAAGGGCCCCCAAACATGACCTCATTTTAACTTAATTACCTCATTAAAGACTCTATCTCCAAATACAGTCATGTTCTAAATTACTGGAGGCTGGGGCTTCACTGTATGAATTTTATGGGACACAATTCAGCCTGTAATGGATGCATAGTCGCTGGATCAAGCAAGGCCTTGGAACCATGTTAAGAAAGATGGACTTTATCTGGAAGGCAAGGGGGAGTCACTGAAGAGTCTTACACAGAGGGGTGATGCTCATGTTTGCACTTGGCAGAGATCTTACAGCAGTGAGGGGAAAATTGGAGAAGGATAGCGTTGGGTTCAGAAGCTACGAGGATGTTGTCTAAGAAAACTCTTGGCAGAGGGAGATTAGGAGGTGGAAACTGCAGGACCTGTGATGGGTCACTCCTGGGGGGCAGGGCAGCGGAGTGTCAAGGTGAGCTGGATTTCTGGTTTGGGCCACTGGGTGCACCATGGAAATCTTCACTGAGAGTCGTGGTCTGGGTGAGGGAAAGGAGATGAGTCCAACATTAGGGGGGTATGCTGAGTTTCAGGGCCCTTTGGGATATCTGAGTAGGGCAGGTCTCAAGCTCCGGAAATAATTCTGGGTTGGAGATATGGATTTAGGACTCATTTAGGATGGTAATTGAAGCCATGGGAATGGATGTGGGAGGGGGACTAGCCATGAGTTTGAATATTCAGAAGGGAGCTGGCAACACTTCTTACTAATGCTGGAGATGTGTGTGTGCCCAGAATGACTAACACCTCCACTCATATGAAGGCCCAGTTAATCTTCAAGCCCATGTTTTCCTCTCGGAGGAACCACTGGGGTCCTGGGGTAAGAGAGGATCTTGGGTCTCCTGGGCATTTGCTCCCTTCCCAAGACGTGAGGACATTTAATCAATTTTTGATACTTGATGAGTCACTGAATGCCTTCACAGCTGAGTCAGCCAAGGTACCCCTCCTGGGAAGCACAACCCAGGCAGTTCCAAGTACCGGCCTTGTTTATCAGAGGGATGGGATGAGAGGGTGGGGTGTGACCTCCCAGAGCAGCGAGCTGCAGTGTCTGACTACACGGGGCAAGGAAAGACACCAGTGGACAAAAGGTATTTGCTGGACTTAAGGGTGCGTGACGTGTATTTTTGGTAGTAGTGGCAGATTAGTCTTTTAAAGATGTCTTTTTTGAGCCACTTTTTAAATAACAACAGCTGACATTTATAGAATCCTCACCAGCTTCCAGACAATGTGCTAAGCATTTTACCTGCATTGTCTCAATTCATCCTCACAGGCAGGCACTGTGGTTATTCCGATCGTACTAAGGATATGATAGAAGTCACACGATGTGACTTCTGAGGCTAGGACATGAAAGCATCTACCTGTCTCTCTCAGTCTGTCTCAGGATGTATGCCAGGGAGCCACAAGCCAACATGTGAAATGTCTGGTTACCCTGCAGGTGCTGTGCTGGAGACAGCATGTGGAGAGACTCCACAGAGAGTGATGTCCAAGGATCCTCTGCTGTTCCAGCCTCCAGATGTTTGGTACCAAATGGAGCATGAGTGAGGCTTCCAACCCCACCTTTGAGCCACCCCAGCTGATGCCGCTAGAGCAGAGATGAGCTGTCCCCACCAAGTCCTGCCCAGATTGCAGATTTGTGAACAAATGAGTGTTTTTGCTTGAAGCCTCTATGCTTTGGGGTACTTGGTTATGTAGCTCTACAGCTAACTGAAGTATAGTGAGAAGTGACAAGATTCAAGGTTGTATTGCTGCTTAGGGGAAGAACAAAGAAAGTACACTCTCCTTGCATTCGAAGCCTAGTTCTTCAATTTGCTTGCAGTGTGACCTTTGGCAAGCTACTAAACCTCTCTGTACCTCAGTTTTCTCACCTGTATGATAGGGATGAAGATGGCATTTCTTCAGAAGGTAGTGATGAGGAACAAATATTTCATTCTTGGCATGTAGGAAAAAGCTAATAAGTAGCTGGGTTGGGATTTCAATTCAGGCAGTCTAACCCTAGACCCTAGGTCTGGAACATTCCCACCAATCCCTGAAAAGGAGGCCAGAGAGCAATATCCCAGGTACTCCCATTTTTTCCCCCGTAGGGCATGATTCTGAGTCCTCCTTGGCCGCCCTTCTCTGTTCACTGGGCATTGATACATGATTCTCTGAACTGAAGGCCGCACCATCACTGCTCTCTGTTTAGTGCAGCCCGAGATTACACTGGCTTTTTTGGCAGTCACATCACATTGTTGACTCATTCTGAGCTGGCAGTCAAAATCCTAAGTGTTTTTATCACATGTGCTAGCATCAAGCTGCATTCCTTCCCATCTAGGATTGGTGCAGTTGGAGTTTTTAAAAATCCAACTACAGAATTGTCTAGTTTATTAGATTTTTCTCATCATGGTAGTGTGCCTAGGAAAGAATCCACATGTGCTCCTCTCCAGGCTTCTCGGAGATACCCTGTATCCTTTTAATATACCTTTCCTTTTTTTCTGAAGTCCATTTGAGTGGCTTACTGGTACTCGCAACACAAAAAGTAAGCCATAGAGTGACTTCTGGGTGGTCCATGAGCAGGAGGAAAAGAGGTGTGGCAGGGTGCTGTGGTCGAGGGCAGAGAAAGCAAATGGCAGGAGCGTGTGCCAGGTGCCACGTCTGAGTTGTGGCACACCTTGCAGTTGATCGTGAGTCTCTTTTCTGCTGAGTCAGGAAATGGCCTCTACTTTGATGAGCTGCCACCTGAATAGGACAGAACTGAGGACAGAGGACAGAGCTGAGGACAGAGACTGCTCTCAAAGTGGATCCTCGTATACTGAATCAGGCTTCAAGCACATTGGTTGTTCGGATGGTTCCCAATTCCCCCAAATGTGCTGCCATCTCACTCTCACTTTCTCAGCTTGCCCACAAAGATAAAATGACATTTTTATCAAGTCTCATTTCTTGCTGAACTACAAGTTCTCTAAGTGGCCACATCACTTGATCCTGCTACTATGTACGGTGATGCTATGTATGGTGCTTGCTGAACTGGTCACTCTGGTCGGTGGGTACCACAGAAGGTGGGTGACTCAGAGTGGACTGAAGAAAGTACCAGAGTCTGATGGACATCACTTCTGCAGTCAGTGGTGAGGTGCTGGCTCCCATGGGAGGGGGATTTTCCCAGGTGCCTTAGCTCAGGAAACATACGGTGCTCAGTGGAATGGACCCTGGTGTGTCTCCAGTTCTCTGCATAGCTCCTGGGCTATATGGAAGGACAGTGCTGCCTCAAGCAGAGCCTGAGCCATCTCTAGACACTTTTCCACCTTGTCCTTGAGTCCTACAAATTAGGTCCTAATTGATCTCTATTCTCCCCGCACCCTTCCATAAGATGCCTAGAGACATCTTTCTATTCTGGGAATAGGATGCCTTACCTTTACTCCACTCATATTCTCTCAAATATGTTGTATGTGCATGAAGCCTTCCTATTTGCCTATGCTTAAGCTCTTGAAGCTCAAAGTTGATCATTAACTTTTGGTTAATGATCCTCCTTTTTTTTTGGTCCTCCTTTGCTTTCTTTTATGTGAACTCTTCCATGAGAGAATGAAGGCAGACTTCTGGGCTGAACACAAAAAGGGGAGCAGCCCAGGGGTATAAGGAAATTCTAGAGTAAAGAGCACATTGGTTAATAGCTTAGAAATGTTATGCCCCTAGACAAGTAATAGAAAGTTGCTCAAGCTCGCCTCAGCAAATTACGGGAACTGATTGTTAAGAGGCAGCTTAGGGAAGCCAGGGGTGGAATGGCTGATTGGATCGGAAGTGGCACAGGTGCCTGGGGGACGTGCTCTCACAGATTCTTACTTCTTCAGGTGCTACAGTCTCTCATCTCTGGCTCCTCTGAATGTCTACCTCGTCTCTTCTCTCTCTGGGCTGGCTTTCACTGCATTGGTGGACGTATGACATGAGTATACCCAGGCTTGCCCATGACCCAATTGCCCATAGCCCAATTGTGCCAATTAGAAAAGCTGCCCCTTCAGGAAATATTGTAATTGCCATCTGCTAGGAGACTGAGTTAAAAACACACAAATAAGCGAGGACCGTACGTGCTCAATGGACCGCTGCTACATGTTTGTGTGCAGTGATGGCAAGTGGGACCCGGAACTCTGGCCTCTGCTTATCCTCAGAAGCGGGCAGCAGAGAAAGAGGAATGTGCTGGAGTCTCAGTCCCCAAAGAAGGAGAAACACATTGGCCCAGCTTAGGCCCAGTGTCTGCCTACCTGTGGTTCAGTCAGCTGTGGTCGGGGGCAGGACGTGCCCGAAGGAGCGTATCTTGGCTGTGTGGGTTGGGCAGATATCCCACAATGCTCATGTAGGGGGATTCATTGCATTAACTCTGGGTATTTCTTTGGCATCCCCCCACTATTTTTTAACATATAATTTACAATATTGAATGAATAAGACTAGGAATAAAAGTTATTTGACAGAACACACGTGGTAGTTGCTTTTGGGACTAACTGCTCTGCAGGTCGCCTAACGCATTATCATCTGCTGTTGTTGCTTAAATTCTATGTATCCGCTTTTATGTCACTTCCTAGGTAAACCTTACTTCCCCCTGTAGGAAACATGGTTCACTCAAACAAAGTAAATAAAGGGGCTTTCCTGAAGGTGTGGGCAGATTTAAGGGAATCCAACAAGAAAAGTAGGAGCTAAGAAGGTCTGGCAGCCGTTCCCCTGCTAAGCTAGAACAGGCAGGAAGGGAGCAGTTACGGGGGCCAGGAGAAAGGTGGTAGCTGTAGGGATGTAGGACATGGCACCTCACGGGATCTGTGGCCTCATGCAGAGGGAGGCAACCAATCTGTAGCCACCTATTAGGGAGGGAGCTGGGCAAATAAGTGCCTCCACCTTGTTCTCCTCCTCCTTCTCTCCAGTCTCCTGCCAGTGCCTCCAATAGTTGAACCTAGCTGGGAGCCAGTGGACAAAAGATTCTGTTTCGGATCCATAAATGTGATCCTCCTGGGGTACAAAAAAGGATAGAAATAGGTGGAAAGTGGATCTGGGAGCGGCTAAATGGAAAATGTCCGGGATGTTCCAAATTGCCTTCCTCTGCTATATGCCTTCCCAGACCACTGTACTGCCCTATCACAATGCTCATCCTAGTGTGTCATATCTACTGAAAGATTAGGCATGCAGAGCATATGCCTCATGGAAGTTAAGGACTGTATCTGACTTGTTATTGATGTATGCCCAGAACCTATCCCTGCATCTGATTATCAATGATGTGTAATGGAGCTTGGAACGTGAATGGGCACATATGTCTGATGTCTCCATGTGACCATTCTTTGGGAGCCCTTTGGGGACAGTGAATCTCCCAGCACTTACTTGGAAACAGTAAGGACTCTTTAGTGAAAGAACATTCACGATTGAGTGAATGGATGAATTCTAAAGGTGGATCACTTTAAAAATACCTGAATGTCAATCTCATGGTACCAAGTTTATATCAGAACTCAACCTCAAATTAACTAACTTCCATTCCAGATCTGTTCCTTTCTTGGTGACATGGCAGCATATACATGCCTCATTTTCTCCTGCCTTATATCCATATCCTCTTGGTCTGGTGGCACACCTTCCATTTCTTCACAAGCAACCTGGGATGGTTAGCTTAGGTCCCCAGCCCAGCCAGAGCTTCGAGTAAGATGGGGACAAGGAGGCTCTCCTGGGATTTTGCCTCTCAAACCATGGATCATGTGCCTCTCCTCTCCTTCCTCTCTCTCTCTTTCTTTCCTTCTTTCTTTCTTTCTTTCCTTCCTTCCTTCCTTCCTTCCTTCCTTCCTTCCTTCCTTCCTTCTTTCTTTCTTTCTTTCTTTCTTTCTTTCTTTCTTTCTTTCTTTCTTTCGTTCGTTCGTTCTTTCTTTCGTTCTTTCTTTCTTTTGGCTTAAGTTAAGCAGAGGTGGCATTTGTTGCTTGTATTCAAAGAACTCATCTACTCAGACACTAGGAGGAGAGTTCCAGACTTATCAGCCTATACAGTGGCATGGTTAAGGTCTTAGGCATTGCAGCTACATTGCTTGGGCTTGAATCCCAGTTCTGCCATTTTTTGGCTGTGTGACCCTAGGCAAGTTACTTATGTTCTCTGTGCCTCAGATTTATGATCTTCATAGTGGAAACATTAGCTGAGATAAAGCATGCAAACACTCTTAAAACAGTTTCTAGTACATGGTGAACACGCAGTATATATCACAGGGTCTTGACCATCCAAGCAACTTGAGAAGAAAAAAATATGATGGAATTATACTTCTTTAAACAAAAAAGAAAAAAATCACAAATCACGGAATAAATTGGAATGAATTCAATGAGTTTTCAAGGACTGCTATGTCTTCCTACCCACTCTGATGTGGGGTATGTACAGAGAAAAAAGAATCTGGAGCTGTTTCTAAACGGGGCATTTAAAAATGATCTTGTGCCTTTATATTTTTCAAGAAAAATGAGAGGCTATATGTGCTGTTCTCTCTTTCTTTTCTGGGAAAGTTCATGAGTTCTTGGCCCCAAATAAGCTTAGTTCTCTACCGCTTCCCACAAGGAAATTAAATTTTCAGGTCCTGCACAAAAGTTTAGTTATCGCTAATATAATCATTGGTGCTGTCACTGTAGGTCTGTAGGAGCTGAGTAGAAGAATTGAATTTGACAGCAATAAAAAATTCTGTGGTCTCAGACACTTGGATACACATTTACACACATGTGCACAATGTGACACACACCCTCAGGCACATAACCTGCACAACCACACACACCCATACCTAAAGGGATGGCTTTCCCAGAGATGGTTATCCTGAGTGATTTTTTTTTTTTTTTTTTGAGACGGAGTCTCGCTCTGTCGCCCAGGCTGGAGTGCAGCGGCTGGATCTCAGCTCACTGCAAGCTCCGCCTCCCGGGTTTATGCCATTCTCCTGCCTCAGCCTCCCCAGTAGCTGGGACTACAGGCGCCTGCCACCTCGCCCGGCTAGTTTTTTGTATTTTTTAGTAGAGACGGGGTTTCACTGTGTTCGCCAGGATGGTCTCGATCTCCTGACCTCGTGATCCGCCCGTCTCGGCCTCCCAAAGTGCTGGGATTACAGGCTTGAGCCACCGCGCCCGGCCCTGAGTGATTTTTTTTTTTACCTGAGTGTTATCCTGAGTGATTTTTTAAAAAACTAAACCCATCTAGTATCTTTGGGTACCCACGTTGCCAGAGCTGGGCATGGGGAAATGGGGAAGAAGTTTGTGCTATAAGCACGATTAAAGCTGTAGTCCTGGTCCTGCCTTCTAGGAGATTCTGAAACAGTGTTTTGGGGGTGAGAGACCCCTACCAGTATCTAATAAAGGGTGTGTTGTGAAAAGGTTATGTGAGAGGTTAAAAAGTTGCTACAGGTTGCTTTGCTTTCTTTCTTTAATTTTTAATGTGACTCTGGAGTAGTTTCACAGGTTCTCAGTCTAGCTTTGGAGCCAACCAGCCTTGTTCTGCATTGGTCTGGATTTAAAGACTGGATTTGCTGCTTATGAGTGGTGACACTTACTGAGCCTTGGTTTCCTAGTCTGTGAACAAGGTACGAACATTACCTATCTGTATGTGTTAAGATTGCATCTGCTGGAAATCAGAGAGGTCAGACGGCAGTGACTTAACCAAATAGAAGTTTGTTTTTCTCATGTAATAAGTAGTTCAAAAGTGGGCAAGCCAGGGTTGGTACCATTGTTCTAGGGACTCATCAAGGACACAGGCTCCCAAAATCTTCCAGAGCCACAGGGTGGCTGCCCTGGTTGCAGGCAAGATAAAGGGGACTGGACGAAATGGCAGGAAGCTGAAGACATGAGCCAGCCACATCTGTTCCCCTTTGAAGAGCTTTCTGGAAAGCCCCACTCACTGATTGCATCTTATACTTTGTTGGACACACTATGCCAAGATGACCAACACTACTTGCAAAAAAAAAATCTGAGATATCAAATATTTTAGCTGAACATACAGTTGCCTTAAACAAAATTGAAGTCCTGTCACAAAGGAGGAAAAAGAGACTCCAGCAGTATCTGCCACATGATACTGGCAGAGTTGTTGAAGAGATTCCCTGAGATAATTCATGCCAAACTCTTGGCCCAATGCCTGACATGTGGTAACTATTATTATTAGTTGGGACTCTCCCCATTGTCTTCTCAGAGGATCCTCCAGCAAGGTGACAAATGTAAACGCAGCCTCCTCAGTGTTCAGGGACTCCCCCTGCCACCAGCCACCTCCTGTCTGAATCTGAGTCATGCTCATGACTCAGCCTATCTCATCTCTTCCAGAAAGTCTCTCCTCACCTCTGTGGTCCTCAAAGATATCACCTTCTATTTTGAGAACCTGTAGCATGAAATGAGTATATCAACCAAATGTAATTTCAAAACATATTTCCTAGTATGAATAGATCTATATTTCTGTGTTTATTTTTTCTCCCTATTAGGTTACAAGTATCTTGATGGCAGGAATTACATTTTATTCCTACATCCCTGCCACAAAGCTCTGATTACTGGTTCTTACGCATCTCAGATGCCCACCCTGAGTAGACTATAGGACATTCTGAGGTGGCTAGCTTTTGTTTAATTTGCTGTTGGGCTGAAGTGTGGTGTGCCAGGGATTTGCTCATGTATGTGCAATAATGAATAATGCTCTTTTGGGCATTTGCTGTTTTATTAAAAATATTTTTTGAATTTTTTATTCATATATAATAGGGGACATGTGATCTTTTGTTTCATGCATTGACTGTGTAATAATCGAGTCAGGGTATTTCGGGTTTCCATCACCTTGAGTATTTGTCATTCCTGTATGTTGGGAGCGTTTTAATTCCTCTCTTCTAGCTATTTTGAAATATACAATACATTGTTGTTAATTATAGTTACTCTACTCTGCTATAAAACAGAACTTGCTGTAACTCAGGAATGGAAAACCAAATACCGTATGTTCTCACTTATAAGTGAGAGCTAAGCTATGAGGATGCAAAAGCATAAGAATGATATAATGGGCTTTGGAGACTCAGGAGGAAGGGAGGGAGGGTGGTGAGGGATGAAAGACTACGTAGTGGGCAAAGACTACGTAGTGGGCAAAGACTACTGCTTGGGTGACAGGAGCACCAAGGGCATTTGCTGTTCTATCTGCATCGATTTTGGAAGCTCAGATAGCCAAGGTATTGTCTAGTAACATACACCAGGGTGACCCTCAGAACAAAGGGGAATCAAACGTGAGGTTTAGGCCAGGCACGGTGGCTCACACCTGTAATCTCAGCACTGGGAGACCAAGGCAGGCACATCACCTGAAGTCAGGAGTTCAAGACCAGCCTGGCCAACATGGCAAAACCCCATCTTTGCTAAAAATACAAAAATTAGCCAGGCGTGGTGGTGGGCATCTGTAATCCCATCTACTCAGGAGGCTGAGGCAGGGAGAATTGCTTGAACTTGGGAGGCAGAGGTTGCAGTGAGCCGAGATTGCGCCACTGCACTCCAGCCTGGGTGACAGAGCAAGACCCCATCTCAAAACAAAACAAAACAAACAAACAAAAACCATGAAGTTTAGAATGCCCATCTGGAAGCATTCATTCGTTCATTCATTCACTCATTCACCAACTATGTGCCCGATGTATGTGAGGCATAGTTCTGAGTGTGGCCCTCCTGCTGCTGTGTCACCTCCCACGGCTGCTTCCCGTCTCAAGGTAAGAGGAGTGCCTTTAATCAGCAATACTCACTTTCTTCTGATTTTGACTCAAGGGTACTTCCCTGCACCTATCAATTTCAAAACCATTTCCTAAATCTGACTTAGCCACTTGATTTCATGGGGCGCCCTGTCAAATAATTGTGAAAGAAGAACATGAAGCAGGACTATTGTGGGTGGGAAAGCCCCATACTTACCTGCCCCTTTTCTAGCCAGCTCATATCTTGGTCCCTTTGGGGTCCCCAGATGAAGTACCAGCACCCCCTCTTCCCACACCCCACCAGTTCCATGGAAAGGAAAGAACTTATCGTCAGGAAGATTGGATTTTGTGCCTCAAAATGAATGAATTCAGCAAAGAATTTCTGAGGTCTTATATGTAAGGTACTGTGCCGGCGTGGGTGACAAGAACACAGCTATATTAACAAATCAATCAAGTAACTGATTAAGTATTAGACTGTGCTAGCTGATGAGGATACTTTAATCTTTGTAAGACTGATAGAGCAGTCTCTGTGTGCCAGGCTCCATGCTGAATGTCTTATGTACATTTTCTCCTTGGATCCTCTAAGGATTCATATCAACACTCTGAACAGGTCGAAGATAGAATGATTATCCTCTACCTGCCCCTTCCCTCCTGCTTTGTGTAGAACCTATCAAGGTGTGGAGAGCGTTGGAGATCTAAAAACAGGATCTAAATCCTGGGAAGAGACCACTTGTCTGTTGAGGTGTCCCATGCCAACATGAGGTGGCCTCTGTTGAGCAGTATGCTGGCATTTTGAGTGGAAAGGATCCGAGATATTCCCCTGTACTCTGTCTCTGAGTTTCCCTCAGGTCCAATGGGTGTAAATGAGATCTGAAAATGTTCAATGCCCTGTGGTAGAGGAGAGGAAGGTAGTTAAGAAGTAAGATCATTACTTCTTATTTGCAGTTATTTGCATGGGATCATTGTGATGTGGTTTGAGGGGAATACTGTGGCAGAGTCTTAGTGTGGATGAGGCAAAAGTTGGGGCTCAGAGAGAGAGCACAACAGGATCAACAGAACCAAGTGGAGGCTGAGTCACAGGGAGGACAACCTACATTTACTGTACCACTGTCGTATCAGCTGTGGACACTTTAGAAGTATGTGTGATAAGGAAAAAAGCCGATGTCCAGCCATGACGTTGGGTGTTACCTAGACCAGCCAGGATGACAGGTGTTACCTGGAACAGATACCCTTCCCAAGGAAGGGGAGAACAAGTCAGGAGGGTATAACAAGTCTTCTGGGAACTTAACTTCGCTCTTGGGAAGACAAGAAGGAGAAAGGGGAGAGAGAGAACTTTCAATTCAAGGGAATAAATTACTCAAAAGAGATGGGCTATAATCTCTTTTGAATGGTGTTATCTTGATGTAAAAAGATTGATTTGATCTTTTTGTGTCACTCATAGAAACAGTGTTTCCAGAACTGTGACTATGAATTTTATATCCACAACAGGAGTTTAGGTGAAAATATCCTCAACTATTTTCTTTTCTAATCTTTTGCTCTTGGCTTCCTTCTCAGAGCACCTCCTCATAACCTGAAGCGCCTGCCAGGACCAAGGTAGATCTTAAACATATGAATAATGGCTGAGGTTTCATCCTTAGACTGCCTGGTTCCCCTAGGGGAATACATATTTCTATTCATCTTTCAATCAATGGCGAAACCAGAGGATGACTCATTCCCTCAAAGCAGAAGAGGAAGTCATGGTGCCCTTGACTGGAGTCCCTCTGGGTTTTGGTTTCTTCTCCATAGGGTTGCAGCAGCCCTGTAAGGAATGCATGAAGGAAGGGGGCAAAAGGTGCTGGGAAGAGAGATGGCGGCTGTTTGGACAAAGGGCTCTTTCTGTCAGTGGCTCCATCTCCACCCAGATCCAGGCTCCAGTTCAGAAGTTCAGCTCCCTTCTCCGACACCCACGCCCAGATTCACATGCTCACGCTCAAAGCTATTCCCTCACCACCAGGGCTGGGAGAGACCCTGCCTGCAAGCCCTTTCCTCTTCCAGATGCTGAAAGAAGAAGGAATTATAGAAAACAAACAAAACAAAACAAAACAAAGGCAACACTATGGAGACAGTAAAAAGACTAGTGGTTGCTAGGGGTTAGCCTGGAGAGAGTAATAAACAAGCACAGTGCAGAGAATTGTTAGGGCAGTGAAACTAGCCTGTATGAGATTATAATGGTGGATGCATGTCATCATACATTTGTCCAAATCTACAGTATGTAAACCAAGGGTGAACCCTAATGTGGTAGTCTCCCTTCTCTGAGGTTTTTCTTTCCAAAGTTTCAGTCACCTGTGATCAACTGTGGCCCAAAAATAGTAAACAAAACTTCCAGAAATAAACAATTAGCAAGTTTTTAAATTGCACACCATTCTGAGTGGCATGGATGAAATCTTGAGCTATCCTGCTCTGTCCTACCTGGGACTTAAATCTTCCCTTGGTCCAGCATACTGTCTATGCTACCCACTGGTTAGGTCTGAAAAACATAGTGTGTATGGGGTTCAGTACTATCCCAGGTTTCAGGTGTCCACTGGGGGTCTTGGAATTATTCCTTGGGGATAAGCGAGGACTACTGTATACACTATGGACTTTGGGCGATGATGTGTCGATGGAGGTTCATCAGCTGCAACCAGTGCACCACTCTGGTGGGAGATGCTGATAATACAGGAGGCTTTGCTTGTGTCAAGGCAGAGGGTATATGGGATGTTCTGTACCTTCCTTTCGATTTTGCTATGAACCTAAAACTGCTCTAAAAAATTAAAACTTTAAACAACAACAGTGACCTATCCTATAGAAAGCAGTGAGGGCAGTTTCATCCTTCCCTTTCTCAGAGCATAAAAAGTTGCACTCATTTTTTTTTTTTTTTTAACCAATGAAGTAGCTGGGGAAATTGAAATGGAGAGAGCCTCATGGTGTAGGTTCAACTTATGGAAATTCAATATACCAACTTACAAGTCAGATCATTTAGGAGGTGATTCTTTATTTTATAGGCAACTGCCTTACTTCAACACAGGATTCCTATAAACAGTGATTTCCCCAGGGTATTTAAGAATTTGCTTATAGATCATGACTATTTTAGAGAAGGCAGAGGCAGGCAGAAAACCATTTTGGAGCCATCATCTGTTATAATTCTGGGAGAAGTAAAGAGAAAAGATGAAGTATCTCTGAAGTCAAATAAATCAATAGGAAAACAGGATGGATTTCCCAAATTCAATTTATACACAACTTTTTACTGCATTATAAAATATAGGCTGGGCACAGTGGCTCACGCCTGTAATCCTAGCACTTTGGGAGGCCGAGGCGGGTGGATTGTCTGAGCTTAGGAGTTCAAGACCAGGCTGGGCAACACAGTGAAACCCCATCTCTACTAAAATACAAAAGAAATTAGCCGAGCCTGGCAGCACGCACCTGTAGTCCCAGCTTCTCAGGAGGCTGAGGCAGGAGAATTGCTTGAACCCGGGAAGCAGAGGTTTCAATGAGCCGAGATTGTGCCACTGCACTCTGCCTGGGCAATAGAGTGAGACTCCGTCTCTACAACAGATAAAAATAAAAATAAAAATAAATTTTTAAAAATTAACCTTTCCAAAGACTCAACGTTTACTATATATGCTGAACTAGACAGTTTATTTACATGAATCCTCCTAACAGTCATGAGAGGTAGCTATTAGTTTCCTCACTTTATAGATGAATAAACCGAGGCCTGGGATAGGGAAAAGACTGGTCAAAGGTCACAGATATTTCAAGTTCGTATTACTGTACTCTGCAAATCCAACTGTGTATGCGTCTCTTTTTTGGGTGCATGGGGAACGAAGCACAAGGGGTTAGTCAGCATTCACTCCTCTATTTGAAAAATGTTCTTTAAAAAGGAAACTATTTTTGGATAGGGAATTAAAGAGTAAACACGAGTCTCTGCTAGTTTATTTTCACTGAGTGCACACACTCCTCCAATGATAATTCATCCAGGATGTGAGCTGGAACTCATTAGAAGTCACCAGGCCTGGGGGAGAAGATCAAACCACGATTAAAGACATCTGAGCCCTTTAGGACAATTTATTATCTTGGATTTCATATTTAATAGGAGACATGAATTCACACAAGAAGTCCCTGGGGCAAGCAAATAATGCCCTATAATTGCTGTAGGGCTCTGGAGTTTCCAAGCGTGCACTTACTCCTGGGCTGGATGAGGTCCTAGGTTTGCTGGGAGGTTCCACACCCAGGAACTCCTCTGAAGCTCTATCAGTTTGGCATTGTAGGAGGAAGAGCTCTTGCCAAAAACCAGAACATACCTTTAAGTTATTTCTTATAAGATGGCTGTTTTTTGTTTTTTGTTTTTTTTTTTTTCCTCAAAGGTCTCTCCATTCATACCAATGGGAGGGGAAACTTAACCCAGTAGATAGGTCTGAAGCATGAAAACAGGTGACAGAGTGGCTTTTTTTTTCTTTCTCTCTTTCTCTCTTTCTTCCTTTCTTTCTTTCTTTCTTTTTCTTTATCTTTCTTCTTTCTTTCTTCTTTTCCCTTTTTCTTTCTTTCTTTCTTTCTTTTCTTTCTTTCTTTCTTTCTTTCTTTCTTTCTTTCTTTCTTTCTTTCTTTCTTTCTTTCCTTCCTTCCTTCTTCCTTCCTTCCTTCCTTCCTTTCTTTCTTTCTTTCTTTCTTTCTTTCTTTCTTTCTTTCTTTCTTTCTTTCTTCTTTTTCCTTCTTCTTTATTCCATTCCATTTATTCAGACCAGACCCCTCCCTCTATCCTGGGCTAATTCTGTGTTCCTGATCCACAGCCTCGACCTCCCAGGCTCAGACATTCCTCTCACCTCTGCCTGCTGAGCAGCTGGGACTATAGGTGCTCACCACCATGCCTGGCTAATTTTTGTTATTTATTGTAGAGACGAGGTCTCACCATGTTGCCCAGGCTGGTCTTGAATCCCTGGGCTTAAGGGATCCACCCGCGTTGGCTTCCCAATGTGCTGGGATTACAAGTGTGAATCAATGTGACAGGCCAAGAGTGGCCATTCTGAGAGCCCTGTTCTGCCTGGTAGTGAAGTGTGCAAGAATGATCCTTGGTGGGCCTCTGGTCCCCTGTTTGTGAAACGAAGAGTTTGGACGACAGAGTCTCTAAAGTCCTTTTCAAATCTGTGGCAGCGTCAGAGAGGCAGAGTGGGGAAAAGCGTTCTGGAGTTCAAATCCCTGCTCAGTCCCTTCCTGCGTGTGGAATGTTGGAACTATGATCACAACACCAGCAAAAGAGTGTTGATTGTTTACTAAGTGCCAAACATTATGCTGAATCCTAGAAACACTGGGGCAAGCCTATGAAGTAGGTACTGCAATATCTCCATTTTGTTGTTGAGGCAATTGGAGCACAGAGGGACTAAGTGACTTGCCCAAAATCATATGGAGCAGGATATTTTGGTTCCAGGTAGTCTGACTTCAGCATCTGCACTTCTGCTCATCACTATCTTCACTCATAAGATGGGATAACTGCGTGCCTACCTTATAGCGTTATAGTGAGGATGGAAGGATGCTGTGAATCAAAGTGCTTAGCATGGATAGTTCCTGACCCATAGTAATAGCTTGTGAAGTAAATTGGGTTTGTTTAGCTGGAGAAGCTAATGAGAATAGGAGACTTAATTATTGCCTTCAAATATATGAAAGATTTTTAATGATTCACTTATGTTTGATGAATATCAAGCCTCCACAGAGCCAGACTAAATGCTTTGTATTATTCTTAAGTCTGTGTCATCCAGGAAGAGAATTCAATTTAAACACGAGAAATTTAATTAGACATAAAAATAACTTGACCTTCATACTGGGTATAAAATTTCAGAATAAATGATTGCAATTAGCTGTGAAGTTTGTATCCATGATGTTGAAATAGAGAATTACTATTTGAAGGCCTGCCATGGACAATTGTACAAGTTGTTTACTGCACGTAACCAGGGACTGCCATTCACACCATAGTCTATGTGAATGGTACCCTCTGGAGATGTGCAATATGTAATTTGCATATCCTTTTATCCTGCCTATTAGCCCTGAAATGTTTAGATTGAAGCTGGTCCCATTCTAGCTGTAGGAATCCATGGCTTTGAATGAAAGTTGAGAATTGAGACAATTATCTAAGAAAGGTAAATATGTGTTTTGCACAATACGACTCACCACTCAGGGTTCTATGGCAGTCACAGATAGTAGACCATGGCCTCAGAATCTTCTCAATGCAACACTCCAGGGAATTGCTATCAAGAAACCAGATCTGCTACTTTATCTAAAACACAAAAGCTGTTTAACATAGTGATCAGAAGCCTAGTCTAGAGTTATAATGACTGGGTTCAAATCTAAGCTCTGATACTTAGTAAACTGATGACCATTGAATCAGAAAGGAAGCATTTTACTGCAAATAATAGAAACCAAACCAAAAGTGTGTTAACAATAAGAAAAAGTTGTTATCCCCCTTTTAATAACCTAAGAAGCATGCACATGTGTGCATACACACACATACATTTTATATTTTTAACATCTCTGATATGAGGTATGCTATGCAATTGCTGTTGCTAAGCATTGCCTGTCCTTGTGCAGAATCGAACCTTCAGAATGGTGATGGCCTCTTGGGAACAACTCCAGAGATTACAGAAGGGCACTTTCTTAAGAAACACAGCATCACCAATGTTCTTCATGGTACAGAGGATAAGTGTATGTGGAAAAACTAGAACATTGATAACTCTGATTGGACAAGTGATTCAAGAGAGTTTGACTCAATGTAAAGCAGATTTAGGAATACCTTGACTACTTTACTTTATTTATGTATGTATGTATTTATTTATTTTTGGAGATGGAGTCTCAGTGTGTCACCCACACTGGAGTGTAATGGCGCTGTCTTGGCTCACTGCACCCTCCGCCTCCTGGGTTCAAGCAATTCTGCCTCAGCCTCCCAGGCAGCTGGAACTACAGGCGCAAACCACCATGCCTGGCTAATTTTTGGTATTTTAGTAGAGACGGGATTTCAGCATGTTGCCCAGGCTGGTCTCGAACTCCTGAGCTCAGGCAATCTACCCGCCTCGGCCTCCCAAAGTGCTAGGATTACTGGCGTGGGCCACTGTGCCCAGCTAAATTTACTTTAAACTAGTAAATTTATATTTAAATTTAAATGCACAGGCGTGATAGGTGGTGTAAAAAATCTAGGCATAAGTAAATCTAAATGGACTTTTTCATTAGGCATATTCAAAAATTCTAGAAGTATATTCTAAAAATATATTCTAAAACTTCTAAATGATAATATAGCATCATAGTTAATTTGACAGCATTAACAAATTTTTTTTAGTCAGAGACAATGTAATGGTGCATCTTACAATTGATGGCATTTTAAATGAGAAGAAGTATGGCATATCACATTATAAGAAGGCCACAGAAAAGGCAGTGCTGGGGTTGGTCAATTTGGCAGCTTAATAACATTGTTAAGGGCAAATCTCTTTTTATTCTTTCAGGCTGCCATCCTCCTTCTATCAGCTTGTTCTTTCCTGACTCCTCTTGCTACCGAATGGGAAGTCTTGACTATGAGTTGTTCAGGTTCTTGGCACATTGAACAAAGAATTGAATAAAATGCACAAACAAAGCAATGGAAGATGAAGGCACAGATTTATTAATATTAAAGAGAAAATATACTCCATAGAGTGTGAGTGGGCTTGGGCAAGCAGCTCAAGAGCCTTGAGTATAATGTCCCCTGGGGTTTTTATGAGCTAGAAGAACTTAATAACACCCTTTAGAGGCTTCCGATTGCTTACACCCTATGCGAATGAAGAACTGGCCAATCAGAGGCTAGAGCCCCTATGCAAATGAAGGCTTTGTCTGTGGCCATTCAAAGGGCGAGGTAAAGGCTGGGCTTGTGGCCAATCAGAGGTATTTCCCGTTTGCTGAAGGGGAGAGGAGTTTTGCTGAGGGAGGGGGCCTCCAGCACCTTGTCACTTGGGCATGGAGAGGTGGGGTTTTCCTTTTGGTTCAATTCTAAGAAGTGAGCTTGAGTTGCTCTTAAGCTCCCTGCCTCTAGACCCTATTCTCCTTCCTTACTCTCATGGTTCTAAGAAGACTGCTCCAGTTCTAGGTACTCCATGCGGATGACAATGTCCAGAGACAGAAAGAGAGCCTCTCTCATGTATCTCCTTTTAGTCTGCAAGGATTCCTAGCAGACTTCTTTTCATGTCTTCTTGTCTACAATTGTGTCTCACATGTATAATCATGACCAATGCGAATGGGATTACCATTGACTTAAGCCAATTATGACGTCCCCCTGGGCCTAGGGTAGGACTCCACTCCCCTGCAACACATGATCCCCTGAACAAAACTGAGGTTCTTCTAGCAAGGAGAAGACAGGGAGAATGACTATCAGTTAGTCAATCAGAAGTATCTGCTATACTCCGCAAATTGCTTATCTTTTTTTGGCTTTAGTGTTTTCATGTGTAAAATGGCAATAGTAATAATAATAATAATGACAACTGCCTCAAAGGGTAGTGAGGATTACATAATGCATATAGGGCTGAGCACAGTGGCTCATGCTTGTAACCCCAGCACTTTGGGAGGCCTAGGTAGGTGAATTGCTTGAGGCCAGGAGTTCAAGATCAGCCTGGTCAACAAGGCAAGACCTTATTTCTAAATACACACACACACACACACACGTACAAACTGCTTATATATATATATATATATATATAAACTGCATATATATAAATAGTGCTTAGAATAGTGCCTGTTACATGGTAAAGGCTCAAGAAATGTTTAGCATTGATTGATACTGTTCCTGTTTTCACTGGTCGTTATCATTATATTACCCTATATCTAGATAGGCAAAGTCTCAATCTGCCACTGAAGAAAAGGAAAATGAGGGCTTAAACTAGCCTTAGATATTAGTACAGATAGTCATTGGTCCACAGGTTTTTTTCTTGAGCAAGTCCTCTATACTAGGTATTGTTCCGAATGTAGAAAGAATTCAAAACACAGCTCTGAGGAGTTTATGTTCTGGTTGTAGAGGCAACTAGAGATTTGGAAAAAAAAGTAGAGATGTCTTGCTTTCTAGCTTCTTCATATACTCTTTCCTCTGTCTGAAACAAAATTTATCATCACCTCTCTCCTACCTTAGCCTGGTGAACTCATATTCACCTTATTACGTCAGCTTAATTGCTTCCCTGACCCCAGATTTTAGGTAACCTGTCTATGCTGAATGCTTTCATAATTGCTATCATAATAGCAATATTATATTGAAGTGTGTCAGTCTTTTGTCAGTCTTCCCACTTTATGTCTGAAGTTCCATGAGGGCAGAGACCATGTCTGTCTGTTTCATGACTGTATCTCCTATTCACAGTGCCTGATACAAATGTAGGCAGGCAGGGTGAACTTGTTGAATAAGGGAGTAGATGAAGGAATGTGTTTCACTTAGAACTCTTTCTGTCATAAGTGACAGATATAACCTGGTTTAATTAAAAAAAGAGATTTATAAATCTCATAACTGAAAAGCCCAGAGGTTGGTCTGATTTCAGTCGTGATTTGATTTAGGGGACTCAAATGATGGCATTAATATTCTGTCAGATCTGCCTTTTCCAGTGTGGGTTTCATTTCCAGGTTTCCTGTGGTGTTCTTGGCACTTCCAGAGTCTCATCTTTCCAATTCACACACAAAGGCAAAGAACATATGCCTCTCTCCCACCAGATCCACCAATATCTGATTCTCATTGGGTCACATGCCCATCACTGAAAGAGTCACTGTGACCAAAGCTGGACTTGAGGTGGGATTTTTCTCCACTGAGTACATGTACGGTAACCTTACATGTTACCTAAGAGTGGGGGTTGTAATGACTCCCAGAGATAGATTTGGGATATTATAATTAGAAATGGGGTAAATAGATGCCAGACCACAAAAAACAGATGTTCACTATAGAATGAATGACTGAATCATACAGGACCATGTGATAAAATCAGATGTAGAGAAGAAAGTACTACAGAATTTGTGGTAGGACAGAAAAATATGCCCGCCCCTGCCCCCCCGACCCCCAAACTTGTTCATATGTTACCTTACATGGCAAAGAGGAATTTAGGTTGCAGATGGAATTAAGGTTGCTAATCTAACGATCTTAAAATAAGGAGATTATCTAGGATGATTTGGATGGACTCACTGTAATTACAAGGGTCATTAAAAAGGAGAAACAGAGTCACCAGAGGAGGGCGGAGTGCTGTCACGTGAGAGGAACTCAACCCCCTGTTACTGGCCTTGAAGATGGAGGAAGGAGGCCATGAACTAAGACATTCAGGTAGCCTCTCGCAGGTAGAAAAGGCAAGGAAATGGATTTTCTCCCAGAGCCTCCAGAAAGAAACACAGCCCTGTCAACACCTTGAATTTAGCCCAGCGAGACCCATGTTGGACTTCTGGCCTACAGGATTGTAAGATAATGTATTTGTGTTGTTTTAAACCACTACGTTTGTGGTAATTGGTTATAGCAATAAAAAGCTAATGGAGTTTAAACAAAATAACAGATAGTCCTTACAGAATGAACAAATGAATGAGCGAATGAATGATGCAGGACCATGTAATGAAATCGGGGATAGAGAGAAAAATGCTACAGAGTTCCAAAGAGGGAGACCTTTTTGTTGGTGTAGTCAAGAAAGGGTTCTCAGAGAAAGCAGGATGGTAACTACAGTATTTTATGAGCTTCACCCAAAAAAAGAGGGATCTGGGGCTGAGAAAAGTGGAATGTTCAAAGTCAGGAATGAATCAACACATTGGGAACTTCATTGAAATTGCAGGTTGTGGTTGGAGAAGGGTATGAGATGGGGTTGGGGAGGTAAGAAAGGGGGTCTGATGGAGTTTCTGCAAATCTGGGAGGAGGTGTTTCCGTTTATTACAGTTAGCCATGAGAAGGCAGTGTAGGTTTTGAGCAGAAGCCTATCATGATGCACACACACAGAGGTGCCCAGGATGAACTGGGGACAAAGGAGACCAGAGATGAGCCAGGCTGACAATGTGGAAGTGCTGGGCAGGTAGCCTGTCTGCAGGATCCATGGCTGACTCTGCAATTGAGTAGAAATGGGAGTGAAAATAACAAAGAAAGGAGAGAATCCTGGCAGGCAGGGAATCTTCACTTGGGGCTCATGGGTCCTCTCTCCTCTGTTCATGACTTCAGGTAGTCAATGAGACTCCCAAGATTAGATGCACAGTTAGGGGTTTTGTGAGCTTTTCTGGGGAGAGGGCCACATCCTTTATCAGATTCTCAAAGGGCTCTGTGACTCGAGAGAGGTAAAAGTCACTGATGTAAGTTTAAAAATATGCTTTATTGAAGAATAATACACATGTAGAAAAGTGCACATGTCATAAATGTACAGCTTGATGGACTTGCATAAACTGAATACCCCTGAGGAACCAGCACCCAGATGAAAAATCAGAACCATACCAGCACTCCAGAAGTTCCTTCTCAAGCCCTGCCGTCTTCCTGCCACAGTAACCACTACTTTGATTGCTAACTCAGCTGTAAGGTATTAAGCCAGGGCTGTATCACGTTCAACCTCCTAGGAATTGGACCACCATTATTAAAAGCAACTATAGGCTAGAAAACCACATATTGTGGATTTCCTCCAGGGGATTTCAGATAGAAGTGGATGAGAAAACCACTGTGGTGCTTTGCAATCATCCGCACGTTGTTTTGGCACTGGGCAGGACTGTTGCAAGCAGTTTCCTTCCCTGGGGTTCTAACCCTCTGACATGCAGCCAAAGCTGTGCTTCCCCCTCCAGGGCTCAAAATCTCTGTGCTTCACTCCATTTGCTGCATTAGTCACCGTAATCCTGGGGGCTGGGCCATGGGAAGAACAAAATCTAATTTGGGCATTTCATTTTATGAGTTGATCATTATTTGGTTTCCTTTCCTGGTTCAGAATCAAGGGCCAAGAACACAGGCTCTTGAGTACATAGTTACCATGGCATGTTTATATGCTGCAGCGAGTGGCTGCAACACGTTGGAGGGTAAGAGGATTAGACAGCAAACGGCACCTGCTAAATATGAATAGCGAGTCATCCTGCGAGGGGGTTACAGTGCACTCCAGCAGGCCCAACGCTGGAGGGACATGGATAGGCTATAATAGGGTTCAGAACCGATCTATTTGCCTTTTCAAACAATAGTCAAATAAATAACAGTAACTGGATTACAGATTCAGCTTCTGCCTAAGCACATAAAAGCAGAGAACCCAAAACAAAAGAAATGAGGTGAAGGTTTTGTGGCCTCACCAAGAATTAGGGATTCTGGCAGGAAAAAGAACCCCCAGAAAGAAATTAAATTTCCTCAGAGAAACAAGGAGGGAGGTAACATAACCATACCTCCTTGGTCCCATTCCTGGTGCCCCCACCCTTCCCACTGGCCACATTAGGTATCTCTGAGGTCAGAGCCCATTGCAATGGGTTTTGGGGTACTGCCCTAATTCTCGAGTTTGGTTGGCATTTTGTGGTATTGATTTCCGTTCGATTTGACATCGGCTGGACTCTCAAACTCTTTTTGTTTTGGAAAGGGTTTCATTATGATGGTATTTATTCTACTTGGCAGGGCCTGACTCTGGAGAGGTCTGTGAAGAAGGTGGGATTTGTTGGGGTGACTCCTTCCCCACCCTCTCCTGGCCAAGCCCTTCTTCTCTTTGCATTTTCCCTGCACTGCTTTTCACATTCCTGCTGTCTCTCTCTCTCCAACCCTGCACTAGTGCAACAAACCAAGGAATCGCCAGCCTCTTCCAGGACCTGAGCTGAGTTTTCATGTAAAAAAGCTGTCACAGAAAGAGATAATACTTTTAGTGTCACCTGCCTTTTTTTTTTTTTTTTTTTTGAGAAAATATATGGTCAAAGCTAATAACATCTCAGAAAAGCCCTTAAAATGTTTATTTTTGCTAATTATAATGGGAAATAAATAAAATATATTTATTTTACCATAAATAACATATAAAATCAAGGTGCTTTAATATAAAAAATCAAGATGCCCTGAAAACTTCCATTTAAATGTCACAGAGTGAACAGATCTATTAATTTTGGTTTCTTCCTCAAACTCAGCTAAAATGACATTGATTGAATGAAGGTGGTAAAACCCACAAAGACAAAGAAAGTGGGAAAATGAGAGAAGTCAACAGAATGCAAGCTGGGGGGCAGGACTCATAAGGGTCTTCTTAAAGCCTAAGGAAAGCCTGGGAGGCAAGAGGGTAGAGAATCATAAAGAGCAAGTCAGCTCACCGCACAGAACCTCTGGCATCTTAGGAATTGGAGGCTCAGAGGTCCTCTGCAAGCCAAGGTGTAGGTGGGTCTGAACATAGGAGGATGGGTTTAAGTCTGATTAAAGAACAATTGGATTCTCAGAGTTCATCCCCCAGCCTGAGCTGTTAGGCAACTTGCCTTTCCTTAATCCAGCAGAAAACAGAATGTGTCCCCTCCAGAGAGGTTGAAACTGAGACATTCTGGGCTCAGGACACAGCTGGGCACAGAGACAGAGAACATCACATGTGCTTTATTAAAAGCAGGGGGATTAAGTGAAAGATGCTAGATTGAATGTGGAGGACTCCAGCTGCCTTCCACCGCTCAGCTCCCAGAATGCAGCAGCCAGGCTCGCTGCACTACACAGTTAGATTGGATGGTTGTTCTCAGGGAAAGTAGACCAACACAAGAAAAGAATGGCACAGCTACTACCCTTTGGGTATCCCCAGTGGAGTGGTGGTGGGTCCTTTCTGGTCAGTATTTCTCTCTTAAGTCAAAGAATAGCCAGAGGCTCCCCTCGATGTAGTCATGGCTTCTAACTTGAAATGTAGATAGCAAAGTAAATTAACAGGGAAAATAAAACACTGAGAAAACAAAGACAATGCAGTGAAAGAAGAAAGGTTTAAAAAATATGTCAGTATTCACTTTGGGAGGCCAAGGCGGGCGGATTACAAGGTCAGGAGATTGAGACTATCCTGGCTAACACGGTGAAACCCCGTCTCTACTAAAAATACAAAAAATTAGCCAGGCATGGTGGCGGGTGCCTGTAGTCCCAGCTACCCGGGAGGCTGAGACAGGAGAATGGCATGAACCTGGGAGGCAGAGCTTGCAGTGAGCCGAAATCGAACCACTGCACTCCAGCCTGGGTGACAGAGTGGGCAACAAAACAAACAAAGAAAGAAAGAAACAAACAAACAGTCAGTATTTTCTTCATAGAGATAAAAAATTGTATCTATGAAATAAGAAGAGGATGGTGTAAAAAAAGGAACGAGTTTTTCTCTCAGCTTTGTTGAAGTGCGATTGGCAAATAAAAATTGTGTATATTTAAGGTGTACAATATGATGTTTTGATATACATATACTTTGTAAAATGATCACCATAATCAACCGTATCAGCAGCCCTCACATAGTTGCCTTTTTGGTGGTTGGAACACTTGAGGTCTACTCTCTTGGCAAATTACATTTCTAACTATAGTCACCATGCCGTACATTAGTTATTCAGAACTTATTCATCTTATGACTGAGACTTTGTACCTTTGAAGAGCATCTCTTTCTCCCCACACTCCAGTTTCTGATAGTCATCATTCTACTTTCTGTTGATATGAGTTCAACTTTTTTTTTAGATTTCACGTATAAGTGAGATCAGGCAGTGTTTGTATTTCTGTTTTTCCTATTTCACTCAGCATAACGTTAATTTTTTAACGTTCTAATTTTTTGTATTTTTAGTAGAGATGGGGTTTTACCGTGTGAGCCAGGATGGTCTCGATCTCCTGACCTCGTGATCTGCCTGCCTTGGCCTCCCAAAGTGAATACTGACATATTTTTTAAACCTTTCTTCTTTCACTGCATTGTCTTTGTTTTCTCCTGGTTCATCCACATTATCACAAATAGCAGGATTTCCTTCTTTTAAAATGCCAAATAACATTCCATTGTGTACATATACCACATTTTCTTTAGTCTTTCATCTGTTGACAGAATCTCAGTCTATTTCTGTATCTTGGCTACTGTGAATAATGCTACAATAAACATGGGAGCGCAGATATCTCTTCAAGTTAGTAATTTTACTTACTTTGGACGTTTACTCAGAGGTGTAATTGCTGGATCATATGTTAATAATATTTTTAATTTTTTTGAGAGACTTACATTCTGTTTTCCACAATAACTGTATCAATTTGTTTTCCCACCAACAGTGTGCAATAGTACCCTTTCTTACATACCCTTGCCAACATTTATCTTTTGTCTTTTTGATAATAGCCATTCTAACAGGTATGAAGTAATATTTTATTATAGTTTTGATTTGCATGTCCCTGATGATTGGTGATGCTGAGCATCTTTTCATATACATGTTGACCATGTGTATGTCTTCTTTGAAAAAATGCCCATTCAGGTCCTTTACTCATTTTTTAACTGGATTATTTGTTTTTTGGTATTGTGTTCTATGAGTTCCTTACACATTTGGGATATTAACTATCTTGCTGTTTTCCTTTATAATTTGATTATTTTCTGTAGTAGTGTGCTTTAATTCCTTTGTATCTTTTGTGTATTAACTGTAGATTTTTGCTTCAGGGTTACAATGAGGCGTAAGAGCCTATTTAAGCCAATAACAACTTAACTTTGAATGTTTACAAAAATTATACTTTCCCCTCCCCCATTTTATGTATTTGATTTCATAATTTACATCTTCTTATATTGTGTATCTATTAGCAAGTTATTGTAGCTATAGTTATTTTTAAGACTTTTGTCTTTTGACCTTTAAGCTAGAATTAAAAATAATTTATACATCTTGATATTACAATATTAGAATATTGTGAATTTGACTGTATACTTACCTTTACCAGTGAGCTTTATACTGTCACATGTTTTCATTTTATTAGTTAGCAGCCTTTTATTTCAATTTGAAAAACTCCCTTTAACATTTCTTGTAAGGCAGGTCTAGTGGTACTGAACTTCTCCAGTTTTTGTTTGTCTGAGAAAGACTTTATCTCTTCTTCATTTCTAAAGGATAGTTTTTCTAGGTAAAGTATTCTTGGTTGCCTTTTTTTCCCCAACACTTTGACTATATCATCCTACTCTCTCCTGGCCTGTAAGGTTTCTGCTGAGAAATCCTCTGATGATCTTGTAATGTTCTTTTGTATTTGGTGAGTTTCGTTTCTCTTGCTGCTCTCAAAATTCTTTCTTTGTCTTTGATTTTTGATGTTTTTGTTATAATGGGTTTGGTGAAGTACTCTTTGGGTTGAACCTGTCTGAAGACATTTGAGCTTCATGTACCTGGACGTCCATATCTCTCACCACATTTGGAAAGCTTTCAGCCATTATTTCTTTAAATAAGTTTTTTGCCCTTTTCTCCTCTCCTTCTCTTTGCATAAGACTTGTACACATGGTTCTCAACTTACAATGGTCCAACTTAAAACTCATCAACTTTATGATGCCATGAAAGTGATACACATTCAGTAGAAACCATACTTCAAGTACCCATATAATCATTGTTTTTCACTTTCAGTACAATATTTAATAAATGACATGAGATATTCAGCACTTTATTATAAAATAGGCTTTTTGTTAGATAATTTTGCCCAGCTTTAGGCTACTGTAAGTGTTCTGAGCGTGTTTAAGATAGATTGGCTAAGCTATGATGTTAGGTAGGTCAGGTGTATTAAATGCATTTTTGATTTATGATATTTTCAACTTATGATGGGTTTATTGAGACATAACCCCATTCTAAGTCAAGGAGCATCTCTAGCAATTCTTTTAATGGCATCCCACAAAATCTGCAGGCTCTCTTTTTCTCTTTCTCATTCTTTTTTCTTTTGTGACAGGATAATTTTAAATGATCTGTCTTTGAGTTCATAGATTATTTTCTGCTTGATTGAGTCTGCTGTTGAAGGCCTCTATTGCATTTTTCACTTCATTCATTGTATTCTTCAGCTCTGGAATTGGTTTGGTTTTTTAAAAATGATTTCTTTTTGTTGAGTTCATTGTTTTGTTCATGTGTTGTTTCTATGATAATGTTGAGTTATCTGTCTCAACAAAGAGAAGTTATTCTCTTCTAGCTCACTGAACTTCCTTAAAACAATTATTTCAAATTCTTTTTCAGGGAATTTGTAGATCTCCATTCCTTTGGGAGTGGTTACTGAAAAATTGTTCCTTTGTTGGTGTCATGGTCCTTAGTTAGTGTCACAATTATTTTCTGTGTTCCCTGCAGTGTTACCTTGCTATCTTTGCATTTGAAGAGGCAATTACCTCCTCTAGTCTTCACTGACCAGCTTTGAGAAACACCTTCACCTATCAGTCTGACTAGGGATTCTGAGATTCTCTCCTAGCTTTTCTATGAATATGCCCCCTTCATACCTCTTATTCTGTCTTGGGGGATGAATTATTAAGATTATCAGCCTTCTCTTTGTCCTGCAGAGCCAAGCCAGGTGCTGAGATCCTCTCATTTGTTTTCCCAGGATGGTGCCCTGAAATACTCAACTTTGTGTACTTTTTTCCAATCTTGCCAAGTCAGGCTGTCTGTCTGCATATACTTGTAAACCTCCTGCTGAGATGCACACTTTCAGTCCATGAGGCCACAAGTGGGAAGCTAGAATGGGGGTAGGGGAGATATGTGAGGCATGTGTAACATTGTAAAGGCCTGTGGGCCGGTTGGGGAGTCTGCAGGTGAGTTGTCCCAAGTAGTTTTGGACAAGCTTCCTGATGAAGTTCATGAAGCAGTTAATAAAAACTGCAGCCCTTTGCTGAATACTGAGTCTTGGTTGCTATGAGTCTCTTCTCTTCTCTACTCGCAATCTCTCCTAACTGCTGAGCTCTGCCAACCACCGTGGTACTTTCAGTGGCAAAAGAAAGGTGTAGCCCTCTTGGGCAGCATTCTACATGACTGGGGAAGCCAGGTACTCACTTCCTATGTTCTCACTTTCTCTCATGGGAGCAATCACGGGCTGAGAGATTCTCTCTTTGTACTGAGCTGTATTGCCCTAGGGGAGGGGTGACATGGGTATAGTGAAATTTTTCTTCTTACCCTCTTTAATGTGCTTTTCTCAGATTTTTTTTTTCCCACAAAGTGTGTTGGAACTTCTTTGCTGGATTCTCAGACTCCCGCAAAGGTAGTATGATCCATGAGTGGTTGTCAAAAGTGATGCTCTGTGGGGAGATAATGGTAGAAAACTCCTATTTCACCATTTTGCTGATGTTACTTATACTGAGCTTCTTGAGAGTTAAAAATATGGTAACAAGAATAGAAGTTTCAGTAAAAGATCTGTGTGATAAAGTAGAGCAAATCTCGAAAGTAGGTAGAAAAGAGGAGAGAAAAGCTAGAAGACAAAGAGAAAACAGAGGAGATGTTTGTAGAAGGTCCGACATTTACTTAAAAATTCTAAAAAAGGGAATAAAAAACCAAAATGAAAAAACAATGCCTAAGAAATAATAAACATATTCAACAACAGATGGACATGAGTTTCTAGCTAGAAAGCATCAACCAAACTGTTCAAAACAATAACATTTGAAAGTCCCTCACAAAGCACAATATTTTTAAATTCCGGAATGCCAGAAATAGAGATTTTAAAGCTTTCAGAGAGAAGAAATAGGTCATATACAGAAAAGAGAAATCAGAATGGCATGGAACTTTTAAACAGCTACCTTGGAAGCTAGAAATCAATGAAGTGCCTTTATATAACTGAGGGAAAATGACTTCCATTCTAGAATTGCTTTTCCAG
Source organism: Papio anubis (assembly GCF_008728515.1). Classification (NCBI taxonomy): domain Eukaryota; kingdom Metazoa; phylum Chordata; class Mammalia; order Primates; family Cercopithecidae; genus Papio; species Papio anubis. Next base: position 152,131,380 of record NC_044980.1, read on the forward strand.
ATAAACTATGAATCAAGTGTTAGAATTAAAAGACGCTTTCCAATGTGTAAGGTTTTAAAAATGTTACATCTCGTGGTAACTCTTCTCAGTTTTTGTTCAACCGTATTGAGAAAATAAAACAACAAATAGAAAATCATGGGATACTGGAAATGGGGATCCAATACAGGAGAGAGCTGAAGGGAATTACTAGGCGGATGGTGAAAGATGACCCACAATGACAGCTGTTTGGCAGGTCTAGAAACTCAGTACGGGTTGAAAGGAAAAGGTGGAAGTCTCCATGGTGGATGTTCCTAAGAAGAGTGGAACTGAGAGACTACTAATGGATTCAGGTATATTGAGAGAAATTCTTAGGGCTCCATGGGAGAGTTGGGGGATAAATTAGTGACAGGCACATAGAAAACTAAGCAAAAAATAATGTTAATCCCAATGACAGCAAAAACAAAGAGAGACAATTCCAGAAAAAAGCCACAAAGTTGTACAAGAAAGAAAATAAAATCATAGTATGATCACTTCAGTGAATAATACATAGTTATAGTATTGGGAATGGTGATGTTGAAAATTTAGTTACAGTGTTAGAAATGCTAGTATTGGAAATTTAAGTATTTTTAAAAATACTTAACAAAAGCATAATGTAAATGTGTTAGGAGAACAGAGAGAGAGGAAGGGTAGGTAGGAAGGAGACCTGTGTGGGGATATTAAGGCCAGAGTAGACAGTCAACAGATAAGGTATAAAATGCAAAAATCAGAATGTACTGGTTTACAAACATTATTTTTATATATGGAAGGAAATAACCAAGAGAGATATCCCAAAGCTGAAAGTGATTGGCCCCAGGGAGAAGATAAGGGTTACAAAGAGAGATAATGAGAAATCTTGTTTTTCCAGTATAAACCTTGTGGAACTATTTGATTTCTTAAAAGATGTTTTATCCAAATTACTCTGATAAATTTAAACCTAAGTTTAACAAAGGGAAATAAAAGCATCTTCTAATCTCACTCTCTGCATATTATTTGTAAATAGTCTGGTGAATATTCTTTTGGACTTTGTTTGCTATGTGTAGTATAACAGAAATATAATTTTTAATTTTCCCATGATTAGATAGTACTATGCAAATTGTGTTCCATTTCTCTTTTCACTTGTATCTTGGATATCTTTTCCACCTTAGAGAGGGTAATAGTAATACTTTTTAACGAGTTATGTTTTACTAGTCACAACTGCAACTTTTTGCATTGGGGAAATAGCAGTACCTATAAGTAGAAGAATTATTAGGGGCCCCATTTATTTGGGCCTTCCCTTCAGCTTACTCAACTTTGGGTATCATTCGTTCAAACTCCTACTCAGGTGTTAATCAATAAGGGCTTAATAAAATATGACTTTTTTTTTTTTTTTGAGACAGAGCCTCGCTCTATTTCTCAAGCTGGAATGCAATGGTGCAATCTAGGCCCACTGTAACCTCCACCTCCCAGGTTAAAGCTATTCTTCTGCCTCAGCCTCCTGAGTACCTGGATTACAGGCATGCACCACCACACCCAGCTAATTTTTGTATTTTTAGTAGAGACGGGGTTTTACCATGTTGGCCAGGCTGGTCTCTAACTCCTGACCTCAAGTAATCAACCCGCCTTGGCCTCCCAAAGTGCTGGGATTACAGGTGTGAGCCATCACACCTGGTCTAAAATATGACTTCTCCCAGAGATGTTTATGACTTAATAGATAACTCCTGAAGATTAAAGGACCTTATAACTTTAAGAATGAGCTACTAATGAGGAAATTCCAGGTACTTTCATAGAAAGTAGAAGAGATCGTCTTTGGGTAGAGGATATCCATTAGATATCTTCTCTCGCTCACTCTCTCTCTGTATATGTATATTAAATATATATAAAAAATTATATATAAATATATAATTCATACATATACATTCTATATAAAATATATGTAAATGCTGTATATTTCATATATAAAATTATATATTATAAAATTATATATTATATATAACATTTTATATATATATATATATTTTTTTTTTTCCCTAACCCTGCTTCCTGTATGAGAAGGGGAACTCCCTATTGTGAGTGCCCTGTCCCCCACTATGAAAATCCTTCCTCTCTCCCTATAACCACAGACAACTAGGGCATGGGCACCTGCTCCAGCCCTGACACCCTTCTGCCCAGGGCTTTGATCTTGAGAGAGTAACACAGAAATGGACAGAGGTGCATGTTTTGTGGTGGTATGCCATGTTAGCAGTTGCATCCCCACTCTTCCTCCCATTTTTCTCATCTGGTGTCCATGCTGTCATCCATTGCTGTTTGTTCCTGCTACCCCCTCTCTGGCTTTGGAGGTGGGTCTCTGCCCTCCTAGTATATCTCCATCTTAGAGCTGAGCAGAAACCTAGCTCTTCCATTTCCACAGTGCCAAGAGGTCTGGCTGCACTGTCTAAGGAGAAAGTAGCAATGACTGGAGACAGTGGAAGAGGAACACACATCAAAGAACAATACTGCACAGGATAGAACCACCTTTGGGTCTAGGGCAGATCCATCTTGCTTATGACCTGCCTTTATGTGACTGGCAGCAGCAACTATGCCTTCAACCCTTCCCTCTCCTGGAAGTTCTGTAGTCATCTTCTGTATTGATTTCAGACCCCAAACAGAGCGAGAAGTGTTTCCCCTCATACCTGCATAAGGACTGGCCTCTTCTTAGGATGACCGGTAGTGAAAACACCATTTCTCTTCAGGGGAAACCCCACCCTCTCCACCGAGCTTTGGTCAGACCCAGTGGCTCAGATAAGACTATCACAAAGGAGTTTTAGATGGGTACCTTTCCTCAACTCTGGGGAATTGAGTCTGATGACTAACACTTGGCCACCCTAACAAGAAAGATGCAGTTAACAATGCTGCCTGTGATTAGCAGTTGGTAGTCTGTCACTCAACACTTGCACCTGCCTATCTGATGGAGGACCAATATACATGCTCAGTATCTAGCTGGGAATCGTAGTCCTAATAGCCAAATGAATACCCATTATTTACATGCAAAAGTTCTGACTGAAGCTGGAGTAGAATACATAGCTTAAGTCCAAGGCCGATAAGGCCTTTCTTTCTTACCCTCAATCTAAATCCTGGGACCCCTATGCTCAGGCATGTTACTAGGTAGTGAGAGACAAGGAGCAGATGCTGCATTCATTTGCCCACCAGTGATGTGAGCAAGGATGATAGGCTTGCCTCAGCCATTCACCTGTGGATGGGCCAGGAGAGCCCACATGAGTAACACAGCTCATGGTATAATAAAATGTCAAAGGATGATCAATCAGATTAGCTTCTCCTCTTTTTTCTTCCCTGTCTGTGGAGGAGTGGGTAAAGGGTGGAGGGATAGAAGGAAGTATGTCCTCTCAGGAAAAGAAGGAGGAAAGCCTTCCGTGCAACATCTAACAGAGTGTCTGGAACACGGTGGCTACATAGTAAATGCTTATTCATGAGAAGCAGCAAATGATCAGATTCTAATGAGAGGCACAAAAAGAAAAGGAACTCAGAGAAGGCTTCTTGGAGGAGAGTGCATTTAGAATCATCTCCTCCATCCTTCTGTGGCCTGTCTGCATCTAGGGCACAGCCCATAGAAGCTTCAGTAATTAAAATGTTTTCCTAAGTAGTTAATTCACACTAAGTGATATGATCATGAAGTATTACTACCTGTCATTACTTTGATTGGGTGTTGGCTAGAACTTTTGGATCATTTAGTAGTAGTCATTGAAGTGGGATACAAATCATGATATGATCTGGGATCTGGAAGTTCTTAAATTTTATTCCACTAAAATTATCTCATAAAACTCAGGTCTTCTGAAAGAAGGCAAATCTCAATAAAGCCTCCAGGTACACTTGACAAAAGGAACGGAAATCTCAATAAAGCCTCCAGGTACACTTGACTAACAACTGAATCATATCCAAAAATTATATACTACGTATGGAGGCTTTCAACTCACTACTCTTCTCAGTAAGTCACCCCTGCAGCCAGCCCACACCCACACACAGATTTTTGGATGACAGGTTGCACAATTGAAAAAATGTGGGTGTCTATAGAGTTAATGGTAGAAAGGAAGAAAGGCATTGAGGTGGGAGCATTGTGTATGCAGAAGGAGAGTGCAAGAAACATTCAGGGGATGGTGAGCACACCCATTTGACTGACTAGTTAATCTGCTCATTAATCTGCCTCTCTGTCAAAAGAAAGCATTTCACTCCAGTCCTGAGAAATTGCCTTCCTAAGGAAAGAAGGTTATTGATGGAAATGTAGGGGTGTTTGCGGAATATTACTAAAATTTGTGTGTAACCAAATTTGTGAACTTCTAACAAATGTCCCCCTGTAGACCTGTAAGAAACAATATTAGACAGAGCGAGACTCCGTCAAAAAAAAAAAAAAAAAGAAAAAAAAAAAAGAAACAATATTAGGGTTGACCCACTCAGTTCAGGCTTTTTTTTTCTATTAAAAAAAGCCAGCATTTCAAGCAGTGAGTAGGCTTTATCCCAGGCCTTATAGGTCAACAAACCTGCACAAGGGATCCAAATCTTTCTCAGAGTGATCATACCACTGTATTAGAGTTCTTCAGAGAAAATGAACCAATAGGAGATGATATAGATATATAGAAAGAGACTTATGAGGACCCGATTCACTCACTGGATTACGGAGGTTGAGAAGTCTATCTGACACCTGCAAGCTGGAGGCCCAGGAAAACCAGTGAGGTAGTTGCAATCCAAACCCAAAGGCCTGAGAACCAGAGGGGCCGGTGGTGTAAATCCCAGCCAGAGCCTGCAGGCCTGACAACTGGGAACACTGATGTCTGAGGGCAGGAGAAGACGGATGTCCCAACTCAAGCAGAAAGAGCCAATTCACCCATCCCCTGCCTTTTTGTTCTTTTCAGATCCTTAATAGATAGGATCGTGCTTACCCACATGGGTGAAGACAATCTAATTTACTCAGTCTACTGATCCACATGCTAATGTCCTCCAGAAACACCCTCACAGACACACCCAGAAATAATGTTTCATCAGCTATCTGGGCATCCCTTAGCCTAGTCAGGTTGACTCACACAATTAGCCAACATACCAACCTCACACTTATTTATTTATGTATTTATTTACTTGTTTATTTATATTTTTATAACTTTTATTTGAGGTTCACGAGTCCATGTGTAGTTTTGTTATATAGGTAAACTTGTATCCCGGGGATTTATTATACAGATTATTTCATCACCTAGGTACTAAGCCTAGTACCCAATAGTTATTTTTTCTGATCCTGTCCGTCCTCCCACCCCCCACCTTCTAATAAGCCCCAGGGTCTGTTTGTCCCCTCTATGTATCCATGTGTTCTCATTATTTACTTCTCACTTATAAATGAGAGCATACAGTATTTGGTTTTCGATTCCTGTGTTAGTTTGCTAACGATGATGGCCTCCAACTCCATCCATGTTCTTGCAAAGGACGTGATCTCGTTCTTTTGTGTGGCTGCATAGTATTCCATGCTAACCTCACACTTTTGTTGTTAGGGCAGGCTCTGGGAGCTTTGGGATAAAGGAGACCCTTAAAATTTGCCCCCTTCATTTAGTCATACTAGATACAGAGCCTCAAATTGGTCAACAGGACCCACCAGCCGCTCCCTCTCCATCTCTGTACTCAGGACTCCTTATCTTGTACTGTGAATGAGCTTCCACCACATGGCAGAGGGCAAAGCGGGGATGGCCACAGTCAGCTCCAAGCTCATGTCAACTAAGCCTAGCAACCTTGGGAGAAAAACGATTTCCCCAATCCATTTCAGAAGATTTAGAAATGTGAGAAGGACTGATTACTATGGCTTGGGTCACTTGCCTATCCTGTGAACCAATCACCTTAGCCAGGGGGATAAGGATAGGCCATGCACTAATTCTCTCAGAGGGATCAGCAGGGACATGGAGTTGGCAGTCCCATCAGACTCACATGGGAAGCATAACAAGGGGGCAGCAATCCCATGAATGGAAGTGTGTTGTGGAGCAAGGCTGTTATCCAAAGAACCAGAGGAGAGAAATGCTGATAAACCAAAGTAGCAGATGTCCCCAAACTAGGAAAGCTAGAAAAGAGGGCAATGAAATTTGAAGTGAAAAGTAAGAAGCAGAACTTGGAGAAACTCCCAAGTAGAAGGCAATACCTTCAAAAGATTTTAGGGTACTGGAGGCTTTAAGTGTGTATGGGGGAGGAAGCTGTTAATGGCATTGGATAGGCCTTAACACTGCTGGAAAAGTGACTTCAAGAGCCAGTCACATTTCTTCCTACATGAAGGTCAGTGGACTCTTCCTGGCTAGAAGAACAAGGATACTGACCTGTGGGGGGCATCATGGTTTGCTTTTTTCTAACTTAAGAATAAAGATGTCAGGGTTTCTTTCCCACTGCAGTGGGAAGTTTCTTTCCCATGGCTGGAGATCACTGAACTGGTAGGAAGATTGCCAGGTTGGCCAAAGGAAATTGGCCGCTTTTGTTTAAGTCCTGGAGATACTCATTGCCTCTAGAAAGGTCGTCCTCATCGTGATGTGGTGAGCTCTGATGGAACACCGTGGATGGGGAGTGGCACTGAATCTTTAGAAACTCGGAAGTGGGCAGGGAAACCACAGGGAAGTTTGGATCGACTGAAAGGACAGTCTGCTGAGTTCCTAGGAAAGGGAAGTAAGTGGAAATGTCATTTTCTCCTGACGTAGCTCCAAGATAAAATTTTGATGTGGTGATACCAATCAAGCTCATTAACTTGTTTGGCACAGGTTACGGAGGTTGAATGATGGAGAATGCTTGGAGTATTGTGTTAAGAAGAATTCTGAAGCGATATTGAGCTCAGCCAGGAACAGTGCTATAAATGACAAAGCAAAACCTGCCAGTGTCATAGAAATGGAACATGGTAGTATGTATCTATCATATGTGCCATCCCCAGGGAATCTATTTCCTGAGGATTTCTCCCAGGAAACTATTAGAAAAGAAGAAAAAAATTCTATATGCCACAAAGGTGTTCTCCTCGGTGTTATTTACCATAGCAGCAATTTGTTCTACGGAAGGAGAATGGTCACTTGTCAGAATTAAATTGTTGATCATGAAGGCCATTTGAAAACATGAGAAAATATGGGACATAAAAAGCTGAGTAAAAAGAAAACATTTATATACATAATATTTGCAATGAGATAAAAGATGACATATCACACACACACACACACACGTAGTTTTGTGCATCTAGGGCTCATTTATTTCATGTTCACTTGTGTTTGAAACCCAGCTCCTATCACACAGTAGGTACACAATAAATACTATTTAACTATTGTGTTGCTAGCTTTACATATTTTCTTTTGCAATAAAAATAGCTTTTCCCAAAAGGAATAAAAACTAAAACAAAAAACTCAAACCTCCAAAAGTTAATGTGTTGGTTTTTCTTCTCAGAAATAACAATTTGTTCTGCTTCTCATCAGTCCCGGTTAGGCTCTCTGTAGGACTTAACCAAGCAACTCCTAAGATCCAAGTTCACTTAAATTCCTACAAGCAGTGGTACCACCAATAAAGACTTCTCTACTCTTCCTTTGCCTCCACATGCCCAGGCTTGGGCTTCTGATATTGTGAAAGCATCCACGTTTATTTTCCTACCAGAGATTGTGATTTGCCCCAAAGGAAGCTTTTTCTTCCATTTTGTGTAGCATGAGCTGTAACTAACTATGAGAGTGGTCTCAATGGCATCTCCAAGGCCAGAGGAAAGCTGCTGATGGAATTCAAAATTCAGATCTGAAGCCTATGACTATGGTTACTGGGAGTGATTGACAGATTGAGGCCAGGTATCAAACAGACCTTAGATATTGACAGAACCTCTGCTCATTGGAATGACCTCTCACTATGAGGGCAAGTGATCAATTACTGTGTACCTTCACTAACTTCAGAAACTCTCCTAATATTCCCTAATTCCATCGAACAGTATTTTTTTTTCCTCCAAACCACACAAAGCACCCGTAGCCCTTCACTAGGAAATTAAAGTTTATTTTCAATTTCCTCAGGCAAGGCAAAAGCAAGGGTAAATTAACAGTCTGTAGCTTGTCTGGGACTAGAAAAGCATTGAAAATGTAGTGAGGAGTCACAATGTAGGAAAATTGTCCAAAGACAATGCAATATTTAGCTGATGGTAATCTCAGACGATACACTGGCAGGACAGTAGCAGTTGGATGAACGGGCAATATCTCTGGAAGCAAAGGAAAAGAGGAGAGGGGTGGCAGTTATTGCAAAGAAAAAAGACATGGTTTATCTGTCTATACCAATCTAATATACTAGATGACACAGTATCTGTCCGTTTCACTGGGTCCAAAATAGTCAACTCACTGTCACATATAATTTACTCATTGTAAAGTAATAGTTTTCTGTCTTTATTTCTCACCTGAATACCTTCTGTTCCCAGCCCTTTCTTTTTAATAACATCATTTTTTTCTTACCATGACAATAATTCTTGCATGTATCTATTCTACACATTTTCATTGAATTTCTACCATGAGCAGGCACTATGTGAGGCACAAAGGAAAGAATGGGCAATAAAAAATGGTCAGGGATTGGCCGGGCGCGGTGGCTCATGCCTGTAATTCCAGCACTTTGGGAGGCTAAGGAGGGCGGATCACAAGGTCAAGAGTTCGACACCAGCCTGGCCAAGATGGTGAAACCCTATCTCTACTAAAAATACAAAAATTAGCCGGGTGCGGTAGCAGGCGCCTGTAATCCCAGCTGCTCAGGAGGCTGAGGCAGGAGAATCACTTGAACCTGGGAGGCAAAGGTTGCAGTGAGCCGATATTGTGCCACTGCACTCTAGCCTGGGTGACAGAGCAAGACTCCATCTCAAAAACAAACAAACAAACAATGGTCAGGGACACAGGTAAATTAAAGAGATAACTACAGTTCAGTGCTGTGATACGAGGATGTAGTAGGGGCTCTCAAAGCACAGAGGAGGGGGCCTAAGCCAGGCTGAGGAAGGCTTTTTGGAGGAGGCAATAGATAAGCTAGTTTTGAAGATAAAATGGCTTAGATGGTAGAGGAAACATCCTATAGCACCTTTGATCCCTCTTAGATAAAAGAGCTGTTAACATATATGTGTGTTTTCCTTCAGTATTTTAAACAAACACACACATACACACACACACACACACACACACACACACAGAGAGATTGGATTTATAGATATCATAATGATCTAGATGTACATAGATTTATAGAACTGTGATCTATATAGGATTCAATGTTGTTTTTCCATATCTTTAAACATGTGTTGAAAACATGGATTTTGATATGTTAATATTATTATATTCAATAGATGTTTCATAATATATTTGATCATTCTCTGTGTCTGTCAGAGTTTTTGTTTGTAAGCCACAGAAAACAACACTGGCTATATTAAGCAAAAGATGAATTTACTGGAATCATATTAGGTAGCTATAGGATCTATGGGAGGCAAGGAAAAATAGGCTAACAAAAGGGACAGAAATCAAAATAGGCTCAGCAGTGGTACCCCTAGCCAGGGCTGACCACAGAAACAATCTGTCCCTGGAATTTTTGTTTTCTATACTTAGGTTTCAATGTTCTGAATAGGGGCCTCTTGCTGACCAAGTCTAGGTGACGTGTCTCACTTTACCTACAAGGGGACAGAGAGTAGGAAGCATTGCTCCATTTGATTCTGTAGTGAGAAGTAAGGCCGTGACTCCCATTAAGTGTCCCCACTGGGGTCCATCTCTCAAACAGCAAAGGCATTAGGATGTGGTTAGCAGGAAACCACCAAGAGCATCTTACTACCTCCCCATTGTTAGATGTTTGGGCTGTTTCCTTTTTTCCCCTTTTCTATTGTATACAAAACTATGAAACATTTTTTTTTCTCCAAAATTATTGAGTACCTCTCTGATTATCTCTAAGATAAATTCTCTAGAAATTGAATTTCTGGATGAAAGAGTATAAATATTTTCTCGTCTCTTAATAGATACTGCCAAATTGCTTCTCTGAAAACTTGCATCAGTTCAAGCTCACTCTTGGAGTGGGTATGAGGTGTGCCTGGTTTCTTACCCAGCTTTGGCATGATTATTTTTAGGAATCATCACACCCACGCCTTTCTAGGCTGTACTCATTTGTTCAGCCTGTACCTCACTTAAATTATGGTTCTCTGAAGTTGAAACACCTAGTGGCAAAGTGAACAATTGAGCAAAGAAGTTCTTTATTTTCTTACGTTTATTTGTGATAATTACTTTTATTGATTTTCTTCCTCATTAATTTGATTAATACAGGGGCTGCTTCTTTTAATATGCTGTACAGAAGCTGTTTCTGTTTCTCTTCTGGAAAGATAGCATTTACAAAGCGGCAAGTGTATCTGAAATAATGAAAGATTGAGTTCTAGAAATGAGGTTCTAGGAGGTGCTCACCCTGGCTCGGCAGGTGGCTCTCATGGATGCTGTCCAGGGTATCTCTCCTGGGAACGGGGGAGAGCTCATCTCCAGAAGCAGGTCCATTCAGAAGTCGTAGCAGTGATTCAAATCCTATGGCCCCTAAGTTGGGAGGAATACGAAACCCAGAGAGGTGATGAAATATTTCGTGACTTTTCTATTAACTTAGAGGAACATCCTTCTAGCAAGAAATTGGAACGCATGAAAAATATTAGGGCCTGGGCTTCCATCAAGAGAGTCCTGATGATGCCCAAGAAGGACAACTGATGAAGAATCAAACACAGGGGATTTTAGGGCAGTGAAACATCATATGGCAATTGAAGTATCATATTACATGTGATACTATAATGGTAGATACATGATGTCACACATTTGTCAAAACTCATAGACCCATATTGCACACAGAGTGAATTCTAATGTAAACCATGAACTGAATAATAATGTATCAATATTGATTCATTAATTATAACAAATGTACCACACTCATGCAAGATGTTAATAACAGGGAAAGCGGTGTTGGGGTAGGGGACTGTATATGGGAACTCTCTGTACTATCTGCTCAATTTTTCAGGAAATGGAAAACTGTTCTAAAAAATGAAGTCTATTAACTAAAAAACATTTCAAAAATACACCCAGAGAAGTACAGTGTATTCAGGAAGTAGCATTTGACTAGAAGTCTGGGTCCCAGAATGCTGGTCCTGCTTGGCCATTCACTAGCTGTGTGGCTTTGGAGAAGTCACTTCACCTCTCTGGATTTGACCACAGAGTTGGACCACATGATCTTTAAACCAATTCTCCCTTCTGATAGCATAAGATCTCAGGATTACTTACTTTAGATTTGTCACCCTTGTGCAGATTTTGAATGTCAGTAGTAATCAAAACATGCCTTTCACTTTGCTGTCTGGCAAGAAATAATGGAATGAATAAAACGCAAGTCTTTCCCCCTTACCCTGGAGCTCAGAAGCCTCTCTAGAGCTAGCAAGACCCATATAAAAGTCAGGCATAAGGCAAATAAGGCAAGCTGATTTTTTTTTTCCAGATAAAGTTGATTTTGTTTTCTCTTTGCATAATTTGATTTTAATGTTCTGCCCTTGTTAAGTTCTCTCCCACTTGTAGACATTTACACAATGGGTTATAATCATATTATTGTATTGTTGATCATTAACCATGGGTTAACCTTTTAAATGGACTTATGTAGCTTATTAAGTATGCCATTCACGAAGACTAGAGATAAGGCCTGGTTTTGGATCATGGGTATGAACAAACATCTCTGGGTATCTGTGCTTGGCAGGTAGCCAACTTGATGCTGAGCTCTGATTGGTTGGATGCTCTTGGGGCCATGCGAACTCAGGTCCAGGCAATGGTGCACGTTCATGGGTTGGTGGGCTGAGGCAACCTCACTGGTCTTGAAGGAATGTCGATCTCATTGGAAAGTGTATATAGCAAAGAATAATTTTCAATTTTCCCTAAGTAAATATCTGGCAAAGCCTAGAATTGGATCATGTCCAATTCTGCAGATAAAATGCCCCCAAACACATTTGCCCTGAAGCAAGGCTGAAAATATATGCACATTTATATTTGTCTAATTTAAGCAAATCTCATTAATGTGAATAATGCAGAATAATGTACAGTGATGTAGTGGTTTATATTCTCATGCTCGTCTAGAAGGGAGTTCATTATGGTCCAACAGGAGGTTAGCACTTACTGAGGCTCTTTCTATATGAGGTCTTTACACATGTAAGCTCTTACTTAGTCCAGGAATAGCAAATACACAGCAGCACTTGTACCTCAACTCTCCCTCCTAAGCTCAAAGCAGACATTACTAATGTAAAATGACATTCTTGCCTGCAGAGATGGCAGTAGCCCTCAAAGGGGGCTTGTAAGAAGAACCTCCCTGCCCAATGAAGTCAACAAGCTTATCTTCACGGGAAGCCACCTTTCCTGCAGAAGAAAGATCTTGCTTCTTGGAGATGACTGTCTTTAAGCTCATAGACTAATGTACCAGGTTGTTAAATTGACTTTTATTGCATTCTTAGAGGCTTCACTGAGTCCCCAGAACAGAGGTCAGTGATTGTTAAGCACCCATCCTTTCTGGAAAACATAGATGCTAGACATATCCTTGGGAAGTTTCTGAGAGAGAGAGCAAAAATGGTCCCTCATGTCCATCATTCACATCCATGCTGTGTAAGAGAAAGAAAACCAGACATTTAAAGATAGAATTAAATGAAGGGATGTCTTGGGAGTGAGTAGTTCTCTCCAACCACCACTACTACTTCCAGTCAAATAAAAGAGCTGCAAGAGTAAATGGTGGAGGTATTTGGGATGCGTTCCTCTGCCTAGAAGATGCTGAAAGCTGGAGGCTGGCTGGAAATGACGGTGATAGTGGGGCTAGGAGACAGGGTGGCAGGAGGAGCAACAGTACTTATATCATTTGTGGGGCAAGATAAATGGGTTTTACCGTGGGCCGAGTAGACACAGAGGAGGGCAGTCAGGCTCAGCCTCTCTGAAAGGGCTCCACCCCAGAGGGCTGCCTGTCTGTTTTTTTTTTATCCAAATGTCAGTTCAAATGTTACATCCTCAGAGATGCCTCCCCTGACCACCAGGGCAATAGAGTCTTCCCTGTGGTCACACTTTATTACACCACCTGGTTTATTTCCTTGATACTACTTACAATATAAACTTATGTTCTCCTTTGTTAGTTTATTTATTGTCTGGTACCTGTCCAAAGTTTCACAGGAAGAATTAGAGGTGGAGAAGTGAGGATTTGGGGAAGGAATCTCAAAGAGGATATTCTTTACAAAGTAGAATCGTCTTACTAAATTTAAGTTCTGTGAGAGCAGGACTTTATTCATCTTATTCACCACTATTCCAGGTACTTGGAATAGAACCTGGCACATAGTAGCTACTCAACAAAAATGTGTAAACTAAGTACATCTCTGCCAAGCAAGAGCCCTAAGAGATAAATAGACTGGTTCTGAGAATGGCATTTTTTCCAGTCCATGGTCTGCTTGTAAATGTCTGTGTTAAAGGGTGTAGAGGGAGAAGCAGGTAGGAACCATAAACTGGAATACATTTTTTGTCCTCTCTGGTTTTCTATTATGCCTGTGCTTCACTGTCTGGATAACCAGGAAGTAACACTTCAGGGAAGTTTTTTCCTTCTCCTTTCCTCCTAGTCTCTTCTTATAATCTGCAAAGTCTGCTGGCCCCTGGAAACTCACATGGGCACTTAGTTGGTTTTGATTGATTGGATTGGCAGTGATGAGCTCTCCCCAGCTTTGATATGCCTCCAGGCTTCAGGGAAAGTTGAGCCCCTGGCCAGATGTTTGGAGACAATTTGGAAAGGTGGAAATATACAAAGGATATGCATTTGCTAGTGTTATTTGTGGCTTTTGTGCACATCCTCCTGAGTCATGTTAAATTAAAATCGTTTACTTTAAGCAAGTGTGTGTCTTCAGTAATTGGGACCCCCAAAAAACAAATTTATTGAAAAAACATGGGTAAACCAGGGTGTTTTAAAAGCCATTCATTTCTCATGCTTTTGGTTAGAATCACAAATTAAACATCCATAAACCTAGTCATACAGTGAAGTGAGAAATTACAGCCTTTTCTTTCTGTAAGAATTTTTTGAAAGATTGAAATAAAAATCAAAATACATTTGAACAGCACTTTCCAGTTTACCAGCACTTCTACCTATATTATATCATGTGGTTGAAAAAAGACAAATCATTTAGTAAACTTTAAACTGATAAAGTCATAAAGCTGAAGAAACTTCTGGCTGTTCAGTGAGTAAATGAATGTTTGAGTGCAATGTGGAGACAGAATCATCATGATGATTAGATTAGAATTAGAATTGTACACCAGGTTGACCTTGAATCATGGATCACATAACAGAAAGTTAGATAAGGCTGCTTTGAGAACTAAAATGACCAAAAAGTGCAATCATATCCATGTTAAGGTTTGTGGAGCCCAGAGTAAGACTAATAGAGAGACCTATTTACATATGTATGAATATTTAAAATGTGTAAATAAAGCCAGAAAACTGTTAAATTAAAATATAGTCGATCCTTCTACCTTGACAAGTAGGACTTCATGACTCTCTGGAAGGCCAGATTTGAATTGTGAATTCTTGGATGCCTCAGGTGGATGTTTCTGATGGAACATGGAAGGGTAAGATGAGTCTCACTTGGTGCCACCTCCTTCCCTTTTCACTCCCAGCTCTATCTTATACCACAGGGACCTCAAGTGCAGGCAAGTGGATATCCCAATCCCACATCCAATCTCCATCCACACCTCGTCAGAAAGGTGGGCCCTGAGGAAGAAGTCTGCCTGGTCCTCAGAAGTGAACTCAAGGCCATTAAGTCAGGCAATTCCAGGGTGCTGGGTACTTAGTATGAAGAAGATGGGTGCAGGCTCTGGGTGGACATGTTTCCTTGGGCCCTGAGAGTCCTCACTCCATAAGGAAAGGTATAGTCAGAGGAGGAACAAACAGGCCTCTCTAAAGTGCAGGAACCTGGGCAGGGTCCCTTGTGCCTGGATCTAAAGGTAGTACCAAATTTAATGATAGTTAGTGCTATGGTCTGAATGTTTGTGTGCCTCCCAAGTTCATGCATTAAAATTCGAACCCCCAAGGTGATATTAGGAGGTGAGGCTTTGGGAGGTGATTAGGTGATGGGATTAGTGCCTCCTATAAAAGAAGTCTGAGAGGGACCTTCACCCCTTACTCCAGATTAGGTTACAATAAGAAGACAGCTGTCTATGAACAAGGGAAATGGGCCCTTATCATATGCCAAATCTGCCAGTGCCTCGATTGTGGACTTCCCAGCCTCTAGAATTATGAGAAATAAATTTATGTTTTTCATAAGCCACCTACTTTCGGGAGTTTTTGTTGTAGCAGCTCAAACAGACTAAGATAGTTGAAGTTAAACTGAGCGTTGTTTGCTTCTCAACTTTTTTTTTAGGTACTCTTTCCTTTACGTGAAACATTTGTAAATACTATAGTACCTAAAGCTACACTAACCAAAGACCTATTTTAAGTGATGCTCCATTTAGCTTTAAAACACATATTGAAAGGGGGCCACTTGGGATGAAGAATTCAGTAGTTAGGACAAACGAACCAAAATTTGAAATAGAAAACAGATAAAACATTCCATTTCTAGTCTAGACAGGTGAACTAAAAGAGCTATAATACCATAATAGTGTCTTTCAAAGTATAACTTCTTGTTTCCAAAACACTTTCACTTGTATATGTATCATTGAGTTCTTGTGAAATTAAGATATATGTACTCTAGACAAATATAAAAAGGAACACTTGACACTGTGAGGAGTAAATTTATAGACTCCATTAACCAAGGAATGGTGGAAATGAGAGGTGGAACAATGTAGAAAGAGAAATCAAAGGCACTAAACAGGTTTCAGCCTGGGCCAGCTCTGATCTTTGGATAGTGGCCCCTGAAGTGCTTGACTGAGAAAATCTTTCGTCGTGCCTGGCCTCAGTGGTTGGTAATAAATTAGCCATGACTGTTACAATCAAAGAAGGGGGCCATGACGGTATGTGGGCTGTGAATGTGCCACTTCTGGGCTGGACGAATGCACGTGGCTGACAGTAAGGGCAAGCAGGATGCTTGGGGTTATCCTTAATCTTTTGAGGTTGTTGACAAGGAGAACAATCAATGCAAATTCTCAACAAGAATTCTCATGTTTTTGAATATTTCTGTCTTTCTCTAGCAAAAACAATTTGGGTTTCTTGGAAAAAGAAGTTGCTTTCAACTTACTTTCTGATATGGAAAAAAGATGAGATAGACACCTGTTAAGGTGTTAATTGATGATGACCAGATAAATAGAAGACCTGGATTCTTTTCTCATCTCTGTCACTAACTAGCTGTGTGACTTTGAGCAAATCCCTTAACCCCTCCAGACCTCTATTTCCTTGTCTCCAAAATAGGGATGTTATCTGAGTGATCTCTTAGAGCTTTGTGAGGCTTAAAGGAGTTAGTAACAAGGCAATCACTTGAAATATAAAACATTACACCGTTGTGAACCATTATGATTCCACTGAAAAATTAGCACATTAGTCTAGGGTAGCATTTCCCAAAGTGTGTTTTTGGAACATCAGTTCTATGGGATGTCAACTGGTATTATGCTAAAGCTATCAAACAAACAAACAAACAAAAAAGTGTTTTCTGGCCAAATAAATTTAGAAAACTCAACGCTAAACAAGCTTACATAGGTATTTTACCACATAAATTATTAGTCTTAATAATTTAATGTGCATTGTGAATCATTAAAATGAGGAAATTATATGCAGTAGTTCAGACACTTCTGTGGACATAAAACTCTTATTTTGTCAACATATTAGCCTTTCAGAACACAGTCCTTTGGAAATTATTAAACAATCTACTCTTCAAGTTCTTTTCTGACTTGAATGCCCTCTGATTCATTCATTTATTCGACAAATTATTATAGAGTCCCTGTGATATGCCAGGCACTGTTCAGTGTAAAAAAAAAATACATCAGTGTACAATACAGAAACAAATGCTTGCTTTCATGGAGCTTACATTCTAGCAGGATTTGATGTCACTCACTCAAAGTGTACTCATGCTTAGAGAAGTCACTGCTATCCCTTAACTCAAAGATATAAAGTTGTAAAGTAGAATCATTAAAAACAGAGAAAGGCCAGTGGGGAAGGATAGTTTGTGGGGAAAGTAGGGAAGACTGCGTATCACTCTGCCTCCCTATCCCTCAGCCTCTGAGTCGAGGTTAAACTATGAACTCAGATCTGAAGAAGCAGACGACTTCTGCATCAGGGGCACAAAATCCCATTTGTTTATTTGTTTATTCATTAATGCCACTATTCAGTATATAGTTATAGGCATGATATATGTCATACACAACAATGCGTAAGACCCAATTTGTACCCCCAGAGCTGACTTCCAGGTGGGCAGGCAGATCAGGACGAGAGATTGTGCCTGTGTGTTATATGTGCTATGGGGGAAAGGACAAGGTGATGTGGGGGCACATTGCAGGGGCACTGAACCCTAGACATCAGAGAAGACATCTTAAAGTGACATTTAATTTAAATTATCCAGAGGGCAATAGGAGTTTGTTTAGCAAACTGGCTTAGGGTGAGTTGGGGGAAGCAGTGAATAGGAAAAGCACTCTAGTCAGTGGACACAATATGTACCTAACAAAACTCCCATGACAAGTTTTACACAGTGGAACTGGCGCTAAAGACATATGTATATATTAGAGTTCTGTGTATGACTTTCTTTAAAAAAGGTTCTGTTGTTGCAATAAAACTTGAAAACCATTAGTGGTTTCCCAAAGGAAATTTTTGAGGCTACTGCCATGTTTATAATTCTTCAATTCTACTGCTTACATAAGTCTTTCTGTCAAAAGTATTTGCATTTTCATGGGGAATTTTGGAAGACTGCGATTTCTTTCAAATCTGAGGTGCACATTGCTGCTGGCAGATGGTATTCGTTGAAATGATTTTGGTTATAAATGACAGAAACCTCAATTCAAGATGACTTTAGCAAAATAGGAAATTAATTATCTTACATGACAAAACAATTCAGAGAACGTTTGATCCAGAGACTCCAAATCCAGTCTCTCTCTCTTTCAGTTGTCTGGGCTTCATTCTCAGTCTCAGCATGGCGGCAAGAGGGCTGCCAGTGTCTCCATGTCTGCATCTTTCATGTCCAATTCTAGTGGAAAAGAGGGTTGTCTTCCTGAAGCTACCACATAAATCCTTGTATTCACTCTGATTGTACCATCTTATCTCATATGCTGATTCCCAAACCAATCACTGTAGCCAAGAGGGTGAAACTACGCAGATTGGATAGGCCTGGATCACATAATCCAATCCTGGAGCAGGAAGTATAGTGCCATCCAAACCACATGACTGAGAATGATTTCCTAAAAAAATTCCTAGGGCTATAAGCAGAATAGGCAGGGAGGCAGAAGGGGAAGGAGACAGAGATAGAGATAGGGAGAAAGAAAGAGAGTCAAGAAAGAAGGGGAAAAAGAGAAGTATCACAGAAAAAAGGAAGAAAAAATCTCCTATTTCCTTTTAACAAATGTAAAAAATGCATAACACTATGAAGAATTTTTGGTTGTTAGAAATGGAAGGGAAGTAGGAAGAAAAGAGGAAGCATTGTGAATTGACACTAATTAGATGTGAGTATTCCTGAGTCTGCCGTTTATCAGTCTCTAGGTAGGAAAGGAATTTAAAGATCATCAATTCATTGGATGCTTGAACCTCCTTCAGCTACACAGCCAGCATACAATCAACTTATGTCCTTAAATACCTCCCAGTGATAGGAAACTCATGCCTCTGTTAGCTAATCACTTCATTGCTGAGTATCTCCCATTGTTCGTTTATTAGTTCTCGTAATGATCTGAAGTCTTCCTCCTTGTAACTCTGCTGGCTTCAGTTCTCTCTTATCCATGAAGGGAAAGCCTAATTCAGTGGGAGTAAACATTCAGTGGGGATAAACTGGTAGACTATGACCAAATCTGAATCTAGACAAGGTCGTTACCCAGCACAATAAATTAAATGTGGTTGACTGTGGGTGCTTTGGGTGGGCAGGCGCAGCTCTTTTCCTGTAGCCCTACAACTTCCTGCTGTTCACTCCCTGGGAACTTCGTATATTTATGTTACCTGCCTGGACTGGGAAGGGATGTGATTTCACAATTCCTGGTCTAATTCTCCTTTCACATAGTAGTTGATCAGGCACTTGAAGGCTGTTATGTGATGGATAAAAAAAGGGGAGAAAGCAAAAACAGAAAGAAAAAGAATGAAACTGGAAGTAATACAGTCTAGTGAGTTCTTCCTTAAAGCATCACCTTGAGGGTAATGTTTACTTTCTCCAGTGATACTGCTTTGGCTCAAAAGGATTTTCAAACTCCTCTTGGAATATTTTTCAGAGCCTGAAGCACGTTCTTTGAATATCCTCAATGGTGGTGAATCCTCATTCTTTGGGGGTGGTTTTGATTTTTGAAAGAAGCCAGAAGTCATTGAGAGCTGAGTGTTGATCAACATGGTGGCTGCTGCATCTGCCTCATCTTTCTTGTGTCCAAAGCAAAGTGCAATGATGCGCTCATGAGTCTGAGATCCTTGTAGGTTCCTTTTAATTAATTCATTCATTTATTGTTTTATTTTAATTTCATTAACTTAATAACCAACACTTTCACATGTTTCACATTTTCAAAGGCACAAAAGAATATATGGTAAAAAGTCCTTTTCCTTTTCTTGCCCCCCAGCCACCTGGTTTACCTTCTGTGTTTTGTGTGTATCCTTCCAGAAAGAGCCTACTCCTATCCCTTAATTGACTTGAAGAAGGCCCAGAGAGATATCTCTAAGTAACTGAAGAACTGCTTGAATGCCGGCTGAAGAGCATTGCAGTGTGTGTAAGCTCTGATGCGTTTATGCCAAATGCAGGCGTCAATACTTTATCCTTAGGACCCTGAGAAGTCTCTGTAATAGGAGGCAGTTTCCTGAGCTATGCGAGGTCAGGTGGGTTATTTTTCTCTTGAGCTTTGGTTTTCTCATGTGTAAAATGGGGATAATGTCAACAACCTCCTTCACAGGTTATTATAAGGATTAAGTGCAATGATGTATGAAAATGTTCTAAGGAGGTTTATTGTATGTATTGACTTAGCTCAACCACAGTACCCAGTGGTTTAGTCAAACACTAGTCTAGATGTCTCTGTGAAGGTATTTTGTAAATGTGATTAACATCTGCAATCGGTTAACTTTAAGTAAAGCAGATTACCCTCCATATTGTAGGTGAACCCCATCTAATCAGTTGAAAGCTTAGAGCAAAAACTGAAGTTTTCTAGAGAAGAAATTCAGCATTAAGACTGTAGCCTAGATATCCTGCCCAAGTTTCCTACCTGCTGGCCTGTCCTATGGATTTCAGGTTCAAGACTGCAACTTCAACTCTTACTTGAATTACCAACTTCCTGGCCTGCCCTACAGGTCTGGGACTTACCAGCTGCCACAATTTTGTCAGCCAGTTTCTGAAAACAAATCTTTTTCTCTCTCTCTCTATATATATATCTATATACATACATATATACATATATACATATATAGATATATATATAGTCTATTGTATTCTACTGATTCGTTTCTCTGGAGAACTCTGACTGATACAGAGGGAGAAAACTGCATTGCAGTGAGGCGGGTGTTGAAATAAACCTAGGTTTTAGTCCTGGGTCTCTCTCTGACTGGCTAAGCAGCTAAGCAGCCCTGGGAAAGACCCCTGATACTACTGAGCTTCTGGTGTCATCACCTGCCTAATGCCTCTCAACATTGCTGGGAAGATGGACATCATGAAGATGATTCGTCAGGCATCCTATATGTGCAGGTTATAATTATTTGAGTCCGCCCTGCTTTGAAAGCACACATATCCTTAAAGTCATGCTTTGGTGGCTCCCAGACCTATAACCTCTTCAGAGATGTTTTCTTCCCAGGCAATGATTCTTGGCTCTGTCTCTGTGAAGCTCATAGTCAGGTAATGAAATCCAGTGCAGCCTCAAGTAGTTGTCAAGGGGGATAGAGGGCTCCACCCAAGGCCTCAGTGGGCTCTGCACCCACAGGCAAGGGGAAGCAGAGGGAGGAGCGTAGGGGAAAGTGGAGGGAGGAACTTATGGAGGCAGGAGTAGGGGCGGGGGAGGGGAGGGGAGGGGAATGAGAGAGGAAGGAGGACGTGTGTTAAGATGGATCCCCAGGGGTCCAGGGCTGATTTGCTGGGGTAGCTGGGTCTGCTCTGAAGATTGCAGGCTGATTGCAGCAGATTAGCTGGGACCTAAAAGGGGCCTTGTCAGAGCCTATGAATCCAGTGCTGAATTTTCTGCTATTTCTCTTATCTCGGGATAGAGCCAATCAAAACAGAGAGGACTGGGGATGGCGGGGAGAAGCACTATGACTAACCTGCCTCCTTTGCCATCACAGTGCGTCAGAACACCACTCAGTCCCATTTCCACTTGTTTTCTGCTCTGCCAGGGATTCAAGAACTGGCACTTGAGAGGGATGAAACTTTCTGTGGTGTCTAAGAGGCCCCATGTTGCTTTCCACCCCACCCTGGTGTTCTTTGTTTCATCACTCAAATCTTTTCTTTCATACCACTTATCACAAGCTGAAATTATTTGATAAAAAATTATTCACCAAAAACTGCTCTCTCCACCAGAATGTGCCACTTTATCTTATTTGCCTGCCTCTGTAGTGCCAGTTCCCAGCAGAGTGGTGCATGGTAATGCCCCTAAAAATATTTATTAAGGAATGGGATGGATGGATGGATGAATACCATTTACAAAGGGCCTTCTTTGTGCCAGGCAAGAAGCCCAGAGCTGTACAGGCATTTCTCATCTGCTTTTAATGATAGCTCTGTGAAGAAGGTATGATCATCTTTATTTTACTGATAAGAAAACTAAAGTCCAGAAAGTCAAGTAACAAGTCCATGGTCACACAGTCAGACCTGGGATTCTAATCTAGGTTTGACTGACTCCAAAGTATATGTTCTTAATTACAATACCATGGATAAAATATGCATTTTCTGCCGTGTGGGCATCGATTGGCAGTTGCTGCCAGGAGCCCTTAGCTGAGAAGAATATTGAAGCAATGTCCAAATTGGTGGAGAAGAGTGCAGAGATCAATTAGTAATGTCTGCAAGGGGTGAAGTAGAATGTCTAGTGGCACATGTGCCATCTGTTTTTCATTTTAACACATATTATATTGCCTCCCTAAAGATGTGAACTAGAGGCAAAGAAAAAAGAAAGAGAGAGAGAGAGAGAAACTAGGAGGCAGAAATGCTTGACTTCTTTTCTGGCCCTAGTTTTCACCCCTTCTTGTTGAACTTATCTTTTCTTTAACATGAGAACACATCTACCTACATGCTTATTTGGAGGATGGAGTGCAATCAGAAGTAGGAAAAAGCTTTGAAAAGTCTTGGAAGCAAAGGTTGTGATATTGCTTCTTAAGCTGACTTTATGATGCTTGAGGGGCTTCGGGTTACCTGATATTTCTGTGGGACTCCAACACTCCTGGCAAAGATGCTGTTATTATTTCCCAAAAACCTTTCAAACAAATCAGGTGCAGGGAATGAGGAGAGGTGATAGGCTGCAGAGCTGGACATTGGGAATTGGAGCCTGTTGCACTTAAGACTGCATTGTGTTGGCCATGGAATAATCATCATGTATTTACCCTGCCGGACTAAAACCTGGGAGTAGGACAGTAGATTGGTTAAGAGTGGGGCCTGTAGAGTTTAAGTCCCAATATTACTGCTTACTGTATAGTCTTGGACAAGTTACTTAATCTATTTGAGCCTTGATTTCTTACATAAAATAGCCTCTATCCAAGGACCTGATATGAGAATTAAATGAGACAGTTTGAGGCCAGGTGCCGTGGCTCATGCCTGTAATCTCAGCACTTTGGGAGGCCGAAGCAGGTGGGTCCCTTGAGGCCAGGAGTTTGAGAGCAGCCTGGCCAATATGGTGAAACCCTGTCTCTACTAAAAATACAAAAATTAGCTGGAAGTGGTAGCGCACGTGCCTGTAATTCCAGCTACTTGGGAGGCTGAGGCACGAGAATCACTTGAACCCAGGAGGTGGAGGTTGCAGTAAGCTGAGATTGCGCCACTACACTCCAGCTTGGGTGACTGAGTGAGACTCTGTCTCGGAAAAAAAAAAAAAAAATTAAAATTAAATTAAATTAAAATAAATAAATAAAGACATAAGACAGTTTGTAGAAGAAAACAATATGGCCCTGGCATACAACAAGCACAAAATGCATGTTAATTGCTGTCTGTGAGGAATCTGTATGCACACGTGGAAAATGGAAAATCAGAGCAATGATCTGAATCTATCTATGTTGTTCCAAGCCAGATAACTGGTGGTATTTTGGTTTTTGTTTGTTTTCCTACTTTTTTGTTTGCATCTGGATGTTCTGAATACTCAGACTTAGTGTTTTTCTCAAAAAGAAGACGGGCAAGGTTGTTCCAAACTGTTCATCTCCTTGAAGTATCCAGTGTATAGTTCTTGCTGCTGTTAGGCCTCTCTCTAATTGAACAAGGGGAAAAATCACCCTCTCAATGCGTGTTGAAAAACTGGGTTTTGAGAATATAAAGTTGGGCATTGCCACACTTGCCCATCATGAAACACACTGACCCAGAACAGTCATTCTTCTCTTCATCTTCTGTAAGAAATAGCTTAGGCCATGGTTATGTATGGTGATAGCTACCATTTATTATGAGACACTAATTGTGTGCCAGGAACTTCATTCTCCTGACAGCCCTATAAGGTAGCCACTATTGCCACTCCTGGTTTGCAGATAATGAGATTACAGCCAGGTATGTTTAACTGTGTAGTCTTGGACAAGTTACTTAATCTATTTGAGCCTTGATTTCTTACATAAAATAGCCTCTATCCAAAGACCTGATATGAGAATTAAATGAGACAGTTTGAAATGGGATGGATGGATGGATGAATACCATTTACAGGTATTCATCCAGGAAGTAGCAGAGATAGGATTCAAAAGTCTAAGTGTACAGCCAGGAAGTAGCAGAGATAGGATTCAAACCCAGGTCACTCAGGCCTCAGCATCCCCGTGCTAACCACTTAGTCATATTATCTAATGGGAACTCTGGCTTAGTGAAGAATGTGTTTGGCAGAAGGGATGAAATGTCAGATTCATAAATGAGGTGCTGTGAGAGATGGTGGAGGGGTCACAGCCATGGTTCTCATGCCCAGCTGCCCAGCTGCCCAGCTGAATCCCCTGAGGAGCATTCATGAAATAGAGATGCCTGGTCCCCACCCACAAAACTGTTGATGCACTTGATCTGAGATGGAGCCAGAGCTTTCCAGGTGATTCTGATGGGCTTCTAGGCTTGAGAACCACTGGGGCAGAGGAAGAAGGTTTGGGGAGAGATTTAGCGAATTCCTTGTAGTTAGGAACTTTTCCATTCCCTCATAGGAAGTGACTAATTCACATTCCAGGTGGTGTACCTTTATCTCAGTATCTCCATTTGCAGGATGTGGGCAATGGAGCTTGACAACATTGCAGACTGCTGTGTGGATCAACAGCTCGTAATGTGCCATTTAAATGGGAAGCACTGGGATGAAGTGTTCTTGGGGCTTGAAGTGACCCCATTTTATTTTCAGTGTGGGGGTGCCTGGGCCACATCCTAAGCAACTTTGAATCATCTGGACCCACTGGACAGCAAGTGGTTAATCCTGTAAGGCCGGGGTGTGAGGGATCCGGTCACACAGCTGGGGGTAACTGGGGAGCTCTCCCTGTCCCATCCTTTGGTTGAGGAACAGTGTGAGCCAACACATAATTAGAACCATTAACTGGCTTTCAATATGGAGAATGAGATTTGTGGCTCCTGCTCACTAAGGAAATATGAAACGGTAAACACACTTCCAGTTATGGATGGGGCTAAACACACCATTAAACTGAATGCTAATAGCTGCCTCCTGCTCCCTTCGAACATTCCACCGTAGCGACCAGCAGGTGCCCTTTTCTTGCCTTCTCTTTCAGCTTCCCATAATTCTCTTCTGCCGTGGTCCTTTGGATGATAATGGGCACATGCTTGAAATAGTAGTTAGAGAATAAGAATTTAACAACAACAACAACCACAACCACAACAACAACAACAAAAAGCAAATGAGGCTGGAGTAGGTTTTCAGCTCCTCATATTATTGGCTTGTAGGCTGTAGCAATCTCAGGTATTGAGAATAAGCCAAAACAGACTGAGATGAACATCTTTAATTGACATGAGTGTCTTAAATATACTGCATGCTAAAGGCATCAAGCTTGACTTCTGAAGTTCAGTCACTAAGCTGTGGGAGCATCATTACTTACGGTTTAACAATAGGAGGCCAGGAGTTTGACATATTGAGTATAAATCCTTCCCTATTGCCTAATGGCTGTGTGGCCTTGGATGAATAACTTTCTCTCTCTGTGTCTAAGCTTTTCCATCTATAAATCATGGCTAATAATAATAAACTTTTCCTCATAGGGCTATTGCGGGGGTGGAGTGATTAAAGACACATGGGTATAAAGCTTTCAGTACAGTGCCTGGCACAAAGATTCTTGATAATCAACAGCTATTCTGATGATGATGATGATGATATGATTAACAACTTGCTGGGCAACGTTAGGCCTATAACTTCCCTGAGCTTCAAATTTTTCATCTGCAAAAGGCGAGCTAATCACAGCACTTGAGTCATTTGCTTAAGGCTCTAGATAAGAATTAAATGATGAAAAGGACTTGGCACAGGTCTTGGCACATAATAAGAGCTCAAGGAGGACTTGCTGAATGAATGGGAAAAAATAAATGAATGCTATGTCAGCTGGAGAAACTCAGTCATCAGACCCAAAGCATTTAATATGAGACACAGAGGAAGAAAAATACAAACAGCCCTGGACTCTTTGTCAGTTACATTTTTTAGAGCCGAAGACCTTCCGTTGCTTCCTTTCTCCTTGTTGCGTCCGTTCCTCCCGCCCCTTATCAAGACGGGGTGCTGGAAAAGAGAAAGCATAATGCTGACACACATAAATGAAACCCCGGTATCACAAGGGGCGCCTAGCAAGGCGTCAGACAGGAAGGGCCATAAATAACCGAGTGGCCTGTGCACCAGGCTCAGTCTGTGAAGCCGGTCAGTAGGATCTCTTCGGTCCCTGCCCTGGCCCCTCAAGTGGCCAGTGTCCTCACCTTGAGCCCCACACCCTCCTTCCCCATCTAATGCCCCTCCTAGGTCTGTTCCCCAGGGCAGTGACTCATACTCTGAATTGCTTCTCCCTCCTCTGCCAAACTCCAGCTTTCCCTGGGAGAAAACAGTCTGGTAAGCCAGTCACTGAAATAATTGCTTAGTCAGCCATTCTCACGGGGGTAACTGAAATGTGTTTTAAATAGCATTTGTGGTTTTAATTTCTAATTATAAAAGTGATACGTACTTATTTTAGAAAACTTTGGGGAAAAAGTCTGGGGAACATATCCAAGCATGTGGAAAAAAATACGAATCCTGAGGCCCAGGTCACAGCCCAGGCCAATTTGATCAGAATTTCTAGGGGTGGCATCCTAGAGCAGGATTGTTTTACTAAGTTCCCTGGGTGATTCCATTGCAGAAAAGGTTCTTTACTTAGAGATACCTGCCAATAATACTTTGAAGTATTTTCTTTACTTTTTATATTGATATTCAGATTATACTGTGTATGTTATTCAAAACCTGAATTTTTTTGCCTGATGATATATTATGAACATCTTTCCATATCATCAAATATTCTTTGAAAACATGATTTTTAAAATGGGCATGTAATGTTCCATCTTATGGATGCACATAATTAGTTTAGCTAACAATCCATTATTAGACATGTTTCTAAATTTTGCCAATTAAAACAATACTGAGATGTATTTCTACTTCTCTCTCTGATCACTTATTTAGCTGACACAGAGCATGTAATCGTATGCTGGACATCATTCTAAGGCATTCCATACATTTCATTTAATCCTTACAACCAGACTATGATATTATCCCCATTTTAGATATGAGGAAACTGAGGTTCAGAGAGCCTAAATCACATAACTGGTAAATGGTGGAGCTAGTTCATGCTCTGGAATTAAAATTGTTGGGTTGGAAAAAAAAAATGAACATTTTTAAGGCTTTTGAAGCACACTGCCAAATGACCTACCAGGAAGGTTATAACGATTCACTTCTTCACCAGCAGCATGTGGAAGACAGTGCAGGGGTCTCTGAATTTGAAAATAATTCTACAAACCAATGGAATCCCTCCATTTAACCACCCGCCCCCCACCATTGCAGGTCTACTATGTATGGAAAGAGTTTTTTAGAGTAGGGTTTTAAAAAATGGTCTCTAATAGCTGTATAGCATGGCTTTACAGTTTGTAAGTGGTGTTCCAAGCATAAGACAGCATATTGCTTTTGTGGAGGGAGGGAAGAGGGACTGCCCAGAATCCTTCAGCTTGTGCCACCTGATGGCCGGCCCTGTGGGAGAGTTTTAAGACTGTTCCTGAGCACTGGTCCTTCTCTAATGGTCTTTTTCTTCCCACCCCTCTTTTGGGGAAAATGCTTTTGGTAAGACAGAGAAAAGAGACAAACATTTCCAAATACAGTAGTTAATGGAAGAGGTGCTGTGAGAGGAGAGATGGCATTGTTAGAGCAAAATTTGCTGAGCTTTTGGTGTTTTACCGAAGGGCCCAAAGCCCCCTTCCCTGAAAGAATCTGACTCAACTCTCTTCAGCTCCCAATGGGAGTAAATGGAACTGCTTTTCTGGGAGCCCTGGAGGGAGGGCAGAGGAGCCCAAAAGGCCAACAGGACAAGGGAATCCCAAGAAAGGGAGGAAAAGCTAGGCAAGAGGGAAATGATGTCTGGAAGCCCACCAAGGGGCTCGAGGTGGGCTGATGTGTCTCAATGAGAAACATACAAAGCTCTGCGCACTACCCTTTGGTTCCTGTGTATATCTGTCAAGTGTAATAGTTAGCTTGGTCATTATTATTTCTCTTTTGGAAGAGGATTGTGCCTCCCCTGCCATTCCCTCTCCCACCACACATACGTACACTGACATCATCAACCTTTCTGAGGGATTTCCTATTTGTAGCAGGAAAGCAAAAAACTTCCCATGACTATGAGTTTCTTGAGGACAGAGCTCCATGCCTTTTTTAGAAAAAATTATATTCATTCTCAGTGGCTCTGTCAGGTCAAAATTTTAATTTCCATTCACAGGGCAACCTATTGAGGTTTGATTGAGGCTTCAGTGGGAATTACGTTAGTGAACTCTATTTTGGCTGCCAGCTAGAGAATCCCACTTCAAACTTCCTTAAATACAAAAAAAAAAGAGTACTATATACCCGTAAAAAAGAATGAGATCCCGTCATTTCCAACAACATGGATGGAACTGGAGGTCATTATGTTAAGTGAAACAAGCCAGATACAGAAAGACAAAAAGCACATGTTCTCACTTGTCTATGGCAGCTAAAAATAAGAACAACTGGACTCTGATTATGGCCCAAAAAACAGGAAAGTCCAGGATGGGGAGCAGGTTTGGCTAGATTCCGAATTTTGAAGGATGTTGTTTGTTTTTCTCTCTCTCTCCATCTTTCTTTGGACTGGCCTCATTTTTTCCTATTTATGAATAGGCTTCCTTCACACGTCCAAAGATCCTTCCTTCGGATTTTACGTATGGATGCTGAAAGAGAGAGAAAAATCCTTGTTGCCCAGGTCATTGCTAATCTGTGTTGCTCACATGTGGGGGCTGCTTGTGCCTTTCTCTTGGGTGACTCCAGCTTCACAATCTAGTGGAGAGAGAAGACTGCTCTCCCAGTGCCCATACACCAGTCCCAGAAAGATAGACTGGCTGGCTTAGTTTGAGTCACATCAGGTCAACTGACTACTGTTTCCAGTGGAATAGAGTGTCACAAGTGGCCAGACCATTTATAGGACAACCTATGTGGTCAGGAGTGGCATCTGTTGCCCAAAGAAAAGGGTGGACAAATAGTGTGTCAGGAAAGACACAACTCCCCAAGAACCCTGTAGTGGTTCAGACTCATGGTTTCCCAGTCCAGACTCTCAGCTGGTCCAGTTAATTCGGATTTTTATTTCCGTCTTTAATGGCATGTCTTTCTTGCACTTTTCTATCTGCAAAATAAGATAAGCACTCATTTTTATTAAAGTCTGATTTTTTTAACCTTTCCTCTTCATTCATTCCCTGTAATTTTAAAACATGCAGATATCATTATATGTACTGCTATTCTTTTTTTTTTTTCCTTTTTAATTTTTAATGACCAAAACAAAGCATCTAAAACCGCAGCTTCTGGAAGAACCACTTGTTCTTGCCTGTCTTGTATCTCTCGTCAAACTTGACCTTGGCCTCTCGTCGGGCCTTGCGTTTAAGAGCAGAATCTCTGAAGACATCTTTATTGACGACAGTTTTGTCCAAGGGGATATCCACAGAGTACCTTGTGGGCATTAGGTGATTGTAGTTATAAACTTTCACAAAAGACTTGATCTTTGACCTCTTGGCGATCTTCTTCTTGCCCATGGCAGCTGTCACTTTGCTGGGGTAGCGGTCAATTCCAGCCACCAGAACATGGCTGTAGGGGCAATCTGAGGTGCCATCATCAATGTTCTTCACGATGACGGCTTTGCGTCCAGAGTAGCGTCCAGCCAGGACAAGCACCACCTTCCTAGGTTTCATGAACTTGCCCATTTCGGCAGCAACCACTCAGGCCTACAGCAAAAAAGTGTACTGCTATTCTTGAATGAGTAGATCTACTTTAGCAGTCTTGATTTCTCGACCAGTTACTTGCTGTAAACTGCTTTAAATATCAGGTCTGGACACACTCCTCTGTTGAAGCAGCCTCTTGAAGGCCACTAATGACCCCTGGGTGCTGAATCCATTGTCCTTTCTTGGCTGCATTGTCCTGGCTGCTGCAGCAGTCCGTGATGGGCAATCTTACTTTCCCGCACCATCTCCATTTTGGGAGTGAAAAATGTCCTCATTAAGGACCCAGAAAAACTATTTTCCTTCTTGGCACTTCTGCCCTTTTGGGCTGCCTGGTTTTGTTCTCCATCTATAAATAGAGAAGGGACTCATTGTTCACCCCTCCACCTTTCAGCAGGGATGTATTTTGCCTTTGGAAGGCAGACCAAACTTGTAGAAAGAGCATGAGCTTTGGAATCAGGCGAACTTGGAATCACATCCCAGCTCCACACTTACTAGTCATGGAACTATCGGTGAGGCTTTTTTTTTTTAAGTTTTTTTTTTTTTTTTTTTGGACACTTCTCTGAGCATGAGTTCCTGCTCCTGTAAATGGAGGGAAACAATAGTTCCTGCCTCACAGGATAGCAACAGAATTTCATAACAAGGTACTGCACCCAGTAAATGTTCAATGCATATGAGTTCTCTTCCTCCCTCAAAGATATTTGGTTTGTCCTCTGTCACTGTATTAGTTCTGTGCTGTCTCCCCTCTTCTGTGTATCTTATGAAAATTGCCACTCATTAATTGTTTAAAGCATATCAATGTCTTCTGTATTCTAATAAAGCTGGCCATTAGAAACAATCCTAAAATTACTCTTTGGTAAAGTCCTTTTCTACCTTTTCTTTTGGAAAACAATAGTTTTTCCTTTTATTCCTTCTGGCGTAACAGACATCTCTCTCTGCCTCCTCCCCTCCATCCTGTTCAGCATCTACTCCCTTTCCATGGAAAGGCACCCTCCTTCCTTGGGGGAACTGTTCTTTTGCACCATGTGGTTCTGGTGGGTAAGCTGTGTCATGTGACCAAGGCTTGACCAATCATGGGATCTCATGCCTCTTGCCACAGTGATTGGCTTTGTGATGGCCACATGACCTAAGTTTGGTTCATTGGTGTTCTGCCCTTGAATTTTACATCTGAGTGCTAGGAGAGAGAAATCTTTGTTTCCTTGGGAGTTGCTAATCTAGGTTGATGAAGCCTGGAGCTGCCCATGCCATACCTCCTGCTGTGTGAATAAGCTCTGCTATGTGAGGAAGGAATGAGTCCCACGCATGGAGACAAGCAGAGATCTGAGATATGGCGTGAGATGGGATGGGAGAAGAAGGAGAGAGGGAGAGACAACATCATCATTCGATATCCTCAGGACAGCTCTAGTCCTGGCCTTTATGGAGATGAGCCAGTAAATTCTGATTTTTCTTTAGGCTGGATTGGGTTAGGTTTCTGTTCCTGGAATTCGAAGGTCCTGAAAAATGCATCAGTTTATTTAAAGTAACTGTTACATTATAAATGAGAGTTGTGTATATGTTACAACAAAATCCCAACAGTTAGTCTAAGTTGCTAATAAGGAATGGATTCCTATATTGAACTCCTTCTAAGAGCAGAGAGGTCTGAGGTTACAGAGCCCCTTCTACGTTTGTATCACTGGAACCTAGCATAGTGCTTGGCACATGGAAGGCCCCCGTATGTATTTGGAGAATACAGTAAGGCACAAGAAAGAATCTGATTGGCTCAGTGGGTCATACCATCCAGCACAGGAGAGTCCTACTGGCTAGACCAGGCTTCCCACATGGGCCAACATCTTGGCTACCTATGGGTTAGGAACCTCACCCACAGTCTGGCCAGCTGTGAGTAGAGAATAATAACTTCTGGTGCAGAAAATAACCTCTTTCCCTCATGGTGCAGAAAATAACCCCATTTGCTAAATATTTATTTAAATTTGACTGTGGGTATGACAGGCACTCTGAGTCTCACAAACGGAACAGAATAGCAGACGAGTGCTTCACTTGGCTTGTTCAGGACACGTGAGTCCTCCCATTAAATCCCTTAGTGAGGGGTTTGAAGAGCTACTGGGGGAGTTCCAGAAAAAGCTGGGCTCCTTTCTGCCAAGGGTCTCCCCTTGAACTTCTCTTCCATAGGAGAGCCGTGACCCTGACCAAAGGGGCAGTTCTGGGAAACTGTGGGAGCCTGAAGCAGAGAAGGGGCTGACTCCAAAGCAACCCGGCCAGGCCTGCTGGTGAGAAACATGCCCCTTGCTATGGTGAGGCTGGCCACAGCCTGACACCGCCTCTGCTGCGGACGAGGGCATGGGGAAGCAACAACATTCCGGTGTCAGCCAGGCTCTGGCCATG
This sequence comes from Papio anubis, assembly GCF_008728515.1. Classification (NCBI taxonomy): domain Eukaryota; kingdom Metazoa; phylum Chordata; class Mammalia; order Primates; family Cercopithecidae; genus Papio; species Papio anubis. The sequence goes on from NC_044980.1 coordinate 152,163,439, forward strand.
CCCCAGACCCTGTTCCCACTGTAAGCTGACACTGGCTGGGAGGGACCCCTCCTCTATGAGGGCTCCAGGGCAGAGTCTGTTCTCAGACTTGAGCAGCAGCTTGTGGATGCTACAAGAGGGTGTAAAGAAAGCAAACCAACCTCTGTAGGCCCGGTGAGGTGGGCGGGGCCCTCTGATGTGTGTTTGAGAGGTTGGCATTTGCAGTAGATTTTAATCTTGGACTTGTTGACATGGCAACAGGGTTAAATGGGAGACAGTAAAATGTATCTGGAGGGTCTGGATCTGGGCCTGAAGGCCTGGGGGTTAGCCCAGTTCTCTCTGTAAGCTCTTTTGGGGTCAGGGGCCAGCCTTTGGTACCTGGGCCTCAGGCTCCTCAGTGGTAAATTGAAGAGGTTTGTCGGGCCACAGGCTCTTGGAGGTTCCTTCCAACCTGAGTAATCCCCACTCACCATCAAGTAATGGCTCTAAATTCATTTGCTCTGTGGAGATAACCAATTTGGAAAAGATTGGCCTCAAATTTAACTTTTTTTTAATAGGCAGTAAAGGATGGATGAGAAGTAACGTTATTCCAAATAGAATGACAGGAATAACAATTATTACAGTAATAACAATAAAAAAAAATGCTTTAAAAATAGTCACTGTAAGCCAGGCACTCTATTCAAAATTTTACATACCTTACCTTATTTATTTCTTTGCAACACTCCCCTGGGGTGGATTTCATGGTACTTGTTTTGGAGATGAAACTACTGAGGTGCAGAGAGGCTCAGTTACTTGCCCAACAGCTCACTGTTCAAAGGTAGTAGTGCTGGGATTTGAACCCAGTGTCCACTTGATTCTAAAGCGTACATTCTCACCTCTTCTGTTATCAGGTAGGTGAGAGATGCCTTCTATTTTCTGCTGTGAAAGTGCAGACACAGAGGAGCAACGTCTGTCCACTTGCTTCTCCAGTGTTCATATGTCATAAATCCCTCAGGGATATAGTCTTAGACTTATTTTTCCAACCCCATTACTGGCCACTCCCTGCCATCCCCACCAAACTCATGCTCCTTCTCCACTCATCACTTCTCCACAGGTGACAGTGGTCTGTGCCTCAGAGCCTTCATAGGTGCTGGTCCTTGTTCCTGAAACCCTAGTCTTCTCTCTTACTTCTGGAACATTCCTACTCGGCAAGGTTCAGGTGCCATCTCCCTTTTAAAAGATGCTCTTTGATTTCCAAACAGCCACAGCCCACTTTTGCTTCTGTCATAGTCTGTATCATGTCTGTAATTATTTGTTTTAGTCAACTCTCATTCAGTAAATATTCACTGAGTGACTCTTTGTGCTTGGCACTGTGTTAGGTGCTTGGGAATTTTCTCCTGTCCACTTTTCCTGTCCTCTAGACATCCAACACACAATCAAACTCGCAGGGCTTTTTTCTTTTCTTTCTTTCTTTTTTTTTTTTTTTTATAACAGAGATGTGCCTTATTTCCCCTGAATCCCAGGTAATTGACAAAGCCTAACACATAGAAAATGCTCAATAGCCACTTGATGAGCGGATCCATGACCCAGTACTTATCTTACCTTTGAATAATTGCCTGTTTCTTCTCTCCATCCTTTACTAGATTCTTAGACTCTTGTGGCCAGGGGTGGGGACTTATTTTGCTTTTGTCCCCATTGCTTAGCACAGAGAAGTAATTTAATATGGTTTGTTGAATGAACGATTTGTGAGAAATGTGAGTTCTGGGAGTGGATATGCTAATTCTACAGGCATATGCTAATTCTGGGAGTGGATATGTTCTGGGTTCTGGGAGTGGATATGGTAATTCTATAAGCTAATTCTACAAGCATGTGACCCAGTGTGTATCCAGTGCCAATCATTGCTTGGGTGGGCGCCATGAAAAGCAAATACCATGCAGATCTCACACCCTCAGGATCCTGAGTGTATGGTGACCGGGTGTATGCACACAAAGTTACAAGAGAAAGATTCAGCAGGGGAAAAGCCCAGTTGCCAACCAGACAGTCACGCTGTCCAGAATCTCTACTGGTCCCTGGCCCTGTCCTCAGCCACCTGTGGCTCTAATTCCGATGACTTCCTTCCCTTAGAGGGCTCCTTGTTTCTGGAGAGAAATGAACATCACCTGTGAAAGAGGCTTGCCGAGATTATTGCTCCATCTAATTGAATGTGAATTAAAGTAGAAAGGAGGATTGGCATTCTTACTGTGCCCAGAATCATTGAACTTATGACTGAAAGATGCCACAACTGGTCATTTGGCCTTGTTCTCATCTTCTGTCTGCAGAAACCATTGTAGTGGGCCAGCCCTAGAATTCTCTTGTGGGACAAGACTGCCTTGAAATCCTGAGGGCAAAGTTGGTAGGAGACAAAGTGATAACAAGAGAAATAATTTTATTATTTTTTTTTGCATAACATAGCTTGGATGAGGGGGGTTCAAGAAAGACAAGAAATAGAGGTAGAGAGGATCTAGCAGAGAGAAACTAGAACTTGAAGTCTGCATTGGTTAAACTTTTTAAGAACAGGGTTATCTAACTTTTTATTGTACTTTTTTTGTGTATGAGTTCTATAAACCTTTTTCTCTCTTTTTCAAAGACTGCTACACACACACACACACACAAACACACACGCACACACAAACACACACACTACCTTGAGTAAGTGGGTTTTGTTTGGGAGGGGTAGAACAGAGAGAAGGTGAAGAAAGTTGCTGAGTTTTTTTGTTTGTTTGTTTGTTTGTTTGTTTTTTATTGGTAAAGACAGCCCACAGAGGATGGTGAGACCATCGATAAACTAAAACAAAATAACTCACTGGAAACAAGTGAAATAAGGCAAGAGATAATAGGAATTCTCCAGAAGGGTGAGGGTCGTTTATCATGTGCAGGTTGGGGTCTAAAGCCATATTTTTATTTGACTCTCAAAGAACAAAGGCACTCACCAGACTTCTTTGGTAGTAAATAACAGAAATTGATAGGCTAAAAAGCCAACAAAGGGTTCTATTGGGAGGATTCTGGGTGGCACGTAGAACTGAAGGGGAATTTGAACAGTCAGGTCCCAATAAGCAGGAACAGTAGACCCCACTTCAGGGCAACCCCATGGGGATGAATTGGCCCAGGGGTTTGCCATGCTAAGAAGGCTTCCACCAAGTTCAAACCTTAGGAAGAGAAGTTCGATGGCCTGAGTCTGGGTTACATCCCCACCCTCCTTGGCTGGGGTAGCATGGGGTAAGGGTGTCGAGATTGACCGGCCATCTTCTCAGGACCACATAGGAGAATAAGAGGAGACTTGACTGAGGAAGGAAAGGGGCTACTTTTGCCAAAACTCAGAGGAAGGGATGCCAGGCAAGCAGAATTAGCAAATGCCCATGCTTATGGTGTACCTCAGCTGTAAGATGTTGCTGCTGATACACAAGAGTGGAGCAGGTGAAATGACTACCCACCTCTACAATTAATTTCACAATAGGTCTACGGTTAGAACTGAGCAGTGCCGTGGTGTGTCGCTAACAGACGAAGGAGCAAGGAGAAGGGCTGAGAGTCCAATCCTTTATCTTCCAGTGCTAGGCCCTTTCCCATACACCAAGCTACTGCCCTGGCACCCCCATACCTCCACGCCTTTGCTTGAGCTCCCTCTACCTGAAATTCCCTCTTCTTTCTTCGTTACCTCTTGATTTTGTTCTTTAGAACTCAAGAGTATCACCTGAAAGAAATCGTTTCTAATCTTGCCCTTCTCTGTGGGTTAGGAGTCTATCCTCTATGTAGACTCGTATTTTATTTCATCATTAAAAGATGTATTGTTTGTAAAAATAGTTAACATAAACACACAGTAAAAAGTTCAAGCACACAAATTGATATAAATGGAAAAGTTGGGCGTTCCTTTGCCTCTGACCCCAGTTTGCCCCTCAGAGGCCACCACTGTTTCCTGTGTCTCCTTCCAGAACACACACACACACGCGCACACACCCCCACTGTAAAGGGACTACCTCCCCAGACTCCGAGCCCTCTGAGGACAGGGCCTCCTTGTTTGCCTCCAGGGCCCTGGTGACTAGGGCAGCCTGACTCCCTGCACAAATTCAGCAACTGACTGCTAAAAGCCATGCTCTTGCACAAGGAGAAGTGGGAGGGAAGGGGATGGATTCTGTCTGAGATCACTGGGTGCCACGCTCTATGATCTACGAGTTGCTTTTAATTTCCTGTGCTCAGCCGCCAGCAGCCTGATGAAATGAAGCAGATAGCAGGGCTTCAGATCTAGCCCTGCCTGGGCCAGGGCTTGTCTGCTTGCTGCAAGGTTATAATCCCCAGACTCTGAAGAGAGAAGAGCTATGTGCACTGTACCCCCACAGCCACCCCCCACCCCACCCTGTTGCTGCAGCCTCCTGGGCCAGGGAATAGGCAGAAATGAAGCTGCTTGATGTTGCCTATGGTTCCTAGGGCAGTGGTTCTGAGTCTGCCATTTAGGCTTTGGGCTCAGAGAGATGGCTTGGATCCTGGTTCTGTTGCCTCCTTGCTGTATGCCTTTAAGGCAAGTTGCCCTAATTCTCTGAGGCTCAGTTTTCTCAATTGTAAATGACGACTGTAAGTAGAACCTACTTCATGGTGTTCTTATGAGGATTCAGAGGGAATGAATTCAGTGTCTGAGCAGAGGTGCCTGGAACCTAACTCCTGCTGAGTTGGTGGCAGGCGTCCTGGTTGTCTGTGTTTGCCATGGGGTCACCAGGATCAGCTCTCAGCAAAATGGCCCAGTTGGTGACTTTTGTCTTCCATCTTCTTTCCTTTTAGCACTCCTTTTGCCTTCCAGGTACTGACTGGTCTTACTTCTCCTCATCTCTTCTGGTGTGGACAACAATAACTCCTCTCCTACTGCTTCTACTATGACGCCCACCACCACGCCTTCCACCACTTCCATGTTGACTGTGCCAGGCCTTGTACCCTTAACGTGGACTGTATCAGCTAATCTTTACAGTCACCATTATTCCCACTTCACAGCTGAGAAAACAGAGTCACAGAGAGTTGAGATGTTTTCCCCAGATTTATAGAGTGAATAATTAAAATGAGCAGCCTGATGGTCCTTTATACTGTGTGATAGAGACTTGATGGATTATCTCTATCACCAAGTTTGCATTTTCAAAATACTCTTCAAAAAGAGGCCAGAGCCTAGTCCAAAGAAATGAATTGATAATAGCAAGTAAATCTTTCTCAACAGGCTTAGGAAAGAGAAGATTTTGTTGAGGGACATGGGATACCTTCATACGACCCTTAAAAAATGAAACCAAGGCCACTGCTGGCTGCATCTGAAATTTAGATCAGTCTTGAATGTGTGTATGAGAGAACAGTACAAAATTCCTTACTGCATTTCACGAAACAGGTAGCAGAATGGAAATTCCTGGGAATTATACTTCTTGATGCATGAGATTGTTTAACAAACAGAAACTCTCCCCCAGACTTTCGATTTAAAGAAAATCAAAGACCTTCCCTCAACTCAATGAAGTATTAATAACATGCGGAGTCCTGAGCCTTTGTACTGAGCAGCTGCAGGGCTTCCCACCGCCTGCAGGTGTCGCTGGTGGCTACTGGCCCATCTGCTGCTTGGCGGGTGATGGGAAGAGGAGAAGGCCTGAGTCAAGACAGTAGGGCCCCTCACTTTTTTTTTTTTTTAGAGTCAAGGTCTTACTCTGTGGCCCAGGCTGAAGTGCAATGGTGCAATCATATGCAATCATAGCTCACCGCAACCTCGAACTCCTGGGCTCCAGCAATCCTTCTGTGTTGGCCTCCTGAGTAGCTGGGACTACAGGTGCATGCCACCATGCTCAGCTAATTTAAAAAATTTAGTAGAGATGAGGTCTCACTATGTTGCCTAGGCTGTTCTCAAACTCCTGAGGTCAAGCAATCCCCCTGCTTCAGCCTCCCAAAGTGCTGGGATTATAGGCATGAGTCACTCCACTCGGCTAGGGGCCCCATTATGACACATTCTTTAGCTCTAGGGACTCTTTAGGGATAATCAACTGTGTTCTTTTTGCAGAGAGGGTGCCCAGGAGTGGGAAGTGACCAGGTTTAGGTTCCCCATCCATAGTCAGTGGCCTGGCTTGCCCAGAACTTGGTGAAGAAGTGTCTTTGGTGGAAATAGTCAGAGTGCTTGATGTTTTTACAGCTTATGCTACTGTTAATCGAGGTCGTTGAGCTTCCTTCCCCTCCCCTTCCCTCTCCCTGTCTCTTCTTTTTCTCTCCTTTTTATCTCTTCCCTCCTCCCCTTCCCATTTGGTCTTCACAGCAACCAGGTGAGTCTCCAACACTTTAACGATGAGTAGCAGCGGCTTGGAGGACATAATATGCCTGAATCACATCAGAGTGGTTGACAGAGGAGGAACTAAGGCACCACCAAACATGTCCCTCTTGGATGCTCTACTGCCTTAATGGGGTAGTCTTGGCTCTGTTACTGATTTACCAAGTCCTGGAGCAATTAAATTATTTTGTTTCTCTATACCTCTGCTTCCTTGTCTGTAAATAAGACAGTAACAATGGCTACCTCACAGGGTAGTCATTAAAGTGTATAAAGTGTTTATCAGAGTACTTGGTACTTACCAAGTAGTTAATAAAGGTCACCTTTATGGTTTTTGTCCTGACAACCCTAAACATTGTCATTAGGTAGATTGTGTGCCCTCTAACTAATGTTATATGTTGGACTTGAACTTGTCTTGTGCTTTGCAGTGTAAAAGATTTGTTTTGCAATGCAAATTTAAAACCAATCAATTTTTCACTTGTTGACGATGTTAATACTTAGTGCTGGTGTGTGTGTGGTAATGTGAGAGATAGGTACTTTCATTGGGGCTGCTGCATTCAAACAGTGCCAGCCAAGGGCACCATCACTTGCCCTAGTATTGTATAAAAAGATGGGCCTGGCCCTCATGCCCCACTCAGGGATAGAACTCGCTGTCAGCTTTGGGAAGCTGACCAAAGTGCCAACTTCGGTGTTGTGCATTAGATGCTCTCAAATGTTCAACTTGAGGCAAAGCAGGATAAGCAAAGCCCCAGTGTCTAAAGATTATTAAAAAAGTCACCTGAAGGGATTTAGACAAAGCAGTAAGCATTCTTCAGGGAGTGGCAGTAAAATAGGGGAAGGAAATTGAAGATGCCACCCACTGGTGTGGTCCAGTGGAGAGGGAGAGGTTCAGACTATTACTAGTTGAATATTAAATAGAAGAGTGATCGGTGAAAAATGGAAACCTTGAAAGCAACCTGCCAACCCTTTGTAGGTGACTCACAGACTTCCCAGACTTACCTACCCTCTTGATTCCATCCAGCCCATTAAGCTTATTGCTTCTCACTCATCTACTGAACCCATTTCATTCGTTCCATGAGGATGATAAGCACACCTTCCTCACAGGGCAGCTATGTGCAACCAAACAGAGACCTCTCCTCAAAGGGTTAGCACATACTCAAAAAAAGGCAACTCTTCTTTTGGGCCTTCTCAGACCAGATTCCTTTGATATTCCTTTGATACTGACTAGGAGACAAGAGGACTGCCTTCATTTGCTCATTAGTCAGCTGTCCTCATTAGCTCTGTAGTCCTGGATAAGGCACTTAGGACCTTTGAGCCTCAGTTTTGCCATCCATGTGTGAAATGTGAATAATAATGGTACCTGCCTCATAAGGTTGTTCTGAGTATTCATTGGGATGGTACATAAGGCACTTGGCATGATGTCTGTCTCAGAAGAAGTGGTCTGGAAGTTACCGTTATAATTTTTACATAACAATATTATAATTATTACATAATTGCCTCTCTGAGAGGCAGCTGGCTTCCACTAACCTACATCCCTGGTGTTACCCACTGATTTGATTTCCACAGTTTGCCCACCTCTGAGATGAGGAATAGACTCCAATACCCTCCATCTAGCAAGAAAAATGATGATGGGCACACTGGGAGCATTTCCTTTTGCACTTGCCTTGTCTTGTTGCTATTTTAGAGCTGTGTGCTGCATGCCATTTGCAGATAAGGCCATTGCCACAACAAGATTGGGACACCAGGCACAGGGTGCCTGGCTCTAGGTTCTCCACCTCATTGTTGACTTTGGCATGGAAATTTTAGAGGAGGGCTGCCATGGTCGCATTCTTCAGCACAGCAAAGAGAAAACAGTGCGACTCTTGCCAATTTCCTTGAGCTCCAAGAGAAAGAAACAGAAACAAGGAACATGAGTAACAACACTAAAATGAGTTTGGAAGTGTGTTGGAATGAGCTGAAAGCCTTTGGGGCATGCTTCAGGAACAATTAGCTCTTCCTATTTGGCTGCCCAGGATTTTTTATTAGACTGGGTGTAGCACATTAGGGAAGGGAGGTAGAATCTCACTGGTGGAGGTGATAGGGCACTTGCGGAGAGGGGATAGATTGTGGAAAGACTAGAAAGAAAAGGTCGTGATGTCTACGGTAGACTCTGAAAGTCTTCTTGTGTAGTGGGAAATGTACCCGTCTCTCCACTTCCCAATTCAAACTTCAATGATGTCTGCATTTATCTCCAGTGCTTTGGGAATTGGGTTTTTTGGAGGGATGTGGAGGAGTGCTGAATTTTACATTCAGCACTCAAGGTTGGCATGAAGCATGAGCAGAGGCGGCCAGTGGGGACCTGCACTTATTCATCACCATTGTATAAACATGCACTGACCTGCTTACTTTTACAGACCTCACCTTCCACCTGACATAAAAGCCTGTTGTATGGAGAATACCCTAGTTACTGTATTCGTGTACATTTGTAGGAAACACTGGTTAGCATAAACCTCTCCTACCCCCACCCTTTCCCCCTGGCAAGAGAAGCCAATATTGCATAACTAAAGACAAATGGAAGGGAGATTATGTGGGGTCTTTCCAAATCGGGAGGAGGAGAGAGAAAAAGTTCCTTAAGGTTAGAGAAGCAGAAGAAGCTGTTGATACCTCAAGACTGGTGTTCTTTTTTATCCACTGCTGCTTTAAAAAAATGCCCTGGCTTAAAACAACAGCATTTATTTTGCTCACGAATTGGAAGTTTGGCCAGGATGCTGCAGGAACAGCATGTCTCTCTCTCCACTGGGGTGGCTGGAAGGCCGGGGCTGGACTCCTCTCATGGTTTGCTCACTCACATACCTGGCAATTCATGCTGGCTGTCAGAGCCGGGGCCCTTGCTGGGGATGCCAGCCAGAACACCTACACCTCTCGGTGGGGCCCAGGCTTCCTCCTCACTGTGTGGTGGCCAGGTTCCAAAGGTGGGGGTCTTGGGAGAGAACTAGGCAGAAGCTCCATCACCCTTTCTGACTTAGCCTGAGAAGTCAGGCAGTATCATTTTGACTGCATTCTATTCACTAGAAGTGAGTCCCCAAGGGCATTCGTTTGCTGGGCTGCCATAACAAAGCACCGCAGAGTAGGTGGCTTGGACAACAGAAATTTGTTTTCTGTTCTGGAGGCCAGAAGTCTGAGATCAAGGTGTTGGAAGGGTTGTTTTTTTCTGAGGCTGCTCTCCTTGGCTTGTGGATGGTCTTCTTCTCCCTGCGTCTTCACGTGGGCTTCCTTCTAAGTGTGTGTCTGTGTCCTAATCTCCTCTTCTTACACGAGGACAGCAGTTAAATTGGATTAGGGCCCCACCCTGATGGCCTTATTTTAACTTAATCACCTCTTGAAAGGCCCTGTCTCTGAATGCAGTCACATTCTGAAGGTACTGGGGGTTTCAATATGGGGATCTGAGAGGAGAGGAAGGACACAGTTTAGCCCATCACACCAAGGATTGGCCATACTCAAAGGGAGAGGAATTAGGCTTCACCTCTTAATGAGAGGAAGGTCTGAGGGTTTGCAGACATGTTTTAAAACCACCACAACTGAAGAAACGGCCAGGTTTGAGCAAGTCCTCTAGTTGACAGGGCCCCACGCTCCATCCCACACTCAGCACCCTCAGAAGGTTGCAGGATCTCAGAGCACACTTGGAATGTAGCTTTCAGGAAATACCCAGCAGCGCACAGGAGTGAGCAGCACGTTTCAAAGGGCCATGGGTTTCAACCATTGGCGCGTCAGCAGTGAGCTCACTCAGGATGACTCTTTTTCTGTTACCTCATCTCCAAATAAGGTCCTGGATTCTGGTATGAATTCAGGGGCTAGAAGAGCTCTCAAAATTATAACTGAGACTGAATTTCCCACCAACCTGTGAGTGAGGACTTAAGAATTAGATTTTATTAGACTTGAAGTAATGCAACATTTCTTCTCACTGAGCTGAGAAGCAAAATTCATACCCATTTCCTGGGGTATGGGCACAGGGTTATGAGCAGGATGTGAGTTATGCCAGCTTTCCATCTTAGATAACTCTTTCTATTGACCCCTTTCTGTTCGCCCAAAAGCAGCATGGTAGAGTTCCCGACTCACCAACTCCATTCTGACAAACCACCTGGGATCCGAACAGCTGCAGTACCTGGTCCACCTCTCCGCTGACAGCTACTGCCATAGGTGTGATTGTAAAAATCAAATTAGGCCAGGTGCAGTGGCTCACGCCTGTAATCCCAGCACTTTGGGAAGCCGAGGCAGGTGCATCATGAGGTCAAGGGATCGAGACCATCCTGGCCAACATGGTGAAACCCCGTCTCTACTAACAATACAAAAATTAGCTGAATGTGGTGGCACGTGCCTGTAATCCCAGCTACTCGGGAGGCTGAGGCAGGAGAATCGATTCAGCCCGGGAGGCAGAGGTTGCAGTGAGCCAAGATCGTGCCACTGCACTCCAGCCTGGTGACAGAGTGAGACCCCATCTCAAAAAAAAAAAAAAAAAACAAAAAAAATCAAATTAAAATGGCATTTTTAGAGGCAGGGCTGCGCTGGGCAGTGGAGAGCATTTAGGGGAGCTGACCCTGGGGCAGAACTCGGGGCAGGGTAGATGTGCCCATGCACTGACCATCTCCCTCCACCCTGCCCACAAGTGTCCTTTCCCACAGAACTTGAATGTTTGTCACCTCCCTTTTTATACTTGAAGTGCCACCAGGAAGAGATTCAATTAAGTTGACATATTCCTCTGGAAGGTTTAAGGGATGATCAGTGGGTTCATTAATTTTGTACCAGGACATTTTGGTTGAATTAGGGACTTGTGACTTACTCCTCCATTAGTAGTAAGATGGGGCCTTCCTTTGTACTGGGGAGAGATGGATGGGCTATTTGCACCTATATTTTTAGGAGCACAGTGGCCCCTGGAAGGAAAAAGACAACAACTTCAACTTGCTCTCTTGGAGATTCAGTTAGGACGTTTGTTTGGTGGGTGACCCCCACCAAGGTCAGATTGTAGGAAGAGTAATGAGGCCCAAGAAAGATAATTCTCCACGAGGGTAAAGGAGAGTGGGTCAACCAACTGTCTTTTGCACCAAAAGTGAAAGGAGTGTTGCTCTGGGTCTATGAAAGTGGCCGATCCGGGACCAGTTGTAGCCTTTTGAGTAGGTGGACCAGTACAGTCTTCCTCCCACCTTTGCTTCAGCCTTGGGTCAACTCCAAGTCTCTGGCTTCAGAAAGGACAAAGGGGGCGAGCAAATACCATCTGAAGTGGGTAACCTCATTGCCTATTCTTCCCCCATACACCAGTCTTCATAAAGCAAAATATTAATTAATGCGACTACATAAAATTAAAATATCTTTGTGGAAGTGAATTCCACAAAGTCAAGAGACAAATGATAAAGTGGTACATGATATTTGCAACACATAGAACAGACAGAGATAATTTCCTTATTTTACAAAGAACGTATACAAACCAATAAGAATAAATATGAACAGGCCAACCAAAAAATGGGCAAAGGATATGAAAGGCAGTTCCCAGAAAAATAAATGCAAATATTCAATAAATGAATGAAAAGATGTTCCAGTTTCATCAAATTAAAGACATGCAAATCCAAACAACACGGTGCGATTTTTCACCTGTCAGATTGGCAAAAATTTAAAATGTGTGATAATACAATCATCTCTCAATATTCTCAAGACATTGGCTCCAGGACCCTCCAGTTACCAGAATCTGAAAATGCTTAAGTCCCTCATATAAAATGGCATAGTATTTGCATATAACCTACACACATCCTCCTGTATACTTCAAATCACATCTAGATTATTTATAATAGTAAAAAGTGGTTGTACTGCATTGTTTTTATATGTGTTTTTTGTTGTATTGATATTTGTATTTATTTATTTTTTAAAATATCTTCAATCTGAAGTTGGTTGAATCCATGGATACAGAACCTACAGATATGGAGGGCCAACTGTACTCAGTATTGACAAGTGAATGAGGTAACAGAGGTTTTTATTCAGTTAATGTGCACATAACTGGATGCAATATTTTAGTTGTGCATTTTGGTAATGTAAATCAAGTATAAATGCATACACCTTTTGACCCATGGGCAAGAGTTTAATTTACACATACATTCACAGAAGTACATCAGATTATTGATACTAGAATGTTTATTGCAGCATCATTTGTGAGAGGGAAAAATGGGAAAGGGCCATAACTGGGAGTTGAGTGTTCCAAGTATGGTACATTCTTGGGGTGGAATATTATGAGGCCATTAAGAATTTGCTAAACTACTTTCAAACCTATTAAGTGAGTCAGAACCTACTGGGTAGGGCAATGCCCAGTAAAAGGCACCCCTTGTAGAACAGATGACACATGGTAATTGTCAACCCAATTTATGAGCATCTCATGAGACACTGGCAGTAGGCTCGGGATGCTACAGCCTCCCTGAACAAGGCAGAGTCAAAACCGAAATATCTGGGTTTGTTCTGAAACCTCTCTGTATTTATAGCCTGGTGGGATCTAGGAAAACTTGAATCACAAGAATATATTTTCTCTCCAGTCCTGCAGCCTCTGTCCAGTTCTGGTTATAGTTTAAGGTAGGATTGCAGTCTGGGGCAGAAATTGAATGTGCCACTTATTATTGAATGAAAACAGGACTTTGAGAATATCAGTTCTTGAGAACAAATCCCCAAGGATGAAAGATGGGTCCTTCCTGTTTATTTACATGCTGTGATTTGTTTTGGAAGCAGCAGTGCTGACTTGCTCAGGGACAGATGACTTGCTCAGTGCTGGCTTGATCAGCAGTACTGACTTGCTCAGGGACAGGCTCTTGCAGGGTGATTCTGCACAAGAGCCAGGCAGCATCCATGGCATCAGACCACCCTTCCAGGCAGTGAACACCGGGAAGAAAGGTGCAACCCTGTCCCATTGGTGATGCACAGCTTCCAGTCTTAGAGCCAAAGTATGCACAGAAAGAGTCAAATTGTTTCAAACGAACTCTAGCTTTCTACCTCCCATTCTCAAGCACTGTGGGAACAGTAGTTCTATAGCACAGTTCTCAAACTTCAGCAGCTATCAAAATCACTTGGAAAGCGTATGAAAAGGAATTTCTGCATCCCATTGCCAGGGTATCTAATTCAGTAGGTCTGAGGTGGGGCCTGAGAATCTGCAAATTCCCAAACCACACTGATGCTATTGTAGTGGTCTTGGAGCCATACTTTGGGAACTACCAATTTATAAAGATACTTTATCAATTTTTTTCTCTCTCATCAACAACCCTCACATAATTTAACTATTCTCATGCCTTTTCCTTAAAACTCAGCTAAAAAGATGCCTTCTTTCATAATCACCAGTCCTTGGACCTCTTCTCCCCTTTTCCTTTTCCAAAGAACCCATCTGACAATGGCGGACGCCTCCCTGAAAAGGTGCGGAAGAGGAAAAAACTCAGCAGGAGAAGCCACAGTCCTTTTTTCAGATAGGGGGAGGACTGGGAAGATCATGTGTTAATGTTTGACTTCTCCTAACACAAGCAGACATTCATCATCTGTCAGGGTCTGGGCATACCAGCAGCGTGCAGCAGGGGGTAGCTTTGGTCTCTGAATCTCCCCCGTGGCTGCCTGAGGATGGGGGCAACGGTCCTGTGGCCCCATTCCCAGAAGGAAAATTTTGGCAAGAGAAGAGGAAAAGCGATCCAGAATGTTTGTTTTTAGAAGCACGCTCAGTGGGGCCTGGCTCCCTGCAGAGCCCTATCAGTGCTGCCTTCACTGGCTTCCCCTTCTCCCACTTCCAAAGCCTCTTCTACCTCCTCAGCTGATGGCTCCCTTCATCCAGGGGGCTGCCCTGGTAGGCAGGTCTTGGGCCACACACACAGTGATTATCCCAGGGGGACCAAGGCCGCTGGAGAAACAGGAGCAGAGAAATTCTTTTGTTGGAAAATGGTGGGATCTTTTTTTTCCCCTCTCCGTTTTTCTAGTAGAAAATAAAAGAAGAAAGGAAGAGAAAAAAGAAGGAAAGGAAGGGATAAAGGAGGAAGAAAGGAAGGTAGAAAAGGAGAGAAAGAAATCTGATTTGGAGTTTACTTAGGTGGTAGGGGTTGAACAAACCTTTTCCAAAAAGCTATCCCTCCTTCTCTGGATGACATTAATCTGCTAGGTGGAAGCAACTCTTGTCCAATTTCAAAAGTACTTTTCTGGAAGGAGGAGAGAGACTCAGCCCAGCTGTTAAACAAGTGGTAACACAGAGCACAGGATAGATACATACAGCTTGAGGTGTATGGGAATCCTCTGGGAGTTTTGTGAAATGTAGATTCTACTTCAAGAGGTCTGGGGTGAGACCTGAGGTTTTGCATTTCTAACAAGGACTCACGTGATGTTGATGCTACTGGTCTGAGGACATTGCTTTGAGTAGGAAGGTCATAGAATACTAAGGGTTAGAAGCAACCTTGGCATACATTTAAGTGCAATCGTTTTACAAATGGGAAAACTGGTCCCCTAAGTGGTTATGTGACCTTCCCCAAGGCCACCAGATGGTTAATAGCAGAACCAGGTCTAGAATTGGGTCCTTGCACTCCTAGTCCTATGCTCTGTCTACTTCCTCAGGTAGGAACTGAGGCAGGAATATAAAATGGGTGCTGGACACACTGGAATATGAACATTGAAAAGGAGCATCTGGACCTGAGGTAGCCAATATGCACAAGTCCACTCTGCCAGCATCCCAAAATCAGGACCTGAGACTGCAAACCTCTTCACTAAGGAGCTGGTTGGTTGCTACTGCCCAGTCACCTGACAACCCGACTCCTGGCCCATTAGGCAACCTCTGGGAAGAGGGAATTCCATGATACTGTATTCTCAATCTGCATTTGGTTAAAAAAAAAAAAAAAAAAAAAAAAAAAAAAAGTCCTTGTATAAGTGGACCCATGCAGTTCAAACCTGTGCTGTTTAGGATCAACTGTATTTGAATTATCCTTACTGACTGAGCATCCTTAATCCCAAAATCCAAAATCTGAAGTAGTCATTTGAACGTCATGTCGATGCTCAAAATGTTTTGAATTTTGGAGCATTTTGATATCAAATTTTTGGACCAGAGACGCTCTACCTGTGTATTATAAACCAGGGGATGTACAATTCCTGAGAGCCTTTGCCACGCCCCAGACCCTCTCATTTTTTACATTTGTATACTCCTCCTCATGGTTTCAAAGGTAATACTTTGCCCAAGACATCTGGGAATTCTGAGATTGGAGGTCAGACTTTCTAGGAAGAAAATCATTTATTCTGCAGTGTTGATCAGGGCAGACCACTGTAGTGAGCCAGGTTACTACAGGAAGGCACCTGGGCTGGATGTTTAAAGACCCGAATTTCAGGCCTGGTCCTGCTGCGTCCTAGCTCTTGAGTGGGTTTCTAGGGAGGCTGTAGCGTTCACTCATTCGCTTGCTCACTCGCTTCATTCAAGCAATCAACAAATATTTTAGTGAGCACCAGCTGCTGTGCCAGAAGTTAAAGACACAAACAATATCCTCTCTGCTCTCAGGGAATTCACAGTCTAATATGGGAGGTGGATGAATCAACTAATAATTACAACATAGCTATAAGAGGTGCAGGAAACACCGTGTGCTCTGGGAGGATCAAGGAGGGGTTGTGATGTCAGGTTGGTGGGTGGAAAAGCTTTCCTGAAAGAGGTGCTAGTTGGTCTGAGTATTGAAGGAAGATTGGGGAGGGGTGGGGGCCACACAAAAGAACCTTCTATGCGGAGAGAACAGCATGACACAGTCTAGGGTCCTGAAACTGCACAGAACGCCCAGGGGATTGCAAGCTATTATGTGTGGTTGGATCACAGGGTCCCTAGTGGTGTGATGTGGGTGGGGTCAGGTCACAAAGGCCCTTATTTACTGAGCTGAGGTCAAGTTTCAGTTAGACAAAGCTGTGAAGATGAGGCTGGTATTATTCGTTATAGTAATAATTGTAATGATCATCATGATAGTTACATTCATGAGCCCAATGCTATCATTTGATCCACATAGCAACTCTATGAGGCAGGCACTGATGCTATATCTGTTTGTACAGATGCAGAATTTGAAAGGATGAGTAACTCACAGCCATGCAGCTGAGGTTCTGATACAACAGTACTCCCAACCCCATTAGATTTAAAGCACCCTTTCATGACAGATATTTTTAAACTCTCTTTAATGTGAAATGAAATTCAAACATAATGTAACCCATTTAGAATGTACTTTGAAATATGTGTAATACTCATCTTTATTATGAAGAAAATATAAAAGAAAAATAATTTGGAATAAAATAATGTGTATTTCGATAAGGAAATGTTCAGACCTCACTATCCTAGAAGCAAAATAATCAATGTGTTTACTCATTATGTAAAAGCACCTTGAATGCAGCAGCTCCAGGTGCAGATGGACACCTGTGTGCTGAGAGAATGAAGTAAATACTATCAGCAGTGACGCTAATAGTGAACTGATTTTTTCAAATGGTGATTCATCCTTGGTAAAGTTCTGAATGACAAGGTACAATATTCCCTTAAAAACCGGTGGGAAACTGGGATTTGAACCCTCATCAGCTAATTCCAGCATTTAAGCAAATAATTCCTACCTGGGGATGACTGCTCCCTCATGGAAGGCACCTCGCATCTCAGAGGTACCAGGGGCAGGCTGGCAGGGGCCTGCAGAAAGCCCTGGGAGAGCAGGGTGTGGTTTTGCTGAGTCCCAGGGCCCCCCACAGAACATCAGAATGACAGTCAGTCTGCTTTGCTTGCCTTACATTGTTTTCCCAGTGGGTGGGATCTCATCAGTTCTGGACTTTTGACTGAATAGCTTTTCCAGTCCTTCCATGAAGACTTCCACATTTTATGACCATGCTCTTCCAGGTCTCTAACATTATGTAGAGGTTCCACGTATGCACTATGGACTGAATAAGACTCAGAGAACAACAGACTATTTACTGATTTTCCAAGTATTTTTTTGAACTTCTGTTTTTTTTGTTGCTGTTGTTTGTTTGTTTTCTGACCTATGGTTGCTAACAAAGCACTCCAAAACTTGGTGTACTAAAACAATAATCAATTTTTCAAGACCTTAGGGATTAAATGAGAGATTCTTTTTCTCATGGTGTTGGGTGGGGCACTTAGATACCAGTTGTTCAAACAAGGGCCTTGTTTCTCTTTTATGTGAGCCCCTCCACATAGCTGTTTGGGCTTCCTCACAACATGGCTGCTAGATTCCTAAAAGAAACTCTGCAAGTGTGCAAAGCAGAGGGAGAGGTTACAGGTCTTCTAAGGCACAGCCTCAGGAGTTGCACAGTGTCATTTCTGTAGTATTCTAGTGATCAAAACAAGTCATGGAGCCACCCCAGATTCAAGGGGAGGCAAAATAGACTCCATCCTTTGATGATGAGTTGAAAAAAATTTCAGCTAGCTTTATTCTACCAAAATCTACTATGTGCCAGGCACAGTGCCGGGTGCCTGGGGATATGAATGGTGAACAGAATCATACATAATCTTTGGCTCTCATGAACTTATAGTTTAGTGGTGGGAAGAAGAAATCAGTTATCCACACCAGTAAAAGTGTAAGTAGAAGGACTACAAAGGGATATGCTCAATGCCAGAAGAGCATAAAACAGGGGAACAAAACCATAATCAAGAATGTCAGAGGAGAGTTACCTGATAAAGGAGCACTAGGGTTGACATCTGAAGAATCAGTAAACTTACTTAAGTTTTATATATGCCTAGCACATGGTAGATCCTTGACTAATATTTGCTGAATGAATAAATGATAGACATGAGAAAAACTCTGTGACAAGAAAGACAAGCGGCTGGGGAACAAGGAAAATGGAGGGTTCTGGTGTGGGATAAGGCCAGCAGAGGGTAGATGGTATAGATCTTTGAAGCCACGTTGAGTATCAAGTATCTGAGTCTTCAGTCTCAGAGCAATGGGTTTGAAGCCAGAGCAGGTTGGTTTAATAAGTTTTGGGCTCTGAAAAAGCCACCTTGAGTACAATGTGGAGAATCAAATGGTTTGGAGGGCTAGGTAGTAGTTGGGAGGAGCAGAGAACGAAAGGAGGAGGGAGATTGGCTAGGACACTCTGCAGAAGATCACACAGTCGGTTCAACGAATACGGAGATCGAGAAAACTGAGGAGATCTATCAAGACTGAGAAAGAAATGACCCTGTGCTGTGGTCAGTTCCACTCCCATCAGCCCCTCCGGCCCTGGGAGCCTGTGGAAATCTATAGGTAGTTTACACCAACCTGCAGGCATCTGAACTCTGAAAGGGAATCTGTAGCACTCTCAAGGAAAGGCAAAGAAAGTGAGGCCAACACAACTTGCTTTATGCCCTCAGAGCTGCATTTCAGGCCAGGTACCAGGTGCCAGGTGCCTTCTCCCACCTCAGGCTCTGAAGAGGAATATTGATTTCTGCAGCTGAGAATATAATGTTGGTGCTTGCTCTCAGGGCTCTCATTTTGCACTGCTCATACCTTGGGGGAGGAGAGAGACCATGGCTCTGGAGATCAATGGCTGTGAACAGGATGGAGGAAAGGAGACCATCATTTCTTTACTCAGCCTATGCTGTCCCAAGTTGGCCACAGAAACAAGGGCCATTCATCTAGGATTCTCCATCAGTGGCATTGTGAGAGTTTTGCTTTTACCCTTTCTATTGGAGAAAATTTCAAACTTATCTATAAGTAAACTAGTAAAAGTTACCATTTTACCATCAGCTCCAACAATTATCAGCTCATGGCCAGTCTTATTTCATCTATTTCCCCAACCTCTCTCCCCCTGCATTACTATGAAGCAAATCCTACAAGGCATATAACTTCATAGGTAAATATCTTAGTTTTATTTTCTAAAAGATAGGAGCTCTTTAAAAAAAAGCACAGTCATGGCATCATCACATTTAAAAATATTAATAATTACAAATGGATTTGTAATTTTGATGTATCATATGATATAATTATTTGATATCATCAAAAAATAATAGATGTTTATTCACTTTTCCCTACTTGTCTTATAAAAAGTTGTTATTTGCTTTTGTTTGTTCATTTGAATCAGGGTCCACACAAGGCCCATACATTGTAATTGATTACTGCATTTCTTAGGTCCCTTGTAATCTACAGGTTCTGTCTCATTTCTCTCTTTAAATAATTTTCCTCACCAGTGTTTTGGAGAAGAAACTGGGTGGGTTGTCCTGCAGAGTTTCCCACATCTTGATCTTGCTGATGACATCTTTGTGGTGATATTTAATAGATTCCTGGTCCCCTGTGTTTTCTGTCAATCAGTAGTTGGATGTTGAATTTTGATTAAATTCACAATCAATTTCTTTTGGCAAGGCTACTTCATCAGTGGTGCCCTCTTCATCTAGCAGAAGGCACGCTGTATTTGATTGTCTCTCTGGAATGTGAGCAGTCACTGGTCATTGCTTAGATGCATTAATTCATTAGGAATTGCAAAATGGTGATAGACTAATTCTATATTCTGCCTTTTTTGTTAATTAGGTAGAATACTTCTATACAGAGAAACTTTCTCTCATCGTGATTATGCTGAGGCATAATTCTCACAGAAAAACATGATTAATATTCTTTACTCTTTACCTTCTTTTTTTTTTTTCCACCAGTGCTCTAAATAATGTGCTAGTTCTGCAGCAACTTCTAAGGGTGACTATGGATATTTTTAAATATCATGGATTTAAACATACTAGAGATCATTTGTAAGTTATTAATTCTCAAATTATCTCATTTTTGGCCAGTAGGAGTCTCTTCATGTTGGCTCCTGAGTTCATTTGACAGAATCCCAGTAATTTTTGATAGCTTCCTTGCTTTTTGATATGACAGATTCTCCAGGCTCATTTTGCACATTACCTGCCCCAGACATGAAATGAGCCACTTTGCTGAGGATCCTGGACTTCTCTTAGTGAGAAGTGGTATGTAGAGATAGCAATCTAGGCACGAGGAGTGCTCAGTGCTTCTGGATTGCTGTTGCTAGGCTTTTCCTGTACTGATATACATCATACAGGTAGTTTTCATTGAAATTCGGAATTCCAGGATTTTAGCTACTGTCATCTATCTTATATATATATTTCCTTTCTCCCATGTTGAAATTCCTGGTTTTCAATGACACCTGCAAAATGATTCATTTGATTTATCCCAGACTATATTCACCGCCATCTCAGACTAACAATACTAACACTACCACCATAAGTATAATTATTATAAATAATTTGGCCAGGCGTGGTGGCTCAGGCCTGTAATCCCAGCACTTTGGGAGGCCGAGGCGGGCAGATCACGAGGTCAGGAGATCGAGACCATCCTGGCTAACATGGTGAAACACGTCTCTACTAAAAATACAAAAAATTAGCTGGGCATGGTGGCAGGCGCCTGTAGTCCCAGCTACTGGGGAGGCTGAGGCAGGAGAATGGTGGGAACCCGGGAGGTGGAGCTTGCAGTAAGCCAAGATTGCGCCATTGCACTCCAGCCTGGGCGACAGAGCGAGACTCTGTCTCAAAAAATAAATAAATAAATAAATAAAATAAATAAATAAATAAATAAATAATTTGTTTTCTCTAGTACTTTTTTTTCTTATGCTATATCTTAGTAGGGATGTACAGTCACATAACTGTGCTTTAAAGCAAAGCTGAAGCACTTTAAAGCACTTTGAAAAGTTCTTCTCTATGTGGTTATGTCAATGACTGGTTACAAATTTCTGTTTCATTTCATTCTACTTTGGATATTTAGGGAGTACTTTTTAAAACAAGATATGTTAAAAGAAGTCTCTGCCATCTCCACTCAATTTCCTCACTCCCACTATAAGTAACCACTTAACATTTTTACAGTTTTTCTATTGCATAGATATAGATATACCATGTTTCATGTGGTTGTATGAGTTGTACTCACCACCTCACTTTTCTTGGCTAAATTGTAGTATATTATACAAATCATTTACCATTTTGCTTTAACTTTTTTAAACAATAATATAACCTGGATCACAAAAAAAAATGGATTCAAATCCCATCCATGCCACTTACTAACTAACATACAGTAGGTGCTCAATATATAGTATCTCTAATGGTTTTGTGGATGTTATAATACTTAATAATTCTTATGCACTTCTCATTTGATGAGAGCCTTGTTCTTCCCCATCAGTGTCCCATAGTGAAGCTTAAGAGGGGTGGGTGGGAAATTTGAGAATCACTGAATGAGGACTCAAAGAATTAGAATGTTAATACAGGCAGGAACCCTTAGAGACCTGAACAATTGTCCTGCTTGTTCTACAGGAAGAGAAATAGATACCCAGAGCAAGAAAGCAATTTGCCCAAGGTCACAAACCGGGGTGGGGAAGTCTGCTGTTGATGCCTTGTTCAATTATTTTTCAAGGTAGCTTTTCTCTAAAACAAAGTTCATCTTCTGCTGTTCATAGAAGTTTCTCTGTGCATTCCTGCATGCTCTCTGTAAAAGAAGAAACCCAGTGAGGCACAGGTCAGAGAAACTATGCCTTGAAGTGTTTCTTCCTCCTCTTGGTATGTAAACACAGCAACAGTGACCGAGTCTGATCCCTATCAGTGAGTAAGGTGTCATTAATACAGTCAGAGGGGGATCCTGGAGATAAAGAAGTTCAAGGAACAGTGCTTTGCCCTCAGGGGGCTTAACAACTATTAAGACAACATCAAGCTTATTTGAAAACCAAACATGGCAGCAAAAATATGTGGCAGTGTTTAAAATAATCATTCCTTTTAATGACTTTGTTTTATTTTCATTACAACAACCTAGGAGATGGCCACTATACTTGCATCTCTTTTACATATCAGAAAACTAAGATTTAAGTAGATTTTTGTGACTCTTCCAAAGTTATATAGCTAATGAGCAGAAAAGCTGGATTTGAATTCAGGTATGTCTGACTCCAGCTCCTATGCCCTTTAAACAGATGCTAACAGGGGTGTGATACATTTCCACTTCAATCCATTTGTTTTGAGACAAAGAGAAGGATAAAACCTGATAGGGTATTCCAGAACAGTTTGCAATCATTTGATATTTTATTCATCCACTCATTCATTCATTCATTATTTATTCTTTGCTTACTAAGTGCCTTAAGAATCTGAACGCCAAAGCCAGCCTGGATTTGAATACTGACTCTACCACTTACTAGGTAAGAAAGTGACTTACTTTCCCTGTGCCTCAGTTTCCTCATTAGTGTAAAAAGAATAATAGTACCTACCTTATGGGCTGTTATGAGATTTAAATGAGTCAATATGTAAAAACACATGTAGAGCTTTATAATTGCCACTTGTGCTTCTGCTGCTGCTACTGAGCTTTATGCTTGGTGATTTGCATTTTAATGGAAAGAATCAGCAGTCTTAGATACTGCTTTAGCTCTGCCACCAATGAGCCACGTGATCATGGACAAGTTATCTTTAAAGTTTCTCCATCTCTGATTTTCTTTTTTGTTTTATTATTAATATTATTTTTATTTTATTTTTGAGACAGGATCTGGCTCTGTCACCCAGGCTGGAATACAGTGGCACAATCACAACTCACTCAGCCCCAAATGCCTGACCTCAAGTGTTACTCCCACTTCAGCCTCCTGAGTAGCTGGGACTGCAGGTATGCACCACTGTGCTCAGCTAATCTTCATTTTAATTTCTTTTAGAGACAGGGTCTCACTATGTTGGCTAGTCTGGAGTGCAGTGGTGCAATCATAGCTTACTGCAGCTTCAGCCTCCTGAGTAGCTGGGACTAACGGTATCCACCACTACAATCAGCTATTTTTTTTTAAACTTTTTTTTTTAGAGACAGCGTCCCACTATGTGACCCCGCTTCAACCTCCTGGCCTCAAGTGATCCTCCTGCTTCAGCCTCCTGAGTAGCTGGGATTACAGGCACAGGCCGCTGTGCCTGGCCAGCTTCCAACTTTCAAGGTTTAGAGGGGTCTGTTTTCCCTCCTCTCCTCGTTACAAATGTGGGAACTGATCTTAAAAGCAGAGTCTTTTTTTTTTTTTTTTTTTTGAGATGGAGTCGTGCTCTGTCACCCAGGCTGGAGTGCAGTGGCATGATCTCAGCTCACTGTGACCTCCACCTCCTGGGTTCAAGTGATTCTCCTGCCTCCAGGACTCTCATTCTGTCGCTCAGGCTGGAGTGCAGTGGGAAAATCTCAGCTCACTGCAATCTCCACCTCCCGGGTTCAAGCAATTCTCCTGCCTCAGCCTCCCAAGTAGCTGGGATTATAGGCGCATGCCACCAAGCCTGTCTATTTTTTGTATTTTTAGTTGAGATGGGGTTTCACCATGTTGGCCGGGCTGGTCTCGAACTCCTCACCTAAGTGATCCACCCACCTTGGCCTCCCAAATCGCTGGGATTACAGGCGTGAGCCACCACACCCAGCCACTAAAAGCAGTGTCTTTATAAGTTAGAAGCTCATTTTTAAAATCTCCTATTTTATTCTCAACAGATAGAAAAAGTGAGGTCAATGCATTTTCTATCTTGTGTTTCTCAAAGCGTGATCCTCAGACCACCCACATTAGAACCATTTGGGCTGTTGGTTAAATATAGATTCCTGTGCCTTAGCCCTGAACTACTAAATCACAGCATCTGACGGTGGAACTTCAATAAGTAACTACCTGTTTAATATGGATTGCAGGTGATTCTAGTGGGAACTCATGTTTGAAAACCACTGGACAAGAGAGGAGAGAAAGAACCCCAGCTTTGAGTCAGGTACACTGGAGTAGGGTTCTCAGACTTGAATGTGCACATCAGTCAGTTGAGGATCTTATTAAAATGCAGATTCAGATTCAAGAGGTCTGAGGTGGGGCCTAAGAGTCTGCATTTCTTTTTTTTTGAGGCAGAGTCTCCCTCTGTTGCCCAGGCTGGAGTGCAGTGGCCCGATCTCACCTCACTGCAACCTCTGCCTTCCGGGTTCAAGCAATTGTCCTGCCTGTCATGCCTCAACCTCTTGAGTAGCTGGGATTACAGGCATGCACCAACATGCTCAGCTTTTTTTTCTTTTTTTTTTTTTTTCATATTTTTAGTAGAGACAGGGTTTTGCCACGTTGGCCAGGCTGGCCTCGAACTCCTGACCTCAAGTGATCCACCTGCCTCGGCCTCACAAAATACTGAGATTACAGGTGTGAGCCACTGTGCTCAGCCCAAGAGCCTGCATTTGTAGCAACCTTCCAGGGGATGCCAAACCTGCAGGTCCATACACCATACTTTGAGTAGCAAGATTTTGGAGCCCCACTGATAAGCTGTAGAACCTGGGGGAAAGTATTTAACTTTTCTTATATCCAGTTTGTTTATCTATGAAGAGGAATAAATGTGATGCCTACATCATAGAATTGTTAGTTGGATTAAACCAAATAATGGATGTGAAGCTGCTTGTCCCAGCACCAATCACATGGGAAGCTAAAAAAGGTCCTCTGAATAAATATCACTGTAATAAAAATTCTATTGATTCAGACTCCCATGGGGTAGGATGCTGGGAATGCGCATTTTTAACTGAGATCTGGAGGTGACTCTAATGAACAAGGAAGTCGATAACCCTGCACTCTGTGTCTGTTAAGGACAGGAAAAATCCTCAGCCTGATTCGAGTTCCCTAAATCCCATCAGCATCTGGTTTGAAAATCTTCGATTCAGGAAGCAATGTGGTGATACCTTCAATAAAGCTGCGGCTCCCCAAACAGCACAGGTAATGAGAGCTTTGTGAGGCAGCTTTCATTACTTTCGAGCAAAGGTCCATGGGAAGGTGCCTAGTCCCCTGAGAGTGTCACAGATGAACCCAAATCATCAAATACATGAGCATGAAAACTAAATCCTACTGTGAAGCACACACACTGGGAGATAAACACGAGAGGCACCTGGGACGGAATGCCGAGTCATAGGCTCCAGGCTCTTGACGGACGGAGGTTCCTGTGGGAGAGAAAACCATTTATAAAACAAACCATTTCCCTTTCTATGTACAGCCTCTGGCTATAAACTGACCTGGATTTCGATTCTGAGGCTTTCATTTATTAAGTTTGGGAAATGCAATTCAACAAAGATCTATTGAGCATCTATCGTGCCAGGCATGGCATGCGTTAGGTGCAGGGACACAAGAATACAAGACTGTCCATATTCCCGGTGTGGTGGTGGCAGGTGATAAGTACCTATACTAATGAATGAATGAGACCATTTTAGATTCCGATGAAGGATAGGAAAGGAGTAAGCAAAGATACACAATAGAAAGAGACACAGTAGGACTGTATTTGGAGAGGATGAGAGAAGGCCTCACTGAAGAGGTGATAATTTAGCTAAGGCTCTAGCATGAACATGAATTGGCTCTTCAAAGATGGAATTCCCGAAGAGCATGCCAGGAGGAAGGAACAACATGTGTGAAGACTCTGAAGAGGTAAAGGGCTTGGTTTGTCGGAATAACTGGAAGAAAACTCACATGGCTGGGGATTGTGTGTTGGGGGACAATGGAGGGAATGTGTGGTGGCCTCAAATGAAGTTGAAGGGATGACAGATAATAGCGGGTAACACTTCTTAAGGACTTGTGTGCCAGGCACTGTTCTAAATGCCTTTCTTGTAATACTTCCTCTAATGCTCTAGAGGAAGGACAGGAAAAATCCCCAACCTGGTTCGAGTTGTTGTATCTACAACCCCAATTATATCCATTTTACAGATGATGAAACTGAGGCTCAGAATAGTTAAGCAGGGTCAAAGTCAGGTAAGACCTACTCTACTAGAAGTTACAATGCAATGTCTGTTTCCTGCAAAGGGAGATCAGAAAAGTTAATTTGGGGACCCTTGCCCCAATGCCTTGGTTTTTCTACTTCCCTCTCTTTATGCTTTTGGTGCTTTACCTTCTCATCCCCAATTCTCACTCCCCAGTTCCTACCCCTGTCAGTCATACAGAATATCAGAAAGAAGCTGAAAGAGTGAAAACCATAGAGGTAAGGATTCTTCTCTCCTCATTTGATCTCTATGCACAGCCATTTAAGTTTGGCTAAAACTTTTTATCTTTATTTATAATGACATTTAATAAAGATTGATTCAAGGCAGTGTGGCACAGTGGTTAAAGATAAGAAGTCAGATGGAGCAGGTTTGAAGGTCAGTTCTGCTGTTCTTATGTGTCCTGCAGCCTAAGAAGCTGTCAGGTATAGGATACATTATTAAAGTCATAGGAATGAGTCAGGAGAGAAATACTGCACTAAAAATGTTCTTTTGTTGTGAGGTTATCTTTATTCCAGAAATGTTAAAATGTGAGGGGGACTAAGCATGATGTTTTAAAACTGAGGAACTAGCGTGTGACAGTGGGATGATTCCTCTAAACCTCAGGTGTCTTACCTGTAAAATGGATGCAGTCACACTCACCTCGCTGGGTTATTGTGAGCAGTTCTAGATCTGTGAACACTGGCAGATCAAGTATGTGCTTCAAGCCTTAGCAAGAAAGCGAAGGAAAATGTGAAAAGTTCAGCTTTGATGCGTGAGTTCCGAATTTTGTAATGACACATCAGGAAAGAAGCTATTTTTCAAAACGCTTGTGAATTTTAAATATTTTAATTTAGCATGTATAGTTGTTCTTATGTTGAATATGGTTGAGGGGTACAGTGGAATCTTTTCTGTGCCTTTGTCTTCTAGAAGTCTTATCTGAGCCTTTTTGGGAAGAATAAATGAAATAATGCATGGTGGGTGTTCAACACAGTGCCCAGTATATAGCAAGGGCTGTGCAAATGTAATTTTCATCATTACTACCCCAGATTGGGCCTTGGGTTCTCTGCCGGGGAGACAGGAAGAGCCATAAGTAGGTGACGATCCAATTTATCACCCAAACTGGGGCAGTTTTGAGAATGCAAGAAAATGTTACTATTAATTAAACAACAACGATGGGACTAACTGGGGCTGTCATGGGCAAGCCAGGGTGTGTGGTTTCTATAACCACGAAGTCCATAGATTTACCAGCTAGTGGAGCTTTATTAACAAACCCCACTGACCCTCCCCTCATTTCAAGGGATTCAAAGCCTCTCCAAGGCACGGACAATAATCTTCCCATCTGAGATTTCTCTACTGTAACGTTTCACATAACAAAAGATCTTGCCTTGCCCATTTTATTATAATACAATTTTGTTTTTTCATAAAAATTTCAGCAGCCATGAGGATACTGTTCTCTGTGATGTAACAGTGAAATTCCTCTCCCATTTAGGGAGAAAATACTTACATTCTAAATTATAATGTCACAAGGAGAAAAAAGCCAATTAATTTCAGACTCCACTAACCTGGGATTTATATTAACTTGGACAGAGCCTGGAACTGATACTCTCTTTTGCATTAGCTATTAGTAAAATACATTTTTAAAAAGGCATTTTTTTTTTCTTAATGTGCATTGAAGACGGGGCTAGATACAGTGTTTAGAGGATGTTAAAACTACATTGTAATAATATATTTTGAGTGCTTGCTATGTCTTAAGCTAAGCTTTTTATGTGTATTAATTGATCTAATTCTCTAGACAGCCCTGTAAAGTTGGTACAAAAGCAGAAAGCTGAGGTCTAGAAAGGCTTGCTTCATTTTACACCATTATTAAGAAAACTATGGAGCCAAAAAACAACCTACTATTCTCTACTATATCTCAAGAAAAATAAACTATTTTACTTACAGATAATTGACATCAGAGGTTATCAGACTTACCCAGGGGATGCGGAAGATATAAAACAACATGCAGCTCAAATTTTACCTTTACTATGAAGCCCACAGAACCTTGGACATTTAACTTATGTTCTAATGTCAAATTTTTCATTTTTGCCTTCACCCTTGACTTTGAGCATCTTGTAGTTTTATGCACATTTGCCACACTTGGTATCTCACACATTGCCTGGCACTCATGTCAGTGCTCATTCATTTGCTTATGTTGATTGTGGGCTATGTGGCAGGTGCTATGCTGCACACCAGTGACAAGCAATGAAGAAGACTCACATGGTTCTTGCCCTCACGGAGCTCATCAGCTCACACCCCTAATGTGTCATTGTTCAGTGAATAGTCCTAGGAAGAGCAAACTGAGCCACCAAGTTGGAGGAGCTTTAAGTTCCCTCTAATTTGCCTCATAGTCTCTGTCAGGACAAAGCCTTTAGGTTAGGATAAGAGTGAAAGCAGGGGTCTTGACAAGGCAAGTAAAAATAGTACACTTCTCACCCCCCAGGATGTGTACAAATCATCTGAGGCACTCATGAAAAACACAGATTTCAGAGTCGGGCGCGGTGGCTCACGCCTGTAATCCCAGCACTTTGGGATGCTAAGGCAGGTGGATCATGAGGTCAGGAGTTCAAGACCAGCCTGGCCAACATGGTGAAACCCCGTCTCTACTAAAAATACAAAAATTAACCGGGTGTGTTGGTGGGCGCCTGTAATTCCAGCTACTTGGGAGGTTGAGGTAGGAGAATAGCTTGAATCCGGGAGGGGGAGGTTGTAGTGAGTTAAGATTGCACCATTGCACTCTAGCCTGGGACAGAGCAAGACTCTGTCTCAAACAAACAAACAAACAAACAAAACAACTCCACAGATTTCAGGCTCTACTCTTAGAGAATATGATTTAGTGGGCCTGGGGCACTCCAGAGAGTTGATTTATATATTCAACAAGTATTTCCTGAGATCCTCTTATGTGACAGGCACCATTTGGGACCCTGTGGTTCAGAAGTTTATAAGCTAGATATGTCCTTATTCTCAGGAAATTTACATTCCAGTGGGGAAGTTGAAGAAACAGATGAATAAAGAAGATGATTGCAACTTGGAAAAAGTGTGATGAAGTAGGTGATGTGTTGAAGGATGACCTGAGACTACTTTATGCATGGAGCTGGGAGACTGGGTCAAGGGAGGTCTAAGTGAAGAAAGGACACTTGAGTTGATTCCTGAGCTACAAGAATAGGCAAGTCATGCAAAGAGCTGGGGAAGAGGGTCCCAGGCAAATATTCTGAAAGATTGTCCTGTTCAAAGAATAGAAAGACCAGTTGTCGGGGCTGGGCGTGGTGGCTCACACCTGTAATCTCAACACTTTGGGAGGCCGAGGCGGGTGGATCATGAGGTCAGGAGTTCAAGACTAGCCTGGCTGACATAGTGAAACTCCGTCTCTACTAAAAATACAAAAAAATTAGCTGGGCATGGTGGCAGATGCCTGTAATCCCAGCTACTTGGGAGGCTGAGGCAGGAGAATCGCTTGAACCCAGGAGACTCCATCTCAAAAAAAAAAAAAAAAAAAAAAAAGAGGACCAGCCAGCTTTGGAATAAAGCAAACTGAAAGATGAGGGTAGAAAGGTAGGTGGGGGCTAGATCCTATCTTTCAGGCCATGGAAAACCATGATCTTTGCTCTACACTTTGAGAATGAGAAATATTGACCCAATGGCTCTGCCTCACCCAGAGAAATGGGCTCCCAGGAATTTTACCTTCTCACCTTTCCACCCTTTCCAGCATTAGCTGTCCTCAGAGTAACCGCCATGCAGCCATCTTCCATGCAGTCATCTTTCTCTGTCACTCTCATTACCAGAGGGCTAACAGCAAGTGTTTGGTGAGGAGTTGTGACAGACAGTCAACACAGTCACCTCATAAACAGGTTATGGCTCACTAAGTAAGTGGCATGACACTCTTTTTGAAGACCCAGTGTCCTGAGGAAGAGAGAACAGCTGTTTCCTCTGCTGTCATTAAGGACTTAAGCCTTCTTCATATTGAAGAGCTTCCATAAACAAAGCTAGAGATTACTGGATGTTCCCACAAAAATTGTTTGTGTAACTGAAATGTGTCTGTATAAAGGGGAGCTCTTGGTGTTGGCAAATGGCATAAAAAATGTTCTCTCCTGAGGTCTGGAGGGGGCCAGAGAGCCAGAGCAGGTTCCCAAGCGGCATGGGATTGTCCTTCCTGGATTAACTTAATTCTAGGAGATGAGCCTTGAACTTGTGAAAGTGAGCCTCCACCTCAAACTTCTGATCCACCACTGAGTTTATCCTGCATAGTGTCTTCTCTCTGGGCAGCTCTGGGTCTCTCTTGAATTAGAAATGCGCGCTTGATTTATCTTTCCCAGGTAGCAGCACACTATTCTTCTTGGGTTGTTCTTGCCTTGTAAAACCTGTTTTATATTACCCCCAAATGCAAGATTATGGAGAACCTCTGGAATCTTCCAGAGAATGCAGTTGACACTAGATGGTTCTTCCTAACAAGTCCTTTGTAAACACTGTGTTATATATCTTTTAGGCTCAGGCAAGTCCTCCATCTTTGTCTCTGAGAACAGCCCTGTCCTTTGGCTGCCATGTCTATAAAATGGAATCCTTGCCTTCCAGCTTGCTATGGTGTGAATGTGTCCCCCAAATTTCATGTGTAACGAGTCCTTTGTAAACATTGTGTTATATATCTTTTAGGCTCAGGCAAGTCCTCCCTTATTGTCTCATGTCCTTTGGCTGCCATGTCTATAAAAAGGGATCCTTGCCTTCCAGGTGGCTATGGTGTGAAAGTGTCCCCCAAAAGTCATGTGTTGGAAACTTAATCCCCAGTACAACAGTGCTGGGAGGGGGGATCTGCAAGAAGTGATTCGGTCATGAGGCTCTGCCTTATGAATGGATTAGTGTCGTTATTGTGCCAGTGGGATCCCGATAATAAGTATGAATTTTGCCCATTTTTTCTCTTTCTTTGTCTCTCTTCTCTTTCACCTTCTGCCATGGAATGATGCAGCAAGAAAGTCCTCACTAGATTCGATCCCTTTGACCTTGGACTTCCCAGCCTACAGAACTATAAGAAATTAATCTCTAATCTTTATAAATTACCCAGTCTCAGGTATTCTGTCGTAGCTGCACAAAATAGACAAAGACACTGGCAAAGGCTGATTGGATGAGGTATGAACAAGTGACTCAATATAAGCCAATCAGATTCTGTCCTGAAAGCTTGACAGGGAGATTCAGAGATGCCAGGCCTTTCGCTGCTGGCTGCTAGGAAAAAAAAAAAAAAAAAAAGGACATTGAGCTCTAGATCTGTGCTGTCTGGTTTGGTAGCCACTAGACACTGGCCATCTGAAATGTGACCAATCCAAATTGAAATGTGCTATAAACGTAAACTACACATTGGATTTCAAAGACTTAATATAAAGAAAAAATTCAGAACGCTATCTCATTAAATTTTTTGTATTAAGTTACATGTTAAATTATATTGTAAATATATAGATTAAAATATATTTCTAATATCAATTTTGCTTTATTGGGCTTCTTTTAAATGTGGCTACTAGATACAAAATGTACAATTACATTTGTGACTCACAAATATATTTCCATCGGAATGTGCAACTCTTGATTTTGTCCCGTGTGGCTGCAGAAAGAGAGAAAACCAATCTACAGAGAAAGAAGGCTGTAGCAAATGGTACAAATGAACATGTGTCTCTGGAGAGAATTAGAGGAGAGAGAAAGAAAATAAGGAGAAGGAGTGGGGTAAATGGGGGGACAGAAGAGTTAGAATAAGACAGAAGTTAAGTGACAGAAAGATTCTGCCTGGGTTTCTGATGACATTTCATTTCTTGGTTTCAGTCCATGGAGATGACTGTCAGCACTTCCTATCACTGCGTTTCAAGAGACACCACCATGCTCTTATATAATACATTCTCCTTTTTTTGGTTTAAGTGTATTTGAGCTTACTTGCAACTAAAATACATACTTCTTATACTTCTAAGACACAATGATCGATAGATTGCTGAAATATAAAAAGAAGGTTAAAGAGCCTAGGTATCATGATCCAGTGTAGGGCAGACCCCTTGTGCACAGGCTATCACTTTCTTATCCCATACCTTATTAGACACTACTAATCAATCACAACCCTATGTGTGACCTTAGAATCTTTTTCAATGCTAGATCTTTGGCCAGCCACCACCGATAGATAAGACAAATGGCATATGAGGAAAATCCTATTTGTTGTTCTTGGGAAAAATCATTAAGGTAGATGTCATAGGAGACATAGGTTTTTGGTCTCGCTGAAACATGGACTTGTTTTGCCCCTAGTGAAATCATTTGCCTTCTCTGAACCTCAGTTACCTAGTTCATAAAATGCCAATCATAATCATATCTACCCACAGGGTTGTTACAGATATAGTAATAGAAATGAAAGCCCTTGGGAAACAGAAGCACAGGTGTGAGTTGCTATTCTGACTCAAGCCCTCAGCATTCAGAGCCAAGTTAGGTCACACCTCCTTTGAACTTAGCCTCAAGACTAAGGAGAAGGGCCCTACCTTAAGTACCTAGGCTTTGGAAGCAATTCCCAGTAACTCTAGTAAATGAAATGAGGTTGTTTCTAGAAGCCAGCCAGGCACATCAATTTCATGTCTTCTTGTTTTATTTTATTTTTTGCACAGAGGATGTTGGCACTAAGAGGCAGGACTTGACAAGGAAGATTTTGGGAAATGACTCATTTGGAATTTGTTGGAGGAGTCTGAAACTGGTGAAACTTCAGACTTTGGAACAAAAATATGTGTGTAAGTGTGTGTGTATGTGTGTGTGTGTCCCTAAGTATTCTGCTGTCCCTGCAGCATGTAGAAAGCAGTTCTCAGGGAGCGAGGGCACAATATAACTGGTTCTGGGTGAACATAAGTGATGTTTTTTCTTCGGTGGTTACACTGTTTGTTGAAGGGACAGGACTATGGATTCAGACAAATGAAATGTATCCATAATTACGGCAAGAACATAGAGCAGGTAGGTTTTATTTCAAATAGTCATTTCTGCTTGCCTGATAAGTGTAATCAGACTTATGAAATTATGTAGTCTAATTTAAGTTCTGAAAAAATATGCCCACCACACCCACAATACACTGCTTTCCTTCTTCAAGCCCAAAGGAGACTGTCATTGTGACCATTTCTGAATTATTTATGTGGCCAAAGAAATGTATCTGTCAAATATTGTCCATCTTTCCATGTCCTGGCTTCAACAGCCTCTTATCCAAAGAGAAGTCATAAATTAACTCAGTGAGTAATTCTGATAGTACCTGACAGTTTTGTGGCACTTAAAATTTGCCTCATACTGTCCCAAGCACTTTGCATATATTCATTTAATTTAATCCTCACAACAACTCAAACAGGTAGGGACTATTATTATCCCCATTTTATAGATAAAGAAACTGAGGCAAAGAGAGATTAGGTAATTTGCCCACAATCCCACAGCTGGTAAGCAAAAGAGATCATACTCTTAATGACTCTGTAAAGACCTAGTCCACTAGACAGGGAGAAGTAAATTCCAGAGCTGCTATGAAGGAAGGATCAGTTATTCTCAGATCAGAAATAGGAGTGCAGAATGTCAGATGGAAAAGGAAGTCAGTGACCATGCAACCCTCCTGACTTATTTTAGAAATGAGGAAACTGAGGTTCAGAAAGGTTAAGTGAATTGCCCAAGGTCCTGTAGAGGGTAAGTCACAGAGCCAAGGAGATAACTCAAGTTTCCTGACTCCTGTTCTATTGTCAATCCAATGATTTCCTCACAGCCTGTGGGCCTGAGGACAGCCTTTGGGCTGTCCAAAGGCTGCCTACAAACTTGCATCTTAGGTCTGATAGAATGCTTCCTGTTCCTTTGCTTTGGCTGATCTTTCCTGAAAAGGGTGAACTGAGGTTCCCTCTCAGAGTTCAAATGCCATTTTAGACTTCCCTGTTTTGTCTGGCATTGCCCTCAGTCCACCCTTCACATGCCCATCAGATTGCTTTTCTCACAGCACTATTTGACAACTCACCCCTTCTCTATCTCCTCTAAGATGTACTTCTAGGTACAGAGGGCCACATTCCTGGGCCACAGTGATTGGTGCAGGGTTATGTATATGACTTCAGCTGAGTCAATAACATTTGACCCTGGACCTTAGCAAAGAGTAAGGGGTTGCTAAGTTCATAGGACAGAAGCCTGGCGGGACACCTGAGACCCTGTCTAGGAATAAGCAACACAGTGCCAAGCAAGCAGTACCAACAGAGAGAAAAAAAGGGATTCCCAATGACATGGAACTACCTAGGGGCTTCTCAATTATGTTGCCAATATATTCCATTGTTTTTGCTGAAGCCAAATTGAGTTGAACTTTTAAGAACTTACAACCAAACAACTCTGAGAATATTTCCTGTTTTAAAACAGAGGAATATATTGGTATTTTCTCAAGTTTGTTTCCAGGCTTTCCACCAATTGAATAAATATTGAGCATGCACCATAAGTAGGTATAGGTAACGAAGACCAATAAAGATTAATAGGGAGCAGTCCTTTCTCTTAAGGGCTTAGTGGTCTTGTAGTGAAGCCAAGACTCACATATATTGTCTGTCACACAAAGTAGAACATAAGGAGTGGCCTGAGAAAGATGCAGACTGTACACTGTGAAGATATAAACGAGGAAGAATCCACACTCAGTTGGAGAGCCGAGTGGAACATTTCTTATAGTATACAGGATTTGAGATAGATTTGAAGATTGGGGAGGAACAAGGAGACTTTCAGACAAAGAAGCCAACATAAATTAAAATGTAGAAATGGAAACTTTCTGCAAACAAAAAGGGAATAAATTGATAGTCTAGTTTATTTGGAGTGTATATTTCAAGAAAAAGAGAAGCAGGAAATTAAATTTGCTGTGTCCAGTAAGGCACAATATGGACGTATTAATGTTATATTGATTAAAACCTTCCCATCTAGAATGGGCAGTTGTATGCGCAACACATTAAATATTTTTTGAATGAATGAGTGAATGTTTCCCTTTTCCCCACTATACAGAAGCTCTGTGAAGGCAGGAAGCTTGTTCATCTTGGTTTCTGTTTTATCCCCAGTTCCTAGCACAATGTCTGGCACAGAGTGGATGCTCAATAAATATTTATTGAACAAACAAATGAATATTATAGACATCTGTCAATCTCAGACCAAGGACTTTGTCCCTAACCAAACAGATAAAGGAGAGTCCTCAAAGATTTTCAGGTAAACCCGACCTTTGGAGAGCACCTACTATGTGTCATCCCCTCTGCAGATGTGTGAAGGATCAGGAGTTGCTTTAGGAAGAAAGACTGGGTAGCAGTGAAGAGGAAAGAAGAGAAATTGGAGTGAGAGTCAGCTAATACCACCACTAACCCACACTGAAAGTTTTTGAACCTGCTCTTAAAGCGGCTGTTATGATAATGGAAAGGAAAGAACAACTGTGGAAGTAAAATGTCAGGATTTGGTCCCAGTCAGAAAAGAAGCAGGTAGGAGGATCTGATGGATGGTGTGGCAAATTGTATTGTCCACAGATAACTACAACAGGATCTTCTTTCCCATCACATCATAAAGTCAGGTTCCACTGCTCTTGGTTCTGAGAGGGCTAATCATTTGTGGGTAACCAAGAGTGATATTACATGACTTCTGATGGAAAATCACAGGAAGTAACTTAGCTTCTGTCTTGCTGTCTGGAATAATTTCATCCTTGAACCTTCAGTCACCATGTAAACAGCCTGACAGTCCAGAGGCTACCATGCTGCAAGGAAGCCCAAATTTTCCATTCATGGAGAGGCCACAAAGGGAGGCCCTGTTACCACACTTAGAGATAGAGACAGAGAGAGAGACAGAGAGGGAGAGAGAGAAAGAGAGAGATAGAGAGAGAATGCCTCGAACAGACCCAACATGTGCAGCCCTCTCACTGTTTCAGCACCAGCCTCAGTAATAGACCCCAGGGAGGAACCATCCAGCTGAGCACTTCCTGAATTTCTGACCCACAGAAACCATAAGAGATAATAGATGTATTTAGTTCTGGTCGTGGTGAGTTCAGGTTTACAAATGGTCCTGCAGACATGATATCCAGCTGTCTGTTGGAAATATGGATCTGGCATGTGTACAACAATAGCAACAATTTCCCTAGAGAATGTGCCCAGAAATTGAATTGCTAGGTAATAAGATATGCATAGCCTTATCTTTTTATGATAATGCCAATTTGTTGTCCAGAGCAGCTGTTCCAATTGTCACTCCCAGCAGCCAAATATGAGTGTTCCTGTTGCTCTACTTCCTTGGCAACATTTGATTTGATCAGATTTTTTAACATTTGCTAATCTTGTGGATGCAAAATGGTGTGGTTTTAATTTTTCACAAGTCTAGTCTGTTTAGGCCAGAGGTTGTAAGCCAGCTGTGCCTGGCTGGATGAGGTCTTCTGTTTGGATATCATCCATAAAAGTAGATTTGTGGGGCATTTGAAGAGAGGTGTTTCTGGAAGCTATAGGAATAGATGGAGTTGTCAATTCAGAGAATGTGGCCAGAAGAAAGCAGGCTCAGGGCAAAATGTGGTTGAATGAGGAAGAGAAGTTGGTATAAACGGAAGAGATGTTACATAATTAGATGTTGCCTAATGTAAAAAAAAAAAAAAAGTAGTTTCAATAATTATTACTTGGCTCATATGTTTATTGTGTGCCTCCCCTGGCTAGACCATCAGGTCCATAAGAGAAGGGATCAAATCTGTTTTGCTGCATTAATAAGTGCATTAATCAGGCTTGCTAACCTAATAAACTACCCAATCATCTCAGAGGCTTTCAGCAACAACCGTTTATTTTTTCATCCCTGTAACACTCATACTTCCCAGCAGGTCAGCAGTGGTTCTGTTCTGGGCAGCATTCTGCTCCATGTGCCTTCTCATTCTAGGTCTGGTGGAGAGAACAGCCTTTGTCTGGGACATGCAGTTCTCAAGAAAGAGGGGGAGAAGCAAAACATCTACAGAAACTTGCGATGCCTCTTAAAGCTTCTGCCTTGATGTGGTTGATATCATGCCTATTCTAATTGTACTGGCCAAAGCTTGACACGTGACCAAGCCCAGAGTAATCCCCAGAAAGCACAGCAAGTTACACGGCAATGGGTAAATGTGGGTGGTGAATAACTGCAAGCAATAACTCACCTCTTCATTCAGAGTAACACCAATGCCTAGCACAATCCGTTGCACTTAGATCATAAAAGCACACTATGCAGTATTTTCAGCCCTTTTTTCATGGAAAATTTTGCAGATACCTGTCTCAGTTGTGGATCCTGCAAGATAATTCCTTTGCCATAGTTCCAGGACGCTTTCATTCTGCATGCATCTCCTGAACTCCACCCCTCTTTGCTTGCTAGTTTCATTTAGAGCTCTTAAAGTGGGAGCTGTTTGGTATGAGGTTATGCTCCTTGCTGAGCTCCTGGCAAATCAAAAAGCTGCAAAGATGACAGCAACTATAAAAACCAAGTGCCTGTGTGGTAAGGAACAAGCCATTCTCCACATCTTTTGCTGGGAGCAAGGTCAGGCCGCATTCTTTCAGGGCACAGAGATGGCATTGCCAAACTGACTGTGGATATTAAGGGGTTTCAGATGATGAGAAAAGGGAGTGAGGTCACCTCTGAAAATGCTGGTTTGGTGTAATTTGGAAATATTCATGCAAGCCATGTTTGTTAGCTTTTTTATTTGTAATCCAAACTAATGAAAAACTGAAGGGAAACGAGATGTTCCATGAGATTTAGCCAAACACTAAATAGGTCTTGTGGACTCTGACTGCAAAATTAGTTATAGATGGCTTGTGGCAAAAACCATTATTGAAATTAAAATACTGCTTGCCTGTTCCTAAAAAGTGTTGGTGCCAATTGTGAAGCCTCTGGTGGGCTATTGCAGGAGCCCCTGATGCTGTCCCATTTATAATTATCTAAGAGATGAAAATTTTAAAAAGTTTAATTCTAGCATATGAGCTGTGTTTAGTTGGGGTTTCTGGCCAAGGCACCAAGGATCAAACAGCAAGGACAGAAAACTTTTAAGTTAGATTCTGAAATATTTGTGTATCTATGCAGTATATGTGTATGTGTGAGTATATATACACACACATACACCCATATATAGATATATGGAAATGGGATAGAGAGGAAACTATTTGTGAATTGGAAACCACAAGAAAAGTAATCATTGAATGGTAATTACTTTCTTCCATGAAGCTAAGTAGCTCAGATGAATTTGTCTAGCTTTGATATATGAAAATATTTTGGGTAATGAACTCTGATCCTCTGAGTGTCTGGACTTAACCTCCGGTCCTTCAGCGTGGGCAGAAGGGGAACGTTTGAGCTTAATATTCTCTTCCTTCTAACTGATTGGTAGTTTAGTAGAATGTCATGTTAATACATGATAGAGCCTGTGGGTTAAATCCAGTTCATTTTGTTTTGACATTTAAATTTCATACACCATTCTGGCTTGCTTGCCAACCATCTTGAAAATTGGGTGGAAAGATGAACTCAGACTTTTCCCTCATTGCAAACGAGCTTTCCAGTGTGAATGCACCATGCTCCAGCCACACTGAGCTCCTCTCCATCCCTCTGAGCAGGTTAAGCTGTTTGCATGCTCGGGGTCCTTGCAGGGCTTTCTCTCTACCTGGTATGTTATTTTCTTCTTTCCTGGCTAACTTCACAGACCTCAACTTAATTGTCCCTTCTACAGAGAGGACTTTTGTAACCCTTTATATTCCTCCCTATTCCATCTAAGCTATGTTCCTCCTCCATGGTGTTTTTGTAGCATCCTGTTCTTTTCACCATTTATGTATCTCTATTTGTTTATTTGATTGTTTAACATTGTCTCTTCTACCACACTGTAAGGACAGGGGCAATATCTGGTTTGTCACAGCATCCTCAGCATCTAGCAGAATATCTGGCGTATGGATGGTCTGTAAGTAGTTGCTGAATGAATAAAGGTTACACTAACAATGGGTTAGTAATATCTAGGATTATTTCACATTAGAGATGAGATATTAGAGACCTTAGAGGAAAGATCTTACTTAGAAGGGTATACCTGACCCTTCAAGACACCAGATCCATGTTAATTGATAGCACTTTAGTTATTTTTATTCTGTTCTATGATTATGCCAAAGCTTATTTATTCTTTTAATAGGCATTTGATTTGTTTCCAGTTTCTTGCCATAATAAACAATGCAGCTATGAACATTCTTGTATGTTCTTTATATGTTATATGTTTCTTTGTGCACATTTGCAACAATTTCCCTAGAGAATATGCCAAAAATGGACTTGCTAGGTAATGAGATATGCATGTCCTTATCTTTACAAGATAATGCCAATTTGCGTTCCAGAGCAGCTGTTCCAATCATCATTCCTAGGAGCTGAATATGAGCATTCCTGTTGCTCCACTTCCTTGGCAACATCTGATTTGATCAGATTTGTTAATGTTTGCTAATCATCTGGCTGCAAAATGGTGGCTTTAATTTTTCACAGGTCTAATGTGTTTAGGCCAGAGGTTGTAAGCCAGCTGTTCATGACTGGATTAGATCTGCAGTCTGGATGCCATCCACAGACCTAAAAAGTGTTTTTAGAGCCTAAAAATTGAATTAGTTACCAACATTTTAAAACTGGAAGATTTAATTTAAGAATCTGGATCTCCTTATTTTCTTGGGGAATAAAAATCACTACATAGGACTGGTATTCACACAGGAC
This sequence comes from Papio anubis, assembly GCF_008728515.1. NCBI lineage: Eukaryota > Metazoa > Chordata > Mammalia > Primates > Cercopithecidae > Papio > Papio anubis. Next base: position 152,203,075 of record NC_044980.1, read on the forward strand.
AACAACGGACAGTAGTTGAGTAACAGCTGCCTCTGCTTGTCAGACAGGAAATGTGCTTTGGAATTGGCCACAGTAAACCTGCACCTTTTGGTTATCTTAGTTTCTTGGCCCCTGAAGAGTTTTAAATTGTCTGCCCTGCTTTGAGTCTTCATGAAACAGAGAAAGGCTTCAAAAGTGGAGTGGTGGTAGGTGGGCACCTCCCCTACTCATGTTTGACCCAGGAATAGTCCTGCCCAACAGACCACTGGACACACGGCTTCCAGATAAAGACTAGAACAGCTGCTGGGCTCAGGGCTTCCTCCCTAAAACCTGTCCGTACCCTTTCTCAGATGTGATCTCCCTTCCTCTGAACTTCTTTAGCCCCTTTGTCTGTACTCCTTCTGTGCCCTTTTTTCTTTTCACTGTTATGATTATCTTGTACTCGTCCCCTTTCCTGTATTTTGCTGAAAACTCTCTGAAGTTTGGGACCATATGTTTATGTACTTGGCTTTTTGTTGTTCATGTAACTTTTTATTTGTGGTCCTTCACAGTACTTTAAAGTGGAGACTTGCACATGGAAGTTTCACATTCAACAAACATTTACTAAGTGCTCATATGCCATGACTTTTATATGTCATTAATAAGTTCAACAAATATTAATATTAATACGTTCAACAGAACCCTGAGAGAAAGGACCACATTTGTTCATTTATTCAAACCATAAACACATACTGAGTGCTTGCTTCAGGCCAGGCACCATGCTAGTTGCTGGGAAGCAAAATCAGACAAGATCCCTTGCCTCATTGTACTTACAGACTACACATGTTCAGTTGCCTAGGATTTAAAAAGTTGGCCTAGCCTGGGAGTTGGGCTTGGGAGGGTGGGGTAAGACTTGAGATTGAAGGGTGAGTAGAAGCTAATTAGATGAAGGAGGAAGGTGGAAAAGAATATTTGTTCCATGCCCATGCAGAAGAGTCCGCATATGTGAATGCCTTACGGTGGGAGAGAGAAGGCCCAGCTCACTGTCTAGGAAGAAGGGTCAATGCGGCTGAACCTTACAGTGTTAGGCACTGGGTAGTGGGAGATGAGGCTGGAGATGTAGATAAGGGCCAGATTCCAATAGAAATAAGTACAATGAAGTGTATGGGTGCTAAAATAGAGGTCAGTACATTGAGCCACTCAGTTATTGATTGGATCAATGCACAGGTAAGTGATTGTATGGATAACATTCTAGAAGCTTAACATCTAATAGAGAAGATGGGTAGGATAATAGACACATTATTATTGTTGTTGTGTAATCAGGAAGGGGCAGAATGGGTGTTGAACATTTCAGAAACCTGCAAACTCTACACTTTCTAGCACTAGCTACAGTAAGAAGAATCCTGTGAGCTTGGAGATTTAATAAAGAAGGAAGGCTCTTCCCCCTCAAGCCAAACTGGAAAAGGAATGGATTTTCCCCAGGCTTCCACAGTCCCAGAAAATAGGAGGATTGTTGCCTGTGGAGGATTAGCTGAAATAGGTCCATAATGAGCCAGTCCTGAGTCATTCACAGCACTTGGCACTTAACTGTGAGGAGCAAGACTTATTTTCTAAGCTCCTACCTCGCTGGTATACCTCAAAGCTTCCCAGGCCAACAATCCTAATAAGTATGTTTTTTCTTCCTCACCCTCTGCTGCACTGAGGCTAACTGAAAGCTTCCTGCCCCTGTGTTGATATTTTAGGCCATGCCAGTTGCAGGGCTTTCTCAGACATACAATTGAAACCTAAGGCATCTTTGGTGAAAGCTCCCCTTCTACCCAATGTCACTCTTAAGAGTGGAGGAACTTGTGCCTCACAGGGTTTATTATCATTGATCTCTGAAAATCATAGCTAAGAAATGTGAGACCCTGCTGCCCTTTGGGTGGGTGTTTTGTTTGTTTTAGTGTTGTTGCCAATTGATCAGGTATTAAAAAGAGGAGTCTCTGTCACTCAATGCTGCCTGTCTCCTCTGTCACTTTGCTTGCTTTGTACTTTTGCCTGCAATGTCCTCCCTCCTTTCAAGGGTCATGTCTTCCAGGAAGCCTTCTCCAGTAATGCTAGACCACAGCACTCCATCTCCTTCCTGACCTGCTCATAACTCTTACCAATTGCTCTGTACATTTTGGTATTTTATTATATTGTTTTTTGTGCACTTTTTTTCAGATGCATATCTCTCAGTTCTTTATCAAGATTACAACTTAGTAATAGGCCAATAAATATTTGTTGAACGTATTAATGACATATAAAAGTCAAGGACAAGGACTAAGTTATATCACTCTTTGCTTGTTCCTATATGCTGAGTCCATTGATGGGATCATATGAAATATTCGGTAAATATTTTTGAAGCAAATTATTAATGAATCAACTGAAGCTAGACTATAAAGTGTTGTATCACAGTGATTAAGAGCATAGAGTACGGAATCAGGCAATTCCAAGCTACCAGCTGAAGACATAGACAAGTTCAGTAATTTCTTCGTGTGTCAGTCCTCACATGGAGATTGCAGTGGTTTCCACTTAAAAAGGTGTTGTTGAGATTAAATAAGATAACGCCTATGCACAAAGCTAAATGACAGCTAAGATTATTTGCAAATGAAACTGAACAACTTTACTTGTGAAGGTTGAGGGTTTAAACAGAGCTTTGAGAGTGCAAAAGGAAGCAAAGAAGTGAAAAGTTTTGTGGGATCCTAGAATCAACCTCAAAACACAAAGTTTCAGAAACTATTCCCTGGTGGGTGACAGGTAAGAGATGGTGTAGGAGAGACAGGATGTCACAGGTTAGTACTTCCCAAATTCACATCTATCCTACAAGCCAATGCAGTTATTCCTTTTTCATTCCTTTTCCATCCTCTTAAAGACAACTTTGATGGACTTTTTGTTTGATGGAATCTTAGACTGCTGGTTTCTATCCTTGTTCAGCCCCTCTTGAACCCTTGCTAATTTCTTTTTTTGTGGATGAGAGCGTTTGCTTCCATCTCTGATCCTTTGATAGATCATTGCATTTCAACCAGAATTTAATTATAGCTCTGCTGTTTATTTTATGGCTACCTTTTATTTCATTTAATTAGTAATACTATTTTTTATCTATTAATGTTTAGTTTTATAATATTTCTTTTTACATTTATTTTTAGTAAAAAAAAAAAAAAGAAAGATCAAGTAAATGGGAGTCTAGAAGATTCATGGATCAGTAAAATATCATGAAGGTGAAACACAAATGACCGATTAGAAAATCTGTGTGTTGATGGTTAGAAGTGACCAGGTTTGTACATACCAGTTCTGCCCTTAAGTAGATATGCAATCTTGGAAATTCATTTCCCCTGCCTAAGCCTCCCATTTTCTGATCTATAAAGCAAATGAATTGGACAAGAGAGAATTACCATGGTTCTGTCTAGCTTACATGTTCAGACAATTGGCTGGGGAAGGTGTCAGAAAATTCTCCTTGATGGTGGTGGTGGTGGAGGGCTGACTTGGTGTGGAAGGACCTGCTTTGCAGAAAGGTGGGCAGTGTTGAGGCTAAACAGAGGCATCATGCCAGAGACATGTAGAGTGTATTTATTCTCTGAATATATTTATTCATGTTCACAAGCCCCAGGATGCCATCCTCATTTTAGGACCGAAAATGTTCATTTCAGAGACCCAAATTTGGAATTGGCAAGTAAATTGACAACAACATGTGGTCAATTTAGATACTTCCTTATTTCCCCCTGATTTCCTTTCTTTATAACCTTGGAAAAATAACGTTTTCACCCCTTTTAAAGAAAATGCCTTAGGTGGGTCCAACTCTCTATTTCCTGTCTATTATGCCAAGAACTATCATTTACCAAGCTTTTAGCATGTACCAAGCCCTCTGCAAAGCACTTTAAGCATATTATATTGCTTAATCTTGCAACAATTTGGAGAGGAAGATATTGCTATTATCCCTGTTTTACAATAAGGAAACTAGGGCTCAGACAGCTTGAGTGATTTGCTCAAGGTCAAATAACTTCTAAGAGGTAGAAATGGGATTCAAGTACATGTCTGTTGGATTCCAAAGCCTATCCTCTGAAACCCTTAAGTCATGCATTGCTAGCATTTTTCAAATCAGTTTTTTCAAATGCTAAAGCAAAAATCAAAGTGTCAAAGATCAAAAACTGAGTTTCTTTTTTTAACTTAAATGCATTCAAGAAATGTTAACAGAATGGAATACTATCGGGTTATTAAAATAACAAGAACCTAGGCCATGCTGGTGCACAAGAATGTTTATGTGAAATATCATTTGTGAAAACCAGTGTGAAGGGGAAGGTACGTACTAATTGCAATTCTGCGATAGCATTTTCTTTTCTTTTTTTTTTTTTTTTTTTTTTTTGTGCTTTTTAATAGAGACGGGGTTTCACCATGTTAGCCAGGATGGTCTCGATCTCCTGACCTTGTGATCCGCCCGTCTCGGCCTCCCAAAGTGCTGGGATTACAGGCTTGAGCCACCGCGCCCGGCCTGCGATAGCATTTTCAATATACATTGGCGAAGGCTGCACAGAACCTGAAGGATACAGATTGTTCAGAGTTTAATGTGTTTTAGACTTTTTTCCTGCAAGTTATTTAATTCCTAAATGTACAAAGGAGGAGTAAGGAAGTTGTTTTTCATTTTGTTTTGTTTTGAGTAAACCTGAAATAATTTTTAAAGGATTCCAGCTGTGGCTGGACCTCTGGACTGACACATCATGGACCCACCTAAAGTATTTAGTGAGCAAGTGACTCCTTTTTGAGACCAGACTGAATTACAAATCTCTCCTGAACTTCCCAGTCCCTTATTGTTTTGAGTCAACTCTATTGAATCAGAATTTTGGGAGAAGATTCCTCTTCCCAGAAGCTCATAAACATTTTGGGTAACCAACCTCAAGAAAAAATGCACGCGTGCACATACATATGGTACTTTGGCAGCAATTACAGTGGACGCGTGGGTCCCTGGGCAGGTGAAGCAGCCTACTAAGGAATCTCCTTCTGAAGACCCAGATTGGATAGTTGGAATGAAGTCAGAGTGAACCTGAAAGGGTCTGGTCTCACGGCAAGAAGGCAGAGCTGTTTATTCTGGCGGCCTCTGCTGGTGAGGCCTTGAGGGTTTTACAAAGGTCTTCTGTGACTGTTTCATCTTCAGAACCACTTTCTGGCTGGACAGAGCAAATGATGCTGTAATTTTTAGAACGTAGACTCTGGAGGCAGTGGCTGGGATTCAGGTCCTAAGTTTGTTATGTATTACACATGTAAAAGTGGGCATGCCACTTAATTTTTTGAAGCCTCTGTCTCTTCTGTGAAGTGGAGATGATAATAATGATGATGATAAAGAGGACTTTGGGTAGCTCACTGGCTGGCTGCAAAAATTCAATGATACGTGTTGGGTAAGCACTTAGCACAGTGCCTGTCACAGAGAAAACTCTGAGTAAATGATAACACATTTGCTTAACATAATATAGCCAGTAGTGATCAGGGTTGAGACTCTATCTCAGATCATTTGTCAACTCCAAGTCTACTTCTCCTTGTTACAAATTATAATGCATTCATTTATTCATTTCCTACCTATCTACTACATATAATTACATAGCTATATATAATTATATATTTTTTCCTTTTTTCTCCTTTCACGTAAATTAAGCATCTTTTCAGAGAAATCAGTGACCTGATCAGGAAGTATTTCTGTCAAGTCTTATTTCATAGCAAGATTAAAAGTTTTTTCTTAAGATATATTTGGAGACTTTTGTCATTTAATCAAGGACTTCACTGTATGCCTACGTGGGATAAAGCTTGCCAACAACTTATGGGAAATTGCTGGTGATTAATCCAACCCCATTTCTGCCATGCTGCCCCTTGCTGTCTCCAAGGGCCTCTATCCCTGATCCTGCCCTTCCCAGTGTCTACAATGTGGATTCCTCCCCACCCTCTTATCTCTCAGAGCTCGGTTCAAATGTTGCTTCCTCCATCTTCCTCCCCGCTTCCCTGATCTCAGTCTTTCTCCAATCTTCACCAAGCTAGCAGTTGCTCTGCTGAAATTCTCACCAAATTGCATTCCTTCCCTTTATTGTGCTTATCTCTGTTTCTAAATAATTGGGGGGATTATTTGATTCATATCTGTTTTCCCCATCAGATTATAATGGACAGGAAAACAGGGCCGGGATATTGCATGTCCACTCTTGTGCCTAACTTTTGGTTGAAGAAACAAGCGATTTTTTTGGGCACTGACTCTGTGCCTGGCCCCTAGAGTAACACATGCTCTCATCCTTACAGTAAATTTTCAGGCGGGCAGCATTTTCTTCATTCTATACTCCAAGGAAGAGGAGGGTCAGAGAGGATAAATAACCTGCCTTGGATTTCAGAGTAGGTAAATGGCAGAGACTCCACTGCCTCTATCATTTCTCTCGAGGCCCAGGGACCCTCAGATGGTGAAAGGCAAGAGTCTGCAAACCCCTGGAGGCCTGGAAGCAGGATTCATGGAGTTCTTTCCCCAGAGAGGAGCAGTCAGCTCCGAGTCAATTAGCAGAGCAATCATCGGCAATCAAGTCCCTGACTAATGAGGTGCCTGAAATTGAGATGTCACTTGTAATCTCTTTTCTTCTAAACTATCTGGATTAAGATTCCAGGGTATTAAGAAATCATTTTTATTTTTCTCAGGGAAATCTAAACACTTCAATGTTACAAAAAATCTTGTTATGGGGAGATAAGTAAAATGGGCTTCGGTATTAACTTCTTAATGATTTTTGAAATATGCAGATCTTGCTGGAGCAGACATGCAAAAATGGATGGTTTCCAGTGTCCCTTTAAAATCTGGGATGCCTTGGAGGCTATAAAAATAAAATTCTAAACACAAATTCATCCTGGCAAAGGCTGGGTAGCCATTCTAGATTGAACCAAAATATCTAATTGGCTCAGGCACAGAGGATCAATGCTGTTCTTCAATTGGTGAACTTCTTATGTGGAGATTAAATGGAATCATAAGATTGTAATTAGTTGTAATTATATAAATAGTGTCTTCTGGTTTTGTCTCTTTGCTGAGACAATTGCTTGGGATGGCTTTGGAAAAAACTTGCTCCTGAGGCCAGGAAGGGCTCTGAAAAGGAAGTTTTCCAGTCAGCTCTCAAATACCCCACTTATGCCCTCAAACAAAAAATGAGTTGCTTTTAGGATGATTTATTTCAAAGGCTTTTTATTTCTTCTCCCTTAAACTGCAGCCGTTTGACCTTGCAGGGGTTTGGGAAGGCAAGGAGGCCAGCTACAGGTGCAAAGCAGCTTCATCGCTGGAGGGACACCATGCCCAAGGTGGGAATGGTAATAATGATGAAATAGACCAGAGAAACATCCATTCACTTGGAAAAGCCAGGAGTAAGAACCTACTGCTCTTGCACTAGGCCCATGTCATGCCCACTTCTGCGCTCTTTTCCAGTTATGGGGTTTTAATTTGAGGGTAAATTACCCTACCAGGACGTCTGGAGCACATCCGCTATGGGAGACTGATTTCACTCTTTCATTTCCCATCCAATTGCTGAGTTTCATTATTCCATTATTTCACCCAAGAGAATTCTTGGGTGAAAATATCCACCGGGTCACTCTTTTTGTAAGCCCATTCTCTAAAGAGATATAAAGTAACATCAGCCCTGCCAGGTCTGCACATGAAAAAATCTAGAAATCCGTTACCCAAAGCAAAAGTATACTCTTTGTCTGATTCGAGGCCCTATTGAGGTTTAGAAACATAGAAGACAGGGTAAGAGTGTATTTGCAGTTTATCTTGGAGCCCTTTGGAAGGAAGCTCTGTCTTGTGGAGTTTCTATTCCTCAGAAGTAATAATAACAAGCAACAATTATATAGCAGTGACTCTGTGCCAGTCACTCAACAGATTTTCATTGCGTGCACACTTGTCAACACCATTGAAGCCACTGGGAAGAAGGCAAGGAAACCATTACTGACCCTATCCCTACCCTCATGATGCTTATACTGCATTGGGGAGCTGGGCTTAAGTGTTTGAAGTTCTGCACACTGGAAAGGGAATTAGATTTTCTGGGTCCTTCTGGGAATTATAGGGAGGAGGGAATGGAAATTACAGGGAGATGGATGGGATTAAGTCACCTATGCAAATTCTCAGACCTCACCCTACATCTACTGAGTCAGAAACTCTGTGGGTAAGACCAAGCAAGGCAAGTTTCACAAACTCTACTCTGATTCTTATGTGCACTGAAGTTTGAGAACCACCTGCATTTGACATAAGGAGAATACTCTACCCAGTGAAGTTTTCCAACAGCAAAATGAGCTGCCGCTGCTGGTGGCATAGCATTCTCCATTGTGTGCAAACAAGACCACTCGAAACAGAAGGAATGAGGGTATGGATTTCAGCGTTTCCCAAGCACATTTAATGATGAAATACTGTTATAATTATGAGTTGTTGACAGGACATCAATAGGAGCTTGACAATTATGCATTAAAGTCTATTGCAAAAAATACTCCCAAATGAAATAATTGCTGCCGGAAATTGTCAAAAGTTGTTCTTATACTTTATAACATACAAACAAAACAAATTAGAGAAATAAGGTCATTTTAATTTATTAATACATTAATGTGAAGATTACTAAAATAAACAGCCTCTTCCATTCCCCCTGCCCCCCATCCCCCGCCCCAGAAATACCTATGACCGTATCAAAGATGGAAAAATCAAATGCTCTGATGTTCCTTCCAATCTGGGACAACATACTTTAGAAAAAATACTGGAGGGGAGCAAACATTGTATTTGAAATCACCTTGCCCTTTTCTGTGACTTCTCCGGCTCTCCATCACTTTCTTTTCCTCTTTTCTGGGCAATACTCCATCCTTGCCTCCAAGCCCCCTAGGACCTAGGTGCCATGTCTTCATCTCTCTCTCCCACCCGAACCTTCCCAATTTCCTTTGTATTTGCTCCCAGGAGGCTCATGTTCAGTGCTGTAGTCTATCCGCCCTTCTCAGCCCAGTGCTCTTCCCTCAGAGTGCAGTGCAGCCATCTGCTCAGGAACCTGTGCTGATAGGATAGCAGTTGCTAATGAGTTACTTGTTCATCTCCTGGGTAACCTGTTTGCTTTTTAACTGGAGGCTTCTAGGGCCAGCGCCTGTGAGGGGAAGAGCTTTAGAATGTCAGCCTGAGAGAGGGGCACCGTGGGGAGGGAATTTCTCAGTCAAGTCCAAACTTGATGTGTCTAGTGTTTTCCAGGTCTCTGGAGTTCCATCTGCGTCCAGAACTGAAATTAAAGGTGAAACATAACCACGAGCTTGGCCTGAATTTGATAGGGGCTGCAGAGGAGAGGATGTTCTTGCCACCCTTCTGTGACTCAGGCAGTCTCAATCAGCTACCTCCTTGGGGTTATAATTCTGTTGGCTTTTTTTCCCAGTTGGTCCAGAAAGGGGAATGACAAGATGAAGACAGGAAGACAGGAACACTTTTCTCGGCTTTTCCCATAATCTCTGCGTGTGAGTGGAGACCTGTTTATGATCATTTGTTACCATCCCCTGTCTCCCCCCGATATTTTGGCCTCATTTACAGTAGGGATTAACATGATCTAGGGCAGCCTTCTGGGTTCCTTTGTGATCATCTAAAAATGAACAAAACCCAAAGGATCCATTTCTTCTTCCCATTAATTTGAAGAAAGGCAGATGGTGCCCAATAACCTGATTTGAATTGCCAATAAAGTGCATCATCTTTTTACTAACTTGCCATTAAATTTTAACGGACAGTGTCCATGGTGCAGAATGAGCTCCGAGAGAGGTTATTCAAAGCCTGTGGGGTGGGAGAGTGAGCAGTCAGTCTGTGTCCACACAACCTCCCTGAGGAGGAGGAGATTTGGAGCAATGAGAGAGGCTGCGGAGGGGTCTGAACTGTTGAGACTCTAGGGAAAAATGTGGCAGAAAGGGGTGAGCTGGCAGGAAAGTGGTAGTTTCCAAGAAGCTTGAGACTCATGTTGTAAATTTGAGGGCACCAACTGTATGTCACCTATTGCTACTTCTCCACTACATTAGGTGTTTGGAGGGCAGTCACTAAAAGCTGGCTGAAGGAGTGATGAAAACTTTTGATGGATGGAAAGCATAATTTTAGTGAAGAGGGAGGAAAATACAACCAAGGTAAGAAAAGGAGATACCTCCCACAAGGTACTGCAGAGTTGAAAGAAAGAGTCCTAGGCTTGGGGACTTGGGTTCTACTCCTGACTCTAATAGTACATCACTGAGAAAAGTCTTATAAGTCTCCAGATGGAGGAAGATAGGTACCAAATTGCTGAAGGGACTTGCCTCCTTCATCTGCAACCGGAAACCAAGACTCCAAAACCTTCTAGTGATACTTCCACAAACGAACATGCTCTCTCTTTGCTTATGTGCTCAGTGAATGGTTTATTGAATTTCCTGACTCAAAATGGTTAATTCTGTTGATTTTTTAAAATGTCAAAATTAAATGACTGGACTGGAAGATCGATAAGATCCTTTTCAACCCTAAAATTCCATGGTGTGTTCTACAATGTTTGTAAAAAGTCAAGTTTTCTTTTGTTTCACTAGTGCAGAGCGTCAGGGTCCTCAAGCCAGCATAATTCAGTTATGGTATGGGAATAAGGATATTCCATCATCTGGGAGGAGAATAAATTGTAGCATGGCCATCTCTGCTCTACGAGTTAGACATGTTGCTCCAATATGCTGGACTTAGGTAGTTTTCCCTGCTTGTTATCCTTTCCTTCTATTCTTTTCAGCTCTCCCCTTTGGAGAACCACCTCCCTGCCATTCTCATTCCATGTAGTGATGGAGTGGCTGACCTTCTCACCCATTAGTCAAGTGGACACTTGACTAATATTCAGCCAACCAGCATATTCTACACCCTCTAGCCACAGTGTTTGGTTCGAGAGTGAGAGCTTAAGAAAGCCTAATGAAAATCAGCCTCAGGATTTTTGCCAGAACAATTGAGAATGAGACTGTCTCTTTCCTTTAGACTCACTAAACTACATGGATATAAGCTTGAAGCTGGAGGTGGCCATCAACTCTTCAGGGCATTCTGGGCCTGAAAATGAAGCTAACATAAAGGGAAACAAAACTGAGGCACAGAGAGAGATGAATTCCTTGAACATGGCGCCTGAAGGTAGATTTGGCCCTGGATGTTTCAGTCCAATGAGCCAGTAAATTCCCTCTTTTACTTAAGTTGATTTTAATTGGGTTTTGTCACTTGCAATGAGAAATGTCCCAACGAACACAGTCACCTTGATACTCAGGGTGATATGTAGGGAGAGGAGAAAAAGACACCTGCAATGTAGTGAGCAAATTCAGTGAGCAATAGCATAAATACAGCTAAAATACAACTGATCAGTTAATGCTTGACCCGTTATAGTCACAGTGATAATGTGGTGGGGAGGGTTTGGTAAAGTAGAATCCTCAAGCAGTTGGCATCAGGGTCATCCAGGGAGGTTGTTTTGTTTTGTTTTGTTTTTTTCTTTCTTAAGAATTTAGATTCCAGGGCTTTACCCAGACCTGCTATTTAGAATCTGTGAATAGAGGCCTGGAATTTGTTTTCCTAAAAGATTCCCAGAGTGTAAAGTTTGAGATTCACTGTCACAGTAATGAGAGCTCAGACTTTGAAATTAGAAGGTTTGGGTTTAAATCTAGTCTGCCATTTACTACTTGTATGACCTTGGGCTAATAACCTTCAATCTCAGCTTTTTCAGCAGTTAATAATGCCTCATAGGGTTGTGAGAATAAATAAGAAAATGTATTCATGTAAAGTATTTACCCTGCTACGTTTTTATATAGGGAAATTTACAAATTATTGTTATTAGTAAAACCTACACCTATAAGAGAAGGGAGCAGACTTATGAAATGCAAAAGGAACATATAAGCATTACGTTTGAATTACGGTGCTCCTTGGAATCTATGACATAGCAGGCATAGTGGTTAAGACTGAAGTCTCTAGAGTAGGAATGTCTGAATCAAACTCTGATTCTGCCACTTACCAGCTATGTGACCTCCTATTGAGCTGTTTGTGCCTTTGTTTTTTCATCTGTAAAATGGGATTAATATTGGTACTTAACTCACAGCTTTTTCGGGGGTAATGATGAAATAAGATAATGAATGAGAAGGGCATAGACGATATTGACTAGTTTTATTACGACCATCTTCTTCTTTTCCAATTACATTAATGCTTTTCCCTTGTGGTTAATCCCCACATAGCCTTATTCCTCTGAGATCCTCTTCCACTGGCCCTTGCTCTTTTTATTAAATAAAAAAATTAGATTCACAGACAGCCTCCCACTCCCAGCCTTGAACTTGAGTTCAATCTCCCTAGAGAGGGCCCCAGGCTGGGGAATGGTGGAGACGCCTGCTTTGTGCTATGGGGCCCTGGTTTTTATGCTGACAGCCTACGTGCTTGGAGAAGTGTCTGAACTTCAAGCTGACATTTGCAATGTGTCAAAGCCCTGAGCATTTCCTTTCTAACTGAGCCCTAGGAAACCTCAGGGCCCAATATATTAAGCAAATGAAGAACTCAGGGCCCAATGTATTGAGCAAATGAAGAAAAAGCAGCCGTCTTTGGGCTGTAAGTTATGCTGATGGATATAGCACTCCAGTCCTGCCTACTGTATCTGTGTAGGTATTGAACATCCAAAGATCTGTTCCATACAACTTTTCAAGTGAAAAAAAAAATATCAGCAAGCGTCATAACAAGAAAATAATTGCAGGAGCAAAATGACAATGTCTGGCAGTGCTGCAAAAGTGCTTGGAAGAATTTGAGGAAATATCTGTACCTGAAATACAAGTAGTGCCTCATCTTCCTCATTTATTAAATTAAAACATAATATTTAATGTTGCTTTTAATCTGGATTATTTAAGATTCTTAGATTCAAGATTCTATGACATTATCCAAAGGCACTTTTCTTAGGAAGTTTCTCTGTTCCCGCTGGTTTCCAACAGTGGGAGGTGGGATGGGTGACATCTGCAGATAAAACCAGGCCGTGCTGTTGAACAGTTGGCAAATCCAAGTGATTCTCTTCTCCCTGGAATGGGTGCAGGGTTGCATATTAATTTACAATTACTCATAAAGTAGACAGCAAAGGCTTCTCTTTTGTCAACACTTAGACATACAAATTAGGTAATATTGAATGGGCAATGAATATTTCATTTCCACCTTGCCTCCTGGTGCCAATCACTGTAAATGAGGCTAGATTCATATCCGAAGTGACTCACACTCCGTTAGGTATCCAAGTCTGGGCCTCTCGGACTCGCTCATTTTGGCCTTAATTTGTCAGCTGAATTTTGTTAGTGACTATGCAAGACAGAAGCAGGAACATGTAGTTTACCTCAACTTTATGCTGGACATGAACTTCAGTTTTTCAAAGTGATCTTTGGTTCTGATAATACGGCAGAGCAAACTTGTACAAAGGATGAATAAAAAATAGAAATAGAATTTTTAAAAATACTCTGGCATAAAAGAAAACAAATCCCCAGGTACAAGAATTGAAGAGAGAAATCAAAGCCAGGACAGTAATGGAGAGTTGGTATTTCAGCAAAATTTTCTGACCCAGATATAAGCCCTAGGAGCTGAAGGTTGGGGATTTAACACCCACTGGGGTACAGGAAATGTGGCCTCAAGCCCTTGCTAGGTAGGGAAAATAGAACTGAGCTTCAGCATAAAGCCATGAGCCTTGAAAAGTTGCATTGTCCGTGGGATGGTGACTACAAAAACTCCACATCTGAGTCCAGGAAAGCAGCAAGTAAGCTTGCCACCCATCTAGAACCCCAGTTAAAGAAAAAGAAAAAGAAAAAGAAAAAGAAAAGAAAAGAAAAGAAAAAGAAGTTGTGTCCAAAAAATCAAAACCCCAGGTCTGAGCCACATATGGGCATGGTGTCTAAATGTATACCAGTGATAAGTTAGCACACGTTGCCTAAGTCTATGAAACCCCTAGGATATAATAGGGGAAATTGTGAAACTGCATTGTTGGGACATTTTTACACATCAGGGCATGAAGGACTCACACCCAGAAATTTATCATCATAAAGAAGATACTAAATGCTTCAAAAGGATAATTAACACCTTAAAGATTCGAAATAATAGACATATCTTTATGAGACTATAAAATAAGAGCATTTAAAATTATTAAAGGTAAAAGAAGGAGTATGATACAAGAAGCAGAAAATTTAAAAGAAATACATAAATGGGACTCATGCATAAGTTGGTTTGCCTGGCACGGAGGCATTTCTCAGGAGACAAGTTTCTTAATATTAAGGGAGACTCTCATTAGGCAAAGCATGTGGTGGTCATGTTACTTCCACTGGGTAACCAAAGAGATTTTAATGAAGAGACTGTTTACAAACATGTGGACAGAGTTTGGGGAAACCAGCAAGGAACAATATAGTGCCCTGGACCTTACCACAGGGAGCCACTACTACCAACTCTGGGAGGGAAAACGGCTGATAGGAGGCAGGACTAACTTACAGCTCCCACTCGGACAGACAGAGCAGTGTGTGGAGACCCACATCATGAACTTTTGCTCCATTACTACCCTCAGGTCTGAAGGGGCAAGGAGAGGGTGCCGTTACTGAAACTCTGAGAAATAAGCCCCATGGAGAAGCCCTTAATGGAAGGAAATGGGAAAGAAGCAAGGAGAATAAACACACGATTTTCACTCTCCACCTACCTTCCCTCTGAACTCCTGTTGGGACACCTCCCATTGGCTAGACTCAGCTAAAAGCTAGAGAGCAAAGAAGTTCTGTGACCTAGTCTACATAGGCCAGCCTCCTGAAACACAGATCAAGAAGGATGCAGAATGGATCTTGAAGGGTAAATGAAAAACAATCAGGACAAAAGCACAATGAAATTGACCATCTGAATACCTGTATATAAAACCTTGCAAGTTAAAGCAGATTGTGCAAAACCAGAATTAGGAGTAAAATAACAGGCTAAAAGTTAGAAGAGCTGAGCCCTGGTGACACCTTTGGTATTTACAATCAGTGTGACTTTGAGAAAGTGTCTTTATATACTCAAGCTTCCTTATTATTAATTAAGAATGAGGCTGGGCACGGTGGCTCACGCCTGTAATCCTAGCACTTTGGGAGGTCGAAGTGGGTGGATCACTTGAGCTCAGGAGTGTGAGACCAGCCTGGGCAACCTGCCAAGACCCTGTCTCTACCAAAAAAAAAAAAAAGAAAAAAAGAAAAAATTATCTAGGCCTGGTGGTACACACCTGTAGCCCCAGCTACTCGGGAGGCTGAAATAGGAGAATCGCGTGCACCTGGGGAGGTCAAGGCTGCAGTGAGCCATGATTGTGCCACTGCACTCCAGCCTGGATGACAGAGTGAGATGCTCTCTAAAAAAAAATAATAAATTAACAGTGAAATTGTTCTAGAATAGAAGTCTCACACTGGAAGCCCTTGGATCAAATCTTAGTGGAGTATATTGCTTATAGAATGTTTTAGACTAAGTCTGAATAATTCAATAACATTGAAAAATTGAGGAAAATTCATAAAATAATGTGGATTTCTAGCTTTCTTTGTGTTTTTGTTTGGCAACAATTGTCTAAAGGCAAGACCCTCACTCCCAGTTCTACACCGACCATCCCTCCTGGCCCACTTCGCTCATTTCTGTTACCTGCCTGCTCCTTGTGGGAACTGGTATTTACCACCTTGAATAGCACTTTCAGCTTTCAGGTTTAACAATCTGTGAAATTTAAGGCATTCACTGTAGGTTGAATGACTATGAACACGGACTTTCTGAGTTTTTTAATCGAGGTGGATTGGGAAGTTGGCAGGTGGCTGTTTTTGCATATCTTCCTTTACATCTTAAACACAGCACATATGCAGTTTTATGAAGCATATGGTTTTCCATGTGCATAACTACACTTTGGTGGTTTCTCCTTTTCCTAAGTTCTCCAAAAGCCCAGTAGAATAAACACAAGCTGCCACTTGGAAAACAATTCTGAAGAAAAGCCCAGCTGGGGAGAAAAAGTGAGGCAATCCAAAAAGCTGCCAAGTGACCACATTTTTGGTGTAAGTTTTTACAGTTCACAGAGACCATGACTCTTCTCCTCTTGGCATGATATATGATGAGCATGGTGTAAAACACCTTATGGTGACATTGCCTTTGCTCTTTGGGCTTTTGGCAGGGAATGGGTAAAAAAGGCCAATTCAACCTCTCTATGGCAGACCTTGATTGGAAACACGTGTGAACGTTTTACCTGGTGATGAGCCCTGGGTTTTACATCAGCCAACAGCCATGGCAGCAGATGACAGAAAAAAAGGGAATCTTTTCCAGGCTTGGAGAAAGATAAATCTGAAAAGGAGTTTTTCCCTGTAGACCAGCTCTTCTTAGGAGATACTCACAGTGAGTTGTCAGGTCAGGGAACTTTGAGGTAAGCATTAATGAGAATTGCACTAATTTTCCATGAGGGACCAAGAAACCGGGATTCTCTAGCCAACATTTTGTCCTAAGAACAACTACTCACCCAGCTCCATGGAGGATTTTCCCCTCACCCCATCCCTCAGGGTTTACCCTGTGCACGGTTTCAGCTACTGCTGGAAAATGACTCAGCCAAAGAATTAAAGTGTTGAAATAGATGCTCCTAACTCCTTTGCTTGAATAAACAAGGATTGTGGGTTGAATATAAATTATTAAAATGTATTAACTTCCTCCTGGACAAGTCTGGTGCTAGTTAATCACCTTTGCCTCGAGGAAAGGTAAATGGGTTGTGTGTGTTGCAGGCTGAACTGGCACCTGATGAAATTGTTGAATAGCAAAGTTTGTCTTGATGATTCCTGTTCCAGAACATCTCCTATTCCCTTTCTGGAGTCCCTTTTGTCGTCCATCATTTCCCATTCCTGTGCCTTCCTGCTGCACACCTGGCACCTCCTATTAGCTCTATATGCCTGTCTCCCCTCCAAGCGCAGCTGTCCCCTGGCCCTCATCAAGGCTCACTTCTCCTCTGTGCCACTATGTCAATGAGATTTCCTGATGGGTAAGGTGACTGTATAATTTAGTATCCAAAATTGGACAAGTTTGAGAGTAAAAGAGAGTTATTAATAATAGTCATAGTCTGTTTGGGCTGCTGTAATAAAATAGTATGGACTGGGTAGCTTATAAGCAACAGACATGTATTTCTTACAGTTCTGGGGCCTGGGAAGTCCAAGATCAAGATGCTGGCAGCTTCAGTGTCTGGTGAGGGCCTGCTTTCTGATTCACAGATGATGCCTTCTCACTGTGTCCTCACATGGTGGAAAGGGCAAACACAACCCCTTGGGCCTCTTTTATAAGGAAACAGTCCCATTCATGAGGGTGGAACCTTGCAAAATACCCCACCTTCTAATACAATCACCTTGGGAGCTAGAATTTCAACCTGTGAATTTTTAGGGGGACATAAACTTCACACCACATCAATCATTATACCTACATGACAACATTTTAGTCCACCCCCGAGAGTATATTTGTATTTCCACAGGGGTCTTCTAATGATATTTTGTCTTGACTCAGAAAGATACTCTTAAGGTTGAAGATTCTGATATTTTGACATAGTAGCAGGTGAGCTCAACAATTTGGGGGCAGGTAAGACTTTTGTAGCAAATCAAAGCAAACCATGTAAGTGTCTAGGGAGTCTCATTTAGAAATAAATAAACGTAACACCTACCTTTGGAAACTTTTAATTTAATTTGGAAAGTCAAAACCAACAGGGATGAAAAGTGTTTGAGACAGGTTTAGAGAAAAAAAGTGCTGAGTGTCACTTTTTAATTAAAACAAATTTTAGACCTCCATCCTCTACATCTTCCAACAACAACAACAACAACATACTAAACTATTTATGGAGATGGGAACTTACCTTCTGTGGGCTGGCAAAAGTAAGTTGATTGACCAAAAAATAGCCAAGAATTATTAATAAATGCTATGAGAGAAACAAATGAAGGGCAAAGACAACCAAGCAGGGCTACTTCAGGTATAGTCAAGAAAAGCCTTTCAGACAAGCTGGCATTAGTCTTAGACCTGAAGTATGGGGATGACCCAGCCATGTGAAGAAGCAGGGGACAGCACCCAGGCCAAGAAGACAACACATGCAAAGGCCATGATTACTGGGGTGAGCTTGAGGTATCTGGAGGATGGTCAGGAAAAGATGGTGTGGAACAAAGTAACTTGGAAAGGCAGGCTGGAACCTTGAAGGTCTCCATGGAGTCTGAATTTTATTCTAAGTATAATGAGGATCACTTGAAGTTTATGAAATTTATGTAAGCTGAAATGTACAGATCTTAAGTGTGCCATTCTACCAGGAGTGATAAGTCCATATACCCTACAACAAGTTCCCTAGTCACAGCATAGAATATTCCCATCAACCCAAGAAGTTCCCTTATGCCTTCTTCCAATAAATTACCACCCCCAGTAGGCAACCAGTCTTCTGATTTCCGTCACCCTATGTATGTTTTGCCTATTCTTAACTTCATATAAATAAACTCATACACTATGCATTGTTCCGTGTCTCGCTTTCCCTCAGCATAGTATTTTAGAGATTCATCCAAGTTGTTCATCCTTCGTATTGCTGAGTAACATTCTATTGCATAAATGTTCATAATTGGTTTATCCATTCTGGTGAAGGGCTTCCCCCAGCCCCCAGGTTTTGGCCATTATAAATAAAGCTGCTATAAACATTTCTATACAAGTCTTTTTGAGGACTTCTCTTAGGTAAATAACTAGGAGTGGAATTGCTGGATCACAGACGAGGTATATTATTATTTCCTTTTATGTTTTGAATTAATCAGCTTTATTGAGGTATAATTTACATACAATAAAATTCACCTATTTTAAGTAAATTATTTGATGAGTTTTGACAAATACATACAGTGTGTAACCATCACCATAATCATAATATGGAAATTTTACATCATGCCCCAAATTTTCTCATGCCTCTTTGCAGTCGATGTCCTTCCCCTACTCATTGTCCTTGGCAGTCATTGATTTGCTCCCTGTCATCATAGTTTTACATTTCCTAGACTTTCATATGTTAATGAAATCATATGTTATATGGTCTTTTATGTCTCACTTCGTTTACTTATGCTTTTGATATTTATCCATGTTGATACATGTATTACTAGTTCATTCCTTTAAATTGCTGAGTGGTATTCCATTGTATGGATATGATACCATTTGTTCATCCATTCATTCATCAGTTGATACACATTTAGGATGTCTTCAGTTTTGGGCTGTTGTGAAAAAAGTTGCTATAAACATTTAAATATGATTTTTAAGAATGAATTTGCTTAGTTATGTGCTAAGTATATGTTAACTTATATGAAAGTGAAAAATATATCCCAATGTAGCTGTTCATTTTACATTTCCACTAGCAATGCTGGAGAGTTCCAGGGGCCTCACAACCTTTTTAAATTTTGACCATTCTAGGTTGGGTATGGTGGCTCATGCCTGTAATCTTAGCACTGTGTGGGAGGCCAATGAGGGAGGATTGCTTAAGCCTAGGAGTTTGAGACTAGCCTGAGCAACATAGTGAGACCCCATCTCTACTAAAAATATAAAATAAAATAAAATACATTTTGACCATTCTAGTCAGTGTGTAGTAGAATGTTATTTGATTTGGCTTTTGACAATTTGATTATGGTTTGTCTAGGTGTCAAGATCTGGCTTTATCTTAATTGGAGTTTGTTGAGCTTCTTGGATATGTAAGTTAATGTTGTTGTTGTTGTTGTTGTTACATCAAATGGAAAATTTGGCCATTATTTCTTCAAATGCTGTTTCTACCCCTTACCTACCTGGCCCCCACTCCCATTTGGCATCTCTTGGTATGCTTGGTGTTACTGCATGGATCTCTGATGTTCTATTGATTTTCCTTCATTCTTTTTTCTTTTTATTCTTCAGACTGAGTCATTTCAATTGACCTATCAGGATGCTAATTAATATTTGCTAATTCTTTCTTTAGCCAGTTCAAATATGTGGTCGAACCCCTCTGGTGGATTTTCACTTCAGCTATTATGCTTTTCTACTCCAGAGCTTGTATTTGGTTCTTTTACATAATTTCGATCTCCTTAGCTATAGTCTCTATTTGGTGAGGTATCAGTCTCATAATTTCCTTTAGTTTTTTGGACATGGTATATTTTAGTTCTTTAAAGACATTTAAAATAACTGATTTAAATTATTTGTCTAGTAAGTCTAATGTCTGTGCTTTTTCAGAGAGTTTCTATTGATTGCTTTTTTTCCCTGTATATGGGTCAAATTTTCTTATTTCTTTACATATTTCATAATCTTTGTTGAAAACTGTATATTTTAAATAACATGATGCAGCAACTCTGGAAATCAGCTTCTTTCCCCTTTCTAGGGTTTGTTGTTGTTGTTGCTGCTGCTTTCTGTGTAGTTATTGTTTGTTTAATGAACTTTACTGACCTAATTCTATAAAATCTGCACTCTTTGTTGAGGGTGGCCACTGAAGTTACTGCTTAATTAGCTTACTGGACAGCTAATGACTGTGCAAATATTGTCTTAAGTGCCTAGAACCAATAAGTCACCCAGTTTTAGCAAAGCAGCTATGTGTGAACACAGGAGCATGCTCTGAACACTTGGCAAGAGAGTTGACAGCTCCACCTCAGCCCTCCATTTCGTCTTTCATGGAGCCTCATGGTCAGCCAGAAGTGACAGCTTACGGCCTTCTCAGGCCTTTCCTGACACTGTCCCATGCACGTGGCATCTTAGATATTCAGGAATATGTCAGAGCTTTTCAGAGCCCCTATGGATATCTCATTCCTCAGATTTTCCCTTTAGGCTCTTTGGTTAATCAACTGTTTGCCCAAGCTTTATCCAGTACCTCAGACAGCCATGATGATAAGCAGTTGCCAGTAACTATCTTTGACAAATGTCCCCAGGGAGGCCCTGGCTGTGCTCTGACTCAGGTCAAATAAATACAGCCTTGCTATTGAAGTCTTCCAGGGAACCACCAGACAGGTCAAATGACAATTTTTTGGAAGTGGGGTTTTAAAGGAGCTCTAACCCTACCTATTCTGCCCCTTCCAGTGGCTGCCAGGTTGCTGGTTTTCACTGTGATAAGGGGCTGTTAATTTTCAAGGCTAAAGTGAAGCTGGAGAATGGGAATGGGAGAAGTTCAACTTACAATGCCACAAAGCTCATTGTTCTTCATGAGGTTCACCTGTTTTTCTTGAATAACTGCTTCCCTGATTCACACAATAATTTGGTTAATTCTTAGAATTCTGAAAGAGTTAATCCTGACCATTATTGCAAGTTTTCTCATTGCTTTTACAGAGGAATTTTCAAAGATGCTTACTTTGCCCTTTTTCTCACTTGGCTTTATTTTGCATTTTCCTAATGACTAATGATACCGGGGAGCTTTTCATATGCTTCGAGTCATTCTCATAGATTGGGGAAATGTCTGCTTAAATCTTTTTACATTAAAAAATTACATTACATTCTTGTTAATGAGTTTTGAAAATTCTTTATTTTGTATACAAACGTATCTCTCTACCTGAGATATGTTTGGCCAATATTTTCTCCCAGTTCGTGGCATGTATTTTCAGTTTTGTAATGGTATATTTTGTAAAGCAATTTATTTTTATTTGGCTCAAGTCTAATTTATCGTTTTTTTTTCTTTTATGGTTAATGCCTGTGTCCTCTCTAAGAAATCCTTCCCTAACCTAAGGTTACAAGGTTTTCTTCTAGAAGTCTTACATTGTTAGTTTTATGATTAGGTTTATAATCCACTTTGAGTTAATTTTCGTATATGGTGTAAGGTTCATTTTTGTAAATGTATATTCACTTGTTCATGAACCATTTATTGAAAAGACTATCCTACTCCTCATTAAATATCTTTAATACCTTTATCAAAAATCAATTTAACATATATAGTGATTCTATTTCTGGATCGTCTATTCTGTCTCATTTTTGTGCATGTCTATCCTTACACCATTATCACACTGTTTGATTACAATAGTAAGTCTTGAAATTATATGGTATAGTCTTCTAATTTTTTTTGATAGGTGCATATTTATAAAAACCTTCCCACAGAATTCCAAAGTAGATGTGCCATTTTATCCTCCAAACAGCAATGTATTAGAGTTCCGGTTGTTTCCAAAGCTCCTGTCAACATTTGGATTGTCTGTCCTTTTTAATTTTAGCCATCCTAATGGGTATGTGATAATATCTCATGAAATGTTAATTTGTCTTTCCTTGATAATTAATGACTTAGAGCACCTTTTCATTTGCTTTCTGTCCTTACATATGTCTTATTTAGTGGTGTGTTTTGTAAAGTTTCTTTAATTGAGGTTTTGGTCTTTTAATTATTGATTTGTAAAATGATTTTATATATTCTGGAATGTATATATATATATAAATATTTTTCCCCTCTCTAAGACTTTTTCTTCCTTTTTTTTTCTAAGACAGAATCTTGCTCTGTTGCTCAGGCTGGAGTGCAGTGGTGCAATCTTGGCTCACTGCAACGCCCAACTTCTGAGTTTAAGTGATTCTCTTGCCTCAGCCTCTCGAGTAGCTGGAATTACAGGCCTGAGTCACTATGCCTGGCTAATTCTTGTATTTTTAGTAGAGACGGGGTTTCACCATGTTGGCCAGGCTGGTCTCAACCTCCTGAGCTCATGATTCTCCAGCCTCGGCCTCCCAAAGTGCTGGGATTACAGGCATGAACCACCATGCACAGCCTCTTCCATTTTCTTAATTGTGTTTTCTGATGAACATTAAGCTTTTAATTTTGATGAAGTCCATTTGATTTTTTTCTTTAACCATTAGTGCTTTTTGTTTTGCCTTTCCCAAGGTTGTGAGTGACTTTCTTGACTTTTTAAAATAGAAACAGCACACTTTTCATTTTTATGTTTGGATTTATGATTCATTTTGAATTATATTTTTGGCCATTATAGTGGTTAATTATTATTATTATTATTTTCTGATGTTTATCCGGTTGTTTCTGAGCCAGCTCCTTTCTCCCTTTGAACTGCCTTGGTGCTTCCTTGAAACATTTTTTTTTCTTTAAAATTTTTATTTTATTTAATCTTCACAACAATTCCACTGGGTTAATATTAGCACCATTACATTTTTTTATTATACTTTAAGAATATACATCCTTGAAGCATTTTAAGCAGAGAAGTACTATGATGCATTTGCTGATGTGAGCAACATGGACTGGAGGTAGTAGGGAGATCAGTTAGGAGGCGACTGCAGCAGTCCAGGAGTGTTGTGATCATGGCTGCAGTCAAGGCAGCAGTAGTGGAGATGGGGAGAAGAGGAAGTCACTATGTTAGTCCAGATTGTTGGAGACTGATTTGTGTTGATCCTGCATGCTTCCCACTTTCACCAATCTCCACAGTTTCAGCACACAGAAAGGGACAACACAACATGATAGTCTAATTCCATGAATGATGAGTCAAGTGTTGGCAGTTTCAGTCTAGGCTCTGCCACTAAATCTTAACTAACCTTATGAAAAGAGCATTTTCTCATAAAAAACTAGGTCATTAATGATGTCATCTTTCATACTAAAATGATGTAATTCTATGCTGTTCTCTGAATGCTCCAGGAAAGGTAGCCAATGAATTCCTGATGTCAATAAACTCTTTTTGATCTTTACCTAATCTGAGCTCTCTATAACACTAGGGACTTTACCAACCATTCCTTTCCCCTTGAAATTCCCATTTTCCTGGGCTTCCATGCCTCTACTCTCCTGATTCCCCAATTTTCTCTCTGGTAAGTTTTTCCCAGTCTCCATTGCTGCTTCCCCTCAATTTGCACAACTTCTAAATGTTGGCCTTACCAGACTCTTACCATGGGCACATTCTAATTCCACATTTCTTCTGGGTCATCTCTTTCATATTCATGACTTCAGGTATCTAGATACTATTTCTTCAGGTATCTAGATGCTATTTTACATATAGAATTTTTTATTTTTATTTTTGAGACAGATTCTTGTTCTGTTGCCCAGAGTGCAGTGGCACAATCTCAGCTCACTGCAGCCTCCGCCACCCAGGTTCAAGTGATTCTCATGCCTCAGTCTCCCAAGTAGGGGGGACTACAGGCACAAGCCACCACACCCAGCTAATTTTTGTATTTTTAGTAGAGACAGGGTTTCACCCTGTTGGACAGGCTGGTCTCAAACTCCTGACCTCAAGTGATCCACCCACCTCGGCCTCCCAAAGTGCTGGGATTACAGGGTGATACTATTTCACACATTTCTATCACCAGATGATGTCTTTCTCTCTTGCGTTCTGAACTTACATAGTTAACGTTTACCTGGTCATCTGTACCCAGCTATGTCCTAAGTCCAAAATTTAACTCATTAACGTATCCCCTAACACAATCTCCCCTCCTTGATTCCCTGTTCTGATGACTTCTATTTCTATCTACCCAACCTCCCAAGTCAGATGCCTGAGAGTCATTGTAAACTCCTTTCTCTCCTTGACTCTCCACAACCAATCCCCAAACACTTCCCTTCTCTTTCCTAGATATTTTTCATGTTCTTATCCAAATTGGAAGGCTTATGAAAAAGGGTCACTATTAGTAATAATGCCAAGATAGCCAGTGTAAACCAGTATGATTCTGGGCAAACAGCAAGGTATGATTAGCCTAATGTTGAGAAACAGAAATAATTCATTCCAGAGTGGTTTCAGAAAGCACATTGCTCTCAAAGAACTGAGAGAATTACAGTCTGCTTAGTCTAGGGTGTGTGATGCGGACTTACACAGTGAGAGATGAAGCTGGAAAGGTCATTGCAATACCAGATTCTACAGGTGTAAAATATTTCTCACCTTGAAATTATCCATGAGTGGTAAACAGTACTGGTTGTTTGCTTAGAATTAATTTTCTTTCCTTCCTAGCAAAAGCCATCTCCCATGTAACCATATACTTCAGGAGAAGCTGACCCTACACCCAGCTCTACTAGTGAGTCTAATTTGTCCAAGGGTCTTCTTTTCCCTTTGCTAGAGATTGGCTCATGGGTCAAATGATCCAACTCCAGCCAATGAAACATTAGGGGAGTCTGCTGGAGGATTTCCAAAAAGAGTTTCCTCATTCCAAACAGAAAACCATAAGAAAGGAATGTCATGCCTGTAATTGCTGTAGCTATTTTAATTCCAAGTATGAGGTTGAAACAATCATGGATGGCCAAGTGAAGAGATGGAAAAAGCAGGATTCAGGATAACTTTGTGAGTTGCTAAGTTACCAACCCCTGCCCTACTTCTGGACTTCTGAAATATGAAATGATACTTGCTTTGTTACTTAAGTCAGGATTTTCTGTTACTTATACCCAATGACACTCTGATATGCCATGAAATTTAAGAATGTGAAGTAATGGCCTTGACTTTCACGGAACTGGAAGGAGTGTGACTGCCATGTCACTTACTGTCACTATCACTTGTTTGACAATTACAGCTGCTATTTATCTTACCTTGTGTTGTTGCTTATTTTTCTATGTGATTATGTTGAATATGCATCTAATCTGGAACTTCAAAGAATCAGTTAGAGATAGATCGTACTTCTTTGTAGGCCCATAATCCATTACATAACCCACACATTTTTGTCAATTATTGACTTCCCCCTTATTCTACCCACATAGATTTTTTTGGAAGATGACCAAAATGCTATCTCTATTTGGAGATAATAATTAGTCTCATCTTCATTGGCTTCCTCTTGAATGCGGAGGGAATTATCGGATGAGTACATTGGAACATGGTCGCCATGTGGCCTGCTGCCCCCATGTGCCACTTGGAGACCAGCCTAGCATGGAAATGACCAGATGTTGGAAGCTGAGCTACTGGTGAGTAAAATAAATAAGTTAGCTGTACCACTTCCCATCTGCATGGACAGCTTCTGCATTGCGAAACTACGGGTGCATGTCATTTCACATGGCAGCAGTTAATCTCTTAACCCCTTCCTAAACTTGGCATTGGAAAGCCCTAGATGGCCAATTAGGCTGTGTGGGTATATGTACACCAGTGCCCATCTGCCACAGGAATTGGAATCAGTGGCTCAACTCAAGTCAGTACCCAGATACACAGATGCTCTGGGATCTGAGGAAGTGACTTGTAGAAAATGAAAAATGACCAGGGAAAGGCAATATGAAGGGAAGTAGAGGAGCTTATTAGGCAGCTCTGGACAAGCAGAGAAAAGTGATGGTTCAACATGTAGGGTGTGCCAGAAATGGGCTTGTTTCACTGGTTATTTGAACACAGAAGCAGGGCTTTCTGTCTCTCTCTCTCTCTCTCTCTTTCTCTCCATTCATTAATTATTTTTCTGAGTAGACTAATAATATACGCTTTTTGTGAAACATTTGAGAAATGGAAGAAAGTATAAGAAAAAAATAAAAATCACCCATACATGTATCTCCTAATATTTCATTATATCTGTACAGGCCCATTTCTTTCTAGTTTTGTGATCATTTATTCGGTCAACATTTCCACAAATATTTAATGCATTTTGTATGTGTCAGGCACCATACCAGGCACTAAGAATATAGTTGTGATCAATAATTGGCATAATTCCTTATAGAACTTCGGGTCTAGCAGAAGTGACATATAAACACACAACTGCATTAAGAATTATTTAATCTCAAATTTGACAAGCTCCGCAAAGAACAAGCACTAAGTCTTTGGGAAGAATGGGGCATCCTAACCTAGCCTGGATGTAGGGAGTGCACCTAAAAGAGAAACTCTGAAGCTGAGACTAGACTAGTGAGAAACTGCTGGCCAGGGGTGAATGTGTTGGTCCTAGAGGGATAGAGTAGGGGCAGGCTGGGAATAGAAAGGAAAATTGCCGATGGAGGGAACAGCTTGCCTGAGGTCCTGATGAGGAGACAATGACTAGATGGGGGTGAAATGGCTTTGTGGAAATTAGAAAGAAAAATAGGAGCCAGATCCTACAAGACAAGTGTTGACAAACAATAGCCCAGGGGCCAAATCTAGCACCCCACCTATTTTTGTGAATAAAGTTTTATTGGAACAGAGCCACACCCACTCATTTATATAATGTCTGTAGTTGTTTTCACACCACACTGGCAGGGATGAATAGTTGTTACAGAGACTGCAGGGTCCATAATGCTTAAAATATTTACTATCTGGCCCTTTCCAGAAAACTTTGCTGACCCCTGCTATGGGGTTTTGTGGCGGGGCGTATGGTGGAATTCTTTTATCACAAGTACAATGGAAAGGCTTTGAGAGGAAAGCAAGGAAGACATCATCAGATTTTTCTTTTAAAAGAACTCTAGCTACAGAAGCATGTAGAGATTAGAACTGGGGACTCTGGGTGGATATTGGGCACCTAAGAGTATCCAGGAGACAGATGTTGATGGTTTGGACTCAGGATGTGCCAAGTGGACACAGGAAAAAAGAAACAGATTTGAGATCTCTTTAGCATTTGTATTGGACAGGACTTGATGGCTGATTGGGAGGGGAAGTAAGGATAGAGAGGTGTTTAGGAACACCCAGGTTTCTGCCTGGTGCACCTGCATGGATGAGGGTGTCATCAACCAAATGGGAAGCCATGGAGGAGAAGCAAGATTGAGAGGGAAAGTCAGGAGCTTTTAGCGCCTGTCTAATGTAATCACAATCGGTAATATGATAAATCCCCTATTAATGGACATGTAGATTGTTCCTATTATTTTTCTTTTCAAAATAATGCTGCGATGCAGCAAAAGGAACAGTCAGCAGAGTAGACAGACAACCCACAGAGTGAGAGAAATATTCACAATCTATACATCTGACAGAGAACTAATATCCAGAATCTACAACGAACTCAAACAAATCAGTAAGAAAAAATAAACAATCCCATCAAAAAGTGGACTAAGCACATGAATAGACAATCCTCAAAAGAAGATATACAAATGGCCAAAAAAATATGAAAAAAATGCTCAAAATCACTGATGATCAGGGAAATGCAAATCAAAACCACAATGCAATACCACCTTACTCCTGCAAGAATAACCATAATAAAAAATCCAATAAAACAGTAGATGTTGGAGTGGAGGCGGTGAACAGGGAACACTTCTACACTGCTGGTGGAAATGTGAACTAGCACAGCCAGTATGGAAAACACTGTGGAGATTCCTTAAAGAACTAAAAGTAGAACTACCGTTTGATCTAGAAATCCCAGTACTGGGTATCTACTCAGAGGAAAAGAAGTCGTTATTCAAAAAAGACACTTGCACAGGCTTGTTTATAGTGGCACAATTCACAATAGCAAAATCGTGGAAGCAACCCACATGCCCATCAGTCAATGAGTGGATAAAGAAACTGTGGGGTGTGTGTGTGTATATATATAAAGAAAAACTAAAAGAAAAACTCTGAAGCTGAGACTAGACTATACACACACACACACACACATATATATATAAACATATATATACATATATACACAATGGAATACTATGCAGCCATAAAAAGAAATGAATTGACAGCATTTGCAGTGACCTGGATGAGATTGGAGACTATTATTCTAAGCGAAGTAACTCAGGAATGGCAAAGCAAACATCGTATGTTCTCACTGATATGTGGGAGCTAAGCTCTGAGGATGCAAAGGCATAAGAATGATACAATGGACTTTGGGGACTTGCGGGAAAGGGTGGGAGGGGAGCAAGAGACAAAAGACTACAAATATGGTGCCGTGTATACTGCTGTGGTGATGGGTGCACCAAGATCTCACAAATCGCCACTAAAGAACTTACTCATGTAACTAAATACCACCTGTACCCCAGTAACTTATGGAAAAATAAAATAAAATAAAAATAATGCTATGATGAATTCATTTGTGCATATATCTCATTGTTTCCTTAGACTGCAATCCTAAAAGCAGAATGGCTGGATAAAAGACAGCTCACATTTTTAATCTCTTTGATCCATATTGCTAAATTGTCCTCCACAATGTTATTTCAATTTATACTCGCACCAGTGTGTGCTGCTACAGCCATTTTTTGTTCAATAGGCACCAAATTGCCCTAGGGTTGGGTGTCAGGATCTGTCCTATGTCTTTAAAACAAAACAAAACAAAAAAACTCTATTGCTTCCAGCTCAAGTTATTAATGCTTGAAAGATATTCCATGTTTGAAGGGATTTTTGTGGTACTGGCCTATAAGTTGACCTTTCTGAGATGAATAAAAAACATTCTTTAAAACTGTGGTTGACATCCAAGGTATAAATTCTGGCACAAGAACTTTTCGAGTTCCATCTCTCCTTGGTGTGATAAAAGGTAACTTACAACCCAAGTCACATTAAGCCCCTAATATATGTGAGCTGGTGTTTCAGGCCACATCTTCTCTGTCTCCAAAGAGGACTTTGTTTTTTGTGGCACACCCATCACCTGCCAACTCCACAACCATACTCCACACTCCACAGTTGCAGCTGCCACCTAGTAGCAGCCAGACTCATAAAGCCTTTTGGCACGAGGCATAGGTTTGCAGCATCAGGTAAGCCTTCTGGGGTGACCATGTAGGGAAAGGGAGGTGTGATGTTGAAGCCAGGCAGCCTTGGATATGAATCCCAGTTCTATCTATTACTTGTTTTCTATCTTGTTAGGTCATGTAACTGCTCTGCCTTCACTTTCTTGTCTGTAAAATCGGAGTTTTTTATAGCTAGCTCAGAAATTGTTGGGAAGAGTAGTGGCAAGGCCCAGCAGATGCTCAAAAGTGAAGCTGGGGAGTGGGAAAGGATCTGTGGAATTTGGGGGCCTTCTGCCCTCTGCACTTCAGCCCCCTTCAAGCACTTCAGACTTTAGGGTCTCAGAGTTAATCACAGCTTAATACACCAAATTAATCACAGTTCTTTTTTAAGAAGGAAGAAATAATGAGTGAGTTTAATTTTCCAATCCTGCTTTAGGCAGTCAGCTCTCAAGTAGAGGAAGATAATCATGGGTAAGGCGTGCTGCAGGGCCTGTCTTCGGCAGATGTCTTTCTCACTAGCTGAATGTTCCACCTGAAACTTCCAGCATGTATCTTGTTGTCTCCAAGATGCCCTTGTTAAAATACAGATATCTTCAAGGTAAGCTGTTAGATGTTAGCACAGACTCTGGAGTTAGATGAACTGGGGATAAATTCCCGCTTCCCCACTTGTTAGCTATGTGACTTTGGAAACGTTACTTCACATCTCTGTGTCTCAGTTCCTTCATCTGTACAATGGAAATAATAATCTTGTTAAGGGAAGAGTAGATGAGATAACGTCTGGGACATTATAAGTGCTCAATTAAAGTTAGCTATTGTTAGTAGCTATTGCTAAACCCTGAGAAGAAGAGTTAGGTGGTGATACGAGTCCACCAAGAATATACTTAAGTTTCTCCTTCATCTGGGTGAGTTTCCATAGGCTTTGCAAAATAGGTGCTATTTCACAGACGAGGACAACTAAATCTCAGAGAAATTAACTGGTTCTGAGTCACATAGCTTCATCAGGATGCCCTGAAGAAACAGGATATAATGCACACCCTCCTTTAGCTGTGCCCCCAATAACCCTCCTGAATAACTTCTGGCTTCCTAAGAGAGGACTAATGGTTGTAGCCCCTGGAATCCACCTACACACTCTCCCTGAGATAGTCTGTAGTGGACAGCTCCCAAATGTTTTCCAGTTTGAGGAAAGACAGCTTGAAGAGCAACTTGCAAAAGCAAGGTCAGATACCAAGCCCAGAGGCCGTACGGATGTCACACCTCAGTTCTTATGGTGATGACTTGGCATTTAGAGATGAAAAAATCATCTCCACGACAACGTAGGTGATTTATTTACAGATGATTAATCCCATTGTATACTACTGCCAAATCCACTTCTGGCTTCACGCCTGGTGACATGGGGAAAATACCACGGCTTCCTTGTCTTGGGTACATTTCCATCTGCTGGGCATTCTCTGGGTTCCTGGGGGAGGTGAGTCAACAGTCTGTCAATACTATGGATTTAGTGTCTTGATGTGGGTTCTAATGAGAGAGTTTTTATAATGTTTCACACACTCCCACTCCTGCCGGCCACAGTGGTAATATCAAACCCAGAGACCAGGAACAGAGGAACTTGCTTTCTTCCAGCTTTAGATCTTCCACCTAATATGATCAGAGAATTCTTATTTCATTTAATATGTCTTTCATGAGTGCCTGTTCTGCACCAGATACTGTCCCAGAATAGAAGAAAGCATACTTCCAGAAAATTTGCTATGATCATGAAGAAACTGAACTCAGACAATAATAATTATAATAATATCTCCTATTTATCAAGCATTTACTGTGTGCCAGTTGCTGTACCAGGAACATCACAGTTTATCCTCCCCAAAGCCCTTGGCTGCAGGTCCTATGGTATCCCTATTTTTCTCTTAATGAAGATAAAACACAGAGAGGTTAAGAAGCTTTCCCAGGATGGCACAGCTGGGAAAGTGGTGGAGTTGATTTTACCCAAATACAGTGAATTCTCCTTATCTGTGAAGGTTATGTTCTATAAAGTGGCTGTGAGCACCGAATTAGCAAATACTAAACAGTTGCTCCTACAGGAAATACAGGGTGAGATTCCTTTGAGCCTCTGATCAATATTTAACCTTGTTTTAATGATGTTTTGTTTAAAGATATCTTATTCAATATACACGTTTGATTCATTAACATCGAACTTATAGCAACAGCACTGTGACCCACGCCCAAATGATACTTCCCTTATGCATACATTTTGTCTGTAAGGCACACAGCAGCCTTCTACTTAGGATCACTTTAGCACTATGCTTTGGGACCATTTGAAACAGCAAAATCACCATCATAAAGCATAAAAATGGGAAAAAATGGGACACTAAATAGACCACAAAAGAGATACTTGTTCTCAGACTGAGAGCTGAAATGAAAAAGCAGAGTATCACTTTGTTGTCCCACCTCAGCTAGGAATGCTTGTGTTGAGTGTTGAGTGACTCAAGTTTTTTGCTGCTGTAAGAATACCTGCAAGTGACCACAAATGTGCCCTGAGTATTGATTTTAAAGTTACAAATAAATTTTAGCATGTAGAGAAATTCCATTCATAAGGAGGATTGGGTATAATCTTATTCCAGAGCATGTTTTTACTGTTCTTCACACTTTATGCTGCTGTGGTCAGCAGCCTCTAAGATGGCCTTCAGGGATCCCCACCTCCTGGTCTTCATGCCCTTGGTAACACCCTTGGGAATGCCAATCCCCTTGAGTATGTGCTAGACCTAGTGACTGACTTCTAATAAATAGAATGTGGTATAAGGTCATAGGATATCACTGTCAAGTTCAATTACAAAAAAAACTATAGCTTCCATCTTGAACGTTCTTTCTCTTTTATTAGTTTTCTGGGAAGTTTGCTGCCATGTTTTGAACTGCTCTATGGAGAATGCAACATGGCTAGGAATATGAGAGAGCCAACAGGACAATGAGGCCCTCAATACAGCAAGAAACCAAATCCTGCCAACAACCATGTGAGTAAATAGATCCTCCCCCAGTCAAGACTTCGAGTGAAATTGCTGCCCTGACCAATACATTAGTTGTAGCCTTGTCAGAAACCTTAGAACCAGAGGCAGTGAACTAAGCCATGCATAGATTCTTGGCCCAAAGAAACTGTAAAATAGTAAGTTTTTGTTTTAAGTCACTAAGTTTTAGGGTAATTTGTTACAAAGCAAAAGATAACTAGCACAACTGCCTTCTCACATGCTACATTTATTAGATTGCATGGCATTATGAGCTAGATTCTTTACATGACCTACTGCATCTGATCCTCACGATGACCTGGTAAATTACTGATATTATTCTCATTTTGTAGATAAGGCAACTGTCCATCAGAAAGGTTGAGTAACTTGACCAAGGTAACACAGCTAAAAGTAAATCAGGTTTTTGACCACAGATTTGATCAACCCCCAAACTCTCAAGCTAGACTTGAATTGCACAATACCATTGAGCCGGGATCAGAATGCATTCCTCTTGATTTCAAGGTCAATTTTTTTTTCCTGTTTCTCACTTAAAAACACAAACCTTCAAGTGAAAGAAAGATTACATGAGATGGAAAGGTTCAGGTGGCCATAATGATATTCAGTCTCTGCCACTACTTCTTCCTAATCCTCATCTGCAGAAGAAGCCCTTTGAGCAGGATTGTGCAAATGTTATCTCTTACAAAGTCACCCCACCTGGAATCTAATTGTATTAATCTTCTCAGGTTGTCATAACAGAATACCAGAGGTTGGGTGGCTTAAACAACAGAAATTTGTTTTCTCACAGTTCTGGAGGCTGAAAGTCTGAGATCAAGGTTCAGCATGTTCAGTTTCTGCTGTGGCCCCTCTTCCTGAGGTGTAGATGGTCACCTTCTCCCTTTGTTCTGCCATGGCTCTCACAGAGAGAGAAGGCTCTCTAGTGCATCCTGTTCTTGTAATTCCATCAGATTAGGACACCACCCTTATAACCTCATTTAACCTTACCTCCCTAAAAGTCCTGTCTCCAAATACCACCACATTAGGGGTTAGGGCTTCGAGATAGGAATTTTGCCGGGGGGCTCGTAGGGGACATAATTCAGTTTGTAATATAAATCAACATTCATTTATTGGCCACTAGGTCCAAAACCAGGTAGAGATTAAGGATGCCACTCCCAGTGTATAAGCCTGAAACTTGATGTGGAAAGGGACCAAGAGATATCCAGTAATCAACTTCTTACCTCTCTAGTCCTTGATTTCTGACAGACACACTGAGACAGATAACCCCTGCAGTGGAGGCCTAAACTTAGGCTATGTGTAGCATTAGTAAATGGCTCAAACAACTCCAAACTCCTCATTTTACAAATGAGGATCTTGAAGCTCAGAAAGACAAAATGACTTGCCCAGGGTTGCAGAGCTGGGTAGTGGCAAGGCCAGGCTTGGGTTTAAGCGTAGTGGCTTTCACCTTCCCCTTGGCCAGGCTAGAAGATGGGTGTCCTGAGAAACCCTCAGAAGGAGAACACTGGACAAATCCTTGAAGTCTCCTGGGCACGTGGGGGTTGTGATGGAGGGGTGTATTGTGAGTGTGGGTGTGTGTATGCAGAGTGTTGCTGGGCAGCACAAGACAGCATAGCTGGCACCTTTGTCTTCCTCATGATTCCGTTTCTTCTCTTGGGCCCCTCTTCCTGTGTAAAATAAAAGTCCCTCTTGGCAGTTCACTAAGAGTACGGATTGACAGACTTTTTTTTTTGTTTTGAAAAGGACCGACTAATAAATATTTTAGGCTCTGTAGGCCAGACGATCTCTCTTGCAACTCAACCCGGCCATTGTAGCTTAAGAGTAGCCATAGACCATATATAATCAAATAGGTGTGGCTGTGTGCTAACAAAACTTTATTTACAAACAGATAGCAGCTGGATTTGTTGTAAGGGATATATTTTGTGGAGCTGCTGAAGCTGGGGTGCTTTCTTCGTCCCTCACAAACATCCTCACGTGAACTTACTCATCCCTTTTCTTACCTTATTTTGCCAAGTTCTCAGATTTTGAAGACCAGGACTCCTCATGAATCTGTCAGCCCCCCTCAGCCCAGCTCTGGGCCTCTCTGTCACCACCACTGCCACCTTGTCATTATCCTATTTGATGCCAGTCACTGGACTAACAGGCTTTATCACATTTAATTCCTTCAACACCACCAAGAGGTAAGTATCACTCCACATCTAACACGACTTGCCTGAGGCTTAAATAACTAAGTAACTTGTCCAAGGTTGTTGTAAATACTAAGTGCAGATTTTGACCTTTTTTTTTTTTTAATTTGTAAATCCCAAGCTCTTAATAAATTCTCTACGAACTCCTAAATGGATGGTTTTAAACTAGCACAGTGAGAAAAATCATCAAAGTGAAAAGAATATAGAGTAACAAGTTGAATTGTTTAATCTCAATTGTAGGCCTAGAGATCTAGAGCAGTGATCACCAGGCCAGGGATCAAATGAAGGTGAGCATCAGAATCTCCTGGGGAGATTGTGAATATGCACATTCCTGGACCCCGCTCTCAGAGATTCTAATTTCTTAAACACAGGAAGAGACCTAGGAATCTGTACTTAAGACAGCATCCCGGATTCTAGGACCAGTGAGAGACACACAACTTCTGAGGTCCTACTGAAAAAATGCTGTCATCAGACTCGATGTAGCTAAGATGCTTTGGGGCATCTACTTCTGCATCTCCAGTCTTCTGGATGACTCAGCAGCAGGGCAGCTCTTGCTGTGATTCAGCACTAATGACCTAACGTTATGCTCCTTAGAAAGCATAACTGCTCTACTCTAAGTACAGCCCCAGGAGAATGAGAGCTCTGGTTTTCTTTTCTCTTCTCTTCTCCTCTTTTCTTTCTCAATTATTGGCATGTCTATGCATACCAAATGAGTGAATTTTGTCAAAAACTTTTAATATCTTTAATGTGGGCCTTTGAAGCCCCCCCAGGACTTTGGGGAAGAGAGAAAGGGCTCATTTCAATTTGAACCTTCAGTAATCTCACTAATACAAATAAGCAAGGGATGACTACTTAGCACAAACATGGTTGCTATTTATGAGAATGTGGAGGTTAATGCAGATTTTGCATACACTATTTTTTTTTTCTGCTTGGTGATTTAGGCACTCATATCTCTACCCCACCAGCAGCATCTTAGAGGCAGTGAGAACCCTATTTTAGAAGGAGAGTCTGTCCTTTCAAGTTGACAACGTGCTTGCTTTTCGGTTCAAGCGTATTCTCCTGCCTCAGTCTCCCAAGTAGCTGGGACTACAGGTGTGTGCCACTACACCCAACTAATTGTTGTATTTTTAGTAGAGACGAAGTTTCACCATATTGGCCAGGATGGTCTTGATCTCCTGACCTTGTGATCCGCCAACTCAGCCTCTATTCCAAAGATGCTGTGAATGCTACAGGTGTGAGCCACCACACCTGGTCTATTTCTTAATCTGTTAGGAAAACAGAAAACAGCTCAGGAAAAGAAAGAAAACAGAAGTCAAGACATCCCATCTGTGATACAGAATAACCCATGACTTAGAATATTTCATGTAATGACTTCAAACCACAATAAGACTTCAGTACTTCAGAGCACAGCTGTTGGAGTGGCTTCACCATTCACTGGCTCTGTGTCTTTGGGAATCTTCCATAACCCCTGTAAGTCTCAGCCTCCTTGTCTGTAAAATGAAATTAATAATAGTCCTTCCATCATTAGGCTATTGCAAAGATAAAATGAAACAGTATATGTAAAAGTACTTGCATACCTGGCACGTAGTAGGAGCTCAATAACTGTTAGTTTTCCATTCATCAGGTTTTCATTCAAAAAACATTTATGAAGTGCCTGTTAACATGTCAAGCACCATTTTTAGGTACTTATGAAAAAGCAGTGCACAAACAGACAGGAATCCCTACCTTTATGTCTTAACGGGGTCAAACAAGTAAAACACAGCTGATATGAAGTGGTGTTGAGTGCTTTGGAAAAAATGAAGCTGGGCAACAGTTCTGGGTAATGGCAAAGTGGGCAGGGGTCATTTTCCTGCTGCCCCTGAGCTGAATGAGGATTGCCATCTGGGACATAAGGAGTGGTGTGGGAATGTTGAGTGTCATGTAATGATAGAAGAAAACTGGGAAAAGAGGCATAAAGAAATTAGCACTGACCTAATGATGTCAAGGCAAAGAATATTTAGGGGTGAGATGGGAATAGAGGTTTTTCCTGAAACACACAGAATTCTGGTGCCTTCACTTTTTCTCTGCTATTAATTAATGGAAGCTTGGGAAGAAGTGGCTTTATAGATCATGATTATTATCTTTACTATACAAGGCTCCCCAGCTCGCGATCAATTGATGAGATAAAGGGGGCATCTGGAACTCCTGAATTTTTAAGTAAAATTATGTACATATGGGTAAGTATGTGCAAGGAGAAAGTTCATACATTTTATCCCATTCTCAAAGGGACCCAAGACCAAAACAGAGTTAGTTCTGCTTCTCCTTGGTTCATAAGAAGGTGACTACACTGAACAGTGTCAGTTGACACTTCTTGTCCTTGCAAGAGTATGAATGGTGCTCCCTTTCATCCTCCAAGCTGTGGAGATAATTTTAGGGTCTCCTGAGCTGTAAGGCTCCTACCTTACTTCTTTGTTTGATGCATCCCTACATCTCTCAGATGGCCTTCAGCCCTGGGTTGAGAAGAAGGGTCTAGAACACTTTTCAAACAGAATATTGGAACCGCAGGTTGTACAGCTCACTATCTGCCTAGGCTGATGTCCTTGGGTGTTCCTTGACCACAGAGGAGAGGACAGGAGTGGCTCCCCTTTAGGAATCAGGGGTAAGTTTCCAGAGGATTCCTTCCAACATGCTCTTTCCCATAAGTTCACTTTCACACGCTCCCTCATTTCCCAAACTGAAACTGTGACAGTGTGCCAACTTGGCTGTAGGCAGGACAAAGCGAAAAACAAAGCACCCAGACAACCAACAAGATAGATGATGAGAGCCGGGGGCCTCTAACACTGGAGACTTAGGTGGGGAAAATCCTGGATCTTTTTCTACTGGACTAAGCTTGAGGTATGTGTCTGCGTGTCCAAGGGGTTTATTGAAAATGGTGACTGGAAGATCCTTGCCTTCTAGGCACTTAAAATGTCTTAATTTTACTTCCTTATCAGCAAAACGACAGAGGTAAATGGAAAGTAAATGTTAAGCTGCATAAAGAGCCAACAGAATTAAACATAGATAAGTGACCTAATTCTAGCATCCCCACGCCTGACTTTCTGCTTCATTTCTTTTTGGTCTCCTTATGAGGCTACCACTTTCCCTGCACAAGAAAGACTTTGGTTAAAGACTTTGGACTCCTTTGGGTCTTCTGACCTTGGAGCAGCCAAGGAATTCCTTTTTCTCTCTCTTTTATGAACACAGCTCTATTTCCTCTAAGGAAGAAAAAAAGCAAGGAACTGGGAATTGGAGTGTCCGTTGAGAAACATACCCTCTTGGTCATTTTTGGAAGGCACATTGTTTAAGTTTGGAAGTCTAAGGCCATCAGTGGATCATGTTACGTTTGTTTCATGGCTTTGGTATTATAAGTGGAAACCCACTAGTGGTGGGCTTTCCAAATGATTCAAATTTATTATACAATTATTGGACATAACAAGAGATTATCCAATATGAAGCTATCTAATCTGATTAAACCAAACATTTTCTTAAGATATACCTCAACATAGGCACATACACATTCCTTTGGGATAGAAGAGACCACAGCACCCCAATCCTTATACAGGGTATTGTGATGGCTCATGTGGGTGTGGCTTGAAGTTCTGGATGCTCTCTCACTCAGAAGCCACCTAGAACAGTGCTGAGGATGGGATATTGGATGAGGTCCAGAGTTCCCAGTCCGAGACTGCACCTTCAAGCGTCAGGACAGTGGAAGCAAGTGTCATGAAGCTGTGGAAACTCAGGGCTCGTATACTTGGTAAACCCTGCTGGATATGACCAGTGTGCATGCTGGCGCTTCTATTCCCACCCATCAGGCTGTAGACTTCAAGTTTACACAAATCAGGCAATCCTAATATGTTGATCCTGATACTATGCAGTGGCCCTCACTGGGACATCGGCAGCTCTATTGGATTGATACGATAAAGTATTATGGGACTCAGAGTCATAACTGAACATATACACCATACTGTGCAGAGGTCATGGGTCAAATTGAGTCAAAAAATATTTTTTCGCTACTTTTTATATTTTTTGTCCTCACAGTGGGTTTGTTTGCTTGTTTTTGACACTCAGACATTTTAAAACAATGAGATTTCATATGACAATGCAGTTTCTGGTTTTGTGTGTATGTGTGTGTTTTTTTAATCAGAAGATATAGGTTTCCTAGGCCCTCATTATCACACACCAAACAGGAGCAGACATTTGCTTTCCATTTGGCTCCCGTTTCTTCTTGGCACAGTCTTCTGTCCCTGCAGGCATGTCACTCTGCTGCCTTGATTTGGAAGCCTAGATTCTCCTTCAGTCTCAGGTCCAGACTGGTGATGTCCAAGACTCCATTTAAGGAAGGACCTTCCCAATGACCTTCTCTACTGTTTCCAGATGGTAGATCTGCATCTGTGGCTGCTACCTGCAGGACCTGGCACACCACAGAGAGACTGTGATGACAGCCCACGACTCCCTTAAGATGAAGGCATGAGTGTTAGAGCACCCCATGAGTAAAGGGGAAGTGTCTTAGTCCATTGATGCTGTTATAACAAAATACTTTAGACTGGGTAATTTATAAACAACAGAAATTTATTGCTTACAGTTCTGGAGGCTGGGAAGTCCAAGATTAAGACACCAGCACATTCAATGCTTGGGGAGGGTCTGTTCCTCATTGGTGGCACCTTCCATGTGTCCTCACATGATGGAAGGACAAAGCAGCTCTCTGGGGCTTTTCAATAAGGGCACTAATCCCATTCACAAGGACAGAACCCTTGTGACCTAATTACCTCCCAAAGGCCCTGCCTTCTAATATTATCACCTTGGTGATTAGTTTTCACTCTATGAATTTTAGGTGGACACAGCATTCAGAACATGGAAGGAGGGGTAGCCTCGGCTTTTCTTTTCTGTTTTTTTTTTTGGAATGGAGTCTTGCTCTGTCACCCAGGCTGGAGTGCAATGGTGCAATCTTGGCTCACTACAACCTCCGCCTCCCAGGTTCAAGCAATCCTCCAGCCTCAGCCTCTCGAGTAGCTGAGATTACAGGCACCCGCCACCATACCTATCTAATTTTTATAATTTTAGTAGAGACAGGATTTCGCCATGTTGGCCAGGCTGGTCGTGAACTCCTGACCTCAGGTGATCCACCTGCTTCAGCCGGCCTCCCAAAGTGCTGGGATTACAGGTGTGAGCCACTGTGCCTGGCCGCCTCAGCTTTTCTATCTCAAAAGCTTATTGGTAATTTTCTCCCCTAACTTCCTCACTCATAGATGTGAAAACACAAGCCCAGAAAAGTTCCATGGTTGTTCTAAAGTCCCACACCGAGCCAGCAGTAGATCCAGGATGAAGGTTTAGGTCTTCTGATCCTTGGCCCAGATGATTTCCCTGCTCTTTTTCCCTTGCCAGTGTGTTATTCTGGGATGAAGCCATTACTCTGTCTGCCCTCCCAACAGAAGCTTCTTCATTTGTGTTCACTTTCTTTCTCCCTGCTGGTCAGTGGTCTTGAATTTCACAAGTACTGCAAGTGTGAATTGCCTTGGGTTATCTGTTGGTTGGAGTCTATGGCAGTCAATATTTTCTCAGGATGGTGTCTCTCAGCAAGACTTAAGCCAATAAATGGCAAGCAGGCAATCAACAAGGACTTATTAATTCCCCTGATCTTTGTTCAGCACCACAGGCTTTCTGAAGAACTATTACATTTAATTCCTTCTGTAGCAAGTAACAGACCACCTTGTCAAAGTTGCTTAAGCAAAGAAAGAATTTATTGGCCCCAGAATAAAATATCAACTCATGGGAAAGGCAGGGCCACAGCTGGGCCTTGGGAAAACTAAAAGTAGAACTCCAGCAAGAGCAGTATTCTCTGTTTAGATCTCACATCTGCTTTTTACTGTATGTTGGGCTCGTTCTCCATATGATAGAAAAATGTCCGCCAATATTTCCTGACTGTATCCTCTCAACTTTGACCATTGGAAAGAAAATGACTTCCTCATTCTGGATCCTCCAAGCCTATGGAAATTCTCTGATTGGTCTGACCTAATTCAGGTGCCTATCCCTGGACCAATCAACTATGGTGTGGATGGAAGTGGAGGAGATACTCAGGTCAATCAGCTGTGACCTGAGGTGGCCCATGTTGTACTAAGAGGACAGCTTCCACCATAACTATGTGGAAGTGGCATGGGTTGAAGGTGCAGAAGACTGTCTCAGAAAAAAAACAAAAAAGGATGGGAGTCTTAGGAAGACTAAACCTTGCATCCAGTACATCTGCATATAGGATTTTATAATTGAATAGGGAGTTAAGAATTACATATAGAAACAGCAGTGATAAAAGACTGTTGTGTTACTGATTGTGAGATAAAGCAGGGGCTCCTTACAGGGACCTGCTGGATTTCCCCACCCGCTTCAAAGCATGAAAATAAAGAAAGATGAGAGTCCCTTCAAGGGAAATTCTAGGCACCTAGCTTGCCCTGAAACCAGCAATGAAGGAAATGAGTGAATAATCCACTAAGCAAGAAGGTAATAGTAATGTAAACAATAGTCATTCAAGTAAGTTAGAGTCACAGGATGTTTGGTTTCCTATAGAAACAAAAGCTAACATCTTAACATATATTCTTGAGTTGTTTTTCAGAAATCTGGACCCTCCCACCAGATGTAAAATGTTGACTGCTTTCATGTAGATCTCAGAAAATTGGGAGCTGAGGACTTAACTTCAACTGCCATTCTTTGCTCTTTTTTTCTTTTTTTCCCTAAGGAGCCTGTCAGGCCTCTGAGCCTAAGCCAAGCCATCGCATCCCCTGTGACTTGCACGTATACACCCAGATGGCCTGAAGTAACTGAAGAATCACAAAAGAAGTGAAAAGGCCCTGCCCCGCCTTAACCGATGACTTTCCACCACAAAAGAAGTGAAAATGGCCAGTCCTTGCCTTAAGCGATGACATTACCTTGTGAAATTCCTTTTCCTGGCTCATCCCAGCTCAAAAAGCTCCCCCACTGAGTACCTTGTAACTCCCACTGCTGCCTGCAAGAGAACAACCCCCCTTTGACTGTAATTTTCCTTTACCTACCCAAATCCTATAAAACGGCCCCACCCTTATCTCCCTTTGCTCTCTTTTCGGACTCAGCCTGCCTGCCCCCAGGTGATTAAAAAGCTTTATTGCTCACACAAAGCCTGTTTGGTGGTCTCTTCACAGGGACGGGCATGACAGAGCCTGGAGAGAGTCACACCCATAGGCCAAATCTTAACATTCCTTTCTGCTGACCCCAAGTTTTTAGACAAAGGCTTGCTTCCTTAACCAATTGCAAATCAAAGAATCTACCTATGACCTGTAAGCTCTCGCTTCAAGATGAAACCACTACTGCAAAGTTATAACTGAGACAGTGAAAGAGATCTGACTTAACCAACTCCATCTCCCTTCTAACTTGCAAGCTGTCCTTTTTCATTCCTGGGCATAGGCTGAACTAACTTCGGGAGGAATTTGGTTTATAGTTTATAGTTTATAGCAAAGACAATAACAGCCCTTTCCCAAAACAAATCCCCCTCTTGCTTGGGAGCTAGACTGCCTTTGTAAGACTAGCAAATTAGCCAAAAGATTAGAAATTATGGTTTAGCAGTCATGCAGCTGGAGGCTACCAGATTCTGACCCCTCCCAAATTTCTCCTGGGAATAATAACACTATTATAAAGCCTAAGATCAGTGTTTGAGATATTTTGCAGATTCTTCACTCAATGGATCAGCTGGTACCACCCAGATTGATAAACTGGTTCATCTTATCTTCTGGCCCCCACCCAGGAACTCACTCAGTGCAGCTTCGACTACCTATGATTTCATCTCCAACCCAACCGGTCAGCACTCCTGACTTTCTGGCTGCCCCTTGCCCACCAAATTATTCTTAAAAACTCTCATCCCTAAATGTTCAGGATACTGATTTGAGTAATCATAAAACTCCAGCGTCCTGCACAGCCAGCTTTGCATGAATTACTCTTTCTCTATTGCAGTTCCCCTGTCTTGATAAATTGGCTCTGTCGAGGCAGTGGGTAAGGGAACCCATTGGGTGGTTACAAAAATACTCCCCTTTTTGGGCCAAACAAATGTATAACCACTGTGTATCGAGCTATAATTTTCCCTGTAACTTCTACTTGTTTGAAATATGCCCCTACCTTTAAAAACCATTCCTTGTAAGTCAATGGAGAGTTTGTGTCCTAATCATCAGCTGCCTAATTCTTCCTGCTTGAAGCCCTGCAATAAATGCCTCACTTTCTCTTGCAGCAAATCCTGGTGTCATTGTTTGGCTTTTTTGTGCACTAGGCAAGTAGACCCAAGTTCCATTCAGTACTAGCTTTTAGAAATAAGTGTGCAAAATGGGCTGGTATTATCAAGAATGACACCATCTAGTGCTGGCTTTTTCAAATTGAAATAGTGGGATAGAAGAAACTTTAAATAAACATAATTCTTTCTCCAGGAGTTTCAATTTTACACAAAATTGGGGTGAGTTCATTAAAAGCAACACAAAACACAGAAATATAGGGGATAGTACAAAATTTGTATGATGCTTAAAATAAAGGTACAATTTTAAAACTAAAAATTCAAGCTTTTTGGCCAGGCACAGTGGCTCATGCCTTTAATCCCAGCACTTTGGGAGGCTGAGGTGAGCAGATCACCTTAGGTCAGGAGCTTGAGACCAGCCTGGCCAACATGGCAAAACCCTGTCTCTACTGAAAATACAAAAATTAGCCATGCCTGGTGTCATGCTCCTGTAGTCCCAGCTACTCAGGCGGGTGAGGCAGGAGGATTTCTTGAACCCAGGAGGTGGAGGTTGCAGTGAGTTGAGATCACACCACATCACTCCAGCCTGAGTGGCAGAGTGAGGCTGTTTCAACCAACAACAAAAAAAGAAAAATTTAAGCTTTTTGACCTGGGACTCCAGTCTTCTTCTCAATACACTCTACTGCCCTAGTAAAACTAGTGAGGAAGTTTTAAAAGTTTGGAGGGTAACTTGAAGTTCTTGACTATTGCTTATCAAAAGCTATGTGGTCTTTGAATACTTAGCTCCTGTGGGCTAAAAGAATTTGAGGTTAGTGGGGAGGGATGATACAGACTGTGGAAGGGGATTCCTGAACTCCCTCTGGCAATAACATTCTGTGTAGGTTTTGTTTTGTTTACTTTGGAAAGCAGGATTTAAGCAATAGAGCCACCGACTAGATGAGGTTTAATTACTTTATAGTGCTTTTACCTCAGTTCTGGGATCTAAAGATTGTCCTTGTGATTAGCATATTACCTTCAGTACTTTCTAGGAAAATGCTGCTTAAGTAATGCAAATGAGTAGAGCTATTTTGCTAATTAGGGGTAGTAGACTGAAGGACACCAGGCCTCAAATAGGACAATAGAATAAAGAGAGAATGGAAGTAGTTGGAATGAGGTCAGTGAAGTTGGGAGGCCTTTGGTTAGCTGTTGGGTAGCTGCCTGAGGGGCAGTTGAGCCTAAAAAGTAGGTTTGGAAATATGAAGGTGATCTTCTCCCTGGGATAGCTGGCAGTACTGACTTTGCTGGGGAGGCCTCACAATCATGGTAGAAGGCAAGGAGGAGCAAGTCACATCTTAAGTGGATGGTGTCTTAATTTAATTTAATTTAATTTGGGAGAGCTAAATAGTTAAACATGAGGCCAAAGTACATAAGAAAGCGGCAGCCTTTTATTGCAAATATGCACACACT
Source organism: Papio anubis (assembly GCF_008728515.1). Classification (NCBI taxonomy): domain Eukaryota; kingdom Metazoa; phylum Chordata; class Mammalia; order Primates; family Cercopithecidae; genus Papio; species Papio anubis. The sequence continues at coordinate 152,247,314 of NC_044980.1, forward strand.
CTCGGGCGAGGTTCTCCGGTCCTCAGGTATGGGGCCAGGGAAGTCGCACTGGCGCTCTCGGGTGAGGTTCTCCAGTCCACAAGTAGGAGGGGCCGAAGAAGTCACGCCGGCTCCTGCGGCGGCAGACTTTTATGCATTGTTACTGGAAGGGGGAGAGCAGTGGGCGGGATAAGGGCATGATAGGGGCGTCTCCGTAGGCGTGGCTGGGTAAGTTTTGATCTCTTAGGATTGACGTCACCTGGCGCATGCTCGGTTGTCCTGCACTTTCCTGGGCGCGGGAAAGTTGGTGATGAAGGACCCGGAAGCAATCGGGACTGTGCCATCTTGTTCACCTTCCTCCATTTTGTCCCTTCTCCTTCACCCAAACAGATGGCAGCGAGAAAAGAGAGAGCTTGTGCAGGGAAACTCCTGTTTTTAAAACCATCAGATCTCATGAGACCCATTCACTATCATGAGAACAGCATGGAAAAGACCCACCCCCATGATTCAATCATCTCCCACTGGGCCCCTCCCACAACACATGGGAATTATGGGAGCTACAAGATGAGATTTGAGTGGGGACACAGAGCCAAACCACATCAAATATTAAAGATGTTAGCTCTCTTCCCATATTAAACACCAGACAACACACCACTGAGTTGATGTCAACCCCTCAGTAGTGGAATTCTATCTATCTCCTGCCATTTACAGTCAAGCTTCTTGAAGTATCCATACTCGGTTTTCACTTCCTTACCTCCTATTCAGGGATCAACTCAGCAATTCTTTGCCTACTTACATTATTCTGTGGAAACTCCTCTCCCTGAGGTTACTAAAGATATATTTGTCCCCAGGTCCAGTGGATATGTCTTCACCCTTGATCTTACTTAGCCTCTGAGTAGCATTTAACTCCTGAGCTGATACCTTCTAGAAATTCTCTTCTGGTCTCCATGGCACCCCATTCTTCTGGTATTTTGTCCTCCTCAGTCTGTCTCTTTGTGCACCCTTTTTCTTTTACTCATCTCTGTTCTTGCTCCTGTGTCAGGGAGGAAAAACTTTTTCTTATACTCTCTTAGATTCAGTGGCTAGGGCCAGTGAATCAAATTAATAAGGGAGGGATTAACAGAAGGAAAGGTACAATGTTTATTTAATATTTACATGTTCAGGAGTTCACAGAAAAGAAGTGAAACTCAAAAATCAGTTACATTCAGGGGCTTATGTGCCATTTTAACAAAACAAAGGAGGTTTGGGTTTCAAGGGATGACAAATATAGAAAAGTGACTAAGAAATATATGGGGAAACTAATGGAAAAGAAGGGTTGTTTTAGTAAGGTCTAGTTATACACATTTGTTTTGGTGTTGACTCTTCATCTCCAGTGATAAGTATGCCCTTGTCATCCTGGCCTGAGGAGGCACCTTCTCCAAGGGGAAATGTGTGCCCTGTTTTTAGGCCGATAAGGGGAGGGCAGAAAACTTTCCTGCATCTGTTGATTCTCAGTTGCCTTCAGCATAAAATAATCTTTGTGCAAAAGTGGCCTATTTGGGGGGGGGGGGTACATTCTGATTCCTTTCACCTGCATCATCAGTTTTTCTCAATATTGAACCATTCCAATCAGCACACAACTCAACTGCCATTTCTCTCATCTTTAAAGAAATCCTCTCTTGGGTCGAGCACGATGGCTCACGCCTGTAATCCCAGCACTTTGGGAGGCCAAGAGGGGTGGATCACGAGGTCAGGAGATCGAGACCATCCTGGCTAACATGGTGAAACCCCATCTCTACTAAAAAAATATATTTAAAAATTAGCCAGGTGTGGTGGCAGGCACCTGTAGTCACAGCTACTTGGGAGGCTAATGCAGGAGAATGGCGTAAACTGGGAGGCAGAGCTTGCAGTGAGCCGAGATTGCACCAGTGCACTCCAGCCTGGTTGACAGAGCAGGATTCCATCTTAAAAAAAAGTAAAAGAAAGGAAGAAAAGAAAGAAATCTTCTCTTCACCCCTCTCCCCACTTTGGCTTCCCACCATTTCTCTCTTCCCTTTACAGAAAACTGCTGGCAAGAATTATCTACAATGCCCAGGTCCTCTTCTCAATTCTCTCTTGAGCTCTCTCTAGTCATGCCTTTGCTACTGATACTCCACCAAAACAACACATATCAGACTACAACTTGGATCTGCTAAAGGCTTCTCAAACTTAATTTATCCAAAACTGAACCCTCCTGGCCCACACTTATTCCATCCACCATCTTTTCCAGTTCAGGAATAACAATCCCATTCTTCATTTGTTCAGGCCATCACGTTGAAATCCTTATTCTTTCTTTCACACCCCACATTTAGACTCCTCACATTCTGTTGGCTTTGCTATGAACTGAACATTATGTCTCCTTGATCTCACCTAAATGTCTGTGGAAGCCCTAATCCTCAATGTGAAGGTGGGGCCTATGGGAGGTAATCAGGTTTAGATGAAGTTGCAAGGGTGGAGCCCCCGTGACAGGATTGATGCCCTTATAAGTGGAGAAGGAGATTAGAGTGTGTGCTCTCTCTCTCTCTCTCTCTGCTTTGTGAGGATATAGCAAGAAGGCATCCACCTGTAAACTAAGAAGTGGGTCCTCACAAGGAGTCAAATTTGTCAGCTTCTTAATGTTATACTTCTCAGCCTCTAGAACTGTGAAAAATAACTTTTGGTTGTTTAAGTCACCCAGCATGTGGTATTTTTGTTATTGCAGCCTCAGCTAACTAAGACAGCCTTCATCTTCAACTGTTTCTAGACTCGTGTTTCTCCTCACCACTTCCATGATTGCCACCCTAGTACAAGCCACTGACATCTCTCACCTATATTAATACTGTAGCCTCTCTACCTCTGCTCTTGAATTGTTCGGTATCATCTTATCACAGCCAAATGTTGCTGTTAAAATGTAAGTTGAACCAAGTCAGTCCTCAGCTCAGTGCCTTCTAATGGCTCCCATCCCACTCCAAGTAAGGGCCAACTTTCTTTCAGTAATCAGAGTCCTAGGGGATCTGCACTGCTGCCCTCCCCTCCCCCTGTCTCTTAAACCCTTGTTCATTCCTCTCCAGCCACATTGGACTCCTTGCTTTTAGGCATGCTCCTGCTTCAGGGCCCTTGCACTTACTGTTTCCCTTTGCCAGAATGCTTTTCTTCAAAATATCCACAAATCATGCTTCCTTCTCTCCTTCAAGTCTTTGCTCAGCTGTCATCTTCTTGATGGGAACTTCCTTGACCTTGAAATCTAGAATTTCAACTCTCCTTCTCCAAACTTATTATCCACATTCTTGTCTTTTTGTCTTCTTTGAACTCATTAGTGTCTGATGTACTACCTATATTTTATTAGTTATTTGTCTTGATTATTCTCTGTTCTTCCCACTGGAATATAAACTCTAAGAGGGCAGGGATATTTTTGTCTCTTGTTTACTAGTGGATTTCCAGATCTGTTGCATAATAAGCCCTCAATAAATATTTGTGGAATGAGTGTAGTTATTTTAATATCTTGTTTACAGTTTTTGCTGATGTTTTTCTTTTAATTGATTCACTTGATGTATTAGCTAATTTTGCATTGCCATAAAGGAATATCTGAGACTGAATAATTTATAAAGAAAACAGGTTTATTTGGCACACAGTTCTGCAGGCTGTACAAGCATAGCACCAACATCTGCTGATCTCCTGGTAAGGCCTCAAGAAGCTTTTACTCATGGTGGAAGGTGAAATGGGAGCAGGCATGTCAAGTGGCAAGAGAAGGAGCAAGAGAGGAGGAGGTACCAGGCTCTTTAAAGAACCAGCCTGTGCATGAACTAATAGAGTAATAACTCACTCATTACTGCAAGGAGGGCATGAAGCCATTCATGAGGAATCTGCCCCCATGACCCAAACACTTCCCACCTTCAACAATGGAGGTTACATTTCGAAATGAGATTTGGAGGGGACAGATATCCATATTACATTATTCTGCCCCTGGATCCAAAATCTCATGTTCTTCCCACATTACAAAATATAATAATCTTTTCCTGACAGTCCCCCCAAATCTTAACTCATTCCAACATTAACTCATTCCAACATTAACTCAATCAAGTCAGAAGTCCAAAGTTTCATCTGAGACTTAAGGCAAGTTTCTTTCACCTATGTGTCTAAGATCAAAGACAAAGTTATTTACTTTCCAGATACAATGGTGGTACAGGCATTGAATAAAACATTCCCATTCCAAAAGAGAGAAATTGGTTAAAGGAAAGGGGCAACAAGCTCCACAGAAGTCTAAAACCCAGAAGGGCAGACATTACACCTTAAAGCTTCAAAATAATCTTTGACTTTATGTCCCACATCTAGGGCACACTGGTGTGAGGGGTGGGCTCCCCAGGCCTTGGGCAGCTCTGCCTCCATTGCTTTAGTGGGTGCAGTCCATGTGGCTGCTTTCACAGGTTGGAGTTGAGTGCCTGTGGCTTTTGCAAGCTGAGGGTGCACGTTGCCAGTGGTTCTACCATTCTCTGATCTGGACGGCAGCAGCCATGTTCCCACAGCTCCACTGGGCAGTGCCCCAGTGAGCCTCTGTGTGGAGGCTCCAATCCTACTTTCCCCTTGGCACTGCCCTAGTGGAGTATCTCTATAGGGGCTCTGCTTCTGCAGCCGACTTCTGCTTGGGTACCCAAGCTTTCCCATTCATCCTTTGAAATCTAGGTGGAAGCCATCAAGCCTCCTTTGCTCTTGCATTCTGTGTACCTACAGGCTTAACACCATGTGGAAGCCTCCAAGGATTATGACTTGTGCCCTCTGGACCAGTGGCCTGAGCTATGCCTAGAGCCATTTGAACTCTGGCCAGAGCCAGAGTGGCCAGGATGTTGGGATCACTGTCCTGAGGCTGCACAGGGATCAGGATCTTGGGCCTAGCCCCACAAACCATTATTTTCTCTAAGGCCTCTGGGTCTGTAATGGGAAGGGCTGCTTCAAAGATTTCTGAAATGGCTTCAAGGTCTTTCCCCGTTGTCTTGAATATTAGCACCTGGCTCCTTTTTTGTCATCCGAATCTCTCTAGTCTGTGGTTGCTCCACAGCCCACTTGCATTCCTCTCCTGAAAATGCTTTCTCCTTCTCTACCACATGGCCAGGTAGTGAATTTCCTAAGTGGTTATCCTCTGCTTCCCTTTTAATTATAAGTTCTAACTTTAAGTCATTTCTTTGCTCCTACATCTGATCCTAGGTAGTTAGAAGCAGCCTGCCACCTCTTGAATGCTTTTTGTTTAGAAATTTATTCTGTCAGATACCTAAGGTCATCAGTCTTAAGTTCAATCTTTCATAAATTCCTAGGATTCTTTGGTAAAGGATAGTAATGGTAACATTTGCTCAAGTTCCCTATAAGTTTCTCATTTCCATCTGAGATCTCATCAGCCTGGCCTTTATTGTCCATATTTCCATCAGCATTTTGGTCACAACTGCTTAACTAGTTTCTATGAAACTGCAAACTTTCCCTCATCTTCCTTTCTTCTTCTGAGACCTCCAAACTCTTCCAACCTCTGCCCATTACCCAGTTCTAAACCTGCCTCCACATTTTCAGGTATTTTTATAGTAATGCTCTACTCTTTGATACCAATTTTCTGTGTTAGTCTATTTTGTATTGCTATAAAAGAATATCTGAGACTGAATGATTTACAAAGATAATAGATTTATTTGGCTCACAGTTCTTCAGGCTGTACAAGCATAATATTAGCATCTGCTTGGCTTTTGATATGGCCTCAGGAAGCTTTTATTTACGACAGAAAGTGAAAGTGGAACAGGTGTGTCACATGTCATGAGATGAAGCAAGAAAGAGAGGAGGAGATGCTAGTTTCTTAAAACAACCATCACTCTCATGAACTAGTAGAATGAGGACAAACTCATTACTTCAAAGAGGGCATGAAGCCATTCATGAGGGATCCACCACCATGACCCAAACCCTTCCTATTAGGCCCACCTCCAATAATGGGGATCACATTTCAACATGAAATTTGAATGGGAAAAATATCCAAACCATATCACTTTATAGGCTCAAATTAATTTCCTTATAAGGAAGTTTTATGTCACTGTTATTAATGGAAAAAGCAGTACAATTTGCCATATATGAAAAATACAGCTCAAAACATTTAAAATAAATACATAGCCATGAAATAAAAGTATACTTCTATATAATCTAAACTCAATTTAGCACCAATGGTATTGAAATGACATTTTGGGAAACATTTCCGTAGATGCCCATTTCTTGGGATTCTGCCCTACATCATCTTTTCATATGCTTTCCAAGGGTGAACTCATCAACAGCCAATGATCTCAATTTCTGCCTTGTTCCAACAACAATTCTCTGATAACAACTGGGTGTCTTGCAATTTAATTCAATTCTGACACTAACTACCCAGAGTTAGTGCAGACCCCATAAGTAAAGAACAACATCCTTCACAAGATTGCCCCCACTTCAGACACTAAACATCAGTATCAGTCAGTCACTGACTGACCAGCTACAAATTCAGGGGTTTCTATGACTCCCTCAGGTTCAGTAATTTGCTAGAACAGCTCATAAACTCTCTGAAAGTGCTATTCGCATCATTACAGTTTTATTGTAAAGGATACAATCCAGGAACAGCTAAACAGGAGAGGCATATAAGACAAGGTCTTGGGAGGGGTAACGACCCTGAGCTTCTCTGCCCTCTTCTCTAGGAATCCAGGCATATTTATCTCTCAGCACATCAGTTGTTCACCAACCAGGAAGCTCCTTTGAGCCTTGGTTTCCAGAGCTTTTACTGGGGCTTCATTATGGTTGATTGATCAGATCACTGATGACTGATCAAATAATGATTGATTAAATCACTGGCCATGTTGTCGAGCTCAGTCTCCAGCCCCACTTCTCTCACTGGACATTATTGGGCTGGCAGCCTAAAGTTCTACCACTCTAATCATGGGATTGGTCTTTCTGGTGACCAGCCCCCATCCTAAAGCTATTTAGGAACCCAGCATGAGTCATCCCATGAGCATAACAAAGACATTGTTATTACTCAAGGTTTCAAAATCTTTGCACCAAGAACTGGGATAAAGACCAGATATGTTCTTTATTATATCACATATATATATGGATGAATCACAAATTTATATTTCAGCTCCTACCTCTCATCTGAAATTGAGACTTTCAAATACAACTGCCACCTGGGTGTCTTTTTCAGGATGTACCACTTGCATCTCCAAGCCATCAGTATTCATAAATAAATCCCCATACCCACCCCATCACCCTAACCAAAACATACACTCTCTTTCTCCTATATTTCTTCTTAGTAAATGTCATCATAACACCATTCTCCCAGCTACCTAAATCTGAACCTGGGTTTTGCCCTTGTTTTTTCTTAATCACATTGAGTTTCCTCCTTTTTGAAAGTTTCTCTTGCTTCCCCTTCTCTTTCTAGTTATTGTTTTGATCTTAGCGTAAAAGTCATGCTGTGCAGGAAGCCTTTGCTCGTCTCCCAGGATGGGTCAGGTGCTCCTGCACTTCCATAATCATGGATGTGATAATTTCCTGTTTGTCTCTCTTGCCCAGTAGCTTGGTGAGGGCAGTAGTTGAGTCTATCTTATTCACTTTCATACCCTTGTACCTGGCACATAGTTGACACTCAATAAATAATTACCCAGCAAATGGATAACATGATACAAAGTTGGAACATTTCAAAATAAGACTTTTCTTGTAGATAACTACTTTCTATACCAGTAATTTATCAACATTCCAATAGAGGATGACTTGGCATAATCTTATTTTGAGAATTAAATAATTTGTGTTTGTTCATAATAACTGACATATAAGTGTATTTATTCATGCATTTGTTCTTTGAATATTTATTGAATATCTACTAATGTGAGAAGCAGTGCCCTGGTCCTTGGGGCTGGAAATGGGTGTAAACCTAGTCACAGTCTACTGAAGAATTATATATTTATACAAGCACAATTGCAATAAAATATCATGGGTCCTGTAAAAAATGGATGAGCAACATATTGTAGGAAATATTCAGTGTGATTACATTGAATTATTGCTCTCAGCTCTTTATTCCTTTCTACAAAGGATTATACACTCACAACCTCTGCCATATACTTTCTAGTGCCTGTCACAATAGTAACCAGAGTGTACATACCTGCCCCTACTTACCTGGGCTTGGCTATGTGACTTTTGTTGTCCAATGAATACAGGCAGAAGTAAAATGAAAATGCACCAATTCTGAGCAGATACTTTAAGAGACAAGTTTCTGTCAAACTTTTTACCTTTGAGTGAGGCTTATGTTCCCAGTAACCATTACTCTTTCAGCCTGAGTCCTGGAATAAGGACATATGGAGCAGGCATAAACCCAAACCACAGATTGGAGTCTAGCTTAGCCCAGCTGAGCAAAGCCAATTCACAGGCAGCCTATATCCCTATCAACATTAAATTGAAATTTTTTTTGTTAGTTATTGAGGTTTGGGAGGAGGGCTGTTGCTACATAGAATTATTACAGCAGAAATCTGGTAATACACTCAGTATCCATCAATCTACCAGTGGAGTATGAGACACGAGACATAAGTAAAAGGCTACATGGCTGTGCTCTTTCCTAGGACACAATGCTCCCAGTTCTCTGATGGTTGTAGACATTTAGTTAAAAAAAAAAAAAAAAAAAAAAAAAAAAAGCCAATACAATGAGCTCAGTGGTTTGTTCCATATGATGTGAAACTTAAAACTTCAGATGTGGCAAGAAATAAACATGGGGCTCCCTAAAAAATCTGACATAGCTGAGCACAGAGGCTCACGCCTGTAATCCTAACACTTTGGGTGGCCAATATGGGAGGATCATATGAGGCCAGGAATTCAAGATGAGCCTAGACAACATAGTGAGACCCTATCTCCACCAAAAATAAAAATAAAAAAAATAACCAGCTAGAACTAGTGGCTTGCACCTGTAGTCCCAGCTACTCCAGAGGCTGAGGTGGGAGGAACACTTGAGCCCAGGAGTTCAAAGCTGCAGTGAGCTATGATGGTGTCACTGTACTCCAGCCTGGGTGACAGGGCAAGACTTTGTCTAAAAACATGTATATATATCCTGGCCTATTTATAGCTGAAAAAGCTACCTTAGATTTATTGGCATTTCTCCAACAGCTTATTTTCAGAGTGCAAGCTAGATGTAGTGGCAATGACCAATTAGGGCATACAGTTTTAACTGTACAGAACATTAAACTTCTGATACAACCACTGTATAATTGTCATCTCTTAAATAAGAAAAGTTGATTTTCCAAAGCAAAGAAACACACTGCTACTTGTAAGGGTGGTTGGTTTCTCAGTGTGAGTTTGCTTTTGTCAACCATTTGTAGTTGTGAACTGGTGTATAATTTATTTTCATTTTGCATTAATAATGAGAAGTAAAAGTAATCAAACAGTATAAAAGAAACTCTCTAACTCCTAAACTCTTTTTCTCCACTTCAACAATATTTTATTTGTTTTAAATGAGAAGTGGTCAGGCACAGTGATTAGGAAAAAATCACTGTGAATTAGACTTCTTTGAATTAGACTTTGAACCTAGGCACCATCAAGAATAGTGTAAAAATGATCTGAGCACTCAGCCTCAGTCTTTTCATTTGTGAAATGAGGATCATATGGTGCTTATCTTTAGGGCTATGAGGAGTCAATGAAACAATCTTGTGAGGCCTCAGCACCGTGTCTAACAGATAATAAGCAGTCAATAAATGACAGAAATTATTACAGGACAAATTTTGTCCAACTTTTCTTAGGAAAGCAGCTGTTTATTATAGAAAAACAGCCTGAGTCGTGGCATTTGCTTTGACCTTTACTATGGAAAAAAACAAAAAAACAAAGCCTCAGGACCCAAATCATGATTAATTTATATGCTATGTTTATGAACAGCTAAGCTTTTTCTACTTTGGTTCTCTGAGAGGAATAAGGGTCAAAGACACAGAAAATTTGAACTCACCACAAAACAAATACTTCCTAAACTGTAATTTGGCTGAGGTACAATAGACTGGACTCTCTGGTAATGAACTGTGGGCAAGTTTCCAGGCAAACATGTTGTGCACTTGGATTCTTCCATGCATACTATGCTGGAGTGACAGCAACTATGCTGTGGAGTGGCCATGGTCAAATGTTCCCCCAGTGTATTTGCCAGGAAGATAAGAACATTCCAGCAGCCTGTGTGTTGCCCAAATAGCAGGTCACCTCATTCTCAGATCTTCTTATTTCCTGATTGCAGAGAATACCAGTGTGGACAGCCTTGAGTTTACAGAATATATGGTGGCCGAGCAAAGTTAACTATCTTTGGAAACTGCGAATTGATATTGGTAATAATGGTTTTGATATACAAGAAATAATTTGTTGTAAGACATATTTGGCTGTTTATCTTGAAAGATCCTGCAAAGTGTGTGTGTGTGTGTGCGCGCACACACACACGCATGGGTGCATGGGCAGGTAATCTGTTTAAATTGAACAAGCAATTGTAACTTCAAATTATATGAATCAGCCATTTGAAGTATGTCTCAAATGCCTCCCCTGGAGAAATAGAAGACTTTTTCCCACTTCCAGGCATTCTGTTTCCTAGTCCTTTTACTTTCACTCAGACATTTCAGAAATCACTGGACTCAGAGGTGAAGCTAGGGGAATTTACAATTTTATTTTTTGTAATACAGAGCTTGAAACTTGCTCCCATTCAAAAAATACATACACAGTCTTAAGTTCACTTAGAAAGAAGCCATTAATTTAAGTATAATCCTATAGCAAAGATCAATATGACTCACATGAAGAATTAAGGATGGGCCACATAGTAAAAATCCACTTTATTTTTTAGAAAGAAAATATAAGATATTTTGCTTCTCTGAGGAAAATAAAAAGGATAGGGACTATATACCATTATTCAATACATAAAATAAATTTTAAAAATACAGCCAGAAAGCATACATTGTAGAAGGGAACTGAGACAGAGAGAGTAAAGAGAAGAAAAAAGAAGAAAGAGAAAATGAAAGAAAGAGGCATAGGGGGAAAGAGTGAAAATAAAAATATGTGCCAGATACAGACAAATGCATAAACATATACCAGACAATTTTCAGAGGGGAGAATTACTATTTCTCCTGTTACATTTTCTAACTCTAGGCCCAAAACAGGACTTTTAGTTTGGGGCACATGCTCTTTGGTCTGATGAAATTTATCTATACTTCTTTCTATTATTTTTAGTAGTGTCTTATATAGAGATTATTATAATATTTGTTCTTTAATGTATCACAGTCCACCTTGAATTATCATGCCAATCCATGAACAATGTTAGAACCTTGCTACGATATGATTTCATTTACCCACCCCCTCCACCTTTTGTGCTATTTGTCATATGTTTTACTTCTAATATATCATAAACCAGAGAATATATTATCTATGCTTATAATAGCCAATAGTCTTATGAAGAAAATTTTTAAAATCTCCTTTCATATTTATGTACACATTTTTTTTTCCTTTCAAGTGTTTTTCATTTCTACCTACAGATATAGACATATTTGCATCATTCTCCCTTCAGCCTGGAGAATTTTTCTTAATACATATTTTTACAGTGCAGGTCTGCTGATTATAAATTCTCTCAGTTTTTAATTTTCTGAAAATATCTTTATCTGGCCTTCATTTTTGAAGGGCATTTTCACTAGATTTTAGGTTGATAGAGTTTTTTTTTTCTTTCAGTACATGAAAAATGATGTTTCATCATTTCTAAATGAGAAGTCAGTTGCAATTCTTATTGTTGTTTCTATAAATGTAATGATTAAGGTTTTCTATTTACATGCAGAAGAATGAAACTACACCCTCAACTCCGGCATATACAAAAATTAACCCATGGTGGGTAAAAAATTTAAATATAAGAACTCAAACTATACAAATCATAGAAGAAAACCTAGGAGGTACTCTTCTGGACATAGCCTAGGCAAAGAATTCATGAATAAGTCCTCAAAGGCAATTGCAACAAGGACAAAAATTGACAAGTAGGACCTAATTAAACTAAAGAACTTCTGCACAGAAAAAGACAGTGTCAACAAAGTAAACAGACAACCTACAGAATGGGAGAAAAAATTTGAAAACTGTGCATCTGACAAAGGACTAATATCCAGAATGTATAAGGAACTTAAATCAATAAGAAAAAAAAAACAACAAAAAACGAATAACCCCATTTAAAAAATGGGCAAAGAACCTGAACTGACACTTCTCAAAAGAAGACATACGAGTGTCCAACAAGCATGTGAAAAAATTCTCAACATCACTAATCATCAGAGAAATGCAAATCAAAACCACAATGAGATATTGTCTCACACTAGTGCCAAGTGCAGTGGGTCACGCCTATAATCCCAGCACTTTGGGAGGCCAAGGCAGGTAGATTGCTTGAGCCCAGGAGTTTAAGACCAACGTGGGCAACATGGCAAAATCCCATCTCTACAGAAAATACAAAAAAAAAAAAAAAAAAATGTAGTCCCAGCTACCTGGGAGGCTGAGGGGAAGGATCTCTTGAGCCCAGGAGGTTGAGGCTGAAGTGAGCCATGAATGTCCCACTGCCCTCCAGCCTGGGTGACAGTGAGACCATGTCTTAAAAAAAATAAGTGAAAAAATAACAGATGTGATGAGGCTGCAGAGAAAAGGGAACACTTATACACTGTTGGTAAGAATGTAGGTTAGTTCAGCCCCTGTGGAAAGCAGTTTGAAGATTTCTCAAAGAATTAAAAATAGAACTACCATTTGACCCAACAATCCCATTACTAGTTATACATCAAAGTAACAAATAAATTGTTCTGCCAAAAAGACACCTGCACTATTATATTTATTGCAGTACTATTCATGAACAACCTATGTGCTCATCAATGGTAGACTGGATAAATAACATGTGGTACGTATACAACATGGAATACTATGCAGCCATAAAACAGAATGACATCATGTTCTATGTCACAGCATAGATGCAGCTGGAGGCCATTATCCTAAAGCAAATTAATGCAGCAAGAGAAACCTGAATATCACACATTCTTGCTTATAAGTGAAAGCTAAACCCTGTGTACACATGGACATATAGATGGGAACAATAGACACTGGGGACTCCAAAAGGAGCTGTGGTGGGGAAAGTTGAAAAACTTCCTATTGGGTAACTGTGTTCACCATCTGGGTGATGGGATCAGTAGAAGCCCAAACCTCAGAGTCACACCATGTACCCCTTGCAACAAACCTGCACATGTGCCCCCTGAATCTAAAATAAAAATTTTAATAATAAAAAAAGAGTTTCTATCTATCTTAGAATGTGCCTAGGTGTGGGTTTTGGGTTTTTTTTTGTTTTGTTTTGTTTTTTGTATTTATTCTGATACATATTTGCTGTGCCTTTAAAATGTATGGATTGAAGTGTTTCATCCGTTTTAAAATTTGGAGCCATCACTTCTTCCAACATTTTTTTCTTCGCTATTCTCTCTCTCCTCTATTTCTGGGACTTCAATTACACGTACGTTAGCTGAGTTTTTTTATATTGTTCCACAGGTCTTTAATATTGTTTCGTTATTTTTACATTTATTTTTCTCCCTGTGCTTTAGTTGAGATAATTTCGATTGACTCACTTCCAGTTCACTAATTCTAGGTTCTGCTCTCTCCAGTCTAATGTTAAGCCCATCCAATACTTTACTTTTCAATGGTATATTTTAGTTACAGAATTGCTATTTGTTTCTTTTGAATAGTTTTTGTTTATTTGCCAAAATTCTCCATCCCTTCTTCCCTCCAAATTGTAAAACATTTATAATAATTGTAAATAAATATTTTTTTCTGAAAATTTCATCATATGAATTATCTGTGGGTCTGAATCTATTGATAAGTTTTTATTTCTCTTAACTATAAGTCACATTTTCCTGCTTCTTGCATGTTATAATTTTTAATTTTATTTCAGTCACAGCATATATGTATAAGACCAGTAGAGACTGAAGTAGATAATAATTTTCTGCAGAAACGGCTCACCCTTTTGCTGACAAGAGCGATTGTTAGCGGCTGAGTTCATCAATTTAACTAGTTGGATAGAATTGGGGCTGAAGTAACAGCAGAGTTAGTTTCAGTTCGCTTCTGGTTCAAATGACTTGGGAGAGATTAGGCCCTTCCCTCCAGCAGGATTTTGGATTTTGGGATCTAAGCACCACAACACTATGAGATCCCTCTCTGAGTTCTGGACCTCATTCCAGGCTTTCTAATTATTCTACTTTTTGATTAAAATTTCCGTGGGAATGAATTGGGGGATGGGGAAGGCTAACTCTGAGTTTAGGGCTCTTCCAGGTTCGGATCCACCATGCCAGCCTCCTAAAAACTTGGCTGATTTCTCCTTTTTCACACAAAGTCCCTCCACCTGCGGCAGGCTTGCTTCTCCCCTAGACTTAACAACTCCCTATGAATTGAAATGGTCTTCCACCTGCTCACTCAAGAAGGCTCTTCTTCCTCTATGAATTTTAGTTTGTTTAGAATTTGTTTTCATCTGCAATCTTCAATGGCTTTAAAGAGAAGTAAGATTTTTTTTAGTTTACCTGATATTTTTGTCGCTATTAGAATGATGACTTTTTATAAGCCCCTATATCCTAACTGATAGCAGAACTCTTGAGTCTGATTCTGAGGAATTAATTCAGGAATCTATTTTATTTAAAAATAAAGTGATTAATGATTTATCAAATTATAATACACTTACAGGTGATTTTTCTCATCTGCAGTGCCCAAAGCCAACCAACTCAAGAAACCTTCAAATTGTACTTCCCTGCCTCCTTGAACTGTTGAGCTAGAGATGATAACCTAATTTATATAATGGAATAAAAATGAAGAGTAATTAATTTTTATTAAGTGCCGTGATATAGTATATCTCTAAGAACTCTGCTTAGCCCTTTTCATACATCATTTTATTTTTTAAAATGCAAAAATATTTATTAGGCATTTACATTGGAGTAGGGAAAACCAGCAGAGATAGCGGTTGCAAGGCAATCCTCGGGTCAAGGTCCCAGCCAAGGAACATAAATAAAGATGAAGGATAGGTCCTTCTGAGGGAGGAGGGGTGCTGAACTGTTTAGGTGTTGGTCTCGGGAATGAATTTACTTGTTCCTGATTTAGTGAGTACCGGGAACCAGGATATGAGGCATCTGGACCTCACGTGTAAGCTGCACACGCTGATGACTAGTTCTGGTTCCCTGTTTAAAAATAGGACCCTTAGGCACCACTACGGCGGGAATAACAAAACAGGACAATCTCACAAATGTGGAATGCTTAGTTACCCTAAATTTCCCACTACTTTACAGACATTTCAGTTACTTTATCTGTTCCATTTCCTGGGAAAGATTTTGTTTGTCATGGAAATAATGACACCACACGGTAGTGCCCTCAGGTGCAGGGCTGGCTCCTATGCTTTTTAGGCAGCTTGAACACAACTGATGAAATTGTGGGTAAGCCACATTATACTCTGTGGGAAATAGTACACTTTGAATGATGTTCCCCCTAAAGTTACAGTGATGCCTGCTGAAAAGACAATGAGCAGTTTCTTCCTGTTCTTGTCACTTAGCCCTTATTTCCACCTTGCGTAGTTTCACTTGACATATATTTTCTCTCCCCTCCCTGCGCCTCCCCTTACCTCTCCTCCCCACCTTTTCCTCTCCCTTTCCCTTCTTCCTCTCACTGTCTTATCCCTTTCCTGTTTCGCTTCCCTGCCCTTTCTTTTGCTTTCTTATCTCTTCTTTTTTCTTTTTATTTCCTGATTTTTTGAAACAAGGTCTCACTATGTCACCCAGGCTGGAGTGCAGTGGTACCATCATCATCATCGTGACAGATTTGCACACAAGTCCCATAAACTTAGCCTATAAACTCCAAATTCTTACATGCCTGTCTTTCCCAAATTCTCATGTGTCTTATTACTATAATCTTCCAAAATTCCTCTACTGATAGGATTTTGGAGGAGAATAATGGCAGGGGGTTGGGGGAGGAGATCAGGGCAGCCTAAATTTTAGGCCCCAACTCTCATCTAGCAAGATGAAGCAGAAGAGAGTAAGAAATTCTAAAAAAGAGACTTTGCGGGACACTAGGGAGCTCAAGCCCAGGTCATTCCAAGTGCCACCTTCTTCTCAGCTGCCATAGCATAATATATTATAGGTTGGTGCAAAAGTAATTGAGGTTTTGGACCATGAAATTTTAAATCATTATAACTAGGTTCAAAGACATCTTTATTAATCAAAATAGGAACCATTACAATCAACACATTTTTGTCAATGAGAAATAAGTTTGTGTATTCCTGTAGCATAAAAATCCCTGCTTTGGGATTCGATGAATTCTTGGAAAGCATTTTCTGCATCCTGCTGGTTGTGGAAGCATTTTCCCTGAAAAAAGTTTTCAAGATGCTTGAAGAAGTGTTATTCAGTTGGCAAGCGGTCAGGTGAACATGGCAGATGAGGCAAAACTTTGTGGCCCAATTTGTTAAACTTTTGAAGTGTTGGTTGTACTATGTGGTCGGGCATTGTCAGGCATTGTCATGGAGAATAATTGGGCCCTTTCTGTTGACCAATGCTGGCTGCAGGCATTGCAGTTTTGGATGCAGATGGAGGTTGCAGTGAGCTGAGATTGTGCCACTGCACTCCAGCCTGGGTGACAGAGTGAGACTCCATCTCAAAAAAAAAAAAAAAGAAAAAGAAAAAAAAATCCACTTTTCATTGCATGTCACGATACGATCTAGAAATGGTCCGTTGTTGCTGCATAGAATAAGAGAAGATGACACTTCAAAAAGACTTCTTCTTTTTTTTTTTTTTTTTTAATTTTCACTCAGCTCATGAGGCACCCACTTATCGAGCTTTTTCACCTTTCCAACTTGCTTCCGGTGTCAAATGACCGTAGCATGGCCGGCGCTGAGTTCTTTGGCAACTTCTCGTATAGTTGTAAGAGGATCAGCTTCGATGATTGCTCTCAACTGGTCGTTGTCAACTTCCGATGGCCGGCCACTACACTCCTCATCTTCAAAGCTCTCTTCTCCTTTGCAAAACTTTTCAAAGCACCACTGTATCTGTCAATCATTAGCATTTCCTGGGGCAAATGCATTCTCGATGTTGCGAGTTGTCTCTGCTGCTTTACGACCCATTTTTGAACTCGAATAAGAAAATCACTCGAATTTGCTTTTTGTCTAATATCACTTCCATAGTCTAAGAGAAACATAAAATAAACAGCAAGTAATAAGTCATTAGCAAAAAAAATAAATAAAGTGAGAAATGTGCATTAAAAAGATGTATAACATAACCACGTTTATTTAAGAATGTATTCCAACATCAAATGGCAAATCTCAACAATGCAAAAATCACAGTTAACCAGTGGTATAAATGAGGGATTTTATAACTTTGGATGGTGAATCTAAGATGTGAGCATCTCATTTCTTATAAAATCCCGCATTTATACCACTGGTGAATGGATTCCGGAAGTAGCAGCAATGTCATTGGGTGACGGGAAATTTCAAAGAGTTGAGAGAGGAGGAAAAACTTGAGTTCCCAGGCTCTTTGAGGAAGGTAGGTCTTCTGCCTTGGGAGTGTGAGTGGGACATATGTATGCATGCATGCATGTACATGTGTGTTATTTTAATGCATCAAATATTTAGAAAAGATCCCTCCCTTACACAGTTATTCTGGAGGCCAAATGTATCAGTTGAAATACTTTGGGCTGCAAATAATACAAAAACCTAACTAGCAGGGACTAAAACCATAGCTATATTTATTTTTTCTATTGAATAAAGGCAGACGTTTCTTTCAACTTTGCTAACTCCTGACTCTGGAGAGTTGGCAGCTACTATGGTTTGAATGCATATGTCCCCCCAAAAGTCATGTTTTGGAGTCTAAGACCTAATGTGATAGAATTGAAAGGCAGGGTCTTTAGGAGGTGATTAAGCAGTGAGGGCTCCATCGTGGTGAATGGGATTAGTATTCTTATAAAAGAGCGCAAGAGAGCCAGCTAGGCCCTTCTGTCCTTCCATCTTTCTCTATGTGAGGACAAAGCAACCTCACACCATCATGGAAGCAGAGAGCAGCCCTCACCAGATACCAGATCTGCTGCCACTTGATTTCAAACTTCCACAATAAATTTCTATTATTTATAAATTACCCAGTCTCAGGTGTTTTGTTAATGCAGCACACACAGACTAAAACAATGATTTAACAAGATCATCAGAACCTAGGGCTTTCCATTCTGTCATCCTCAGCATTTTAGTTTTTCATCCTCATCCTGGAGGCCTCACAATTGCAAAGTGGCTGCCTCAGATGCAAAGCATCACATTTTCTTTTGATCACATACAAAGACAGGAAACAAAGGCAGCCAGAGTGTTGAGAAATTGTCTCGTGTGTGTCTCTCTCTCTCTCTCTCTCTCTCTCTTTTTTTTCTCAGTGCAGCTCCCTTTCCTTTTATAGATGAGTACTCCATCATGTAATACCTATGACCACAAGTAAAGGCTGGAAAAGTGAATCTATTGGAAAAAAAAAAAAGCAGCCAAGTTTATTGTGATTGAATTAGCAAGAGCAATTATGATTTATCTCTCAGGGCTGTGTACTTGGCAGCTCAAATAAAATCAGGATTCTGTTAGTACTGTATTGTGTGCATGGTAATTTACTTTAAAATACTTCAGTACAAGTGGTGTGATGTGTATGTGTGCAAGTTAACACTAATCAACACTCTAGCAATGAGTGGTTAATTAGTATATGAAGAGTCCTTACCTGAATCAATCCTTTTGAGTTAATTAGCATATGGATGTTAGAAATAATTTTTTGTTGGTGAAATTCATTGTGCATAAGATCAGTTAGGAGTGGGGTAGCAGCATCCCCTACTTGTGCATGAATAAAGCAGGAGAAATGCGCATGTTCAGCCATCGGTACCAGAGGTGGAAGTTCTGGAGCCCATTGACCCCACATCCTCCCACTTCATGGGGATCCCTCTAGCTGGCCAGTGATGAGGCCTTGGATCATACTTTTAGGAAACCTGTTTCTGAGCGAACTACTCCTGCAAGGATCATGTCAAGGAACCCAAAGGCAGAGAGAGGGGGAGTCTTGCCCAAAATACAAGTGGTTGTTTGCCTGCTTGCTAAAAAATGATGTGTATGGTGGACAGAATTTGGCCCGAGACTTGCTTTCATATTAAGACACCACCTTGGAGCAAAGTTACAGGAAAATAAACATATCACCCCCTCCCCCTCCTGCCTCTAGAGGCTACCAACATGTACTAAGAAGAATCTATATCTACCAAACAGCCTAAGTAACATAGGTTTGGTCACTCCAGTTAGCCAAAGAGGAAAGGGGTGGGTTGTTGGGGAGACCATGAGACCAATAATATCACATAATAAGATGTTAAACCGAAACCATTTCTACTAAAACACGATGGGTACAAAATTCCAAAGTGAGGTGATAAACCAAAATACAGTTTTTAAAAAAAAAAAAAAACAAAACTATTTTAGAACATAAATCGTCATTACTTGATTTTGAAAAAGAATTTGTAGCAAACTGTATTTGGGGATCTGCTGCTATTCTGTGAGCCCCATCTTCCACGAGTTGAAGGAAGGGTGTTCTGTCCCTCCCCTCAGCTGTAAAGAGCTTTATCAGAAGGCCACTCGGCCCGTTGATGTATGCCCCTTGCAGATGGGCATGGCTGTGGTAGACTAATGTTGGATATGCTCTGTGGAAATCTGAAGGATTTCTACCATAGATGACAAGGCAGAAGGAAATGGAGCTACTGCTATGTTAAGGAGTAACGATCTCCCCTCTATAGGCAGGCGAAAGGTGCATGAATACTGGGCACCAGATGCTGAATCCATAGCAGGAATGTTAGCATGGGGTTGCTTAAAAAACATCCTGCTGCAGAGGGATTCTGCCAGAAGGCAAGTTACCCCAACAGAATCAGCCTGTAAGATGTGGCCTTTCAGAAAACAAACACGCTGAGGAGAGAAGTGGGAAGAATTCACACAAAGGGGAACTTTTGCCTGCATCAAGGGAATAGCAGACACGGTGATCCAGCAGGAGAGCCACTGAAGTCACTCCAAAGTGTTCAGAAAATGAAGAGCCAGCTTTACACCCTTGCTAGGCCTAGAGCCCACAGCCATCTCCCAACAGCGCCAGACAAGTAAGTGCTTCCCTTATTCTCTCCACTCACCCATCCCATGTCTTCTCATGCTCCAATAGTGGAGAGGCCAGAAGCCACTATTTGCAAGCTGAGGAAGGAGAAGTAGGGAAATAAATGAGACAAGGACCCCACACTTGCTCAGCAGGCAGGAGGCTGACCCTATCTGAAAGGAGAAAATTTAAGTCTCATTACAGTCCAGTTTTGATTACTGCAAGGGACTAGGCATCCTAACTTGCAAAAATAAGACCGTATTTGCTATTTAAGAGGTGGTAGGGCTTTCTGTGACCCAAGGGTCATGGGCCTGCTGGAGCTTCCATCTGGGTCACCAAGCACATTTAAAGGACAGAGGGAACCACCTCAGATGGGCATGAAAGGAGTCCTGCCCCTGTCACTTCCCTCCTCTGCTTTGATCTTTCACCTTCTCTGCTCTTCTTTCCAGCATTCTGCTTCTTTTTAATCTTGGCTTCTGTGTCAGTTCTCTATTGCTGCATAGCAAATTACCACAAACTTCATGACTTCAAAAAAGCACGCATTCACCATTGCATGGTTTCTGTAGATCGGGAGTCTAGGCATATCTTAGCCGTGTGTCTCTGGCTGTAAGACCTTTCACAGGGCTTTAATTAAGGTGTCAGCCCAGACTCCAATCTCACCTCAAGGCTCCACTGGGGAAGGATGGGATTTAGGACTCATGTGGTTGTTGGCAGAATTGAATTCCCTGTGGCCTGTTGGACTAAAGCCTCAGTTTCTTGCTGGCTGACAGCTGGAAGCCACCCTCAGTTTCTAGTCTGTTGGCAAAAGGCTGTACTCAGTTTCTTGCCATGTGGACCTCCCAAATATGTCTACTTGCTTCATCAAAACCTGCAAGTCTTTTTCATAAGACAAGTGTTACAATCTTATGTAATGTAATTGCAGAAGTGACTCACATTGGAGTCATATTGCCATATTCCTTTTGGTTTCAGGCAGGTCCCAGATCTCACCCACATTCAAAGGGAAGCAATTACTACACAAGGCATGATTATCAGAGACTGGGATGATGGGAGACCATCTTCAAGTTGGTCTGTCACAACTTCTATTCTTCAATCCATTTGTATCTCTAGCCTGGGGACAGGGATGAGGGAAATTGCCAAAACATCTTCAGAGTGAAATGTCTATTAAACAAATATACTGCCCTAGTGTTGAGATAAAACAACTCACAGAGAACAGGCCCAGTTAATTATTATGGGAGGAAGGGTCTGCCCCTTATTTCAGGGTACCCCAAATCTTCTGCAGTGTCAGTTTAGAGTGTGCCGCCTAGAAGGAGCTGGGTTTGGGCTCCAGGGAAGGGAAAGGCTGAGGAGATTAAAAAAATAATAATCCATTCCATCACACTGACTTGTATGATACACATGCTAAATACCAGGCCTGTCTATGTCCTTTATATGCATTATTCAAATAGTGCTGACAACAGCCTTATGTGAAGGTATTCTTTTTAGCTGCATTTTACAAATTTAAAAAAAAAAAAAAAAAAAAGGAAGGTTTTATAGGTCTCAGTAGCTTGCCCAGGGCAAGTGAGGGAGCCAGAACTTGAAAGAGGTTTGTCTGCTCCAAACCTGGATCTTATCACTATCTTAAAGAATGTGGGCACCTAGACATGTGGCCACTCCACATGTGTGTGGAGGCAACACACAAACAGCACTTCATTTGGAATCAGAAGACCTGGGTTCAATTATCACTCAGTTGCCTCTAAGCTGTATGACTTTGGGCTCCTTGCTTGGCCTCCTTGGGCCTCACTCTTTCATGTGTATGAAGAAAATAATAAATTATTTCTGTTCTTCAGATGAAAAAAAGTACCTTGACCCTTATTTCCCATCATGCACAGAAAATGAACTTACAATGGAGCATAGGCTTAATTGTGAGAAACAAACCTACGAAATTTAAGTTAGGCAAAGATTTCTTAGATATGCTATCAAAAGCAAACCTATAAAAGAAAAAAGTAATAAATTGGACTTCATAGAAGCTAAGAATTTTTTCTTTGCAAAAGACATCATCAAGAAAATGAAAAGACAATGCCATTGTATGGGAAAAAATTGCAAAATGTTTATCTGATTAAAGACTTATATCCAGATTATATTGTGACCTCTTACAGCTTAGTTATATGGCAAAAACCCAGTAAACAGTGGGAAAAGATTTGAATGGATTCATTACCAAAAACAGATATTGAAATAGAAAATAAACACATAAACAGATGCTTAACATAATTTATCATTAGGGAAATGCAAATTAAAACATCAAGGAGGCCAGGCACGGTGGCTCACATCTGTAATCCCAGCACTTTGGGAGGCTGAAGGGGGTGGAACTCCTAAGCTCAGGAGTTTGAGGACAGCCTGGGCAACATGGTGAAACCCCGTCTCTCTAAAGAAATACAAAACAATAAGCCAGGTGCAGCGGTGTGCACCTGGTCTCAGCTACTCGGGAACCTGAGAATTGCTTGGGCTTGGGAGGCAGAGGTTGTAATGAGCTGAGATTACACCACTGCACTTTGGCCTGGGCAACAGGAGTAAAACACTCTCAAAAAAGAGAAAAAAAAAAAATTAATGAGATACCACCACCGTACACCTACGATGCCATATATTAATTATATCTTAAATCCTCACCAAGACCCTTTAAGTAGGGCTCTTGTTATTCCCATTTCACAGATAAGAATACTTGCTGCCTTAGGTAGGTGCTCGAGGTCACAGAGCTAAGGTGCAAGACAGCAAGCTTCACCTCAGGCAGTCTGATTGTAATGCCTATGTGCTTCCTGTGACCTTACTAAGCCATTTGATGTCAGCTCCATGAGAGCAAGGACTTGTCAATCTTGTGCACTGTTGGGGCTCCAACACCTAACACATAGCAGACACTCGATATTTGTTGAACGAAAGCTGGCCAGTGCACAGTGGGACTCAGCTGGCACTTTTTCCTACCATCACAGAACCTTCATGTATGAATGAATCATACCAACTTAAAATTTAAGATGCCCTTTTATGATACCTTTTATTTGATCTTGGAACACTCTACAACTAATTTCAGGTAGGTCCTCTCCACATTCCTCTTCTCCCTTACTTCTCCTTTTCTCATTCACTCCTCTTTCTTCTCTCTCTTCTTTTCCTTTCTCCAGTGGCTGGTGTGGCTTTACCTCACTTCGGAGAGGATACATGGTGAGGCTGACCTCCAGGGCCAGCTGCTTGGCTTGCCAAGACAGTGTCCTCAGAGACTGTGCATGCAGACCCTCAGCCTATCTGCCCTACCCCCAGGTCCATGCTCTATCTTTAGCCAGCCTTTGAGGGCCTTTACTTCCCAGCACTACGAGGGAGGCTGACTGGCCTATTTCCTCCTGACCCGAGGAAGGTTTGCTTACTCAAAGATTATCCAGCGAGTACCAAATGCTCCTTTTTATTTTTATTTACTTTTTTAGAGATGGGGGTCTCACAATATTCCCCAGGCTGGGCTGGAACTCCTGGGCTTAAGCGATCCCTCTGCCTCGGCCTCCCAAGTAGCTGGGACTACAGGCATGTGCCACTGCACCTGGCTAATGCTCCTTTCTAAGACAAAAACCAGAAAAGTCTAAGAATAGTCCCTGTGGAAGAGGGAAGCAGCAGGGAATCCAGGACTGGAAGGTCCAGGCATCACACAGCTGAGGCCTGCCTTCCTCAGGCTGGAAGATAGAAGAGGCAGGACAATAAAGTTTGCTTCCTCTCCTGCTAAGAAGGGAGGATGGGGGTTAAACTGGATTTGCTTTCAACTCTTGAATCAACATTGAGCCCGCCTTGTCTGCCAGACCATATGGTATGCAGAGGCAGACTTGGACTGGGTTTTGGCAGATGGAGGGAGCTATGCTGAAAATGACAGAGTCTAGCAACTGGGGAGGCATGGGGGTTGGCAGGCGAGGACCTCAGGAGGAGGCTGATTGGGAACAGGAGGAAAACGCAAGAAGCAGGAGACAAAGCAAAAAGAAATCATTTTCCAGTAGAGAAAAAGGGAAGAAGCATTATTTGTCTTGGAGAGTAGCAAGGACCGCTGAATAAGGATGTGTGTACAGTGCAACACAATGTTTTCCCAGATCTTTTATTTTGCCACATTTGTGTGCTACCTATACTATATTCAGTTAATATTTTTTCTTTATACTGACTTTTGAAAAATGTAATAGATTTATTTTAAAAGGAAGGTTTTATCACGGCTACATGTGAAAAATTTATCATAATTGGATGGTAATCCTAAGCATAAATAAAAAGAAAACCTTGTGATGATATTAAATTCTAACCATATGCTACAACTTACTAAAGACTGGACTTTCATCTGCTCTTTCTTTAAACAAAAATAGAGTATTGAAGACATAGTATCATCAAATTCAGCATTTTTCTTTGATATTTACAGAAAGTTTGAAAAAGAATGTGATTTGATTGATTTTGGAGACAGAAGATAGCAGATAGGAAACAGTACTAACATGCAGCTCTCACTTGGATGGACAGAACAGCATGTGGAGACTCACATTGTGAACTTTTGCACAGGAACATACCAGGAAAACTGAAAGAATTAACAGACTCTTTGAAAGAAGTGGCCTGCCACTACAGACTTCACAAGACAGCCGAAAAACTGAGTTCCTAAAGTGTGAGTGGGAAATGTCTGCCTCTGTACACACCTTCCCACTGGGGAACCTGAAAATCCAGATCATGGGAGAAGGATTTAACCTTACAGAGAGCTGACATGGATTTAGGGAGTTGAACAAAATATAACAGTAGAAGAAGCAGTGGGAAGAGCCTTGTAGGTACTCCTGGTCCCCAGTTTGAGCCCAGGGAAGCTATTTCCAGCATTATCTCACAGGGCTCCTACGGAAGGCAGCCGGTGGAATTGAGGAGGAGCCACAGAGTGAAGGAAGCTCCTAGCTGAACTCCAATAATTGCGACTGAGCATGAATTTTCCTGAGCAGAATCTTGGAGGCAAGGATAGGGGTACAAATGAGAAGTACTGATAGGAGCGCAGAAGTGCAGCCATCTGTGTGGGCAGTCAGGGAGGGGCAAGGCCTGAGAGCCCTGCTTGCTTTCTCATCAGGGAGGCTCATAGCCTGAGGCAAGTATTTGATCTTGGAACACTCTACAACTAATTTCAGGTAGGTCCTCTCACATTCTCTTCTCCCTGCTTCTCCTTTTCTCATTTCACTCCTCTTTCTTCTCTCTCTTCTTTTCCTTTCTCAGTGGCTGGTGTGGCTTTACCTCACTTGGGAGAGAGGATACATGGTGAGGCTGACCTCGGGGAGACCCAGCTGCTTGGCTTGCCAAGACAGTGTCCTCAGAGACTGTGCATGCAGACCCTCCCAGCCTATCTGCCCTACCCCCGGTGTGCTCTATGCCCAGCCAGCCTTTGAGGCGCTGCTTCCCAGCACTCTGAGGGAGGCTGACTGGCCTATTTCCTCCTGACGAGGAAGGTTTGCTTACTCAAGATTATCCAGCCCAGTACCAAATGCTCCTTTTTATTTTTATTTACTTTTTAGAGATGGGGGTCTCACATGCTTCCCCAGGCTGGGCTGGAACTCCTGGGCTTAAGCGATCCCTCTGCCTCGGCCTCCCAGAGTAGCTGGGACTACAGGCATGTGCCACTGCACCTGGCCAATGCTCCTTTCTAAGACAAAACCAGAAAAGTCAGAATAGTCCCTGTGGAAGAGGAAGCATGGGGAATCAGGACTGGAAGGTCAGGCATCACACAGCTGAGGCCTGCCTTCCTCAGGCTGGAAGATAGAAGGCAAGGACAATAAGTTTACTTCCTCTCCTGCTAAGAAGGAGGGATGGGGTTAAACTGGATTTGCTTTCAACTCTTGGGTCAACATTAGGCCTTGTCTGCCAGGACCATATGGTATGCACAGAGACGAGACTTGGACTGGGTTTTGGCAGATGGAGGAGCTATGCTGAAAATGACAGAGTCTAGCAACTGGGAGGCATGGGGGTTGGCAGGCGAGGAGGACCTCAGGAGGGAGGCTGATTGGGAACAGGAGGAAAGCAAGAAGCAGGAGGTCGAGAAACAAAATCATTTTGAAGTAGAGAAAAGGGAAAAAGCATTATTTGTATCTTGGAAGTAGCAAGGACCGCTGAATAAGATGTGTGTACAGTGCAACACAATGTGTTTTTTCCCAGATCTTTTATTTTACCACGTTTGTGTGTACTACCTATACTACTATATTCAGTTAATATTTTTTTTCTTTATACTGACTTTTTGAAAAATGTAATAGATTTATTTTTTAAAAGGAAGAGTTTTATCAAATACATGTGAAAAATTTATCATAATTGGATGGTAATCCTAAAAGCATAAATAAAAAACCTTGTGATGATGTTGATTTTAACCATATGCTACAACACTTACTAAAGACTGGACTTTCATCTGCTCTTTCTTTAAACAAAATAGAGTAGTGAAGGCATAGTATCATCAAATTCAGCATTTTTCTTTGATATTTACAGAAAGTTTGAAAAGAATGTGATTTGATTGATTTTGGAGACAGAGAGATAGCAGATAGGAAACAGTACTAACATGCAGCTCTCACTTGGATGGACAGGAACAGCATGTGGAGACTCACATTGTGAACTTTTACTGGGAACATACCAGGAAAACTGAAAAAAGAATTAACAGACTCTTTAGAAAGTGACACTACAGACTTCACAAGACAGCCGAAAAACTGAGTTCCTACAAAGTGTAGTGGGGAAATGTCTGCCTCTGTACACACCTTCCCACTGGGGAACCTGAAAATCCAGATCATGGGAGAAGGATTTAGCTTACAGAGAGCTGACATGGATTTAGGGAGTTAGACAAAATATAACAGTAGAAGAAGCAGTGGGGAAGAGCCTTGTAGAGTACTCCTGGTCCCCAGTTTGAGCCAGGAAGCTATTTCCAGCATTATCTCCTGGGGCTCCCTGGAGGTAACCCGGTGGAGATTGAGGAGGAGCCACAGGTGAAGAGAGCTCCTAGCTGAACTCCAATAATTCGCGACTGAGCATGAATTTTCTCCTGAGCAGGAATCTTGGAGGCAAGGGATAGGGGTACAAATGAGAAGTACTGATAGGGCTGTAGAAGTGCAGCCATCTGTGTGGGCAGTCAGGGAGGAGCCAAGGCCTAGAGAGCCTGCTTTGCTTTCTCATCAGGGAGGCTCATAGCCTGAGGCAAGATCTCAGCCCTGCTCACCAGCTGCCTCGTGAGCACAGACATAAACTCTGTGCTGTTGGTTGTGGAGCACAGTGGAAGTGAGATTGGCCTTTCTGGCTGTGTGAGACCTGGGTGAGGCCTGTCACTTCCAGCTTTCCTCCACTTTCCTGGTGACCTGTATTACACAGCAGAGATAGCCATAATTGGCCTGAGACCTGCCCTCCATCCCCCACAGTGATCACAGCAAGCCCCACCCATGGAGAGTCTGAGCTCAGACATGCCTAACGCTGCCCCCACCTGATGGTCTTTCTCTATCCACCCTACTAGCTGAAGACAAAAGATATAAACTAATGGGAGCTCTATGGCCCCGCCTATTGCCTGAGAAATCCAAATACTTATCCAGGCATCTTAGGGCAAGCTTGTATCCCCTCTATACTACCACAGATGATGCTCTCTTGAAAGCCCTATCTTTTGGCTGGAGGTCAACCAACTCAAGCCATGACAGCAACTCAGG
Source organism: Papio anubis (assembly GCF_008728515.1). NCBI lineage: Eukaryota > Metazoa > Chordata > Mammalia > Primates > Cercopithecidae > Papio > Papio anubis. The sequence goes on from NC_044980.1 coordinate 152,275,080, forward strand.
ACAGAACAACCCTGCTCCAAAGAAGGAGAAAACAACAGCTCATTCCGCTGCCTGCAACACCCTAGCTAACCAGAGGTCCTGAATGTGTCCATGTGACAACTTCACTGTTAGCATAACCAGCATTCAGAAAACTAGTGCACTACACAAAACTACAACTGAGGACTCCCACAGAGGCCACTTCACTCTCCTGTCACCTCCACCAGAGAAGGTGCTGGAATTCATGGCTGAGAGAACTGAAGACAGATCACATCATAGGACTGTCTGCAAACCTTCTTCAGCACCAACCCAAAACTTGGTAGCCTGGCTGGGTGGCTATACCCAGAAGAGTAATGACAGTCACTGCAGTCTAGCTCTCAGGAAGACCCATCCCTAGGGGAAGACACATCAAGGGATCATCCATGGGACAAAAGAATCTGAATAGCAGCCTTGATTTCCAGATCTTTCCACTGAAACAGTCTACCCAAATGAGAAGGAACCAGGAAAGTAATTCTGGTAATATGACAAAACAAGGTTCTACAACACCCCCCAAAAAATTACACTAGCTCTCCAGCAATGGATCCAAACCAAGAAGAAATCTCTGAATTGCCAGATAAAGAATTCAGAAGGTTGATTATTAAGTTTCTGGATTCAGAAGCTTAATAATCAACCTTCTGAATTCTTAAAAGCTTCTGATTAAGTTTTCGCCATACTATTAAGAAGGTACCAGAGAAAGGTGAAAACTAACTTAAAGAAATTTTAAAAAATATAGAATTCGGATGAAAAGTCTCCAGAGAAATAGATATCAAAAAGAAAAGACAATCAAAACTTCTGGAAATGAAAGGCCTACTTAAAGAAATGCAAAATACACTGGAAAGTTTCAACAGTAAAATCAAACAAGTAGAAGAAAGAACTTCAGAGCTTGAAGACAAGGCTTTTGAATTAACCCAATCTGACAAAGACAAAGAAAAAAAATTTAAATGAACAAAGCCTCCAAGAAATTTGGGATAATGTTAAGTGACCAAACATGAGAATAATTGGTGCTCCTGAGGAAAAAGATAAATCTAAAAGTTTGGCAAACTTATTTGAGAGAATAATCGAAGAAAACTTCCCTGGTCTTGCTAGCAGTCTAGACATCCGAACACAAGAAGCTCAAAGAACACCTGGGAAATTCATTGCAAAAAGATCATCACCTAGGCACATAGTCATCAGGTTATCTAAAGTCAAGACGAAGGAAAGAATCTTAAGAGCTGTGAGGCAAAAGCATCAGGTAATTATAAAGGAAAATAAATCAGATTAACAGCAGATTTCTCAGCAGAAACCCTACAAGCCAGAAGGGATTGGGGTCCTATCTTTAGCCTCCTTAAACAAAACAATTATCAGCCAAAAATTTTGTAGCCAGTGAAACTAAGCTTAATAAATGAAGGAGAAAGTCTTTTTCAGACTAACAAATGCTGAGAGAATTCACCACTACAAAGCCAGCACTACAAGAAATGCTAAAAGGAGTTCTAACTCTTGAAATAAAGCCTCAGAATACACCAAAATAGAACCTCCTTAAAGCATAAATCTCACACGGCCTATAAGACAATAACACAATGGAAAAAAAAAAAAAAAGGTATTCAGGCAACAACTAGCATCACGTGTAGAATAGTACCTCACATCTCAATACTAAAGTTGAATGCAAATGGCCTAAATGCTCCCTTTAAAAGACACAAATGGCAAAATGAATAAAAATCCACCAAGTATCTGCCGTCTTCAAGAGACTCACCTAACACATAAGGACTCACATAAACTTAAGATAAAGGGATGGAAAAAGATATTTCATGCAAATGGAAACCAAAAGTGAGCAGGAGTAGCTATTTTTATATTAGACAAGACAGACTTTAAAGCAACAACAGTTAAAAAAAGACAAACAGGGATATTATATAATGATAAAAGGATTATTCCAACAGGAAAATATCACAATCCTAAACAGATATGCATCTAACACTGGAGCTTCCAAACTTATAAAACAATTACTTCCAGACCTAATAAATGAGATAGACAGCAACACAGAAATAGTGGGGGATTTCAGTACTTCGCTGACAGCACTTGGTAGGTCATCAAGACAGAAAGTCAACAAAGAAACAATGGACTTAAACTATCCTCCAAAACAAATGGGCTTAACAGATATTTACAGAACATCCTATGCAACAACTGCAGAATATACATTCTTTTCATCAGCACATGGAAATTCTCCAGGACAGACCATAATATAGGCCAAAAAACAAGTCTTAATAAATTTAAGAAAATCAAAATTACATCAAGTACTCTCTCAGGCCATAGTGAAATAAAGGTGAAAATTAACTCCAAAAGGAACCCTCAAAACCATAAAAACACATGGAAATTATTATCTGCTCCTGAATGATCTTTAGGTCAACAATGGAATTGAAATGGAAATTTAAAAATTCTTTGAACTTGAGGCAGGAGCATAGGGTCTGGGGGCAGGGAACCCAAGGACTTCCTAGAACTAAAGCAAATGGAAAAACCCCAACTTTCTACAACCAAGTAAATAACTTTGTAACTCTATTTCAGCTATGACAGGAAACATCCTCCTCATTTGCATAGGTTGTACACCAAGTAAATAACTTTCTAACTTCACTTCAGTCTCTTCATTTACATAGAGCATACACCAAGTAATCAATGGGAAACTTCTGGAGGGTATTTAAACCCCAGAAAATTCCGTAACCCAGCTCTTGAGCCGCTTGCTCAGGCCCACCCCCACCCTGTGGAATGTACTTTTATTTATTTATTTATTTATTTATTTATTTGAGACGTAGTCTCACTCTGTCTCCCAGGCTGGAGTGCAGTGGCGTGATCTCAGCTCACTGCAAGCTCCACCTCCCGGGTTCTCGCCATTCTCCTGCCTCAGCCTCCTGAGTGGCTGGCACTACAGGTGCCCACCACCACGCCCAGCTAATTTTTTTTATTTTTTGTAGAGATGGGGTTTCACCATGTTCTCCAGGATGGTCTCGATCTCCTGACCTCGTGATCCACCCGCCTAGGCCTCCCAAAGTGCTGGGATTACAGGCGTGAGCCACCATGCCCCGCCTGTACTTTTATTTTTAATAAATCTCTGCTTTTGTTGCTTCATTCTTTCCTTGCTTTGTGCATTTTGTCCTATTCTTTGTCCAAAATGCCAAGAACCTGGACACCCTCCACTAGTAACAGCCTGAACAATAATAATGACACAACCTATCAAAACCTCTGGGATACAGCAAAAGTGGTACTAAGAGGAAAGTTCGTAACATTGAATGCCTACATCAAAAAATCTGAAAGAGCACAAACAGACAATCTAAGGTCACACCTCAAGGAACTAGAGAAACAAGAAAAAATCAAACCCAAACCCAGCAGAAGAAAAGAAATAACAAACATCAGAGCAGAACTAAATGAAATTGAAACAAACAAACAAACAAAAAACAATACAAAAGATAAGTGAAGCAAAAAAGCTTGTTCTTTGAAAAGATAAGTAAAATTGATAGATCATTAGTGAGATTAACCAAGAAGAGAGAAGATTCAAATAAGCTCAGGAGATATTACAACCAATACCGCAGAAATACAAAAGATCATTCAAGGATACTATAAACACCTTTATGCACACAAACTAGAAAATTTAGAGGAGATGGATACATTCCTGGAAATATACAATCTTCCTAGATTAAACCAGGAAGAATTAGAAACTCTGAGCAGACCAGTAACAAGTAGCAAGATTGAAAGAGTAATTATTTTTAAATGTCAGCAAAGAAAAAGTCCAGGACCAGATGGATTCACAGCTAAATTGTATCAGGCATTTAAAAAAGAATTGGTACAAATCCTACTGAAACTATTCCAAAACTTGGAGAAAGAGACAAACCTCCCTATATCATTCTATAAAGCCAGTATTACCCTAATACCAAAACCAGGAAAGGGCATAACAAAAAAAGAGAACTATGGAACAATATCCCTAATGAACATAGATGAAAGAAATCCTCAACAAAATACTAGCTAACTGAATCCAACAGCATATCAAAAAGATAATACGCCATGATCAAGTGGGTTTCATACCAGAAATGCAGGGTTGGTCTAACATACACAAGTCAATAAATGTGACACACCACATAAACAGAAGTGAAAACAAAAATCATATGGTCATCTCAAGAGATGCAGAAAAACATTTGACAAAATCCAGCATCCGTTTATGATTAAAACCCTCAGCAAAATCAGCATAGAAAGGACATATCTTAAGGTAATAAAAGCCACCTCTGACAAAGCCACAGCCAACATTCTACTGAATGGAGAAAAATTGAAAGCATTTTCCCTGGAGAACTGGAACAAGACAAGGATGCCCACTTTCACCACTTCTATTCAACATAGTACTGGAAGTCCTAGCCAGAGCAATCTGACAAGAGAAAGAAATAAACGGCATCCAAATCAGTAAAGAAGTCAAACTGTCACTGTTTGCCAATGACATGATTGTATATCTAGAAAACCCTAAAGATTCATCCAAAAAGCTCCTAGATCTGATGAATGAATTCAGTAAAGTTTCAGGATACAAAATCAATGTACACAAATTAGTAGCACTGCTATACACCAACAGTGATCAAGCTGATAATTAAATCAAGAACTCAATTCCTTTCACAATAGTTGTAAAAAAAATAATAATAATAATACTTAAAAATATACCTAACCAAGGAGATGGTAGATCTCTACAAGGAAAACTACAAAACACTGTGAAATAAATCGACAACACAAACAAATGGAAACACATCCCATGCTCATGGATGGGTAGAATCAATATTGTGAAAATGACCAAACTACCGAAAGAAATCTATAAATTCAGTGCAATTCCCATGAAAATACCATGATCATTCTTCACAGAAATAGAAGAAAAAAAAATCTTAAAATTCATATGGACAAAAAAGGAGCCCACATAGCCAAAGCAAGACTAAGCAGAGACAACAAATATGGAGACATCACATTACCCAACTTCAAATTATACATAAGGCTATAGTTACCAAAACAGCATGGTACTGGTATAAAAACAGGCACATAAGCCAATGAAACAGAAAAGAGAACCCAGAAATAAAGCCAAATACTTAGCTGAGCATGGTGGCTCATGCCTGTAATCCCAGCACTTTTGGGAGGCCGAGGCAGGCAGATAACTTGAGGTTCCAGACTAGCCGGGCCAAAGTGGTGAAATCCTGTCTCTACTAAAGATGCAAAAATTAGCTGGGAGTGATGGTGCATGCCTGTAGTCCCAGCTACTCGGGAAGCTGAGGCAGGAGAATCACTTAAACTGGGAGGTGGAGGCTGCAGTGAGCCAAGGTCATGCTACTGCACTCCAACCTGGGCAACAGGGTGAGACTCCATCAAAAAACAAACAAACAAACAAACAAAAAGCCCGTCAAATATTCATATCCAACTGATCTTCAACAAAGCAAGCAAAAACATAAAGTGGATAAAAGATGCCCTATTCAACAAATGGTGCTGAAATAATTGGCAAGCTCTGCATAGAAAAATAAAACTGGATCCTCATCTCTTACCTTATACAAAAATCAACTCAAGATGAACCAAACACTTAAGTCTAAGACTTGAAACCATAAAAATTCTAGACCATAACATCAGAAAAACCCTTCTAGACATTGGCTTAGGCAAAAACTTTATGACTAAGAACCCAAAAACAAATATAAAAAAAAAGAAAAAAGAAAAAAGAAAAAGAATAGTTGGGGCTTAATTAAACTAAAAAGGTTCTGCACACCAAAAGAAGTAATCACCAGTGTACACAGACAACTTACAGAATGGGAGAAAATATTTGCAAACTGTGCATCCAACAAAGGACTAATATTCAGAATCTACAAAGAACTTAAACAAATCAATAGGAAAAAAACAAAACAAAACAAATACTCTCTTCAAAAAGTAGGCTAAGGACATGAATAGACAATTCTCAAAAGAAGATATACAAATGGCCAACGACCATATGAAAAAATGCTCTATATCACTAATTATCAGGAAAATGCAAATCAAAACCACAATGTGATACCACCTTACTCCTACAAGAATGGCCATAATTAAAAAATTAAAAAATAGTAATAGACATTGGCATGGATATTGTGAAAAGGGAACACTTTTACCCTGTTGGTGGGAATGTAAACTAGTACAACCACTATGGAAAACAGTATAGACAGTCCTTAAATGACTAAAAGTAGAACTAACATTTGATCCAGTAATCCCACTACTGGATATCTACCCAGAGGAAAATAAGTCATTATATGAAAAAGACACTTGCACAAGCATGTTTATAGCAGCATAATCACAATTGCAAAAATATGGAACCAGCCTAAATGCTCATCAACCAATGAGTGAATGAAGAAAATGTGGTATATATGTATACCATGAAATACTACTCAGCCACAAAAAGGAACAAAATAATGGCATTTGCAGCAACCTGAACGGTGTTGGAGACCATTATTCTAAGTGAAGTAACTCAGGAATGAAAGACCAAACATCACACCTTCTTACTTAGAAGTAGGAGCTAAGCTATGAAAACACAAAGGCATAAGAATGATATAATGGACTCTGGGAACTTGAGGAGGATGGTTGGGAGGCAGATAAGGGATATAAGACCACACATTGGATTCAATGTACACTGCTCAGGTGATGGGTGCACCAAAATCTCAGAAATCACCACTAAAGAACTTATCCAAGTAACCAAACACCACCTGTTCCCCCAAAACTATTGAAATAATAAAAATAAAAACAAGAAGAATGATTTTTCTCACTGTGGGAGCCAATGTCATTTAATGCAGCAATGTATCAATGATGCAAGTTTTTCTAGAACATTTTGGAAAACCTGCGGGATGGGGCAGAACAAACATGGCCCTACGCATTAGAAGATGAGGCTTCCAGTTCTCTGCCACCATCATTGGGTCATCTTTGATATGTTTGCTTATGATGAGTCTCAATTTTCTCATCTGTTGGAAGGTATGGAGCTAAACTTCCCAAGAAATAGTATTTGGTTTCATCTTTTGGAGTTAAGAACAATTCTGAAGTTTGATCCAAGTTCAGTGGGAAAGAACGCCATGGTAGATAGTGATGTCTGCCATAGGTGCAGAGCTGGAAATGGTGAGATGCATGTTAGTTATCTGCCATTCTTAGATTAGAAAATCTCCAGGTTGCCCTCCCCCCAATTCTGACAGCCTGTGATTGTACAATTTAAATACTCATCCAAGAGCATGTTTGGCTTGCTTGTGACTTATGGCAAATTATGAAACAAGACAATTTTGGTAAGTGATAGGCCAACAAGTCAGTTCCGTTCAACAAACACTCATCTAGCACTATATTATGCCAGGCTCTGAGTTGGGAATGCAAAGATGAATAATAAGACTTAGTCCCTATCTTAGAGGAGCTCACAGTCCTAAGCAGTGTGTGTAGGAGGCTTGATGACAGAAACCTAAACAGACGTCACAGAAGTTTCAATATGATGTAATAAGTACTGTGCTAGAGGCACATGTGGAGTCCTGGGGGACCTCAAGATGCATTCAAAGGATTCCTAGAATTACATCCTGACCTGAGAGATGATGAAGTTATTATGGAAGTTCTCAGAGATTCATGGGAGCTCACTGTTTTAGGCTGAATTGTGTCCTTCAACAACTTATGTTGAAATCCTAAGTCCCAGGACCTGTGAATGCAAGCTCATTTGGAAATAGGGTCTTTGCAGATTATTAGGGGTTGAACTGTGCCCCCTCACTATCTGTCCCCCCAAAAGATATAGAGTCTTAACTTCTGATACCTTAGAACTTGACTCTATTTGAAGATAAGCTTTTTACAGTGGTAAGTAGAGTAATAAAGTTAAAATGAGGTCATCGGGGTAGGCTCTAATCTGATATGACTGGTGTCCTTATAAAAAGAAGAAATTTGGACACAGAGACAGACATGCACATAAAGAAGGTGATGTAAAGAGACAAAGGAGATGACAGCCATCTATAAACCAAGGAGAGAGCCTGAAACCTCTCTTTCACAGCCCTTGGAAGGAACCAACCCTGCTGACAGCTTGATTTTGGATTTCTAGTCTCCAGAACTTTAAGACAATAAATTTTTGTTGTTTGAGTCACCCACTTAGTGGTATTTTGTTATGGCAGCCCTAGCAAACTAATAAACAGATGTAACTAAGTCAAAATGAGGTCATATTGGATTAGGATAGGCCCTAATCCAATGACTTGTGTCTTTATAAGAGAAGGAAATTTGGACATACAGAGACACACACAGGGAAGAATGCCATGTAATACTGGAGGCAGGGATTGGAGTGATACTTCTACAGGCGAAGGAATGCCCAGCACTGCCAGCAGCCACCAAAAGCTAAGAGACAGGCACAAACCAGACTCTCCCTTAAACCCATTAGAAGGAACCAGTCTTGCCAATCCCTTGATTTCAGACTTGTAGCCTCCAGATAACTATGAGAGAATAACATAAATTTTAAGGCACCCACTTTATGGCTATTTATTATGGCAGCCCTAGGAAATGAGTGCACCAACGCTATCTGTATCTTGCCCTCTCCTTCCACCCCATCCCACCCTAAATAGCCTCTTGTTCCTCCTTCTTTGGGAAATTTGCTCACAAAATAGGTTATACAGGCTACCAAAATGAACACCATGTTTATCAGATGAAAAGGTGAGAAGGTTGTAGTTTTGAGATATTGGCCTGTGGTTTTCCCATGGTATTTTCTGTAACCACAACCCTCCTCCCCTCCTTGCCACATTTGGACAGGTGGGTGCCAGCTCTCATTGCTTTGGAAGAATGCACAAGGCAGGTCTTGGTTTTGAGTCTACCAAGTAAAGCTAAAGAGGTCTTATGATAGGAAGTGAGGACAAAGCAGTGACCTGTGTGGGCAAATAGCCAGAGGGTGATGAGGACAGGGCCTTCTCAGTGCCTGAGTGCCAGGCTATGACACCAAGATCAGCCTTCCTCAGCCTACTCTAGCTTGTACAGGACCACTAAAGCTCTGACACAATCCAGGGAGATGGAGGTGAGAGAGATGTATAGGCTTGACTGATATTGTTTCTACCACTGGCAGAATGGGACGTGCATGGGAGGACAGGGTGAGAAGAGGTACTGAGAATACAAATGAAGTTCAATGTAGAGAGCCAAAAGTGGCATTGTTTTTTAACTATCCAAGGTTGAGCACGGAGATATGTACTTGCTGCAAGAATGTGACTCTTCTTTCCCTTGAGGGAAAATAAGTTCATACATGATTTGCATATTTGAGCTTTTATTTTTTGGTAAGTTTATTGAAGTATAACATATATGCAAATCAAAAGTATATAGCACAATTAATATTCAGAAAGTAAACTTGCCTGTGCAACCAGCACCCATAGCAACAGAACATTACCAGCACTGCAGAAATCTTAGGGTCCCCCTCCTGATCACTAATCCTCCCTAAACGGTAATCATCTCCTGACTTCCAACAGATTAGTTTTTATCATTTTTAAGTTTTATATAAATGGAGTCAATCAAAATATACACTTTCATGTCTGGCTTCTTTTGCTCATCATGTTTGTGAAATTCATTTATGGCTTCGCACATAGCTATAGTTCATTTCATTCTATGGCTGTAGGTGTTTCATTATATGTATATACTAGGATTCATCCACTCTATTCTAAGCAGGCATTTGGGCTATTTGCGGTGCTGGGCTACTGCATAGAGTGCTGTCATGAACACCCTTGTACATGTCTTTTGGTGCACATGGATGGGTATTTCTATTGAGGATAATCCCAGAAGTGGAATTCCTAGGTCTTACAGTACATGTATGGTTCAGTTTTAGCAGACACTGCCAAAGTTTTCCAAACTGGTTGTACTATTTACACTCCCACCAACGGGGCATGAAGGTGCCAGTCTCTCTACATTCTTCCCAAAATTTGGTATTGATTGTCTTTCATTCTGGCCATACAAATCTTTGTTAGGATTTTAGTCAGCATGTTTCTAGGGTGAACACAAATAATGAGGAGCTAATTTCAAGATTCTGCAAGGCTTTTTCTAAGTAATTCCCTATTTTAGGTAGCCCAATCCCCTCCTCCTTTCTGTCTTTCTTAGCCCATTTGTGTTGCTATAAAGGAGTACCTGAGACTGGGTAATTTATGAAGAAATTAGACTTACTTGGCTTATGGTTCTGCAGGCTGTACAAGAAGCATGGTGCAGACATCTGCTTCTGGTAAGGACTTTAAACTGCTTCCACTAATGGTAGAAGGTGAAGGGGAACAGCCATCACATGGCAAGAGAGGAGAAGAGAGAGAGGGGAAGAGGTGCCTGGCTCATTTCAACAACTAATTCTCATGGTAACTAAGAGTGATAACTTATTCAGTCCCACAAGAATGGCACCAAGTCGCTCATGAGGGACTTGACCCTGTGATCCAAACACCTCCCACCAGACCCCATATCCAACAATGGGGATCAAATTTCAACAAGAGATTTGGAGACCACAGATATCCAAACTATATAACCCTCTTCCAGAGAATTTTAGAAAATGGAGACAACTCTGTTCTTTACCATTGTAGAATATTGCAACTGAAGAGGTGCGCTTCAAGATCATCTATCCCACCTCCCTATCATACACATGAGAAAACTAACCAAGCAGGGGAAAGTGAGCTCTGAAGAATCTTACCGCAAGCAACTGCCTGAGACAGGACTAGGACTCAGGTGCCCATGATGTGTCTACTGCTTTATCTGCCTCCTTGTGCTATTTCTCCATTATAACTTCCAAATTTCACTGCCAAACCCAACAATAGAGGATATTCTTTGGACAGAGTGATAAGTACATCTTAGCTGCTGTCTGGACTGCTCACTCACCCGTGCAGCCCATCCCTTTGGGTGGTAAGGACAATGAGGGTGAGGTTTCTAGACAGAGTGAATGAGCTGCACCTTCCAGCCTTGTAGTCTGCCTGCAACCTGAGGTAAGATTTGCATCTCAAAGCTTCCGGTAGCCTCCCTAAATTTCATTTCTTACCACCCTTGGCATCTGCTCTGAAACTCTGTTGTCCTAGTTCCCAGACAGAGTCATGACATTACACTGGGGTAGAATGTGGTGATTTATGCTTTCTCTTTCTTTCTCTCTCTTGCCCTCTCCTTCTGTTTATGCATCTTTTTATGTCAATAAACTGATCTAGTCACTTTTTCCTATGTGAGCGTAATATCAACACTTACTGAGTGCTTACTATGTGCGAGGCATTGTATCATTCAATGCTCACAATAGCCCTTTGAGGCTGGTATCATTTTATCCACATTTTCCAGACAGAGAATGGGAGCCTTTGAGAAGTCATCTTGTCCAGACCCACTGTGAAGTGGCTGAGCCAGGACTCGAACCTAAGAAGTCAAGGCCACACCCTCAACCATGACTCTGCAGCCTCCGTTACTGGGAACTATTAACATGGGATTGAGTAGGGAGAAAATACTGACTTAGGGCATGCCTTTCTTTAAGAAAGCCATATAAAGGAAAATCTGAGGCTATAAAGCAGATGTGTTGTCTTGCAGGAGGAACGCAGTTCAAACCCACAGCTCCACCGGGAGCACTTAAGTGTTTGTTTTCACAGAATTTACTGCTTGACTTGGGGGCTTGGCAGAGTCAGAGAAACTCAACCAGAGTGTTAGGGAACTTCTAGCCTACAGTAATCATTGGGAAACCAGGATAAAACATCTCTTCTTTGGAAGAGAGCCAGAGAGGCATTCGGTAATTGTAGATTTGGGAGCTGCTTCACAGGCAGGAATAGCTACAGGTGCACAAGGTAGTAGGGAAAGGAAATTGAGTTGCACAGGGCAAATTCAAGAGGGCTTCCTTTAAAAAATGGAAGTACACCTGCCACTCTTTTCCTGGGAGTAGAGAGGAGCCTATAAACAGAGTTAAGGTGGGAGATTCAAAAGGAAGAAGTCAGATGTACATCTGGCTGTGATGGCGGACTGGAGTAATAGATCAACTTGCATTAGGGAGAAGGATGTTTAGAAAACAGGGTCAAGAACCTATAAAAATTTATGTGGAATCTTAACCAAGGGTAGAGGTCAGTGTTGAAAATTTTGATTTTAAACATCTGAATCCTGCTTCCCACAGTATCTCTCATGTCACTGTCCCCACGTTTCTGCCTAAAACATTCCAGTGGTTTCCCACTGCCCTTAGAATAAAACTCAAACTCTATACCATGACTGATCTGGCTCCCGTCTGCTTTCCTGGCCTTTCTTCTGTCACTCTCCCCTTTATTCCTCCAGCCGCACTGGTCTTGTTTCTGTTCCTTCAACATATTCGGATTCCTCCTGACTCGAGTCCTTTGCGTTACTCGTTCCTCTCCCTGGAATGCTCTTTTCTGGTTCTTTGCAGGGCTGATTCCTAGTCTTTCCAGTCTCAGCTCCTAGGGCACCACCTGAGAGAGCCTCACATTTATCAGGTGATCCTGCTTCCTTTGTAGGATTTATCATCATTTCTAATCACCTTGTTTATATATCTCTTAACTTTTCTTTTTTTTTTTTTTTTAAATACGGAGTTTCACTGTCACCCAGGCTGGAGTGCAGTGGTCCGATCTTGGCTTACTGCAACCTCTACCTCCCGGGTTCAAGTGATTCTCCTGCTTCAGCTTCCCAACTAGCTGGGATTACAGGCACATGCCACCACGCCCAGCTAATTTTTATATTTTTAGTAGAGATGGGGTTTTACCATGTTGGCCAGGCTGGTCTCGAACTCCCGACCTCAGGTGATCCACCTGCCTCAGCTCCCCAAAGTGCTGGGATTACAGGCATGAGCCACCACACCCGGCCTTCTCTTTGTTTATTACTTGTCTTCACCCACTAGATTTCAAGTTCCAATAACAACAAAAAAAGTGTATGTACGTGTGTGTGTGTGTGTGTGTGTGTGTGTGTGTTTAGCTCAGAATCATCAGCACCTAGAACATTGCTAGGGATTTCTGGACATTTGACATAACTTTGTTGAACGAACGAATGAACTGCTGGTAGAATCAGACATCTCACTAACCGTGAAAGGAATATTCAGGCTTCTAGTTTCTACTAATAAACACCAATTATAAAATGAAATAGTATCAGTTATTCTTTGAAAATCAGTGTAAGGCTTCTCTAATGATCAGGAGTACCACACATCACAGATCTAAAACTAACAAATAAAAGATCTTAAATGTAGACCATAAAATTGATTTCTGAATGACAGTGTAGGGAGCTTTGTGGGCCTACTACCTAGTGAAACCAATGAAAATTATTTAAAGCAAACATTTACAGCCTCGGAAAATGGCCCTAAGGGCATATAACAAATGAAGAAACATCTATTCAAGACAATCTATGAAAATTCAATAAGAACCAGGTGCGGTGGCTCACGCCTATAATCCCAGCTCTTTGGGAGGCCGAGGGGGCATGGATCAGGAGGTGAAGATATAGAAACCATCCTGGCTAACATGGTGAAACCCCGTCTCTACAAAATACAAAAAATTAGCCAGGTGTGGTGGCATGTACCTGTAGTCCCAGCTACTCAGGGGGCTGAGGCAGGAGAATTCCTTGAACCCCAGAGGCGGAGGTTGCAGTGAGCTGAGATCATGCCTTTGCACTCCAGCCTAGGCAACAGAGTGAGATTCCGTCTCAAAAAAAAAAAAAAAAAAAGAAAATTCAATAAGAAAAGTGAACCAAGTAATGATATTTGAACAAAGACTGCTTCCTTCATCCTCTCTCCCAACTCAATGAGGTGGAAATTCTACTCTAGACTGGTACAGTCAACACACAAGGCACCTTCTACCCCCAGCTGCCTGTCCGGGGCTTTCTTCCTGGGAGAAACAAGACATCAGCATTTCTCATCCTGCCCCCAGTTACCTGTCACTAAGGCTAAGTCCTGAATTAGTGTGGTCAAGGAGTTGGGAAGCTCCCTTGTTCTACCCATTTCCCACTCATGAAATGAGGGTCTAGCTTGGACACAGTGTGCTGAGAACACTGGACCCTGATTACTCTAGCCTTGGGTTGCAAGTTGGAGATTCCATGCCAGAAGAAGCAAGCAAGAAGACTTTAAGTTACTGAACCCCCTCCACTAATGCTCGGTTCCTAAAGTTTCTCTACTCCCAGCTCCAGAGCTGTGGTTCAGAAATTCTGCTTGGGGCAGAAACAGGGGCAGAAACAAGCCACACTACTGCTTCTCTCTTCCCAAAGGAATCAACTTTGCTTGCCACAGAGTATGAAGAAATTGAAATCAATGGGTACTCTCAAAATCAGTGGAGGTAGGTGTGAAAAATTATTTGAAAAGTTTGTGGCTGAAAATGCCTCCATTTTTTGGAAAAACACTAACCTACACATCCAGGAAGCTCAATGAACTCCAAATAAGATATACACAAAGAGATCCACAAACAATAAATCATAGTAAAAATGCAGAAAGTCAAAGACAAGGAAATAATCTCAAAAGTAGCAAGAGAAAAACAACTCCTTTCTTACAGGGGAATCACAATAAAATTAAAAGTTGACTTCTTAGCAGAAACAATGGAGACCAGAAGACAATGGGATAACATATTCAAAGTGCTCAAAGAAAAGAACCGTCAACCAAAGATTCTGTATTTAACAAAACCAGCTTTCAATAACGAAGGCAGAAGAAAGACACTCCCAGATAAACAAATACAGAGAGAAATATGTTGTTAGCAGACCAGCCTTATGCAAAAGGAAGTTCTCTCCACTAAAGGAAGTTATTCAGGCTGAAAGTAAGTGACTCTGGATGTTAATTCAAATACACCACACACATACACACACACACACACACACACGAAAACTGATAAAGGTTATGTACTTATAAAAAACAGTATAAATGCATATTTTCTCTTTTCTTCTCTTAACTGATTCAAAACAGAATGTACAAATAATATGTATATAAGATATTGGGTCTTTAACATATAGATATGTGACATATTTGTAATATGTTTGCCAATACAGTACAAAGGAGATGAGTGGTAGTGGAGCTGTATTGGGCAAAAGAAATGACTACAGATGGTAAAGCATTAATTATAACAATGTAGTGTTGGGTTTCTAACATTAAGATGCAATATGAAAGGAAATAATGTCACAAAAAGGGAAATCAAGCTATATATGTACAAAAACATTTTTATATATCACTATAATTAAGCTAGCATAACTCTGAATCTAATTGCTATAAGTTACAATGTACATGGCATACCCTAGAGTATTCACTTCAGAGAAAACTCAAAAAAATAGTAAAAAAAGTATTAAAGAAATTTAAATGCTTCATTAAAATTATTCACTTAATGCAAAGGAAGTAGTGAAGGAAGACTGGGGAGACAAAAAACACAAGACACATAGAAAATAAAAAGTAAAACGACAGAC
Organism: Papio anubis; assembly: GCF_008728515.1. Lineage (NCBI taxonomy): Eukaryota > Metazoa > Chordata > Mammalia > Primates > Cercopithecidae > Papio > Papio anubis. Next base: position 152,290,422 of record NC_044980.1, read on the forward strand.
ATAAATCCAATTAAATCAATTATATCAATAAGATTGTAAATTTATTAAAGAGTCTAATCAAAAGGCAAAGATTGTCAGACTGAATAAAAAACAAGATCCAAGAATGGGCTATCTACAGGAGGCACATTATAGATTCAAAGATATGAAGAAATCAAAAGAAAAAGAGTGGAAAAAATATACCATGCAAACAGCAACCACAAGAAAGCTGAAGTAGCTATATGAATATCAGACAAAATAGATGCTAAAATGAGAAATATTACTAAAGACAAAGAAAAATATTTTATAATGATAAATGAGTCAATCCTTCAGGCAAATATATCAATCATAAACATATATGCACCTGATAACACAGCATGAAATACATGAAGCAAAAACTGACAAAAAAAGGCAGAAATAAATAATTCAACAATAATAGTTGGAAACTTTAATACCTCATTTTAACAATGGATAGAACAACTAGGCAGAAAATCAAGAGGAAATAGAAGCCTCCTAACAATATTACAAACCAACTAGACTTAATGGACATCTACAGAATAGTCTACCCCAAAACAGCAGTACATTATTCTCAAGTGTATAAGGAATGTACTCCAAGATAGATCACATGCCATGTGAAATTAGAAATTAATAATGGAAAAAAAAGTTAGGAAACTCATGGATATACGGAAATTTAAAAATATACTCCTACATATCCAGCAGATTAAAAAAGAATCAAAAGGAAAATCAGAAGATTCTTCAAGATGAATGAGATTAAGACAAAACTTACTAAAACTATGGGACACAGCTAAAGCAATATTCAGAGGCAAATTTATAGTTGTAAATGCCTATGTTAAGAGAGAAAAAAAATCTTAAATCTATAACCTATCTTTTTACTTTAAGACACTAACAAAAAGAAGTACAAACTAAACCTACAGAAAACAGAAGAAAGATAATACTAAAAATTACAGTGGAAATTAATAAAATAGAGAACAGAGAAACAACAGAGAAAAAGTGATGATGCCAATCTAGTTGTTTTAAAATGTCAACCAAATTGACAAACTTTTAGCTAAGTTGACCAAGAAAACAAGAAGACTCAGATACTAGAATCAGAAATGAAAGGATATCAATACTGACCTTAGAAAAATAAAAAAGATTATAAAGATATATTATAAATCATTGTATGCCAATAAATTAGATAATTTAGATTAAATAGATAAATTTCCGGAAAGACTAAATAACTGAAACTTACTCAAGAATTAGACAATCTGACTAGACCTATAATAATAAGTAAAAAGATCAAATTAATAATAAAAATAATAAAAACCTACCCACAAAGTTAAACCGAGGTCCAGGTGGCTTTCCTACTGAATTCTACTAAACATTTAAAGAAGAATTAATACTATCTCTTTAAAAACTTCCAAAAATTTAAATATTTTCTAGAAATTTAAGTATTTATTTAATGATTTTAAAGAAAAAGGTCAGTATTACCCTAATATCAAAGCCATACAAAGACATCATAAGAAAAGAAAACAAGAGGCCGGGCGCGGTGGCTCAAGCCTGTAATCCCAGCACTTTGGGAGGCCGAGACGGGCAGATCACAAGGTCAGGAGATCGAGACCATCCTGGCTAACACAATGAAACCCCGTCTCTACTAAAAATACAAAAAAAAAAAAATTAGCCGGGCGTGGTGGCGGCGCCTGTAGTCCCAGCTACTCGGGAGGCTGAGGCAGGAGAATGGCGGGAACCCGGGAGGCGGAGCTTGCAGTGAGCCGAGATTGGGCCACTGCACTCCAGCCTGGGCGACAGAGCGAGACTCCGCCTCAAAAAAAAAAAAAAAAAAAAAAAAAAAAGAAAAGAAAACAAGAGACGAATATCTCTCATGAATAGGAGTGTAAAATTCTCAACTACATACTAGCAAACTGAATCTAATAACATAAAATCCAGGAAATCTAATTTTCAGTCAAAACGAGGAAAATTTCTATTTTCAATGGAGTTCTGCCTCCATTTCTGATTCACAAACACACTTTCTGGGGAAGTAAGCCTCTTCTATAAGTATACATCTCGTGCTAGTGTGCATGCAGCTTGAAGAAGTCAGCTGCGTGGAGAGTAGCTGGTAGAAATAAAAATTTTTCTGAAAAATTCAGAGAAAACAACAATTGTAATGTACATATCATTTTGCACAATGGCCCTTGGCCTCAGAAAATTATACAGAAAGAACATAGATAATGTGGAGAAAAAAATATGAAGAAAATTAATTTTTGTTGGGTTTTCAGATTTTCTTGGGAGAAAAAGTATTTCTTTTTTTTTTTTTTTAATACTTTAAGTTCTAGGGTAAATGTGCATAACGTGCAGGTTTGTTGCATATGTATACTTGTGCCATGTTGGTGTGCTGCACCCATCAACTCGTCAGCACCCATCAACTCGTCATTTACATCAGGTATAACTCCCAGTGCAATCCCTCCCCCCTCCCCCCTCCCCATAATAGGCCCCAGTGTGTGATGTTCCCCTTCCCAAGTCCAAGTGATCTCATTGTTCAGTTCCCACCTATGAGTGAGAACATGTGGTGTTTGGTTTTCTGTACTTGCGATAGTTTGCTGAGAATGATGGTTTCCACCTGCATCCATGTCCGTACAAAGGACACAAACTCATCCTTTTTTGTGGCTGCATAGTATTCCATGGTGTATATGTGCCACAGTTTCTTAATCCAGTCTGTCACTGATGGACATTTGGGTTGATTCCAAGTCTTTGCTATTGTGAATAGTGCCACAATGAACATACGTGTGCATGTGTCTTTATAGCAGCACGATTTATAATTCTTTGGGTATATACCCAGTAATGGGATGGCTGGGTCATATGGTGCTTCTAGTTCTAGATCCTTGAGGAATCGCCATACTGTTTTCCATAATGGTTGAACTAGTTTACAATCCCACCAACAGTGTAAAAGTGTTCCTATTTCTCCACATCCTCTCCAGCACCTGTTGGAGAAACAGTATTTGTTTCCTCATATCCATACATGTTAAGAATTCCTAGGATGTCTCAAGTACTCCATCAATAATTTACAATTGTCAAGCCACAATTTGGGGACACTCACAACTTTAAATTAAAAGAAATCCCTACAGAAAAGTTATAATAATTAGTTCTCATATTTGTGTTGTTTCAGTTAGGATGCTTTTGTCCATAAATTATAGAATATCAGACGAACAGTGGCTGAGACAATAAAGTCATTTATTATCTCACCTAGCCTGCAGGTAGGCAGTTCCTGGGCTAGTTCGTCATCGCAACAATGGCACCAAAGATTTAACATATTTCCACTTATTTCATCATCCTTAACTGTTGATGTTGTGTCCTCATGCTCATTGCCTTGTTGTCATAAAACGGAAGCTACAGTCCTAGACATCACATCTGTGTTCAAGGCAGGAAGAAAGAAGAGATAATACCAACAAACTCTTCATTCACTTGTATCTTTTATTTAAAAAAACACAACAAATTATTTCCCCCAAAGACTCTCAGCAGACTTTTGCATAAATAGTTGACCCTGGAACAACATGGGGGTGAGAGGCACTAACCTCCATGCAGTTGAAAATTTGCATATAATCTTCAACTTCCCCAAAACTTAACTACAAATAACCTATTGTTGACCAGAAGTCTTACAGATAACACAAATAGTTGATTAACATGTATTTTGAATGTTACATGTATTATATACTATATTCTTATGATAAAGCAAGAGAAAAAAATGTCATTAAGAAAATCAGAAGAGAAAATATATTTACTATTCATTAAGTGGAAGTGGATCATCACATAGGTCTTCATCTTCATTGTTGTCACACTAAGTAGGCCAAGCAGGAGGAGAAAGAAGAGAGTTGGCTTGCTTTCTCCGGGGGCAGAGGCAGAAGAAAATCCATGTAGAAGTGGACAAACACAGTTCCAAGTTGTGCTGTTCAGGGGTCAACTGTATACGACTAGGCTGAACTGGGTCTCACAGTCATCCTTAAATATGAGTAAAACTGGAGAAAAAGTCGATTAGTAAAAGTGAAAGGCTGCCAAGACTGGCTTAAAACAACCATGATCTAGTTCTTGAAGCAGGAAAAAGTACTTCCTTGAACAAAATCAGGATTCAGTAGGGAGGAAGTTGAGAATGGCTGTTGCTTGGGCTCCTCACAGTGTCTGCCACAAATGCCATGTAATGTTCTTTTCCCTGAGCTATTTTCCCTTCTATCTGATCCCGTTCTTAGAGTCTCCCAAGGAGTTAGATAGGTTCTGTGTGTCACAGATAAGTAAAGTTAGACTCTAGTAAGTGAGCGGCTCAGAGTGCTCTACAAAGCTTTCTAAAACATTTCTCAGAATGAAAGCTTAATTCTGTGCTTAAATTCTTTTGAGGAAATACTATGTTTAAAACATATAGCACTTAAGCATCTCTTATAAGACAAGAGGTGTGCTAGATGCCTTAGATGTATTATCCAACTTAATCCTTTCAGCAAGCAGATGACACAGGTCCTGTTATGATCATCTTATGTAGATAAGTAACCCAAGCTTTTGACAGGTTAAATAACTTTTTCAATGATGAGCTGGGAACAGGCAGAAACCCCACCGCATTCCAAGTTGGCAGGGTGGGAGCCTCATGCTCCCTGAGTGCAGCTGCAGCTGCCCAGCCATGGTTCCAGACCCAGGCATTCTCATGTTCTTGGGGGCCAGGAGCAGGCAGGAGCTCCACCCTTCCAGATGCAGCTGCAGCTGCCCAAGCTGTGGGCTGCAGACCCAGGCATTTCTGCACTCTCACTCGCCCAGGAAGACACACCTCACCCTGTGATCCCCACAGGCTGGGAAGTGCCTGCTCCCACTGCCTGGCCTTTTACAGCTCCTGGCATCTGCTCCAATCTCGGAGCAAAGCTGAGGCTGAGTTCGGACACTGTTGCAACCCACTGGGTGTTTGTACACTCAGGGCAGCACTGACTCTAGACTTTGGATGCCAATGAGCATGGGAGGGAGGCTGGCAGAGGGGCAGGCCAAGGGCAGCTTGGCACTAGCCTGCAGGTGCCCCTCAGCACAAACTGCCTGGGTGCCATGAACAGCCACAGGAGGCAGACAGGCTCCAGGGCAAAAAGAGGTGGGTCCCCAGTGAAGCCCCACCTTCAAATCCAGGAAGGCCTAAAGCCTGGGGGCCGGGCTGCCAGTCCAGTGGACCAGAGTGGGAACTTATGGTGTTTTTTCCATGCCCACCCATAGTTGTCCATGGACCAATCAGCACATACTTCCTTCCCTCTGAAGCCCATAAAAAACCCAGACGCAGGGAGATGACAAGATGGCCAGCTGCAGAAAACAGCTACCTACTCCAGGATCTCCTCTCTGCTGAGAGTTGAACACTCAATAGGATGACCTGCCTGTGGAAAGGAGCTACCCACTCCAGGGTCTTCTTTCTGCTGAGAGCTGAATACTCATCAGGACACCCTGCCTGTGGAGAGGAACTACCCACTGCAGATCTCCACTGAGCTGTTCTGTTGCTCAATAAAGCTCCTCTTCACCTTGTTCACCCACCACTTGTCCTTGTACCTCATTCTTCCTGGATGTAGGACAAGAACTCGGGACCCAAAGAATGGCAGGGCTAAAATAGCTGTATCACAAACAGGGCTGAAACATGCCCCTTGCTTGCTATGTTGCAGGTAGCAAGAAGGAGAGAAGAAAGAAGGAAAGAAGAGCTGTGGTTCTTCGGGGAGTCTAGGCCTAGGAGCTCCCCAAGCGAGGGCTGTGGCACTCTCTTTGGGGCTCTGTGGTTCCTGGAATCTCCAAGTTTCTGGGTGTCACCAAGTTCCCCACTGCCAGCTGTGGGAGCTGTTTGCTGTACACCTGGTCCAACCACAGCCTCTCAGGGAGCTGGCGCCCTCACCAGCACCTGGAGTTGCCTGCCTCACCTCAGTCAGCATGCCTGACTGTGTGCAGTGGCCAGACCCCATGCTTGCTGGCTCACTACCCCTTGCCATTCCACTCACCCTTGGCAGGCATAGGATCCAGGACAGTAGTGTAAGCCAAGCACAGCTTGCCAGGCTGAGTGGGCAGAATGAGCCCAGTGGGCCCGAGCAAAACTCAGGCAAAGGTGTCACTGGCCACAGAGGTTTCCAGTTGGAAAAGCATCACCCTAAGAATCTCGTGACAATACCACTGGTCAGTGGTAGAATCATAACGCAGATCAAAGGAATCTCTTTCCAAAGCCTATATTCTTTACCAAAGAGTGCTGCAAAAAGATTGCCTTGTCTCAGGACTTCTCAGAGCCAATTCCAACGCATTTTATTTTAGACAGTACATTTTAGTACAGTAAAATGTATTGGATGCATTGGAATCTCCAAGAGAAAGATCTAAATGATTGATCAGAGAGCTCTACTCACTGAATGTCTAGGAGGACTTTGAAGCATTAGTGTCCTGAGTAACACACTTCTGAAAATACTGGTGCAGTGAACAAAATGTTGAACCGTGAATTAGAAAACATGAGTTCCCATTGTCATTTCCCATCCCAGTAAACCTTTTTCTTGTAACTAATTCCTATTTATCTTTCAAAATTTCAACACTGCATTTCAGCACCTCTTCTCTAGGTAGCTTTTCTGGATCTCTAGGTCTGATTTTAGTGTCTTTTCTGTGATTTCATATTTCTCCATGTAGTTGTTCCCACCAGGGGGCAATTTTGCCCCCTCCCAAGGGGACATTTGTCAACTTATGGGGATATTTGGCAATGTATGGGGATATAGTTGGTTGTTATAACTGATGTGAAAGACAGTGTTCTATTGGCATTTAGTGAGCAGAGGCCAAGGATACTCTGAACATTCTACAATACACAGGACAATGCCCTCACCCCTACCCAGCAAAGAATTACTCAGCCCAAAACGCCCAGAGTGCAGAGGTTGAAAGACCCGTCTCTATAGGACTTTCACACCACCTGAATCTTGTATTTTCTTGTGTGTGTTGGTCCCTCTTTCAATTGTCAACATCTTGACTAGAGACCTGGGTTTCTTAGAATTTACTGGGCACAAACAGATCTCAATATTTCCTGTTGAAGGAGAGAAGTTAGTAATAGATTTTAGTAGGTGCATTTGGAGGTGTCTACCTACCTCATAGCCTCCCATTCTCAAGTTCTACCACACATTACATTGGTGGGTCCCAGCAGCCATGTTTGTACTACACAACTCTATTTATTTGTTCTAGTCATTGGAACAGAGGTGGACACTGATCCTCACCTCAGTCCACTGTATTTTCTCCACAGTGAATTTAGAATTAATACTCAGAGGCACTAGTTAGTCGCCAGTGGTTGAGGGCTATAGAATAGCGTCTTTGGCATAGTGAGTGATAAAATCTGGTCAATTCCAATTGAGAATTGGAATTGATAATCATTAGATTGATGCAAAAGTAATTGTGGTTTTACCATTACTGTCAATGGCAAAAACCATAATTACTTTTGCACAAAACGAATAGCATGCTACAAGTAGTAACCTTGGTTTTCACAGTGGCTTTCCACTGAAAGCCATTGCTGGTTCCACAGAACCCATGTGTTCCCCCTTGTACGTTATGGGGTTTCATTTCTTTACACTATATTACATTCCTTCTTTTTTATTTTGGTCAGAGTGAGTTTCTGTTTACATAGAACCAAAGAGTCTTGATTAAGATACAAGTTGCAAAACATACCCCTTTGTTCTTAACTTTAATATAAGATTCTTCCTTCTCCCAAAACATGAAAGTTTGAAGGAGGAAAGAAATAGTGTGAGAGAGTCTATTAAATGGCCCTAGAATACTATCATATCACTTTCGGTGTTCTACAAACGGTAGCTGGAAAGGCCATTCCTATTTTTAAATGAACACCCAGAAAGGGTGACTAATGCCTGGGGGTCTTGCTTTAGACTCTAAACTATATAATGTTGCAGAGGCATAAATTCTCCTCTGTAAGTGAAAGGCATTACAATCTACTTCAGTTTCAATACATCAAAAGAGGCTTGTGGAGACAATTATTTGCTGAAGGGGCACATGACCTTGTTGGACCTGACATTTATTTTGTCTTCCTTTGAAAACAGTTAAAATTGCACAATTGATATTTTTCACTTCTAATCTTTTGCTTCTTGATGACTACCACAAAGAAATAATAATAATAGATTAAATCTGGCTGTTGGCTTGAAATAGACTCTGTATTTTTTTTTCCCCCAAAGGAAAACAAATAGAAAACTAGCTGTACAATGTTTCATGGATATGGCCACACAAGTGTAAAGTGTTCCTGATCACCTCTAGCTGTGATGGCCTGGAAAAGCACAGAAACAGCAGCTACAGTTGCTGGTCCAAGCCCAGCCATCTTCAAGTGCAAGTTCTTTGCCTGGCTCCAAGTTTGGCATGAGGACAGATTTCTGTCAATGGTGTGGTTTCTAGTACAAGGGTGGCCATTTCCCTGAAGTGGATCTATCCTCTGCTTGTTCCTTGACCTCCTCCCAAAAAGCTGGGAGAGTTTTCTAGATAAATACCCATTATATTCCCCCACTTATTTTGTCCTTGATTTACCCAGCATGGATGCCAAGGAACATCTACATGATGAATTGAGACCCTCTGAGATCATCACTGCTCTTCTCCATGGCAGACTGGATTTGAAAGAGTTTGACTACACTTTCATCAACACCAGCCATTTGTTCTTTTCTTTACCTATTAGAATTTCACTCATACTTCTTTTCCCTTTCTAGGCCTATTCATTTTTTCCAGATCACGAAATAATTTTTCCCAATCTGTTTTTCTTTGGTGACCCCCAAACACCTTTCTTCTTGATGCTAGCTGAATTATTATTTTTTTAACCTTGTTTTTTTAGAGCCTTGATTTTAGACTATAGACTTTCACTGATGTAGCCTCTGACACAGGAGGCTGTTTTCTGCTTCCTAAAGCTCTGGTGTCAGGCTTAGATGTGGAATAAAGAGTTTAAAGCATCTTATTAACTTGGTAGTCAAACAATAATCTCAGATTCAGGAAATGTTCTATCTGCATGAAAGGATTTTGTATATTGATTTTTATAAAATAGACAAAAAATAAGCTGATTCCTTGGATGTAAGGTCAATAATCAGAGTCAGGACTTCTTGGACTCTCTGGAGACAAATCCCACACTAGCTCACTCACACTTTTTCCCCAAAAGCCTGTATTAGAATGTGGAAAGCAGCAGGGATGGCGGGGAGAAGCATCTGTAATTCTAATGGGACTGCAGAGACCACTTTGAAATATTGAACACCTCCATGAGAACAAATATAACAGCTTTCACCGATGTCATAGTCACTGTTCTCTTTAAGGATCCAAGTGTGCAGGCGAGTTTTCTTGACGTAGAATATGACTGGGTCCTTCAGGATACTGCAGGATGTCATTTGCAGGTCGCAGATGACTCCCTGCTCTGTGAATCTGCCATGAGCCGGGGCTTTGATTTCAGTGTTCCTTCTCTAAAGCCATGGCCGTTGCAGGCGGGCAGTGACTCAAGCAGATGGCTGATGGTGACAAGCCCACTCTGATTGGTAATAAAAATACCAGAAGCTAAACTGCATTGTGTACAAATACGTGAGGCTATTGCTGATTCCTTTGTATCTCTAGATTCTATTTTGAGAACGAGTTGATCTTTTCCATGCAGAACCCTCACAGAATGAGCCATCGCGCCAGGTGTATTTGAAGCATCTACTGCCATTTGTGAAAGTCGGGATTTTTTTTTTTTTTAATTAGGCTTCAAAACCACACTCTTACCCTCTAAGGTTTCTGGCAGACTACCCATGATTTGGGAGTGAGGAAGAGAAGTTCAATCTTCTTTACAGAAACCATCAGAGGCACTCCCAAACTGAAAGACTAAATTGTGTTGTTTCTCTCTTCTCTTAAGAGATATTGCTAATGAACCCCCAAAATGGGAAAATGTAGAATTGGAGGCAGAGATGGGAGAGAGAGCAGAATGTAAACACTGAGTAATCCATTCCCTAGGTAGAGTCCAGAAATAGTTGAGAGTCGATTTTGAACTAGGCAATTCCTGTGGTTGCTTTGCTTAGTTTATTACATTGCTTCTCAAACCTTTGAACATCAGAATCACCTGGGGAGCTTTGATAAAATTACAGCTTCTGGGGCCCCACCCTTGGAGGGTCTGATTTAGCACATTTAGGCTGGTTCCAGGAAATCTGTATTTTTGAACAAGAACCTTGGTGAGTCTAACCTGCTACTACTGCATCAAAATGCGATATTAGTAAGTCTGAAAGTCTTAGGTCCAATTGCAACACGAAGTCAGCTAAATGCTCATTCTGTGGCCTCTATCTGCCAATCATGAGCATTCTGGCAAATGGAGTGAGAAGCAGGGAATGGAAAGAAAGGATAACAGATGAGAGATGGGAAGGTCCATTGTCCAGTCCTTGCTCCATCATTTATTAGCCATATGACCTTGGGCAAATGTCTCTGAGAGGCTCAGTGCCTCATCTGTAGAATGAGGATTATAATTCCTGCCTTGCTTACCTTATTGGGTTATGATGACCAAATGAGAAATAACTTTGTAAAACATTACATGTTAGAAGTAGCAATATTTTTATAGAGAAGCTGTATTTTTTATTCCCTTGGATCTCATGATGACACACTCACACTCAGAATCCCCAGACCCAAATACCTTCATTCAGTAAATCAAAGGACATTTGCTTTATTGCAAGGGCTGGTTCCTTGAAAACAGTCATTGTGGCTGGGAAGGCAGTGGTTTTCAGAGTCACCAGCTGTACATGGGAAATGGGAAAATGCTGCGGCTCCTTCTTGAATGAGAATCTCTGTGGGTGGGTGGGAATTTGCCATTGTAATAATGCCAGAGATCATTCTTAACATATTAAAAGTGAAGGAGTCACTGGGTATGGTAGTCACAAAGGTTGGGGGTTTCAGAGTTGAACATGACCTTGAAGGCCTCTTTCCTACTTCTTTTGGCCCTGAAAAAAAAAAAGTGTCTTGTTGCCCGATTCTCTCCTTCCCCACTCCCCCCTCCACCCACCCTTCTCCTCTATCCTATTTACTCTTTTTGCCCCCACTCTGCCTGGTTCAACTGCATACTTCTGAAGACTTTGCCCTCTGCTCGCCTTCCTCCATCAGAACTCATTTCCTTCCTGCAAATGCTCAAGCTGACTTTCCCCAACCAATTTCACATGAAGGGGCCAGTTACAGCTTCCAGCACTCTCAAGTGTCAGCTTTTGTTTTTAAGCAGATTTTTCATCACTTTATCAAGGCATTCCTAGAGAAATTCCAATAGAAGGATATCCATCATCTGTCCCAGGTCAGTGAAGAATATACTGTGGGACAAGGGCCCCATTCCCCAGCCTGTGTAGCCATCATAAGCCAGGCCAGCAGGTCCTCATACCTGACAGCCTGATTCCCAGATGGCCAATTCCTGGACTCCTTCATCCTCTACCATCTCCTACCCTCCTCTGCTTTCTAAAGCAAGCAAATAAGGTGGTTCCTTTGTGCATAGGAAAAGCCTCCTTCCCTTGGCCTGTCTTCATCCTATTACCCAGCTCCAGATCTCGGATTGCGACCTAGATTTCCTAATGCCTCCAATTCATTTTCCAGGGAGCTGACAGCTTCCCTCCCGGGCAGGACCTGGCCCATGGAGCCCTATTCTTCTGTTTGCTGATTTCTGCTGTGACATTCAGCTCATAATATCAGAATTTTCAAGGCTGATGCTTCCCCAAAGAATTATTAGTAAGAACCCATTCCATGAGTTTTTTGTTCTATGAAGGGAGTTGTCTTCAGCTATATATATATGGTTTTTTTTTTGAGATGGAGTCTCACTCTTTTGCCAGACTGGAGTGCAGTGGCACGATGTTGGCTCACTGCAACGTCCGCCTCCCGGGTTGAAGCGATTCTTCTGCCTCAGTCTCCTGAGTAGCTGGGACTACAGGTGTGTACCACCACACCCAGCTAATTTTTGTATTATTACAAAGAAGTTTTTTTGAACTTCTTTCTTTTAAACTGAGAGGAAGAATAAAACAGACACGAGGGTAAAAAGATAAAGATAGTAGGTAGGGTTGAGGAAAAGACTAGTATTTAGCAGTCCCCAGTGGGGGATGGGAGATGGTCAGCCTTCCAGCTGGGGAGAAGCCAAAGTCAGGGAGTCAAGAGTGAGAATCCTGAGAACTAGCAACACTGAGACTGGCCAGAAGAGTCACTCTTTTGTGGTATGGTATGTCTTACAGAAATACCTTCAGAAAGAATAGGCTGAAAAAGCCCTGCTGCACCTCATCAACATCTAGAACAGGGGTCAACAAACTATAGCCCGCCCCCTATTTTTGTAAAGTTTTATTGGAACAGAGCTACACCCAGTAATATTCTCTACAGCAATTTTCACCTTACAACAGCAAGAGTAGCTGTAACAGAGACCATATGGCCTGCAAAGTCAAAAATATTTACTATTTGGCCCTTTACAGACAAAAAGTTTGCCAACCTCTAGTGTAGAATGCTGTATCCTGTAATGCACCACTTTACAAACTTGTTTCCTTAGCAACAGAATGCATTTCTGTGAAAAATACTTTAAATGTGGAAACCCATGAAAAAGATAAGTGCAGAGAAGAGATAGCAGTCACAGTCCCAAGACCTCAGTCTTCCCTTTGCTCCCCTCTCCTAAGGGTGTTTCTAGAACCCAGGGTTCCATGAAATTGAGTTTGAAAATAGCTTCAGAGCACATGCTTTTTGAGGGCAAGACACTGGTTTAATTTCTTGTGTCTATTTAGTGACTGGCAGATAAAATACACTCAAGTTTGACAGGATGAGGGATGAAGTGCTTCCAATCAAGACCCAAATCCCCATGGTTGCTGTTGAACACCTTTCTGTCTTCTGTCATCCAAACTCCCCTCAAGAGTGACTCACACCCGCCATCTTCTCTTCCTATACCCTCATGTCACTGGCTTTTGACTTTAGCCCCATTGCTCTGCTTGAACTCCTGTCACCAAGTTCCCTAGTGATATCTTTAACTACTACAGTCCATGGGCATTCTCCAGCTCTTCTCTTCCGGTGACCCTTTGAACATCTGACAACTCCTGAATCTCACTATGCCTTTGGGTTCTTTTTTCTAACACCTTAGTTTACACATATTTTATTTTATTTTTAGTTGACAAATAATAATTGTATGTATTTACGGGGTGCCATGTGATGTTTCGATACATGTAGACATTGTGGAATGAGCAAATCAGGCTAATTAACATACTCATTACTGAAACCTTCCTTTTTTGTGGTGATAACATCTAAAATCCATTCTTCTTGCTATTTTGAAATATATAATACATTATATTTACTGTATTCACCATGCTATGTAATAGAATACCAGAACCTATTCCTCGTGTCTACTGGAAACTTTGTACCCTTTGGCAAACATCTCCCTTGTCCCCGTTCACACCGTCCTCCCACCTTCTATTCATAGAATAAGGGGTTAATATCCAAAATATACAAGAAACTCAAACTACTCAATAACAGGAAAACAAGTAACCCTATAATAAAATAGGCGAAGGACTTGAATAGACATTTCCTGAAAAAAGACATACAAATGGCCAGCAGATCTATGAAAAAATTCTCAACATATTGAAGCATCAGAAAAATGCAAATTAAAACCACAGTGAGATATCACCTTACCCCTGTTGATCAGCAATTGTAAAAAAGATGAAAAATAAAAAATGTTGGTGAGAATGTGGAGAAATAGAAATGCTTATATACTATTGGTGATATTATAAGTTAACACAGTCATTTTGGAAAACAGTGTGAAGGTTCCTCAAAAAGCTGAAAATAGAACTACAATATGGGGTGGGCACAGTGACTCACACCTATGATCCCAGCCCTTTGAGAGGCCATGGCAGGTGGGTCAACTGAGGTCAGGAGTTCGAGACCAGCCTAGCCAACATGGGGAAACCCTGTCTCTACTAAAATTACAAAACTTGGCCAGGCACAGTGGCTCACGCCTGTAATCTCAGCACTTTGGGAGGCTGAGGCAGGTGGATCATGAGGTCAGGAGTTCAAGACCAGCCTGGCCAAGATGGTGAAACCCCATCTCTACTAAAAATACAAAAATTAGCCGGGTGTGGTGGTGGGTGCCTGTAATCTCAGCTACTTGGGAGGCTGAGGCAGGAGAATTGCTTGAATCCCAAAGGTGGAGGTTGCAGTAACCCAATATCGTGCCACTGAACTCCAGCCTGGGCAACAAAGCAAGACTCCATCTCAAAAAAAAAAAAAAATTTAGCCAGGTGTGGTGGTAGGTGCCTGTAATCCCAGCTACTTGGGAGGCTGAGGCAGAATATTGCTTGAAACCAGGAGGCACGCAGTGAGCCAAGATCGCACCACTGCACTCCAGCCTGGGCACAAAGCAAGACTCTGCCTCAAAAAAAAGAACTAAAGAACTATGATATGATCCAGCAACTCAACTCCACTTCTGGGTATGTATCCAAAGGAATTGAAATTAGTATGTTGAAGCGATGTCCGTATTGTCATGTTTACTGCAACATTACTTATAATTGCCAAGATATCAAAATAACTGAAGTGCTCATCAATTGATAAGTGGATTAAAAATGTGGTCTACATACATGACACAGTACTATTTAGCCTTTAAAAATAAAAAAATTCTGTCATTTTCAACAACATGACATGGACCTAGAGGACATTAAGCTAATTGAAATAAGCCAGACACAGAGAGACGAATACCACAGGACTGCACTTACTGTGGAATCTGAAAAGTCAAAACTCTTGGTTTCTTGTTAGTCCACAATCTCCGGTTATTTTTTACTCTCTTTGGACATTGCATCCCTGTGTCTGAAGTGAGCTCCTCTTTCTCTGACCTGTTCTTAAATGAAGATATACTTTAAGCATTGACATCATCTCAAATCTAAATCTAAATGTTAAGTGCTCACAAGTTTCTATTTCAAGCCCAGGCTCACCTCCTAAGTTTCAGACTCATTTATCTAACTCTCTGCTAGATAACTCCACCTGGCACCCCAAACTCAACCTGTCCCAATTTGAACTCACCATATTCCTTACAGCTGATTCCTCTTTGGAATTCTCTCTGTCACTTGAGGATATCATCATCTGGCCAGTTGTTGTCAGCTACAACCCTGTGACCTTGGCATCTTAAATCAAACACCAAATTCTACCCATTTTGTGATCTAAGACTTCTTGGCTCCATCCCCTGTCTCCCTCCCTTATTATCTCTCTCAAGATGGCTATAGCAGCCTCCTACCTGGGCTCCTGAATCTTGTGCTGTAATCCATTCTGCACTCTACAGCTACAGGGATTATGCCACTCACCATCCCCAACATCCACATACCTGTAAGCTGTCTATGGCTTCCCAGTGCACACAGGGTAAAGGCCAGATCCATGGTGATGGTTTACAAGGGCCTACAAAGGTCCTTGTTTGTCTTTTCCTGTCTCATTTTCTATACTCTCCTTCACTCACTGCCTCCCAGCTACACTGATCTCTCTATTTGTCAAACATGCCACGCTTCTTCCAACTAGAAAGCCTTTATCCATGTTGTTCCCCCTGCTTGGTGATTAACTCCTATTCATCCTATAAATCTTAGCTCAAACACCACTTTCTCTGGGATGCTGCCTTCCCTGACCAAAAATCAATTATAGCCATCATGGGATCCTAGGGCACCACAAACGTCTCCTTCTTAACTCATCACAGCTATAATTTCACACTTGTTTTTATAATTATTGCTTAATATATATATTCACTTACTAGACCCTAAACTTCAAGAAAGCAGGAACCAAGTCTGATTTTTCTCTTAGACATGTCCCAGTGGCTACCCCAGTTCTGCATATCCACAGCCCTTAGCACCCGGCTGGCTTCTGAAAGTACAAATAATTACTATGTGAATTAAACTATTTACTGCTGTGGTTTGAAGGAATGCTCTAAACCTCATGCTGACACGTAATCCCCAATGTGGTAATATTGAGAGGTAGGACCTTCAAGAGGTCATTAAATCATGAGGCTCTGCCCTCATGAATGCATTAATACACTCATGGATTAATTGATTAATGGGTTATTGTGGGAGTAGAACTGGTGGCTTTATGAGAAAAGGAAGAGAGACCTGGGCTAGCATGTTAGCACACTCAGCCTCCTCACCATGTGACGGCCTACGCCACCCTGGCAATCTGCAGAGAGTCCCCACCGGCAAGAAGGCTCTCACTGAATGCAGCCTTGGATTTCTCAGCCTGCAGAACCATAAAAAATAAATTTATTTTACCTATAAATTACCTAGTCCCAGGGATTCTGTTATAAGCATCATTAAACAGACTGATGTACTTACCTTTCATCCAGACTTGTTACCCTGAAATCCACCCTGAACACATTCTACCTAAAATACCCACCAGACCTTGTCCCTGCCCTGCCCTTCAGTGGCTCCCCTTGGCCTGCAGGATGAAGTCAAGCTTCATTCTATACAAGCCTCATCATGATCATTACCATTCTCTGGGCTCATCTCTGCCCTCATTACTGGCATATTATGCTCCAGAAGCCCAGTTCTGCTTCCTGATTTCAGCACACATCATGCTATTTCACACCTAGGGATGGCTGGTGCTGGGATATAATTTACTGGGATTCACCAATTGTTAATGTTTTAGCACAATCACTTCTCCTCTCTCTCCCCCTGTATGTGTGCATATGGGTGTATGTGCATTTGGGGAAGCATTTGGGAGTAAGTTGAAGCCATCATGGCACTTCACTCCTGAACATTTCTGAAGGTATCATCTAAGAATAAGGTCATTCAATTTCATCACCACAACATAATGGTCACACCTGGGAAATTAAGCATTAATATAATACTACTCTAAAGACCATATCCCTAATTGTATAGTTTTTGGTTTAGTTTTGTTTTCTCTAATATCTCATATCATCCCCCTGCCTCCTGACCCATCTCCAGTCTACATCTGGTTTGCTGACTCTACTTCCTTTTTTCTGCAATGATTTCAGAAAGGGCAGAGATGACCAGTTGTACACCAAAACCTGTTTCTTCTTCTTCTTCCTCAGCACACAGCTTGACCTCATTTCTGAGCCTCCCTTGAAGCTGTGTGTGTGACTGTGTGGCTGAGTTCTAATGACAGAGGTATGATTCTCAGGCCAGGGTTTTTATGAAGCAGCAAGTTCTTGTCCATGCTCTCTCTTTTGTCAGCTTAGCGCCAACGATGAAGACAAGCCTTTAGGGAGGAGTGGAACCACAAGATAGAAAGAGCCCTGGGTCATCATATCAATGGGTGGAAGAGAGTCTCATATCAAGCAGGAACATCTGCCTTGGGTTTATAGGTAGGTAACAATAAGCTTCTTTTATGTTTGAGCCATTTCACAATTGAAGATCTATTTGTTATAGCAGCCAATGTCACCAAATGTGGTTAATAATTCTTCTATAGAAAAGGGACTAGATGGATTTTCTTATCTAGAACCTCTTACCTCAAGAGAGAATGAGAAGTGCAGGAAAAGTCGTGGGCATCATTTTCTAGGCAGAAGTCATCCCAGGAGCTAAAGGGAGGAGAAGGAGGATGGATAGATGTAAGAACTCAGCGCATGGAAACTCCATCCCCAGATCTCTGTCTGCAACATGCGTGAGTGTGCTTGCATCTAGTTATACCTTTGTGCAATGAGGGTTCTATTTAAATCTTAAGGAGCATTGAAGAAAACAGTTAACACAGAGACTGTTTATGAATGCAGAACGTCTAACAAAGTGAAAAGAGAAAATCTATAAAAGTTTGCTTTAACAATATGAAAGTAAATGAATAAATAATTATAGCCATTATGTGAACTTCTCATTTTGTCTAATTACTATGCAATATAACAATAAGATTTATCATTAAATATGTCAGATTCACTTTGTTGTTAATTCATTTGATCACAATTCTGAATTTTGTTCTTGAATGTACAGACTGCACTGTTTGTTGTTCATGGCTGAAGAAATTAGAGGGAAACTTACTCAACACTCAGTTTTATGGCTGAGGAAAACTTGAGAACATTTCATCAGCCTCTAAATGTTATGGTTCTTCATAACTTGTTTTAATTTTCGACCATGTGGACTGAATTGGAAGTAGGCTGAAAAGTGAGAAATGTTGCTGAGCCAGACATCTCAGGCTTTTGATGGGTCCTCTGGTTCCATCCAGTCTGGGGTGCTACGTGCCACACTCTTGCTCAGTTAGATGAGGCTGGAATTTGTCAACTCCAGAGTCTGACTTCACTTCCAAGCCCTGGGCATCTCGGTATATCTAATTAATTGCATGTATATTATTTGTATATATTAATTGCTTAATAATATACCAATGATGCTAAAGTGCCCCAGCAGAGTTATTCTATGTGAGCAGAAATGGAAAATATTCAACATTTCACCACCATATAATGCTAATAACATAATATAATTATAACATAATAACAACATCTGACACTTACATAATTATACATAATTACAGCATCTGACACTTACTGGGCATGTACGTGGTGCCAAACACTGTTTTCCATCTTAGTGCATCTTTACAACAATTCCACGAAAGAGGTAGAGTGGTTCACTGCTTTCCGACCTTAAAGTTTCCGATCTTAAACTTGCCAAAGTTCCATAGTCGTCCAGTTACTGGGACTAACTGTTGGATGAGGTCATAAGCCACGTTCACCTCTTTCAACTTCTCTCAATCATTATTTTTTCTTACGGTATCCTGAGATAATGTCAGTCCTGGTGTAGGCAAAACTGTGAGGTGGGAGAATTTGTGTTCACGGCTCCTTCTTTGCTCCTTGAAGAATTTGGGAATACGGACGTTGGTTTGGGGTTGAGTGCGAGGGCTCATTGGTTTGGGGTGGGGGGGAGGGCTCATTGCAACAAGTTATATATATGCATATTATTTACTTTGTATATATTTTGCTGAGGCCAACCCAATTCTCAACGAGCCTATGATCTAGTTGAAAAAGGCTAAAGAGTCAACAGGCAGTTGCAATCCAGTGGGATAAGTGCTGTGATCGGAGAAGTAAGACTCTGTGGAAACCTCTAACCAAATTTGAGGGCAATCAGGAAAGGCTTCCTGGAGAAGGCATCTATGTTTAGGCCTACAGGATAGGAGGCAATAAACCAGAAGGAGTGAGAAGGCAAGAAAAGAGGGTTCCAGGCAGCAGAACCAGTATAGCTGTGTAGATGAGAAGAGACTGGCGAACAGGTGTTGATGGTACGCTGGCATCATCAGATAAGCATTGAGTGCTCCTTTCCAGAAAGTTCTTCCTTGCCTGCTACAGTGCCTGGTTTTCTCAACAGTGATCCATTAACAAATAATTTTACCAATAAATCTATAGCATTTATTACATATTTACTACACAAAGTGTTGGGTGAAGAATTGAGAATTCAAATAACTCTGAGACCCTGCCTCTGCCTTCTAAGAGTTTACTGAGTGTGGGTGGGGTTGGAACATTCTCAGATAAAAAAGAAAAATTTAAATAATATGGGAGGTTTTTGAGTAAGAGGAAGAAAAATGCCATGGTGAATCACTCAAGCTTTGGAGTCAAACCTTATTTCCACCATTTACTACCTAGGTGACCTTGCACAAACTACCTTACCTTTTTGATCCTCAGTTCTCAATCTATGCAATTGTTGCAAGGACTAAACAAGTAATGTTCTCACAGCACTTAGAGCATGCTGCTTAGCACAGAACAAGCGCACAATACATGTTTTAGCTATTATGATAATACTATAATTAATTCACCACATAAATACTTGAGTGCCTGCTCTGTGATGCCTTTCCTGCTTTTTACTTCATGCCCTTCTGGCTTCATGCCATACCAGCCATCGCCCTAGCACCCGTGTCTCCTCTTTCCACTGGATTCTTCTCTCTAGTCAGTATCATCTGGCCAAAGAAGCATAAACCGTGAGCTCTGGAAAAGCTGGTTTGTCTATCTCACAAGCAGGCCTCAGAGTCCCCTGGGCACCTCTCGAAATCTCCCTGGACTGTTTGTCTTACCATATGGGGAGACCACTCTCTCCTGACCGACTGCAACCTTCTGTTCTCACTCACATAGCAGTGAGTTATATACCACACGGGGACATCTGTCACTGTGTTATGGTCTGCTTCTATCTATTACTAATTCTATTAACATCTAACATTTGCTGAGCCTGTATTAGGTACTGGAAGGAGTTGACAAGGGCCTTGCATAGGGGATAGAGGATTATTAAGTTGGGATGAAACATCTAGCCTGAAACCATTATGGAGTGCATGCTCAAATAGAATCAGCAATCAAAAGCAGATTTTTTTAAAAAGACTAAAATCGAGTCAATTTATGTATTTACTTATTTGTTTACTTATGGTCAGTGTTGATATCTCCTGTATTTCCAAACCCAGTGCCAGGGAAAACTGGAGCACCACTAAGATAAGCTGGAAAATGACACGGGAGAGCAGCCTGATGATGCTGGTGGGACATGGTAGGTTTAGAATTGTGGACAAGTTAATTTCAGGGCCATCCAAGACACGGTGTGCAAGTGGAAATGTCCAGTCAAGCAGCTGGCAATTTGGGAATAGAGTTGAAGAGAGGGGACAGGCAGAAGCAGATTTAGGCATCCTTCCCAGAGGCATGGCCACCCCTTAAATAAAAGTCTTCTGGGATCGAAAGTCCCGCTGAAGGGGCAAATATTTTATGAGGGTTGGTAACACTTCACCAGTGTTGGTAACACTTAGACTTCTTTGCCCAAGGTAGAGAAAGTTGATTAAGACCCAAGGGGTCTGGGCTGCAATCCCTAGCCACTTATCTTTGAAGTCTCTTGTTTTAAAACATCATGTGAATTTTTCATTCTATTCCACAATATACAAATAAGATTTTAAATTACCTTTGAGTAAAACTGACATTGCAGTATGACAGGTGGCATTTAGCCTGCGGCTCTACATAGGATAAATTATTCTGAGCACACATGCATAGAAGGAGCTCCCACTTCAGCTTGAGACACAAGGCATTCAGCGAGGAGCAGGAATGCCACCATCAGATGAGCTGGAAGGTTAGCAAGGGAAGTCCTGGAGGGAGTGAAACTCCAGACCAGGGAGTTTCGATGAGGGTAAGACCACGTGGAAAGGTCTGGTTGCCGGGAGGGTATAAGGTGGAGGGGTCACCTGGGTGATCTCAGGTCTTGCGGCTCTATAGGATGGGATAAGGACCCAGGAAGGGATAAAGAAGTGCTGAGAAACCCAGCATTGGCAGTGCCTGTTGACTATGGGTAGAAGGTCGGGAGACTGCGTGGGACTAGGTGATCAGGGAGCCCTTTGCTTTGGGATTCTGTAAACGAAGGACTTTGGGAAGTTCTCCGTGGGGCCACTAGCAGGCTGAGATTTCTCTCCTGAGTGGAAACAGATTGAAACAGAGCTTCAATCCCACAGCATATTTCACTGACAGATTGGGTGCGATTTTTCCCGAGATGAGGGCGTTTCAAAAGCAGAGGAGGAATGGGAGGCTGGGAGGGGAAGGTGGGTGGGGGAAGACAGCTGTCAGCTTCAGCGTGGCTTCAGGACAGCTCTTGCAGATGTGGGCAGAGCAACAACTGCCAATTTCCCAAGCCTCGGGCGATTCTCCAAATCCCGGGTCGCAGGAGGGCGGGGGCAATCCTGATTGTACAAGAGGGTCCTGAGAGGCTTTGGGGACATGGAGCCTAGCTTCAGGGTGGGCTCACTTTGTATGTGAAACGAACATAGCTCCTTGTACCAAATTAAACCAATTTGATCAAAATTTGTAATGCAGAGGAGCATAATTAAATTGAAGATTTTAATTAGGCACAGTTTTGATGAAACTTAACGGGAGCCGGCAGGAACAGTCTTGCTGTCTGCTAAACATAATCCTGCCTGGTGAAGAGCTCTTTAGTTGATGATCTTTAATGACTGCCCAGCTCTCAGCTTCTTAGATGGTGTTGCAGTCAGCTTGGAGGAGGCTGGGGAGGTGGGAGCAGACTGGGGGAGGAGGAAGTGAGGTGGGACTTGCATGCGCAGGGAGGCGTCTTGTCTCTTTCAAAGGAATGCTGCTGCTAAACTTTCGGGGTCCCCAGTTACTTGCTTTTCATTGCCAAAGTGGAGAAATTCGTAGTGGAGAATTACATTGAGAGCTGTTTCACAGTAATGAGGCAGGAAGGAGAGGGCAGGACTCCCTCCTAGATTGAGAGGGCCTCTGCCGGACTTCTTTGCTAATTGCTTTGTGCCTCTCAATTTCACTTCACAAAACTTGAATTTTCCCTTGGCTCCCAATAACAACAAAACATAATAAAAGGCCTCTGGGAACAGAGATGTGGGAAGAGCCCTCAGCTTTCAGGACTAGATGCTCAGAAAGGCCTGGCCAGGATCTGTTTCCCCAGCACAGCACTCAGTATATAGGGGAGACAGTAAACACCGCATCACTGAAGGGATGAAGGAATGAACACAACAGTAAATGGATAAGTCATTTACCCTAGGACTCTCCTGACAAAGAGAAAGAGTTAAAAATATGAGCTAGTTGGCAGGGCGCGGTAGCTCACTCCTGTAATCTCAACACTTTGGGAGGCTGAGGCGGGCAGATCACGAGGTCAGGAGTTTGAGACAAGCCTGGCCAACATGGTGAAACCCTGTCTCTACTAAAGATAAAAAAATTAGCTGGGTGTTGTGGCGGGCTCCTGTAATCCCAGCTACTCGGGAGGCTGAGGCAGGAGAATCGTTTGAACCCGGGAGGCAGAGGTTGCAGTGAGCCAAGATCGTGCCACTGCACTCTAGCCTGGGCAACAGGGCAAGACTCCGTCTCAAAAAAGGAAAAAAAAAGAAAAGAAAAGAACAAAAACAAGCCAGTAATGGTTGCTGCCTTTTAACAAAAAGTACCTGTACTTGAAGAAGGAATCCTCCCCTCCTTTCTTCCTTTCTCTCTCCTTTCCTTCCTTTATCCAACGTATGTTTACTGAGGCCTCACTGTGTGGCCAGTACTTTACAAGGCTCTATATTCTGGCAGATCCTTAAGAGTTCAAGTTCCTTCCTGCCCTTATAGATCTAGCAGACTAATGCAAGTGACAGTAGTGGGCACATATTTATGATTTATAAGAAGCTCTGCATAGGAATAACAGAGAAGTCATACTTTGGTTTAAATCAGGGATCAGCGAATGACAGCTGAGGGCCAAATCGTGCCATTGTCTATTTTTGAAAATAAAGTTTTAATGGAACAGAACCATGTCCATTTATTTACATACAGTCTATAGCTGTGTTTGCTACAATGTCAGAGTTGAAGTTGAGTAGTTGTGACAGAGACCTCATGGCCTGCACAGCCTAAAATATTTACTATCTGGCTCTTTATAGAAGACATATGCCAACTTCTGGCTTAGATGGTCAGGGCAGACCTCTTAGAGAGGATGAGGGTTAGCTCAGATTCGGAGGAGAATTTTAGCTGGATAAGGGGTTCCATACCCTGGGGTTGGTGGGGAAAGAAATGATGGCCCTGCAATGGAGGTAAATGTGGAGTGTTCAAGGACTTGGAGGAAAATCTGTTTGATTGGAAGATGGTGATGGGAGGACACAGGGCTTGGATGAGATGGAAGAGGAGGGAGGGCCATTTTATTCAGAACCTTGTAATTTGGCTCCTGGGAAGGGATTTGGATAAGATTCTGAGTGCATCGGAAAGCTCCTGGAGGATTGTAAGCAGGAGCATGTTCTGATGTAATTTTTAAAGAGCACTCTGGCCACTGTGGTGAAGGTAGCTTACAGAGGTAAAACATTCAGACATTGGTGGCTTGTATCAAGTTCATGTTAGTACCAATGGAGAGTCGTGGGCAGATTTGAGAGGTAAACTGACAGGATTGAGAAATACATTAAATGTTGGAGGGGGTGGTTAGGAAGAAGGAGAAGTCAGGAATGATCCCTCCCAGATTTTTGGCCTGAGCCACTGGGTGGTCCCATTTGCCGAGATTAGGAAGACTGGGACTGGGTAAAGAGAAATTTGGGTGAGTGATTTAAGAGTTTAGTACTTTTTGTCCTCCTTCAAATTGAGATTCGTGTGAGGCTCCAAGTAGAGGTGACAGGGAGATAGTTGAATGTAGGACCCTGAAGTGCAGATGAGCGGCCCAGGCTAAAGATAAAAATGTGTGAGTCATAGGCATAGAGATGGTATTTAAGCAATGAGGCTGGATGAGATCACCTAAGGCAGGAAGTAAGGAGAAAGGGAATAGGACCCATAGCTGACGATTTTTGCAGGCTGCTTAGCTTTAGTTTGGTCTATTACTACTGCTTGCTATGTATCAAAGCATTAGACTGAGAGTAAAATACTAAAGCGACTTAATTAAGGAATATACTTAAAGAAATGCTACGAATTATTCTTAGGCATATAGGCATATATAGTTATTCATATGCTTAAGAATAATTCATTGCATTTCCTTAAGCATATTCCTTAATTAGATGACCCCTTGACCAAAATTGGCATCAAATGGAGGGCCTTGTATCTTTCTATATAGTGAAAATATAAGCAGAATATGGATTGCATAAATGGTACAGGAATCGTTTGCTTTTCTGAACATTTTACATCCTTTTTCAAGTTAACTGCTAGTTGACTTATTTCAAGTGGTGGTTGCCAATCACAGCTGCCCAGCGGAATCATCTGACCAGCTAGTTAAAACTATGGACCCCTAGGACCCCACCCAGAGAGATTTAGTAGGTCTGGGCTAAGTTTCCAGGAATCTCAGTTTTTAACAAAGACCCCCAAGGGATTCCAATGGCCATGGTTCAGCATTTGGTAACCACAGTCTTTCTGGATATATCAAAGGGCAAACTTCAGATCTGCCCCACTAAATAAATAATCAATTTTCTAAACTGACAGAGTTCTCAATTAGCAAGGTTGAGGGAGAATATAAATGTTTTGCTTATATAGGCAACAGGATTATTGACTTATCACATGCTTGCTTCCATTCTCTTCCTTCCTGTCTCTCACCCCTCATTAAGGCCTGAAGATCTTAGTTCACACAAATCTTTCAGCCAGCGCACGTATATGTCCTGCTCACATAGACACACAAAACGTCTTTCTTTCTCCTTCCCTGTCTCTCCATCTTGCACATATACACACACACTCTCTTCTCTATTTATCTTCACCAACACTGCCTCAGTTCAAGTTCTTGTCAACTTTCACTCAGGCCATGGTCACAGTTTCCTAATTTCTTTCTTTGCCAGACCAGCCACTATCACCTCTAGTCCATTCTCTAGGTGTTAAGTGCTGGAATTAACTTTCATAAACTCAGCCTGATTCCCTCAGGCTCCTTCTCTATGAGAAAATTCTCTATTGCCTATTGGGAAAATTCCAAACCTCTTGGCATAGCATTCAATCGCTGTTATAGAGTGATACCAATGTTCTTTGTCAGTGAGGCTTCCTCCATTACTGATACCAATTCACTTGAACCCCATCCATACCTACCAATCCACGCTTGTTTCTTCACACCTGCCCTCCCACACCTGTCTAGCCACCTCTGCCCTTTGACACCTCTTGTACACACCTGTCCATACACACCTCCATGCCTTGGTCTGAAATCCACTCATTCCTAGAACTGCCTGGTCAACTCTTCCTCATCCGTTAAGAACCAACTGAGATGTTTCCTTTGCTCTAAAGTCTTCCTCAGCTCCACAGCCAGAGTCTATTATTTCTTCCTTTATTCTCAGTGTAGCAATTTGCATATATCTTTATTGGAACATTTACCATGTTTTCTTATAATTATTTCTTTCTTTCTCACCAATCTCCAATTCCTAAATCAAACTGTAAAATTATTCACCATTCTATGCATAATGCCTAGCTCAATGTCAGGCTTAGAGTTTGGGTCTTCAATAAATATGTGGAGAGATTTTTTTTTTCTCTTTCCTTGCTGTCAAGCTTTCAATAAGCTAAGTTCTTAAAGTGAACAGTGTTTCTGTCTGTAGTAGCCCATCTTCCGACTTCTGATTGATTTGCTGGTATCTAGGAAAGCAGATAGCTGAGCTTATTAGAATTTTGTGAAAAACAAGAGGTAATAGTTTCCTAGAGGGCACCAGAGTGACTCTCTTAGAATAAAATGCATCTACTTTAGTGTGTGGTCTTCCTGCAGTCTCATACCTTGCTTCTTTCTGGGTTATCAGTATGTTCTGAAGATTTAGGCTACTGTGTACCTATCCCTGGACAAGTAAGAAATATATATTATGCAAATTGAGCCATGATGTTTATTTTTTATTCCCCAAAATTAAAATAAAAAAAAAAAACAGGAATGAGAAGCCATGAAAATTCACAGTAGTTCTTTTTCTGTTGCTTATAACAAAATACCTGAAACTGGGTAATTTATAAAGAAAAAAAACTTATTTCTTATAGCTATGGAGGCTGAGAAGTTTGAGGTTGAGGGCTCTCATCTGGTGAGGGTCTTCTTGCTGGTGGGGACTCTGCAGAGTCCTGCGATGGTGCAGGGAATCACATGGTGAGGAGCCGAGCACGCTAGCTTAGGTCTCTCTTCCTCTTCATGTATATATATATAAAATATATATATCATATATATAATATATATATCATATATATCATATATACACACACACACTCATTTTTATTTATTTATTTATTTTTGATACAGGGCCTTTCTTTGTCACTCAGCCTGGAGTGCAGTGGTGTGATCACAGCTCACTGCAACCCCTGCCTCCTGGGCTTAGCGATCCTCCAACCTCAGCCTCCCAAGTAGCTGTGACTACAGGTGTGCACTGCCACACCCAGCTAATTTTTGAATTTTTTTGTAGAGACAGGGTTTCATTATATTTTCCAGGCTGGTCTTGAACCCCTGGGCTCAAGCAATCCACCCTCCTCAGACTCCCAAAGTGCTGGAACTACAGGTGTGAGCTACCGCACCCAGTACCTCTTCTTATAAAGCCAACAGTTCCACTCCCACATAACCGTCAATCCATTAATCTATGAATGGATTAATTAATTCATAAGGGAAGAACTCTCACGATCCAATCCCATTAATCTATGAATGAATTAAACCATTCATAAAGGCAGAGCCCTCATGATCCAATCCCACTAATCTATGAATGGATTAATCCATTCATAAAGGCAGAGCCCTCATGATCCAATCACCTCTTAAAGGTCCCACCTCTCAATACTACTACATTGGAGATTAAGTTTCAACATGAGTTTTGGAGGGAATGAATATTCAAACCACAGCAATGGGTGTCCTTGACCTGGAGTACACAGACAGACATTAGGCAATCCATGAGCCCTTGCTGCATTGTATGCAACATGCATGCGCATGCATGTGAATTCTAGGGGTAGGTTCCATAATTTTTATAAGGTTCTCAAAGGGTTCTGACACCCATAAGAATTAGGACCCACCAATTTAGAATATATTTTTGTGCCTTTTGAAAAAATGTTCGTATTTAAAATTAACGCATGAATCTTAAAAGTCCTTGGGAATGTGAGTAATTTTAATGCTATATGCTGATTTTCATGTCCTCTAATCTTCTCAAGAATCTCCAGACTTGCATTCTTCACCCATTATTTTAGCCTCCAAGCCAAGAAGAGAGCAAAGTGGTATTATTTCTAATAGGTCCTGTAAATAAACACAGCAACTGTTGCATTGGATCACTACAAAACCATTCCCCAGGGCCCAAGGGATTAAATAATAAAAGAAAATGCTTTCTGCTAAACCACAAATCATAAAAAATATTCTCACTTGGATAATTTACACAGATTACTTCTTAACAAATTGGTTGTTTGTGCTGATCATATTGATCACTAAAGCACCATGCAGACTTTCTTCTGGGTTTGGAAATGTTACAGACGCATGGTGAGGCCCAGGGCCTCTGCTACTGACTGACTCACTAGCTTTCAAATGTAGCTTAAGAAATGCTTGGTGATCTTAAAGCCAGAGTCAGCATGTTTTGCTTACAAAACAGTTGTCTTCAATTTTACATGTCAACAAGGAGAAACTACCAGGGCCCATCTAACATTCTTTGAGCAGTGCTGCCACCAGAGTCTGCTGGGAAAAGGAGACGAGGTACCACATGATGGTGGGTGGCCTTGATGACTTAATCTCATCACCTTTCCCTACTGTTCCCAGCTTGTTCTTCCTCATGTATTTCCATTTCATTGAATGATGCTCATTCAAACACTTAACTAAATACAAGCACCATCTTATTTCCTCTCTCTCCTTTGGTTTGGGACACTGAAGTCTCTCATGTGGATGAAAGTAGTGGCTTCCTAACTAGTTTTCCTTACTCCTGCCTTGCCCCGACTCCAGTTCAAAGAAATTTCTCAAAGCACAAAACTGGCCATCCGTTTCTTGTCCTCCCTCATGCTTCTTTTCCACCACTACTCCACCCAGAGCTCAGCAAATAAATGTTGAACACACTTCAGTTTGAAGAAGAGTCACACTGAGAGCCAGCAGGATGCCCAGGGGTCTGGCCACACCTGGTCGACATAGAGCCCGCCATTCTCTGGGTAACTGCCTGCTTGGTTGTTGTTCTCTACCAGCTTGTGAATCCTGGGAGAGAGGGAGCTGGGTCTTGTTTATAGCTATAGCTGTTTTGTACCAGAGTGCCTGGCACATGGTAGGTAATCAGTACATATTTAATGAATGTATAAATACAACTTGAAGGCAACAAAAAATACTTTTTGATGGCAACATGGATAATGAAAGTTTATTTTTAAGTAATAAGCATTGATGGGACAGAAATAATCTGAGCATGTCTTTTTCTGATGCTTACTAATCCTTATTTAAGTTCAGTAATTTTTAGTACAAAATGCTTTTCCTTGGACCCCAAATAGTAGTGAGAGGCACAGCTGGGGTTCCAGACCTCACTCCTGGTTCTAACTCCTTGCATTCAATTTACCGTGCTACACTACACAGAGGATAAGTGAAGGGGGCCAGTTGGTGGTATATCTGCAATTAGAATGAGCTTCTTCTCATTCTAAAGACAGGGTGATATTATATAATTACCTAAGTCATAAATTTATCATTTTATGCATAGCCAAGTTTATTACATTAGCGTCAAAGCCTAAGCAGCTCCACACAAGACCCCAGGCACTCACATTCGTCAAGGACTGGAGGGCATAATTCAACACACCTTGTCTGCCAAAACTTTCCTGTGCTTAAACTAGAGACAAAATGAGGAGCTCCTAAAATAGTTGACAATTTCTACTTCATTATTTTATTTCCAGTGCCTTTGTCCAAGCTGTTACGGTATAATTCTGATAAACAAGTACAGGTATCCTTTCCAGGTATCCAGGTGCCAAGTGCCCATGACCTTTGCCATTCTGCCCCAGCCTGCATGTCCTCATTCATCCTGGGATAGAGTGTTCTTCTTTGCTACACATTATAGGGCTACAAAATCGAAATTGAAGCTGAGCAAGAGGTTTAGGAAACTCAGTTTGAGAAAAGCCCTCCTTGGTAACAATATTTTTTTAAATTATCTATTCCCAACCTTATTTTTTCTCTAAGGAAACTCTTCTTCCATACTCTGAGACCCTAGGGGAATAGGAATCAGTGTCTCAGCCCCACTACAGAAAAGACCTGTGATCCAGACTGGCCGATCTGTGTACTGGACCACAGTGACTTGTTCAAGTTTGGGCACAGAATTAGAGTCTCCTAGGATTAATATTTGAATACAAAGAGAAAAATTCTTCTTCCTTTGAGGATACTAACCTTGAAGTCTGCAGATAGATGACTACTAGTAACCATTATGCCATTTGGCGAGCTCTTACCTGCAAAATGAGGTTAACAAACACAAGTGATGATGATGGTAGTGGTGGTGATGACAGAAGACATTTATTGAGTGTTACTTATATACAAAGAACTACTTTAATACACTTAAAGTATATTAAAGAATTTTAATATTTAAGTATATTAAAGAATTTAAGTATATTAAAGAACTACTTTACACTTAAAGTATATTAACTCATTTAATCTTCACAAACCTTATAATTATGATTACTGTTATTATGCTTCTAATGATTATTGCATTATTATCCTCATTTCACAGAGGAGAAAACTGACACACGGAAGTGCTGAGTAACTCAAGGTTTAAAAACCTATTAAGTGGGAGAGGCACAATTTGAACCCAGGCAGCCTGGCTCCTGAACCCATGTTCTTAATCATTTCACTCTGCTGCTTCTAACAGTACTGACCAAGGAGGAAGAGGAGGAAAAAGAGAAGACCTAGGTTTCCAGGATATTGTGAAGCCCTTGGATCCAGCCATGTCTGAACCTAGGGCACCTGGATTCCCAGTTAAATGACCCAATACATCTCAATTGTTATTTAGCCAGTTTGAGTTGAGTTCCTATTCCTTGAAACTTGCCTAAAATACTCTACCACCAGCATCTCTCATTCTGATTGCGCCTTATCATACTGCCTTACCATAAAAAATAATAATTTACAAAATAATACTAGAGCATTGTAGAAATTTGGAAAATGCAAAAGGATACCATAAATGAAAAGAAATTGCATGTGATGCAGCCAACTTGAGATTATTATTTTTGTTTTCTTCCAGTCTTTTTTTAAATCATGTGCATATACACATGTAAAGTTGTATATGTTTCTTGTCTTTCCTTTTTCATTTAACACTACATTAAATATGGTGTTATTCCCTTACATTAAATAACACGTGTTCCCCTATATTAAATATTTTTGAGACCATAATTTTAATGGCAATATAATTCCTGTGCACACGTGTGTGTGTTCATGTGTATGCATGTGTGTGTGTCTTTCCATCCAACTTCTGTGTGCTTCTTAGTGCTTTACCTCTTTCCTGATTTCACCATCTCCTCTGGAGCCAGGAAGGATACCACAGCCTACAGAACAATTTTGGCCTCTGCCTGTACTCCCTGGCCTCTGTCTTAGTGTTCAGGGCCTCAGGACCAGTCCTACAACCCACATCAGCTCATGCCACAACTCAGGGTCTCAGGCAGGAAGGAGGCTATGTTAGAGTCAGAGGCCATCTTGCTGTTCCCTGTCCCTCTGCCCATGAGCAGAAGCCACCTCGACTCTGAAGCCAGTAGGTTGGGCACAAGACAGGCTCAGGGAAAAGCCCAAGCCTCTGTCACAGATCAGTAAGCATAAAGCCAGGATGGCTCAGCTGATCCAGGCACAATTTATTCTAAGGCATGCAGAGTTCCCAGTTAGCACAGTAAGAAACCTTTTGTTCCTGCCTTTTTAACTCCACACATCAATAACAATTTGCTTGGCAAAGCCTAGGGTTCTAGGCCTAAATATACAAGCCACCAGGGGGAAACACAAGGATAACATTGAGAAATTAGCTTTAAAATACCAATAAACTCATTTCATTGTATCCCTCCCAGTCAGTGCTGTATAAAGGCTCATAATGTTTATGAACATTAAATGCCACATAAATGACTAGTTATTGATGTGTAGATGAGAAAGAGAGAAAGTGATGGAAAGAGTAAAAATGGTACAACTGTACATGATGCAGATGGCAGTTCCGTATTCAATAAATCTCTGGGAGTCACTCAAAGCCATGAGCAGTAGTGAATTAAGATTACAGGCTCTTAAGCCCCAACCAGGGTACCTAAGGCAAAAGTTAGAAACAGAAGGGGTGTTAGGTAGTCCATGGTGAAGGAGAATATGAAGCCAGACGAGTTTAGCACAGGGCAGTCATCCCAACTCAGGTATAATCATGAAATTAAAAGCATCCATCTATCCTTTCATTCATCCATATTTCATTAACTCTCAGCTATCCTATTACTATTGCAAGTATTAATGACTCAGTTTGAGACTTACTACTAATTACTATCATTTATTGTGGGCTAACTTTGTGTCAGGTTTTTCACAAGGAATCGTCTTATGTTTTATGCATAACCATCATAACCATCCTTTGAATTGGATGTTTCCATCTCTACCTTATTGATGAGAAAACTGTAGCTCAGAGAGAGCTAAAGCAATCTGTGGAAGGCCTAGCAGAAGGCATGTGTCAGATCCACAGATCCGTCAGTCCAGCCCATTCTCTCCTCCATTGTGTAGTTATCAAGTTCCTACCATGTACCAAGCTTTGATGAGACAATGGGCTACAAAGGGACATTAGCCATGCCCCCACAACACTATTTCCTGGAATAGGTAAAGCTGGAAATGAGTGGATGATGCCTCAGAGTCAACAAACTGATAGTTTCAGTGGCTGTCCCTGGAAAACCCAAAAGGCAATGTCCACCGGGTCATGGCAACTTCAAAAAGAGATACTTGACTCTGTTTGAATGGTTTAGGGATAACTCAACCTGGACCTTGAAGAGTGATGAGTCTTGTTCATAGGTAGGAAACATACTCTAGGTAGGGACAATAGCACAAGCAAAGAGGGAGACTTGAAAGAGTATGGCTCTAACAAACAATTTAGAGACCACATAGCAGAAGTGAGAGGATTTGGGAACCAAAACATCATCTCTACCAAACTGCACATGTTTATGTACAACTGACTGCAGCTGAGCCTGAATGTGCAAATAGGTCAGTGTTACTGCAGAGGTGACAGTGAGATGGCCAGGGCCTGTTCACAGTCCCCTACCTAAAGCCTCCACCCCACCACCCCAGTCTCATTATACTGGATCTCTTTACTTTTTCACAACACTTAACACTGAAATGTTACATCGTTTGTTTCTTTACTAGTTCATTGCTTCTCTCCCCGCTAGAATATAAGCTCTTTGAGATCAGAGATTTTGTCCATCGTGTTCTCTGCTCTTTCATCACTACTTAGAATAATATTTGGCGTGTGTTAGACCCTCGAAATTTGCTGGATAAATAAATGCACCTGACAGAGAAAAGGAGGAAGATCTTACTGCTAGTAAGGGGCAGGAGCAATGGAAGTCCCATTATAGAACAGGGCCCTGTCACTCACCTGGGACTCATGGTTTCTCTCTAATCGCTTTTAAGTGATTTAGAATCAAAACCACTTTTATTCTCCCTGAATGACTTATAAAGCTTAAAAAGCAGAGGTCCTTTGCCCGCATCCATGTGCTGTCTCCTGCCCACCTTCAAATACTGGAAGGCAAATTGCTTGCATTTGGTCACACTTCTCCTCCCCGAGTCCATGGCAGACATTGCAAATCAAACGTGGCAATTTTTCTTGTGGCCTTAGAATCCTTGTCAATACCACACTCCAGACAGACACTGCTAATACATAGGAGGTGGCATTAGAGATGACATCTACTTTTCATTCTGAGCATGAAAAGAATTAAACAGATGTGAGAAGGAAGTAATATAAGTAGGCACAAGGAGAAAGGGACAAATCCATATTCCATGGAAATATTGTAAGCTTTATGTCTTCAGACTTGCCTAACAGTGACAAACAGAAGAGCTTTGAGACGACACAGCATGGTGATTATGAACATAACTATCGATGGCAAGCTCGCTGGGGTCCAGTTTTAGTTTCTGTCATTCCTAACCATGTAGCTGTAAGCAAATCACTTAACCTCTTTAAACCTCAGTTTATCTGTACAATAGAACTAATAACTTTTAAACCTCAGTGTCCTTATCT
Organism: Papio anubis; assembly: GCF_008728515.1. Classification (NCBI taxonomy): domain Eukaryota; kingdom Metazoa; phylum Chordata; class Mammalia; order Primates; family Cercopithecidae; genus Papio; species Papio anubis. The sequence goes on from NC_044980.1 coordinate 152,323,833, forward strand.
GTACAGTAGAACTAATAACTGCATCAAGTTGCTGTAGAGGAAGCAATAATCCATGTTGGGCCTGGCTTATGGTTCATGTCTGTAATTCTAGCACTTTGGGAGGCCAAGACCAGTAGATTGCTTCAGTTCAAGGGTTTGAGACCAGCCTGGGCAACATGGTAAAAATCTCATCTCTATAAAATTTTTTAAAAATTAGCTGGGTTTGGTGGCACACACCTGTGGTCCCAGCTGCTTGGGAGGCTGAGGCGGGAGGATCACTTGAGCCTGGGATATCAAGGCTGCAGTAAGCCGAAATTGTGCCACTGTACTGCACTCCAGTCTGGGTGACAGAGCAACAGTCTGTCTCGAAAAAAAAAAATCCATGTAAAGCACCTAACCCAGTGCCTAGAACACAGGAGGTAATAAACATATATTTGTTATTGATTTTTTTTATTTTTATTTTTGAAATTGACAGATTAACAAGTATAAAGGTCACCAGGGGCTGAGTCTTGAACTCCAGAAATATTTCAAATGAAATGGTCTGCTTCCTACTAGGAAAATGTAAGAGAAGACCACTTTCCACCCAACCCCAAGAAGCTTTCTATTTAGTTTTTCCAATTTTTATTCACATCTAAACCACTATTCTAAAACCATTCAAGAAAATATTTTAAACAATAAGCATTTACCCATAATCACAGCTCTCATATACAACTCATTTCATTTTTCATGTTTCTTTCCAGTCTTTTCTCCGAAGGAGAGTTTTAAAAAAATATGATAATCTTGATCTTCTTGTTTTTTTCTATTAATTCTCTGAACCAAGAGATTTTATTTCTAGGCTTCTCTCCACGACGGTTGCCACACGCAGGTAACTTGATCTGTCTTGGGCCCATTGCCCTTGTCTGTCAAATGGGAATAATAACAGGAGATTGCTGGCCTCATAGCTTGTTAGATGGAGCAGATGAGAAAATGGATATGAAAATAAGAAGTTAAAAACATAGCTGTTGTAGTCATCTCAAAGGAGAGTTATTTACAGGAGCCAGTGAAATGACAAATGTGAAGGAACTTATGTAAAGTGGTATTTTTAAGTGAGCAGGGAATAGAGCTGAAATGTAAAATTTAAATAAAATTAGAAAATAATGCATTAAATTGTAGATATGATTTAAAGTGCTTCAAAAATGATGGTAAATATCACTCAAATAATCCCCTCTGGCAATTATGGTAAATTGTTGGATTTTTTTGTTTTGTTTTGTGTTTCTTTCCCTCTTTTCTGCAATACATTTTAGATTTAATGGCCATTTTTCTCTACCTTCATAAATAATACAGTATCCTCCAGGGTCCTCAAATATCTAGTGAACATATTAAACAAAATCATTTATAAGTTACACTACGTAGTAAAGAAAAAATATCAAGCTGGAATCATAGGCAAAAGTAGATACCTAAATGGAAGTGTATAAAACCCTGACATTAACAGTCACTTCATGGACCCGGAGCTTGCCCCAAGGAATCTTCTGGCATCAAAGTATTAGTGAGCAATGTTGAATTTACTGAGGATCTCATGGGGGAGATGATGGAGGGTTTACCATATGTTATGGTTTGAATGTCTCCTCCAAGTCTCATGTTAAAATGTAAACCCTGATGTCGAAGGTGGGGCCTAGTGGGAGGTATTTGGGTCATGGAGGCAGAGCTCTCATGAATGACTTGGCGCCCTCCTCATGGTAATGAGTCAGTTCTCACACTGAGTTCACGCAAGATCTGGTTGTTTAAAAGAGTGACACTTTCTCTCTCTCTCTCTCTCTCTCTCTCGCCCGCTCTCCCCATGTGTCACACCTCCTCCCACTTTACCTTCCATCATGAGTAAAAGTGCCCTGTGGTCTCACCAGAAGCCAAACAGGTGCCGGAGCCATGCTTCCTGTACAGCCTGTAGAACCATGAGCCAAATACACTTCTTTTCTTTATAAATTACTCAGCCTCAAGTATTTCCTTTATACCAGTGCAAGAATGGACTAACGTAGAAAATTGGTACTGGGGATGAAGCATCACTATGAAGATACCTGAAAATGTGGAAGCAGCTTTTGAATTGGGTAATAGGCAGAGGTTGGAAAACTTTGGAGGGCTCAGAAGAAGACAGGAAGACCAGGGAAAGTTGGGACTTCTGAGAGACTTGTTAAGTGGTTGTGACCACAATGCTAATAGAAATATGGACAGTGAAGGCCAGGCTGACAAGGTCTCAGTTGGAAATGAGGAACATATTAGGAACTGTGGCAAAGGTCACCCTTGCTCTTTGCTATGCCTTAGTAAAGAGCTTGGCTGAGTTGAGTCCATGCCCTGAGAATTTGAAGACGTAGGGTAGCTGGTAGAAGAAATTTCTAAGCAAGAAATCATTCAAGATGTGACATGGCTGCTTCTAACCACCTAGGATCAGAGACAAGAGCAAATAAATGACTTAAATTGGAACTTATATTTAAAAGGGAAGCAGAGCATACAAATTTGGAAAATTTGTAGGCTGGCCATGTGATAGAGAAGAGCAAAGCATTTTTAGGGGAGGAATTCAAGTGGGCTGTGGACCGATCACTTGCTAGAGAGATTAGCATGACTAAAAAGAGGAAAGTGCTAATACCCAAGACAATGAAAAAAAGGCCTCAAGAGCATTTCAGAAGTCTTCAGGACAGTCTCTACCATCACCAGCCCAGAGAGGCCTACGAGAAAAGAATGGTTTCAGGAGCCAGACCCAGAGCCCCACTGTCCTGCACAGCCTCAGGATGCTGCTCTCCACATCCCAGCTGCTCTAGCTCAAAGCACACAAGGTACAGCTCAGGATACTACTTCAGAGGGCACAAGCTGTAAGCCTTGGAGGATTCCATGTGGTGGTAAACCTGCAGGTACACAGAATGGAAACATGAAGTAGGTTCGGCAGTTTCCACCTAGACTTCAGAGGATGTATTGGAAAGCCTGGGTGCCTAGGCAAAGGTCTGCCAAAGGGGCAGAGCCTCCAAAGAGAGACTCTACTACAGCACTGCCAAGGGATAATGTGGAATTGAAGCTCCACACAGAGTATACACTGGGGCACTACCTAGTGGAGCTGTGAGAAGGGGGGTATTGCCCCCTACACCCCAGAACAGTAGAGCCACTGGCAGCTTGCACCTTGAACCTGGAAAAGCAGCAGCCTCTCAATTCTAACCCATGAGTGTACACTCACTCAAGTAAGCCCTACGGAAGGGACTGCTCAAGGCCTTGGGAGGCCACCCCTCACACCAGTTTGCTCAGGACACAGGATATGAAGTCAAGGATTGTTTTGGAGCTTTAAGATTTAATGTCTGTCCTGCTCAGTTTCAGTCTTGCATGGGGCCTGTTGCCCTTTTCATTTGGCCAATTTCTTCCTTTCCAAATGGGAATGTTACCCAATGCCTGTAGCACTATTGTATCTCAGAAGTAAATAACTTGCGTGTGTGTATGTGTGTGTATGTGTTTTATCATACAGGCTCATAGGTGGAAGGAAATTGTCTTGAGACTTTTATGAGATTTTGGACTTTGGATTTTTGATTTAGTTGATGCTAGAATGAGTTAAGACTTTGGGAGACTACTAACAAGGGATGATTGTATTTTGCAATGTGAGAAGGACATGAGATTTAGGGGGCCAGAAGTGAAATAATATGGTTTAGATGTTTGTCTTCTCCAAATCTCATGTTGAAAGGTAATCCCCAGTATTGGAGGTGGGGCCTAGGGAGAAGTGTTTGGGTTATGGGGGCAGATCTCTCATGAATGTCTTAGTGCCTGTCTTGTGGTAACGAGTGAGTTCTTCCTCTGAGTTCATGCAAGATCTGGTTGTTTAAGAGTGTGGTACTTGCTCTCTCTCTCTGTCTCCCTCTCTCTCTCTCTATTGCTCTCTATTCCTCTCTCTCTATTGCTCACTCTCACACTCACCATGTGACACACTTGCTTCTGCTTCACTTTCCACCATAAGTCAAAGCTCCCTGGGGCCTCACCAGAAGCCAAGCAGATGCCAACATTATGCTTCTTGACCAGCCTACAGAACCATGAGCCAGTGAAACCTATTTTCTTTATAAATCAGCCTCAGATATTCCTTTGTAGAAATGCAAGAATGGACTAACACGCCATAGCAAACAACCTGAAATATTCTGTATCAGTCAGTTGAGGTTAGGTAATATTGCAGTAACAAACGTCTTCCAAATCTCAAAGCCTTAGCAAAGCAAGTGTTTATTTCTCCCTCACTCTAAATATTCAGAATGGTTGACAGGAGGATGCTGCTCAACAAGCTTGTTCAGGGATAAGGCTGATAGGGACTCCATCGTCTTTTCCCTTGCCATGATCACCTTGGCAAGGGAAAGGAAACAAGGTCCAGAAGTAACAAATGTCTCTTCTCATCACTTCTGCTCCTATCATTGACAAAAGCCAATAACACGGTTTCACCTAGCTTCAAAGGAGATGGGGAAGTATAATTCTGCCTGTGCCTGAGAGGAGAACCAGAAATGTTTGGTGCACAGCAATAACAGCTACTATGTAGTCCTGAGATACTTATTCATCTCTTAGATCCTCTTATCTCTGTTCTTTCCAAGTTGGGTTGGAGAACAAAGGGAGGTATGAGAAGAGGTGAAGGGCATTCTTTTGTTTTTCATTTTTTGTTCACAGTACCGAGTCTCCCAGGCTTCTATGCTCTTCTGGATTATTCTCTATAAAAACACAGAAGTTGTGGAGGCCAGGTACTGCAAATACCTTCCCTCCAAATTCTCACTTTAAAAAATTATGATGAGCAATTCTACTGTGGCACACAGTGTCATTGGTCACAAGTTTTCATACCAAAGCTATCACTGGCCTCAGCTAATAAACTTTCTGCTATTAGATCCCACCTTCCTCGAAATGTGTGCATGTGTGTATTTTCTGTGTGTGTGTGTGTGTGTGTGTGTGTGTGTGTTGGAAGCAATAAAATAAAACTGTTTTTCAGATATCCACATACTTATTGATAAAGTAGGAATTTCTCTGAATTTTATCTTGGAAAAGCTTTAAGTAGAGCAAAGAGTTCAGTTTCAAAGTCAAGAACATGAGATTTAGTGTTGAATTCAAATTTGGCTCCTTCACTCATCAGTTGTGTGACCTTAAGACAAATTTTTAATCCTTCTAAGCTTTAATATCTAATCTGTAATATGAGGGAATAATACTAACTTCTATCTCATCATAGAACATAGAGTTGTAATGAGGGTTTAGTGAGCACAGTGCCTGGCATATAGTAAGCATTCAATAAATTCTGGCTCCTATAATAATACTCTTTTCCTCTTCCAACCAAAAATCCCTTTTTTAACCTTTGTGACCAGCACAGAAGACAAAGAGATCATCACCATCTTGAATGTGGCCTTTTTACCTTTATTAAATCACGAATATTCACTAGGGAATATTCATTCCCTAGAAATTCATTATTTAGTTAAAAAGGGTCAGAAAACCAAACACGAAATGTCTTAACCAAGAAGACAAAAATTATCTAACGTATATAAATGAAAGGCTTTAGGCACAGCTAGATCTAGTTGCTCAAATAACATCACCAGATTCAATATCTGTTGTCTTTATTTTCCCTTCTTTGGTTTTATTATCAGGCTTTCTTTCCTCTCATAGTGCTAAAAGGATTGCCAAGCAGCTTCACAGTTTTATCTTATTCTCTCAATAACCATGCTGGATAATGATAGTGAGATTTCCTTTTTTTAAAAAAGCAAAAACTCAGAATTTCATTTCATTGATTCTGCTGGGACCACCTGATCATCCTTGAAACAATCATGGGGGCCATAGGGATGTAGTGCACTTATACAGCAAACCTGGTTCTCTTCTCTACACCAAATTGGTAGTAGAGTCAGCAACACTGGAATTATTTGTGTGGGGGGTGGTGAAGCCTTATATATCCAAAGGAAAACAGAAAAAGAGTATAGGGATGGATACTGACAAGAAAAAACCAGGTGACTACTACACATTTCATGAATATACACACTTTTGGAAACAGCAAGGTCCCAGCATTAACTTAGTGCGAAAAAATGCAGTATCTCCACTGGCGCCCTCCCATTCCTTGCCCATAGCTAACACTGATAATCAGTCATAGCCCTTTTGTCCATGGAGTTCAGAAAATTCTTCAGAATTCTACACAACCCAGTTATCCTGGCATCTGGTACAAATTGACAGAAGTTGCCATGAAAAATGAACCTATTGTCTCTCAAGGTCATTTTCAGACAAACTGTTAGATCATGTTATCCCTTCTTCATGTTTTCTGGTTTATTTTTTTATTTTTCATTTGTCTTTAAACTTCTTATCCACAAGCACAAACTAGTTTATTTTGTAAGTTCAGCACATGCTGTTTATACTTATTACACTTTATCTAGTCTCATTTGGTCTGTTGTCCTGGTCTGTTGAGATCTTAGGTGAGCACTCATAGTACCTGGTTTTAACTTCGTATTGCTGAAAGAGCTAGTGAAGAGACTGAAAAAACAGTCCTGAATCTTTAATGCCACCCCGAGCAGTTGTGGTGGCGTGGTGTGGAGAGCATCTCTGGTTGCTGGTAGGGGAAGAATACAACAATTGTGAGGCATTGAAATCACTGCTGCCCTGTTGGAGCACGAAGGAAAACTGGACCAAACTCAGCTGACACTTGTCCATGGAGGGAGCATTTAAACCAGCCTTAGCCAGAGGGGACTCTCCAATCCTAATGGTCCAAACTTGAGTTCCCACAAAACTTGCCACCAAGGACTACAGTGCTCTGCATCTCCAAGTAAACTTGAAAGGTAGTCTAGGCCATAAGGACTGCAACTCTTAGGGGAGTCCTAGTGCTGAACTAGGCCCAGAGATAGTTGACTGGGTGTTGGGGGTAGGACGTGTGATGTACTTAGACACCAGCTAGGGCAGCCAAGGGAGTACTGGCATCACCCCTTCCCTAACCCCAGGCTGCACAGCTCCTGGCTCCAAATGAGACCCCTTCCTTCTGCGTGAAGACAAGAGGGGAAAGAGTGGGAGGGACATTGTCTTGCATCTTGCATACCAGCTCAACCACATCAGGATAGGGTGCCGGTCAGGATCGTGAGGCCCCCATCCAGGCCCTAGCTCTCAGACAACATTTCTAGATATGACCTGGGCTGGAAGGGAACCTGCTGCCTTGAAAGAAAGAACCCAGTCCTGGCAGCATTCATTACCTGCTAAGTGAAGAGTCCATGGACCCTGAATAACCTTCCTCAAGACTTGCTGGCTTCAGGTACTAGCATAGCCACAGTGGGGTAGAACACCAAGTTCTTAGGGTGCACGCAGAAAGGTGGGGGCCTGGGTGGGGCCCATGAAACCATTTTTTTCCTCCTAGGCCTCCAGGCCTGTGATAGAAGGGGCTGCCACAAAGGTGTCTGACATGCCCTGGAGACATTTTCCCCATTGTCTTGGGGATTAACATTGGGTTCCTCATTACTTATGCAAATTTCTGCAGCTAGCTTGAATTTATCCCCAGAATTTTTTTGCCCCTATGGCATTGCCAGGCTGCATATTTTGCAAATTTCCATGCTCTGCATCCTCTTGAATGCTGTGCTGCTTGGAAATTTCTTCCACCAAATAACCCTAAATCATCTCTCTCAAGTTTAAAGTTTCACAGATCTCTAGGGCAGGGACAAAATCCCACCAGTTTCTTTGCTAAACCATAACAAGCATTCATCCTTCATGAATAGTTTAGCACCATCCCCTTGGTGACATTCTCATGATGGTGAGTGAATTCTCAAAGATCTGATTTTGTACAAGCCCAGTTGCTCCAGCTGTGGCTAAAAGGGGCCAAAGTACAGCTCCGGCCATGGCTTCAGAGGGTGCAAACCCCAAGCCTTGGCAGCTTCCATGTGGTATTGAGTCTGTAGGTGCAGAGAAGTTAAGAATTAAGGTTTAGGAACCTCTGCCTAGATTTCAGAGGATGTATAGAAGCACCTGGATGTCTAGGCAGAAGTTTGCTGCAGGGTTGGAGCCCTCGTTGAGAACATCTGCCAGGGCAGTGAAGAAGGGAAATGTGGGGTTGGAGCCCCCACACAGAGTCCCCACTGGGGCACTACCTAGTAGAGCAGTAAGAAGATGACCACTGTCCTCCAGACCCCAGAATGGTAGATCCACTAACAGTGTGTACTGTGTGCCTGGAAAAGCTGCAGGCACTCAATGCCAGCCTGCAAAAGCAGCTGGGAGTGGGACTGTACCCTGTGAAGCCACAGGGCAGAGCTGCCCAAGGCCATGGGCACCCACCTCTTGCATCAGTGTGACCTGGATGTGAGACATGGAGTCAAAGGAGATCATTTTGGAATTTTAAGATTTAATGACTGTCCTATTGGATTTTGGACTTGCATGGGGCCTGTAGCCCCTTTGTTTTGGCCAGTTTCTCCCATTTGGAATGGGCATATATACCCAATGCCTGTATCTTCATTATATCTAGGAATAACTAACTTGCTTTTGATTTTATGAAGCTCCTCAGTGGAAGGGACTTGCCTTGTCTCAGATGAGACTTTGGACTTGGACCTTTGAGTTAATGCTAGAATGAGTTAAGATTTTGGGGAACTGTTGGAAGAGCATCACTGAGTTTTGAATTATGAGAACATGAGATTTGGGATGGGGCAGGAGTGGAATGATATGGTTCAGCTGTGTCCCCACCCAAATCTCATCTTGAATTGTAGTTCCCATAATCCCCATGTATTGAGGGAGGGGCCAGGTGGAGATAATTGAATCATGATAATTGAATAATTGAATAACAACTGTTTCTCTTATCCTGTTCTCATGATAGAGAGTTAGTTATCATGAGATTTGATGGTTTTATAAAGGGGCTTCCCCCTTCACTGGTCTCTCATTCCCTCTTCTGCCACCCTGTGAAGAGATGCCTTCAGCCATGATTGTAATTTTCCCGAGGTTTCCCCAGCCATGTGGAACTGTCAGTCAATTAAAGCTCTTGTATTTATAAATTATCCAGTATCAGGTATTTCTCCATAGCAGTGTAAGAACAGACTAATTCATTGCCCTTGTAGAGGTTCTCCATGAGGGCTCTGACCCTGCAGCAGGCTTCTGCCTGGACATCCAGGCTTTTCAGTACATCCTCTGAAATCTATGCAGAGACTTCCAACCCTCAACCCTTGTACTCTGAAATCACAGGCTTAACACCACATGAAAGATGTCAAGGCTCTCTGTTTGCACCCTCTGAAGAAGTGGCCTGAGTTATACCTGGGTCCCTTTGAGCCACCACTGGAATTGGAGTGTCTGGGATGCAGGGATCAGTGTCCTAAGGTTGGGCAGCGTGGTGGAACACTGGGCCTGGACCACAAGACTATTCTTCCCTCCTAGGCTTCTGGGCCTGTGATGGGAGGGGCTGCTACTAAGGTATCTGAAATGCCTTTGAGGCCTTTTCCCCATTGTTTTGGCTGTCAGTACTTGACTTCTCTTTACTTATACAAATTTCTGCAGCCCACCTGAATTCTTCCTCTGAAAACAGGCTTTTCTTTTTTACCACATGGCCAGGCTGCAAATTTCCCAATCTTTCACACTCTGTTTCCCTTTTTAATGTAAGTTTCAGTTTCAGGTCATTTTTTTTTTTTTTTTTTTTTTTTTTTTTTTTGCTCACCCATATGAGCAAAAAAACTCATATGCTCACTGTTAGAAGCAGCCAGGCCACATCTTGAGCACTTTACTGCTTAGAAATTTCTTCCATCAGATACCCTAAATCATCATTCTCAAGATCAAAGTTTCACAGATCCCTAGAGCAGGAACACAATGCATCCAATCTCTTTGCTAACATATAACATAAGTGACCTTTGCTTCAGTTTCCAGTAAGTTCCTCATCTCCATCTCAGACCTCCTTAGCTTGGACTTCACTGTCCATATCACTATCAACAGTTTGGTGACAACAATTTAACAACTCTCTAGAAAGTTCCAAATTTTTCCTTTCTTCTTCTGAGTCCTCCACACTTTTTCAACCTTTGCCTGTTACTCAATTCCAAAGTAGCTTCCACATTTTCAGGTGTATTTATAGCAATACCCTACTCTTGATACCAATTTTCTGTATTAGTCTGTTCGCACATTGCTGTAAAGGAAATCCTGAGACAGGGCAATTTACAAGAAAAGAGGTTTAATTTGCTCATGATTCCACAGGCTGTACAGACATCATAGTTGCTTCTGCATCTAGGGAGACCTCAGGAAACTTACAATCATGCCAGAAGGTGAAGGGGAAGCTGGCATGTCTTACATGGCTGGAGTGGGAAGGAAGACAGTGAGGGAGGAGGTGCTACACACTTTTAAATCAACCAGATCTCATGAGAACTCACTCACCATCATGAAAACAGCACTGAAGAGATGGTGCTAAACCATTCATGAAGGATCCACCCCCATGATTCAATCACCTTCCACCAGGACCCACCTCCAACATTGGGGATTACAACTCAACATGAGATTTGGGCAGGGACACATATCCAAACCATATCAATCATCAAGGCAGTACCTCTATGAGTCTATAAGAACCACAGCATCCCTGGGCTTGTGGTGCCCCTAAAGGAGATACAGCTTAGATCACAAAATTCAAGTGCTTTTAAATATCTAAAAAGCCCTCCCAAGAAGGACAAGTACAAATAAGCCCAGACAGTGAAGACAGCAATAAACACCTAACTCTTCAATACCCAGACACCAAAGAATATCTACTAGCATCAACACCATGAAGGAAAACAAGATTTCACCAAATGAACTAAATAAGGTACCAGGGACCAACCCTGGAGAAACAGGGATATGTGACCTTTCAGACAGAGAATTCAAAATAGCCGTGTTAAGGAAACTCAAATAAATTCCAGATAACACAAAAAGGGAATTCACCTGTAAAGACACACATAGACTGAAAGTACAGGAATGGAAAAAGATATCCCGTACCAATAGAAATCAAAAAAGAACAGGAATCGTTATACTTACATCAACAAAATAGATTTCAAAACAAAAACTATAAGAAGAGACAAAGAAGGTCACTATATAATGACAAAGGAGTTAATTTAGCAAAAGGGTATAACAATTTTAAATATATATGCACCCAATACTGAAGTGCCTACATTACAAATGATACTGCAGAAATTCAAAGGATAATTAGTGGCCACAATGAACAACTACATGCTAATAATTTGGAAAATCCAAAAGAAATGGACAAACTCCTAGACACATACAACCTACCAAGATTGAAACAGGATTAAATTCAAACCTTAAACACATCAATAACTGGCATATATATGTACGTATATAGCAAGAGATAGGAGTCTAGTTTTATTCTTCTACATATTGATACCATTTTTCCCAGCACCATATATTGAAGGGATTGTCTTTTCCCCAGTGTATGTTCTCAGCATCTTTGTTAAAAATTAGTTCTCTGTAGGTGTGTGGATTTGTTTCTGGGTTCTGTATTCTGTTCCATTGGTCTATGTGTTCATTTCTTTTTCTTTGTTTGTTTGTTTCAGTCACATGTTGTTTTGTTTACTACAGCTTTGTAGTATCATTTAAAGTCAGTAATGTAATTTCTCTAGTTTTGAAAATGAAGAGGTCATCAAAAATTGAAAAGTAATTCATTTTCATATATTGGAAGAATCAATATTGTTAAAATGTCCATATTATCCAAAGCAATCTACAGGTTCAATGCAATCCCTATCAAAATACCAACAATATTCTTCACAAAAATAGAAAAAAAATCTAAAATTAATATGAAACTATAAAAGACCCCAAATAGCTAAAGCTACTCTAAGCAACAAAAACAAAGCTGGAGGATGCACACTACCTGATTTTCAGTTATCCTACAGAGCTATCGTAACTGAAACAGCAAGGTGCTGGCATGAAACATTCAATGAACAGAATAAGGAACCTAGAAACAAATCCATTCATCTACAGGGAACTCATTTTTCACAAAGGTGCTGAGAATATATACTAGGGAAAAGGTAGTCTTTTCAATAAATGGTTCTCAGAAAACTGCAAAGGAATGAAATTAGACCCCTGTCTCTCACCATATACAAAAATCAAATCAAAATGGATTAAAGACTTAAATCTAAGACTGCAAACTATGAAACTACTACAGGTAAACATTGGCAAAAATCTCCAGGACATTGGACTGGGCAAAAATTGTTTGAGCAATACCTCACAAGCACAGGCAACTAAAGCAAAATGGACAAATGGAATTGCATCAAGTTAAAAAGCTTCTGCACAGAAAAGGAAACAATCAACAAAGTGAAAAGACAACCCACAGAATAGAAGAACATATCTGCAAACTAACTATGTGACAAGGGATTAATATCCAGAATATATAAGGAGTTCAAACAACTCTACAGGAAAAAAATCTAATAATCTGATCAAAGAGTGGGCAAAAGATTTAAATAGGCATTTCTCAAAAGAAGACATACAAATGACAAACAGCCATATAAAAAGGTGCTCACCAGAGAAATACAAATCAAAACTACAATGAGATATCATCTCACACCAGTTAAAATGGCTTATATCCAAAAGATAGACAATAACAAATGCTAGCAAGGATGCAGAGAAAAGGGAACCCTTGTACACTGGGAAGGGTGGCAATGTAAATTAGTACAGCCACTATGGAGAATAGTTTGGAGGTACCTCAAAAAACTAAAATTTGAGCTACCATATGATCCAGCAATCAAATTGCTAGGTATATACCTGGAAGAAAGGAAATCAGTATATTGAAGGGATATCTGCACTCCTATATTTGCTGTAGCACTGTTTATAATAGCTAATACTTGGAAGCCACCTAAATGTCCATCAACAGATGAATAGATAAAGAAAGTGTGATACATGTACACAACAGAGTACTATTCAGCCATAAAAAAAGAATGAGATTCATTTGCAACAACATTATGGAACTGGAGATCATTATGTTAAGTGAAATAAGTTGGGAACAGAAAACAAACATTACATGTTCTCACTTATTCGTGGGATCTAAAAGTCAAAACAATTGAACTCACTGATATAGAGAGTAGTAGGATAGTTATTAGAGATTGGGAAGGGTATGGGGGCGTGCTGGGGAAGTGAGTGTGGTTAACGGGTTAAAGAAGTTTTTAAAAAATGAGTAAGACCTACTCTTTGATAGCATAACAGGGTGACTATAGCCAATAATAACTTAATTGTACATTTTAAAATAACTCCAAGAGTATAATTGGATTGTTTGTAACTCAAATGATAAATACTTGAGGGGATGGATACCCTATTCTCTATGATGTGCTTATTTCACATTGCATACCTGTATCGAAACATCTCATGGAACTGGAACAAGACAAGGACGCCCTCTTTCACCACTTCTATTCAACATAGTACTGGAAATCCTAGCCAGAGCAATCATACAAGAAAAAGAAATAAAGGGCATGCAAATCAGTAAAGAGGAAATCAAACTGTCGCTGTTTGCTAATGACATGACTGTGTACCTAGAAAACCCCAAAGACTCATCCAAAAAGCTCTGAGAACTGGTAAATGAATTCAGCAAAGTTACAAGATACAAAATTGAAGTACACAAATCAGTAGCCCTGCTATACACCAACAGTGACCAAGCTGAGAATCAGGAATTCAACCCCTTTTACAATAACTGCAAAAATAAAATAGAATAAAATAAAATACTTAGGAATATACTTAACCAAGGAGGTGAAATACCTCTACGAGGAAAATTACAAAATAGTGCTGAAAGAAATCATAGATGACACAAACAAATGGAAACACATCCTATGCTCATGTATGGGTAGAATCAATATTGTGAAAATGACCATACTGCCAAGAGCAATCTACAAATTTAACACAATTCTCATCAAAATACCATCATCATTCTTTACAGAACTAGAAAAAAAATCCGAAAATTCATATGGAACCAAAAAAGAGCCCACATAGCCAAAGCAAGGCCAAGCAAAAAGAACAAATGTGGAGGCATCACATTGCCTGACTTCAAACTATACTATAAGGCCATAGTCACCCAAACAGCATGGTACTGGTATACAAACAGGTATATAGACCAATGGAACAGAATAGAGAACCCAGAAGTAAAGCCAAATATTTACAGTCAACGAATCTTTGAAAAAGCAAATAAAAACATAAAGTGGGGAAAGGACATCCTATTTACCAAAGGTGCTGGGATAATTGACAAGCTATATGTAGAAGAATGAAACTGGATCCTTATCTCTCACCTTATATGAAAATCAACTCAAGGTGGATCAAAGACTTAAATCTAAGACCTGAAACAGTAAAAATTCTAGAAGATAACATTGGAAAAACCCTTCTAGACATCTGCTCAGGCAAAGACTTCATGGCCAGGAACCCAAAAGCAAACACGAGAAAAACAAAGCTAAATAGATAGGACTTAATTAAACTAAAGAGCTTCTGCACACCAAAAGACAGAATCAACAGAGTAAACAGACAACTCACAAAGCGGGAGAAAATCTTTGCAATCTATACATCCGATAAAGGACTAATATCCAGAATCTACAAGGAACTCAAACAAGTCAGCAAGAAAAAACACAATTCCATCAAAAATGGGCTGAGGACATGAATAGACAATTCTCAAAAGAAGATATGCAAATGGCCAACAAACATGAAAAAAGTGCTCAACATCATTAATGATCAGAGAAATGTAAATCAAAACCACAATGCAATACCACCTTAACTCCTGCAAGAATGGCCTTAATCAAAAAATCAAAAAATAATAGATGTCAGCATGGATGTGGTGAAAAGGGAACACTTTTACACTGTTGGTGGGAGTGTAAACTATGTACAACCACTATGGAAAACAGTGTGAAGATTCCTTAAAGAACCAAAAGTAGATCTACCATTTGATCCACCAATCTGGGTGTCTACTCAGAGGAAAAGAAGTCATTATATGAAAAAGATACATATATATGTATGTCAAAAATATATATACATATATTTGTACATATATACATATATGTATACATATATATGTATATCTGTACATATATGTACATATATGTATATCTGTACAGATATACATATATCTGTAAAAAGATATATATATACACACACACACACGCACACACCATGGAATGCTACTCAGCCATACAAAAGAACAAAATAATGGCATTCACAGCAACCTGGATGAAATTGGAGATGGTTATTCTAAGTGAAGTAATTCAGGAATGGAAAACCAAACATCGTATGTTCTCATTCATAAGTGGGATGCAAAGGCATAGGAATGATATGATGGATTTGGGGGACTTTGGGGAAAAGGTGGGAGGGGGTGAGGGGTAAAAGATTATACACTGGGTACAGTATACACTGCTCAGGTGATGGGTGGACCAATATCTCAGAAATCACCACTAAAGAATTTATTCACATAACCAAACACCATCTGTTCTCCAAAAACCTATTGAAATTTTTTTAAAAAGAAAAAAACCTCTCATGTACCCCATAAAGATATTCAATCTTGACTCTGTCATCCAAGTTTCAGTTATACTCCAAGTTTCATGCCTCTCGTAAAGGCAACCCATGTCTGTTTGATTAATGTTAAGTGGAGGGGCTAACAATAACAGTTCTTGGTGTGTCTCAAAACATCACTCTTCAGCTGCTTCCAGTTAGATTATAAACAACAGAACTGGTTGACATTTTAGAATAAGAAAAAGTTCAAGGTAAATGCAAACTCATATACACATACATTTAAGTGCTACTATATCTTCTTCTTTTTTTTTTTCTATTTTTGATAGACTTGGTAAAACTGGTCCTACCCAAATTTAACAAATTTCAATCAAGACAAAAGGCAATTCTCTAACAAAGAAGGGAAAGAACGTTGACCTATCTTAACTAAATCCATCATAGCTCCAAAATAGAATATTTTTCTTTGCCCAACATGGCAAGTTTCAGGGAACACCAGGGCCCCGGAAAACAACCTACTTGGGTGAAGCAGAAACAGTTTGGTTCATGTCAACAGTTTGCTTAGCTTGCTGTAGGAAGAATTCAGAGGCATACATGGATTGGGAGAAATGTGTCCCGCCTCCCATGGGAATGCAGATATGCAGAGCGGAGAATGTAACTCCACATATTAAAACAAGCTCCTCCTGGTATTTGGGAATCTGCCTCTTGCTGCTTAATACAAACTCTGTTCTCACACCCCGGGCTGGGACCTTCATCTGGGATGCCAAGGGACAGGACCTCTGTGGGACATTTGAGTCCTATTGTAGGAGGTTAGTCGAGAAAGGTCATTTTTCTGGTTTTGCAAGAACACATGGGACCAAAGGCTAGGCTGGTTGTTTGGACAGACCCCATCAATTTTGTTCTTTGGCCCCCAGCTGCTTGTAGAGGCTTTTGAAAGCATCATCTCTGGGACTCAGCAAACGAGAAGCACAAGTGATGTCTTGCTTCCTGTTAGTCGGCCTGAAACCAGCCTGCTGTCTTCCAGTTGACCCTGTAGTCTTGTGTCTCCAGCCAAGATTGTTCCTTACTTTTCCAACAACGTCATGTGTCTTCTATCCCTCCTTTTCAGTCCTACAAGTGAGACAATACATTTCCTATGGTATGTGGACGTCTCCAACATTGGAGCAACTGTATTAAGCACTTTGTTTTCATCTACTATTGACTCATAAAATACTCACCATAGTCCTAAAAGAGAAGCGCCATTATAACTTTCTTTTGCAAATGAGGACAGTGAGGTCAGATAAACCAGAGATCCATATTACAGGGACAGAAGCGAGAATCCAACCCAGCTCTGGCTAACTCTACAGGCAGACTCTTACCAGCATGCTAACTGACCCTTTACCTCCTAGTGGGCAATTCTACAGATGTTGACTGAGCTATATTGTGCTGGCCTTCTGGGAACATAATGAGAGATGTGACACTGTCCCTTAAGAAGCTTTTAGGCATTACTTGAAGCACTGATTTGGAGCAAGGGGCTTGTATTCAGCTGAAAATTTGTTCCTGGTTAAAAAATAAATGCTTCCACTCCTGAGTTGGATCCAGAGCCAACCTTAAATGTGCTATGAATGCTTCTCACCAAGCACCTGCAGATGCCTCCCGAAAGGCCTGGCATGCCTTTGTTAGGGATATGGGCCTCTGGGCAAAGGCACCTGTGACAGCACTCAGCACAGAGTCTTGGGAGTCTCTTGTGGCCTAAGCCAACTTTATCCTAGTCCCCAGAAAGCAAAAGCTGAGTCTATACAGACAGATGGATGGAGGGTTTGCAACCAGCCTTGAAGAGGCATCTGTTGAGTCCTGAGTATGATTTGGGGAACAATGTAGGGAGGGCAGAAAGTGCCCCAGAAAACATTGCCTCTGGGGAGGGTGGAATGAGAATGACTGCTTCATGGGTAAAGTCTCCCTTCGGGGTGATAGAAATGTTTGAGAATTAGAGCTGATGGTTGCACAACATTGGGAACGTATTAAAATGCCACCAAAATGCACACTTGAAGATGGTTAATTTTATATGATATAAATTTTGCCTTGATTTTAAAAAAAAGTTTTAAAAAGTCACCTCTGCCAAGTGCCACAGTTCCTGAAGTGCTACTGTTCAGAATAGGACTATTCTCTCCCTCCACTTCCCTCCAGTCCCTGTTTTCACCTGGACCTTCTGTCTTGTCTGAAGCTGTGGGAGGGTCACTTTCAGGCCCCTTTTTGTCTCTTATGCGCTCTTGCCTATAGGAAGAAGGACACCTTCCCCGGTTGGTGAGGCTCAGAGAAGAAAGAGGACCTTTTCATGTCTTTGATCTAAGGGTGTCCACGGACCTAGTCCTCAGCTCTGGATTGATATTGCTACCAAGTATAATAAATATGCAAAGGGACTGAGCCCTTCCCAGCATTCCCTAGAGCTACCTCCTCCCTCACCAGCTGCTCTCTGCATCAGTGATCACCAGATCCAAGGATACCTCTCTCTAAATGTGTTGATGCTCTTGCTTGCAGAAGTAAGTTGGCCTTTGTTTCTCTGCATAGGGCTTTTCTTTAGGAAACATCCTACCTACTTTCTTGTCCACCTTGAAATTCTTTGTGTTCAACAACCATCACCAGAAAAATGACATGAAACTATTTTTGTAGCAAAAATGTATTTATTGACTTCGTTTACATCAGTTTGCATTTTAAATTCAAGTCAAAGGACACTTCTTACTGTCAATCACCAGCTGCTTGGCCCCATTTGTCCTTCTAAGCTGGAGGAAATGTGAATAAACATTAGAAGGACAAGTAAGATTGTTCTTGCAAAATCTACCATGTTCAGGAATCTGGAACTTCAAAAGAAAACAAAAAGATCTTTTCATCTCCTTTCTTAGTTTTAATTGTTTCTTCTTTGGAAGCTAATTTCTAACTGTAATCACAGGAGAAAGGAGGTCTGGGCAATTACGCTGCAAATCTGATGTGCGGAGGCAGCCCACTGGGATGCTATTTTCCTCAGGAGCTGGAATTTTGGCCAAAATCATCTGGGAAACTTTTCTCTTCTTCTAATTTATTCTGCCTATGGAGACCTTGTTAATAATGCCAAAAATGCTTCACATTTGTATAGCCATTTTAAATTTTTTCCAAACCCTTGTCACATTAATCATCTTACTTGATCTTCACAAGTCTCTTGGGAAGTGAGTGGAGAAAGGACTGGCATTCATACATTATGGATAAGAGAAGTGAGCTCAGAGAGGTTAAGCAACCTGACCAAGGTCACACAGCCAGGCAATCAGAACAGCCTAGAGACCTTATTTCTAACCTTGTATCTTTAGAAGTAGACTGGGTCACAAACACAGATTACTGCCCTCCTGGCCTATATCAGAAACTCAACCATGCATGTCCCAGGTGGTATAATTCTACCCCTGGCTATATTTGGTTTTCTCTTCTCATTAATATTTGACTTGAGCATCACAGTTGTTCTTTTGGGGCTATATTTATCATGCTGGTGACTTGTTGTTCTCTTCACCGTCTGACTGATGCTTGTAGAAATCAGTGGATGAGGGAGTGATTCGGTAAATCTTTCTTTGATCTGTTTTCAATGAAATCCTATTTACAAGACACACTTCACTTCTTTTGATGTGCAGCTCACTAATTAGCTCACATCTGAGAGTAGGTTCTCTGGGAGAAAAAAAAAATTAATTAGCCCATTCCATCTCTAAAAGACACAATTCTTGAACTAATTATGGTATTTGAATGATTAATCTCCTTTAAATACACATGTGTTCAGGAGTATTATAGTTAGGAAGAATGTATAATGAGAAAGAAGACAGAAGGCTAAGGGGAGTGAAACCAAGTGGCAGCTCGAGGCAAAAATCCTGCCCTTGACATCCAAGGGAGAGTTTAGGGATTCTTTACTATCCAGGTGGAATATGACTGGCATGCGAAATGGCAGAGTAGGCAAAAGTTGGTTCTGAACCCTCTTCAAATCTTTCACTTTCTGCTTCTTTGCCAGCTCTTGATGCCAATGTCTTAAGATCAAACTACATATGTAAGCCTGCTGCCAATAAAAGAAAAGTTACTTAATTTACACTAAAGTGTTAATGACTGATCATTAACTAAATTGTCTAAATTAATTGATTAACTAAAGTGCTAATCATGTTCTATCTGGTTTTGCTCCTCCCACAATTACGTACTTTTGAATAGGAAGCTACAATTCTACTCCAATGAATGATCCTCTACTTGTGGATTTTTAGGAGATGACATATGGATTTGATTCAAAGTCCCTTTGTAACTTATTGGCAGTGGCTGTGTGCTTCATGCCACAACCTGAATATAATAGGTTAGTATAAAATAATACTATGGTACATTAGTGATGTCTGCCATGGGCACAGAAATTGGGATGGGTCATATACAAATTATGTACCTATCATCCTGATTATAGTTTTCGGGAAAATGATATTTGGGGTACTAGGGAGAGCTTTCAGGGGTTCATGAAATCACACTGTATAGGGTATCACCCATTCCACTCAAAAGGTTGGTGGCCACTATTGATCACCTGGCCAGTCAGTAAGTGCTTTTCTTCACTTCAACATTTATAGTGTAAATCCCTTGAGAATAGAAATTATTACTTTTTTATCTCAAGGGTATGACTCTTACTTGGTCCTAAATAAATATTTGTTGAAAAAGTACAAAGAAGATAGCACTGTAAGTATGAAAAGAAATGTGTTACTAAATCTGAACAATTACTATAAA
Source organism: Papio anubis (assembly GCF_008728515.1). NCBI lineage: Eukaryota > Metazoa > Chordata > Mammalia > Primates > Cercopithecidae > Papio > Papio anubis. The sequence goes on from NC_044980.1 coordinate 152,343,930, forward strand.
AGTTTAGAGCTAAGTGAGACTGAAGGAAGGGTACAAATATGACAGAACCCTTAGATAAGCTGGTTACCAAAATTAAGCACAGACCTCACAAAATCAATAAGCCAAGCAACATGTTGGCTTGTAGAGTTCTCACTATATGATTAAAAAACACTATGCAAGTCCATCTTGAAGGGCAACATTTTTCCTGGCACTTAGTCCTAGAAAAAATGTATCACGTGACTTATCCCTATGAAAGACCATTGAGTAATATAATGGCCAATGGGTTTAAAAAGGATTTTGCAAAAACTCAGCAATGTTCCTTAAATGGAGTTTTCTGTACCAATCCTTTGATTATGTAGTGGGCATAGCATTAAATTGTGACACAGTGAAGCTATTTCTGAAATAATGTGTAAGAAAATAGTATGGTAGGCTCGTTATCATAGGAACTCCACCTCCTTCCCCACCAAGGTGGGTTCCTGCCTTCTCTGTGATCCTTTTCCTTGTGCCTTGCCCTCTCTTCAGGGCCTTCCTGTGCCCTTGGATGGACATGAGTGACTCATTGTGAAATGGAAGCTGAGTCCTCACTGATAAGTAGAATGCCTTTTATCGTCTCAGCCCCATTGAGTAAACTGAGGTGCAATGTAGTGCAAGGAGCAGGTACAAGGTGAAGACCTGTCCCATTCTGGTATGTTCACGTGCCTTTGGGCAAGTCATTTTCCCTCTCTGGGCTTTGCTTTCTCCCCTGTAGGATATAGAAAAAGTTGGATTATCAGGGGTCTGCAAACTTTTCCTAGTTTATAAAAAATAGTAAATATGCCGGGCTTCAAACATTCTCTTTTGTAACAACTCAACTCTGACATTAAAGTTTGAAAACACCCATAGACAACATGAAAAGAAATGGATGTGCCTGTGTTCTGATGTAACTTGATTTACAAAAACAAACAATTAGCTGGATTGGATCCATAGGCCATAGTTTCCTGACCATCGGATAAGTCGATATAAAGACAAAGCCAAGCAATAAAAATAGAGTGCAAGCCACAGATGCAAACCATATATGTGATTTTAAATTTTCTAGGAGCCCCATTTTTAAACAGTTTTTTAAAGGTAAAATTGATTATAAGAACATTTTATTATCTCAATATATACAAAACATTGCCAATTCAAAATGTAATCAATATGAAAAAAATGTATCCATGAGATATTTTCCCCTCCTTTTTGAATTCTAGGTCTCTGAAATCCAGACTGTCTTTTACATATTAGCACATCTAGCACATCTGAGTTGAACTCATCCCCCCCACTTTTTTTTTTTTTTTTTTTTTTGAGATGGAGTCTTGCTCTGTCGCCCAGGCTGGAATGCAGTGGCATGATCTCGGCTCACTGCAGGCTCCACCTCCTGGGTCCACGCCATTCTCCTGCGTCAGCCTCCTGAGTAGCTGGGACTACAGGCACCCGCCACCACACCCGGCTAATTTTTTTTTTTTTTTTTTTGTATTTTTAGTAGAGACGGGGTTTCCCCATGTTAGCCAGGATGGTCTCGATCTCCTGACCTCAAGATCCACCTGCCTCAGCCTCCCAAGAACTCATCACGTTTTAAGGGTTCAGTATCCACATGTTGCTGGAGTTACCATCCTGGACAGCACAATTCTAAGAGGTTCTTTTTTTTTTTTCCTGAGATAGAGTCTTGCTCTGTTACCTAGGCTGGAGTACAGCGATGTGATCTCAGCTCACTGCAACCCCTGCCTCCCGGGTTCAAGTGATTCTTCTGCCTCAGCCTCCCAAGCAGCTGGGACTACAGACGCCTGCCACCACTCCTGTAGCCTGGAAACAAGGAAAATCAGCCACCACACCCAACTAATTTTTTGCATTTTTAGTAGAGACATGGTTTCGTCATGTTGGCCAGGCTGGCCTCAAACTCCTGACCTCAGGCAATCTGCCTGCCTCAGCCTCCCAAAGTGCTGGGATTACAGGCATGAAACACCACTCCCGGCCCTAAGAGGTTCTTTCTACCCTACACCTACTCCTTATATTCTGCCAGAAAACACACAGCAGCGTGCTATTGTTCTGTTTCCTCATCCCTGATAATTTAACATATAAGTCTGCAAAAGATGTGATAATTAATGTCAGGAGGTCAATGTAGCTGCTGAGTGACTTATTATTATCTCTACTGCAATTTGTAAATAGCTGATAATGTCTTTATGCAGAGCTTCAAAAAAAGCCTCCTCCCACCTACCCCAAGCACTCTCCTAATGGGAGAGAAGTGTGAACATTTACTCTAGTGGTGATGGGGAGTGGGGGTGCTTGTAAAAACCACTCTAAATAAGATATTTCTCTGACATCTCATGTTTTACTTTGATGTGTATTGAATTTTGCTTTCTACTCCATAATATAATCTGTTTGAATTTTTAATTTGAATTTCTTATCAGTTAAAATATTCAAACCCCCTGCCCTGCAAACACTCACTTCATCACCTATCCTTCTCACCACAAATTGGTGAGCAAAAATTCATGCTCCCAAAAGATGCATCACAGTTACCATCATACCCTTGGGAATGGGTTTATGTAACAAGGTGTTAAATTAGAAGTGTTAACTGAGGACCAAGACCTAATAGGTATTAAATGCTAAGGTGGGTTGTGGCAGACCAAAAGGCAGACATTTCCTGAGAGAACCGTTCGTCCAGAGTGAGGACGCTGTCACCAGGCAGCTGGGGGCTTGACAGTGGCACACAGAGACTAAAATCTGAAGGGCAAAAGATGGGCTGCTTAGAACCTGTAACCAGCTAAGTAGAGGCTGCAGTGCTTGGGTTTTCTTGCAGCCCCAGACTACTCCAGAGCCATAGAGTTCATGTAGACCAGACACAGGCTATGAAAAACAAGGAGCAGGTGGGCAGGGGGAGGGAGGATAGGGAAAGAACAATGCTGGTCCTCTTTCCTAGTGGAGGGTGCAGCAGGTGACAAATATGAATGAAGGTAGGAACTTTGACCTTTTGACCATCTTAAGACCAAGTGAGCCTGAACTTCAGGAATTACAGTGATCAGGGCACTTCATATTGTCTGACAGTGACCAGAAATTACTCCTCCCTTCATAAAAGAAAGAATATGAGAACAGACTATGATTGTATCATGCACTGGTTTAAGACTTCTGGCTTTAATATGTTACTACAGACTCATGAGTAATATATTCACATTAAATGAGAGACAGGTAAGAGAAGAGGAAGATGACTGCCTCTTGGATTAACTCCAAAGATGGGAATTTCAGGGCCCATTTGCCAGGCTGGTCCGGGAGCTATGCGGTACAGGTGGTGGTCTTTCCAACTCCTCAAATGATACCAAACTCCCTATGACAATACTGATGTCTATGTGTAGACAGCACACAGACTTCGTCTACAAGAAAAATTAATAACAATAACAGATAACGTTTACTGAGGAATCACTATGTGCTATGTACTGTACTTTTCTCACAACAAAAACCGAACGATCCCATTTTATAGAAGGGAAAAGTGAGATTCAGAGGGGTTATACAATTCTTTGTAAATCATAGAAGTGGTAAGTAGCAAAGACAGGCTTGGAACACAGTTTTGTTCCCTGAAACCACTACCCTCTGCTGCTTCTCTTTCCCAGCCCAACTGTGCCCTTTGGCCATTTGTTGGCTTTTTCTTTTATGACCCTGTTCTCTTCGTCCTACATCCTCCTCCCTCTCTTCTAAGTGGTGGTACTCCATTCCCAGCTTAACAGAACCTCTCCTTCCCTCTTTACCTGGGATGTATGAAATGAACAAGAACTCCCTGAAACTCACCAATTTTCAGCCAACTAACTCCTCAGCTACAGAGAGCACACCAAGAAGCTTCACCGAATCCTGCAAAATGCTGGCCGAGCAAAAGCATGAAGACGGAGAAAAGCAAATTCTCACTACTTGATGCAATCACCTCAGAGTTCCATTAACATGGGGTTGGGTTGAAGATGAAGAAGGGTCTGTCTGTGGGCTCCAAGCAAACATCATGGTTGTGGTCAATAGGATAAAAACAAAATGCTACCATTTCATTACTGTTTCCACCCCTGTTGACCATCCTGAGATGGCTTCTGTTTGGTGCCCACCTAGCGGAGCAATTTCCCAATGGAAAATGGATCAGCAACTTGGCCAGATTATCTTGTGTCCTTTCAGGGCAATACTGGAGCACATTTTATCCAAAGCTCCAGGAGCGGACAGACAGCAATTGTTAAGCACTCTCAAAATAGCTGCACCCCATTTACATTGTCTACGAAAACATTACCTCTTGCTTTTTCTTCCTTTACTCCACTGAGCTATTAGGCTTCCATTATAAAATTGTTAAAATGAGTGTTTAGGCAGCCAGCATAATCACCACTTCACCAGGCCTCATGCTAAAGCAGGACAAGATCTTGAATGACATTTTTTGACGAGCAGAATCAGATTTCTTACTTACACAGGACTCTTCCCAGAATGAGATTCTTGACCTGAGAACATGCCAGAAGAGCATTTTTTTGCCCGTGTCTTCATGTGAACTCTGCCCTTGGATGTACATTTGAAAGAGAATGATAGAAATTCCTCCCTGCAAGGAGCTGATCTGACCCCGGATTAAAATATGTTCAACTCTGAAATTAGTAAAGATCAGGGGAAAAAACTGAATGATATCTTGATTCTAATGCTGGAGTGTCTTGACCAGGAAGGGGCAAGCCCTAGAGCAGGAAGACACAATAATAAATCATAGTGAAGCAGGACCAGCTATGATTTGAAGAGGACTCAAAGAAATTCATCCACAAATTCCTTGATGCTTTAATTTTTAAAACAAATGTTTATTGAGCACTCTGAAGGAAAAAACAAACTTTTTTTCTCTCTACTCTCTTTTACAGTCACTCAACACAACAGTTCTGACACCAGCTTCTCCAGTGGACACCAACTGGTGTCCTATAATTTGATTTAATTCTGACACCATGTAGCTGAAAATGGCGTCAGATCCCATGAGTTAAGGGTTAGTCTCACAAGACTGCCCCCCGCAGTCTTCCCATTTCACATGCCAATTGCAAGCCCTAGGTTGTGACCCATGCTTCTGACCAACCAGCTATAAATTAGGGTTCCTACAACCGCTTCCTTGGGTTCAATTAATTTGCTAGAGCAGCTCACAGAACTTAGGGAAACACTTTACTTAGATTTACCCATTTACTACAAATGATATTTTAAAGAATACAGATAAAGAGAAACATAGGAAAAGGCCAGAAGGGTCTCCAAGTGCAGGACCTTCCAGACCCAAGGAGTTGGGATGTGCCACTCTCCCAGCACATGAGTGTTGTCTTGTTCACTAACTCATAAACTCCCTAAACCCATTCTCTTTGGGTTTTTAGAGGCTTCATTCCATAGGCATGATTGATTAAATATTGGCAATCAAGTCAACATTCATCCTCTCTCTCCTCCCCCAGAGGTAGTGGGTGAGGTTGAAAGATCCAATCTTCTAATCACTTGGTTGGTTCCCAAGGCAACTGGCTCCCATACGGAGGCTGTCCAGAAGCCCCCAGCCACCAGTCATTTCATTGGTACACAAAAGACACTTTTCTCACTCCAGAGAGGCCAAGGGTCTTGGTATGTGCCAAGAACCAGGGACAGAAACCAAATACATATTTCTTATTATATCACAATATCACAAGCACCTAGAAGATATGACATTTATTTTTTTAAAAAAAACAAGATGGATTATAACAAAAGAAAACATTTCATAAGTGTGTAACTATGAGCTGGACTCTGAATAATGGCTTTAAATGTATTGATACGTAATCTACCTAATAACCTTATGATGTAAACACTAATATTATTCCCATTTGATAAATGAAAATTTTGAGGCTCAGAGGTTAAGGAATACTAATTAAGATCACAAACCTATTAAGGGTGAATCCAGAACAGGAATCCTGCCTGTGATCTTTACCACTATGCAATTCTGCTCTAAAGGATAGAAGCTTAGGCTTAGGCTTTTTCATTTATGAATGAAATGTACATATAAATCCAGGTAGAAACTTCAAATAGGACTTTACTTCCAGCAATATTTTGAACAAACACGCTGAATATTACTGTCTCATAAATCTATTGCTTCACAACATACCACCCCATTTAGCAGCTTAAAACAATAATGATTTATTATTTGTCATAATTCTATGGGTTGGCTGGGCTCAGAGAGGGGAGTTCTTCTGCTCCACATGGTGTTATCTGGCATCACTCATGTGACTGCATTTACCTGAAGCTCAGATGAGTCTGAGACTTCTATGATTGCCTCTCCTTCTCACCACAGGGCCTCTCCAGCAGTTTAATCTGAACTTCTTAAGTGTTCAGATTAATTCTAAGGCCCTTTAGAATTGTACCAAATTTCTTAAGTGGTGGATCTGATTTTTCAAGAGAGCAAAAGCAGAAGCTCCAGGCCTCTTCAAGCTTATGCCTAGATTTGGTGCAATGTCAATTCTGTGGCAATTCTGTCTGTCAAAGCAAGATAAACCAGCGCAGATCTAAGGGAAGCAGAAATATGGCCCACCTCTTGATAGGACAAGCAGCATGCATGTATTGGAAGATGAGAAATTGTTTCCATCATTCTTGAACTTTGGGCCTACAAGGTGGAGGAGCTGAACCTTAGACAATTTCATTAAGCTGGGCTCTTCAGAGCCACTAATGTATAATAGTTCCAGGTCAATAGTGTCTCCCAGCTTCCTGAAGATGCAGATATAAATCCTCTTTGGAGGAAAGCACCTTCAGTATACTTCACCAAGATTCTTATTAAGTTTAAGAAAATATGAGCTCAGAATTTTTAAAATCTCCAAAACACAAAAAATAAGCCATCATGAATAATAAGCAGTAAACACATCAAAAAATACAATTAGATCTCTCCAAAACTTCAGATTTTGAAATTTTCATATATAGTATATAAAATAATTATGTATAAATGTATATATTTTTAGTTTTATTTTATAAATTAATCACCTAAATGACTTAGCCAATATGAAAAGTGAAAATTTTAGAAATTATAAGTGTAATTTTTGTCATTAAGCTAGTGTTAGGGTTAAATAACATAGTAAGCATAGTTTAAACAAGAATCAGTAAACTGGAAGATGGAGCTAAACAAATTACCTGGAATGTAACACAGAGAGACAAGAAGATGGAAAATATAACAGATTAAAAGGTGTGAAGAATAGAATGAGAAAGTATAATTGCTTCCATTGCCTAGTAGAGACCCAAAAGAAGAGAATAGAGAAGATGATTATTTGTAGAGATAATGGTTTAGAATTTTCCAGAACTGATAAGAAACCCAAATCCATAGATACAGAAGGCAGAATGTATATTAGATAGGATCAATAAAAAGAAACTCATGTCTAGATACAGTGCAATGAAACTGAACACCAAAGACAAAGGAAAGATCTTAAAAGCAGCCAGAGAGAAAATGCATGTCCCTCACATAGGCAGATGTTGATTTCTCAGCAATCAATAAGGAATATCAAATATCTTCAAAGCATGGAAATAAATTCACTATCAAGCTAAAATTATGTGCTCCATAAAGGCTATCTTTCAAGAGCAAGGACAAAATGAAAAACACTTTCAGATAAATGGAGACAGTTTACCTTTAGCAGACCCTCATCAAAGAACTGTTGGGTTGCAAGGAGAGGAAAATTACCCATTTATAATTGTAAAAAAACATTAGCACATGAGAGAAGAAAATTTCCTTAACCAAATGAAGAATATCTATCAAAAACCCTACTGCAACTTTATTCTCCATGTTGACACAGTAAAGGCATTCTCATTTGAAAATGAGGCTCCATATAAGGTGCTATCATAGACTGTGTTCCACAGGAAGCAGACATCGAGCTAGAGGCTGGGATACAAAATGCTTACTCAGGAGTGCTCCTGGGACTGATGTATGTGAAAGAAAAAGGAAGGAAGCTGGCTTGGGCAGAGGAAAAAGTTGAGCTAGGACACAGTTCCAATGAAGACCTCAGTCAATCTTATGGAGAGTTCTGGATCTGGCCCTTTAGAATTGTACCCAATTGGGAAATGAAGGCTAGGCCTTTATATACCCATATCAATCAGCCATTGGATGCTGGTTGGTCCTGGAAGACTGCGTACCTTGTGTGAGACAGTTTTTTTCAAGCAAGGTGATCCCCAAAAAGGGCTTAAAGCTGACGGTTGTCTTCAGGTAGCACTCTCAGTAGCTGTAGGCATGAGTTCTTCATTTCCAAAGGGATCTAGGCAGCATATAATAGCAGCCAACACAGATGCCCACCACCACAACTTCTATTCAGTGTTGTCTGGAAGTCAATACTGCCAATGCAATAAGACAAGAAAAACCACAAGAGTTATAAGGATTAGAAAGAAGAATTGCCATTATTCACAGATAATATGATTACCTAAAAAACTCAAAATAATGTACAGAAACATTATTATAATGAATAAAAGGTAATTAAGAAAGTGGCTGAAAATAAGAGTAATACATAAAAATTAATTGCATTTCTAAACATCAGTTAAAACAGAATTCCTGAAGAAACTCTTACATACACTCCAAGAGACATGTATAAGAATGTTCATTGCTTCAGTATTTGTAGTAACAATACCATAGAAACAATCCCAATATCTGTTCAAGGAGAATAGATGAATTATTGTATATCCACACATGAAACTGTATGCAGCAGTGAAAATGAATGAACACACAACACAAAGTATCTGAGAAATAGTTTTGAGCAAAAAAGGCAATTTCTTGAAGACTACATAAAGTATAATGTTTTTAAATGAACAAAATCAAAAGTACGCTCTGAATTATTTAGATAAATAAACATGGATAATAAAGTATTTTTTAAAACAAAGATCATATAAAGAAAAAGTTCGACATAATAGTTGCTGGAATACAAGAGGAGAATGGAATTGGAAAATAACACACATGTAACCTTAATAGGGAAAGTTCTTACATCAGGTGGTGGGTTCATGGGCATTTGTTTTATAATTATGCTTTATGAGTTATACATATATTACAAATGCTCTTTTTTATGTATCAATAATTTTGAAATTTAAAAAAATATTTTTAAAGAAAGAAAATCCAGCATCACAAGACATAGTAGATATGTTCTGTTAAGGAAAAGAAATTCAATGACACTTGTTAAAGCACAATAAGGGAGATATTATTTGGGACCATCCCAATGCAGTGCAATTTTTCCATGAAAGAGAGAGATTGAGCTCAACTGTGAATACAGCATAGGAAAGAGGGAATTTATAGCCAAGAAATAAACCAGTGGACAGAAAATCAGTGGGAAGTAATATCAGGAGTGATGGGGATTTTGGCTCAATCATTCTAACACGATCTTTGCTGAAGACAGGCCTGTATGATCAGACATCACCTGGGGAATGGTGGAAGATGAGGAGCCTGATCAGTACTGAGAGTGATCAAGTAGAGAGGGTAGGGATTTCTTGCTAAACTGATTTAGCAGGGTTCTTGCTAAAACTGGATTTTACAAGGAAGTGCACAAGTGAGTCTAGAAGGTTCAGGAGGCAAACTAATATTTGGTTAACAAAGAATCTTTGCCAGAACTATAGTGGAAGGACTAGAAAAGGCTTCGTGGAGAAGGTGGATAGACGCTGGCCTTGAATTACAAATAGGATTCGAAGAACAATTACATTTATCTGAGATCCAAGAGACCCCCAGGGAGGTCAGGGTCTTCCCTGATTCCTTACCTGGTAGGTCATGAGGGAGGCAGTACTTAAAGCTGTCTTGGGCAAAAGTGCAACCTTTTCCAACATGAGGAGAAAAACTCACTCTTGCTTCTGTCTGTGACGGCTGTGGGGCCTTTGCAAAGTGTTGGCTTGAGACACAAAAGCATGGACAATGGAGAGACTGCCCAGGATAACAATATTAACACACTAGACCTGGGCTCATGTGCAAGAATCAGGGAGCATTCTAAACTTCTGGAATTTAACCAGGACAAAGTTTCTAATTGATATATAAAGCATGACCACAAGGCTATATTACATTAACATGAGTTAATGAGTGAATGTCTATTGTTTTTGCTGCCTAATGATACCTATCTACTTTTCTTCAAGGCACCAGACCTGACTTTTGCTTATAGCACTATTCCTTCAACTTTCAGCCCCTGTGGTTTAGATGGGTTTTTCTCCCACCAGCTCCAGGAGTGGTGGCTGACCCAGGTCTAGAAAATCAAATCACTTCTTTCTAATTAGCCACAATGATAGCTCAGGCTTGGGCACTTAATGCAAGTCAAACCAAAAACACACACTCTTGGGTTTTTACTAGGGCTATAGAGGAAAATAATTGCTTTTCCTATTGGAGTTGTTGAAGGGATTGGCGCAAAGTCTGGTGCTGATGGCAGCTGTCTTGCCACCATAGAGGAAGGGACTGAGAGTGAAGTGGAAAGCAGAGGCACTAGAGAAGAGGAATAGCTTGCTCATGGTGAGTCTTCTGTTAATTACACTGAAAGAGACTTGGGTGATGCCTTGGGGTGATTTGAGAAAAGCCCTGCAGTGCTGGATTGAGAGAAGCAGTGTGGCGTGGTAGAAGAAGAAAGAGATGTGACTCACAGATTTTCCACTTCTACAAATTCACTGCAGGACACTGAAAAAATTATTTAATCCCCCAGGCCTAAATTTTCTCATCTATAAAAGAGAGATTATTAAGAGATTGTCATAGTTTGTCATGATTAAATGTGTTAGCACCGTGTTTGACACACAGAAAGTACCCAATAAATATTACCTTTTATTCCTTCTATTAACATTCTTACCTCCTTTTCCACCCTCTGCAGTTCTACCTGCTTTACTTTCCTTTCACCACAAAAAATAGTACTTTATTTCTGAAAAATTGACAGAGAAAGAGAGAGAAGAGATTCAGATTATTGATCTGGTATCCAAGGCAAATAAAAGCAATTGAAGCCTGAAACAAGACAAGAAAAAGTAGTTGCCAGAGAAAGATGCTAACAATGACTGCTTAACAGATGCCAGCCCTGTTAGGTTTTCCTTGACATTGCGAGCCAAGCTTCACTCAAGCCTAATCCGATTGTTCCAACCCCAGAGAACTTGTCTGCAAGTTGGAGAGGATTAACAAAAGATACCTCATAGCTCCTGCAGTTGTGCGAACATCTAATGCTTTTCATGTCTGATGTGTCCAGACACATTCAATGTCACCTGAATTCTGATACGTTATGAAGCCAGAGATTTGTAATAACAGTATATGTAATAACATGTGCCCCATTTTTCAAAAAGGGATAAGAACATCTAGAATCCATGAAACACAGAATGCTTGAATGGAGGAGCCCCGGGAATTCTCTGTTTACAAATCAGCACCCGAAGTAGGTAACCTGCCTGAGGTCCCTTATCTGTTTTAAATCACAAATCCTTTTTTTATTGCTTTTCTCTGCTTGAATCAGGAGGAAATTTGAGGCCAAGATGCAAATAGACTTCAGCTTATATGCCAACTCTAATCAATCATTGCTGTTTGGAGAAGCACTATATTGAGAAAGATTTCCAGTCTAGCCTTAAAAGAAAATAGTGCTATCACCAATAAGCAGTTTCCACCATGGACAACGGTTAGGATGGGAGGCCTGTCTGCCACGTATTTGCTGACCTTGAATTCTGGACCAACAAGGTGGTTATAGCAGGGATAGGGATGGGAAGGTAAAATTTTAGGTTACTTGTACTCTCTGTCCTTCTTCTTAGACAGGCCCTGTATTTCTACTTATCCCACTGTGTATTTCATTTTATGTGGTGAACCTGGTGGTTAGGATGGCTGTGAATCCTTGCTCCAAGTTTTTTCCATCCTACATTAAATAAGAAGACAAATTGCAACATTGGGTCTTCAGCCAGTCAGATAACAGGTTTTGTTTGTTCCTCCTCTTATGGGGATGATCCCCTGGCCAAAGATATCACAAATTCTGGAACACAGGAGAGGCTTCATGCGTTATTTGATAAGACCTGATTTTATAGGTGAGGAAACTGACTCCTGAAGTAGGGAAATGGCTTTGAGGTTATAGAGAGAAATACAGACCGCCGGTTTTCCACAATACCGTAGGCATTTGCTTTATTCTTCCCCCAACTTTATTTCCCCAGTTATGGTAAATCTAGAAAATTTTGGAAAAATAAAAACTAAATTACTGGCCCTATGGAATACTGCAGTTTTAGCAGAGAAAATGCAACATAAATACAAAGTGGCAATGACTAGCTTATGTCTCAAAGGCAACTGACAAAGAGTGACAGGAAGACTTTGAAATGGCAGTGGTAGTGTTATTCTACTAAGGAGAACCTCCACTTTCTAATTACATCAGGAGTCACTCAGAAATCTTTTCATATGGTCCAGAAGGTAACACATCCCTTTATTGTAATATCTACTAAAGACAATAGATGAATATATTGATAGTCTTGCACTTTGATGATTCTGAAAGTTTTGATGGTTTTGTGATTGTTTTAGCCTCTACTCTGGGCCAGGTATGTTGCTAGGTGTCAGAAAGACAGAAATGATAAAGCACAGTCCCGGCTTTGCAAAGCTCACATCTAGTTGGAGAGACAAACAGGCAAAAATAATAATAATAATGTACGGCACAATATAAATGGAATTATGAATGTGTACATAGGTTCAATATCACAAAGTTGAGAATGATTAACTTTGGAAGGCACTAGGAAATTTTTTACAGAAACAACATCTGGACTACATTTAAAAGGGCTAGGCTTAATGTGAAGAGGAATTCATTACTAGCTCTTGTACACTTACCCATTCAATAAACATGCTAACTCACCCAAGGCATGTCAATCACCGTGTTAGGCACTGAAGATTGGGAGATACATAAGACAGGGTCCCAAACTCTCTAATCGCCAGACTAAACAAGAGGCGTTTACATAAACAAAGTACTACATTACAGTGTGTTCAAAGCAATAGTCAGCGGGAGCACCAAGTAAACACATAGGAAAGGCTGTGCTTAGGAAAGGATGTGGCTGGTCTTTTTTTCTCTGTGTTTGGAATGCCCCTTTTCAGAAAGTATGTATGGATCATTATGACAAAATTGGAATATCAAGGGGACAGTGACTGTTTATGAGCAAATCAATGAGCAGATAAGGAACTGAAAAAAATTACTGAAACCCAGCTATCAACCTCCATTTAACAAAAATTCCTACGCATTTATCTTGCACTAGGCGCCATACTAATTTCAAAAGACACAAGAGAGAGAAATACTAAGCAGCCATGAAACCAAGAGGGTAATGGTGTAGTGATAAGAGTCAGCCTTCCTGGGCTCAAATCCTAGTTTCCTAATCCACTAGCCTCAGGATCCTGGACAAGCTGTTCTCTGTACTTCAGTTTTTTTCATTTACAAAAGGCAGATGACAAATAACTCTGCTAGTTGTGATATTAAAAACATAAAAGAGGCAAAGTGCTTAACCCAGTCCCTAGCAAATGCTAAATACCCAATAAAAATGTTATCAACAAAGAAGAAGACATTAATCATGCTAACAGTCTAAGATCCAAATGATAAGTAGAACTTTGTCAGAAAAAGAGGAGGGAACATACAGGTTTTAAAGAAATGACATAATTAGATTACATTTTTAAAACATTTGTATTAAGGAAATTTAAAACATATACAAAAACAGAGACCATAACATAACATGCTCTAATATTCATACCACTCAGATCCCACAATTACCTAGATTTTGCCACATTTGCTTCATCTGTCACGTTTTTATTTGCTTAAGAATTTTAAAATGTTATAAATTAAAGACACAATTTTACCTTTATATACCTAAGCATGCATCTTTTTAAAATATGGATATTTTCTTACAAGACTCACCTTTATCTCTCTGCCATGAAGAAAAATGAGAGGGCATGTCAAGATAGACTCCCATCAGCCTGGGCCCTTAGTAGATAAATAGTTCCTAAGATTTTAGGTTATTTTCATTGCACTACATTCTAGTCTATTTTATCTAATATAGGTGGTATTGTGAACCACCTGTTGCATCACATCACAGGGCACATAATTTCTGGTTGCCCCACTTTCAGTAACGCTAACATTCATCAGTGCCTTCCCTCTTCTCAAGCACTTATGAAATATTCTCCAGGATGGATCACATGGTAACCCATAAAATAAGTTTCAAAACATTTTTAAAAATTGAAATCATATAAAATATATTCTTCAAACACAACAGAATTAAATTAGAAATCTACAGCAGAAATAACTATGGAAAAGCCACAAATACTTTGAAATAAAGCAACACATTTCTAAATAACCCAAGGGTCAAAGTTGAAAATGCAGGATAAATCCTAACTGAATGAAAATGAAAACACAACATATCAAAATTTATGGGGTGAAGCTAAAATCGTGCTTAGAGGGAAATGTGTAGTTTTATATGACTATGTTTTTAAAAAGGAGAAAAATCACAAGTCAGTAACCAAAGTTTTCACCTTAGGAATCTAGAAAATGAAGAACAAACTAAATGCAAAGTAAGGAGAAGAAAGGAAACAGCAAAGATGAGAATGGAAATCAGTGAAATATAAAACAAAAAAGTAAGAAAGTTAATAAAATCATAAGTTGATTTCTTTGAAAAGATCATCAAAATTGTCAATCTTTAGTGAGACTAATCAAGAAAAAGAAATCAGGAAAAAGGTGATACCACCAGCTCTACAGAAATTAAAAAGTAAATACCACAAACAATTTTATACCAACAAATACATACTTTATATAAAATAAACAAATTCCTAGAAAGACACTGCTTACCAAAACTGACGCAAGAAGAAATAGAAAATCTGAATAGATCTGTAACAAATAAAGAAATCAAATTAGTGATTAAAATATCTTTCCACACACACACACAAAAACAAAACAAAACAAAAAAAAACCTCAGGCCTGGATAGCCTCATTGGTGAATTCTGTCAAACCTTTAAAGAAATAAGAGCAATTCTTTACAAATTCTTGCAGAAAATACTGGAAAAAATATCACTTCTCAACTCATTCTATGAGACCAGTATTACTCTGATACCAAAGCCAGACAAAGATACCACACAAAAAGAAAATTACAGACCAATATCCCTCATGAATATAGACATTTTAGTTATATCAATTATTTCTATCTATGAGCATGGAGTGTTTATCCATTTGTTTGTGTCATCTCTGATTTCCTTGAGGAGTGTTTTGTAATTCTCATTGTAGAAATATTTTACCTCTCTATTTAGCTGTATTCCTAGGTATTTTATTCTTTTTGTGGCAATTGTGAATAGGATTGCATTCCTGATTTGGCTCTCAGCTTGGCTATTGTTGGTGTATATAAATGCTAGTGACTTTTGTACATTGATTTTGTATCCTAAAACTTTGCTGAAGTTGTTTATCAGCTGAAGGAGCTTTGGGGCCGAGAATATGGGGTTTTCTAGCTATAGAATCATGTCGTCTGAGAACAGGGATAGTTTGACTTCCTCTCTTCCTATTTGGATGCCTTTTATTTCTTTCTCTTACCTGATTGCTCTGCCCAGGACTTCTAACACTATGTTGAATAGGAGTGGTAAGAGAGGACATCCTTGTCTTGTGCTGGTTTTCAAGGGGAATTCTTCCAGCCTTTGCTTATTTAGTATGATGTTGGCTGTGGGTTTGTCATAGATGGCTCTTATTATTTTAAGGTATGTTCCTTCAATACCCAGTTTATTGAGAGCTTTTAATATGAAGAGATGTTAAAATTTTATTGAAAGCCTTTTCTATGTCTATTGAGATAATCATGTGGGTTTTGTCTTTAATTATGTTTACGTGATGTATCACATTTATTGATTTGTGTGCGCTGTACCAACCTTGCATCCCAGGAATAAAGCCTACTCGATCATGGTGGATTAGCTTTTTGATGTACCCCTGGATTCCATTTGCAAGTATTTTGTTGAGGATTTTTGCATCAAGGTTCATTAAGGATATTGGTCTGAAATTTTCTTTTTTAACTGTGTCTCAGCTAGGTTTTGGTATCAGGATGATGTTGGCCTCATAGAATGAATTGAGGAGGTGTCCCTCCTCCTCAATTTTTAGAATAATTTCCATAGGAATGGTACCAGCTCTTCTTTGTCATCTGGTAGAATTCAGCTGTGAATCCATCTGGTGTGGGTCCTTTTTTGGTTGATAGGTTATTTATTGCTGATTCAATTTTAGAGCTCATTATTGGTCTGTTCAAGGAATCAATTTCTTCCTAGTTCAGTCTTGGGAGGGTGTTTATGTCCAATAATTTATCTATCTCTTCTAAGTTTTCTACTTTGTGTAAATAAGAGGTGTTCATAGCAGTTTCTGATGGTTGTTTTTATTTCTGTGAGGTCAGTAGTAACATTCCCTTCATCATTTCTAATTGTGTTTATTTGGGCCTTCTCTCTTTTCCTCATTATTCTAGCTAGTGGCCTATCCATCTTATTAATTTTTTTCAAAAAACAAACTCTAGATTCATTGATCTTTTGAATGATTTTTCTTGTCTCGATCTCCTTCAATTTTGCTCTCATTCTTGTTATTTATTGTCTTCTGC
Source organism: Papio anubis (assembly GCF_008728515.1). NCBI lineage: Eukaryota > Metazoa > Chordata > Mammalia > Primates > Cercopithecidae > Papio > Papio anubis. Next base: position 152,360,409 of record NC_044980.1, read on the forward strand.
TAGCTTTACTACTCCCACATGTTTTAAAGAAATTGCTGGACATTCTATCATCTGTCTCAGTACTTTCTAGCATCTTGAAGAAACATCGTTATCCAAATCCCTGTCCCTTTTCTCAATTTCTGCCAATCTGGTGTTTCATTAAAGTTCATTTCTTTATTGAAAGGCTTTGATTCCCTTTAAAAATTCAGCACAGCTGTGTTTCAGAGAGATACTTAATGCACAGTTTGACTTAAAAATAGAATCCTTCTGTTAGCCAGAAGATAGCGGAGAAGAAGTTCAGATGTAATGGTAGCTTCCTTCTCAAATCCTCTTTGGATTCTTGACTTTCCCATAAAAATACTGAGGTTTGGTTGGCACTAGACAGCCCTAGTCAAGTGTACCTGTGCATGGGGGCAGAGAAGAGACACACCTCATTCTTCTTAGAAAAGCTTTTGACTGATGGCAACCACTCAGCCTCTTGTCCTCGACTTCTTAGAGTCATGGTTCAGAGATAACTTCCTACTCACGTCCCCAAACACTTGAATATTGTGTTACAGCCCTGCATACTTGTTAAGTAAAAGAGCTTTTGTCCCACTTGGAGTCTTTTTTGTTATTACTTGCAGTCTGAAGCTGTTTTGACTTATCTCAATGCCCTTTGTCACTGATACCTGCTTTGTTCTATAAACTGTGCCTACATGAGGGCTGAAGCCCAGTGCTCAGTTGCCAGTGATTTCCTTAAGCTCCCTGAGACCTCCATTTCCCCACCTCTAAAACAGGGCTCATTTTCCTACCTACTTCATATAATCACTATGATGATTAAAGTAAATATAGTACCTAAAGATGCATAGCACCATGCCTTGAATATGCTGTTATTATTGTACTTACCAATTTATCTCATGTGCGCTGGTTCAGTCTTCCACATTTATCTCCTATTCTGAGAGACTTTTTTCCTGTCCACTTGGGTGATGATGGTTAAGATGATTATGATTGGGATTATGATTATTATGATTGTCTGTCCAAGGTAAGGTTCTTAATCATCATGAATCTGAATATTCTCATATGTAAAATGGGATTTTAATATGTTTTGCAAAAAAAAAAAAAAAATGTTGTGTAGATTAAACAAATTGTGACTATAAAAGCAGCCAACACTGTGCCTGACACATCGTAAATACTCAACAAAGATTTGGGTGATGGTAAGAGCCTAGACTGGGTCACTGGTTTGGGTGGAAGTATTTTTCTGACAAAGTGAAAAGATTCAGGTGTCATCCCTCAGGTGGGTGGAAAGACACAGTTCTCCTGTGCCTGTGTAGGAGACCCAAATCAGTGTCATTTTCAAGCATAAAGTTATTTGAGCTAATCTGAATAGTTTAATAAATGTCACAAATTTCCAGAGTTCTCCAGGCACACTAAAATGAGGTTATTCCATTATTGTCAATTCTCTCCAAATTATCAACCGTAGTCAACTAATCATTTATCTGTTCCCAGGGCTAGAAAATCAATCCATTTTAGGTAGATTATGAATCTAGCTCTAGAACTCAGTAGCCTTTGTGCTACTAAGCTCAGCTGAACAGGCCCCCAGGGATGAAGGAGTGGGAAGGAGACAGCAGTATAGTGGAAAAAGTGGTTTTAATTTTAACTTTTATTCTGTATTAACCATTTTCCCACACTGCTTTGTAAATCACAGCAAGGAAAGAGAACAAAGTAATAAAAACAAAATATATTCAAATAAAGCCCCACAGTACAACATAGTAGTAGGTGATGGTGCCCTTGGGGGGCTTATTTTTTTTAATGCCTCATTTGCGTCTGATTTTGAAATTTCAGAAGCAGAAAAAATCCTCAGTTTTGACTTGTTTAAAAAAAAGTAGAAGTTTAGATTGCCTTTGAATCAATGTGCAAAGCATGGCCCCTTAAAGTTCCTTTTTTTTTTTTTTTCCAGGACACCATTCTGAGGACCTCATCCATTTCTTGGTAAAAATCAGAGACTGTTAAGGTTCTTACTTCTCAGATTTGTTTAGGGCTATTACATTAATCTATCTCTGTGTACAATGGAGTTGCATCATATACACATTCAACTCCATGAATTCGACTTTGTGCATTTGGCAAAACAGAACTAGCTAGAGAGGACTGGGAAAGTTCAGGCGAGGCCACCTGCCATTTTTCTTGTCCCTGAGCAACTGCTGGTTGGTTTCAGGGTAAACTCTCATTGCAAAAGTGCTTGTCCAGGCCAAATGTCAATCTGTGTCGGAAATTCAAATTTTTTGCCTCTACACTTCTTTTTTGGTGATCAAGGGAAGAGACAGCAATGTCTTCTGATCCTGGAGGGAAATGTAATGGACTTTCAAGAGTAGTTTTAGCTATATAGTCAACGTCAAACCAACCCCCAAAAAGATGTGACTCTCCTGCACAGCAGATGCAGGAGACACGAATTGGGATGGCTGCCCAGATCACAGCAGTTGCCTCAGTGGCACCTTCTGTCCCGTCTTCGTGGCTGAATAATCCTGGGACAGAGACATCTGATCCAAGTCAGAACAATCAGCTCCTCTCTTAGGAATCTGAAACCCTAAAACCTGAGTAGAAAGGTGCAGAGGGACGTCTCTGCAGCAAAGTCATTTGAGTGGCGTTTCCAATGACCCCCAGGGCTGAAATCCCCCAAACTGCTCTGGTTTTGGCTCTTTTCAAATCCTAATTGTTGGCAATGTTACGAGCTTTCCTAATATCTTCAAGTAAGTTAGCCAGTTTCTTTCTGTTTGCTAAAAGAACCTTAATTAATACACCAAGCTACCATCCCCTTAAGTTAACAGCTTCTCGGAATTAGAACAAAAGTTCAAAGGGCCCAGAGGGTGCCTAGTGCATAAACAGCTCCAGATGGCACAAAAGAAAGATGTCAAAAGGCAGAACCAGAGCAGTTCAGCGGCGTAGGCTGGTGTTTTCCAAAGTGGTTTCCTCAAACCCTAGTTCAGCAAGATGATCTCTGATAAAAAGGTCCCATGGTCAAATAAGTTTTAGAAATGAAGTACACTCTATTCCTCACCTACAAAGTCATATGAACAAGCCTTTCAGATGCACTTAAAAGCCCTGAAGTAAAGACTTAATTTCCTTAAACCAGAATTTCTAAAATACATGAAAAATAGCCTCTAATCTTCTCTATCTCCATCCCTCTTCCTGACCCATCCCGTAACCCAAATCCTATTAACATACACTTTGAGAAGCACTAATAGAGGCTATGGGGAGGAAATCTCTAGTGCAATGCTGCCTGGGAGCTTTGGCTTTTACATTGATAACTCTGGTTAAAAGTTTTGGTCCCTTCATCACTTCTCAGGTGTCTACTGAGAATTACAAAGGGCTCAGCCCTGTGTTGGATGCTCTGGGAGCAACCATACTGTGATTAGAGGAGTGGCAGGACATGATGGGAGTCCTAACTCTGATCTGGAGCTCAAAACTGGCTTGCTCTCTTTGGAAAAACTTGATCTCTTTAAGACTCCGTTTCCTCATCAAATGGGGCTATTGCCATCAACCTCACCTCACCATTGAATAAAACAGATCTAATAGAATAATAAGTATAAAGGCACTTTGCCAACTTCAAAACATCAAATAAGTATCAGCTATTACAGAGAATAAATAACTTAGAGAGTGATGCCAGATATTATGGAGAGAAAGCCTGCTAACCACAGGATCACAGCCTTATGCCTTGTGATTTTTGAATGCAATAAATACTTTAATATCTAGACCAGACGTGGTGGCTCACGCCTGTAATCCCAGCACTTTGGTAAGCTGAGGTGGGCTCCTGAGGTCAGGAGTTTGAGACCTGCCTAGCCTGGCCAACATGGTGAAACCCTATCTCTACTAAAAATACAAAAATTAGGCAGGTATGGTGGTGGGCACCTGTAATTCCAGCTCCTCAGGAGGCTAAGGCAGGAGAATTGCTTGAACCCGGGAGGTGGAGGTTGCAGTGAGCCGAGATCTTGCCACTGCACTCCAGCCTGGGTGACAGAGTGAGACTCTGTCTCAAGAAAAAACAAAAACAAAAACAAAAACTCTAATATCACAGCTGAGTATTAAGTCTGTCAATAATTTACTAACCTACCAAAATAGGAACTTTCATTTGTACCAGTACCTGTTAATTATTTTGCAACAACAAACCACCTTGAAACTCACTAGCATGCAACAATCTATATCTATTTCTCAATCATGTGTCTGGGGATGGCTGGGGTTCTTTGTGTCTAGACCAGGCTTGTTCAGGTTTGGCTCCAAGCTGTGAGTTGGTCCACATCTGCTTCACATGTCTCATTCTCCTTGGACAGGTGGCAATGACGATGGCAGAGGTAGAAGAGGACACACCCAACTACATAAGCACATTTCAAGCCCTAGTTCAGTCAGGTGCATTAATATCCCATTGAACAAAGCAAGTCACATGGCCAAGTTCAACATCTGTGGGTGAGGGAAGAAGACTCCTCTTCTGGATATGGGGTGGGAGGAGAGGAAGAGCATATTTACAGAACGATAATCTAATCTACTACAGTACGGGTTTTGCCTTCTTTCATTTCAAGCAGATAGTCAGACCCATAAGGAATTACTTCCTTGGGGACTATGTTGTGTAGAAGAGGCAGAGGAGGAGTTGAAATTACCTGAAGGCAACAACTTTTTCTGTCTTTCATAAAAGCTTAGAAATTATTGAAGAAAACTGTACCTTTGAGGTCAACCAGAAATGAGAAAATGGCTTTGAAGTTACTCAGAGGAGAAAGGAAGGCAGTTTGCAAAATTTAAAAAGAGATTTTAAATCTCTTTGTGTGTTAGGATGGGGAGATCATCTGCTAAAACATGGCTCCAAAGTGCAGAGCTACTTTATCTTCAAAAAAAAAAAAAATCCTTCAGCCCCATAGGGAACTCAAAATACTCAAACTAGAGACCTCATATCTACAGTGACCACTGAGCCCCAAGCTGTTTGCACATCTCTGGCCATCATGATAGCATGGGGTTTGGAGCCGCATCCCTGTCCTCTGGACACTATCTAAGAGTCCTGGATTCAGATGGGACCCTGGGATGGCACAGGGCCCTATCATAGCTGTGGTTAAATTTCCTGCTGGGTTGCACACTCAGAGGCAAAATAGGTTTCCCTTTGAAAAATTAAGGAGATGATACATCATATATACCTGTATTTATGGCCTAAGATTCATACCTACCACATGGATAATTAATTTATCTCATTTTATTTTTGCTACTATGAATAGTATCCTGGCCTCTTTGGGTGACTTGATGTTGGTTGCCAAATTTAGCAAATATGTATAGGATGTCCAGTTAAATCTCTATTTCAGATAAACAATAAATAATTTTTAGTATAAGTGCATTTCATACAATATTTTGGACATACTTATGCTAAAAAACTACTCTTTGTTTATCTGAAATGGAAATTTAATTGGATATATTTTATCTGGCAATTCTATGTAGGGCTTTATAAGCTTGAAGCATTTTTTGACAAGTAAAGGATAACTTTTGCCAGCCTGGCCTGTTCTACAGCTATACTTTGAGGACTAGGGTTGCTCAGAAGTTACCGTGGAAGAAGCAGAAGGTTGACTCTCTACTGGGGACACAGAGGGGTGGTGAGCTCTGCTGTCCCTAGTGAACCAAGTGCTTCACCCACGACGTGCCTCTTCGTTTGGAAGACATGTCAGATGAGAGCAGCAGGAATTCTCACATCCAGCCTGCTTCTTCCCTGACCTTACTAATTTAAGATGGTTTCCACAATTTTGTGGACATAACTGGGTAATCTAATAAAGGTAGATTAAATTACAGCTGAGTATTTTCAGAAAATCCGAACATGGGAAAAATGTATCTTGTTTCAAAAAACGATAAACCACCCCACACTTGTTTTGTTTTTCTTTCATCTGGGAACTGGGCAAACAGGAACTATCTTGAGTTATTATATGTGAAAGTCTGTGCAGTTGTGTTGGTTTCTCTAACCAAAAAAAAGAGGAAGAAAAGAAACAAAAGAAAAGAAAAGAAAACATTTAAAAAGACAACCTTGAAATCCATAAAATTGTTTTTTTTTTTTTTCTCATACCAAAAATGTAAGGGACCTGAACTACAACTTTAGAAATAGATATTTCATTTTTTAGAAAGCACCAATGTTTCATCCACACACACACACACACACACACACTTCTAACCAATGTTTCAACACACACAGACACACACACACATTTCTAAGGGCTTTTCGAGTAAAAAAATGCCAGCTACCAAATCACTTAGGTAATTCTGTGAGCAGAAAAAAAAAAAAAAAAACAAACATGGATTTGAACCAAATGAAATATTGTTGCTATTCAGGTTCAGCTGGCAGCATATTTAAATACAGAGATTTTGATCTGGTTCAATAGGTTTAGAAAATTAGCGTGGTGAATTCCAGGTTTTAGTTCACCTTGGAGGTTGAGTCCCAAGAGAGAAAATGATGGTCTTTTCTAACTTGCATCTTTAAACAAGCTTTGTTTAAAGTGTCCCTTTTCTTACTTTTTGTTCAGCAATATTAGCTTGGCCTGGTGGTCTCACAAATAACAGCACATCCCCAGTGAGGCAGAGTTTGTTTGCTTAAAACTTGTGGGTGTTTCTTGGGCATTTTCTCATGAGCAGAGTGTGATAGACAGGACCCATGTGGAGTCGCGCAGGCCGGGGTTGACCAGAAGACCATTGGCAGTGCAGTCTCATTCTCTTTCGGATTCCCTCCAAGAATTGTGTTTCCTTCTTGCCTCAGCAAATGGATTTGGAGCTTCCCAGAACCCAGAAGGTTCAAGATGAGATGCTCAGTGCTCCAGAAAATGCAAGATGCTTTCCTTAACTGAGACTAATGCAAATTCTTAATCTATTGGCTGATGCTGACCTTTCCATGTTTTAGGAATAAAGTATCTGAAAACAAAATGAGAATATGTACAAAAAAGCAACAACAAAAAACTTTAGGGAGTAGAAAATATCCAAGAGAACAAACTGTTTTAAGCACTGTAGAACTCTTCAGAAACACCTATATATTCAGCGTACAATTACAAATAATTCATAGGTGGTTTTTGAAATGTTTTATTTTATTTTAAGTTCCAGGATACATGTGCAGGACGTGTAGGTTTGTTACATAGGTAAACGTGTGCCATGGTGGTTTGCTGCACCTATCAACCCATCACCTAGGTGTTAAGCCTCACATGCATTAGCTATTAGCTGTTTATTTTTAAAGTTTAAAAAAATGTTTTTAATAGGTAAACCCTCTCCCACCACCACCACTCCACAAATATACCCCGCACATCCAAAATGTATTTATAAAGCAGGAGGGGTGTCTATCCTGGTTTGATCATACACTCAGCCTAATATCCTAAAATTGCACAGACCTTTAAATTCAGCCGTGTAGGAACTTCAAGCTCTGCATGGCTACAGTTCCTTGAATTTGCAGTTGAGTGAACTGAAATTCAGAAAAGTGAGGTAAAGCGACTCATCCAAGGTCACATGGTTCATGATTTATGAAGGCAGAATCAAAGCTTAAATCTCCTGTTCTTGAATCAGAGCATAAAAGGAATCAAAGCTCATAACAGTGTTCCTGAAGCCTCACAACAGTGCAAATCATACCAGGACAACTGACCTTTAGCCATCCTCCAGTCCTTACTAGGCCAGAAAGAGAACCTGGATGTTCTGGAAAGATGTTGAGTAATCCCAGGATTGGAACAAAAGCATTTTCTGCTTGACCCTTAATATTTTTAATACTCTGAAATACTCTTAACATTCTGAAACAACTCAATTTCTCCAAGCATTTATAGCTGTTTTGCATTGTGTGGGGGAGCCCTTACAATCTAGGTACCCCACTTTTCCGTATCAATCAGAAGGGTCTTCGTTATCACAAGCTTAAGCTATGGGATTTTCTAAGCTTTCCTACGAGAGTCCTGCACACCTGAAACTTGCTTTTCATTACAGTTTGGGGGTCTTGACATTTAGGACACCACTGTCTATTAAGCATCACTGGATGATTAATCAATATTTTGCCATCTCCCTAATTCTATGAGGAGAACATCATTGTTCAGCTTCCAGTCTTTCTTTTTGCCAACAACAGCAAACCCTGACTCTAGGTTGACAAAGAAGAGAAAATTTGTAAACATCCTGGGATTAATTACTACTGGGATCTGTCTGCCCATCCACGCTAATAAAGTATGAGACTTCCCTCTATTCATCATCTTTATTTCCTCTGAGACATCAGAAAACAGCCCTCCCTAACAAAATGGAATGAATCTGATTCATGCAGGAGCTCAGCAGCCCAAATCCTTCATCACAGCATCAGAAACAAAAAGGGAGGGGGGCATCCAATACAAAGTGCCTGCATAACCTTTTGTCTCTCATAGCCCACTGTCACCAGCCAGATTAGCATCCGAGGCAGGGAGTGTAAAGGCCTGACATTCAGCTCTGTGTTTTAGCCGAAACTAATTTCCTTTCCAGCATTCGAGGCCTGGGCCACTGCGCCTTCCTGGCAGGTCTAGTTCTTTTGCCAAGGAACGAATGTCAAGGGCTTTCTTGTCTTGGAAAGGAATGCGCTGTTTCACTGGCCTGCAGTAGGTTGCAGGGGACCCAAACACCAGGTCAGAGCCCCGTATGTGCTGGCTGTGGACTAGCAGCAGTGCAGGCTGACCAGAACAATGCCCATGCCCTTGACACAGTGCCCCCTTGAGCAGGTCTTCACATTCTTTTGAAAGAGAAGAGGACAGCAGGGTTAAGAGAACAGATTCTTGAGAAAGGAGAAAGACTGGAGTCAGCAAAAATAAGTCATAAAATCTGGTAAACATTAGGTCCCTAAGGACCTAAAATGGCCTTTAAGCCCCTGCGTGGTTGATCTGTGTCCTTTTCCTGCTTCCTCTCCTTTCACATATCCTAACATCCTGTGCCCCAAACACACTGGCCTTATTTCAGAGCCAAACTCCATCCTTCCACAGGACTTTTGCACAGGGCTGTCCTCACCTCTTCAGCATCACCCATCCCACTGCTACCCCCCTCCCCTTTATCTAGATAACTCCACCAAACTCTCAGGTCTTAGTTCAAAGATCAGTTACTCAGGCTGTCTTCCCTGAACTTTTAAGCTAGGTCAGGCCCACCTGGGTAGCAATTCAGAACACCTGCTTCCATTGGGATTCTACGTTTATTTGTGGGGTCATTTGAATCATGTCCGTTCCTTTCACAAGACAGTAGTCTCCATGAAGCTAATTCTTACATCTTGTTTCCATGGTATCTGCAGCACCCAGCACTCTTCATGGCATGGAGGAGACACGACTATGCAGGAATCATGAACAGCATTTTTACCAAGAAGAAAACTAAGCCCTAGAGACTTTAAGCACTTAACCCAAGGTTATGCAGCTAGTAAATGCTAGACCAGAAGTTTACTTGGCTTCTAATACAACGTTTTTGTAATGCTTATAACCAGGTAGCCCAGGGGACCTGGGTTTAAATCTTGACTCCTCCATTTCATTGCTGTGTACATTTGGCCAAGTTACATAACTTCTCTTAGCCTCATTTTCCTCTTTTACAAAATAAGATTAATAACATACCCTCATTGGCCAGGTGTGATGGCTCACACCCGTAATCCCAGCACCTTGGGAGGCCAAGACAGGCAGATCATTTGAGGCCAGGAGTTCAAGACCAGCCTGGCCAACATGGAGAAACCCTGTTTCCATTAAAAATACAAAAATTAGCCAGGCGTGGTGGTGCACACCTGTAATCTCAGCTACTCGGGAGGCTGAGTCACAAGAATCACTTGAACCCGGGAGGCGGAGGTTACGGTGAGCCAAGGTCATGCCGCTGCACTCCAGCCTGGGTGACAGAGCAAGACTCTGTCTCAAATTAAAAAAAAAAAAAAAAGGAAAAAAAGAAAAACAAACCATCATAAATTGACAAATGGGATAATATATATAACTAATATAATAATTATCAGCTATTATTATTCCAAGAGTGTGCAAAAACTCAGATTTTATTAATTAAGAATTTATGATAATTCAGATAAGAACTTGACTGGTGTTAACTTTTTCAAAATCTATGAAGAACTTCAAGCTCATAAGAGTGGTTCAGAACTTATTAGAGGGAAAGAGGGACAGAAGAGAAGAAAGATTGAAAATGCAAATGGAAGGTTAACATTTTGGAAAGAGTATGTTTAAACTGCTTAAGAGGACAAATTGTTTTTAAAATGTCAAATTAGGCATTTTTAGAAGCATTTATTTACAGACAATTCTGTTATGATAATTACAAATAGTTATCATTCTGTATGCATCAAAATAGGTTCCCTAAGGATTTCTACAGTACAGTTATTTATTAGCCTACTTCCAATTAGTATTCGTGCTTAAAGGTAAGAAAACTGCATACCCCTTCAAACATTTTATATTATAATTGATCTCAGTGGTTCCAGCAAGCCTGTCTCTCCCAACTCCGATGCTGCCATTCCTTTGCTGTCTTGCACAGAGTAAGCTCCTTCCTGCCTCCAAACCTTTGCACTTGCTCCTCCCCCCACCAGGAGCACCTCCCCCTAAATCTTCACAGGGTATGTTTCTTCCTGTCACTCAAGAGCTAAGACAGGTTTGTTCCTCAGTGAGCACTTTTCTAAGAGGGCCCTCTCATACTCACTCTACTTTACTTGGTTTGGTTTAAATTATTTCACAGCTCCAACTTTTGTTGAAAATTACCCTGGATCCGTGTGGGTTTCTTTAATGTCCGACTCTGCCCTCTAGGCTGAGGGCTTCCTGAGCAAAGTGGTTTCTCCTGTTATGTTCCAGTGCCTGGAAGAAGGTCTGGCACATAGTGAGGGCTTAGGAATTATTAATTGAATGGGTGATATGTACAGTTTCCACACCAATTTGAGTGGATTAGGAAAAGCTGATTCGAGAGCTAATGCTGATAGATCCAAATAAATAAACAGAAAGCCTTTTAACCTCTTCAGCGTACGAGTTCTTTCATTCAGAAATAGTGTACAATTTGGCATTTTTACAGAAAATCAGCTGCCATACCAGCAAACATTGTGTAGTCAAGGAGACGGGAACTGTTTAAAGGGTGGTTAAGATTGACTGATGTTTTAATGAAACAATCGACAATAAACCTCACCTTTCTCTCTCTCTCCCTACCCCACCCACACAGCTCCACCACCCTTTATGAAAGCTTTAACTTAGAAACACTTGGGACCAATTGCTTTGTTTTGTGAAATTAATATGAGCTGGAAGAAAGCAGTAATGGTGTCGTTATATGGTAGCGCAAATTCTAAGCTCAATAAACATTACATCCGTCATCATGGAAAGCTAATATAAACAGTGTGTTGTCATTGATTAATTTATTTAAGAATCTCCATCTGATTCATTCTCAGAGGAGCACTATGGAAAGTTCATTATTTGATGATGAACGTGTTGATGCCGCCTTGCACTAATGAGAAAAGTTACTCACCCGCAAAGATGACATGTCTTCTTCAAGGAAATTGAGGGGGGCCAGTTGGGCCAGGTGGGAAAGGAAAATCCTAATTCTTCCTGTTCTCTCCACCTGTCTACCTTCCCACTCCCTTGCCCTCGATTTTTCCCTTCCTGCTTTCAAATTTTCTTTCCCCTTTCATCTCTACCTCTTCCTTTCCACCCTTCAAAACCATCTCTTAGTTACTGCCTCTGTGCTCAGGTCTAGATTTGGAGAGTAGCTGAAAAAGAAGAAGATATTTCTGATACTAAAAATGACACAAATAAGTGAAGGCTCCCAACCCCAGGTACCTATAGAGACTGGGCAGATAATTTAAGCAAGTGAAGCAGGCTGAACGTGACAATAGAGGGTGGTGGGGACTGTGGCGACCTTGAGAGGACATGTGCCTCCTCTAGAGGGAGGCACTGCCACCCGGCTCCATTCCATGTTGCCATGAAAAAATGTTAACCTTGCATGACCAGATCTTTCAAGCTGGAAACCTGAGTTTTTATGGGAATTTTTCCAAATTTTGAAACCCTATGTGAGCCCCCAGATTAGTATTTGACTGGATTCGGCCCACAGGCTGCCACTTGCAGCCCCTGGTGTTAATTATTCCTGGCTCAGAGTCTCTCTCCATGGCTCACTCACTCCACCTCCTGAGTACTCATCTTCCCTTCTTACCCCCATTTCCCCTCGTGCCCCAGCTCTACTCCTTTTTAGAAAATTTTACTTTCTCTCTTTCATTCTCTCTGCGCCCTGTGTCTCTTCTCCTTCCATTGCCTCCGATGTTTTCAGAGTCGTATCCCCTTTCAAGGCTTGCTCAGACATCAGTAACACAGCGTTAGTGGAGAGGAGAAGCAAAGTGGAGCTAGAAGCATTAGGACCAATTTACCAGGCTGGGGAGGTGTGGGGTGGAGTAGGAAAGATGGGGAGAAAAGAATTAGCTTGGCCAGAGCCCCGGGCCCTTTCAAAGACCCATCTTAGAAAAATGTAGAGAACAACAAGGAGAGCTACAAGACACTGCTAAAAGAAATCACAAATGACACAAAGAAATAGAAAAACGTTCCATGCTCATGGATTGGAAGAATCAATATCATTAAAATGGCCATACTGCCCAAAGCAATCTACAGATTCAATGCTATTCCTATCAAACTACCAGCATCATTTTTCTCAGAACTAGAAAAAACTATTCTAAAATTCTAAACTATTCTAAAATTCATATGGAATCAAAAAAGAGCCTGAATATCCAAAGCAATCCTAAACAAAAAGAATAAAACTGGAGGCATCACATTACCCAACTTCAAACTATAGGCTACAGTAACCAAAACAGCGTGGTACTGGTATAAAAACAGACACATAGGCCAATGGAACAGAAGAGAGAACCAAGAAATAAAGCTCCATACCTACAGCCATCTGATCTTTGGCAAAGGTGACAAAAATAACCAGTGAGGAAAGGACTCCCTGTTTAATAAAGAGTGCTGGGATAGCTGTCTAGCCACATGCAGAAGAACAAAACTGGACCCCTACTTTTCACCATATACAAAAGTTAACTCAAGATGGCTCAATGATTTAACTGTAAGACCTCAAACTAAGAATCCTAGAGGAAAACCTGTGAACATCATTCTGGATATAGACCTTGGAAAAGAATTTATTACTAAGTCCTCAAAAGCAACTGTAACAAAAACAAAAATTGACAAGTAGGACCTAATTAAACTATGGAGTTTCTGCACATGAAAAGACACTATCAACAGAGTAAACAGACAACCTACAGAATGGGAGAAAATATTCATAAGCTATGTGTCTGAAAAAGATCTAATATCCAAAATCTATAAGGAACTTAAACAACTGAACAAGCAAAAAACAAATAACCTCATTAAAAAATGGGCAAAAGACATTAACAGATACTTCTCAAAAGAGGACATAAATGGCCAATAAACATATGAAAAAATGCTCCACATCACTTATCGTCAGAGAAATGCAAATCAAAACCAATGAGATACCATCTTACACCAGTCAGAATGGCTATTGTTAAAAAGTCAAAAAACAAAAAAACAAATGCTGACAAGGCTGCAGAGAAAAGGCAACACTTATATACTGGTGGTGGGAATGTAAACTGCGGAGTCCTAATTAGGGAAAAGAAGTCAGGCTGATGGGAACAGAGGAAAACACAAAGAAAAACCAGATAAGCTCCAAGTCTGCCTTTCTTCATGGTCCAGGACACATAGCCCTCCTGCACAAATTACTCACAATCTTCCTGCACCCAGCTATCATCAGACCTTTAGCTAATACAAAAAATTGCGAGTTAGTTCACTGCAATCTTGGTGTTATTGATACTGCACAAGCCCTCTTCAGCACACAGCACAGCACCGCTCTATTAAATCTCCAGCAAACTTTTGTTTCTTTGCAGTCAGCCCCTCTTCTGCTGATTCTGCCCATTGCCCCTTGCAACATATTTTCATACTCTCTAATAAGGTTGCCTTTCTTTACCTACAACCGTCTTGGTAATTTCTTTTACCCCTGTGCTACCGGCCCAGATAGTCACTGCTCACCTGTGATATAAACTAGTTTAACCACCGTGGAAAGCAGTTTGGGGATTTCTCAAATAATTTAAAACAGAACTGCCATTCAACCCCACAACCCCATTACTGGTATATATGTCCAAAAGAAAACAAATCGTTCTATCAAAAAGACACATGCACTTACATGCTCATCACAGCACTATGCACTATGCACAAAGACACGGAATCAGCCTAGGTGCCCATCACTGGTGGACTGGATACGGAGAATGTGGTACATATACACCATGGACTACTACACAGCCATAAAGAAGAAAGAAATTATGTTCTTTGCAGCAACATGGATGCAGCCGGAGGCCATTATCCTAAGCAAATTAATGCAGGAACAGAAAACCAAATGCCATATGTTCTCACTTACACATGGGAGCAAAACATTAAATACTCATGGACATAACTACGGGAACAATAGAAATTGGGTACTCCTAGGGGAAGGAGGTAAGGAGGTGAGTGAGGGTTGAAAAACTATTGGGTACTGTGCTTAGTATCTGGGTGATGGGATTATTCATAATCCAAACCTCACCGTCAGCCAAAATACCCAGGCAACAAACCTGCGCATGTACCCCCTGAATCTAGAATAAAAGTTGGAAAAAATTAAATTAAATTTAATTACAGTTGTACACACACACACAAATAAATAATAAAATACCTAGATTCTGTGATATCACACTCTCTTCGTATACCTGTTTTCTGGTACTCTTTAGTTTCCTTCACCAGTACTGTTTTCTGCCAGGCCCTTAAAGATTGATGTTCCTCTTGGTTCTGTTCTTGAGCGTGTTCTCTCCATACACTCCCATACACTCCCTCTGCTCTCTCAACCCCTCGTGTAGCTGCAACACTCACCTCTATGTTGGCTCTCAAGTTAGTGCCTCCATACTAAATCTGTCTGTTGATCTTGAGAGCCACCACTCTCTCTTGTCTGAATGTCTGAAACAATTTCCTTGCTTCCATCTTTTCTCCAAAACTTGACTCCATCATCTTGCACTGTAGCCAGAGTGATCATTTTAAAATGCAGCTCTTGCCACGTTACTACATCTTGTAATGACTTTCCATTGTTCTCATGATAAACATAAACTTTTTGACAGATCTTAAGAATCCTTCATGGTCATGTCCCTATAAAGCCTTCCATCCTTACTTTTTTCCACTTCCCCTCTTCCATGAAATATGGTAGCTTGATTGCTTATACCAGTGCCTCCAGAAAAAAATGCCCTGAATGCATTCATTAATGTTGCATAATGTCGAAATGTTGCTAAAAAGTAAAAGTATCTGGCTTCAAAAATAAAATTAAAATTTTTAGAAAACAAAAATATAGAGAACAAACATCAAGGCAAGAACGTAGGAGTGGCCAGCACCCCTCTCCCTCCCCATCCTGTACTCTTCTCTGATTTTCCTCCCAGCTTCTCCCTTGCTGGTTCTCTAGTTCTATGATAGCACTGTCTGAAGGTTCCAGAGGGCTTTCCACATCCTTGGGAACAGGTAAACAACCAAGGAAAAAGGATCTCTAATGCCTTCTAAAGCAAAATTCTGGACTAAGCTTGTGAGGCCAGAAGCATCTACCAGCCCACATCCTGTCCTGTGAGGAGACTGTCTGCCAGCTGGGTCACCATCCCAGATGGTGACTTGCAATGGTGTCACAGTCCGGATGGTGACAGCCACAGCTTGGTCTCCACATCCTAAGGCACTACTTATTGGCCCACCTTCTGAGAGTGAAGAAACAGGCCCCAATAGTGCAGAAGGCACAGTCTCTAGGGGAGGACTCTAAGTGCTTTACATGTATCATGGCATTTAATTCCAACAACGATTCTATGAGGTAGGAACTAGTATGGCTTCCATTTTACAGAGGGGGAAACCAAGGCACAGAAAGATTATGTACTCAAGGTCACAAATACACTCTTCCCAAGATTACTGTGTAAACAAACTGGGATTCTTCATGCATTACATTAATAAGATACAAAGAACCAAAGAAAGGTTGTTTTTTTTTTCCTCATTTTAAGCTAATTTGCACAAATCTATTAGCAGCAGATAATATATTAATATATTACCTTCCCAAGGGACTCATTAACCCAATAAATATTGATTGAGCATCTACTATTGCACCCTAGATAGGGATGCAGAGACAAGGTTCTAGAACCTCCATGACTCAGAAGGCCTCCCCTTCCTACAATGTGGCCCTGGACTAACTGCACCACCTGGCTTTGTCTTTAAGCTAAGGTATACCTTCCAGACAGCACCTAGTGCAGTAGGAAGGGCCTGCCCTGATAGGGCCCTCTATTCTTTGCAGGACTGTGCTGCAGCTCTCTGCCTAGTCTTTTATCTGCCTCTTGAGTCAATGATAAATTCTCAGGTCCTTGTTCCACTCAACACCACCTTTGCTGTCTTTGCCTGCCCTGCATCAAGCTGTTTCTTCCCCACCCTCCCTTTCTTCTCTCATTCTAATTCCTGGACTCCAGAGCCAAGTCCACAATCAGTCACTTTGACAGGATCGTAAGTGGGCAAGTCCCAGGAAAGTCCCTGGATGGTCCTACTTTCCTTTCCTTTTTCATGGGGCAATCCTTTTCTTTGACTTTTTAGGGGCATTTCAGGGGCATCCAGAAAGACCGAGTGATGTAGTGATGTACTGAGTGTAGCATGATGGTACATATGGGGAGATACTGGGATTCGGGCCAGTTCGTGCTTGTCAGCTTAGAAAGGGACTCCTCTTTGGGAGTTGGGCGCATTTTCTTCATGTGTGAACTGAGAAGGTCGGTCAAGACGTTCCCTGACCATTGTCACCATCATGTTCAAATGATCTTCTTAGATGCTCAGACAGACCAAAGGGGAGTAGGGTGCTCTGGGCAAAACCAGAGTTTCTCACAAGCAGGGTGGGCACCCCCCTCTATGGTACAATTCCAGGGGTGAAAAGACCTCCCACCTTTCCCCCTGAAGCTCCTACCTTCTCTGCTACCAAAAGCTGTCCTGTGATATCATTTTGGGAAATAAAATCAATTTTATTTTATCATTTTGGGAAATAAAATCAATTTAAAATGCAATATCATTACAGAACCTTAGCTTTAAGGATCCTTAGCTCATGAGGACAATTCACCTTGAGTTTGCATAAGAAGATGTTCACCATGATGTGAAGCTGGCAGTTGCCAGGGATCATAAATAAGATAGGACTTTGGGGAATATCAGTGAGAAAACTTTAGCTTAGAAACAGTGTTTGCCTTTTTCACTGCTATATACCTGTTGTATCCATGGCCGTCTTCGGTCTTAAGCCCATCCACTTTATTTACAAACAAATGAAAAACAAGACTCTGCATTGGATGAAGGAAGGCAGAGAGAAGTTCTGGGAAGGACCTTTGCTTTTTGGCAGAGGGGGAACAGAACCTACCCATGAGGGCAGGACTCTGATCTAAGTGCCCATGTAAAACTTATGAAAAGTAAAACCCACTTCCTTCTTGTTAGGGGTTTATGATAAAGTAACTGCATGCAAATAACAGAAAAGCAAGACTGAACACGCAATGCATTTCTAAAGCGATATGAAGGACATACATGGCAGAGGCAGAGTTTAATTTTGGCAACAATAAAGTAAGAGAAAGAATTGAAAATACTCCTGGAAAAGGTAGATTTTAAAGGGTGGATCAACAAGTGAAGATGGCATTCCTGGTGGAGAACCAGGCACAAGTGAGGGCACGGAGGTGGGGACCAGCATGCCATCTTGTCTGGTCCAGCAGTTGAAATGTGTTGTCAGGCAAGGTGGGAAGTGGAGACTAGAGAATTAAATCAAGTCTTGATGGTGGAGGGTCTGGACTATCGGGTCAAGGCTGTGGGATTTTATCCTGAAGACAACAACTGATGTGTGAGAGGGAGGGGAGCATCGTGCTTAAGAATGTGGTCTGTCTGGCACCATGCAGCTGCCCTTGCTTCCAAAATAACATCATTTACTTAATGTCTCTGAGCCACAGTCTCCTCATCTATAAAAGGTAGATGATCCTAGTGTTATTTTACATACTCTTGGTGAAGATTCAATAAAGCAATGCACACAAATGCTTGCACAGGGTTGGCCACACATTAAGCATTTACTAAATGCTCGTTTTTAACTTTAAAGGTTCTGACATGGGAAGTGATAAGATCAAGTCTTGTCTCAGGATGCCATTGAAAGTAATGGCAAAAACCACATGCCATAAACCTGCATGCCAAAACAAGTAGGTTGGTGCAAAGTAATTGAGGTTTTGCCATCAAAAGTCATGGAAAAAACTGCAATTACTTTTGCACCAACCTAATTGTTTTGGCATGTGGGAGAGGCTGATCTAGATTTTGGGAACAGCCAAGGAGAAGCATGCGACAAATCTGTAACTGTGGTATCCCTCCTTGGCCCAATTTGTCCCAAGGAGAAGCATGGGACAAATTGGGCCCAGGAGGGATACCACAGTGGAGAGTCCTGGGAACAGGCAGTCAAGGAGAGAATAGTTTCTTTGCTTCTCTTAGAGGAAGCAGCTTCTCTTCTTGAGGGAGGGTAGAAAGAACCTCAGAGGGTCCAGAGTATCACTCAGGAGCTACTCAGTCACAGGGGCAAGGATAAAAGCAACAGCTTGGACAAAGTCCTGGAGGCAGGATGGGATGTGTGGAATAGCCACATCAATACAAATACAATTGCTGAACACCAGTGCAGTATCCTGGTACCAACACTAAAGGTGTCCAAAGGGTGAGATTGGCACCCTATGTACTGTACTTGTCTCATTTATACCAAAGCCTGCAATGTCCTCCTTGGCTCCTCTGTTTGTACAGATTCTACTTCTCCCTGCTTAAGTCACACGTCCTCCTTGAGACCTTTCCCAACAACTCTAGCCTATACTGAGCTCTCCCTTCTCTGAACTCCAGAAGTGCTTGAGACAGACTCACTCTGTTCAGCAGCTAGTTGTTCTTTCAACTACAAAACAGGAGAATAAGTACATAGAGGTTTCTCATGTACGTTAAATGAAACAATCCTTGTAATGCACTCAGCATAGTACCTGCTGCCTCATCAGTGCACAATAAACATTGACACTTCTGCTGTTGCTCCTCCTTCTGCTTCACACTGATATTATTATGATGTCCTAAACACATATGGTAGATGACATCCTTGGGAACAACACACTCTGGGAGACAGGGGTGCGTGGGCCATAGCTGTTATGCCCACTCTTTCTCTCCCACTCAGGAAAACATTCTAGAGAACCAAGTGAATGAACATGACGTTTTTATTGCGATAACCTTGAATCCACTCTAATTCATGTTTGTTTTTTAAATCATCTGTCAATATTGGTACTTTAGCTTCATGAGTCACAAATTCTTTGTGGTACAACTCATAATATATTGTGACTCACCAATGTGCCGTGGCCATGAAGGCAAGAACTTCTGCTTAAAGTATTAACCTATGTTAGTCCAGCCTTCCTGGCTAGACTGCACACTCAATGAGAACAGGGATCCTAGTTGCGACCCTGTTCCCCATCATGGGTACACAGCACAGTGCTTGGCAGCTAAGCTCTTGATTGTCATGTGCGGTTGTACTGATACCTAACAGCACTTTTAGAAAGGTATTGGTTGCTCAAAGCTGGTACTTTCAGAGTTATATTTAATTCTGCCCAATTCCTGTGAAAATCTCTGTGAATGGAGAACATTTCATCAGGACTTTTCTGTACATTCATCAGAACTTTTTGGGGTGCAGGTGACAGAAACCTAATTGAAACTTCCCTCAGCAAAAAAGGCATAAATTGTTTCATATAACCGAAAAGTTAAATCCAGGTAAGGCTGAATCCAGATGCTCAAATCATACAGTGTAAATGTGTTTCTCTCAGTTCCTCAACTCTGCTTTTCTTCTGAACTGTATTTTCTAGCATGTTCTACGCTGCTTGTGGGAAAGGTAAGACACCAATGGCTCCAGGCTCATATTTCATCAGCTTGACAACAGCCAGCAAAATCCTGTCACTTTCCTAATCACTTCAGCAGAATCCCAGAGCTGACACTCATGAATGCAGAATGGGTCACATGTCTATAACTGAAAACTTCCTGTGACTTAGTTTGACCAGATATAAATCACATGCTCAGCTTAGGGCTGGGGTAGAACACATACTATCTAAAGCAACAGGTTTGGTAGTTCAGCAAGGATGATTTCCCAAAAGATAATCTTGATGCAGTTCCTAGAGGTAGAAAAAATGGATGCTGGGCAGACAAATATTTTCAACATTTGGTAAGCCTGGGTGAGGCATAATGGTTATGTGTAGAAGCAAGAACAACCGTTTCCATGTCAACTGCTGTCCCCATGGTGAGAAAGACACTGACCCATTGCATCATCTGTGGACAAAGGGTGGCCTTTGCAGACAGCTCTGTGCCTTGACTTTGGTGCCAGCATTGCAGAGCTGCAGTTCCAAGGCCCTCGCAAACAGAGACTGATCCCATCAGAATGAAGAGAAGTTGATGGCATCTGCTGAGCTTCATAGAGAAGGGCTTTGCATGTGAATGAGCCTGGTTTACATAACCAAATGGGGGGACATCTGGAAACAGCTGCTAGCCAGTTAGCAAGAAGGTGAACATACATTGTCCTGGTGTGATTAGTCTGTCTCAAGAATAGACTTCTCATGGGGCCCTAAAGAAGACAGTAACTTCTTACCCAATCCCACCTCCATGCCCGGCTTTCTCTTGTTCATTGCTTTCCATTCTCTGTAAACTAGAGTTGACCCTGGCCAAGATTACCACTGTCTATGACTATGGAGAAATGTGCAAGGTGAAGTTTTTCTTGGCCAGTGTGCTCTTTAAGAGAAAAAGTTACGATGACTGAAAGACAAGTCTTACTATGCAGACACCTTTTGTCTACATAGACATGAAAGGTGTCTACATGGAAGACTTATGGGTTTTTCTGCTAGAGAACTGGACTGAGTGGTCCTAATGGATGTTGCTGATATTTTGCAATAATCCATTAACAGTGATTGGTGGGCAGAACAAGAACCACTAAATTTTAGGATAACAAAGCAAGAAATGACCCTAACAATCATTATGACTCTGTAAGATTTATGAGTTCATCAGCTGAATCTGTCCTGTTCAGTGCTACATTCCCAGTGCCCAGCACTCTGGCATTCTGGCACTCCATCTAGCACTCTGGGAATTCCACCATACCTCTTTACTATGTTCATAGCAGACATCACTAATCAATCACCATGCTTTTTCCCACTGATGGGGGGTATGTCCTCAGAATCATTTTTCAGCATGGAATTCCAAGGATCTAATGCCAGTCAATGAATAGTGACACATAAACCAAAACTGATTTTTCATTCCTGATTAATGGCTTCTCAAAAGTTTGTAGGGTCTTAAGGACAGACAATTTTTTTTTCAACCATGTAGCTTCCATTTTGGAGAAGCCAGAAACATAAGCAGTTTTCTTGGTCATATTGAATGTTGGCTTCTTCAGGCTTTAAAGTTTGTACAGAACGAGTTCATTTTATACCTGTAGCATCACTTCTCAGAAGAAATTCAAAAATCAGATGTTGTATGGCATAAATTAAATTGTAGAAGCTGTATATGCTTTCCCTTGAATATTAACTCCTTAGTAAACTGTAGGATAATAATTAGCATGTGTAAACCAGTCTATTTCAGAGAAAGGTTGGAGATTTAGGTGCTAAAGAACATTCCCAGGAGTTCTTTTCCCTTCTTTGGTGCTGGCCATTTAGTATTTCAAGTGGTGGAGAAATGGCACTCAGAAAGAAGTGCTCACTCAGGGAGCACACTCCCTCCCTTTGAGATTTCAGCCTAAGTGGCATTAGGAAGTAGTCAGTCATGGACAATGTGGGCTCCTGCAAATAACTCTACAAGTTAAATTGACTTTGTATGTAACAGGAACATGCCACTGGAAGACATTTATTCAAATAACCCATTGTGCACAGTCGTGGATGCAGCCAGAAAGATCTTTAGCAGGCTTGTCAAATTACTGTAGTAACAGGAGTGAGAAAGGGGCTGGATAACTTATATAATTGAAGCTGCCAGATGATCAAAAACTCTTTTGTTGAATTGGACTAATAGGCTCCTGAGCAGCATCAGTCCTAGTGAACAAGGAGTACTACTACATATACTAGCAATAAGGTAGTGCTTCTAATATCTGACCATTAAATTCAAAAGAAGAGAAAGGAAAGAGCCATTTCAAGGCAGGTTGACTTAAAGGCTATTATGCAAATTCCACAGACATATAAATAAAACCTACTAATCCAGAGGCTCTCTAAGCATCATTGGGCTTTAAGGGACAATCAGTCATTCCCTACTACAAAGAGGCAAAAACACCTAATGTCAGTCTTTGTTCTTGGGTGTTTTTAGAATGATCTGGAGATTGAGCATCAGTCAGCAGCAGGGCTCAGTAGCAAGTTTCTGACTTGAATCAGCGGTTGGGCTTTGTGCATTTCTAACCATCAGACAGAACTCACCTTTACATCTGTATTAGCAACTGATGCAATTGTGTTTATGCTAGAAAGGAGCAATTTAGGAGTAGATTTCAAGACTTTGAGAGAAAATTAGCCTCTGAACTCAGCCTCTTTAGAATGAGTGGTCCTACCCAGCTTATGAGGAATGGATGTGAGTGGGGTAATCATGAAAGACTGGTTTTTAACTTGGTTTTGGTGTCAGATGAGAGCATATTCCAGTTCTCCTATTTAATAGCTGTCTGGCATTGAATACATTATTTAAGGTGATTGATTCTTATCCTTTTCTTTTTATAATTAGGAGCACGGTATCATCTCTTGGTTCTTTATTAAAATGGAAATGATAGTAGCATTCTTATAAAGATTAAATATAAAAAATAGCATTTAAGGTGCTTAGTTATATGGAACATCTATGAAGTTACACTATGTTCTGGAACATAAAACAAGTCTTAATACATTTAAAAGGATACCAATGATACAACATGTTTTCTGACCAAAACAGAATTAAATTAGAGATCAATAACACAAAGATATCTGTAAAATCCCCCAATTATTTGAAAAGTGTATAAAACACAGCTTAATAATCCTTGGATTACAGAGGACATCAGAAAGAAATTAAGGAAGTATTTTGAACTGAATGAAAATGAAAATAAGGCATGAATTTATGAGATGCTGCTAAAGCAGTATTTAGGAGAAAATTTATAGCACTAAGTGCCTGTACTAGAAAATAAAAACAACAATGAGACACCATCTCACACCAGTCAGAATGGCTATTACTAAAAAGTCAAAAAATAACAGATGCAGGTGAGGTTATGAAGAAAAAGAAACGCCTATACACTTTTGGCGGGAGTGTAGATTAGTGCAACCATTGTGGAAAGCAGTATGACAATTCCTTAAAGAGCTAAAAACAGAACTACCATTCTACCCAGCAATCCCATTACTGGGTATATACCCAGAGGAATACAAATCATTCTACCATAAAGACACATGCATGCGTATGTTCATTGCAGCACTATTCACAATAGCAAAGACATGGAATCAACCTAAATGTCCATCAATGGTAGACTGGATACAGAAAACGTGATACATATACAGCATGGAATACTATGCAGACATAAAAAAGAACGAGATTATGTCTTTTGTAGGAACGTGGATGGAGTTAATGGCTATTATCCTCAGCAAACTAACACAGGAAAGGAACAGAAAACCAAATACTGCAAAGTGGGAGCTAAACAATGAGAACTTATGAACACAAAGAAAGAAATAATAGACACTGGGGTCTACTTGAGGGTGCAGGGTGGGAGGAGGTAGAGGAACAGAAAAGATAACTATTGGGTACTGGGCTTAATTTCTGGGTGATGAAATAATTTGTACAACAAACCCCCATGCCATGAGTTTACCTATGTAACAAACCTTCACATGTGCCCCAGAACCTAAAACAAAAGTTAAAAAAAAAAAAAAGAAAATAAGAAAGTTCTCAGATCAATGACCTGAGAGTCCACCTGAAAAAAAAAAAGAACAAACAAAAAAAAAGAGTATGTTAAGGCCAAAGAAGCAGAAAAAAAGACACAATAAAAATCAGTGAACATGTCAATGAAATAGAAAAACAATACAGGAAAATCACTGAAATAAAAAACTAGTTCTTCGAGATCAATAAAATTGATAAACCACTAACTAAACTGAATAGGAACAAGAAGACATTAATTATAAAAGATCAGAAATGAGAAAAGTGACAGAATTACAGATTCTACAGATATTAAAAGAATAATAAGAGAATATTTTGAACACTATGCCTGTAAAATAAATGATATATTCTTATAAATTTGACAAAAAATGAAATGGACAAATTTATTGAAAGATATAATCTATCAAAGATAACTCAATGATAAATAGCCTGAATTTGTAGTTAACAACCTTCCCACAAAAATGCACAAAACAAACAAACAAAAAACCCACCAAATTCCAGGCATAGATAACTTCCTTGGAATCCTATCGAAAATATAATAAAAAATACACAAACTCTTCTAGGAAGTTGAAAAGAATACGTACCAACTTATTCTATGAGCCTACCATTAAAAATGATATTATAAGATAAGAAAATTATAGACCAATATTCTTGAAGATTATAGAGCAAAAAATCTTAACTAAAACAGTAAATCAAATTTCAATGAATATAAAAGGGATAATATATTATTGATACGGCTCTGATGAGTGGAGAATACCAGGTTCTTCGTCTCTAGTGGAATTAGAAAAAAATGACACGGACACATGTTGAGTAGTTTTAAGGAGCAAGGAGTTTAATAGGCAAGAAAGAAGGTGTAAGAAGGAAAGAAGCTCCCCTGTACAGAGACAGAGGCAGAGGGGCGCCAAAGTTGAGAGATGGAACTCCACTTTCAGGTAGTATCAGCCAGCTACATTCGATGGCGGGAGGAGGCGGTGTTTGATTTCCATAAGGCTCAGGGGATTGGTTAGACCAGGCATGTCATTCATGTAGCCCGCGGAAAAAACTGGCCCTCCCACCCTAGCCTTTTAATATGCAAATGCAGGGCACCATGATGTTCCATACATACGAGGATATGTGGGGCGGCCATGCTGCTAGGCACATATGGGGGCAAGGGCAAGAAGACAAAGGTGGAAATAGCCATGTTGGGTAGACCCAGTTTCTAAAGATTGGCATTTGCATATCAAAGGTTGCCTGCCTGGGTCTAAGAGCCAGGACTTTCATACTAGACAAGAGCTGTCAAAAATCTTCCAAGGACTCCGTTTTTCTTTTCTATCTGCCTAAAATAATTTCTTAATAATTCGTACCTCAAGTAAATTACATTATTCTGGAGTTTATCCAAGATATGAAAAATTGATTTAACATTTGAAAAATCAATCAATGTAATTCACCATATCAACAAACGAAAAATACACACACACACACACACACACACACAAAACCACCAAAAATGTAGAAAAACACTTAACAAAAAATAATGTATATTTATGAAAGAAAAAAATGTCTTAGCAAACTAGAAATTTGCTCAGGAAATTTGTTCAGGAAAATTCCTCAACTCGATAAAAGGCCCATAAAACACCTATTTTGTATGCAACAATAATAAAATTAAGTGAAAGTTTGAATGCTTTCCCCTCTATAACCAGAAACAAGAAAAACATGTCCATTCTTACTAGTTCTATTCAACATTGTACTGATGTTTTAGCTAATAAAATAATAAGAAGAAATAAACAGCATATAGAATAGAAAGGAAAAAGAAAGCTGTCTTTGCTCTCAGGTGATATAATCATCTACATAGAAAATCCTATAAACCTACCAAAAAGTTACTAGAAGTTGTAAATATGAACGTGGTTTCAGGATAGAAAATCAATATAAAAGATTACATTTATATATCATGGCAGTAAACTAAAATTAAGAAACTATGTCACTTATAGTAGAATAAAAAATATGAAATAGGAATTATATTTGCCAAAATATGTGTAAGATGTACACTGAAAACTGCAAAACACTGTTAAAAGAAATTAAAGACCTATAAATGGAAATATATACAATGTTCATGGATCAATGAAGATGATGCAATATTTTTAAGATGTCAATTCTCCCCCAAATTAATCAACAGTTTTAGTGTAATCCCAATAAACATCCTTGCAGAGTTTACTGTACAAATTTACAAGCTAGTTATAAAATACATATCAAAATACAAAAGACCTAGGATAGCTAAAATAACTTAAAAAAACAAAGTTGGAGGGTTAACACTATCTGATTTGAAAACTTATAAATATACAGTAATCAAGTCAATGTGATGTTAGTGTCAAGACAGATAAATCAAACAAAAAATAGTACAAAAATAGACTCAACAGACATATGGGCAACCGATTTTTGGTAAAGGTGCAAAGGCAATTCAGTGAAGAAATGATAGTCTTTTTAACAAATCATGGTGGAACAGTTGAGTATCTGTATGGAAAAAACAAAGACAGAACTTCATCCATCTCTTGAACCATATACGAAAGTTCACTCAAAATGAGTCATAGGTCTAAATGAAAAACCTAAAACTATGAAACTCCTAGAGGAAAACATAGGAGGGAATTTTTGTGACCCTAGATTAGGCCAAGAGTTTTTTAGGTGCAACACCAAAAGCACAATTCATGAAAGAAAAAATTGATTCATTGTATTACGTTGAAATTAAAGACTTTTGCTCTTTGAATTACATGGTTAAACAAATGAAAAAACAAGGCACAGAATGAGAGAAAATATTTGTAAATTATATATCTGACAAACAATTGTATTCAGAATATATACAGAACTCTCAAACCCAGTAATAATAAAAAAAAAAACTCAACAAAATAAAGAAACCTTTTGCATTTATAAAAAAGTATATAAAAGGTTTGAACTGACATTTTACAAAAAAAGATACATGGATGACAAATAAGCACAATACAAAAATGTTCAACATCACTAAGTAAATGTAAATAAGACAATAAGATACCACTCTACCCCTGTTAGAATGACTGCAGTTAAAAAGACTAATCATAGTAAGTATTGCCAAAGACAGAAAGCAACTGAAGCTACACTGCTGGTCAAATGGCCCAAGTACATTGGAAAACCTGTTTGGCAGTTTCTTAAATAGTTAAACATATGCCTACCCCATGTCCCAGCCATTGTACCCCTAGGTATTTACACAAGAGATATGAAAGCATAGGTCCATACAAAGACTTGTGCATGGGCCAGGTGCAGTGGCTCACACCTGTAACCCTAGCACTTTGGAAGGCCGAGGTGGGTGGATCACCTGAGATCAGAAGTTTGAGACCAGCCTGGCCAACATGACGAAATCCCACCTCTACTGAAAAAATAAAAAATAAAAAAATTAGCTGGGCATGGTGGCACATGCCTGTAGTCCTAGCTACTTGGGAGGCTGAGGCAGGAGAATCGCGTGGACCCAGGAAATGGAGGTTGCAGTGAGCCAGATCACACCACTGCACTCTAGCCTGGGCGACAGATTGAGACTCAGTCTCAAACAACGACAACCAAAAACAAACAAACAAACAAATAAAAACCCCACAAAAACCTTGTGCATGAATGTGTATAGCAGATTTATTTGTAATAGTCCAAACCTGGAAGCAACCCAAATTTTCATCATCAGATGAAAAAAATAAAGAAAATTGTGTTTTACATTGAAATGCTACTCAACAAAAAAGCAATGAACTACCAATATACACAGTAACATGGATGAATCTCAAAATCATTACACTGACTGATAAAGACAGACAAAAACGGGATTTATTGTATGACTTCATTTATTTGAAATTCTACAAAATGGAAACTAATCTATATTAATAGCAGGTCAGTGGTTATCTGGGAATAGCAGGAGATAGGATGGAGTGGACAGAGGGATTATAAAGGACAAGCAGGCTCTTGGTGGGAATGGATATGTTCATAATGATGCTTGTCATAATAGTTGCATAAGTGTATACATAAGTCAAAGTTTATCAGATTGTACACTTTGAACATGTAGTTTGTTACATGTCGACCATATCTCAATAATGCTGTTTTGATTTTTTAAAACGTGTTCAGCACGTGGTAATTGCTTTCTTTTGCTTCCAGTTCTCTGACTGGCTTTGTTTTGTATCTTTCCTGATGAATCTCCAAAGCATGAATAGCTCTGACTTCACAGACCAAATGGATTTAATGTCTCCGATCAAACTCTGATCCATAATAGTGGCTGCCTATACCACTGCATTGAGCAGTGTAGACAGAATAATGGCCCCCAAAGATGACCATATCCTAAACCCTGGAGGGCAAAAGGGACTCTATAGATGTGATTAAAGTTAGGGATCTGGAGATGGGTAGGCAATACTGGATTATTCAGTAGTCCCTAAAAGCAAAGGACACTTTCTGGCTGTGGTCAGAGAGAGAGAGCAGTGTGGGAACGGTGTGGCAAGCTGTTGCTGGCTCTGAGACTTAAGGGGCTATGTGCATGGACCAAACAGAGGCCTCTGGAAGCTAAAAAGAAAAAAAAAAAAAAAAAAAGGCAAGGAAAATAGAATCTTTTTGGAAGTTCTAGAAAGAAAGGCAACCCTGCTTTATTTTAGCCCAGTGAAACCTGTATTGGACTTCAGACCTATAAATCCGTAAGATAATAAATCTGTGTTATTATAATCCACCAAGTTTGTGGTAATTTGTTATAGCAGCAATAGAAAATTAATCCAAGTAGCAAAGAATATCATCATTGGTTAATTATATCTACCACTAATACCACAGGGGAAAGAAGCATGTGTGCTGCCTGTCTGCCGTCTTGGTTCTCTGTTGAAGGTATACTGGCAGTGGCAGCTATGGAGGCACCTTCATTTATGGTGTCTACTGTGTGCCAACCTCTACATGAGGTTCTTTGCATATGTTCCTTCAGTTATCTTTACACCACTCCTTTCATGAAGTAAATATGACTTCCTCCTTTGAGAGATGAGGATCAGAGAATTGAGACCTTACCTAAGTCCTTAATTTCAAATGCTGTTTTTTATTCCTCCTTGCTTGCAAACAAAGCAGGAAACCTCAATAGAACATAGGTGAACTAGGTTTCAAGTGTTGATGGAAAACAAGAACAAACACAGATGAAGAGCCTTTGTCTTAGAACAATACTTGTGGCCCTGGGAGTGGTGCACCTAGTGTTACTAGCACAGCTGGAGATCCTAGAAGTATCTTGGGAGTGGGGAAGGAATAATACATTTCTAATATTTGGTAATTATCATGAATCTGCTTGTTTACACTTAAAATTCAGCACAGAGGAATACCACTTATTTTCTCTCTCAGCACAGTATGTGTGACGCATCCAGCCAGCTGCCGCGTTGGGCTCCTGGCCCCTCTGGGAGTGGGGACTTGTGTATGCCCCTGCTGAAGAGGCTGCACTGCCTGCATCCTTCCTGCCTGCTCTGTGTCTTCCAAGATTGCTCCAGGCAGCCACGCTGCGGACAGCACTACTGAAGTCTCTTTCTTGGAGTGAAATTGCAACATCATGTGTTGGGGCAAGTGAGGGAGCAAGACCCCAGATAACCTTCAAAACAGAGCTGTGGAACCAGGCCAGGCCACTGCCATTGCACAATTTTTCTTTCAAAAAAAAAATTAGCGACTTGGGGAAGCATAGAGAAAGGTTGAGGGCCTGGGTTCAGCACTGAATATTTCCATGACTTAGGCTTTCTGAGCCTTAATTTTTTTCACTTATAATGTGAGAGTAATAACAGCACCTCACATGGATACAACAGTGGCTACCATTTACTAAGCATATACTATGTGTCAGGCACTGAGCTAAAAAGTTCACATACAAATCTCATCCCAATATTCTTATGAAAGACAGACTGTTGCCCCTAGAGATAAGAATACAGAGGCTCAAAGAGAATTAGTTACTTGCCCAAATTCACACAGTAGTAAAGGAAACTAAACAAGACGCTTGACTCTAGTACTCAGAGAACTTTACTGCCATGGTAAAGGACTTAGCATAGCACCTTGCACATAGTACATGTTCAGTAGGTTTTAGCTAGAGTTACATTGGCTTTAGTGTTAGTATTCAGTAGTAGTTTGGATCTGAGGTCCCCTTAACCTCACTCCTTTTATTACTTGTTTACAGTAAAATAAAACACAGATATAGAAACCCTTACAAAAACTGCTGTCTGGCTCAATGAGTTGTTATATGACACACACCATTTTAGCCACCACCAGGTCAAGAAATAGAACTTTCCAAGCCATCCCAAAGCCCACCATGGGCCCCATCAAATCATAGCCATCAACCAAAAGTAACCACAGTCTTAACTTTTGTGGGAATAACTTTGTTGGACTTCCCTTTCATTTCATCACCCAGTGTGTGTCCCTAGACACTATAGTTTATTTTTTGGTATATGTCTTGTATGTCTTTTAATTTACAGACATCCATCTCCACCTCAACCCCTCCCCCAGTTCATTCTTTCTTTCTCTCTCTTTCTTTCATTCCTTCTTTCTTTCTTCCTTTCTTTCGTTCCTTCTTTCTTTCTTCCTTTCTTTTTTGAGACACAATCTCACTCTGTCGCCCAGGCCAGAGTGCAGTGGCATGATCTCAGCTCACTGCAACCTCCACCTCCCTGGTTCAAGCAATTCTTGTGCCTCAGCCACCCAAGTAGCTGGGATTACAGACGTGCCCCACCACACCAAGCTAATTTTTGTATTTTTAGTAGAGATGGTGTTTCACCAAGTTGGCCAGGCTGGTCTCAAATGCCTGACCTCAAGTGATCCACCTGCCTTAGCCTCCCAATCTGCTGGTATTACAAACATGAGCCACCCCACCCAGCCAGTTCTTTCTTTTCTTACAATTTACCTGACTTGCTTTCTGGGATTTTCTCACTCTTCCTCCCCACCCCTCTACTTGTAACTGGACTTCTTTTTCTTCATCTCTGTTGTCTGTATCCTGCTCAGTTTTTATTCTACTCCCAGCAGTTTTCCCTGTGTGAGCCCACGTCCTAGAAGGGAGACCAAGGTGTCAGTTTAGGGAGTTCATAGGGGCTAAATTGCTCCAGATCCTCTACCTTTTTCTCAGATCCCTTATGCTCCCCAGCTGATGGCTCAGGCAAAATGCCTCCTAGTTTTAGCTGCCACTCTCGAATTGCTTCATGCATTCTGCAGTAAGTTCTTGTTCCTGTTTTGAGTTTCTCCTGTTCTCAGGTCTACCAGATACCCATTGCTTCCCTTCTGTCTGCATGCACAGACACCAACACTGTGTGAGTATTGGGGAAGTTGCTGCTTTATCCCCACAGTCTGTATCTAGGATTCATGGAAATATCTTGCCATTTTTTTTTAAAATTTTGTTATGTATTTTCTTTGTTTTTATGTGGATATCAGGTAAACTGAAATAGGATACTACCAACGCTCTCATCTACCAAAGTCTCCTAGAACTTTTGATTCTTCTTTGATCACAGGATCCTGTTCAGATCTTGCTTCTCCTTGTGTGCATGGAAGACCACCAAAGTTACCCTACAAGGACCTGCCTCATGATCCACTAAACTCTGCTTTCTATTCAGTGATGATGGAAAAATTGTGTTCTAGCAAGAGAGGTTCGTATTCCAACACAACAGATTTTCAATTCAATTTAGCCATGAAAGAAGCTACCAGGCAGAGAAGAGATCAAAGATCCTGTAGTAGGAGGCAGCTGGACTGGAAATTTAAGATCCCTTCCATCTCTAGTATCTTGGGGTCTCTGACAGTTTAGGAAGGACCCACCGAACATCCTCAGCTTCCTGTAATTAATCTTATCCTGAGAAAATGGTAAAAGTCTCTGCGGATTAGGCCTCTAAGCCTTTGAATATGAGATTTCCAAAGGTCACCAGAACAAGACTGGAATCCTCTTCTCCCGTTTTCATCATCATAGGTATGTAAGTGGTTTTATAAGAGAAGTTCCCATTTTTACTTAACTGAATGAGACACTATCCAAAGAAGTTAGCATTGCTCCTGCTTTTCATGAACTCATGGTCTGAGTCAACAGTATAAATTGCTGGTTTTTATATTTACCTCACACTTTTAAGGAACCATGAAATAATATTTGGCACAAGGAGGAAAATTCTTATATGATCATCAGCATTAATGGCTTATCAATGAATCTTCCCATTTATAGAAAAATAAAACTTAAGTACAACAAAGAGTTTTAGGATTTTGCTGAACACCTCTCACCAGTTATATTTTGCAAAAATATTCAAAGCTTTTTAGAATTCTGATTTTGGAGGAGGAAGAAAGGAGAAGATGTTAGCCTCTCTCTCTCGGCCCTTCCCTTTCCATCCTTTTCCAGAAGAAAAGAATAATCTGATGGATCTCACCTGAGGATGCCAATTAGGTGCCTATAATGTGTCCCAGAGTCACTGTGTATGTCATGTTTTGTTCTGGTGATAAAAGATGTGTTTTAGAGGCCTAGAACATTCTTTTAGACCCCTTCCTGTTTTGTTCTATTACTACTTTTTCAACCACATCCTGAGGACCCAAAAGATCTGAAGGACATCTCAGGGATCCTAAAAAATATTCTTCAAATTTCATTTTTAAATACATATAAACCACTTTAAAACTGGCAATAAACAAACATACCTTCAAATGTGCCATATATCAATTTTATTGCTTTGAGTCTAACATATACATTAATGTATCTCACACTTTTGTGTGAAAGTATATACAAATCTTGGAATAAATCTTCTGCTATCTTTTTATTAAAGAATTTCCTGACATTACAAGATAAACTGCTTTTAAAACCATATTATTATTACAACTAATCTGTTTGAGTCAGATTTTCTTAATACTGGATGTATTAGATATGTTTTGGTTGCACAAGATAGAAATCCAAATCAAACTGACCTAAAAGACAAAAGGGATATTACTGGTTTGTGTAACAGAAAAGTCTAGGGGTAACACTGGGTTAAGTTCCAGCTAGATCCAGACACTTCGGTGGTGTCCTGTGCAGTCCTGAGCCCCTGCTCATCTGGGTAGTGCTTTCATCTTGGTTGGTTTCTTCCTTTATGTAGTGCTGAGATGACCCCCAGCAACTCCAGACTGATGCTCTTCTAGCTTCAAGGCAGCAGGAAGAGCTTCTGTTTCCTGGTGCTCCCGAACCCCGCCTCCCAGATCCACCTCTCTACCTGGGAGTGGGACCAACTACTCCAGAATGACATGACCAGAATTGGGGGTGGGGAGAGGTGTGGAAAGTAGACAACAGAGACTAGGTCCACAACAGCAGTCCACTCTACTGGGCAGGCTAAACAAATTACAGGAGCACACTGGACCCCAAGACTGCACTGTCCCCATTTGATATCAGTCTTTGATTTCAAACACCTGAGTTCCCCAGAATGGCCTCATTGTTCTTATATATTGATGGCATAGTAGGTAAACATTATGCATTTGAATCTAAAAATAAAGTTGAGATATAAAATAGCTTTTTATCCATTTAAATACTTGGAGGTTCTACATAAGATCTGTCAAAAAAAAAAAAAAAAAAGATGGATTTGGCACCTTAAAAAAGTTGAAACTTATTGCTGTACATGTATTTACATCCAAGGTAAGTTCAGTCACTACAAAGGCTTCTTGGCCATACAAGCTTATGGTGATAACTGTCTCTTTTTTGTGTGTTTTACTCATTTGGCTGTTGGTCTAAGAGGCTGTGAGGCAAAGGGGAAGCTTGTAATCAGAAGTTCAAGTCCAGGCTTTACTCCTTACTGTCCTTCTGACTTTCCTTATCTGTAAAATGGAAACGGTGATGGCTGTTCCCTTATCATAGAGGATAATTAAGCCAGAAGGTTTTGAGGGAAGGTTCTTTAGAATCGGTAAATGCTTTTTACTGCAATCAGTAAAAATCTTGCTTACTCTTGCTCCTATACCTTTTCCATGAGAACAGGCCTAGGCCAATCTGCTGGAGGATGAAACACATAGAACAAAAGCCATGTTGACCAGGCAGTCATGCCAACTGAGGTCATCCTAGACCAACGAATAGTCAGTCAACTCCCAGACATAAGAGCCTAAACCAGAAGAATTGCCCAGCTGAGCCCAGCCTAAACTTCCAACTTCCAGATTTGTAAGCTAAATAAATGCCCACCGTTTTAATTCCTTAAGTTTTTCCTTGGTTTTTGTTTTGTTTTGTTTTTGGCATCCTGTTGTGGTCATCAATAACTATTTCACTCCCAGATAATGAGACCAAGAATTTTGTGTTACATCTTATCCATCACTGCATCTTACAAACAAAAGTTAATAAATATTTGCTAATGGAAGTATGTTAAGGACTCTCAGCTTTTATAAGGTGTCAAATTCTGAAGTTCTTCAATTTCTCCAACCCTCTAAAGTGATATGAGAGAAGTGGAATTCCAATATTATTTAAAGCTTTCTAACATTCAGGTACTCTATGAGGTAGTTTTTCTGCAGTACTTCATTTAATCTCCACAGTATCCTTGACAGGCATGTATGAATTTTCCCATTTTAAAGATGAAGAAACTGAGGGTAAGAGAAGTGAAGTAAGTTACCTACTTACTTCACCTTACTTGACCTTTCTCTAAATACCATCTTTTTCTCCAGTGATGTCATATTTGTTTATCTTAGATCCTAGACCTTTATTAGATTTTATTTTCTCTCATACTGAATGATAATCTATTTATTGATTAGCATACTTGTTTGATACTTTAAAATTACAAATTGTTGGTTTTCTTGTATTTGTTTCTAAGAAACTTTATTCGTTGTAAATAAATAAGGGAAGAAGTTGCTTTCCAAAGATCTCGAGAATCTAGCATTTTCTTAGCCCAAATTTGGCCCTTACTCTGGGTTTCTGGCCCCAATATTTGAGTTGTTCTCCTCTCCACACCCAACAGAAGTTATTTTTAAGTTGCAGTTTTATCCAAAGAGCATTTTTCAAAGAATGCCTTGGAAGGTCCTGGAGTTTCTCTTCAACTCAAGAACTGTCCCTTGGCCCCACCCCCTCAGTCTGGGGAGTTTATTTTGGTCTATGCAAGAGTCACATGTTTTCTTTTGATGAAGTCATCTGGGTATTTTGCTTCCATGCCCTTGGTCCTATTTCCTTAAGAAAGGCTGGTCTCTCTGTGATCTGCCAGGGACAGAGAGGTGGGCACTCTTTTCTGTCAGTTAAGAAGCAGAATCACCATGAAGACCCTGCCTCTCCAACCCTAACTACACCCATGGCTTCCCCTGGGTACCCCCCAATCCAAATCCTGCTCTTTCTCCTAAGCCCAGCCCATCCCCCTCTCTGCCAAGATGAACTCCCTGACTCATGAATTTATAATAATATCCCTCTTTTCTGAATGATTAGAAAACCTAAAACACTCGATTGTCTATTTATTTAGTAGATACAGACTAAATGTATCTACATCATTTAGTAGATACAGACTGTCTGTATCTACTAAATGAATGATGATTCAACTTATAATTTTTTGACTTTACGACGGTGTAAAAGCACTACACATGCAGTACAAACCGTACTTTGAATTTTGAATTTTGATCTTTTCCCAGGCTAGCAATATGCAGGATAATACTCTCTCATGATGCTGGGCAGCAGTGAGCCACAGCTCTCAGTCAGCTGTACCATCAGAAGGGTAAACAACTGATATGCTTCAGTGTGCTGTATCCGATAAATTACCTAAGATAGTTGACACTTTATTATGAAATAGGCTTTGTGTTAGATGATATTGCCCAACTCTAGGCTCATGTAAGTGTTCTGTGTATGTTTAAGGTTGTCAAGTCTAAGCTATGGTATTCATTGGATAGGTTTGGTTTATTAAATGTATTTTTTTTTAATTTATTTCCATAAGTTTTGGGGGAACAAGTGGTTTTTGGTTACAAGAGTAAGTTCTTCAGTGGTGACTTGTAGGATTTTGGTGCACCTATCACCAGAACGGTATACACTGAACCCAATTTGTAGTCTTTTATCCCTCACCCCCTCCCACCCTATCCCCTGAGTCCCCAAAGTTCATTGTATCATTCTTATGCCTTTGCATCCTCATAACTTAGCTCCCATTCATGAATGAGAACATGTGATGTTTGGTTTTTCATTCCTGAGTTACTTTACTTAGAATAATAGTCTCTAATTCCATTCAGGTTACTGTGAATGCCATCAATTCGTTCCTTTTTATGGCTGAGTAGTATTCCATCATATATATATAGCACAGTTTCTTTATCTACTCGTTGATTGATGGGCATTTGGGCTGGTTCCATATTTTCACAATTGTGAATTGTATTACTATAAATATGCATGTGCGAGTATCTTTTTTTGTATAATGACTTCTTTTCCTCTGGATAGATACCCAGTAGTGGGATTGCTGGATCAAATGGTAGTTCTACTTTTAGTTCTTTAACAAATCTCCACACTGTTTTCCATAATGGTTGTACTAGTTTACATTCCCACCAGCAGTGTAAAAGTGCTCCCTTTAAGTGTATTTTTGACTAACAATATTTTCAACTGACAATGGGTTTATCAGACCATAACCCCATAGTAAGTTGAGTAGCATCTGTATTTACTGGGTGTATACATGTGCCAGGCTGTACCCTCAGAGAGCTTACAGTCTACCATAGATGAAAAACCACAAATAAATATGATACATTCAGGTGGTGACAGTGATTATTTTAAACACAATATAATGGAATGTAATAAATAGGAGGATGAGGAGGGTTACTTCAGATAGGGTGATCAAGGAAAAGAACTCTGGGAAAGTGACATTTGCATTGAAAGGACTCTGCCTTTCCTCTGAGGGAAGAGTGGCCCAGGTGAAGTATATGATAAGTGCAAACGCTGTGGGGCAGAAACTAGCCTGCTGTGAGAGAAAGAAGGCCTGCGTGACTAGAGCAGAGAGGTAAGGGGACAGTGGTGCAAGATAGGGTTGAAGGGGAAGGGTGGGCCTATCAAGTACACCAGAGGAAGGAGTTTGGATTTTGCACTAAATGCAATGTAAGTATTGGAGGGTTTTAGGCATAAGAGGCATATCTTAATATTTATTAAAAATCCCTTTGACTGCTGTGTGGAGACTAGAATAACTACAGGGATGCAGGAGGGTGATGGCTATTTCTGTAGAAATGCTAGAGATTTGTACAAAGATGGAAGAAAGATTGTCATTTTTTTTAACCAGCTTTTCCCTACATGTAGTAATCTCCTTTCTATGTATATTAAGTTCATTTACTTTTAAGCTTGGACTGTGTCTTGTATTTTGTTCTATTACTTACAAACCCAAGCTAGACTAGAACCAAGACAGGTACTTAGATATGTGACCAATTAACTCTGTTTAATTAATTAATTAATTATTATTATTATTATTATTTTCGAGACTGAGTCTCACTCTATCGTCCAGGCTGGAGTGCAGTGGCACGATCTTGGCTCACTGCAACCTCCGCCTCCCGGGTTCAAGTGATTCTTGTGCCTCAGCCTCCTGAGTAACTGGGATTATAGGTGCCTGCCACCACACCTGGCTAATTTTCGTATTTTTAGTAGAGATAGGGTTTCACCATGTTGGCCAGGCCTGTCTCGAACTCCTGACCTCAAGTGATCTGTCGGCCTGGGCTTCCCAAAGTGTTGGGATTGCATGCGTGAGCCAATGCGCCCAGCCAACTCTGTTTAATTTTAAATTTCTATGTATTTAGATTAGGCATCTGGTAAACCACCCCCTCCCCCAAACTATAAGTTAAATTTGGAATGCACCTTTGAAGTCTTTGGGTCTAAGTTTACATTTCAATTTGCCACCTACTAAATCTTTGCCTACCAACCTTCCTCTAGACTGATTCACAATGGAAATGCCCATGCCATTGAGACCAGTGTGAAGCAGTGGCTGCCTACTTGCAGATGTATGATTACCTGATAAATCCTGTCTTGTATAAGACATTCTCCTCTGGTCTCTGTACCTTGCAGCCACTCACAATCCTAATTGATATAATTGATCATTTGAACATTGTTCAGACACGCCTATACCTTCTTCCACTCTGTGAAACAGTCAATGACATATGGTGGGTGGGTTTGAGGGCTCTGCCAGACACCCTTCCAAGGATTTCACACATTTACAAGGCAGCAGGTGACACCTGGGAAGTCTCCGGGCATTTTCAATGCCTCCTCTTCAACAATTTCCTCACTCGCTGTCAGATCTCACATCTCAGCAGCAAAGCTTATTATTCAAGGTGGCTAAACTCCTCCAGGTGGAGTGAGAATATCCTGACCTTTCTCTGTGAAGCATCACTCTTTTTGTAAGCTCAAACAGTGTTGCTAATGGATGATGAGGTGATCTACCGTGCACTTTGGTTCCTATAGATTTCTCAGGTTTATTTGAACAAGTCTTTTCTCTGCCTCTGGTAGTTGGCTGGGTCGAGGAAAGGCAAGCCAAATAAAACTTCTGACAAACTTAAAGTTTCCTGTTTAGCCAGAGGGTACTTTTAGGGTAAGGGACTGTTTGATTCTTTAGTAAAAGATTTGTAGAAATAGAGGACTTTAGAGTAAGAAAAGCTCTTACAGATCATCCAGTCATTTGGCAGAAGAAAAATGTGGAGCAGAAAGTTTAATTCCCCATGACATTGGAGCTATGCACTATTCTGAGTACCATGGCAAGGTAATCTCATGTGCATAAAATATTATTTTATGCTAGGCACTAGAGTAAGTTTTATACACAAATTAATTTTATTTCTTCCTCCCAACAATTTTAGAAAACAAATGCTGATATCACTATATTGCACAAGGGATAACTGAAATCCAGAGTTTCAAAATCTTTAGACAGTGTGGTAGCTTGCATTATTATTTTCCATTTTCACCTCCTTCTCCCCATGTTGGTATTTATCCCTACCACATAGATGTTGGCCTTGGCAATTTGACTTGCTTTGACCAATGGAACATGAAAAAACACAGCATAGGTCACATCCAACCAAGAAAACATTTGTAATATGATTGCATGATTCAACTTGGTTTATTGCTCCTGTGCCCTCTGTTATGAGAAGTCATGTCCCAAAAGCTGCTTCTCCATTAACTTGGGTCTTGCAGTAAGAAATGAATCTGAACCCAACAATGCCTGTTGCTACAACTGACCTGTAGCCAACACAATGTAATATGAGAAAGAAAGAAATATTTTGTAAGCCATTGAAAGTTGGAAGCTATTTGTTACACAGCATGGCCTAGTGAAAGGTAATGAACGCAAGTGGACAGAGCCGGGATCTATACCCAGACCTATCTGCCTCCAAATGCAATACCCTTTTCACCACAAAACATTCCTTCCTGTCCACTCCAGTATGCTTTAGCCTCAGTAGCAAATACTGCTTTCTCAGACCCATACCTTTAAATTCCCCTCTCTAGCATCCAAGACATTTTCCTTGACCATTTTCCTTAGGCTCAATATCTTACTCACACAAGTGCCCCCCTACCAGCTCTCACAAAATGATGAACCACCTTAGCCCACAAAGGAAAAGAGGGGCTGTCATGCATAAACTCCTTCAGCTTCCCTCTTGCATTTCTGGATGTATCGATACCACTGCCTATTCTTCCTCCTCACCTCTCACCTACACAGAAAAGCTGTTCTATCTCCTGTTTGAGGTTGATCTCCCAACTGTTCTCTTCATCCTCCCGAATCTCACTCCAGCAATTATCTCTTTTTCTTGTTTCATTCCTTCGTCTCTCTCTCTCCACTTCCTTTTTCTGTCACCCTACAAGCACATAAGTTTCCCTATTTTTCTAAAACAAAGCAAGAAACATCTCTAATTTTCTCTTCTTCCCAGGTTACTTTTTTAGTTCTCACTTTCTTTTGACACCAAATCAATTCCCTCACCAGTTTTGCTGTTCTATATTTTTTACTTACAAAATCTGACAGTCCTATCAACTTGCTTCTCTTCCAATCTGATCTCAAAAGCAAGTTTTTCTTCCTTGAAATCTTCTCTCTCAGAGTACAGTGATATTTCTCTTCCTACCTTTGTGACCACTCTTTTTCTATCTCCACAAGAGTTCTTCTGTTTTTACCTAGGCCAGAAAAGTTGGTGTTCCCCGGGTTATGTATTCAGTGCCCTTCTCACTCTAGGAAAACTGATCCACGGTTCTGGATCAGTTATGGATGAAACCACTGTTATGATTTCATCTCATTAATGCTGACTTCCAAATATTCACGGCCAATTCTATTTACTGTCTCGCCTTTTGAACATTACATCAACATACCTAGTAATTAACTGAACATATCCTCTTGGGTGCCTGCATGAAAATCTTGACCTCGACATTCTTTAAACTATACTAGGTCCTTCCTGGAAATACGTTCCTCCTCCTATGTTCTCTTCCTCAATTAAAAGCATCATCAAGCCCAAAAATCTCAAAGATGTCATTGATTCCCACCTTGTCCTTTAAGCATCTCATGAACTTAATGTCTGTCTTTATTCTGTTCTCTCCTATCTACACCATGGCTACTGTCCTGGTTCAGGTCCTCGTTGTGACCTTCCTGCCCATCTCCTGTTCGCTAGTCTTACAACCCTCCTGGCCATACTCTGCACTACAGCCAAAGTGATCTAAGTTCTTTACCTCTCTCCTACTTAATAATGTGATTGTTCATAGGACAAATTCTAACCACTTAATATGATATTCAAGGCTCATCAAAATCTGGTGTCACTTTATCCTGAAGCAAGATCCAATCTTGGACTTTTCAATTACATGCACCAATAAGTCCTTTTTCTTGCTTAATCCAGTGTGGGTTGAGTTTCTACCATTTATAACTAAGAGCCCTTATAGTCCTTAGTCTCATTTCAATAGAACATCTTGAATATATCATCTAACACACTTTACATATAACATCTCACCCTACACCCTTCTACTATTCTCCCAAAACTTGTTCATCCATAACTGACTAGATTCCCCCCACAATTTTCTGAAGTAAAAATAAGATTGGACAAGCATCATTGGTCCCA
The DNA here is from genome assembly GCF_008728515.1 of Papio anubis. NCBI lineage: Eukaryota > Metazoa > Chordata > Mammalia > Primates > Cercopithecidae > Papio > Papio anubis. The sequence goes on from NC_044980.1 coordinate 152,401,193, forward strand.
GTTGATAGAAGCATTGACCTTAACCAAAAGGGGCTGAATTACTGATGCTCCGAATGGGAGTCCCCAGGTTAAAAACAAAAAATGCCTGGACTAGAGCCCAGGTCTCTTGATTCTTAGCGCTGGTACTAAATTTTACCCCCACTTCCAAATTTTCCCCCACATTTCATTTCTGCACTTGCTCATTTGTAGCATCATTCTGAGAACCGTGATTCCTAGTCTGATTTGAGTAGAATAGAAACATCTCTTCTGTTGAAAAACCTTCTAAAGGTTGCTGCAGGACCAAGGAGAGTTTGTTGATTAGGGCTTCTTCAGCCAGAAAATTACCCCTATTAAAGGATAATTGGTGCCTTGTGATGGTGATGATGATGATGATGATGACGACAATGACAACACAGCCTCAGAATGAAGAGCACTTCAAATGAGCAGCAGGCTCTGAGGAACCAAGACCCAGAGACTGATCACATTTGTAACTAGCAGTGACCACCACTGACAAGTCATTGCCCTCAGCAGCCTTCACCCTCGCAGTGACACCTTGTGCTGAATTAAAATGTACTCAAGCTGGTCGGGCGCAGTGGCTCATGCCTGTAATCCCAGCACTTTGGGAGTCCACGCAGGTAGATCACAAAGTCAGGAGTTCAAGAGCAGCCTGACAAACACGGTGAAACCCCATCTCTACTAAAAATACAAAAAAATTAGCCAGATGTGGTGGCGGGTGTCTGTAATCCCAGCTACTCAGGAAGCTGAGGCAGGAGAATCACTTGAACCCAGGAGGCAGAGGTTGCAGTGAGCAGAGATCATGCCACTGCACTCCAGCCTGGGCAACAGAGCAAGACTCTGTCTTTAAAAAAAAAAAAAAATTGCACTCAGGCTGAGTGATGGAGTGCAGCATCATTCTAAATCAGACCCCCAGGTTCTGGAAGCCACTAGAGCCTGGCACGTAGACGGAGCCACTTGGCAATACAATATCCCCCTGAGGGAGCACATTGGAAGCAAAATAAATGTATTTGACAGTGTGAGCTGTCACCAAACATAAAACTATTTCCCATAAGCAATCGTATGCAAGACAGTAAGAGAATTCTGTCCTCTAGAGAAGGGGTCCCCAGTGAGAGGTCAGAACCTCCCTGGTGGGTCTCAGTCTTCCCAGGAGATCTTAAATGCCAGGGTGTAGCCTCCCGTATCCAGCCTACTGACATCAAGAGCTGATTTGCCTCTAATCCAATAGTAACCACCACTCAACCTACCCTTGCTCCTCCTCCACACTTTCATGGGTCTCCCACAGGGAGGTTAATTCTGGGCCTGAATCTTAATTCAACCTCCCCATTTCACTCAGAAATATTCGCCACACCTCTTCTCATCCCCACTCTTCATGGAATAGTATTTACTACCCTTCCAAGAAAGACGGAAATCCTGTATTTATAAAGGCAACTTCATTGTTTTTAAGTCAATTTACCACAATCAACTTCAAATCGGTTATGAATGTTCATGGATTCACCCCTTTGGCACAAATTTATTCATCATCTACTGTTGCAAAGCACCAACATGTCAGAATTTAAGATGTTAAAATTTAAAAGTTCTAACTATGTCAGGTTCACCATCATATCCCTAATCCGTGACTTGGCACATAATAGCATTCAATAAATTGTTTTTGAATAAAATAATAAGGAAATTTAAAGAAATTGAACATAAAATCCTGTGCCTCAAGAAGCTTATAGAAAGTCTTCAACTATGCAAAAGTGAAGAAAATATTGCTAAGACCCTTCCTCACTCTAAAATCCTAAGAATCTATGATTCAAAGTCTTAGTTAGAAGATAAAAAGGTTAAAAGACAGGCCTGGGGTTGTCACAAAGAGTCAATATTAAAAATCACAGGGCTGGGCACGGTGGCTCATGCCTGTGGTACCAGCACTTTGGAAGGCCAAGGCAGGTGGATCACCTGAGGTCAGAAGTTCAAGACCAGCCTGGCCAATATGGCAAAACCCCGTCTCTACTAAAAATACAAAAAAAATTAGCCAGGTGTGGTGACACACACCTGTAGTTCAGCTACTCGAGAGGCTGAGACACAAGTATCGATTGAACATGGGAGGCAGAGGTTGCAGTGAGCTGAAATCATGCCACTGCACTCCAGCCTGGGCAACAGAGCGAGACTCTGTCTCGAAGGAAAAAAAAAAAGAATAATAATATGAGAGGTAAGGACTGAATGTGTTAGAAGTGATCAGAAGAGGGAGAGATCTTTTAGGCCTGCAGAAGGAAGTCAGAAAGAAAAAAATGTGGAGGAGATGGAACTTACACAAGACCTTGAAGAAAGGAATTGTTGGGAAGGGCACAGAGCTAACAAAGCTGGGAGTTATTCCAAGGGAACAGAGGAACTCAGGCTTCAGGGGGCTCAAATGGGACAGAACTTTCTGAGCAGGAAGAAAAAGCAGCTAAAAGGAATGCAACACCTACTATGTGGGAAGTACTGTTCTACTTAGTTTATTGAAAGTTTTTGCAAACTTTTAACATTATTTATTAAGCACCTATTATATTCCAGACACTCTGGCTTAGATGCTAGGGACACTGCAGTTAACAAAATGCTCTATGGCCTCATAGAGCCCCCATAGTCATGGGGAGAGCAGGCAATGCACAAAATAAGTAAAATACAGAGTGTGCTGAATGATGCTAAGTGCAATGAAGAAAAATTAAGCAGAGAGCAGGGATGAATGTTTGGAATAGAATGGAACAAAGTGGTCAGGAAAGAACTCGCTGAGAACATGGTATCTGAGTGAAGACCCGAGGGCAGTGAGGGAATGATACTTGCAGGTGAAGAGCATTGACAGCAGAGGAACCATGAGTGCAAAGGCCTCCAGGTAGAACATGTCCCATGTGCATGAGGCCAGCTGGCTGGAGTTAAGGAGGGGAGGGAGAGAAAGTCAAAGAACTAACATGGGTCAGATCAGAGAGGCCTTGTAAGCTATTGTAGTGAACGCTGAGCCTCTGGTTGACTCACAAGCTACCTGTCATTCATTTCCCTTTACAAGGGGACTGAAGCTCTGCCAGGCGATGTGGCTTACCCAGGAGCATACAGATAACAGGTAGCAGAGCCAGGGTCTAAACCCAGGCCTCCATGGCCCCTGCTACTTCACCTGACCCCATCCTCCCCTCTCTTCATGATTCATTCTTGTGTGTGTGTGCACGTGTGCATACACTTGCATGCGCACTCACATCTTACCCTACTGTTTTCAGTCCTCCAACACCCCCAGCTCCTCCCTGCTCAGTGTCTTCCCTCGTGCTGTTCCCTTTGGTTGGAGTGCCCTTCCCCTACTCTTGATCTGATGGGTGCATCTTTCAGGCCTTGGTTCAAATGTAATAGCCTTTCCCGACCCTCTCATATAATTTGGCTGTGCCTTGTTGTACCTTCTCAAGGCCTCCAGTTCCACTTTCCTTTGTAATTATATGTTTATTTGTGTGTTCGCTTTTCTTCTCTCTCCTGCCCTGGATTGTGTCTCTACCCAGCACCCAGACCAGTGCCTGGCACATAGGAGGCACACAATAAACATGTACTGAGTAACTGAGAAGACCAAAAGGGTAAAGACAAAGTAGGAAGGCCTCAGAGAGGTTTCCAGGCATCTGTAAGAAAGGGAAACCAATGGTTGCTGCGAGAGAGATTTGGGGTTATCTGTGGCCCGGCCTGTTTCCTGCCTGATTTTGGAATGAGACGCTGCAGCCTGTCTCTGGCTGCTCCACAATCTAATACATTCATCATGTGACTCACCCCCCCAGCAGCCTCTGGAATGAATGTTATTTGGAGTAATTGGCCAAGCACTTAGAAAATGCTAAGGTTTATTTTTAAATATGATTACGACCTGTCTCTTGCTTTCCGGAAAATCACGTGTGCTCTTCAGAGATACAAAATCCGATCATTGCACTTTTAAAACCAATGTTTTAATCTTGTCATCTAAACAAACTTGCTAAGTTGGTTTAGGGGAGGAGCATAACCATCCCCATTTGATTGATAGGAAAACTGAGGCTTAGGGGAGACTAAATGCACCATCTCAGGCCAAATAGCTATTGAGAGTAGCTATCTTGAAACTAGAGAAAGCTGTGTCCACTCTACTATCCTGCCTCCCCCATGCAAATAACGCAGATGGTCCCCCAAAGAGAAGAAGAATCTAGAAAGAGGAAACCATGACCTTCTTGGTTTAGTGTTTTATGTGGCAGCAGGGCAACCAATCGTTCTAATTAGGCCACAGGAAGCCTGTTTCTCTTTAAGAACCTATTAGCAAGCTGGCAAAATCTCATCCTATTACCATGTAAATAAATAAGGATAAATTTTCCCACATCATCCTCCCAGGGCTGAACCAAAACTCTCCTCCTTTGCACATTTTTGATAACCTGCTTATTCTGGAATACCTCACAATTAAAGATAGCATGCTCTGGACGTCAATAATTCATCGTGGAGAGGGAAAAAGGATGAGATAATTAACATTCTCTGGCTGGCTTTGGCTGGGAAGTAGCTTAGTAAGCACAAGGGCATGTTTTGGGCTATTTCCATCATGAGGGTAGAATAAATAAAACGGATCCTTTCGCACACTAGACTTGAAGGATTTGTGTCAGGCTAGTTGGCCCCGGGGCTTTCTGAGTTGAGTTTAGATCTCCACTGTGGCAAAGTAAGCTGACCAGCAAATTCAGCCCCAGGGCTGGACTGGGTAGGGGGGTTACAAGGGATAAGGGCAGCATGTCTCAAAGCCACTCCTTAAGCCTCTAGCTCGTACCGTAAGCTTTAACTTTTCGGTGAACTTCTCTCTGACCTTCCATTTTTTTCTTCTCTGATTTCTTTTATCAAGTTATGTAACTCTGATGGACCCTCCTTCGTTTGCCGTTCTGTAAAATGGGAAAGATAATGTGATTTAGAGTAATTGACCAAGGACTTAGGCAGGGGTGTCCAACCTTTTGGCTTCCTTGGGCCATATTGGAAGAAGAATTGTCTTGGGCCATAAAGAAAATGCACTGACACTAACAATAGCTGATAAGAAAAAAAAAAAAATCACAAAAAAATCTCATAATGTTTTAAGAAAGTTTACAAATACGTGTTCGGCCTCATTCAAAGCTGTCCTGGGTCACATGCCACCTGCAGGCCTCCAGTTGGACAAGCTTGCCTTAGAGCAAGCAGGATTACTGAGGACTGAAACATCATTGTTATCATCATCGTCATCATCATCGTCATCACTATCCCTTATGAATCATTTATGATGTGTCGGGTTTTATCATGTGCTAGATGTATTTCATTTGCATTTTTAAGTTTGATGCCTACTGGGATAGATGATCAGTCTTTGAACCTCAAAATAAGCTGGAAATAGAGTTTTTAAAATTTTGTATCACCCAGTTGAAAATAAACTAATGAAATACATAACCCCAAGGGGAATAGTGCAAGCAGTCAGAGAGTTTGAGTATATTTATGCATGACAGAGCCATAAATGGGTGCTGGGATATACCTAACCTTTATGGTTGACGTCATGGGGGAAATGGCTTCTGTGCCTACTAACCGAGACTAAGGGAGGGTACAGCATGACTGTGCCCTCTGGGTGCCCATCCCATGGGACCTCTGTTGGCAGCACAATATCAGCCTGTGTGGACTTGTGTCTGTCCCAGTATGGCAATTCCTATATTTTATGTTGTTATGATTCCTAAGGGAAAAAATTTTTTTCAGCTGAGATTTTTGTTTCTGTGATGATGCACTGACTGCCTCTATTCCCTCTACATTCTATGTTCTTAATCTAAGTAGTGCAGATTGGTAGCAATTTACTACAGCAAGTCAGAAAGGAATCGTCCTAAAATGTCTGAGCATTTTAACCAGCACATGGAAAACTGTCCCCCACCTCTGTCCTATTTGCACACTGTAACACCCCTCGCCCATCTTTGCCTCCTTTCCTTCAGGCCTGGTTGAAGGATCAGCCTCCTCTAATCTAAGAATTTAAGACTAATCTTGCCACCTGATCTTTGTTTTGGTACATACTGCTCAGGTATCTGACCTTATCCATAAACTCTTTCTCTGTCCATCTTCAGTTGCCCTCAACTCTCTGGCTGGCTCCTTCACAGAAGTAAACTTTTTCATCTCTCCCCCTCTCTCATCTTAAAAATAAGCCCTCCCTTAATCCCTTATCCTTTTCCAGCTCCTGTCTTATCTCTTGCTCCCCATCAAAGCCAACAGCCTGAGTTGTCTTCACTTGTGTCTCCACTTCCTCACCTCCCACTCTTGCCCCTGCAATCCAGGCTTGTTCCACTCCTGGTTGGCCTCTGAAATTGCTCTCATCGAGATTATACACTTGTTGGTCCAATCCAACAGGCACACAGAGCCACCTTATTCAATGGCTCTATTGTGGTTGACAGGGAGGGCCTCCTTCACAGGTCCTGGAATTAGAATGTGGACATTTTGGAGCAGCATTTATTCAGCCTGCCATCCCCCTAAAACTCAGTTCATGTCTGAATCTGAAATCTTTCTTCCCACCAAGATGAACTATGACTATCCGTCCTGTTGAGTCAGCTAGAAACAAACATGGCATTATCCTGACTCCTTTTCTCACATCCCTATATCCAATCAATGAGCAAATCCTATCAATTCTTAATATCTGGCCAAGAGAGTCACATCTCATCTCTCCACCCCTGCTACTGGTGTCTTGATTTGAGCCACCACCGTTTCTCATCAGAGATACTGCCACATGCTTTTTTCTGCTGTTCTTGCCTCTGATCTTGACCCTTTCCTCCATTCTGAATGCTGTCCACAGAGTGTTCTTTAGAAAACACAGATGTTAAAGTTCCTCCAACTACTACCACCACCACCACCATTACCAGGATAGGAAAGGCTCCTTAATTATAATATTTTGATACGATAAAAATACATATTTAGTCTTCATCCTGGGCTCCTGGCACAGAGCTCCTAAAACCCTTGGAATTTCCTGAGTCTTAGGGGCAAGATGAGCGTCTTTTGTTATTCACAATAAGCCTAATGAGGTGACTCCTGGAAGATGCAGGATGGTTGCCAGAGAAACCGACCATGTGATTAGAGGATTGGAACTTTTAACCCAGGCCCAGACCTCCTTAGAAGGGAGAAGGGCTGGAGATTGAGTTCAATCCCCAATGGCCAATGATTTAATCAGCCATGCCTATGTAATATAGCTTCCATTAAAAAAAACATAAACTAGGGGTTCAGAGAGCATTCAGACTGGTGAATACATGAAGGTGCTAGGAAGGCGGATAAGCTCAGACAGGGTATGAAGCTCCAGACAGCCCCGCATCCCCATACCTTGCCCTGTGCATCTCTTCCATTTGACTGTTCCTGAGTTGTATCCTTTGTAATAAACTGGTAATAGTAAATTAAGCACTTTCCTGAGTTCTATGAGCCACTCTATCAGACTGTCACACCCAAGGAGGGTGACCTGGGAACCTCCTTGGGTGTCCTGGGAACCCCCAATTTATAGCCAGTCAGAGAATATGGATCATAACCTTGGACTTGTGACTATTGTCTGAAGTGGGCTTCGGTGCTGTAGGACTGAGCCCTTCACTTCTGGGGTCTGTACAACACCAGGGAGTTAGTGTCATAATTAAATAATAGGGCACCCAGTTGATGACCAGAGAGCTGGAATATTGCTTAATGTAAGGAGGGAACTCACTCATGTGGTTGCCTACATGTTCTCTGAGTATAGAGAAAAGCAGTTTATCCCTTTTACTAATGTGTAATAACTTCAAGGCCCTTCAAGACCTGGCTCCCTATTTACCTCTCCAAAATCATCTCCTGCTACTCTCCTCTTGCACTCTTAGCCTTTAACCACATGGAACCACCAGCAATTCCCAGATGGGGCTGTGGACTTTTGCACTTGCTGCCTCATCCACTCTAAATTACCTTTTCTGCAACACACCTGTCACTCTTCACCTAGCCAACCTCAATTCATCCTTCAAAACTAGTTCAGTTACCACCTCCTTCAAAAAGTCTTCCCTGATGTTGCAGATGGCACTACTGACCTGAATACTTCGCCCCTTTCTACATCCTCACCCTTTGCAGGATAGCTTAACAGCTCATCCCATTAGGAAGGAGAATCAGGGCAGGGCAAGGTAACTCATGCCTGTAATCCCAGCACTTTGGGAGGCTGAGGCAGGTGGCGCACTTGAGGTCAAGAGTTCAAGACCAGCCTGGCCAACATGGAGAAACCCTGTCTCTACTAAAAATACAAAAGTTAGCGGGGCTTGGTAGCATATACCAGTAATCCCAGCTACTCAGGAGGCTGAGGCACAAGAATGGCTTGAACCCAGGAGGCGGAGGCTGCAGTGAGCCGAGATCACACCACTGCGCTTCAGCCTGGGAGACAGAGCAAGACTCTAACTCAAACAAACAAACAAACAAAAACAAAAAACATAAAGGAGAATCTATTTCCCTACTGCCCACAATTTTCTCATGTGACTTTCTTTGGCCAATGGGGTGTTAACAGCTTCACATGCAGAGAAGCTTTGCTTTTGGGGTTTTGTTTTGTTTTTATTTTGCTGTGACAGCAGTTTCCTCATCCTGCAGCTCCTTTGGTGGCCCAGTTCTATGTCATGGTTTGCAACGTTGTCTTTCAGGAAGCTTGCCCTAGAGATTGTTTATTCAGCCCACCCAACAATTATATGAAGTATTTAGTAATAATACTCTAACAATAGCAACAAAAATAATAATCAACATTTCAATCTATTTATTAATAAATTCCTTCCTAGGCCGGGCGCAGTGGCTCAAGCCTGTAATCCCAGCACTTTGGGAGGCCGAGACGGGCAGATCACGAGGTCAGGAGATCAAGACCATCCTGGCTGACACGGTGAAACCCCGTCTGTACTAAAAAATACAAAATCTTAGCCGGGCGAGGTGGCGGGCGCCTGTAGTCCCAGCTACTCGGGAGGCTGAGGCAGGAGAATGGCGTAAACCCAGGAGGTGGAGCTTGCATGAGCTGAGATCCGGCCACTGCACTCCAGCCTGGGCGACAGAGTGAGACTCCGTCTCAAAAAAAAATAAATAAATAAAATAAAATAAAATAAAATAAATTCCTTCCTACTTTACGAACTAGAATGGATTCTGTTGTCTGTATTTAGGACCTCTAACCATTATGGAGGAGGAGAAAAGGAAGAATGAGAAGAGGAGGGGAGGAGGGAAATAAGTGAAAGGGGAAGCAACTGGCCAGGCGCAGTGGCTCACTCCTGTAATCCCAGCACTTTGGGAGGCCAAGGCGGGCAGATCACCTGAGCTCAGGAGTTCGAGACCAGCCTGGCCAACATGGTGAAACTCCATCTCTACTAAAAATACAAAAATTAGCATTCCTAATTGCACTACCATGGTGGTGCATCCCTGTAATCCCAGGGACTTGGAGGCTGAAGCAGGAGAATTGCTTGAACCTGGGAGGCGGAGGTTGCAGTGAGCCAAGATCGTATCACTGCACTCCAGACTGGGAGACAGAGCAAGACTCCGCCTTGGGGGAAAAAAAAAAAAATGGAAGCAGCAACCAAGGTGACGGCTTATTTTCTATTTATAGATTTATTTAAAGTATGTTAAATCCATATAACTATGTTAATGTCATACTACATTTTTAAATTTTTTTATTTTTTTAAATATATAATATAATCAATTTTTGCAAAGAAAAAATAATGTACACATATATGCATATAGATCAATAATAAACATTTTAAAGAACAGAAACGTAACATAGAAGTTGTTATTTCTAGATAATGGAATCAAAGAGATTTTCTTTTTGATTATTTTTAATTGTTCAAGAATAAGCACAGATAATAATAACAGGCACATCTCATTTTCTCCATACCCTATTCTTATTCTCTAATCTTGGTGGGTAATAAGTTTTTCAGACACATCAGTCCTTGCAAATAGATGCAAGGCTAAATATACAGTACACATTTATCTCTAAAATGTGTCCCTATTTTTACAGAAAAGCAAGGCTCAGAGAGATGGCATAACTGATCCAACTAAACTCCTTTTAACACGCTAACCTCCCCAGGTAACAAATGCCAGCCAGGACCGTAGCAGGAAGCACTGACTTCTAATCATTTTGGTCATCTAATAGCTATGTAAGCACTGGACTTTTTTTAACTTCTGTGAACCTCTGTTTCTTTCATCTCAAAATTGAGTATCATAATGGTACATACTTCCCAGGGTTGGTGTAAGTCTCCAATGAGATATACATACGGAAAGCTAAGGACACTGCTTAGCAAATCATGCTCAATAAATATTAGCTACTACTACTATTGTTATCCTACTGTAATAGGGTTACTATCATTAGCCTACATTATTACTATTTTTATATTACTCTAATTACTATTACTACAGTTCTTATCGTACTATAATAGAATTCTATTACTCCTATTTCTTTAATTCTGATAGAGTCAGGTGGAGATGCTGCCCTAATCATCTTTGTGCTCCCAGCATCCAGCATAACAGATGCTAATTTAAACGAGTGAGGGTGTGGGTGGGTGGGTGGATGGATGGATGGATAGATAGATTAATGGATGGATGGATGAACTGAGACAGGTAGAGAGATGGGATGTAAATAAATGTGTGCTATGGACAGGTGGATAGAGGAGGCCTTAAGTAACTTAGTATGTCAAATGCCTGAATGGGAAGGTAGGTAGGTGGTTGGCAGAAGAGTGGACGGGTGGATGAATGATCGAACGGATGGATGGGTGGATGGGTGGATGGATGGAAGAGAAGGTCTTAAGTGACTTAGTGTGAGAGCCTGAATGGCTAATGGTAGAGCAGGCGACTGAACGAGGGGTGGACCGACAGCCAGATGCCCGCTTCCTGGCTTTTCTCCCCCTCTGTCTTCACAGCCTGCCCTTCCTCGGCTCCAAGGCGCCCCCGAGGGGTGAGCTTCCTGGGCGCGCTCTGCAGCGCCCTCCGCCCCCAGCTCACGGCGAGGGCGTCACGCAGCTGCTCAGCGGGGCAGCGGCCTAGCGGCGCGGGCCGGGGTCTCCTCCCTCGTACCGGGCCAAGCGCCGGGCTCGTCTGCATTGACGTCTGCGGCGGCGGCAGCGGCCGGGCTCTCGGGAGCCTGGGTGAATTATGATGCACATCCACCGCGGCTGCTAAAAAAAGGGCAGTGACTCACCACCTGCCGCGGAAACTTCCACGAGCGCCGGCCGCACAAAGGCGGGGGCGCCAGGCCAAGGGCGGCTGCGCCCGGGGCGCCGGGCAGCGGCCAGGTGTGTCTCGAAAGCAAAACGCCAGGACCGTGGCGCGGGGTCGGGTGGGAGCTGGAGAGACCTGGGGCCTGCGCCTTGGCTACCTGGCCTGGCTTCCACAGCTTGGAGCTCAAAGCCAGCCCTTCATCGGAAAAAAAAAAAAAGAAAAAACAAAAAAAGATGTGATTTGGCAGGTGACAAAGGGGAGAGCAATAGCTCATACTCATCGCTGTCCTACATGTACTAAGGTCATAACCCTCAAAACAGCCCTGAAAGCAGGTCACGTGATTATCCCTGCTTTGCGATGGGGATACTAAGGCCAGAGAGGGAAAGGGGCTTGCCAGGGGTAGCAGAGCTCTCAATATACCCAATAAAATAGTAATGTGGCAGCACTGTGGAATCCCTGCCGTGTGCCCAGGCCTGTGCTGGTGATACAGAGATGGACGAGAGTGGTCCCGCTCCGTGGAGCTCACTGTACAGCACTCTTTCTATGTCCAGAAGCATTTACCTGGGGGGACTCAGTTCCATCCCTTGCCACCCAACAAATATTTTCGAGCTCTGCTGTGTGCAGAGAACAGTGGCAGAGGAGACATATAGAGGGTTACAAAGGTGACTAAGGCAGCTTTAATTTAATTTTTGTGCATTCACCAAGTAGTTAGTAAGCACCTATGATGCGCCAGGTGAGCAAGGTAACGCTGACCTGTCCCAGTTTTCATGGAGCGCACGTTCTAGCAGTGAAGACGGGTAAACAAGGTGTGAGAAACGCTACCTTAGGGGCTGGAGGCACACACAACACAGTGAAGGAACACCCAGCCTAACGTAGGCCATCAGAGAAGGTTTCCAGGTGGCAGTAACTTTGAAGCCAAGGCTGGGAAGCTAATTAGAAGTTAAGCATATGGAGAGGAGTTTCGGGAAGAGAGTTTCACTCAGGGAGAACAGCGTGTACCTAAGTCCAGAAGTGCCAGAGATCATGACGGGTTTGAAGAACTGAAAAGCATTCAGTATACCTGCAGCAATGGGGGCAAAGGAGGAAAAGTGGAAAACAGGAAGCTGGGAGCAGGGGTCACCCCACGCACCTGTTTGAGGACTAGGGACTTAGCCAGAGGGCAAACGAGCTAACAGCTCAGACAGTAGCCAGCTGCATTTACAAGGACAGGGAAATCAGTTATATTGGTACCAAAGAGGCAGAATGAATTCCGTACTGGTGGGAAAGGGAGATCAGGGAGAGCTTCCTGGTGAAGGAGGCATTCAGGCTGTACCTGGTTGATAGACTTTCTGCAGAAGAGGAAAGGGGAAGAACTAGGAAGTGGCATGGATGCCATAGCGCCTCACCCAGGCTCTTCATGGACCCTCTTGAAAGGCCAGAGAGCCATTTGCAAGACTAGGGCTAATGCAGTAAGCTTCTTCTAGGGTCTGGGGTATGGGCAAACTGGCCTACAATGAGCTCCATGTGAAAAGGAGGCACAGCCCTGGTCTTTAAAGAAGCTTCTATCCATTGGTGCTGGCAACTGAAAAACAAAATTCATGTAATTATTCTACAGTATGTACTGAGTATTGACTGTGTGCCAGGTGCTGTGATAGGCACTAGAAATTCATTGGAGGGCAATAACAGATATGGTGCCACTCTCATGGAGATCAGTTCTGGAAGGGAATAGGTTAATTTTTAAAAACACACAAATAACTGTGAAATTCCCACCATGAAAGTGCCCCCAAGACACAGGTAAGTGGTCCTATGAGAAGGCAGGTGAGGACTGCTGTATTCTGAAGGGCATGGACAAGATGCTTTAATGATGTGACGTTTGCGCAGGATCTAAAGGATGAGAAGAAAGTAACAAAACATGGGTGGGAGGGGCAGTGCTTCAGGCAGAGGGGACAGGGCAGGCAAAGCCCTCAGGGAAAGGTCAGTGTGACTGGAATAAAGAATGGGGAGAGGGTTGGGAACAAAATAAGACTATCCTAGGAACGATGGGATGGTCATCCTGCCTGTAAGCTGGGCAAGTGCCATGGGGATGCAGAGAACCGGTGAGGACCAGAGAGCCTTGCTCTTTATTCCTTGCACCTCATTTCCGTTTAGCAATAACTCTGCAGCCGGGCACGGGGGCTCATGCCTATAATCCCAACACTTTGGAAGGCTGAGGTGGGTGGATCACCTGAGGTCAGGAGTTCGAGACCAGCCTGGCCAACATGGCAAAACCCTGTCTCTACTAAAAATGCAAAAGTTAGCCGGCCACGGTGGTGGGCACCTGTAATCCCAGCTACTGAGGACGCCGAGGGAGGAGAACTGCTTGAACCCGGGAGGTGGAGGTTGCAGTGAGCCGAGATTGTGCCACTGTACTCCAGCTTGGGTGACAGAGGAGACTCTGTCTCAAAAAAAAAAAAAAAAAAAAAAAAAAGCAACCCTGCAGGATTCTAACCTCCATCTTAATGAGATGAAACCTGACACTCTGAGAAATTAAGTGACTTGCCCATGTCCACAGCTAGTTAAGTTGAAGAAACCAAGATCCAAACCACAGTCTCCGTAACCCATGATCTTTTTACTGGGGATGAGATCAGCCTCCCAGAAGAAGGTCGACCCAGAAGTTAATAGAAAGTGGGATATGGATAGCCAGATGGGAGGTGAAGAGGTCTTTCCCAGAAGGGCAAGATATCATCAGCAATGTAGGGACGAGACTACATTGAGAGAAGCAATACAGAAGCTACCTACATAGAAGAAAAGACTAAAGGAATTAAAGAGATTTCTCTCAGTGGCTTGTATCTGAGGATTGTGCGTAACTTTTTCTTTTCTTTTTTGAGACACAGTTTCGCTCTTGTTGCCCAGCATGGAGTACAATGACATGATCTTGGCTCACTGCAACCTCTGCCTCCCAGGTTCAAGCAATTCTCCTGCCTCGGCCTCCAGAGTAGCTGGGACTACAGGCATGCTCCACCACGCCTGGCTAATTTTTATATTTTTAGTAGAGACAAGGTTTCTCCATGTTGGCCAGGCTGGTCTCGAACTCCTGACCTCAGGTGATCCATCCATCTCGGCCTCCCAAAGTGCTTGGGATTACAGGTGTGAGCTACTGCACCTGGCTAACTTTATTCTTTTTTCTTTTTGCTTGTCTATGCTTTCTAAATTTTCTATAATGGGTGGATGTTCCTTATGTAAATAGGGGAAATAATAGCAGTTACATATAAAAGGGATCATGTAAGCTTTTTAAGTCCTTGCAGGCAGTATCTATATTGTATTTATTTTTTCATCCTCCTACAGAGCTCAGCACGATGCCTGGCACATAGGAAGTTGCTCAAAAAAAGTAAACTAAACAATGAAGTAGTTGGAGATAAGGGTTAGGCAAGGCAGAACGATAGAAGGCCAAATCCAGCATTTTGTTTTGAAGCAAAGTTCAAGCCTATGTGTCAAAAATCAATTAGTCTTGAAATAAGCCCTTGGAACTGAATTCACCTGCTGTTTCCTTCATAGCATGTAGTGACTACACTCTGACCATATGCCACCCTCCCAGCCAACAGATTCCTCCACAAATTTTATTTGAGCTCCTTCAATGTGTCCAGCCCTGCAAGGGCTCCATAGGGGAAACAGACCCAAGAGAAGAATAAACCAGCGCCCCTTGCCAGAGCAAATATTTTGGTGCTGAATGATTTGGCGAAACCTGAGAACATTCGCTCAGAGGAGGACTGCCTCTCCTCACCAAATGGCACAACATACTATGATGTTATAATATTAGGTTCTTTATCACAGAAACACTGGCATCTGTTTCGGAGGAAGCACCCTCCCAGATGGTGCATCCCACTGTTTTTGTCATCTGGAACAGTGTGAGGTTTCTTAAATGGCTTTCAGCTTCCAAATCATCCTCCATACAATGGCAGCTTGTTAATTAAGTGGTCCCTTTGTGATTGCATTTGATAAATATAAGATGAGAAGGGTTTATTGAGATGTGAAGGAAAGCAACAGGGAGGAGCTCCTCGGAGCAGACAGGTCTTTGTGTGGGCGTCATCCACTGGGCTTCAAGGGAATAGGGTACAGCTTTGGATGAGCACAAAGGAGTTTGGGATTCGCACAGACAGAGCCGTCTCTACCCAGTGGACACCCAGCCATATGCAAACAGTGTATAAGGGGCTTTGTGACAACCTCACCTCATCCATCTCTTTCCACCAAGGGCAGGCAGGGAAATGAAAACCTTCCAGTTCTTTCCGGGAGCTGAGTGATTTGTGCCATTCGCAGATGTGCAGTTGTCAGTTACACTGCCAGGAGCTCTTTTGACTCCAATGGACAAGATTTGGGAAGTGGAGGTCCAAAAAAGGTATCTGCTTTGGAAGCAGTGGTCTGTGTTCTTGGAACAGCAGATGACTGGTGACAACATTTAATTAAATATAAACTCTCAGGCCAAGAACTTGACTTGGAGGGTTGGTGGACTTTCAGATTTGACTTGTGAAATTTGGCCTTCTCCAAAGACCAGGCAACTTTCTCCAAAATACAGCACACCAAGGAAGACTAAAGACACATAGTTTTCAAGGGAATAGAGATCTCTGTCAACCCCTCTCCTGCCACCAGGCAGAAATAAATCAGCCTCAGGCTACATAAAAGGATCTGTGATTACCAGATGGCATCTTTGTCTTTCCTTCTGGTTCAACCTTAATTCAATCATTTATGCAACAAATCTATATTAGGCATCTACTAGGAGGAAGGCACATATCTGGGTATGTAGTGGCATGGCTCATGCGCCCCTGCGCTGGAGGGGCTTACAGTCCGACAGATGCATGACTCTGTGAGCCACTTGGGGGCACAGGATTTGGCTTTGATCTTTACCCTCCCAGCACCTAGCACAGTGCTTGCTGCATGGTGGGTGCTCAATAAATGTTTGTTGAATGACTGCATGAATAAATGCTATTTCCCACCCTCTTCTGCAGTTAATATCACTCTATATCTTTTATCTCTTCCTGCTGTCATTAATGCTTATTTTCTGGCTTTGGTTGCTATAAAGAACAGCTGTTTCTCAACTTCTGTACCCTAATGCTTCATACACTTAGAAAGTATTAATAATTCATCTTTTTGCCTTCACTTCTCCAGCTCCCTCTTGTCCTCCCCTGGCATCAGCATCTGCTCTTGGTCACCTGTAATAAGAAAAATAATCTATTTTGGTATCTAATGACCTTTTACAGTTTGCAGAAGTTTTCACTTGTATGATTTCAAGGACTTTTGGAAGAGCCACTAACAAGCCCCAGCATCATCCAGGTTGCACCCTCCCAAATATTACCCCAACCCCAAATTAACACCCCCAACCCCCGCAACTTGCACCCTCAACCTTAAAGTCCAACATCAGAAGATTTAAACATTAATTCTATCATTAAAATAAGATCCAGAGAGGCAGGGCACAGTGGCTCACGCTTGTAATCCCAGCACTTTGGAAGGCCGAGGTGGAAGGATCACTTGAGGTCAGGAGTTCGAGACCAGCCTGACCAACATGGTGAAACCCGTCTCTACTAAAGGTACAAAACTTAACTGGGGGCGGTGGCACAGGCCTGTAATCCCAGCTACTTGGGAGGCTGAGGCATAAGAATTGCTTGAACCCAGGAGGCAGAGGTTTCAGTGAGCCAAGATTGCACCACTGCACGCCAGCCTGGGTGACAAAGCGAGACTCCATCTCAAACAAAAAAGAAAGAAAAATAAGATACAGAGAGTACCTCCTCTAAAACAGTCATCACATTGACCTTGAAATTTTTTTACACTACAGTATAAATTATACCAGATCCTATGCTGAAAGTGGGTTATAATAAATAGAAAAGAAAACTGGGAAACCCACAGGAGAATCCAGGTTTGCTAACCCTGCCCAGCAGCAAATCTTTGACCTTAGTAGAGAAGCTCAACAGTTATATATTTGTATCATTACTATTTCTACTATTAAAACTACCACTCCTACTATTACCATTAGTATTATTTCTGCTGTATGAACACCAGTTCAACAAATGTCCAACAAATTTCAGCTTCTTTCGTGAAATGTAAGCTTGACTGTCAATTATGTTTTCACAGCTATCCACAAACCAAGCTGATCCTTTGGTTTTCATTCATTTTAAGTGTCAACAGATGTTCTCTTAAAATATTCACAAGCTGTACCAAAGGGAAAGGTTTAGATGGCCAGTAAATTTAAATAGAATTGGGACTAAGAGGAAAGGATTTCTTTGGGGTTATAAGCACATGAGTGTGTGAATTATAAGCACAAATAAGTGTTGTGGTCTAAAGAAGCCACTTACTTCCTTGACTGTCTTTTAACAGTTTTTTCTCCTTCCCAGGGATGGGAAATCCTCAGTTCAGCAGCTGACATCCTAGAGGACTTTGTGGAAACTGGTTAAACTCTCTTATGTGTTCACCTGATGCACCAGTAGCATCCTTAACTGTGAGCACTTCCTTCCCATCACAGCCAGGTTACCCTGGAAGACCCACTTGGGTCTTCACTCCTGAAGCCAGACCCTAGGATGGCTGTCTTCATCTCACACCTGCTCCCCCACAGAAGAAAGTTGCTAAGAGGCTGTTCCACCGATCAGGTGCTCCTGCCTCCTCTCCATGGCCCAGTCTATTCATGTGACTTCTGATCTGCTACCTTCTAATTCTGTGTATTGCTTGACTCTTTGCCCAGTCTGTTTGGATCTTTTCCCATCCAAATGCTTCTGAGGTACATGCTACCCCTTTTGTCTGATTTCCCGAGGCCTAGCTTCCTTCCTGATCTCCACAAGCTATAGTGATTGTAGCTCCTGCATAAGAAATACAAAGAATACAAAACTTTCGCTTCCCAGACATTCCCTCGGGATGAGAGAGTGTAGAAGTCTGGCTGCAAACTGCGAGACAGGAAATGGATCACAACCTGCTGCAAACAAGGCCTTGATCATCCTGGTTATTCCAGTCCATGGCCTGAGCCATGTGATGACAACTCCATTTGGATCCTCCTTTTGTCTTGATTGGCCCTCCCAGTAAGGAGGAAGACATTGAATGGTAAATGGAAAGTCCATAGAGGATCTGGAATACTCAACTCCTCCCTTCACCATTGCTTACAGGGAGACATCATTTCCTCCAGAAGCGTGGAAGAGAATGTTGTTTGTTTGTTTTCTTTTTCTAAATAGACTTTATTTTTTAGAACACTTTTAGGTTCACTTCAATTTATTTAATGATTATTTTTTTGAGACAGGGTTTGGCTCTGTTGCCCAGGCTGGAGTGCAGTGACCTGATCTTGGCTCATCGCAGCCTCGACCTCCTGAGCTGAAGCCATCCCCCTGCCTCAGCCTCCTGAGTAGCTGGGACCACAGCCACTATGCCCAGCTAATTTTTGTATTTTTGGGGGGTGGGGGGGATAGAGATGGGGTTTTGTCATGTTGCCCAGGCTGGCACAGCAAAATTGAGTGGAATGGTAGCGAGTTCCCATATACCTCCTACCCACATGCTGCACAGCCTTCCCTACTCCCAACACTTTCCAAGAGAGTGGTATGTTTATTACAAATATTGAACCTACATTGACGCATCATTATCACAAAAAGTCCATAGTTTACATAAGGATTCACTCTTGGTGTTGTACATTCTATCTATGGGGTTGGGAAAATATATAATGACATATATTCAACATTATTAAGTCATACAGAAGAATAGTTTCACTGTCCTAAAAATCCCCTGTGCTCGATCTACTCATTCCTCCCTCCCCACAAACCCCTGGAAACCACTGATCCTTTTACCGTCTTCATAATGTTACTTTTCCCAGAATATCATATCGTTGGAATCACACAGTACATAACCCTTTCAGATTGGCTTCTTTCAGTTCCCTCCATGTCTTTTCATGGCACTGAATAATATTTCATAGTCTGGATGTACCATAGTTTATTTATCTGTCCACCTACTGAAGGACATCTTGGTTGCTTCCAAGTTTTGGCAATTATGAATAAAGTTGCTATAAACATCCATGAGGAATGTACTTTTAAATTATAGTTCTTATCGATGATGACATGTTAATGAGCAGGGATTAGTTATGACAAACATGCAGTTCAGTATGTAGAATATATAGCCAAGACTTCCCAAACACCTGTTCTCAAGTAGTCCGTAGATAAATCACTCGAGGAACTTGTGAAAAACATAGCTTTTGAACACCATTCCCAAAGACTGATTCAGGAGGCCTATGAAATCACCAGGCTTAAGAAACAGGCTTAACCTACAAAAGGAAGAAAGCAATGGAAAGTTAAGATCACTCTATTTGCACCAGAGAGGATCATGCACAATGAGAAGGTTGGAGACTAACATCGAAAACTCGTTTGATGGAGACATTTTGTTCTTCACTGAGACTCTGGGGGAAATGACATGCTGGCTTAAAGAATTGTTGATATGTGCTATCCTCTCCCATTAAAAGGAGCTAAAAAAGCCCTGGGCACCAAGATGTGAACTATTTCCTTCAGGGTAGAATGGAGCCACTAAAAATAGCCTTGGAAAATAAGGAGTTGTAGAGGTTCAACAAGAAAAACAAATCAGAAATAAATCTGGTACTGAGAAAGAAACGGGGAGAAAGATGAGCTCTCACAGGCAGTAGAGAGAAAGAACCTATTAGCTTAGGCACATAAAAGCAGGTACATTTTTCCCACCCACAGAGCTGCTGGCTGGCATTCCCACAGAGTAAATCAGTCCCTCCAGAAGGAAGGAAGATGAGTCAGAGAATCAGCCAGGATAGGATAGGTTACGCCAGGGTAACAAACAACCCCTCAAATTTCAGTGGCTTAAAAGCACAAGTTTATTTCTCCCTTGTGTTACACATCCAGTGTGGGCTGGAGGGGGCTCTGCTGCTTGTCATCACTCAGAGACCAGGCTGGCAGAGGCCTCATTTCCACACGTGCTTCTAGGACCTCTGTGGCAGGGGACAGTGGGTGCTACACATCCAGCACTGGCAATTAAATGCTCAAAAGTGATGCATGTCACTTCCACCCCCACATCATTGGCCAATGGCTGATGTGTGTCACATGACCTTGCTTGTGTTTAAGTGGAATAAGAAAGTGAAATCACGTCACGTGCCTAGAAGGAGGAGAATGAAAATTGGTGCAAACAGCTCCATGGCTACTATAGTCAGATAAAGGAGCTGAGGGAGGATGCACGGCAGACAGTGGAGGGAAAGCCCCTTTTGAGCCACTAATTTGCAACTTGAGTTTCATCTCTCTCCTTACCCATCAAGAGGAGCAGGCCCATCCAGAGCCCCTGAGGGTATTTCTGGATTCAGTTTCTGCCTGTATCGGGAAACTACATTTACTCTCTCTGGACCTCGTTTTAGTGCCTGTCTCATGGGGTTGTTGTGAGGATTGCTAAGTGAGATCACACAAGGGAAGAGCTTTAGGCCAGAGATGCTCAAACTGGGCTGCAACAGTGAGCCACTTGAGGAGCTTGTTAACATGCATTTCTGATTCAGCAAGTCATAGGTAGGGCCTGAGATCCTGCATTTCTAACAAGCTCCTAGGTAATGCCAATATTGCTGGTCCGTGAACCACCCTTTAGTAGCAAGGATTTAGAGTAAGCAGCGCCCAGACATGGTCCATTATATGTATTCTTAAAACTGGATCAAGAGATTCCAATAGTTCTGCTGCCCCCACCCTCAAAGAATGAAAGTTACAACTGCTTGTTAGTAGAGATGTTCATGTCTGATGCGTCCAGAGATGAATGTTCCAGGGAACCCTCGTAGTTAAGGGAGCAGGTGCTGAAGTCAAGAGTCCTGGGTTATCTCCATGCCTTGTCACTTAGCAGCCATGTGACTTGGATGAGAAACTGTCTGAACCTCTGTATCAACATCTGTAAAATGAGCGTGATAATACAGACCCACTATCCCTCATCTGCAATTCCCTAGTCCAAAGATCTTTTAAAAAGACGTTTCTTTATTAAGTTGGTATGCATTGACTTGGGTGCAAAAGTCAACCTGCATTAACCTGAAGCCATTTGTGACTTTTTTCCTTCTTTTGTGATTATTTCTATGTTTTACCACAGAAAAGTGAATGTGTTTGATAGCAAGATGCTGCTGCAGATTCTGTTGAGGATGTGAAACTACGTACAGTACCTACCCCATGTTACCTTCCTAAAAACTAAAATAAATCCTGAATTCTGAAACACATTTGACCTCAGTGGTTTTGGAGAAAAAAAAATGTACCTAAAATGTCTCTTTCTCCAGTAGTTGGAAGGAGTGAGGGGAAAAAATGCATGAAAAACACCTACTACCATACTTAGCACATTGTAAGTGCTTAACAAATAGATGTTACTACTGAAATCATTGTTTCTCCTAGTGCTTCTCATAGAAAGAGGGGAAGGGAATGTGGAAGATGGTGCCTTCAGGTGCTGTAGAGATAGAAGGACAGGACCAAGATTGTCCCTATCTGTTTGAAACCCTCTCGGTTTGTCTTCTACCTTCTCCTTAAAGAAAGAAAAGAAATATGCAAGGAAATGAACACATGCACTGAGTATGCACACAGGAAGCCTGGACAAAAGCAAGACTCAGGCCGTGGAAAGAGCTCTTCTCTCTGCCTGTAGAAGCAGCCCAGCAGGAACCCAAGCTTCATAGTCAACCAAGGACAGTTGGTCTTTTTTGATGTGTCTTTGAATATACTGTTGAGGAGTCTCACTCGAGCTAAGGACTCTGAGGGAGGAGATGGGATTTCCATTTCTTACTCTGCCATTCACCTGCTGGGGGAACTCAGGAATGCCTTCATCTCCACAGGGCTCGGTTTTCTGATGTGAAATGGGCCAGTAATACAGATCCTGCTGCGACTGCCTTATTGAGGGGGCCGAATAAAAGCGATCACAGATGTGAATGCATTTTGAAATGGAAAATCTGTGTTTGCAGGTAGAGTACATTTATTAATCTGACTACAAGCAGATCAGTGAGAGGACTGACCTCATGCAGGGAACGCTGGTTAGCACGCTCTTTAATCACACTTCTGTTGTCAACTCTGATGGCATTGTCATTTGCATTTGGCTCCCTCACCTTCGCCAGAGCCATTTGTGCTTGTCAGTTAGGCTGGCATGATTGGGTTTTCACAAGATGTGAATTAAGTCAGCTGCTCTGGCCCCACCCCCACCACTGACACACACCCAAATCAAGGCTTTGGGATATTGTTTTTTAAGCTAATCAATGACAATGATTAGAAAAAAAATAATGGGGTGCAGATTTGAAGAGTGTCCCAGGAGGTGTCCCTGAATATTCATTCAAGGCTTTTGAGAATCTGTGAGTATATCCTGGAGTGCCAGCAAATGGACAACTGCCCCAAAGTAGCACTGATGGCTGATTCCAGCATCTTTGCAAGGGACTCCCTTCTTCCTTAATCCCCATCCTACCCTGACTCTGATGGAGCCAGCCACAGAAACATGAAAGAAAGTTCAGCACAAGTGAAAAAAGATCCCTATAGCCTGGGTTGGGGTTGGGGGGACGTTGAATAGGATGGGAGATTGAGGTTTGGTATGGTCTGAGGGGCCATTTAGCATCTGAAATTGAGTATAAATGACAAAAGTAAGACAGAATAGGGACCCTCTTTTTTAAGAGCCTGCAGATCCCAAATCCTGATTTCCTTCAGGGGAAATCCCAGGTACCTAGCTAGTCCCAGAAGTAAATAATTTCTTAAGCAAAAAAGTAGTAGTAGCCTAAAACAATAGCTAAGAAAATTACTGTCCAAGAGATGTTTCCTTTCCCTATAGAACCTCAAGATAATGTCTTAACATGTGTCCTTGAGTTGCCTTTCAGAAACTCAACCCCCACTGAACAGATCCAGTGACATGTAGATCTCAGATAAGGAGAAAATAATGACTAAACTTTAACCATCATTCTTTATTCTAAGTTTCTTCCTGGGGGAGCTTAGAAAAAATCACACCCCCTAGCCAATTAACAGTCTTCCACTGACTCCGAATTTTTAAACAAAGTTTTTCTTCCCTAACCAATTACAAATCATAAAGTCTAAATCCACTTATGACTTGTCAGCTCCACTTCAACATATCTCACCCTTTTAGGTCTAAACCAATGTGTAACCTTCATGTATTAATTTATGATTCATACTGTGACTTTCACTTACCTGTAGTTTACCCCTGCCTTAAAAATCCTTGCTACAAGCCATCAGGAAGGTCAGGATTTAAACATTCAACTGTTTCATCCCCCTCGCTTTGTACCCTACAATAAAAGCCTTTTGTTCCATCACTACAAACCTTGGGGTAGATACCTGGTTTTACTAAGCCAGGCAAGCAGACCCAAGTTTGGTTCCTAACAAAAACAGTACTTGTTAACCTAAACTGATGAGAAATCAAAGTATGAATCTGCCCAATATGTCATCAAGGGGCTGGAGGGAGTTAGCAGAGTGTTTGGAAGTGCAGCATTTGGAGGGAAAGAGAAATCCATTTCCTGTCTGTGTCCCTGTTGTGTTCAGTCCACTCAATAAACTGGTTCCACATATCAAGGGCTTAACTCTGGGACCAGTACATGGCTCAGCAGTCAGATGACAGCAGTTATTACCATTATTTTTATCTTAACTTTCACTGAAGGCGGATTTAGACCTTTTAAGTAAATCTACAGAAATACAATATACCTAGTAAATGAGAGAGTAGAGAGACTTCTTACCCTGTTTTAAAATTTTTTTACGTTCCTGTCTTCGCAGGTGAATTTGGAACCATCTTCAGAATCAGGTTGCCGTGCAGTCTGTCAATGTATTGTAACTGAGACCTGCAAGAGCTCTTCTCACACCTGGGAATATCATGGTGACATTGTGTCTGGCACCAGCTCCAGCCCCAGGAAGGTAGCATGCGAGGATAGGTGTGGCTGGTTATCTTCCCAATGCCTGATTAAGGCATAATAAAAATCAGATGCTGTTGGCGTGGAACAGGGTCCCCAAAATGCTCAGAGCCCTATTCTCATTGTTCCTGCCTCAAAATCTTATCCCAGAGCTCCTTTCCTCAGGTCCTGCTCTCTGCTTTCCTAGCCTGTCTGATAAACCAAGTCATTTATTGACATAGCTTCAGAAGGCCAGGGGCTCAAATTCAAATCCTTGTTCTTCCATTTACTACCAGGAAGCCTTAGCCAATTATCTTCCTCTCACCTGACTTCTGCTTCCCATCTATAAAATGGGAATGCTGGCAGCTGTCCTATTGATCAGGTGTCACAGTGTTATTCTAGGGTTCAATTGCAGTTGTAGATGTGGGAGGGTTCAGGAAAACTTTAAAGCACCATATAAATGATCATCAAGGATCTCAAGAGTGTAATGTCTTCATCTCTTTTGCCCAGATAATATTCTGCATGTGAATAGGTTGAACCTCAATCCTTTTCAAAAGTAGAATTCTAGAAATATGATAGGGTCAATGTGAAACACATTTTTGACTAACCCCAATCTGTCCCAGTAACTGATTAAAGATCCAGTTGGGCTTTTGACTAAAATCCCTATAGACATAGTATTTGATCTAGCCCATTCAGGATCTGTCCAAAATTTGCCATTAAGAAAAAAAAAAAAAAAAAAACTGTCAAAATAGGAGGTTTCTTAGGAACTTTCTGCCTCTTATGAAAACAGTCCCCAGACTGAGCACTGTTGGTGCCTCTCAAACAGTCAATATTGTGGCTCAGTCCTGCCCTCCTGTTGAGTAAGGATTGTATGTATCAGATGTCCCTTGCCGGTCTCCTTGATTGCTGGTCTGGTCAGATTCACCTGCACAGTACCCTGTACTGGCCCAGAATCTTCCAAGAGGAAGCCTTTGTCCTCAGGGCTGACAAGCAGGACAAGGGCTTGCAAGCCAAAAAAAAAAAAAAAAAATTTCCATGGGCCCCCAAGAAGTAACATCCAAGTCCAGTTGTGGCTCCAGACTGAATTGAGCAATTAAATCCACATCTGCCCCTGCCCAAAACCTCAGAAATGTTAACATCTTACACGTGTCAAGAGGGTTATTTATGAAACTATTTGCTTGTCAACCCCAGGAGGACATTCTGTACTTTTTCCCTGGAATACTGTATATTTACGAGCCATGGCTCAAAAACTAACTTTGGCAGGAATATTTATCCAAGAAAAATTCTATCATCCGCTTGCAAAGCACAGCCTGCGCTCAGTCACCAGCACGTGGTGGCTGGGCCGGGTCCTGGTACAGAGCTGGTCCATGGCTCACTGCCGCAGGGAATGAATTCCAGATGTGTGCTTCTTCAGGGGTAGGATTGCAATTTCAGATAAGAAGCTTGCCTTTTTTTTTTTTTTGTAGGTTGATAACTCTTTTTTTTTTTTTTACCTCCATTCCCAATCTAGCAGCATGCTCAAATAATTAGCCTTGAACGTGTGGAGCATGCAGCCTATTTGTCGTCTCCTGCACTGGATATTTGATGTGTTATCACCCTCCTCTCTGACCTCGTAAAGGCCCTCAGTTTGCAGAGCTAAGCTTCTGATGTCCCTGTTTTAGGATCTGGTCATCTATTGCTAGCATGTGACTCACAGAGAATCACTTAGTGGGAGAGTGGGAGGCCTAGTGCCATGTGGATAGGCTCTAATCTGGGACAGTAAAATACCCACCAGGAACTGTTGCTATCAGCCTTCCCTAGGAACTGGTGTACCTCCAACACGGCCCTGCCGTCAGCTTCATCAGCCAATAGAGTCTTCTGCTGACAGGGACCCCAAGCCCAGCCATCATCGTAGCAGATTCCTTGCTTTCCCATGGGTTTGGCCAATCAACTCACAATCCATTTTTCTGTTCTGTTCGGGGTTGAAGGGCCCAAGGCGGGAATAGGCTCTGAGTGTGTGTATGCTGTCCAGTGACAGGTAAAAGGAGACAAGGACATGTATATGGGGACCTAGAGAGACAGAAAGATCAGAGTAACAGAGAGATCTTGACACTCAGAGACATGACTGTGGCATTGATTCTTACACAACCTCTGCAACATGTTTCTATAGCTGAGATGCCTATATTTTTAATTCTTAAGTCTCTTGAACCTTGATTAAGGACCCATTCCTAAATGTCTTGGTCCACAGCATTCTTAGAGATAAAATAAAATCCCTTTAGCTAATTGTTTTTTACCAGACCATATGGTAGTATACTAAAGTATTATTATCATTGTTGCTATTTATTAAATATTTGGCATTTAGTATACTCTATTTGTGGTTCTTAAAAACTGCAAAGATTTTATCATCCTTAATTTACAGGTTTAAAAATGCCAAGGCAGGGGGAGGTTATGCAGTTTTCCAACAGTCACAAAGATGATTAGGGAGCTGGTATTTGAACCCAGAATTTACTGGTTCTTTCATGAGAGAGAAAAGGAAAGAACTAAGGAGTCGAAGGAAGGAAAGGGGGTGAAAGTTGAAGTATAAAACAGAACCATCAACTCTTGAGAGTTTGATGTTGTTTTCCCCGAGCTGCCCTTCCAGCCTCAGTCGACCTTCCCGAGTGAGGCACGCCGTCTGAAGGTCATGTCCCTGCGAGGAGGCTCCAGTGTGCACATCCAAGAGGGCTGAGGGTGGGAGGTCTCTATGGGGGAGGCTTCCATGTCCTCCTTAGGCTTTTTGGCAGTGGAGACACCAGCAGATCCAGCAAGGGGTTATTTGGGGCCAAGTCAAGAATCTAAAATGCCTGAAAGCTTCTGGTGCTGGTCACTGGGACTCAAACTCCCCTGAAGACCTCTCCTAACCAAGATCAGGACACAGAATCAAGTTGTCTCTCTACTCATTCCCCTCCTGCCCCAAGCAGGCACCTTCTTGGCAAGGAGCACTGCCTCCATAAAAAGACAGGTCCATGGAGCCTCAGGCCACAGCCCAGGGTCAGGAGGCTACAGGAGGTCACCCCAGGGGTGTGAGGGCAGCCCAGGCTATAAACCCCAGGCCTGGGTGTGGGCACAGAGCCAGCAGACTCACCTAAGGAGCAGGGACAACAGGAGAAAGGACTGCTTGAAGAAAGACCTCGGGCAGCCTCCAGACCTCGCTGGGGAGTGGGGTGTCATCCCAACATAGTTTGTCTCATGGAGTCACCTAGAACTGCATTTCTGAGTCTCCACATCCTTATAAGTTTTAACAGAGATTAAGATTGTATCATAAAAGCCCCACCCTGGTTCTTATCCTTATTCTGCTGATGTGTTAACTTGGCCATGTCTCTGGGCCCCCCTGCCTTAGTCCTTGTCCCTGAACAATGGAAGGAATATTTTATTCCCCTATATTAGAGGGTAGAAGTGGTGGATTTGAGCTCTTCATTCAGACAGGTCCCTTTACTTCTTGGATGAGTTACTTCATCGTGGTTTCCTCATCCTTAAAATGGGAATAATGACATACCTACTCCATAAAGATGTTGTGAGGGTAAATCACAACATGAATATAAAGATATTTTGTTCTTGGCACATAAAAAAGTGCTCAATAACTGTAAGCTCTTTTTTAAAAATTAATTTAACTTCCTGGAGAAAAAAATAAAACATAGTAATGGTGACATGCTTGGACACTGTCAACTAAAGTGAGGAATTATTAATCTCTATATACAGATAGGTAAATTAAGTTCAGAAATGTTAGCAGATTTGGCTAAGTTGAATAACCAGACACTGTGGTTTGGGAAGTGATCTCCCATCTGAGATGATAAGAAAACTGCTCCCAGGTTGACCTTACTACAGGAAAGTCTGTTTGCTGGGGAGGAAGGTGGGCAGGTGGAAGAGCTCAAGAAATGGAGTGATGCACTAGATTAGGGCCAATGACAGTGTTGGTGCCATTAGACCTTGAAAGAGGATGAGGCCTCCAAAATGTGTCTTTGCCAGGCACCCAATGGCCCACACTTGCTCAAGGCCACCACCCGAAAAAAGAGTGACTGCTACAAGTTGGAGGGATGAGTTTTCCAGATTTGAACTGCATCCTAGCCAATGTGGGCTAGTGGGAAGAGCAGATATATAGGAAGTAAAGAATCCTAAGTCCTTAGTTACTACCTTGTTGACTTTGAACAACTTACTTCGGGAACCTCTGTAAGCCTCAGTTTCCCCAGGCTCTAAGATGTGGAAAACAAATGCCCATATTTCAGGTTTGTTATCAGGATTACAAGATATAAGTACTAAGCACTTAATAAGTTAAGCACCTACCTTCTTTTTTTTAATGAGGATTTTTTTTTATTATTTTTCCATAAGTTTTTGGGGTAGAGGTGGTATTTGGTTACATGAGGAAGTTATTTAGTGGTGATTTGTGAGATTTTGGTGTACCCATCACCCAAGCAGTATACACTGCACCATATTTGTAGTCTCCTATCCCTCGCCCCCCTCCCATTCTTCCCCCCGAGTCCCCAAAGTCCATTACATTATTCTTATGCCTTTGTGTCCTCTTATCTTAGCTCCCACATATAAATGAGAACATACAATGTTTGGTTTTCCATTCCTGAGTTACTTCACTTAGAATAATATCTCCAGTCTTATCTAGGTCACTGCAAATGCTGTTAATTCATTCCTTTTTATGGCTGCATAGTATTCCATTGTATACATATCACCCATGTTACTTCTTCTTGCTCACTTCAGGTAAATGGGTATTGGACAAATTCTCTAAAATAGGAGAGCCCTCCACCTTTATTAACACCCTGATGGCTGAACACTAGCTGGAGACACAGGAGCCACATCTAGTCAAGAGGGCAGTGTGAACTGAGGCAGGAAGCCCTGCACTTTCAACCTTAGAAATGTCAGACTGATATTATTTTTAATTTTTAAGAAAATGTGTTGGCCTTATTGAAAAATCAAGAGTGAACCTTCAAGTGCCAGCAATGAAAAAAGAGGAGAAAACTTTTGGATGTGACACATCTCAGAGGGGAGGCAAATCCCAGCCTTGGGTCTGCCTCCGTCACCGTGAAAGCCCATGCCTGCCCAGAACGATGACCTTGAAACTATGCAAAACCTTCAATCAAAAAACAGTCATTATGGCTGTAGTGCTACTCTTACAGATGCAAGAAAGAGGACTCGTACACTGTAGAAAGATTAATTCTTAATTATCCAGAAAATTCCATTACCCCGAATCCCACACTCTGCTGCTTTCTTTTACTCCAGGTTTTACCATGTACATCAGGAAAGGATTTTACCGACTTTTCCCTTTATCCATAATCACACAGGGTGTTCAGCCATTTTTCTTTTCTACATTGTTCTGCTCCTTTGGAGGGGAATGAGAGACCCTTTCCAGGCATGAATGAAATAATCCAACTATGATTTCAAGGGACCATGAGCTTCTTTTTGAAGCACCACTAAAGTCAGGGGGTAAAAGTGGACACTAGGGTTATTGGTGTGGACAGCATAAGTGAGAGTTGGAGAAGGAAGGCGGAAGGGGATCCAGATGACAGTTTAGTGTGTAAAGAGGGTTGTTTAAAAGAAGCAAGGGCCCAGGTCAGAGGAGCAGAAGAGGACGCAGCAAAGGGCTCCATTTAAGCCATGCTGGATTAACCATCCTTTGTAGGATCTGAAGATGTGAGAATGGTGTGAGCTGAACCCAGAAAGGAAGAAAATTAGAGTTAGCAAAAGCGCTGCACCTGACAGGAAGTATAGGATTATCAGGGCTATAGGGATTTAAGATACTAAAGAGAAACCCACTCCTTGAAACATATTCCTACAAAGAAGACTGCAAAAGCTTTACTAACAGGAATGTTGCTTTGAGATTTGTGAAAATGCCCTCAACTTAAATCTCCAGCTGACAAAGAAATTTCCAAGTCACTGATGTTGAGTGCAATAATAAAAATGAAATAAAATACATCTTTGAATCCTGGCCTTACCACTTACTAACAGCATGGCCCAAGCACATCTTATTTCTGAATCTAAATGTTTTCACCTGTAAAATAGTACCTACTTCATTAGGAACATAGTGGGAATTAAATGAAAGAATGTATTGAAGTATTTATTGAATACAGAGGTGGTTCATCGTAAGCCCTAGATACACGGCTGTGGCTGTGATTAGGATTATCAAGGCAGGGGCAGGGCTGTTTACCCAAGATGCCAATCAGCTTTTCTGTGGCCTGAGCAGACTTTCCTCTGCAAACCTGAGCTTGTAAATCTAGTGATCAAGTGTATATGAGCTCTGGCTATAGAGCTTAAGATTAGCTGTAGACAGCTTGAAATTGAACCCCAAATCTGCTATCTACCAAGGAGTGAGTTGGGACATATTATGTAATGTCACTGAGCCTCATTTTTTTAATCTATGAAATGGGATGATGACAGTACTTACCTTACAGCAAACTCAAAACATTGTGATGATTGATTTTAAGAAGGCAGTTCTGAGACTGTGGGTGTATTCTCCCTAGCTCAGACCCAAGCGTTTACCCCTTTCCTGCTGTCCTTTGTACCTTTTCTCCCTACCTGTTACATTTATGGTTCCCTTCCCACTGTTGGAAAGTGGCACAATGAGGGTTCCACACCCATGAAAGTCACATTCCATACTGGGGACCCCATGCAAGCGACTTTCAGGTTCTAATATTCAAACTGTACTGCCACAGTTGCTGCCTCAGAATCATCACACAATTCCTCATTGTTACGGGGGCTGCCCAAATATCGGCAGCTAAAATCATAATTAATGTTATTAGGGGCAACAACAAGAAGGCGGGGCCGGGGCGGGGGCTGCACAATTACCCAACGGTAAAATCAACCTCTAGGAAACAGTCCTTGTTAATTGTCCAGAAAAGAAAAGCTTCCATCTCCCCTCCCACTTCCCATTCCTTCTGAAATCCCTTTCAGAAAGACAGAGACATAAGTATAGATTAGAGCTCAAATAAATGGCAAGTGAGTCAAAATATTTAAAAGGAAAGAATCTCTGATTCATATGCCGCTGATTGCAGCTTCTAATTGCTCCTTTCACGCGGAATGGGCTTCCCCGGTAAGACTGGGAAATCGAGCGGGCCCCAGTGCAGCAGCCAGGTGTGGGGTTCTCCCTCGAGTGACTGTGCTGTGCCAGCACCGACACTCAACAATGGAGCACTAGAGGCCAAGAAGGAGCTGTGAGCATGTCCCAGGAGATGTTTGGGGCACTAGAATACTGAAGCCAGGGAAGAGGGAAGTTGGGCTGAATCATAGTTTAGAACCCAGATTGTAAGGGAGAATAGACCTGCTATTAATCCACCACTTCCTGTGTGGTCTTAGACAAATGACTGAATCCTCTCTAAAGCCCAGTCTCCCCGCCTATGAAATTTCATAGGACTAATGACAGAATTAAATTAAACTGTGGATATACACCTTGCAGCACAGGGCCTGGCACCCATTAGAGGTTCTACAATTTAGCCATTCAAAAAGTGTTTAGCCAAATGAATGACTTGATGCTTGTAATGGAAATCTCAGATCCAGAGAGGGAAGGCATTTGCCCAGAGTTACTCATCCAGTTATTAGAATGCAGGGGTCCCGACTCCCAGGCCAGTATTATTTCCCTGGCTGGTGCAATTTAATCATTCCTCCAACTTTTGGGCAAGCCCACCCCTGCAGCATCATGCTCCTTTAGAGCTGGGTGATCTCAGGGACGCCCTGGGACCACAGGTGCCCCCACAGGTTTCCCTAATGGGTTCTCCTCTCCCTTCTAATCTGAAGTTCTCCATTCTCTCTAGGTTAGGCAACAGGGCAGAAAGGGGACGAACAATTCCTGAATTCTCTTATGTACCAAATACTGTCCTTGGCATGTTAAATATATTCATCTCCATGTTTATTCTTCCTTACTCCCTGTGAAGTAAGTATTTTTGTTCCCAATCTGCAGGTGAAAAAACTGAGGCTATTCAGGGTTGCATTGTATCTTCTGAAGCCCATCTGTTGAAGTCTTAACCCCCGAGAACGACAGAATGTGACCTGAGTTGTAAACAGGATCATTGCAGGCATGATTGGGTTAAGTAATATGAAGTAATGAGTGTAGGCCCTGATCCATTATAACTGTTGTCATTATGAAAAGAGGAAATTTGGACACAGGGGGGTGCCCAAGGGAGAATGCTATGTGAAGATGAAGACAGACATTGGGGGTGATGTGACTACAAGCCAAGGAACATCAGGATTGCCAGCAAACCACTAGAAGCTAGGGAGAGACCTGGAACAGATTCTTCAACACAGCCCTCAGAGGGAGCCAACTCTGCCAGCACCTTGATCCAGCCTCCAGAACTGGGAGATAATAAGGTTCTGTGGTTTAAGCCACCAGTATGTGGTACTTTGTTATGGCAGCCCTAGCAAACTAATGCAATAACTGTGGACACACACATAGCCACTCAGTTATTCAAGCCAGACACCTAGGAGTTATTTTTGATTCCTTGTTCTCTCTCTTATTCCTCAATCCAATCCATGGCAAAATCCCACTGATGCTTTTCCTTCTTGGTATGTCTCAAATACGTCACCTCTTTCCATCTCCATTGCCACCATCATGGTCCAAGCTCCCATCATCTCTCAGCTGGGTCAGCACAAACACATTGAATCAGGCTTCCCTGACTCTTGGCCTAGCCCAATGTAGATCCATTCTCTTACAAACGTCAGGGTAATCTTCATCAAATAAATCAGATCGCATTACTCCCCTGCTTAAAAACCTTCCAAAGGCTCCCCTGTCCTCTTGGGATAAAACCGAAACTCTTTGCCAAGGCCAGCAATCCTAGTCTCTATGCCAATCCTACCTAATTTTACCTCTAACTTATGTGCTTCATCCACACTCAGTTACTTTTGGTTATTCAGGCTGGATGGATCAAGCTCCTAGCTACCTCATGGTCTTTATGCATGCTGACTCTTATGCTTGGAATGCTTCTCCATCCACCTTCCACCCATATTTTCCCTTCAGCTAACTCCAATGTAGCCTTCAACTCTCAACCTCAATGTTCCTCAAAGAGACCTTTCCTGGCCACAACCACCCTCTAAGTGATTTCCACATTGTTATTCTCTGACTGGGCACCATGTTCTTTTTTCTTCAAAGACCTGATGACAGTTTGATATCAACACATTATTTAACGTAAAGACTTCTGTCATGAGTGGCACAAGGTCAGACATAACCAGGTCCATACATATTTGTGTCTTTCCACAAGGTCAGACTTTGTGTGGTTTTGTTTGCTTGTTCGTTTGTTTGTTTTGAGACAGAATCTCATTCTGTCACCAGGCTGGAGTGCAGTGGCACGATCTTGGCTCACCACAACCTACGCCTCCCAGGTTCAAGCGATTCTCCTGCCTCAGCCTCCCAAGTAGCTGGGATTACAGGCACCCGCCATTATGCCCGGGTAATTTTTGTATTTTTGTAAAGATGGGGTTTCACCATGTTGGCCAAGCTGGTCTTGAACTCCTGGCCTCAAGTGATCTACCTGCCTCTGCCTCCGAAAGTGCTGGGATTACAGGTGTGAGCCACCACGCCTGGCCAAGGTCAGACTTTTACTGATGCTATCTCAATTGATGCTATCTCAATCATAAAAACCACAAGCTACATAGAATTCCCAAGGAGGCAATTCTCCTCAGCGCTACCACTTCATTTGCTATTAGAGCCATGGGCACACAGGCTCAAACCATTCCACAGGTCAATCTGTATTGCAAACCATACGTAGTAGTATAACTAATCAATATATAAATGTTGGAGATTAAAATTTCACACCAAACAGAGTGATATTTAACATGAAGAGAAAACAGAAATAGTAAAAATAGGGGGATTAGGAAGCAGTCCAAGGAAAGTGACATGGACAAGGAGAGTGTCCTGGCTTGATCCTGACAGTCATCAGTGTATTGCAAGGAAGAGTCCTTGATTTGGCCAGAGCCTTCCGCAGCAAATTCCAGGTGCCAATTGTGAGTGACAGCCACATGGGGCTAGTCAAGACAACCATCTTGAGCTGGCGAAGTCCTGCTAATTTTAAGGCCCTTGAGTCCTCTGGTGAGGACTGATAGTAAAGGGTTATACCCTTATCTGGTTGGATGTTGTCTCTATTGATTAAGTGAACATCTTGTCCCTGTTGGCATAATGCCCTTTGAAATGTAAAAATCGAGTCTTTTTCTAAGATGGTGTCATTTATGTCAAGGGTGTTCTATACTACTTCCCGAGGAGACTTTATGAGAAGGAGGACCTCATGTGTGGGTCTCCATTGCATCCCCAGTGCTGAGTACACAGTGCTTAGAATATTGCTGACATGCAATACATATTTGTTGAATAAATTCATGAAAGTCAGTGCCAGTATTCAAGCTAGGTTTCATATGTCTGAGGTTCTTCTACCATAACATACAGGAATCACCTCTTGAAGGCCGTAATTTAAATTAAACCATTCCATAACTTTTGTTTCTGATTAGGATGAAGTAGCTTAATTCAGACCATCATCCTACTGAAAACAAGTATAAATGCTAGATTAAAGTAAAATACCAAAAAAAAGTCTGTTTAACAACATCAGAGAACAACCAAGGTAGCCAGGACTTGAAGACACAAGATCTCAGAGAAAAGAGATTCAGAGAGAAGCGAGCCTGGCATTTAGGTCCACTTTCTGCCTTAAGGCATTTGCTGAATCTTAAACTGGGTGAGAATGAGAGGCCAAGAAACCAAGTGGAGGGCATCTGCATAGGGGCTAAAAAAAACTCTCACAGAGCAGGAGAGACAAAATTTGGAGGGAGTTCACAGATGCTACGAAGGAGGGGCCCTGGTAAACATGCCAAACTTCCAGTTAAGACCAAGAATAAGGAGAAACTGGAAACAGACCAATCCTCACTAACTCCCAGCTTAGAACCATCTCAGTCACTGGTTGGGTAAGCTTGATCTGTCCCCACTCTAACTACAGGCCGGAATTAAATAAAGTCTTCTTGGGAGAAGGATGACATCATCTAGAACATGTACAAGTTTTTGTACATGATGTCCAGCATTTTCCTCATTGAGACCCCAAAAAGTCTATCATTTTCAAAGAAGACCTAATGTGAATTCCATGTAAGTCTGAATCTGGTTGGTCAGGCCCAGGCAGCTCTCAGGGGTGGAGGACAGAATGAGGAGGAGAATCCTGAGTGACCAGACAAAGCTGACAATTTTAAATTGTTAACTGAGAGCTCAACTGACTCAAATTTCACCTGGAAAATGGAAAGCTGCCTACTGTGCAGTCAGCATGCAGACATAAGGAAGTCCTACACAGAAAGCATGCAAAGCACATGTCAGCGAAGGTCCTACTTCCCTTTTCATCACCTATAAAATAGGCTTCAATTATTAGAATAATGTAATGCTGCAGCTGGAAGGACCTTTGAAATTTGTCTAAGCCCAACCTTTAAACTCTTTGCTTTTATGAACTTAGAGGCCCCAAGATGGGAAATGGCCCTTCTATGACCATTTAAAAAATTCGGTTGGTTCTTGAACCCAAATAACTGGGCTCCCTGTGCAGCCAGAGTCCCTGCTTCACTGCCTTGCTAAAGCTCCAGGCTCAGACAACTCTAGCCTGCAACCTATCAACACTGCAAACAGCTTCAACAAAACTATAAATGTCATGTTAGATGTCAGATGATAAATGCGATTGATTCCTCCTCAGCAAAGGAGCCCTAATGGGAGGATACAATGGGATTCCCAAGGAATTAAATTCTGCATCTTCCCAAGGACATCACAACAATTTCTCATTTATAGTGTTGTCCTAATAAGTACAAAGGAAGTCATAATTCACTATTATTTAAAATAGTCATCAAGTCCTGGCTTTTATAACTCCACATTGGGCAGGATGTTTTTTATCAAGTAGCAGCTGGGCTTTTACAAAACCCAAAGCTGGCGCCTCTATCTATGTTGTTACCTGGAAAAGAGTGATGGAGTTTCAGCATCTGGGGAAAGGGCAGCCAACGGGGTGGCAGGTGGGTCAGGTTCTAGTCCTGGCTTTGGCACTCTCTGGTCTAGGGGCTTTGGGCAAAGAAGTTCAAAATAATGATAATACTTGCTGAGCTCTGTGTTAAGAGCTCACAAATATCCTCCTGTGTGAGAATGGGGACTGAGGAAATGGAGGCTTGGGGGCTTTTGCATAGGGCCATGGAACTGATAGAACAGCTGAAATTCAATCTCAATTACGGGGCATTTGGCCTAGAACCTAAATCTTTTTTGTTTTGTTGTATTGTATTTGTTTTTATTTGTTTTTACCAATGTCCTGTTGCCGTAGCTTCCTCATCAGCATGCAACCCTAGTGTCAGCTGAAGCCTCCCATCCCTCAGATATCTAAATAACCTTAACTCAGACATCATCTCATCCACTTCCTGTGACAGACCATAATTTCTCTAAATCTTCAAGGATGTGCTTTATCCTGGGTGTCTTTGACTTTGGATCTGCAAGTACAGAACTGTCCCTATCCATTCCACAGCAGCATTCCCAGATAAGAAACTCAGGCCTATGCATCTGAAAAAGAAAAAGGAAAAGTGCAACAAGGAGTCTATGGGGTTAGTGACTTTGAAAACAATTCAAGAATTCACAGGAGGAATCGCAGCACACGGTTCAACCTCATCCTCACCCCACCCCATCTGCCTGACTCTCTCAACTCTTCTCCCTTCTCCCTCCTTCTCCCAAGTCCCCAAAAATGTCTTCAGAGCAGCAGCATTGGCCCCTTTTCAGAGGCCTTAAGGTTGGTCAACATTCATGAACTACAAAGACTCACCTGCCCAAGCAGGCTTTTCCAAACAAACATTGTCTCAACACACAGCACTCTCTCTAAATGGTAGCCTCAGGCATTGGCTAAGAAAACAAATCTTTTTCTATACCTTACATCCAAAATATAGAGGTTAAAAGGATCAAAGATACCGAAACTGGGTTTTATAAACCCGTAGGATCATGAACTGTTGTCAGTATTTCCAAAAGTGAGATAAATTCTGCACATTTATTTTCAGTGAAGGTATATACAATGTTAGATGTCTGTTTGGGGTTTAAAATTATATCAGTTCTGTGTAGTATCTGTGGTTTTCTCACGCTGATCAAAAACTCTGATAGACACCTATTTATGTTCCTGGTTCAATAAAAGAGCTCACATCAATCTCTTATTATTTCACATTTGTTCATTCACTCATTCAATAAACATTTATTGATCAATTACTCTATGCCAGGCTTGTGTATACTGTGGTAAATACGATAAAGTCTCTGCCTTCAAGGTGGTGACAAACAGCAAATAGATGAATATATTTTCATAGTTGTATTAGATGATGATGTGGGAATTCAGAATTTGGGGATATATGTCTGAGTAAGTCTCCCATTTAAGCCCAATCTGAAGATTTCAAATCAGTTTTACAAGTTTTTCTGCAATGGTTTTAACCCAAGACACATTCTAACTGAGGACATGAACCCAGATGAGATTTGGTGTCTGGTCTTCATTGGATTGCAAACATAAAAATATTTCTTTTGGGGACACTTGACACTACTGCAGCAAATGCTACAGGCTGCACAGTGACAGCCCTAGTTCAGTACCTGATTTGCATACAGTGCATCTTCGTTCTTAATTTAGACCTGGGTGCCAAAGCCTTTTCCACTGAAAGGTAATAAGGCAGTGAAAGATGGCTCAGAAACAGCAAAGTGCCTGAAAGTTCCTCGTTTGCTCTTTCATCTCCACAGACAACGTAATTAACCAGGCAGTCCCTTCCCACCGCTTTCATCACTCTCACTCAGAATGAGTCTTCTCAGGGCACAATCAAGTGCTTTCACAGCTTTAAAGTCACAGGTTTTCAGTGAATGTAGCTTGTCCATTTCCATTCCATTCAGAACATGAGGAGAAAAGATTACTCTTTGCCAAGTGAATAAGAAATGGGGTATAGAAGGGAAGGCAGAAAATCAAAGAGAATCTATATTCCAAAGGTGACAAGTAACTCTGGAGATGTTTAAACATACAGGACTACGAGCAGCCTTTCAAGATTCCATAGGCTCACCGAAGGTAGAGTTGAAGAAAGTCTTAGAGAAAGTACAAGTCTAATTCTGTGCATGGGCATGAGGAGAAACTGAGTTGCAAAACGGAAGAGCCGTCTTTCCACACACGGTCATGTGGTTGGTGGCAGAACAAGGACTAGAACTCTGACTATCTGAACAGCACCCTTTCCATCACACCAGACCACTTCCATATTCCCTTTCTTCACTTATCCTTTTCCATGTTGGTTTTATTAATTTGTCCTGCACGTGGGGTCCTCCCTTTTGTACTTACGCAAATGCTCCCTCACTTTCAAAGACCATTCTCTAGTCCATGTGCTTTTTGAAGAAGTTACCCCAGTTACTCTAGGCATAATTTCTGCTTTGTTCACCCAAATCACCACATTTGTAATCTGAGTCATGCACTTGTTTGTGTTATATCTTGCAAGTGACAATTTACAATTTAAATTGTCTTAAGCAATAAGAAAAAGGAATCTTTTGTTAGTTGCAAAATTGAAAAGTCCAGGGGTGGATCTCACTTCAGGCATGACAGGATCCTGGAGCTAGGACGACAGCCTCACTATTTTTTCCACCTCTCTGTTTCTTAGGCAGGGTCTCCACCTTGGGAGAGCAAGATGGCTTCAGGAAGCTCCACGTAGAATTTTGTCATCTTAACAGCTCCAGCTGGAAGCAGATTCTCTCTTTCCCAGCAGTTCTACAGAATTCCCACATAGGAAGAGTCTCATTGGCTCAAACTGGGTCATGTGTCTGTTAGCCCACTATGCTCACCTCCTCCTGGACCTGGGAGATAACTGTCATCATCCAATGGTTAAAGTGCCAGTATAAGGACACTTGGTTATTATTTATGACTTGTGGATAATGCAGCATGATGGTGTTAATGGCAAACTGAGACACTGAGAAGACTTGCTAAAGTCAGTTTTTGCAACCATAATGCTGAAGTTTTTTTTTTTTTTTTTTTTTTTTTTTTTTTTTTGAGACGGAGTCTCGCTCTGCCGCCCAGGCTGGAGTGCAGTGGCCGGATCTCAGCTCACTGCAAGCTCCACCTCCCGGGTTCATGCCATTCTCCTGCCTCAGCTTCCCGAGTAGCTGGGACTACAGGCGCCCGCCACCTCGCCCGGCTAGTTTTCTGTATTTTTTAGTAGAGACGGGGTTTCACCGTGTCAGCCAGGATGGTCTCGATCTCCTGACCTCGTGATCCGCCCGTCTCGGCCTCCCAAAGTGCTGGGATTACAGGCTTGAGCCACCGCGCCCGGCCAATGCTGAAGTTTTATAGTATGATGTCTCACAGGGAGCTTCCTGAAACCTGATAGCAGCTTTTGCCTTACAGGGACAATTTCATCACCACCAACCCAAGAGCATCTTCCAAGAGGAATTGGAGCCCCTCAAAAAGTTGAAGTCTCTGAACATCCCATAGCCTGTTGTCTCCTGCTATAGTCTGCCGATAATATATCCTTTGAGCTTATCAGAGTAATGTGTAACTTCCGTAAGAGTGAAGTTCAGAAAATGCATTTTTGACAAGTTTCTGATGACATCGTCCTCATCTGTGAACCAATCACTGTAGCCACAGATATGGGATGTTCCAGTTGCTCAGGGCTGGTTCACATGACTACCTGGGCCACTGCACATGGCCACAAGGCGGAAACGATTATAGTGTTGGCTTTTTTTAATAGTACGTTTCTTCTGGAAAACACTGAAGAGCTCCTAAGAGCATGGAGTGTGGGAGTGGTGATTCCACCAAGGAAAACCACAGTCTGTTGTCAGAAAAAGAGGAAATGGATGTTGAGTGGGGGAAAAAAATGAAAATCTATAGTAAGCATTGTTCTCCCATTACTTCATATGTATAAACCTTGCTTTTCCCAAATCAAGTATAAGCTCATTCATGAAAACAGAACTCAATATCTAACTAATAATCAATATATTCTTATTGATTAGTCAAAAGCAAATATTTATTGGGCATCCACAGAGAACAAGATGCTATGATGCTTAGAGAAATCTTAAAGATCCAGATTTGAGACTTTAGTTTAAGTGCAACAAACAAATCCTGAATATCCACTGCATGTCAAACACAGTGCTAGTGCTACGGATGCAAAGTTGTATATGATCCAACCCCCGCCCTTAAAAATCCTCCCTTAGCAGAGTAAAAACAGCAATACTAACATTTATGGAGTGTCTACTATGTGCCTATATTCCATATACATTAATCTTAAGTCTTAGTACAACCCATGCAAAGTATGATATATTTATTTTAATATGATTTTACTGAATACCAGAGAATGACACTTCAAACCTGATAGTCAAACTTAGAGGTCAAACAAAATGTTAAGAATGTGCAGTTAATTAGTAGAGTGGAGAAATCTGGTTATGAGGTGGCTCAGAATTGGTTCTTATAATCTAGATATGTAGATAGTAAAATAGATTTTAAAAATCCATTGCACAAGTACTTTTCGCAGGCTTTCTTTTCTGAAGAATTCTGAAAAGCCCTTAAGACCTCATTGCTTGTCTCTGTAAACACATTCACACACCCTTCTTTAATCTTACTATTCAATGAATTGCATCCTCAACCTTTTTCTGTATGAATTTCAAAGCTACTCAACCTGTTAGAGGAGCTCAGTGCCAGATAAATACGATGTATTATAATTACTATTTTGGCCATAAGTCTTTTTTTTCCTATAATGGAGCATACTCTTTGTGGCCACTGAACCCTACTTCTGGTTGATTAGGCTCTTAGTATTTAATAAGCTTCAACAGGAAATGAGTAGAATTAGTACAGAGTCTTGAATAATGAGCTGTTAATGTATTTTTAATGACCAAGATGTTCCAACAAGAAACTTGTTGATTTTTGTCACTAAAACATTATTGGAAAAATGATCTGCACGTAGCCTGGCTGGTGTTTTATGTGAAGTGAGATGATGTTTTACTACATTTCGAGTACTCTTTTACAAGCCAACTTGATTTAGGGAAGTTGTTGCAGGAAGAGGAAAGAGCTTAGCAATTAGAACCGAGTATAAACTGTAATATTTTTTAGGATTTCAGTCACAGAAAAAAAGTATTTCTTTTTTTTTTTTTCTTAGATGGAGTCTTGCTCTGTTGCTCTGGCTGGAGTGCAGTGGCGTGATCTCGGCTCACTGCAACCTCTGCCTCCTGGGTTCAAGCAATTCTCCTACCTCAGCCTCCCAAGTAGCTGGGATTACCGGCACCCAGCACTGCACCAGGCTGATTTTTGTATTTTTAGAAGAGACAGGGTTTCACCATGTTGACCAGACTGGTCTCGAACTCCTGACCTCGTGATTCACCCACCTTGACCTCCCAAAGTGCTGGGATTCCAGGCATGAGCCACCGCTCCCAGCCAGAAATATATTTCTTATAGAGGATCTTACTTTGTCTCTTTTGTTCCTTGCTTGATAGTAGTTATGAACCCATTTTACAGATAGACAAAGTGGAAAAGCTTGTTCTGCTTTTTTTTTCTGTAAAATAGAAGGATCATTTCTGCCTGGGTCTGACTTTTTTAGTGGAAGAGATTATATAGGCTTTCTGGGTCTCAGTTTCTTTATCTGTTAAATTAAGATAATAAAGTGCATGTGTCACAAGATATTGTAAAAACTAAATTAAATAATTCATGTAAAACACTACTAGATCTTTCTCTTCTGTGTTCCTTCGGGCAAGTTAATCAATATCTCCTTAAGATATTACTCCTTTGGGAAAATTTTGCATTTTAGTAGCCTTTAATACTCTAATTGCATTGTGAGCTCCCTACGGTCATTGTGACCTCCCTAATCGTACTTTAGACATTTTTCTTTTTATTCCTTGCATTTAGCACAACACTGGGCTCAGAGCAGGTGATAGATAAACGCCTGTCAAAAGATTGCCTCCAAAGTGTCTTCCAGGACTTACACACTGTAATTACTTCCAACAGACTTCTCCTTAAGGAGATACAGAATGTAAATTTGGAACTAGAGTCATCTGTTTCTTTTGTAGAATCATGGCCCAAGAATCCCAGATTTCAAGTTAAGAAGCACAAAATTGGTTCATTCAGTGATCATTCACTATGACATCAAAACTCTGCAATTCCAGGATAGTAATTAATTTAATTGCAATGAATCTATGGCTAGACACTGTCTCTCCAGCAAAAATGTAGCTGCAAATGCTTCCTGGGGGCAAATTTGAAGAGTAACATGAAGTAGAGTTGACCCCAGAAGAGAATAAAGAAAAAAGCTACATATCCAGGATATTTGCACATAGTGTTTCATTTTAGATGGCGATTTTTGGTATTTAAGTGGATTGGGATATAAGGTAGGAAGGAGTAATGAAATGAGAGAATATTTGCCTCTAATATACAATTGATGATGATAATAATGATAGTTATCATTTATGAGCAGTTAGTACATGAAAGTGCCATGCCAAGGAATTTATATCCATTGTTTCATTTCCTCTTCATAGCTAAGCTAAGAGGTAAATGCTGCTACTGCTTCCATTTTACAAATGAAAAAAAATAAGGCTCAGAGAAGTTAATTCCTTTGACAATGTCATATAGTCAATATGTAGTAGAGGCAGAATTTGAACCCAGTTTTGAGTATTTTAAAATAGCATATTTAGCCAATTCTGTAGCTGAATCCTAAACTTCTCTCTTCTTCTAATGCAAACAATAAATTAAATAGTAATTTAAGTTTTATAACTACTACATGTTAAAAAGAAAAATCCCATGTTGGATAAGCAGATTTATTTAACAATGTAATAATAACAATTTCCAGGGCCTTATCAAGGGTTAACTATGAATCAGAAATTTTATACAGTGATATTGTGGGTTTTATCTCTTATTTAAAACTCTGCAAAGATATAATAGCCCATTTTAGACATGAGAAAACTAAACTCATGCAACTAAAACAACTTCCCTTATTCCCAGAGGTGACAAGTGGCAGAGGACAGATCTTGAATGCAGGCCCTGATTTTTCCTTTGATCTCT
Organism: Papio anubis; assembly: GCF_008728515.1. NCBI lineage: Eukaryota > Metazoa > Chordata > Mammalia > Primates > Cercopithecidae > Papio > Papio anubis. Next base: position 152,444,084 of record NC_044980.1, read on the forward strand.
GCTGAGGTGGTATTATACCAGGAACATACTCTGCTATATGGAAAACATGGTTGGAGATAAGCTATGGAAAAGACATTTATAATTCAGCCTACTTTTTAAGTTCTGAGTCTCAAGGGGGTTGTTTTGTTTGTTTTGCTTTTACTCTTAACGAAATTATTCAAAGGCATCTCTCAAATGTTTGGGATTTGTGTAAGAAATGCCAAAACATGCTCGTTCTCTTAAGAATGTTCTTCTCTCTCTGTTAAAATCTCTATGTAATTTCAGGCAAAATTTAATTCATATGTTTCTGATTCACTTCCCAAACTTACCACCATGTTTTCAGAGGCCATTTAAAGTCTATGACTTTTGGAGTTGCTGTGAGCTACTTGTCTTTAAAATAGGAAGTTAGATTTTTTTCATAAGGGCAGAGGACTTGGCCTCAGAGGAAAGGGGGTGTGTTCCAAGTCCCAAGCCACAAAGAGCATGTGGTTTCCAAACCTGGCTGGTGTCTGCTTCTCCACCCCTCTCCTGCAAGCCTCAGCACAGTGTCATTTCTCTCAACACCCAGACTGGAATTTATCTCCCTTTTCTGTTCAAAGTTCATTATAGTATTTGAATCTAATTTTAAGAGCAATCAGAGAAGAAAAATAAAAGAAAGATATCCAAATCAGAAAGGAAGAAGCAAAATCCTTGTTTAAAGATGACATGATTCTATATGTAGAAAGCTTTAAAGACTCTACACCAAAAAATTAAAAAATAAAAACTGTTAGAACTAATAAATGAATTCAGTAAAATAGCAGGATACAAAGATCATCGTACGAAAATTAGTAGCATTTCCTTACATCAACCACTACCTACCCAAAAAGGAAAATCTAGAAAATAATCCCATTTACAATAGCATTATAAAGAATAATTATAAACCTATGATAATCAAAACTGTATGGTACTGAAATAAAGACAGACACATAGACCAATGAAAGAGATATAACCCAAATATACAAAGTCAACTAATTTTCAACAAGGGCACTAAGAATACCCAAAGGGGAAAGTATAGCCTCTTTAATTAATGATGTTGGGAGAACTGAATACCAACATACAAAAGAATAAAATTGAACCCTTATCTTACACCTACCAAAAATCAATTCAAAATGGATTAAAGACTTAAAAGTAAGAATTGAAACCATAAAATTCCTAGAAGAAAACAAAGGGGAAAACTTCTTGACATTGACCTTCACCATGATTTTTTGGATATGACACCAAAAGTTCAGGGAACAAAAGCAAAAATAAACAAGTGAGACTACATCAAGCAAAAAAAGCTCTGAGCAGCAAAGAAACAATCAACAAAATAAAAAGGCAATCTGTGAGCTGGGAGAATCTATTTCTTGGTTAATTATTTTTAATGCATTGAAATTTATTGCACAAATAACAGAACTGCTTTTTTTAAAAGATGAAAAATAGGAACTATGTTTAAAATAAAAAATACTTTTACTCTTTTCCAAGTTTCCTTCCAATTCTTGTTTACATATACTCACAAATTTTTACACAGCTACAATGAAAGTGAATATATGATTTGCTATCATACAAATGTTACTTAATCATAAGTATGTTTCTTGGTTGCTATTTGGTCTAAATTGTTTTTAATGACTGCATAATATGCTATAAAGTTGAAGTCCCATAACATAAATTCAGGAGTTTCAGATTCTTTCAAACAGTTTGAGATATGTATAAAGAGTTAATACATTTCTGGTATGGTAAACTAAACTGCTAACAGACTGACCCTTCTGTAAATAACTACAAACTCTGGAGAACATGTGAAGGGAAAAAAAACTATCAGAAGGCCACGGAAAATGAACAAAAGCAGACGTATTTCAGAGGAAAATTAAAACTTGAAGGAAGGGACCAGTACAGAGTGAGTTTCCGATTTGTGTAGTTTTAGCCTTATGTGAGACCACAATAGTAGCACAACATGAAGCAGCTAAAACTCCAAAGAAAATTCATCATTTTTCTAACCAGAAGAACCAGAATACAAGAGACTGGGCAAGCATAGCCACTGGTCAGTAAGAGAAAAATCCCGGAAAAGAGAGGTCCAGAAAAGGGTGCCCCCAATTCTATTTAAAACCCTGTCCAAGTCTCTGGGTGTACCCTATGGCAGCTAAAACCAAACCAAGATTTAAGCTGCCAGCCATCACAGGCAAAAGTTTACACTTAGAGTCAAACCAAGTTAATTGTCAGCTAAAACAAAAACATCAAACCTCCTGCAAGAAATATAATAGAATTCAGTCTTTATACATGTACACGTATGTTTATTGCAGCACTGTTCACAATAGCAAAGACTTGGAACCAATCCAAATGACCATCAGTGATAGACTGGATAAATAAAATGTGGCACATATACACCATGGAATACTGTGCAGCCATAAAAAAAGATGAGTTCATGTCCTTTGCAAGGACATGGATGAAACTGGAAACCATCATTCTCAGCAAACTAACACAAGAACAGAAAACCAAACACTGCATGTTCTCACTCATAAGTAGAAGTTGAACAATGAGAACACAGGGACACAGGAAGGCGAACATCACACACCGGGGCCTGCTGGGGGATGGGGGACTAGGGGAGGGATAGCATTAGGAGAAATACCTAATGTAGATGATGGGTTGATGGGTGCAGCAAACCTCCATGGCACGTGTATACCTATGTGACAAACCTGCACATTCTGCATATGTACCTCAGAACTTAAAGTATAATTAGAAAGAAGAATTCAGTTTTTATGATATCATTGCATATGTATCATTTGCAATATCTAGTATACAATTCAAAATTACTCAATAAATGAAGAACCAAAAAAAATGTGAATCATTTTCTAGGGATGACCAAGCTCTAAAATGACCCAGATGTTGGAATTATCAGTCAAGGACTTCAAAGCAGTAAAACCTTGCTAAATAAGATAAGAGGAAAAAAACTTGTAATAAATTAAAAATAGGAAACCTAAATAGATAACTGAAAAATATTTTAATATTTTTAAATTAAAATATTAAAAACGAATATTTTTAATAATAATGAAATACTTTGGAAGTCAGATAAATGAAAGAGAGATAAATGAAAGTGAGGAAAACTGGGACTGAAAAATATATCTGATTTTTTAAATAAAAAGTGCTGGATGAGTTTAATAGCAGAAGGGAAATGACAGAAAAGCATCAGTAAACTAAAGACAGAGCAATGAAGACTATGTAATCTGAAAAAGAAAAAAAAAATTTTTTAAATGAACAACACATCACCTCAGAGAACTGTATAAGTAGTTTCTTTAAAACATGGATAAGTAGTTTCTTAGAAAAAGAAGGAAAAAATAATAGAATAAAAAAAATATGTAGAGAAATAACAACAGAAAACTATCCAAGTTTGGTTGAGATAAATAAATGTACAGATTCAAAATACTCATCAGAACCCAAACAGAGGAAAAAAATATGTCTAACACATTGTAGTTAAATTGCTGTAAAGCAAACCTAAAGAGAAAATTTTGAAAGAAGACAGAAAAAACAGCACATTACATATAGGGGACCAATGACTGAGATGACCACAAAATTCTCACCAAAAATCAGGGTGGTCAGAAGATAGTGGAGCAACATCTTTACAGTGCTACAAGCAAAACTCTATCAATCTATCATGCTGTATTCTGGGGCATAATTCTATATCCAACCACTTCAAAAAGGAGGCTGAAATAACATTTTCATACAAAAGAAAATGAAGACAACTTTTCAGTAGCACACTTGTACTACAAGAAATGATAAAAGAAGTTTGTCAAACCTAATGAAAATGATACAGTGGGAAACCAAATAACCAGAAAGAGCATCAGAAATGGTAAATATCTGGATAAATATAAAAGCTACTTTTACTCTTAAATTCCTTAAAATACATTTGACAGTTTTAAGGAAAAATTACAGTATTAACTTGCTGGGTTTATACTGTAAGTAGATAGACAACCTATAACAACTATAGCATAAATAATGCAGAGTAGGAGGGCAGAACTAAATGGAACTATATTCCTGCAAGTGTTATATAGTTTATGTGATGTGGCACAATATTAGCTCTAATTAAACTCTAAGAATTTTTTTAAAAAGTTATCTTGCTGTCCCCTAACTACTAAAAATATAATACAAAGAGTCATAGCTAAAAAGCCAATAGAGAAATTAAGTGAAAATTCTAAAATATATTCAAAAATCCGGAAGAAGACAAAAACACAGGGGAAAACAGAAATCAGATATTGAAATGATAGGCATAAATCCAACCATGTCAATGATCATATTAAAAGGTAATGGACTAGTAGCTTAAGATGTTAATAATAGGTGAAGTTGGATATGGGATATATGGCAACTCTCCAAAGTATCTTTGCAATTTTCCTGCAAATCTAAAACTGTTATAAAATATACAGTCTATTTTTAGAGAGGTAGTGGACTAAACACACCAATCAAAAGCCAGAAATTAACAGAATCGATATAAAAGCAAGACTGGACTATATACTCTCTGTAGGAGACATACTTTAGACATATAGACACATAAAGATTGAAAACAAAGATGTCCCATACGTACCCATAGTGTGTATGGGTATACCATGCACACAATAAACATAAGACTAGAGTAGCCACTAGTTTTTAATTTAATATATTAAATTAAAATTAAACATATTTGGAGACCAAAAAAAGTAATACCGGAGATAAACAGAGAGACATTTCAAAATAACCAAGGGTCATTTCATCAAGAAGATGTGGTAATTATAAATATGTAAATGCTAATAACAAGCTTCAAGCAACATAAAACAAAAGTTGACAGAATCAAAAGAATAAATCGATAAATCATAGGAAATTGTAACTCCACTTTCTCACTAATTGATAAAATGAATTGGGTGTTATAATGGAGACCCCAAATATCAGAAGCTTGAACAAACAAGCAAAAAAAGCTGTTTACATCTCTCTTTCTATCTTGTTGATCCACTGTCCCCAGGAGATTGCCCTTATCCCTATGGCCACCCTGGCTGGTCACCAAATCCTCACTCTGTCCAGTAAGAAGAGGAAATGTGGAAAGGGCGTGTCCTGTCCCTTTAAGATAATGACCAGAAGTTGCACACGTTTCTGCTCACATATCATTGGTCGGAATTTAGTCACATAGCTACCCCCAGCTGCATAAAGGAATGGAAAACATGGTCTTTACACTGTTGGTGGGAGTATAAACTAGTTCAACTATGGTGGAAGACAGTGTGACAATTCCTCAAGGACTAGAACTAGAAATACCATTTGACCCAGCAATCCCACTACTGGGTATATACCCAAATAATTATAAATCATTCTACTATAAAGACACATGCACATGTATGTTTATTGCGGCACTATTCACAATAGCAAAAACTTGGAACCACACCAAATGTCCATCAATGATATAGACTGTATTAAGAAAATGTGGCACACATATACCATGGAATACTATGCAGCCATAAAAAAGCATGAGTTCATGTCCTTTGCAGGGACATGGATGAAGCTGGAAGCCATAATTCTGAAAAACTATCACGAGGACAGAAAACCAAACACTGCATGTTCTCACTCATAGGTGGGAATTGAACAATGAGAACACTTGAACACAGGGTGAGGAATATCATACATGGGGGCCTGTCATGAGGTGGGGGCAGGGGAATGGATAGCATTAGGACAAATACTTAATGTAACTGATGAGTTAATGGGTGCAGCAAACCAACATGGAACATGTATACCTATGTATCAAACCTACATGTTGTGCACATGTACCCTAGAACTTAAAGTATAATAATAAAAATAAATAAAATAAAAAGAAAAAAGAAAACAAAAAAAACAAAAATGAAGTAAGGCCTAAAGATATGATTGAATTGCTGCAATCTCAGTCAAACTTGAGTCAATGAAGAGTTCCTTCTTATGGATGAGCAAAGAAAGTAGTTTCTTGAGATGGAATGTTCTCCTGGTAAAGATGCTGTAAACCAAGCTTGTCCAACCCATGGCCCATGGCCCAGGGGCTGCAAGATGGCTTTGAATGTGGCCCAACTCAAATTCGTAAACTTTCTTAAAATATCATGAGATTTTTTTGCAATTTTTTTTAGCTCATCAGCTATCATTAGTGATAATGTATTTTATGTGTAGTCCAAGACAATTCTTCCAATGTGGCCTAGGGAAGACAAAAGTTTGGACACCACTGCTTTAAACATCGTTAAAATGGCAAGAAAGAATTTAGAATGTTGCATAAACTTAGTTGAAAAGCAGTGGCAGGATTTCAGAGGTTTGACTTCAAATTTTGAAAGAAGTTCTAGTGTGAGTAAAGTGCTATCAAACAGCATTGTATGATACAGAGAAATCTTGCATGGAAAGAAGAGTCAATTGATGCAGCAAGTTTCATTGTTGTCTCATTTTTGAAAATGGTCACAGTCACTCTAAGCTTCAGTGACCACCACCCCTTATCAGTCAACAGTCTTCAACATCGAGGCAAGACCCTCCACTAGCAAAAAGATTACGACTTACTGAAGGCTCAGATTATCATTAGCATTTTTTAGCAATGAAGGATTTTTTTTTTTTTTTTGAAACGGAGTCTCGCTCTGTCACCCAGGCTGGAGTGCAGTGGTGCCATCTCAGCTCACTGCAAGCTCTGCCTCCTGGGTTCACGCCATTTTCCTACATCAGCCTCCTGAGTAGCTAGGACTACAGGCGCCTGCCACCACGCCCAGCTAATTTTTGTATTTTTAGTAGAGACAGGGTTTCACCATGTTAGCCAGGATGGTCTCGATCTCCTGACCTCATGATCCGCCCGCCTCGGCCTCCCAAAGTGCTGGGATTACAGGCATGAGCCACTATGCCCGGCTGTAATGAAGTATTTTTTAAGTAAAGTATGTACACTGTTTTTTAGACGTAATACTGTTGCACAGTTAATAAACTACAGTATAGTGTAAACATAACTCATATGCACTGAGAAACCAAAAAAAGAGGAGAGCTATAGAGAAAGCTTCAGGTTTCTTAGAGATTATCTAAATAGTCATGAATAGATTGTTAGTAGAAATAGGGATGGTAAAGACCATTCTGATGAGGTTTCAAATGGAAACAAGGAACATGTTATTGGACAGTGGAGGAAAGGCAATCCTCATTATATAATGGTAGGACTTATGAGCAATGAAATCGGATATTTAGCGAAGCTATTTGTTAGCAAAGTGCTGAGGATGCAAAATGGCTTCCCTTGAGTGCTTATAGCAAAATGCAGGAAGAGAGAAATGACTTAAAGACAGAATTCTTAATCAAAAAGAAAATAGAACATAAAAATTTGGATTCTCAGCCTATTCATATTGGATAAAATGAGAAAGCCCATTGTGACCAAGTGACTTTTTGACAAGGAGATTTAATATGGATGGGTCTTGTCAATGAAAGCCAGGTGCTGCTCATCAAGACAATGAAAAAACGATCCCAAAGGCATTTTTAGAGATCACAAGGCTGGCATTTCTATAACAGACCAAGAGTGCCAAGGCCTGTGGGGCAGAAGAATTTCAAAGTTTTGCTCCAGCAGGTGGCTGTGCTACTGGGCTGCCCCAGGTTTGGCTCCAGCAGACCCAGTTGTTCATGAGCCATGGTGACTGCTCCTCCACATTCAGGGTACAGGCAGTAAATCTTGATATATGTAAGATACTGTCTGCTGGCTCATGAGCCAAGGGGGTGTGGATGTCTTCACTTAGATTTAAAAGGATGACCCATAGAGCCACAGGCAGGCAGAGAACAATCACAGGGGCACGACCACTGCAGAGAGACCTCATTAGGGCAAAGTCTGTTGGAGGTTTAGGGATGGGGATGCCCCGGAGATCCCAGACCAGTAAAGCCAGAGGCATGAGATTCCAGCCTGGGAGAGCTGCAGGCACTTGACTCCAACACGTGAGAGCCGTGGGGGAACAGGGAAGCCCGAGGTCATGGAGGCATGGCTTCCCAGAGTCTTGGGGGCCCAATTCCTGCCTGGAGGGCAGAGCCTGGACTCAAAGATTAGTCTTGAGACTTAAGGTTTTGGACCTGCTTGAAATCTATTTACCCCTTCCTTCTTTCCTATTTCTCACTTTGGAATGGAAATGTCTATCCTGTGCCTGTCCTGCCATTGTATTTTGGAAGCACAGAACTTGTTTGTTTTCATAGTTCACAGCTGGAGAAAAATTTGCCTTGGGATGAATCATATCTTAAGTCTCATCAATTCTGATTTAGATGAGATTTAGATAAGATTTTGGACTTAGACATTAAAACTTGATGCTGCAGCCAGTTAAGACTTTGGGGACTATTAGGATGAAATGAAAGTATTTTTTATGTGAGAAGGACATGAATTTCGGAAGGCCAGGGGAAAATGCTATGGTGTGAATGTTTGTGTCCTCCAAAAACTTCATATGTTGAAACCAAACCTCCAAGATGATGGTATTGGGATGTGGGGCCATTTGCGAGGTGATTGCATCATAGGAATGGGATTAGTCCTCTTATAAAAAATAGGCCCAAGGAAGTTCATATTCCCCTTCCACCAAGTGACGACACAGCTAAAAGGTGCCATTTATGAGGAATGGGCCCTCACCAGGCACCTTGATCTTGGACTTCCCAGCCTCCAGAACTGTGAGAAATTAATGTTTACTGTTTATAAACCACCAGTTTAGGACATTTTTATTAATACAGCCCAAATGGCCTCAGATAAGTGGCCTTGGCCAGCTTGCTCATCCTTGCCTTCAGCACCTGAAATGGTCCCTGACATACAACAAAGGCTCAATGAAACTTGTTGAATAAGTGTCTACATGCTTCCCAATTTGTTTTCCTCATTGTTTGGGAGTTTCTGGGTCTGTTCCATTAAAAACATGAGGTAGAAATAACTGTGAGCCCAATTTGACAAAGAATGTTAGGAATTTTCTAAAACAACTTAAAGGAAAGCTTTTATGAAAGGGGGCAGAGTAAAAGAGAAGCCTTGTCAGTCTTCTAGCGGGCAGAATGGACTTCATGCAAACCCAGAGCAGGCTCAGCCCTCCCTCCTTCATGAGTTCTGTGATGTGATTTCAAGCCCTCTCCTCCAAAAATGTCGCCCCCATTGGCCTGAAATTCTGCCACTAATGATTCCTTTGGGTTAATTGAAGCTCCCCCGTTGGAAGGTAAATAAGCTATTGGAGAGGGCACTATGACACATAAGATCTCTATTAGTTAACAACACCTTTCTACAAGATGATTCCATGAAACCAGCAAGCAGGGGCCTGAAAAGCAGGAACAATAAGTAGCCATATTTGTTTTATTACGGGGAGAAGCCCAGATCTTAGGGACCAGCCAAAAAGAGCCAACTAGAGTGAAAGGAGAAGGTGAGCAGACCAGCCCAGCCAACCTGAGGGGTAATCTGAGAAGGCTGGGCACAAGGTGGGAGTGAGAGGAGACCCAGGCTCCAGTCATAGCCACCCTAACTTTACAGGTGTTAGCAGGTACTAGAGAAATAGTTGTTGAAGAGGGAAGTGAAGTATGCTATTTATTCAATTTAGTTTTTAAATAAACATTCATATCATGCTTACTATGTGCCAGACACCCTTCTAAGTGTTTAACAAATATTAACTTGAATTTAACTAGAGAAATGGCATTGTCCAAAGTCAGAATCTGAAAGTCAACTTCACCAGTTTCTGGCTGTGTGATCCCAGCCAGTGATTCATGCCTTCTGGGGCTCACTTTTTTTTTTTTTTTTTTTTTTTTGAGACAGAGTCTTGCTCTATTGCCCAGGCTACAGTACAGTGGCAGGATCTGGGCTTACTGCAACCTCCTCCTCCCAGGTTCAACCAATTCTCCTGCCTCAGCCTCCTGAGTAGCTGGGACTACAGGCGCATGCCACCACATCCGGCTAATTTTTGTATTTTTAGTAGTGACGGGGTTTCACCATGTTGGCCAGGATGGGCTCAGTCGCCTGACCTTGTGATCCACCCGCCTCTGCCTCCCAAAATGGGGTTCATTTTTATCCCCTATAAAGAGGGCACAATAGTAAAACTACCTCAAAATTATTGTACAAACCATCAAGCTATGAGCCATAGAGACACTTTGTGGACTGTGAAATGTTTTGCAAATCATTGCTTATATATAAGTAAGCCTAGGACCGGCTCAGCCTCTAAAGCAAATAACAGTAACAACAACAAAATCGTCCTTTTCATCCTCATAACTGTTACTATCTATTATGCAGCTTGTGGGCAGCAGAGTTGGATGACTTCATTCAAGTCCTGATTCCCAACCTATTAGCTGCATGGCTTTAAGCAAGCTGCTTAATCTCTCAGCAATTCTGCATTCTCCTCTATGAAACTAGGGCTAAAAACAGACCTACTCCATAGAGTTGCTGTGAAAACTTTTTAAAATGATGGAAATAAAGCTAAGGACAACAATCTAGAGTAAATGCATCATAAATGGTACACACCTCTGCTCTTTCAAGCCTCATAGTGTTACAGAGTAGGTACTATTATAGCTATTATCCTCATTTCCAGAGGAAAAAGCTGAGAGCCAGAAAGGGTCAGTAACTTGCCCAATGCCACATACCTAGGGAATGATACAACTGGGATTCCTAGACAGGTCTGTCTGACTTGGATATTTTTGTGGTTGCCTAAGTAGATATTCTCACTGTCCATAATGACATACCAGAAACACCTAAGGAAATTCCTGAGCAAAAGAAAAAAGAATTGCTTGACCAGGTGCAGTGGCTCATACCTGTAATCCCAGCACTTTGGGAGGCCAAGATGGGCAGATCGCTTGAGCTCAAGAGTTCGAGACCTGCCTGGCCACATGACAAAACCCAGTCTCTACTAAAAATACCAAGATCAGCCGGGCATGGTGGCACGTGCCTGTGGTCCCAGCTACTCAGAAGGCTGAGGTGGCAGGATTCTTTGAGCTTGGGAGGTGGAGGTTGCAATGAGTTCAGATCGCACCACTGCACTCTAGTCTGGGTGACAGAGTGAGACCCCATCCCAAAAAAAACAAAAAAACAAAAAACTGCAAAACTAGAAAAGGAAGAGGGGTGACAAGTACCTTACTTCTCCCTAGTACTTGCAAGTACTAAGGCTAAGTCGTTGCAGAAGGGAAACACAAAACCTTTCAACGCAAATGCTAAAGAGGCTCCCAGAAGCCGTCTGGTTCCACCTCCTGCCCAGTGCAGGCATGTCAGAGCCTGGGACAGAGCCTGGCAGGTTATGAACCAAACTGGTCTCCACTTCCATCTGGGCCATGACCCAAACCTTGTAGTTAGATATGACAGAGTTCTAGCCCATGGCGTGTGAGTGGAAGGGATGTGCACCTCTTCTAGGTTTGGTCTGTAATCACTACCTTTTTTCTAAACTGTTTGATACAATTCAGCATGGTGACCAAAAAAGCCACAGACAGAAAATGATGGAGCCACAGGATGAAAGATGCCAGAGTTTCTGAGCCATCTCCTGGAGGAGAGCTGCCTACCCATCAGAAACACCCATCTAGGACTTTACATGAGCAAAACTAACTCTCTTTCACAATTGAACCATCATATAGTCCATTAGTCCCAGCATCAAGCATAACTTTAACCAAACCAGGGGCTGGCGGACTTTCTGACTTTTGGCCACTCAGCCTCTGCTTAAATCCTCCAGTGGTGGGGACTTTATTTCCTCCTGCAGTATTAACTCATTCTCATTCTTCATTTGGTCAAGCCACACATATTTATTGAGCTCCTACTATGTGCCAGTCACTGTGCTAGGCACTGAGGAAGCAGTAATGAGCAAGGCACAAAGCCCTGTGCCCCCAGGAGGCTCATCACCCAGACGGTGTGTAGAAAATGAACAAGGAGGCAGGCAAGAAGCATGATATGTATAGACTTTGATAAGTAATTTGCAAGAACGAAACAGATTGATGAGACAGAATCACTGGGAAGAGGATCAACTTTCGCTGGAGAAAGAGAGAGCTTCAACGGAAGCTCACTCTGAGGAGGTGACTGAGACCTGAGACACAATGGCAGACACCCTAATCTTTACACTTTCTTTTTTTTTTCTTTAAATAATAGGAAAGTGGTCTCCTTTAGGTCTGCTCCCAGTCCTAATTACATATTCTGGGACCCCAGAGATGCCTATTGCTCCCTTTCCAATGACAGCTTCTCCAACATCCAACATTTGCAGACAGCTGTCACATTTCTGTCCTCCCCGCTGGCCCCAGCAACAGCACCCCCAGGATCTGCAGGCCCAGACACCTGCTGCAGGTATCAATAACAGCAAGCAACTTACAGCAAGGATCGGGGTAAATGAGGGAGTCCCCAGGATCCCTGCGCCCAGGCTATGTGGACCCTCCCAACATCTTAGAGGTAATCGGTCCCACTCCCACAACATTGCTTATAATATCTGCAGGGCTGCTTGCTAACTGCTGGCTCCTGTCAGGCGTTTATTCTCTGACATCAGGGGGAGCAGGCGGGGTTAGAGGCCTTCGGGAGCTCCCACTGGAAGCCGCTGTCTCTCTTAAAAACATTTATTTTTTCGACGTTAAAACCATGTTCCCCCTACGCCCTGGTTTGGACACCAAAACAAACCCAGCTGTCCCCAACACTAGGCTGAAACCACAGGCGTTTGGCTGCAGAGCCAAAGAGGCAGCAGGAGGAACTGCTCAGAATCTTGCCCCTCCAACTTTCTGCCAAGCTCCACTCCAGAGGCAGGGAGGCCGGTGCTCCTCAAAGGCCCAGCCTCCCCATCCTCAGAATTAACCAGGACAGCACCACCAAGGTCACAAGGCTGCGTTCCTCCTAGGGGTGGGAGGTGGGGGGTGGTTCACAGGAGGCAGAGGCAGAGGCTGCACTCCTAAGGCCTCTGGGTCAACTAACACCCACTGCTCCGTGTGCCACGAGTGGTCTCCAGCAGCTCCAGGGCCCTGGACAGTCAGGAGAGCAGAGAGCTGATAGTCAGGCATTATGTCAACAACTGTTTTCCTTGCTTGGTTTGGGGATAAAAACAACTGCTGCTCCTTACTTTCTCACACTTTCCACCGAGGTCACTTGGGGCACGACTGAGTCAAGACTTCCAGAGGGTGTGGAAATAACAGGGAAGCAAACAGTGAAGCTGTGAGCACAGAACGCACTGTGTCCAGCTTCCTCCACCACAGGGAGGTCACAGCAGAAGCATGCACCCTGCAAAACTGGCCTTCACACCACTTCATCTTCACACTGCTTCATACAGCACTCAATCTGACCTCTAGGTATGGTTCTCCCAACTCACCTGGCCCTCCCCTCTCCCATCCTCCCCCTCCACAATCAGGGCTGGGAGTAGGGTGAGGCCAGTGAAGCACAATTTTTTTCTTTCTTTCTATCTTTCTTTCTTTTTTTTTTTTTTTTTTGAGACAGAGTATCCCTCTGTTACCCAGGCTGGAGTGCAATGGCTCGATCTCAGCTCACTGCAATCTCTACCTCCTCGGTTCAAGCGATTCTCCTGCCTCAGCCTCCCATGGGGGTTGGGATTACAGGTGGTGCCCATGACCAGCTAATTGTCTTTTATTTTGCATTTTTAGTAGAGACAGGGGTCTCATTATGTTGCCCAGGCTGGTCTCAAACTCCTGAGCTCAAGTGATCTGCCTGCCTCGGTCTCCCAAAGTGCTAAGATTACAGGAGTGAGCCACCACGACAGGCACAAAATTTAAGGAGGTGCTCACCCTCTGGGTCATGAAAGTTCAGGGTCCATCCTGAAAGCAAGCACCTTACATTTTGCACCCATGGCATCTCACTCCCCTTACCCTGCAGAGGGCCCTGGGCATACCACTTAAACCCAGCTTTCCATGCAGATCCCTGGGAAAATACTTTATTTCTTTGATGTCTCTCACCTCATGTCCCAAACTGCTATTGGAAAGAATCTATACATGGCTTTACACACATATGTGAAAGATCAAATCCAGCTTGCAGAGGTTTTGGTTTGGTTTGGTTTGGTTTTGGCCAGATAATACTTTAATTTTTGAAAATGTATTGACGATGTTTAAAATTCAGAGAAGAGTTCAAATTTTAAAAGACACACACACACATTTCTGGCTCCCCTTGAAAACACAGAAGACACAGTCCCTTTGGGCCGAGGTGGAGCGGTAGCTGCCCCTTTAGGCCCTGGAGACATGGGCCTGTGCCCCTCGGTACCCCACAGTCCCACCTGTGCAAACTCACCATTTATATTATCTGCTTGAGCCTTATAAACATTTGGGTTGCAACCTTTGGTCTAAAGAAAAACATAGAATGACTTGACTCTAATGGTGCAATTTCAGGTACAGGCCAGGGTAGAAGACTAGGGTGGACAGGAGGAGGAGAAATTTTCTGATGTCCTTGAAATCAGGCCATGGAGGCAAGTCCCCATTCCATCAGCGAGGATGCATAAAGAATTGAAACTTGAAGTTTACAGGTAGAAAAGTGTTATGTGACAGCATCAGGAGTGTGGCTAGCACAAAGGGACTAATGCTGGATGGTAGGAGCCCTGGTGCAGGGTCAGGAGGCCTCTGTGGGCATCCCACATTCGCCCCTGATCTCTGTTTGATGTTGAATATTATTCCTTTGAAGCCTCAGATTCCTCTTGTGGGTGTCCCACATTCGCCCCTGATCTCTGTTTGATGTTGAATATGACTTCTTTGAAGCTTCAGATTCCTCTTCTCTTCTTAAGGAGAGTCAGGCTGGATTATATCCCGTCTAGCTCTAACTCTTGAGTTTAATGCTTACTATTCTTAGGTGGAATTATTCTAGTAAAAGAGAGTCTCAGAACATTGTTCAGACCTAGCTTAGAAGAGCAACTGTGCGAAGATCAGAAACTACATTCCGTTGATAGCATGGAAATTTGCAACATTTGCAGCTCTCTCCTGATTCTTTCATAATTTCTTTGGTTCTGCTGAGAACATACACTTACAGGAGCTCAAACAATAACCTGACTCAACAGTCTCTTGCCTTAACAATCGCTTGTCTGTTTGAGAATTCACTAGGTGTGAAATCTACTTTCCCAAAGCCTGCATCTCTACCCTGAAGATGCTGGAGGAGAATAAAGCTCCCTAATTCTACGCAGTCTGGATGGCAGGGTTTTGGCAGAGGGGAACCATGAAATATAACCATTAGTAAAGCCCAGTCCTTGTCCTCAAAAAGATTATAGTAGGGCAGGGAGGGACACACAAAACTCATAAAATTCAAACATATGACAGATTAAGATAAAAGTCTATCAGAGCATCATGGCTCTCACTGTAGCCTTGAACTCCTAGACTCAAGTGATCCTCCCAGCTCAGCCTCTCGGGTAGCTGGGACCACAGGTGCCCGCCACCACTCCCGGCTTTAGACAAGAAACTTTTATATCCAGGGAGGCAAAAGCTTGTGGGAAAATCAGAACAAAAAGCAAAAGCAGCAGAGCAAAGCTGCAAAAGCAGCAACATGTTACTGCTCTTGACCATGTCTGGATCCACAAACTGAACCTGGTAGAGAACTTGGGGCTCAAACATGTATACATAGCATATTTCAGTAAACAAACTGTTTCCATTTAAAGGAAAAAAAAAAAAGGTCTATCAGAGCTATGAAGTACTTGCTAGGAGGAGTCAAAAAAGGAAGGACTTACATAGATCTAAGGAGGTGGGATTTAGACAGGTAGTGAAGGATGGATAGGCACTGAACAGATGGGGATAAGTGGTAAGGAACAAGGGCTTCAGCCATTCATTCATCCACCAAAGATGAAAGCTTCCTACTGCCCGCCGTCACCCTAGGCATTGGGATATAGGCATTAATGAGACAGCCAGGTGTCCTGCCTTCATGCCACCTAGCTTCCAGTAGGGAACACAGACAAGTACACAAATACCTAAGATAATTTCAGATACTGTTAAATGCTATGAAGACTATTAAATGAGGTGATTATCATAGATAGTGACTATTAGATGGACAGGGAAGCCCTCTCTGGGCAGGCTCCAGTTGAGCTGGGTCATGAGATACTCTTGAGAAAATAATTTCAGGAAGGAACAGCAAGTACAAAGGTTCTGAGGCAGAAACAAACAAAAAAAATTAGCAATATGGCTGCAGGACAGGGAATTTTGGTGAAAGAAATTCGGAGATGAGGTTGAGAGGTGAACAAGGGCCAGATCATTTGGGGTCTCATAGGTCAGAGTAAGGAATCCAAATGTAATTCCTTTTGCTGTGGGAAGCCAATGGATAGAAGCTGACTTTATAATTTTAAAATACCCTCTGGCTATTGTATAAGGAATGGACTACCAAAAGGCCAAATGGAAATGGGAGGCCATGTTACCCTGCTCAGGCTGCTACAACAAAATAGCGTAGACTAGGTGGCTTAAACAGTGGAAATGATTTCTCTCAGTTCTGGTGGCTAGAAGCCCAGGATCAAGGTTCCTAGTGAGGGCTCTCTTCCTGGCCTTCAGAAGGCTGCCTTCTCACCGGGTCCTCACACAGACTATCCTCAGTGTGCTCATGCAGAGGGAGAGAGGGATCTCTCTCCTCTCTCTCACTTCTTATAAAGCCACCAATGCTATTGGATTAGGACCTCACCTTTAAGCCCTCATTCAACCTTAATTAAGGTAATTACCTCCTAAAAGCCCCATCTCCTAATACAATCATATTTCAGGTTAGAACTTGAAAATATTTGGGTGTGGGGAAGGGGATAGGGAATAATTTGATCTTTAGCAGATCCTAATGAAGAGCTAATGGGTATCCTAGCAAAACTCATCCCAGGGATCTGAAAGAACAGAACGATGAAACAGACTTTACCCTGGTGAGGGGACTCTGGCCTCACAGGGTCATGTTTATAGCCTGCGTTGCCACTTAGATACTTTTAATCACTGAAAAATAGGAGGCCAGGCACAGTGGCTCACACCTATAATCCCCACAGTTTGGGGGAGCAAGGCAGGCAGATCATTTGAGGCCAGGAGTTTGAGACCATCGTGGCCAACACGGTGAGACCCCCATCTCTACTAAATATACCAAAATTAGCCAGTGTGGTGGCACATGACTGTAATGCCAGCTACTTGGGAGGCTGAGGCCCAAGAATCTCTTGAACCCAGGAGGTGGAGGTTGGAGAGAGAGAGAGAAAGAGAGAAAGAGAAGAAAGAGAGAGAGGGAGAGAGAAAAAAGAAAGAAGAAAAAGAAAGAAAGAGAAAGAAGAAAGAGAAAGAAAGAAAGACAGACAGACAGAAAGAAAGAGAGAGAGAGAAAGAGAGAAAGAAAGAAAGAGAGAAAGAAAGCACTTTTCTTGTTTCTAGAATAATTAGTATGGTTCTCCATCCCAAGACAGACTTTTTGGTCCTGTGCTAGAAAAGACTTCCTGAGCTAATTCATTTCATTTATTTCTAAGTATCTTGTTTTCATCATGGCATCTCCTGCAGGAAATGAAAATAGCCAGCAGCTCCGGCGTAGAGAGACTGAGAAGTCCCAGCCCAACACCTCAAGACAAAGGCAGAGCATAGCAGATTAAACGCCACCATTACTGCAGTCGCCTGCTCTCACTTTTCTCTCCCTGTCAAAGCTGATATTGAATGTACTCTCCCTGTGAATTGAGCATTCTGTCATCAAAAAGCTCGATGATGAAGCTTTTCTCATTTTTAAAATCAAGACTTGTCTCCTGTCTTTAATACTGGATGACTAATACTTAGATTATTTTTTAAATACTAAATTAATCTGATGCTCTGATTCCCTGTTACCGTGCAACAAATTACCTTAAAATGTAGTGGCTTAAAATAGCCATTTTATTTTGCTCACAGTTTTGTCAGGAATTGTTCTTTAAACATGACAAGATGATAAAATAAAGTATGACCAATTCAGCAAAATGTATTGAGTGCCTACCATGTCTCCATTACACCAGTCTATCCCGCAGTCACAAGCAAAGACACAGTGGGGTAGAATTTCTGGGTGTATTTGGAGAACTGCAAGTCCTGGGTATGGCTGGAGTCTGGGTTCATGTGGAACCCAACAAGGGACAGGCTTCAGAAGTAGACTGAGGCCAGATCCTCAAAGCCCTTGAATGCCAGGGTAAGAAATTTCAACTTCATCCTATAGGGTATGGACAATAGGGAGCAATGGAAGATTTCAGCAGGAAAGAGTCACTGTCAGATCTATGCTGGGGGATAGGCAGGGAATAGATGCTTCTATGTGAAAAGAGTGAAGCATCTGGAACTTTGCCCTCTTATTTAACACCTGAGGGGCTCCACAGTTAATATTCACCTTCTGCAGAGCTGACCTCCCGGACTTCACTTTACCCTAGCCCTGTTTCTTTGCCACTGGGTGCAGTTCAGCATGAAGAGTGCACAAGTGAGAGCCAGGGGCCTCCTTGGGGGATGAAGAACAAGTACTGCCCAAGTTGCTACATTGCTCAGATGCATTCTTACCCTGAAAGGGTCACAGTCCCTTGCCTCTACAGGGAGTGAGGAATGAGGCTGCCTTGGTGTGGCTCAGAAAACATATTGAGGCTTGGCAGCACCTGAGAACATTTTGAAAAACTTCCTACCAGGTTTTATTTGTTTTGTTCACAGGCCCTTAAAGTTAGCAACAGAAATCACCTCTGAGGGTTTGGTTCCTGACGGCTCTCCAGTTCTCAACAGCTGTGGAGGGCCTCGCCTGGCCCATTTCCCTGACCAACCACTCCCTGCCCCTGTCAGGCCCCTCCTACCACAGAGGAGGCCACAGCCGCAGGTCAGCTCCAGGCAAAGGCACAGGGTAATTCGAGGCTGCGAATCACCACCATGATAATACTACTAGTGAGTTAGGGAATGATTCACAGATACGAGACACCAAGTTAAATACATGTATCCTCTCATCTAATGGTCAGAACAACCCACAAAGGAGGCATAACTATTTATCAGATAAACTGAGGCATGCAGAGCAGCTCACCCAGTTGCACAGCTAGTATGTGGCAGAACCTGGATGCAAACCTGGCTCTGATTCTAAAGCTGAGGCCTCTTGGCCCTCCAGTCTCCCATTTCCCAGTGCTTCCCTTGGGGAGCTGCCTCTCCTACTGCCCCCTCAGGTACCCAGCCCCCTGCACCTAGATTTTATCATGTAAGCATCCAGTTCTTCCGATATGTAGCTGCTTTGTCTCAGTTCTGTCATTAATTAATTTTATTACCCTGGGAAAGTCCCTTCATTCGCCTGGGCCTCAGTTTCTTCATCAGTAAAATGGGGGTGCCCAGTCTATCTTATAGAGTCAGTCCAGGCACTAAATCAGTTGGTGTGCCCCTGAGGCCCCAGGAACCTGGGATGGGCACATAACTGTAAAGTCTTCTTATGACAATGCAGAAGTGACTCACGTGGTCGAGCTGCCCAAGCCCTTCCTGTAGGCGGTGAGCACTCAGCAGGTTTCCACAAATAGATTCAAGCAACAGGTGTCTGCACCCTGGGTAGCTCGGTACCTGCCAACTCTGCTGGCAATCCTCTCTCTTGGCTCTTTCCACAGAGAGAGGTCACATTCCATGGCCCAGCAGCCCAGCACAAGGAAACAGCCCCGCCCACACACAAGAAATAGTGGACATTAGGGGTTCTGCTTGTTTTTAAAAGGCTTATGAGCCTCCAAGGCAGAGGAGAGAAGAGCAGGGACACCAGGTCTAAAGGGAGGGTGGAGACTCTCCGTGTTCCCAGCTCTGGAACAGAAGCACTGTCTCCTCAGGGTGGAGGCCAGCGGCTTTCCCAACGGGCAGACTACGAACCACTGTGCTCAGACTTCAGACTTGGGTCTGGCTTAAAAGGAGCATAGAAGCCCATGTCATATTTGCTAGGTTAGTTTCCTAGGGCTGCCATAATGAAGTACCACAGACTGGTGACTTAGAACAACAGCAATGTGTTGTCTCACAGTTCTGGAGGCTGGAAGTCCAAGACCAAAGTGTTGGTGGGGTCATGCTCCTTCGGAAACCTGTAGGGAAAACATCCTTCCTTGCCCCTTCCAGCTTCCGGTAGCACCAGGTGTTGTGAGACAGGATCACTCCAGGCTCTGCACTTTCGGCTTGGCATTCTCCCTGCTTTACCTCCATGCATGTCTACCTCTGTATCCAAATTTCCCCCACAGTGTTTGTTTTTGTTTTGTTTTGTTTGAGACAGGGTCTCACTCTGTCACCCAGGTTGGTTGGAATGCAGTGGTGCAATCTCAGCTCACTGCAACCTCCACCTCCCAGACTCAAGCGATCCTCCCATCTCAGCCTCCCGAGTAGCTGGAACCACAGGCACACACCACCATACCTGGTTAATTTTTTGTAGTTTTCATAGTGACAGAGTTCCACCATGTTGCCCAGGCTGGTCTCGAACTCCTGAGCTCAAGTGATCCGCCCGCCTCAGCCTCCCAAAGTGCTGGGATTATGGGCGTGAGCCACTGTACCTGCCCTTCTTATAAGGACACCAGCCATTTTGGATCCGAGCCCACCCTAATGATCTCATTTTAACTTGATTACCTCTATGAAGGTCCTATTTCTAAATAAGGTCACATTCTGAGGTACTGGGGATAAGGACATCAACGTACCTTTTTGGGGGGACACAATTCAACGCATAATACCTGCCTTCTTCACACTGTGTTTAGTGGGGAAAAAATGGGAGCTCAAAAGATTTGAGTTTGAGCCCCAGTTCTGCCAATAACTGGCTGCTTGGTTTCGATGAGTGATTTTGACCACAGTTTCTCCTCTTGCTTACTTGGGGAAAAGATTAAATGAGATCATAGAAATCACCAAATTTATAGCCTGAAGTGGCCTCTGAGATCATCCAACATTTCCCAGAGTGTGCTCACCAGAATATTAATCCTACAAAGTCCCCTTGGGATAAAAAGGAGGGCTGGATGTGTGAGTCCCTCTCTGAGACTCTCAATGTGCATTAGCAGAGGGAAGGTCCTGAGAAGTTGCACAGTAAAGAAGTCTTTCTTTACTGTTTGTCCCTGCATCTCCCAGACTCATTTCACTATGAACACTGTTATTTGGGTGTCCATAGATGTTTGTCCCTGCATCTCCCAGAGTCATTTCACTATGGACACTGTTATTTGGGTACTCCCTGGTAGCAATCTCTTGATCACTGATCTACATTTGGAAAATGCTCACATAGGTTAACCCCTTTAGTGCACATTAGAGAACCAGGGTTTAGACTTAGATCACCTTTTACCTGCTCCCAAATCCCTGTCTTAGGCTCAGCTTTGAGGAAAACCCAAATTGAGACAGATGGTTGTTCCTGGGATAAAAACAGCTTTACTGCTAATTTTAAATTTTTGACATTATATATAATACTATGTACTCAGTAAATTTTCAAACAACACAGAAAAGAATAAGGGAGATAAGTAAAACTCACCTTAAATCTTCCTACCCTAAATTAACCAGCTGATGTGGGTTACTTCTTTATTACTCTATTATTTCTGCCACTTTTTTTTTTTTTTCTTGAGACAGGGGCTCACTCTGTTGCCCAGGCTGGAGTACAGTGGCGCAATCTCCACTCACTCCAACCTCCGCCTCCCAAGCTGAAGTGATTCTCATGCCTCAACCTCCCAAGTAGCTGGGATTACAGGCACACACCACCACACATGGCTAATTTTTGTATTTTTAGTAGAGATGGGGTTTTGCCATGTTGGCCAGGCTGGTCTTGAAATTCTGGCCTCAAGTGATCCACCCACCTCAGCCTCCTAAAGTGCTGGGATTACAGGTGTGAGCCACTATGCCCAGTCACTTCTGCCAACTTTTGATTACACCAAGAGGTAATGAGGCTCAGGAACTGAGATAGGAGTTGAACCCAGAATCAGTGAGTTCAGAAGCATATCCCGACATGAGTTGTTGCTTAAATTATAGGCAAGCCCCTTGGTCTCCCTGTGCCCGATTCCTCCTTACTCCTTTAGAGAGCAAGTGTCTATGGCAGAGTCTGAAAATTGATCATATTCATGGCTACCATTTATTGGGTTCCTACTATGTACACATAATATTATGTTACATATTATTGGATCCAAGAAATTAACCCTCACGTCTACCCAAGGAAGCAGGTGATACCGTTAAGGCTTTGAGAGTTTGACTTGCCTCAGATTTCACAGCTGCTAGCGGCCATCGAGCCAGTCTGAAACTGACTTCCAATTCTGCCTGACTCTGAAACTTTCTGCATAACTGTAACTCTGTGACTTCATACACCATATGCAGCAAACATCAGTCCTATTTTCTGACCTCTCGGCTCCTGTTAAATGCCTTTGCTATGTTTGGAATAGTTTTAGCCCTGTGGATCCTACTACTCCAAAGCAAAACCCAGAAGATTCCAGTCAAATCTGAGTCTCCCTTGCAGATTTGATGGAAGGGTGTCCAAGGCTTGGACAATCAGACACATTCCTATAAGACCTTGATTCTAAGAGAGCAACTCAAGGAAAGAGACTTCCCAGAGATTCATTGTGCTGGCAAGGATGGCAGCAAGAGGTCTGGCTTTTGGGGTGACAATGTTTGCAAGGATGAGATCTTGGCACAACAACAGGGGTGGTTGCTTCTGGGGCTTAGTGGGACAACAGCAGGGGTAATGGTCCCTCCGTCAGTCTAGTTCTATGGAGCGGTGTTTTCATTGTTCCTTAAGTTTACCTTCAGACCTTGCTCTCCATCTCTCCTGACGATTCTGAGACCTCTCAATATCCTTTCAATAAATTCCTTCCCTGCCCAATCAGCCAGAGTCAGCTTCTGTTGCTTGCTCCCAGAAAACCTGACAGGCATGTGCTGTATCAGTGAGAGAGAGAGAAACCTCGCACTACACAGAACTCTAGTGGCTTTGCATGTCTACAAACTACAAAGCAATGAAAAGAGTTGGCCAGTTTCTGATCAATTTCATTAACATAAACACCAAATTCATTAGATCCCAAAGTGAACTGTTGGCCAAAGTGGTACAAATTGGTTTAAACCATATTGATTCTATTACCTCACAATTTCCTAATTTCCAATTCACATTATATTTTGTGCCTTGAGTCCGGGTGTTAGAAGCCAACAGGAAAACTAGACTTTCTTGAATGAATCTTCTGAGATAAATTTAATTGAAAATCATATTTATTCTTTAATCCAGTGATTCTCAAACTTTTTAGGCTCAAAACACCTTAAAAATATTAAAGATTCAAACAGATTTTGAGTTGGATCTGTCTATAGTGAGACAGTGGCATTGTTTGAAATTTCTGCAAATCCCTTTAGTGTCTGGCTTTTTGGAAGACAGCTGGGTTCTCACATTTCCTTCTGCATTTAGTCTGTTGTGTGTCTCATAACATGTGACCTCTGGAACACTCCACTGTACACTTGTGAAGATTGACAATGAAATGTAAAATATCATTTTAACATTATTATGAAAAGAGTTTGACCTTACACACCTCCTGGAAAGACCTCTGCAGTCTACATTTTGAGAACTGCTGGCCTAATCTCTAAACCTTTTCATGTCTTACATCTTAGATTGCAACTGATTCACATGACAAGTCCCTTTTACACCCTTACTGTTAACCTAATAATGTGGTCTCGTCCTTCAGAACCATTCTATTCACTGGACCCTAATCTCTCTGCTTGATTAGAAGCCATTCTGCTCAAAAATCAGAAAACCTAGTTCTGCCACTAACTGGCTACATGATGCTAGACAGGTCAGGGACCTTGGAAAGGTCCATCGGTCTCTCTGGGCATTAGTTCTGCACTTGCCAAACAGATACTTATTTAACTTATAAGACTACTTAAATACCAAATAGGATGGTACACATGAAAATACTTACAGCACACATATATGAAAGAATACTATTCCATTATTTGAATGGTTGTATTACTTTGGTTGCTTTGGGTTGCCAGTAACAGAAAATCTAATTCAAATATCCTTAAAAAGATTGGCTCATTTAACTGAAATGCCTAGAAGTGGTCCAGATCTCAGGCATGGTTTGACCCAGAGGTTCCTGAGGGAGTGTGGGCTCTGAATCATGTTTTCCGCCATACTTTCAACTCTGCAACTCTGCTCTGTGTTGCTTCAGCCTCAACTATTCCTTTTTCTGTTAGTAACAATAACCACTGAACTTCCTATCCCACCTGCTTATGGCGTACCACTCAAAGCAAGAGAAAGCACCCATTCCAGAAGCTTCCATGAAAGAGACAGAAACTTTTTTTTTTTTTTTTGAGATGGAATCTCACTCTGTCACCCCACCTGGAGTGCAGTGTGCTATCTCGGCTCACTGCCAGCTCCGCCTCCTGGGTTCATGCCATTCTCCTGCCTCAGCCTCCCATGTAGCTGGGACTACAGGTACCCGCCACCACACCTGGCTAATTTTTTGTATTTTTAGTAAAGACGGGGTTTCACTATGTTAGCCAGGATGGTCTTGATCTCCTGACCTTGTGATCTGCCCACCTCGGTCTCCCAAAGTGCTGGGATTACAGGCGTGAGCCACCATGCCCGGCCAAGAGAGAGAAACTTTCTATCTCAGAAGTCCTCAGCAAATGTTTCCTCTTTGATCCAAAATGAGTCAAGTGTCCATCCTGAACCAATTGCCAAGGTATAGGTAATAAGATAAGCTGATTGGCAAAGCTAATCAAAGTGCACCCTGGAGCTAGGATGGGATGACTTATGCAAACTATATGGTTTGGAAATTCTGTGTTCTGTTAAGAAATGACAAAGTTGGAATAGTTGTTCAGAGAACAAGCAATGAAAGTCCAATACAACATCACAGATCTGTATTTCTTGACCACCAAAGATAATCACAATGTACTATACACTGAAAAGCTAAAGAAGAGGAGTATGTCTATGAAGATTCCCATCTTACAAAATGTATGTATATGCATGTACACATATATGTATATGTATAATATATACACACATATGTGTGTGTATGTATGTGTGTGTGTGTACACATACTGTATCTGCTCAGTGGTAATGACTGGGGTGGGATTATGGATAACAAGCATTTTTGTTTGTTTTTGTTTCTCTACCTTTTACATAATTAAAAAGTATAGTATTTTATGTAAAATTTCAATATAGGAACAAAGTCTAAGATACAATGTGAAGCATGTTCACCAACTATCCCATTTCCTGCTCCTAGCACCCTCTAGTCTTCCGTCCTAGGACCTAAGGCTGACCTCACCTACCATCTTTCATGTCACCGAATGGAACTCTAGGCAAAGGGTTGAGCCAGGCTCAAGAAACTTCTCCCATCTCTGTACATTTTGCTTCAATATCCCTAAAAAAATCACGAAACTAGGATCTCTTGCTCAGAATAGAAAGCAGTCTATTTTCATTCATAAGCAATTCTAATTTCACTGGTCCTCTTCCCTCTCTTTCCCTCTCCCCAAGCCCTCCACCAACTCCCATGACCTCATCATGGTATTTAGAATAATAGCCTTTTCCCACAGGTCATCAGCTTCTAAAATAAATATATTTCCATCCGCGGAAGCTGCAGAGTCACTGGAACTATTATACCTCGGTTCAGAGTCACAAGCTCATTAAAGACTGATTATTGTGCTTTCCAAAAAGAACGGCAGTGGAAGAAGCAGGATGATTATTTTTTATTTAACTGAGGAAGGAGATGCACAGGCAGATTACCGTAAAAGTCGGCCTCTGGAGGAGGTAGTTGAGACAGCTAGGAGGTAAGAAAACGAGAGAAAAACAACAACAATCTAAATTCTTGATAATCTGAATTTCCCTGGAAGACACCAACAACAATGAGGCAGTTTGATAAGAAGGAAGAAAACTTAAGAATAGAACTCAGGAATTCTAGATCCCATTCTGTTCCTTCCTCCAGTGGGACTTTGTCTACGTCCCTGAGCCTTCAAAATTGGGTTAAATCAAGGATGGCGAATGACTGACCTCCCTCCACCACCCTTTCCTTCCTCCTCCTGGCAGCATCACTGATCCATCCCAGCACCTTTCCAAGTGAACCCAGATGTGGTCCTAGAAGCAACACTGTGCTCTGAGCAGCCACTCTCCATTTATCAAAATGGGCACATAAGGCTGTCTATAATCCCTAGCCTAAAGATTTCTAAAATGCCCATAAAATTCTGACATTCTGATTTGCCTCTGCTGCGCTGCCTACTTCACTTGCTAAAAGCTTATGGCTGGCATTTAACAATCAGTCAAAACATCATTTATTAACATCACTTATAAAAACAACTGCCGGGTGCGGTTGCTGACACTTGTAATCCCAGCACTTTGGGAGGCCGAGGCAGGCAGATCACAAGGTCAGGAGATCGAGACCATCCTGGCTAACACGGTGACACCCCGTCTCTACTAAAACTGCAAAAAATTAGCCAGGCATGGTGGCGGGTGCCTGTAGTCCCGGCTACTCGGGAGGCTGAGACAGGAGAATGGCGTGAACCTGGGAGGCGGAGCTTGCAGTGAGCCAAGATCGGGCCACTGTACTCCAGTCTGGGCGATAGAGTGAGACTCTGTCTCAAAAAAAAAAAAAAAAAAAAACCAATAGTTATGATATATTGACTTTTGAGAGGAGATGGAAACAATGGTAACACATCAAACTTTAAATGTCAAAGGGACTGTCACATGCAAGAGGCAGTCAGTATAATCTGTGCAATACCCAAGAGACAGGACAGGGGCCCTGGAGTGCAGGTTACAGGAAGACTAAGGGCGTTGTTTGCAAGACAATGAACTGATCCATACAAGAGCATTTCTCAGTCTCTGGAGCAGGCAAAATGGCCTCAGCCACCTCCAGGGGAGGCTGTAGAACACCAGTCGCAAGACCAACACCTACAAAGTCCAGGCAGGTGATGTAGTTAGGGTATGTGGCAGGGTGTGGTGAGCAGAGAGCACAGGTCTGGTCTGGAGGGGACAGTCACTTTGCATCCCCACATTTCTCCCTCCCTCCATTCCCTGCCTTCCAACTGCCCTACGTCCTTTCATTCAAGCCTCCTTCCTATTGTTTTCCCTGCTAAGCAACGTGTCGTGTCTGTCTACGTGGAAGCATACATAAAGAATGAGAAGATAGCGTGAGTGGCATAAATGAGGTGCCATGGGAACAAGAGCGAAGAGAAATGGATTTGGTATAATGGGATTGATGGAGAATAAGACATTGGCTCTGGACTTTAAGAGGGGGTTGGGGTCTAATGTGCATAGTTAAAAAGGAAGTGTCCACACAGGGGCCTGACGTGGGGTTGGGGGAGCGGGGAGGGATAGCATTAGGAGATACACCTAATGGAAATGATGAGTTAATGGGTGCAGCACACCAACATGGCACATGTATACATAAGTAACAAACATGCACATTGTACACATGTACCCTAGAATTTAAAGTATAATAATAATAATAAAAAAAGGAAGTATCCTCCAGGCAGGAAGACAGCAAGAGCAAAGGCACTGAGGAAGGAAGATGTTGGAGCAAAGAGAATATGAAGAAGGACATAAAGCAGAACTACAGATCCCAGGCAGGTCATGAAGGTGCTCAGATGCTTTGCAAAGTAACTTGGGCTTTATGATACAGGTTAGAGATTTTCACATTGTTCCTTGATTCTCAGCTTTCCCAGGATGACCCTCCTAGCTGCTTGCCCCACTCCTTACTCATGCCTTGCCTCAGGAAGGAAATGGAAAATTGGTACAACTCATCTGACCGATGGGTTTGGGAGGAGGAAAGAGTGTGGCTGACTCAGTCTCTGGGGACCTGCCTACTGCAGAGCATTTGTGCTCTGAGCTAACCCTGCCATGGCATCAAAGGCAAAGGTCTTCCCCACAGCAAAGTGCATAGTGGCCTCACTCTGCAACCAGGTAAATCTAATTCAGGGGTGGCTTTATTAAAAAGCCCGATTAGCCAGTACACCTAAAAGCTGCATTCTCCAAGCAGCCTAATAAAGAATGAAGGTGAACTTTTGTTCCTCACTTGCCTCAAGTGGTTTCCTCAAGTGATTCAGAACTCAGGCTTGCAATGGTGGTGAAAGCGATGGTTGGCAACTGGGCACAGTGGCTCACACCTGTAATCCCAACATTTTGGGAGCCCAAGGCAGGCAGATCACAAGGTCAGGAGATCAAGACCATCCTGGCTAACACAGTGAAATCCTGTCTCTACTAAAAAATACAAAAAGTTAGCCAGGCGTGGTGGCAGGTACCTGTAGTCCCAGCTCCTTGGGAGGCTAAGGCAGGAGAATGGCAGGAACCCAGGAGGTGGAGTTTGCAGTGAGCCAAGATCGCGCCACTGCACTCCAGCCTGGGTGACAGAGCGAGACTCTGTCTAAAAAAAAAAAAAGCTGTGGTTGGCCCTGAAGCACCAACAACAAACCCCTCCCCAGATCTACCCAATTTCATGGGTTGAACCCCAAGCGTATGCCTTTGAAAAAGTTTCCAAAGTGTTTCAAATACACAAATAACTTCATTATTTGTGTAGTAATAACCCCTGACATAAATACTGGGGAATCATAGAAGGTTTTTGAGCAGGAAATATGTGACGGAGATTGATAGTTGCCTACCCAAGTATATATATTCCCCATCATCTTTATTTACAAAACCTCCAGTTTTATTTAGAGCATAAATGTGCCCCCCAAAAAGGACAACATTTCCCAGGCTCCCTTGCAGGTAGATATGGCCATGCAACCGAGTACTGGACCATGAGATAAAAGCAAAAGTGTTGTGGTGGCAGCTTTTGAGAAACTCTGAAAAGGCAGCTGGCATTGGCTCTTTTTTCCATCATGTTTAACCTCTTCCTCTAAACTTCTGCCTGGAATGTGGATGTGATGACTGGAGCACTAGCTGCCATCTTGAACACTGAGTACAATGGCCACATTCTTGGCCAAAGAGAGCTAAAAGCTGCCAGAAACCTGAATCCCTGATTGCCATGGAACCACCCCATATTAGAAAAGGAAATAAAGCCCTATCTTGCTCAAGCCTCTATTCTTAGTTTTGGGTCACCTGCTGCTGAACCTAATCCTAACCGGAAGAGAAGGAATACAAACCAGAATGTGCTTTAATCACACCACTCCAGTGCCATGTTAGACACACTCAAATTATTCAGTCAACAAATTGAGGACCCATAAGATGCCAGGCACTGGGGACAAAATAAGAGACAATGCAGATTATATCCTGCCCTCTTATTACTTACAATATATTGTAGGGTATAGGTGATTATTAATTAAACAAACAATTACAAACTGTACCAAGAACAATAAAGGAAACACATGTGGTACTGAGATAATAGGGGAGGTAGTAGTGATCAGAAAACCTACGGTAGCTACAGTAGTCAGAGAAGCTTCTCTGAGGAGGTGATAGTTAAACAGAGGCCTGAAGAAGGAAAGGAATCAGCCATGTGAAATGGGAGTGGAAGGAGGAGCTTTGCATATAGAAGTATGGCACATGCAAAGGCCCTGGGGCAGGAAGGGCCTGGTCAGAAAAAGAAACTGAAAGTAGAACAGGGTAGCTGGGGCATCAGTGGAGCAGAGATCATCATTCTCATAGGAACTGGCATGACCCATTGACAAGGGACAAGTTCATTTGAACATGTATCTTGCTAGACTTCATTTTAAACATTTACATCTCATGTGAAGTAACTTTCTGAGTATAATGGATACCTCTGTGAGACCAAATGGAATGTAATCATGGCCAAAAGGAAGGGGCAGACAAGCTTTCATATACTGTGGCGTTGAGGGAAGTGGTGGTGGAAAAACAGATGGTTTTTCTTGTTGGGAAATAAACTTCAAGGAGAGAAGAATATGTCCTTTGAGTTTATTCATATAAGTCCACAAAGCTCT
This sequence comes from Papio anubis, assembly GCF_008728515.1. Classification (NCBI taxonomy): domain Eukaryota; kingdom Metazoa; phylum Chordata; class Mammalia; order Primates; family Cercopithecidae; genus Papio; species Papio anubis. Next base: position 152,473,691 of record NC_044980.1, read on the forward strand.
GCTTTCTTAGCCAAACACACCACACCCCAGGAACCTTCAGATACCAAATATTAGCATCTTTCCACTGAAAAGGCAGTGGTCAGTGGTAGCATGTCAGGATGAAAGGGCGGTACAATTTTTTAAAAAGGGGAAAGTTGTAATGCTGATGATAAGGAAGAATGATGGAAGAATCTAAATTTCTGGCATTTATCTAAACCTAGTTGCAAATATCACCTAGAACAGAAAATTAAGCAAAGATTCCTTATAAAAGCAAGTTGATGCTCCCAACGCATTGGCTGTCAACCCCAGGGAGGCTAAGCCCACTGGGACCCTGGCTTCAAAGTTTCAAATAGAGACACTGGGTCCATCCCAAAGATCTAGGTTCAGTAAGCTGGGGATAGGACCCAGGAATCTGCCCTTTTAACAAGCACCAGGTGTTTCTGCGATCACTGAGAAACACTGCCCCATCTGGGTTTGGGGAGTGGAAAACAAGGCCAGAGGAAGACTAGAGGAATAGAGACTCATCGGGTCTGCACAGCCCCGAGCTGCATTCATACTGGGCTCCATCCAGACACCCTCAACAACTCCTTGCCGGCTCCCACTCTGTTGTCTGCTGGCAAAACCCCAACCCTGAATAAATTCCACTTCCCAGAACCCCTAGCAGCTCACACTGTGGCTACAAAAGACGACAGACACAGCTGAGTAGTCTCACTTTAACTTTCAGGCCACAAATTTCAAATCCCCGCTGATCCTTGGACTAAAGCCAATGACTCCCTCCATGCTGGGGGACCCCATTGCTTCTCTCCTACTTGGGGACTTTGCTGATATATTTCTCCCCATTCTCTCCTATATGAACAGCCTTTCACTCTTTGCTGGGTCATTCCTTAGGCCTATAGAGACTCACAGTAATATTTCCCATCACCTTCACACCCACATCCCCCTCCAGCTAACACACTCTTTCCTCTGCATCCCTTAGTGCAAACTTCCTTGAAAAAAAATTGTCTCTTCTTGCCAGCTTCAATCCCTCCCCCACTCATTGTCTTTGCCATCTTCTTCAGCAAGGCTTCCAATTCTCTACTCTACTGAAAGATCTCCTCTTAAAGTACCAAACCAATTCTTGTCACCAATCCAATGGGTCACCAGTGCTTTGCCCCCATAATTCTTACCTGTGCTGCTAGCAGCATATGGCACAGTCAATCACACCCCACTTTGTTGTAACGCTTTTATCACTAGACATCTAGGACCCCTGTCCTGGTTTCTCTATCAACTCTTTGGACTTTCTTGTCTTTTTTTTTTTTTTTTTTTTTTTTTGCTACCAGATCTTCCTGACCTGTTGATATAGGAGGGCCCCTGAGCTCTGCCCTGGGTCTTCTCTCCAAATTCTATCCTTACTGTCTTGATGACCTCATCCAGCCCTGTGGCTTTAAATACCATCTATATCCTCACCCCAAATTTATATCTTCTGCCCTGACATTTCCTCTAAATTGCAGACTTGGATTATCTAACTTCTCACTCAACATTGCCCTTTGAACATCTTTTCAGGCATCTCAAACTTAGTATATGCAAACCAAATCAAACTCTCGATTTCCCTTTCTCACTCCCATTTTTAAAAGTATATGCTCCTCCCTCAGTGCTTTCCTTTGTAGCAAATGGCACCTGATTCACCCAGAGTTTCAGGCTAAAACTGTATCATCCTTAACACATCTCTTTCCCTCACACTTTACCTCCAATCTCACAGCACTTCCTGTGCAATTCCAAGCTCCAACATCACAATGCATCTTAAATCTGACCACTTTTCACCACCTCCACCCAACACTGTGGCCCATCATCCTTCCACTAGACAACTCCAGGAGTTTCTCAACTCCTCTCCCTGTTTCTGCTTCCATGGTCTGTTCACACAATGCCAGAGGGGCCTCCTCCATCATTGAGTCACATCATGTCATTTCCTTGACCAACACCTTCTTGTCACACTTGGAATCAAGTCAAAAGCCTTTATCAGGAACAGCAAACTCCCACTCTAGGTTCAGCCTGCCTGACAACCCCATCGTCCACCACTGTTCTCCTCACTCACTCGACCCAGCTCTTCTTGCTGTCCGTCAAACACCCCAAGCTGAGCCTCACCTCCATGCCTGTGCCTCCATTCTACCTGGAAGACATTCCCTTCAGCTTTCCCATGGCTCCTGCCTGCACTTCATGTCTCAAAACAAACGTCACCACCACAGAGGGCCTTCTCCTTCCCACCTCATTCTCTCTTCCTTCACCTTGCTTTCTTTTTCTTCATAACACTTAAAACTACCTCTAGTAGGCTGAATAACAACCCCCAAAGATGTCCACATCCTAAACCCTGGAGCCTGTGAATGTTACCTTACCTGGAAAAAGAAGCTTTGCAGGGGTGATTAAGTTAGGGATCTTGGGAAAGAGAGATTATCCTGGATTAGCCACATGAGCCTGATATAAGCACAGGGGTCTTTATAAGAGGGAGGCAGGAAGGTCAGAGTCAGAGGAGGAGATGTGAGGATAAAAGCAGAGGTTCAAGTGACGTGAGGAAGGGATGAGCCAAGGAACACGGGCCGCTTCTATAAGCTGAAAAAGGCAAGAAAGGGGTTCTCCCCGAGAAACTCCAGAAGGAACATCCCTCTGCCATCACCTTGATTTCAACTCAGTGTGACACATGTCAGACTGCTAACATCCAGAACTGCAGGCTAATACATCTGTGTTGTCTTAAGCCACTCTGTTTGTGGTGACTTGTGATGTTAACAGCAGGAAACTAACACACTAACTGATGCTCTATTAATATTTCATATTTTTGCTTAATATCCTTTCCTCCAAAGAATGCAAACTCCATGAGGGGCAGGGACTTAGGGTGTTCTTTGAAGCATTTCCAGCACCTGAAACATGCTCAGGCAACATCTAGAATATTTATTGAATGAATAAACAAACACTCCAAGTTGGTCGGGTTTTTTTCAATGATGAAAGACAAGAAGAAATTGGAGCTTGAAATTAGAAGTGACAGGCCAGGCACGGTGGCTCACGCCTGTAATCCCAGAACTTTGGGAGGCCGAGGTAGGTGTATCTTGAGGTCAGGAGTTCAAAACCTGCCTGGCCAACTTGGTGAAACCCTATCTCTACTAAAAATACAACAATCAGCTGGGCGTGGTGGCAGGTGCCTGTAATCCCAGCTACTCAGAAGGCTGAGGCAGGAGAATTGCTTGAACCCAGGAGGCGGAGGTTGCAGTGAGCCGAGATCATGCCATTGTACTCCAGCCTGGGTGACAGAGCAAGACTCCATCTCAAGAAAGAAAAGAAGAAGAAGAAGAAATTAGAAGTGACTAAGGGCACCCCAGAGCCTCTAGTGTACTAAACCCACACTACAAGTCACGTATGCCTGGAATTCACAAGGATGTTTTTTACACCTGTGGGCTTAGATGACTTCATAATCTTTTTGCCCCCTGCTCTTGTCATATCTGAGCTCATTAAATTGCTTCATTGCAATTGCAAACTCCCACATCACAGTTGCTTCTCCTACCCCCATCCTCACCACCATATGCACTTACATAGGTCACTTCTGGCAAAATTAGTAAGTATGAACTAAGACTTTTAAATGACTTTGGCAGCACCCAAAAATGTTAAAATCAAATGCTCTGCTCTTTTTCAACTTAGGCTTCCACCTCTAGCATAAGAGGAGAGGCTTCCAGAAGCACTTAAGAGAAATCACTCCAACTCTGTGCTCAGTTTTCTGCCACTTGCAATGTGTTTCTTGCTCATGAAACTCATGATGGCATTTAGTTCCTCCACAGACACATCTGAGAGATAACTAGGTGAACAACATTGTAACTCACCACCTGGAAAATTATAGTCTCTAACCTCATGGCACATCTTGAAACTATCATGGACTCTTGTTTCCCAGTTATGGAGAGCTCTCCTCAAACTGTCTTACCACAGAATGGAGTGTGCTGACTCACATGACCAGGTGACCCTGCAGGGGCGCTAATTTTAGGTGTGATTTGATGGTCATCAAGGCCTGGCCCCCCTCCATCTCTTGACTCTCCCCTCTCTATGATTTCTCCATTCTCAAGCTCTTCATGATGTCAAGAGGGCTACCCTCTCCCTGACTTACATCCTTCCTGCTTCAAACCCAGAGGGAAAGAGAGTCATGCTCCTTGCTCAGCAGTTCTCTTTGGCCAGAATCAGGTCCCATGTCCATCACTAATAATTACTGTAGCCAAGAATGTCATGCCAGACCTGAACCTCATAGCCTGATTCCTGAAGCCAAAGGTGAAGTCAACATCACTTCATCTGAGACATATGAATTGCAATTGGAGTTCTTAACAAGAGTTCTAAGAGGAAAATCAGGTGTAATAACCAACAGAATTCTGACGGGGTGGATGAAAGCTGACGAAATAAAAGATGAGATCTCCCTATGAACGTCTCAGAGACACGGTCAATCAACTTCTGCTAGTTCACTGCAAGGAACAGGGAACTCACTACCTTATGAAAGCCATTTACTCCATCTTTTATCATAAATTGTTAGAAAAATCTTCCTTACCTCAGGTCATGCAAAACTTGCATGAACTATCACTGACTCTGTTCTCAGAACAATACAGGAATGTATTCAGATACATGACAGCCCTTTAGATATTCAAAGGCAGTTTTCAGAATTCTCTCAAGCTTTCATTCTATAGGCAAAACATTCTAATTCCTTCAAGTGTTCTAGTGACATTTCACGCTTCTTTTTATGAGCTCTGACTTGTTAACATCCTCTCAAACTAGAGCAGAACCATTACATCCATAGATCTTGACAGTGTAGAGTCATATCTCACATAAAAAGTGGAATGTAAAGTTAGCACACCAGGCAAAAACAGTATTACCTAAATTGCCCTTGAAAGGGGTGCCACTTTGTAAAACAGTATTATTACCTCTCAAGAAATCCAACATCTTCAGATTTCTCCAGTGCTAGATCACTCTCTTTAGTGGATCACATGATCAATTGCTTGCATTTAGGAAGCCACTTGCACTGTAAACTTGGCATTAAAATATGTATCTAACTACAGCAGAATCAGACTCAACACAGAGAAGTATACATACTCGGAGAGGCATAAAGGAAATGAAACTAGCAAAGGGAATAGCAGATTAACAAATCCCAGCTTTCATTCAACCTAGGGCATACACTCACTGAGTGGTAGGGCAAGCTAAATTCTCCCTTTCTCAATATATATCTCTCTCTCTATCCGTCCCTCTCTAATCCAGCTGTCCCATCCAAGCCAATGGACTAGAAATAAGACTTGATTATACCGCTATTGATAAAATCTAAAATCATTATCTGGCCTGGCACAGTGGCTCACGCCTATAATCCCAGCACTTCAGGAGTCCAAGGTGGGAGGATCTCTTGAGACTGGGAGTTTGAGAACTGTCTGGGCAAATATATATATAATTATCCACATTGTATTTTATATGGCAGTTGCTTTATATTAGCTTATATTAAACTTATTCTCAACCAGACTTCTAGGGTTTATAATCTTGTAGCAGAAGGCCAATTATCAAGTCAGGTCTCCCTAATACTCTATTTATATAATCAATTATTGAAATTTAAATATGGTGTCTTAATATTTACTTCTGTTCAATTTCATCCTGCTGATCTTACCCATGATTCTTACCTGTGATGATCAATTAAGAATACCAATTTCATCACACTGTGTATTTTTACCCTTCCCAGGTTAGTGCCCGGGATGGATCTGATGAACTAGAGTTCAACCCAGTGTTGCTAAAAGTATGGCCCAAATGAGGAAAGCCTGAGTGCAAAGCCCTGAGGCAACCCATCCACCTCTTCATTCTTACTTGCCAGATACATTTGGTAACTTCAAAAAAAAAAAAAAAATCGTCCTAGTCATATATCCAAAGGAGATGTTGCCAAAGTTCTACTGAAACCCAGACTCACTGTGCATGTCACTCCCCAGAGCACCAGTCTCACGACCCCTCTAAGACCAATGAGTTCTTTCTGGCATGACTCTTAGAAACGAAACTGAAGTGCACAAACTACTCCTTAATCCAATTGCTCATCACATTCTATGCAAAAACCCATTCCAGAATTTTGCTGCCAGATGCCAGCAAGTGAAAAGCTGTTCTTTCTCTCTTTCATTAAGGTCCACTAAAAATTATTTTCCCAATACTGTGCATCAGGGTTGGATTCATTCTAGGAGAACACCAGAAATACTAAAGCTGGGGCTGAAGGACGGTAACTATCATCTAGTCCATGATAGATTGTGTCCATGTCACCGATAATTCCCAGTCAAAAAAGCAGACATCCTCACTGCTGTCTTGTGACTGTCAGTGCCCTCCTGTGGGAGGGGTATACACACAGTCACCCCTCTATATTTATGGTCTGCATAAAAAAACCAGCTGTAGATCACAAAAACAATAAAATCAATACAACAATAAAAAATAAATTTTAAAATACAATATAATGACTAGTCACCTAGAATTTACATAGTACAACCATGCAACACCCATAAAGACATTTTGGTCAATGACAGACCACATATATAAGGGTGGTCCATAAGATCATAACACCATATTGGTACTGTTTATTTTCTATGTTCAGCTATGTTTAGATAAACAAATATTTACCATTGTGTTACAAATACCAACAGTATCTAGTACAGTAACATGCCACACAGGTTTGTAGACTAGCTGCAATAGGCTATCCCATATAGCCTAGGTGTGTATGAGGCTGTACCATCTAGGTTTGTGTAATATACTCTATAATGTTCACACAATGAAAACATCACCTAGTGATGCATTTCTTAGAATACATTTCCATCGTTAAGCAATAATTGACTATATATAGTATTATAAGTAATCTAGAGATGATTTAAAGTATACAGGAGGATGTGCATAGGTTATAGGCAAATACTACATTATTTTAAATCAGGAATTTGAGCATCCTTGGATCTTGGTATACACACAGGGTTCTGGAACCAATCCCCTGAGGATACTGAGGGACAATGGTACTTCCCTACCCTGTTAATGCTAGGCTCAGCCATGTGGCTTGCTTTGGACAGAGAGATATGAACATATGTGAAGTAGGTTCTGTCCAAGCAGAAGCTTTAAGAGCCATTGCACAACTCAGCATGCCTCCATCAGAGCTGCACTTTCTACCTGGGCCCACAATGAAGATTCCCAGTCATCAGTGCAGAGAGGCAGCTGACCCAGTTCAAAGCTAACATGAGAAAGAAATAGACCATCAGTCACTGAGATTGGGGATCATTTGTTGTCACTGCAAAACTAATATATAGTCCATCCTTGACCTTCAAACATAAGGAAATCAAAGCCCTAAAACTTTAGATGATTAACTTGTTAGCATAATTATCAGTAGTTATCAGTAGATTTCATAGTTATCAGTAGAACTTGAATTCAGGTCTCCTAATATTCAGGCCATCCACTTACCTTGCAATGAATGAACATGAAAATGTTACCAGGAATAAAGGATAAAGCTCTTAAAGATAATGAGGCAGCCATTTTAATGAGGTTACTATGGTCACCCTACTGATATTAACAGGAGACTTCTAAGATAAGAACTAAGATGTATTATATGAGAATTTAGACATCCAGGTGTACCAGCCACATCTTAAAATTGGCAAAGTTCATTTGGAAGTTTTTAGTTCACTTGCCATCAGTCCATGTACCCACCATGGACTCATCACTCTCATAGGTACTGGGTGCTCAGGTGGAAATAAGACCCAGCCTCTCTCCCCACAAACCTATAGCCTAGTCTGTCATTTTTACCGTGTGACCTGTGGAAGACCTATCCCAGAAAGTGTTGCTTGTAAACAGGTGGGTGCACTGTATATTATTTTCTCCTTTCTCAAGAATTCATGATGAAGTTAGTTTAGTAAAGCTCTAAGAAGTCCTACGGTAGAAAAACCTGCTCAACTTTATTTAAGCCAGTAAGTATCTCACCAACTTATTTGACTGTGGAATCCCTATTTTGAATAACACCTTACATCCTGCAGAACTTGTGTTCCAAGTACAGCCATATGGAAACAATACCCCAGTTCTACTCCCAGTGATACTTACCCCTTCACCCCAATCAGGCCAGTCATAAGAAGGATGCCACCAAGACACTGTCTCTCAAAATTGCTTAGACCTTGATTCCCCCTTTCTCTGGTCCCCTTCTTTCATTTCTACCAGTAAAATTACTTCATCTGGGTTTATGGGATCCTGGAGGGGAATAGCTTGATGTAGATCCAGCACTAGCTCTGGATAAGTTAATCCCTTGTTTCCCAGGAAGGAGCTTCCTGGAGCAGGCCAAGAGATGGGCCTATTTTGATCCAGGCAGGTGGTAAATCACAGTGCAGAGACAGCTGCCCACTCCTCCTGCTGTCAGGCTGCCCTGGGAGATGTTCTCACTCTCCGAAGTTCTGCTGCTGCTCTTCTAGAATGTCACCCTAACCCTGCAGTGTTAAAACAGAGCTGGGGTAGGCAATTTGCCTGCATAATGTATGCAACCTCTCTTATTCACACCTTCTTCCTGCCCAGAGTCACAAGAATCCAAAGGTTGAAGGAATTCATGTTTAAAGCTCATCTGGTCCAATACCCTCATTTTGCAGATGAGAAAACTGAGGCACTGAGAGGCTAAATGACATGCCTTAAGTCAGTAAAGAGTGACAATATCCCAAGCTCTTGGGACCCCCAAATCTAAGATGTTTTCCATTCTGCAATGAAGTGCCAGTGATAGCAAAGGGCTGGAAAGAAGCCATGCATGCACAAGCTGCTATGATGTGAATGGACATGCATAAATGTGCGCATGCTTTGAAAAAAACAAATGACATCATCCTTATGGTTCCGCAACTTGTTTTTGTTTTGTTTTTCACTTAATAATGTTTGAACATCTTCCCCGTGGTTACAGATAAACCTATATCCTTGCAAAATTTTGGTCTCTCTATTTTGGCTCTTGTCTTCCCATCATCCGTGCTGAGCACAGCAGTCGGAATAATCTTTTTAAAATGTAAATCAGATTCTATTACCTCCAGGCTTAAAAACCTTCAATGGTTTCCCATTACTCCTATGATAAAGGCCAAACCACCCAACCCGATGTCTCAGGCCTTAGGTGACCTTACTTTTCACTGCCCCCTCCCGGGCCTCACCTCTGTGCAGCCACCAGGGTTTCTTTCAGTTCTTTAAAGGAACCTGGCTTCTTCCTCCACCTCAAGGCCTCCTGGAATGTTCTTCCCTCTCATTAAAATACCCTTCTTGCATGCATGCACATACATGCACATGTATGCACATATATACCTGTGTGCATGCTCTCATTTACACATGCACCCACACATATATGGGTCTTCAAACCTCAGCTCAAACAGAACTTACGGCTTTTCCTGAACCCCTCCACTTCCCATCCAACTCCAGACTTCACCAGACCTGACACTACTCACTCTTGTAGCAACAGTTATTTTTCTTTAAGGCTTTATCCCAGTATATGCATGTATATATACACATTTGTAGGATTATTTGATGAACACATGTCTTCCCTGTGAGACTATGAGATCTCTAGGGAATGGCAGGTGGCTTCATGCATCATTGTATCCTCCACACTTAACCCAGTACCTAACATATAGTAAATCCTCAATTAATATTTATAAAATAAATGAATAAATGGAAGTGCCAAAGCAATGTGTGCAAGTGGTATAGGAAATATTGCCACAGGAAAAGAATCCCCTTTCCCTGAATTAGTCTGCACCCTGGAATCAAGTGGGCAAGTACAAATTGCAGGCCTCCAACTGAAGTTTGAGAAGAATATCACCTTCTTTATTATTTAAAATCAATTTATTCCTGAACAATGGAGATTGAGGGATAAAGTCCTTATTGGAGCACCCCATTCCCTCCCTCTCCGAGCTGCAAATAAGAACACAGTATAATTGTGTGATGGTCTGGAAACAAGACAGTTGTCTGTAACCTCCAGCCTATCATGAAACCCCTGACTCTTCTAGGTCCACCTCTACGGTGATCCCTTGCATGGAAGACCTACTCTCTTTTGATGTCCTGCATGGGAGACAGAACTCCACTGAGACCCAGGTCCCCAGCCCCAGGGTCCCCCCTTCCTAGGGGCACCAGCTGCCATCCCCATTGGGTCTCTTTATCTCCTTAGGCAGCTGCCACAGAAGGCTCACAGCTTCCCACAGCCAGAGAGACGTCCACAGAGAGCAAAAAGTGCCACTCTTTGAGAATGTGCCTAGGAGATGCATCCCCTGGTCTCTACCCCAGGCTGCCCCTGCCTCAGACCTCTCTTTCCTTCCCATTCCAGAGAATTGCTCCTTGCCTCCCCTTTCTCCTTCCCCAAGGACACCTAAGAGCATCTCTTCACAAGATCCAGATGAACCATGGGCTGCAGGTTGTTTCTGCTGACAAGAGTCCCCGAAGCAAGAAGCCCAAGCTACCTGATTAACATGGGGAGGAGGAAGGCAATGGAGGGAGCTCAAAAACACATTAATATTCCAATAAATCACAAACTATTGCCTCACATGTCATTCTGATGCCTTTTACGCCCCCACTTCCTGCCTGAGCCTGAGCCGACTGTCATGTGCAAAAAGGTTCCAAGGGAATGGGAGGGAATGAGGACCAGAGGAAAGGCACGAACTTGAAGAGGGATTTAGGGGGACTAAAAAGATTCAGAGGCAGGATGGGGGGCATCTAGTAGGACATGTCCCCAAAGCCTTCACTAGGAGACCCTTCTCCCTCTTCATGGTCACAGCTGCCTCCTGCCCTGCCTTTACTGCTTTTAAGGCACTCTTCTGAGACCTTGATGGTAGAACTGTTTATACTTACTTCCGTGGGAATTCAACTGAATTTCTTCTAAGGGGTGATGAGAATGGCAGGCCTCAATAGCAGGACTCTTGCAAAGGGCGAGTGGTGAGCGGTGGGTGAAATTAACACTCCCAGTATTAGACTGCTAGGTAGAAGGGAGCACAGGCCCATTCCTCCCCAACTAATCAACCAGAAGGATCTTCCCACCCCATGGGACACAGATGAGGGTCCCTGCCTACCCAAATCACATAAATGCATAAGCTGTGGCTTCAGCCCTTGGAAGACAAGCCAAGAGGCAGACTGTGAGCCCAGAGCCTGAAAATAAGAGTTAATCCTACACTCTGGAGTCTGGACCTCCCCATCCACAAAGCTTTCACCTGAGCCCAGCTGATATCTCCAGCAGCTCCCAGCCCTCCCAGGAAGACCTTCCCAGCTCCCACTCTGGCGCCAGCCCTTGGGGGAACCGCAGGCAGCTGGGATGACTTATTTTCTTAGCTGATCGGTAGCAGCGGCCCAGCTGGCTCATACCTCAAAGGCAGGAATTCCTCCTTTAGTTCATCGGCACTGGTTTGTGCCAAGGGGCCAGGGAGGGGACAGACTCTGACCTCCCACAGGCCCCTGCCTGGCACCTGGTCCAGGGCTCAGGCTGTAGTCAATGCAGCCACTGATTACATGGGACCTCGCGAGCTCAGTCTGCGGTGTTATCGGGAGTCAGGTGTCTCCTTACCACAAGCCCTGCTTGGCCGGAAATCTCTACCCGGACCCTGGTGGTGATAAATAAGGTAATTGTGAGGGCCTCACCTCACCTTGTTTTAGAGATAAGAAACCCAGAGGACTAAATACCAATGGCTGTGTCGGCCCTCGATGAATGCACTGAGGGGAACACATGTTTTTGCATCAATAAATATCAACTGTATGGCATTCCGGAACCATTTGAGGTGCAGTGGGGGATACAGACATAGTTTTGGATACTCTCCACATGTAACTACAGCCTAGGTGAAGAAACCAAACTAATGCAAAGAATGTCTTCATCCGATAAGCATTTACTGAGGCCAGGCATGGTGGCTCACACCTATAACCCCAGCACTTTGGGAGGCCGAGGCGGAAAGATTGCTTGACCCCAGGAGTTTGAGACCAGCCTGGGCAACATAGTAAGACCCCAATTCTATATATTTTTTTAAAAAAACATTTACTGAGCACCTGCTCTGTGCTAGTCACTGTGATGGGACAACAGCTGTGACCAAGAAGCCCCTGTCTTCCTGGAGGTTATACTCTTATGAGTGCAATAAGAAATTAACAAGTAATTTATGATAAAGTCTAATGGGTATTAGTGCACGTTGGGGAATGCAAAAAGAGGGTGGCTTCAATCAGAACATGCTATTGAAAAAAAAAGGCTTTCTGGGGAAGAGAGAAGGAAGGGGAAGGAAGCCACCCATGTTACAGACCGTGAATAGACACACCATCTCAGAAGCTAGTGCAGGAATTGAGATGTGAACAGTTCCTCACATTCAAACCCCAGCTCCACTACTTGCTATTATTTGATCTTGGACAACTTTCTCACTTGCAGCCTCAGTGGTACCATCTATAATAAGATGGTAATAGTAATAGCGCCTATCTCATAAAGTGGCTGGGAGGATGAAAAGAGTTAATTAACACGAGAAAGGCTCTTAGCAGAATAAGTCTTCAATATGCAATCACTTATATTGTTGTTATTATCACCAGAGCTTAGCTGAAGGTAGAATAAGGGAAATCATAACAAAAGCCTGAATCCAAGTCATCCTAATGGAACAATGTCATGGGACTTGGTGACAGGCTATGTCCTGGTAACTGAGAAGGAGGAAGAACCAGCATTGATTCTCTCATTGTTCATGAACAGAATGGAAACTGCCATATGCCCTGAATTAGGATGCTGAAAGACCTGACTTGCTTTCTGGCTCTGACATTTGGTAGCAGGGTAACATTGGAAAATCACTTGAGACTCTGCCTCAGTTTTCACATCTGTAAAAGGAAGAAAACATTGGCTGCTCTGCCAACCATACAAGGTCGTACTGCAAAGCAAGCAAAAAAGTGAGTGTGATGGCCTTTTAGTCACATTGTGAAGTGCTACCATCATGGGAATTATTATTATCCTAAAGGTTGTACCTTTGAAAAACAAAAGTACATGCTTCATACTGAATCTCTAATGATGATAAAGAGATTCTAGACCTCTTTTCTTCTTTTATTTGCTTCTTAAAGTTCTGAGGCTGTGCTTCTTAAACTACTGTGCCTACAAAATACCTGGTGATCTTGGTAAAATGCATCTGATTCAGGATGTCTGGGGAGAGGCCTGGGTCTCTGAATGTCAAACAAACTCACAGGTGAGCAGTTCACTGCTGCTGCTGGTCCACGGACTGCACTTTGAGTAGCAAGGTTCTCTAGCGGACCATATAGAAAAAGTGGTCATATTCCTCAGGGTGAGCTGACAGAGTAGACAAAGGGGAGAGGTGTTCAGGATCCACAGCTGTAGGGGCCCAACAAGCTGCCCCCACCCACCTTTATTAACTGTCATTCTGTGTGCTTGCTAAGTATCAAGCACCATGCTAGATGCTTGGCAGATATTTGCTAGTATAATCCCTGCAATACCTCTATCTAATTGATACTATTATTGTCCCTATTTTACAGATTTAAAAAAAAAACTAAGGCCCAGAGAGGTTAAATTATTTGCCCAAGGTCACACAGCACACAGTCCTTCTACCTCCAACTCCAGAGCTGAGCCCAGAGCAGAAGGTAATAAAACACAGCACATTCTGTGATCAGCTCCCAGTCCAAACCACAGAGCAGAAAATCAGCTGCTGAACATATACTCCTGAAGGCTGAGTCATTCCATGGCAATGGCCTAAAGAAACAGTCCCAGATCTTCCTTGGTTCCTGTCCCACCCAGCGTTCCTCTCACTTCCATTCTGTGAGCCACCTAGAATCTAATAAACCTCTTCTTTTTGCATATCGCAGGGTTTTTAAAGCTTTGGCTCTGAAGCCAGACTGCCTGGCTTCCCATCTTGGCTTCACCACTCATTAGTTACTTAACTGCTCCAAGGCTCAGTTTTCTCATCTGTAGTGTAGGGATAAGAATAGTACTGATTCCACAGTGTTGAAGAGGACTAAATGCAATCATGCATATTGAGCCCTTAGCCCAATGTCGCATACACAGCACAGGCTCTATAGCTGTTTCTAGTATGATTATTAAGGTAAAAATAAGAGTAGGTCTGTAGCCCCTGTTATGTGAAATCAGCCCACCACCCCAGCCACCTGACGCTCTCCCTGGATGCCTTGAAAAGCCGCCAGGGTTTCAGGGCTTGGGCAAGCGTGAGTGATTCGCACTCTGGCAGGAAGTGCCAGGCTATTGCACCTGCCAGAGGCACTTGACTCTCCTTCTTGTAGAGAATGGAGAATGTGTCACATTTATGGGGGCCCTTTATCGCACATCAGGGAAGTGCTTTGCACAAATGTTTGGATCAACTTTTCATGACTCTGGCCCCAGGTCTGCTATGAATCAGTCTTGCAGTCCCAGCTCACTCACTCCAGAGATTGTCCCGAGGCTGTGGTTTCCATCCCTGCCTGCCTCCCACCCCTCCTTCTTCCACTCCTACCTGCTGTCACCAGCCACCACCTTGAATCCCCCAGGAACCCAGGGTGAAAGAGATGTGGGGTGATGTGAATGACAATTGCCACGCTGGCCCTCCAGGATGTGTTAACTGCTATTAAAAGATACTCCAAGTCATTATTGGAACATTATGAGGACTGAGCTGATTGCCGCTAATCTCAGACTCCCTTTGTGTTCCTAATGGAGGGGAGCTGCCTCGTGTGAAAAATCCCATTTTGTGTCTCTCTTCTAAAATTTCATTTAAGAAAAATAACTAGGTGAAAAATGTGATATTCAGCAATGGAAAATGAGTAAGATAAGGATTTAAGTACAGAGCAAGTGAATCACAAAATAGAACTTCGTGCAGTCAGGTAGGCACTGAAGAGAGCAGACACACAGGAGGAGTGAAGGGGTAGAGGACATCAAATCGCCCTTCCGATCCGCTTTCACCACCTCTGATGACATCAGCAAGAAAATCTCTTTTTGTGTTAGTGTGTCTTTAACACCCTTGGACACAAGACAATCTCCCTTTGTTAACAAATGGACAGCAGACCCACACCATTAGGCAAACAGCACAGCTTGACTGGGTTAAAAATCCCTGCTAAAGCACACAGGCACTCTGTGGCCTTGGAGACGTTAATAAACCTCTCGATGGTTCAGCATCTTCCTCTGTGAAATGGGGTTAATAGTAGTCCTTCTTTCATAGATTTACCATGGGGATTCAATGAGTAGCTTCACAGGAAACAGGTTTGTCACTCCGCTGATGTGAGCAACCAGTACGTGGCAGCTGACGGTATCTGAATTGAATATAATTGCTTTGTTCTCATTGTACTTATTTTTAGGGTTATTTTCTGCTTGGGGAACATGATACTGGTTTTTCATTTTTAATAGCAATACAAAGTATGTTTGTAAGAGATGTACTTAAAGTCACCCAAAAAAGGCGTATTAACAATAGAACAGATAATATGAGATTGTGGCAAAAATCATAAGTGGTACTTAAATAACTAAATTTTGGGAAGCCTGATCCAGTCTAATTTACTCATTTTGCAAATGAAAACCTGAGTCCCAGAGAGGGAAAGTGACTTCCCCAAGATCACACAGCAAGCTAGCAGCAAAGTGATTCTAGAATTCAGAACCCAGCTGAGTGTTTTACCTAACACACTGTATTCAGGTCACTAAGTTGATCATGTTCTAAGAATGAACAAATGAAAAGGTACCCCATGAAGTGAGTGATCACTTCTTTGACATCTTGGTACTGGAGCTATTATTATGGAAATCCTCAGCTACAATGAGCCACTTCACTCTCTCTTTTTTTTTTTTTTTTTTAAAAAAAAAGGAAATAATATCATTTTCAGGGTTTTCAAAGAATTCAGGCAAGGCACAAAAACAATTCAGAACTCAGGATACTGTTTTATTTGGCGCATGTGTAAGATACGCCTTTTGGTTCCTAATTTTTTTCATAAAAGCATATTCAGGCTAAAACAGAAAATACTGTGATGACCTTTTTTCATAAAAGCAAAAAGGGCAGGCAAGAAAACATTTGTTTCATTGGAGGACAAAGGATGAATTTATGTGGTCCAGTGTAACCATAGCATAACAAGATTACATCGCGGGGGTAAAGTCAGTCCAGTGGCAACTGGAGAGCAAAAAACAAATTGCTCTCCAGCCCTGTCTGAGTGGTTCCTGGCTTCAAAATGGAACAATAAATTCCCAACCCTCTCCAGTTCTTTCTGGTTAGTAGGCAGGGCTGGGGGCCTTTTAATTTCCAACTTACTTTAGGTATTGATTACTTGTAAGTGCACTAGAGACCAGGCAGTGGGCTTAATTCTATTAGTAGGAATGAATAACCACCTCTGTCCAGCACCTGCTGCAATGAGCAATGTATTAAACTCCTCCACCTCTGAAGAGGTTCTTCCTTCCTTTTAGGAGATGGAATTCGTGTGTTTTGACTAGAATCTGGGCAAAATGGAAAAATTTGAGGTGAAACCAGAAAAAGAGGTTTACCTAGGAGTTATCCAGTGACTGTGAGTGTTCTGCCCTCGGTGTATTTCCCACCGCTTACTCTATATGAGGATCACAAATGTGGAAGTCCTCAGCAGCTAGGCAAGGAATGGAAATGGAGGGAGCTGTCTAGGGAAAGTGGGGACCCGGAGCATGCCCGCCTCTCCAAAGGGGTGGCAGCCACTCAGTTGCAGTCACCTGTCACCTTGTGATGCAGGCCCAGTATTGCCAGATATTCTCATCACTAAAGAAATGCCAGAAACCTAGATTTTTGTAAATTGCTCTGATTTTTAAATGTCAGTGACTGGTTTGCTTTTTTCCAAAATTTAGTGTAGGCTCAACACAAGCATCAGAGTGCAGCTTCAGCCTGCAAGCACCTCTGCTCTGTCCCTTCCCCTGAGCAGTCTCGCTCTCTCTGATTTTCAAATGCCAAGAATAAGCAGTGACTCCCCAATCTGCACTCCAGCTTGACCCCCACTGGAGCACTACATCTGCACTTCTCAGCTAGGGCCCACCTCCTGGTTTGTGTGTGTATATGTGGGCTTTTTGCTTTGTTTTTTTATTTTTCTTTTTGGCCAACATTTAAGGCATTGATGAAGAAGAAGGAGCCAATGAAGGAAATACAGGAAAGGAACCCAGTTGATGGCATCCAACATGGCAGAGAGGTCAGGATGGTCTCTTGTTCTTCTTGTTCACGGTGCCTGGTTCACAGAAGGTGCTTAATAAATCTTTGTGGACAAATGACAAAATGAGGGAATAAAGTGAAAGACAAATGGAGTCACTGTGTTGTCCATAAGGAAAACTGACTAGGATCTGAAGCAGAAACTATCAGCCACTGAAATGGAATCAACAATGGACAAACCAGAGCTTATAAAGTCAGAGTCCAACTAGGAGAGAAAAGAAAGGTAGAGAATTTAAAAGCCCATAGCCTGAGTCAGTTGGGATGTATCATTTGGAGACAGAAAGCCTGAGTTTGAATCATTGCTCTGCTAATTAGTAGCCACAAGATTTAGGGCAAGTCATGAATCCCACTGCGTATTGGTTTCTACATCTGAAAACAGGGACTGAGATTATCTAAGTCCCGGAGGTTATTGGGAGAATCAAATGAAACGATGGAACTTAAAATGCTTTGCAAACTGAAAGACACCCCAGAATGGGGAGTGGAGAACAGGAGAGTCCAGTCACGTAGAAGGTGGTGAGTCAGAAGGACAGTGCAGAGCCAACATGTTTCTTAGGCTGTCTGCATCATTTAACATGTCAAGACGGCTGTTTACCCTTGGCTTGGGTCACCCTGATTAACAGGTGCATGGCCAGCCGGAAGTTTGACTCTTACTAAGCTGACTGGACGACTGAGTTGGGAGGAGCTCCTTAACTTGGCCAGTGATGGAAGACAGCTAAGACAGCAGCCAAAAGCAAAAGCAACCTTCCCCATCCAGCCCAAGGATGACTGGATTATCTGTGAAACTCAATCGACAATCTGTCTCCAAGAGTACACATGAAACAATCCTTCCAGGGCCTCATTGTTGATGAAGAGGGTGCACCAACAAACAAGCTCATTCAGGGTGTGAATTATTTATGTTCGTAGGATGCAAGTTTACACGGCTCCATTAACAAAAATTACATCTGGCAACCACTTCTAAACAAATGCAGTGACTGTGGTTTTAAGTAGTGAGCTAGACAATAAAATAGAGCAGCTTCCTCAAGCCTGCTAAGTAATTCTCTCCTTGACCTCAGCAGCTGGAAGCTCGATAAATGGTTAAGAATGTGGGCTCTGGAGACAGATAGACGTGGTTCAAATCCTAGCTCTGTCGCCTTGGGCCTCTTAACCTCTCTGAGTCTCAGTTTCCTCAGCTCCAAAATGGAAATAATAATAGTAGCTACTTTCAAGAGAAGTTGTCGGGATTAAATGAGATGATCTTTTCAAGAAGCTAAGCACAGTGCTTCTCTCAAAGAAAGCAGTCCAAAAATGATAGATAATACATTTGCTCCTACGGTCACTCCAGAATTTCACTGTAGATCTACTCTCTTATTTGCTGGGATTTGGAGGATTCTAGACTGTTAAAGATGTGAACACCATTGAATTAAGACAATTTAGAACAAAGAGTTTATTTTCTTGGGGCCTGAGAGCATCTTGAAGGCCCATAAGAAGCTTTTTAGGAAGACATAGAGGACCCAAAATTTAAAAAGCTCTAGACAACTTGCAAGCTCTTCAACTAGAATGGCTCCACTTTGACCTGTTTTTCTATACAGGAGCTGTATGTACCATTTTGCTTGAAGAATTGCTTTTTACTAGTAAAAATAAGTCAACATCTTCATTGTACAAAGAGAAAAGCTGAGGCCCAGAGAGAAGCTGAGGCCCAGAGAGAAGTGACTTGACCAAAAATACATTGTGAGTATGTACCAGACACAGGAATGGGTTTTATGTCTCCAAATGTTTGTTAAGCATAAAAAAATTAGTTTAAATTATTAACTATTATATAGTTAATATTCTCAACACAACCATTCTGTCTTTAATTAGATCAATGTTACACTCCATCCAACATGCTTCTTCTCCTTTGAGACATAGACTAAAAAGATCTATCTTACATCCAGACACATGGAGAGCCTCACTTAGGCACACGTATACCTTGTACCTGGGAACTGCAGCACAGCTCAATGACTTTCACATTCTGTTATTTTGCTTTTGCTTTTATTGTCAAAATGTTTCATAGAAGATCAAACCAAGACAAACTAAAAGAGATCGGGACAAAATAAAGAAGGAGGGAGAAAAGAGAATCCATGAAATCCCAAATTAGGCAAGTTCTATATATATACAACGTCTACTTCCCAGGAAAACCATTAAATTATCATCCTCACATCCTCACATGCAACCTCAGAGCTGGCAGCTATTGAGTGTTTATCTGGTAGCAACTGAGTGTTTATCTGAACCAGGTTCTGTGCTTAACACGTCACACATGTTTGTTTTCTCATCTAGATCTCTCAAGAATTCTATGAGGCAGGTATTACTATTCCCATTTTACAGATGAGGAAAAAAGAATAGAATTAAGTAAGTAGCACAAAATCACAAGGCAGGGACAGAGCCAATATTTGAACTCACATCAGCATAACTCCAGAGCTCTTGCCTTTAACCGTGGTATACAGTGGATTTACCTACAGCCACATGTAACTTACATGAATTGAACTAGATATATTCAAATAAACAATCAAAACAAGTAGAGAGGGAAAAACAAGTGAACAGCATACGTGATCCCACCTGTCCTTCCTCCCTCTGACCATGGACTCCAAGGTGAGTGCCAGATTGAATATGTTCTTTGATGGTCCATCCATGGCCACATACACATCATCACCACCGCATGCAGAAAGTGACTCTAGGGTTTAAAGACACACTTTAAACACTTTACTAAGTGTGAGCCAGCTACATCATCTGAGGCTCCAAGAAGCAGTAGTGATCTGGTCCAAGGTTGGGAGAAAAATGACTGCATTCTATCAGTCTCCGACAAGAGCAAGGAAGTCTTTCAGAGGGACATTCAAGGGAAATTTTGACCACAACATTTTCCTCCTTAGGTGTTCACTTGAGACCTCCCTTAGGAGTTGTGTATTCTGTCTCTGGACTGAAAGGGAGCCTAATGGGGAGGCAGGAAAGCCAGTTTCTGGCCCTCACTCTGCCACCATACTAGAATGAGATATCTTCTGTCTGCCAAAAGAGGATCACTTAGGGAGCCAAATGATTAAGAAGCCGTCACTTAGTATTTGGGTTTAGTCTCCGAGGGCTGCGGGAATTGGGTTACACCAAGTTGATCTCTACGAGGGGACTGTCCAGACCCTCAGGAGATTCCATATCTCACACGGAGGACATGTACCAATACCTGCCCCATTTCCAACAACTCCATGTTGTTTAGTGCTTGAGGCAATCCTTTCCCTGGGTCTATGGGGAAATAAAAAGGGACAGCCTCTTGGCTTGGAGGCATCATTGCAGCTGGCCTGGGGCTCAGACCTAGACTTGGAAACAAGGACAGGCTGCAACCCCTCTCCATCCCAATCAGCAACCCCTGCCTCATCCCAGCAGCTGGTCACTGGATCATTCACAATATCAATGACAGAAGAAGGTGGCAGGAGCCAAGAGAAAAAAGGAAATCCTTTCCAGCCAACTGCAATCTGAGCTGTCCAATCCAGAAGTTTATATTATTAAAAATAAAAAGGGAAATGAAAAAATTGACCAAATGTAGTTATAGGGAGGCTGAGATGGCACATTGTAGGGCCTCTTGGTGAAAGATGAGGACTTCTCTCAGCCAGTGGGTTTTGTCTTTATCATGCCAAACAACCGTTCTCAATGGCTTTGTTTCCTTTAAAGGAATTGACCCATTTTATTCGAACGAATAGACCAGTTGTTTGAGCGCCAGACAACATAGCCTTCATATTCTTCTGCAGCTTAGCAAAGTTTCTCAAATAACAGCTTTGCACGCCTGCCTGGGCTGATGAAACGTGCAACTTAATCATCTGGGGTGGCCAAGAGCCAATGTGACTGTTGGAGGAGAGAGTCAGACATAACTGTGTGGAATGAAGGTCCAAACTCTGTGGAACTCAGTGGACAGCAATGCTCTTTAGAGCTGGACCCAACTACAGTAGTTAGACCCTCACCCAGTGGAATTTCACCTGCAAATACTGAAAGGACCTAGAAACAAACACTCCTAGACCTAATTGTGCTGCTGCTTGCATTGCACTTTGTAGCATAGTAGCCCCTGACTTCTGTGGTCTGCTCATTAGAGAGGGACCCTCTGCCTGTAACCAGAGGGCTGCTCTGTAGGTCAACCTGCTTAGCTAGGGCTCAGGAAACCAAGCCCTACCCTGACTCCAAGGCTAAGGCAGATAGCCATTTGCCACTAGTACCTTTATTCTCCAGTTTTAGGGAGGGGTGGATAGGTGTGCATATGCATGCATGCGCGCATTTATTACTATTGTTTACATGCATATATATCGTATGCATATTTCGCTGTTACACAGCCCAAGAACCTTCCTCTCCTATAACTTGCTTTTATTCTCAAATTGGATTATAGGTAAGTCTTTTCTTTTCTTTCCAAGTTGTAACTTACTAGGCCAGAATTTTCTCTTGCATCCCTACATTGAGAGAATGCCAATGGATCTTAAAAGAGGAATCACAGAGATCCATTTTCCAGTCCAATGCTTGGCTCCCCACCCAGAGCCCAGTGCAGGACTAGCTCACAGTGGCACTTGGTAAATATCTGGCAACTCAATCAAGAGGTTGGTCAAAAGGCTGACTGGGGTTTGCTCCACTCAAAGGCAGCTTCAGGTCCTTGGCTCTGTGTCCTTGATTAAGCTGGAGCTAGAGAAGACCCCAGCCATTGTCTAATAAACACATGCACACACACAATTGTAAGCTCTACAGGACAGGTTAGGATGTCCCAGTCCGTTCAAGGGGCAGCCCCTGAGCCAAGGATACAAGCACCAGTAGTTCATTTGGGAGGTGATCCCAGAAAGCACCAGTAGGCGATTTGGAAAGTAAGATGGAAAGGAAGGAAGCCAAAACATGACGTGTTAATGAGCAACTGAGTCATATTCCCAGTGGGGACCTCTGGCTGACAATGGAGCACATGCCTCAGAGTTGCCCCTACCAAGGGATATTTTCTACCAACTCCCATCTGTTAACTGAAGGCTTCTCCTGCAGATCTCAGTCCCTAGCACCCCCAGACTGCCCTGAGCATTGGCCAAGCATGCTGAGAAAGCCCTGTGGCAGAGTCCTGGGTGCATGCAGCAGGAAGCTGGGGAGTAAAGGAAAGATGAGTGCCTGTGGGTAGGAGGAGGGCTGTAACAGCAGCCGACACAGCTGGAATCCCTGGTGCCTATAGCAGTGCCTGGAACATAGTTGGTGTCAAAAAACCAAGTTACATAAATGAATGCATTCATTCCATTTGTTTTACAAAACTTTTTTAAAATTATTTTTTAAAAGGGGGACACTTTCTTCAAAGGAAATCTTATGAACAAAATTCAAAATGTAAGAGATGAAAGAACAGTTGTCTGATTTAAGGACCAAAACCCCATCTCCTCCTTCTACTGTCTACAGACACGGTGAGGAACATCCAGGGCACCTCAGAGCACAGGGTGGAAAGTCCTGGTCTAATTCATTGGCTTCATTTTACAAACAGGACAATTGAGTGCTCTGTCTCTGGTTCACCAGTGTGAACCCCGGTGAATATTAGCATGCTGTCTCAATCTGTTCTCCAAAGCTGAAAACCATGAGCTAGTGCTGAAAATCAAAGGTAGCCCAGGAGAGTTGGCCAGCGAGGGTGGGTGCCACCCTGGGCTTTGGCTCAGACTAGGAATCTCCCCTGGAAGCACGTGGGAAGCCCTGGCTGAGGACTGGGATGTTCTTCCCCAAGACTGGAGGAAAAGAAGAAGCATTATTGTAAAATCATGACACCTCAACTGTCTCCAAGAACATAAGCAGTTAAGTCCGATGTCACTTGTGTCCCATTGCTCCAGAAGCAAACTTAGTAGCCAAGGGGTATGTCAGCACCATCCGTTGTCACTCTCACAGGAGCTGCTTTTCACAGCTGCCAGAGGGGCTGTCATCTTGTACACACATGTGTGGAATTGAGTCCCCTTGTCCCTGGGAAGATTTGCTGGGCAGACACATCTTGAGGGGGTGGCTGGGAACAAAAATCCTGAAGAAATTAGAAACACAAGTTTGTGCTAGAAAGCCAAGTTTGAGGTCACTAAATTGAAATGTACACTCATGGACAGGCAGAGAGAGGTGGAAAGGAAGATGTGTGTTCACCCCCAGGAGCTGGACCTGTTGGGCTTCCTGTGGCAATGCTTGGATCACACACATGGCATTCAGCCCCCTGGGTCTAGGTTTCTTGCTGCCAACACTGAAAACCCCAGGCCAGCTGCCTTCCCTCTGGTCTTGACATTATCTGGACATCAAGTGAGGCAGCCAAGTTCACCTCCTAGTTCTATGGATGCAAGGGGAAACATATCCCTTCTTCAGTCTCTTTGGAGCACCCGGCATTCCCTCTGCTGACCAGAAAAAGAAAAGAAATAATAAAAATGGCTTGGTGTGAACCCCAGTGGATATTAGCATGCCGTCTCAGTCTATTCTCCAACGTTGAAAACTAATGGATCATTCCACCTGAGACAACTTGCCCCGTCTCCTCATCTCACAGATGAAAATGTGAGGCCCAAAAAAGCAGTGACTTGCCTAAGATTGCAGTTATTTAAGAAAAGATCTGGAATTAAATGCCAGCTTTTTCTAATTCCTGGTCCATCGCCTCTTTTTCTAAACTAATTTTAAATAAAATCTACCTTTTGTTGTTTTAGCTCTGCATTTTTTCCCCTCTTTTCCTTTCTTTGTTTCTTTTAAATTTTTAAAACTTTTTTAGCACTGTGCCTGGCAAAGAGACTTTCATTTAATATTTGTTGAATAAAGTATTGTAAGAATATGTAAATGAATCTTCTTTCTGAGGAAAAGTTGGGGCTTCTTAATTTATTATATTTTATTTATATGAGATGGCATTTCACTATGTTGTTCAGGCTGGTTTCAAACACCTGGACTCAAAGGATTCTCCACCTCAGCCTCCCGAGTAACTGGGATTACAGGTGCACACCGCTGTGCCTGGCAGGACTTTTCTTTTTAATCCATTTTTCAGTCATCATAGATCTTTCAAATGGTACACGCATAAGCATGTTGGATAAGGTGTCTTCTTTATAGAAAGTTGAGGTTGCTAGATGCAGTTCAGGGTTCAGAATAAGAAAGGGTGATTAAAAAGTGAGCAACATTTGGTAGCAATTGAGAAGACTGTTGCAGTAACACCTCCTTGGAGCATGCTCAGACCCTTGTCCATGGCCCAAGGCAAAAAGAAGTTCAAGAGCTTGCCTAGCATTAGGCCAAAATTACTTCCAGTTCCAAAATTCTGTAATTCATCACATCAATTGACCTAAAATCAGGATATCCTTGCTGCTGGCTATAATCATATCTATAGCCTCAAAACACTCAGCCTGATAAGGTGATTTATAAAATCTTGTTATTTCTGTCCAAAACAGCCACAGTGATTTCCACCTAAGAGAGAAGCCTCTGGACATCAGAATGTCTCTGGCGCAGCCTGAGCTTGTCTCTTTCGACTTTACCTTCTTATCCTTAGCATTTAGACACTACAAAGCCAGCAATAGGTTTCATCTTTGTTTGTTTGGATTTTGCTATTTACTAACCAGTCCTTTTGCCCTCAGTAAAACAGGCTGACTGTAAACACAATCTTTTTTCAAACAGCACAGACACTAACAATAGCTGTCAGCATTTTTACGATCACCCTTCTTTTCACTTCCCTGACTCCATCACCAAGCGGTTGAACCTCATCCTAGTGCTCTCATGAGCGCCACCTTTCTTTTTTTTTTTTTTTTTTTTTGAGACAGAGTCCCGCTCTGTCATTTAGGCTGGAGGGCAGTGGCAGGATCTCGGCTCACTGCAACCTCCGCCTCCCGTATTCAAGCAATTCTCATGTCTCAGCCTCCAGAGTAGCTGGAATTATAAGCACTCACCACCATACCCGGCTAATTTTTGTATATTTAGTGGATACAGGGTTTCACCATGTTGGCCAGACTGGTCTCGAACTCCTGACCTTAGGTGATCCACCCGCCTCGACCTCCCAAAATGCTAGGATTACAGGCGTGAGCCACCGCGCCCGGCTGCACCACCTTTCTTTAAGTACACTGGGTGAAGCCCTTTACATTGCCTCCTTTCATTCTCACAACATCCCAAATGTGGTGATTACTGGTTCCATTTTACAGATTGGAAACTGAGTCTCAGAGAGGTTGTGACCTGCCCAAAAGTACACAGCCAGTAAAGTGACAGAAATGGGTTTCAAATCCAGATTTTATTTCCAAAGGTCAAGTCTAAAAATAAAAATAGCTACTAAGTTTTTATACCTTTACTATGTACCAGGCACTATGCTAAGTGCCTTGTGTACATTATCTCAAATCTTTACAGCAAATCAATAAAGTGGACTTTATTCTATGATTGAGAAACCAATGGCAAAGAAGGGTTAAGTGACTTGCCCAGCATTATACAGCTAGAAAAATGCAGCCAAGAAACAAATTCAGAATTTCTAACTCCTAAGTCTGTGCTCTTAACCTGGAAACTATATGATTCCCTCCACTCCATAGGCTGAGACAGATTTATGCATAAATGGAGTCACATTCTACACTCTATTACTCTGTTCTGTAATTTGTTTGTTTTTCTCATCAGTAAAGGTAGCGGGCTTTCTTTTTTCTTTTCTTTTCTTTTTTTTTTTTTTTTTTTTTTTGAGACAGAGTCTCACTCTGTTGCCCAGACGGGGCTCTCACTCTGTTGCCCAGATCTCGGCTCACTGCAGTCTCCCCGATTCTCCTGCCTCAGCCTCCCAAGTAGCTGGGATTACAGGTGCATGCCACCACACCTGGCTAATTTTTGTATTTTTAGTAGAGACAAGGTTTCACCATGTTGGCCAGGCTGGTCTTGAACTGCTGACTTCAAGTGATCCACCCACCTTGGCCTCCTAAATTGCTGGGATTACAGGTGTGAGCCACCGCACCCGGCCTGGTGGGTTTTCCATTATTATTTGTAAACTTGAAATAATGTGACCCAATACTGCTCCCTTAAACCAACAACCGGTGCTTCCTGTATTTGGTGGTCCTTCTATTTGATCACAGCCCCACACCTTGGACACTGATCTCAGCCATCTTGCTCTCTATGACTCCTTAACTCCTTATCTTTCACTCACCTTCAGTTTGCTGTCTCACACCAACCCCTCAAACCTGAAACTTCATACAGGCCACTGATCCAGACCTCGGGTTTCAGACAAACCCTCATTACCCCGATTTGGCCACTTCTGACCAAGACTCTGGAAAGACACATCACCCCTTGCAGCCAGCAACCCAGTACTCTAGCCTTCAACACAGCCCTTGCCTTGCAAGCAGTTGTCTTCCTCCCCTGCATGGATTTGCTCCGGCTTCATAAACAAGTCAATGACAGAAAGTCCATCACATAAGCTCTAAAATTCCTATAGTTAAAAAATAACATCTAATGTTGCCACTTCACTTAAGTAGGGCGATGAAAGTTTATTGATAAATATGCACAGATGACACCACTCTGAGGTTGAATTATGTCCATTACTCTGCTTAAAGTAATCTAATTGTGTGACTTTGGGTAAGTTACCTCACCTCTCTGGTTATCAGCTTCTTTATCTGTCAAACAATGGGTACAACTAGGGAATCCCAGACCCCTGCAAACTCTGAAATCCTATTATTCTATGATTAAAAGAAATGACAAGCCTGATAGCTATTACTCCTATCAAGGTTTTTGTCCAATAATTAACCAAACTAATGAGACTGTTTCTGCAATCCAGCTGCAAAGTTCACTTTCAGAGAGAAGGGGAGGATTCGGGAAAATTGGACGTTCCTGGACATTGCTGGGGACAAAAGACTGAGTTGATCATAGTGTGCTGTCAACAGTGAAAGAAAATCTGGGAGATCCTCACAGAAATGGGGCGCACTTTGGAATGAAGGAGCACTTGTGGTGAGTCAAAAACTATTAGCTGACTGCAGTCAAGATGAAATCCACTTTGGAAATGTTTGGGGTTTTTTTAAGTTTGGCTCAATCACTTGTTTTTCATTGTTCCTTATGTAATCTTGTGGGATGTGGCGTCAGAAAGTCATAAATCATTCATGGTGCTTTGCAAAAAAAAAAAAAAAAAACACACACACACACACACTGTGCAAAGCAGATGCAACTTAAAATGAAATGAGAGAAGTTTCTGCGTGAAACCGAAAAGAAAAGCGTAACTCACATGGTTTGCAGCCGACGCTGATCACTAATTCTCGAAATCTCTATATAGCTTGGTCATTTGTCTCCAGTTTCTTGTGCTTCATTTTAAATGGAGAGTGAGTTAAAGATATAGCCTATCACAACTGCATTGCATTTTTCCAAGAGTCTTAGAAAAGATGTTGTAGTCGCGGCATTTTTGGAAACGATTCAAACTGGCAGATTTTTATTTCCTGCTTGAAGAAACCCAGAAAGCCCTGTTTTGTTCAAAAAATCCCTTTTACAATATGCTTGTCACTACTGTTCGTAATACCTATGGATCAATTAAACTCTTTTCGTGAAATATACGCTTCCTCAAAACCTACATACAAAAACACAAGTAGCCCCTGGCAGACGTAACCCATAAAGCTAACTCTAAAACATCAACACCTTAATAAAAGTGGTTTAGCTGAATTATTTCTGATGTGGCAGCTAGCTACAATGAGGTTTCTAATAAACAGATAAATTATGTTTTTTTAAATACTCTTTCATATTCATTAACTCATTTCAGCTTTACATAAGTAGCAAGGAGAGTTGGGTGGTCATTCCTTAATTCATTCCTAGAACAAACTTTATTGACTGCCAAGCACTATGTAAGAGTTCTAAAGATACAGACAAGATAATAACACCCAGCCTAGGCAATGTAGCAAAACCTCATGTCTACCAATATATATTTTTTCCATTAGTCAGCCATGGTGGTTTGTGCCTGTAGTCCCAGCTACTCAGGAGGTTGTGGCAAGAGAATTGCTTGAGCCCGGGAGGTCGGGGTTGCAGTGAGCCATGATTATGCCACTGCACTTCAGCCTGCGCAACACAGTGAGACTCTGTCTAAAAAAAAAAAAGATGGGCTGAGCACGGTGGCTCATACCTATAATCTTAGCACTTTGGGAGACCAAGGCCAGTGGATCACCTAAGGTCAGGAGTTAGAGACAAGCCTGGCCAAAATGGTGAAAGCCTGTCTCTACTAAAAATACAAAAACTAGCTGGGCGTGGTAGCACACCCCTGTAATCCCAGCTACTCTGGAGGCTGAGGCAGGAGAATCACTGGAACCCAGGAGGCAGAGGTTGGGGTGAGCCAAGATCGCACCACTGCACTCCAGCCTGGGCAACAGAGTGAGACTCTGTCTCAAAAAAAGAAAAAAACAAAAAACAAAACAAAAAAGATAGTAATGGTACTTGGCCTTATGCCGCTCACAGTGTAGTGAGGGACAAACACATAAAAACCATTACAGAAACATAAACCAAAATGAGAATGTCTCCCAAAAGTTAAGTGTTTTTTCCCACATCAAACAGCTAGAAAGTTCTGGGGCAAGAATTCTCTGCAAAGTCTAAGGTCTCCAAAGTCTAAGTTCAGAACACTCTTGACAACACTCTACAGCATTTTATACATGAATAAATTTTGGTGAAAGAAAATGAGGAAAAGAAAGCTCCCAAACTGAGGTTCTGATATTGGAGGGATAAGTCAGGTTAGTTATCTCAGGAACCACTGAATGGCCAGCAAAACTGAGAGAGATTTCTCAGCAGAACAAATGGGGGAAGTATTCCCACAGATCTACTTCGTAATTTCTCCCCAGCAGCCTTGAAGTGATGTCCAACCTACAGCGTCTGGCATTGGGTTGGTGCTCAAGAAACATCTACTTACTCTCTGTTCAATTGAATTTAAATGAGTTATATGACCTCTTTTGGGTATGTTACCAAATGTCAAACAGTTGCCAACTGGCCCCCCCAAAATCCTTGAAATCTCCATGATATTGCCTTGAACCCTGAATTCTACAGCATGGGAAAGCCTTAAGCCATCCTCAAGACCTTTGCATTTTTCTGGTGTTGAGAATCTTTTTGTTGGCTCACTAATTCCATTCTACCCATGTCCCAAGGCATAGGGCTTTCTCTGTTTTCCATGAGAAATCTATTTATGTCTGCCCTTTGCTAAGCTTTCAAGAATTCATTGAAGATCACACAGTTCTGGGGAGTGATTATATCATGTACAATGCAGTACAGCTGATTCACCATCTTGCTGGTTCTACCACCCTCTCCCTCGCCCTCTCTCATATTTTCCTCTCCCTTTCTTCCTCTTCACTCAGGTACAGCTATACTTGCTGTAAGTATTTTACAGTAAGTGGGCTTGTCAAGGGGTTTTTCCCCACCAAGGTGGATCTCTCCTCAGAAAGATTCTCAAACCAACTGCTCAGACAATAAAAGTGTTCCATCTCTTATTCCACCCAAGACTGAGATCAAAGATGGAGACCACTGCTCTTTACTTACCATTATTTCCTTTGACCACATGATGAAAGATGTCAGAGAGTCCCTAGCATAATAGAGCTCCTGAGTGCTCACCTAACTCAATGGAAGAACTGCTTTCACCTTGATCCAATTGACAGCTTATCTACCTGGCTTTGATTCTCTGGAACCACAGACTTTCTTCATCGCAAGTGTAGTCTGACGTGTTCTGGATCTGTGTCTATAAGCAACAGAAAAAAAATTGTTAAGCACCCATTGCAAACAAAGTAAAATTCTAGGGACTGAGAGAGAAGAATCATGGCCTCTATTCTATAAGAACTTGTGAGCCCAGCTCTGGCACCAACTTACCATGTAATTTTAGGAAAATGACTAATTTCCAAGCCTCAGTTTCCTCATATGTGAAATGGTGATATTATCAACACCTACCGCAAAGGGTCATTGCAAAGAATAAATAAGGTAAAGACAAAACAAAGAGGCAAAACATGTAAAGTACTTGGCGTAGTACATGGTTAATAATGATAATAAATTATGTACAAATAAATCAGTGTTTGCTGATTTATTTGCTGATTTATCAGTGATTGCTCAATGAAATGGGAAAAGATGCATAATATAGGCAGATTTTGATAGGTTTTATAGGCGAGTTACAATGTCCTATGGGGAAATATGGGAGGGAAGAATTCATTCTAATTTAGAGGATTGAGAAAGGATACTCAGAGTAGACAGGAGTTGAGCTAGGTGTGAAGAACAAATAGGGTTGGGACAAAAGATCTTGGGAAGTTTCCACAAGGTATTGAGAATCAGTGTTGAAAACTCATATATTTTTGGTAGTGTTTCAATCTTGAAGGATGATGATCTTGGCTTCTACCAGTTTTGGTGAGAAACTAGGTTGCTATATTCAGAAACGATTTGGTTGATAGAAGTCTTTAAAGCTTTGTGGCTAAAACTCTACCTGATCCCTATGCAATCTATGGGTGGCATAGTTTTTATAAGGTCTGAGGTTACATTACCTGAAAGATCATTTAGACCAATACTCATTAGATGTCTCAACCGTTGTGGGTACAACATCCTTATTCAAAAGCCAACTCATTATCAGTTCATACACCTCCAATGATAGAACATTCATTGCCAACACCATTTTGACCACAGTTAATAAACTGAAAGGAACCAGAGGGTAGGAAACCCACCAGGTTCATGGGATATCATGGTAAGAAGGACATAGTTTCCAGAAATTATCAGTTTTAAAAGGAAACTTAGCTTGGCTCTAAGCAAACCATTCAACCTCTCTGGACCTCAAAGCATCTCTCATCTTGCTTATGGCTCTAATATCCTGAAGCCTCAATCAAAAACATAGCAGAGATTAAACAACATATAGTAGAGAAAAATCAACTGAAATTTGGCACACATATGTATTTTATAATTTTCAACTACAAAGTAAAGGGATTATTATTATCACTATGAAAGCATTTTATTTGAATTCAACAAGCATCATGTCAGTCCCCAGGGTTACAGACCTGCATATTCTTACTCTACTCCACCCTGGACAAACCATGCCTGGAAAGCCTTCTATCCAGGTGTGGATGCCTCAGTTTAACAGCTATACCAGTACGCTATGGTTTGGCCAGAAGCTGCAGATATAGCTGGAACATAGGCTGTCATCTAAGTGAAAACTCTTATCAGAGCTGTATGACACGAACTAAAGTTCTTTTAAACTACTGAGAGTAGAACAGGTGTCCACAGGTAAAATTATCACAGAAGTGGATTTCAGTTTTACATAATGAAAATCATCCTAGTTATTAGAGTTGCCCAACTGGAAAAGCTAATGAATCCCATTGCCAGAAGTATTTCAGAAGGATCTGGAGAACTAACTCTTAGAGTAGTTGTAGAAGACATCTTTGCATTGGCTAGGTGATTAGTCCAGAAGATACACAGTAATATTGATCATGATTGATTCATTTATTCAACATATATTTAGTGAACACTTCCTGACTTTGAGGCTTGCATCCCTGGGTTTAAATCTCCACTGTGGTACTTCCTAGCTGTGATACCTTGAACCAGTTAGTGTCCCTGTATCTCAGTCTCCTCATCTACAAAATGGGAATAATGATCGTTCCTGCTTCAGAGAGTTATTGTGAAGATAAAAGGAGATGATTTATGTAAAGCAGTTTTTAACAGTGCCTGGCACATAATACGTAGTCAATTAATATTAGACATTAGGAGCAGTAATATGTGATATGTTACTGCTATAATATATTGCAGCCAATGGCAGGCACTGAACTAGACACTGGATTACCATGGTTAAGAAAACAGACATCAATCCTACCTTTCTTGAGTTTAAAGTCAGCCAAGAGGTTGGAGGGTGTAAAAGATAGCAAACAAAAAGTCACAGAAACAAATAGAGTTTCAAAATGTGACAATGCTATGAAGGGAAAAAAGAGAATGTCATGATAGCACATAACAGAGAGGAAGGAGACTCACCTAGACTTGGAGGTGCAGGGAAGAGTTCCTTTAGGAACTGACACTTAGGCTGAGTTGCAGTATAGATGCATCCCTGTACCAGTGATTTAAAGGAGTGCCCTCACGCTTGAATTATTTTAAGTCCACAGAGAAAGCAAACCATCTATCTGCAAGAGTATGGCATCACCTGGCAATCTGATTCCCAATTTGTGCATCAAGACTCACATTGGCAGTGTAAATGTAGACAAGCTCTCTTTGCTTTGGATATTAGATTCCATTTGATTTTTCTCTGAAATCTATAAACTCATCAATAAATCCATCCATCCATCCAACAATTCATTCAATGATCCACTGGCCTATGGGAGATTCAAAGATATATAGCCCCCAATGTCAAAAAATTCTGCAAGGGAAGCTGATGTGTGTATAAATTCCTATAAGTGAAGATACATGGGAGTGATGGAGGGAAATGCTATGGAATTTTGAAGAAGTTGGAAATTCAACACCAATACGGATATGAAGGGAGAAGTCGTTGGAAAAAGTGGCATGTTGAAGTATGCTGAGGGATTCTAAGCAAAGTGAACCCAAAGGAACCAAATCTTACTCAGCATTTGTGTTCTAAAATCAATGCATAAAGCCAAAAAAAAGTCATAAATAAAGGATAGTCAAAAGTTCCTTTAAAAATATCTTATGAGACACTGGGTTGGAAAATGACACTGTCTCTCAAGAAATCCAATACAGTCACTGTGTCCTGTAGTCCCGAAATCAATTGTTGTTGCTTCAGCTGAATTCATGAGCTTGCTTTGAGGGGCCAGGTTGTATGAAAACTATGAAATCTTCCACATTGGACTCATACATGATGTGATGAGATGCTCATCCTGTGGGAAGACCATGGGAGTGGTGAGGAGTAGCCGTGGCCATGTTTCCCGCATCCTGCAGGGCAGCACTCATCACTCAGCATGGAAAAGGAGACAGAACTGTCCCTAGCAGCTTAGCCATCAATTTGCTCTGCTCTCAGCCTCTCTCAGTCTATTCATGTTATTTTTTGCCAACCAAATAGTTAACTGTGCATGCATTAAATATAAATATAATAATGTGTCCATGTTTGCAACATGGTTAAAAACCCAAGGTCAGCAAAGAGCTGGGCTATTCAGGAAACAACTCAATGGCCCAATACAACTGGAAGTTGGGGTCTATATTAGTCTCCTAAGGCTCCCATAACAAAGATTCCATCCTTTGCCTCTTCCAGCCTCTAGTGATTCTAATTCCTTGGCTTGCAGCTCCTCCCCTGTGTCCTTATGTCTCAACTCTCCCTCTCTTTTATTTTATAAGGACAACAGTCATTGAGCTTAGGGCCCACCCTAAATCTAGGATCATGTCATCTCAAGATTCTTAACATCTTCCAAAACCCCATTTCCAATAAAGTCATATTCACAGGTACCGGGGTGGTGGGGTGGGGTTAGGACTTAGACATATCTTTTGGAGATTTGCTATTCAACCCAATACAAAGTCTAAGAAAGAGAGTTTAAAAAGTAGATTGAAGCCCTGTTTTGACAGACTTTGAATGCCAATTTTGAATGACTTTGAAGTTATAGTTCTCTTCAGAGTTGTGATGGTGGCAACTTTTACTTATATGCTATTTAAACATCTC
Source organism: Papio anubis (assembly GCF_008728515.1). NCBI lineage: Eukaryota > Metazoa > Chordata > Mammalia > Primates > Cercopithecidae > Papio > Papio anubis. Next base: position 152,507,279 of record NC_044980.1, read on the forward strand.
TCTGCAGGGTCTCCTCCTCTGCCTTACTGTTCCTCTCTGACACCCTGGAGCCCTTCCCCACTACTTTATGTACTCATGAGGGATCCTGCAGGACAATAATCTCTGAGAAACTTGATAAACTTCAATATTGCTTTTTCATGTCCTAATCAAAATTCCCAACTTGTATCGTATCCTCTACATGAGTGATGATTAATCAACTAAAATAATCTTATAAGATTAAAATATTCTTATAATTAATCAAATAAAATAATCTTATTTTAAAATAATAAAATAATTAAGGCACTGGCTTGTCAACATTGTTAGAAACTGCACATGTGGCAGTTTTGAGTATGTCTATGTTAATGAGTGCTCTTGCTTGCAGAGATGCAGCTGCTGCTAGGGACACCACCTGAAGCAGGGAGGGAGAAATGCCCTGACTAGCTGCTGCTTCTTGTCCCCAAATTATCATTGGCCAAACTCAGCTAGAATCCAGCTGACACAGGAGCCTGGGAGCTGCATCTTGCAGAGATAAGGTCCCTGTGATACAGAACAGACGTGGGAAGGGAAAGACACTATGGGAAGACAAGTGGGCCCTGGACCAGCACACTATTATCCCCATTTTACAGAAAGGGACATGGAGCTCAGAGAAGGTGATATAATTGCCTAGAGTCATGCAACTGGTGAGTATGAGTGTGGATTTTGAATCCTGGTCTGTCTAAATCATAAGCCTGAGGTCTTGCCATCTTGCCTGGCTCTCACTACCGTCATAGAAATTGTACTTGCTTTGTCTGACTGCTTGGTCAGGAGATAGACCAAGGTGCTGAGAGGTGGCTTCATGGCTCTGAAATCTGCAATAAAACCTTCCCTGGATTCAAGATCTGGGATTTTTTTTTTTTTTAAATTCTGGGATACATGTGCAGAACGTGCAGGTTTGTTACATAGGTATACATGTGCCATGGTGGTTTGCTGCACCTATCAACCCATCATCTAGGTTTTAAGCCCCAAATGCATTAGGTATTTGTCCTAATGCTCTCCCTCCCCTTGCCCTCCACCCCCTAGCAGGCTCTGGTGTGTGATGTTCCCCTCCCTGTGTCCATGTGTTCTCATTGCTCAACTCCCACCTATGAGTAAGAACATGCAGTGTTTGGTTTTCTGTTCCTGTGTTAGTTGGTGGAGAATGATGATTTCCAGCTTCATCCACGTCCCTGCAAAGGACACAAATTCATTCTTTTTTATGGCTGCATAGTATTCCATGGTGTATATGTGCCACGTTTTCTTTATCCAGTCTATCATTGATAGGCATTTAGGTTGGTTCCAAGTCCTTGCTATTGTAAATAGTGCTGCAATAAACTAAGTGTGCATGTGTCTTTATAGTAGAATGATTTATAATCCTTTGGGTATACACCCAAGATCTGGGCTCTTTGAATGGCACACAGTTGCAGTGCTCCGGTCTCTTTCAGGGAAGAACCCACTGAGCCCGCTGCTGCAAGTGCCATCAGCAGACGCTCCAGCTGTCAGCTTGAGCTTGGCGACCTCAGCTGCAGAGAGCCACCTTGCCCAGGAGAGTACCCTTCCCTGACAGCACACATCCAATCACTGATAAAGACTCAGTCTTTTCAGCTCACTGAGGACAACTCTGATAAACATCACAGTTCAACTTCTCCCTCTGTCCAATCCTGTTTCCTCTCCCTTCCCCAAGTGCCGATCCCTAACAACAAACCCTGACTGTGACAGTCTACGACAGGCCTTGTTGTTGTCATTGTGCTCGTCTTAGAGTTCTCTTAGTCTACACATATACTGGATGATGGTGGCAACAGGAGTGAAAGCCATAGCAATGACCATCGTGGAGGTGATTTCACCTCCTTCCATCTCTAGACAGTGTGCAGGCCTGTCCTCGCTGGAATTTTTCTGGTTAATGTAGACAGACAAACAAGTGGAGACACCATGAAATGGTGAGGCATTCCATCATTTTCTTGATGATGATCCATTGCTTCATTCCCCCAGAATGAATCACCAAAATAGCATTTGATTGGAAGGTCAATGGAAGCACAACCACCAGCTTTTTAACCCTACCTCTTTGTTTTTTATGCAGAGGGCAGAAAACATCGTCTGAACTACTTACTGTCTTGATAGTGTCTTCCCACTGGAACTGAAACACAATCTCACATTCTGCAGCCCTTCTGGGCTATTGGGGTCTTTCTTCTCTCTAGAGGTAGCCTAGATTAGTTTCTGCCTTTCTGTAAAATGTTCCCTCTAAAAAATTCCCAGGATGCTTGGAGAAGTTCTCAGACCCACTGATTTCTAATACCAGCCCCTACAGCCACAATAAAGGCCTGAAGCTTGGTGGGGCTTCCAGAAGCCATCAAGTCCACCTCTCTGCCCTTAGGAAGAACCTCCCACCACCACCAACATATGCGCATTTTATTTCTTCAAAATGAAATGAATTCCTTATTTTCTTGGCTATCCCAGCTCACCACTATCCAATCAGATGACACAAGCTACTGAAGCTCTGTAGAGCTGTGGGTGGCCTCCTTCACAATTTTCTTCCCTGCCAACTAATTCCTGACCTTAACCTTCTTAGGTGTCAGTGCAGCACCTATTATTCATGACTTCATTGACATTTCTTCCAAATCCCTGAAGCTGGTGGTGACTCATCCTCTCTTGTCATCGAGGGGCATCACTGGGCTATACACAGTACACGGCATGAAGTTCGTGTTAGCTGTTCTCTGATGCCTTGCAACAAAGGCACTCTGAAAATTTTTAATTTGATGACCTGGAGGCAAACATGAAGATTTCCAATTTAACAGCCTGAAGAATTAAATTAAACAACCTGTGTGGGTCATGCAGGGACAAGGAGCCTAGACTTGCCCCCTTGGGTGTCAGAATCCTCAGGTCCATGGAAAGTTAGTTTAACAAAGGTCTAAAATGTCCACAGCAGTCCAGGCCTTCTCTACAGGGACCCATTTGAATTTATTCATGCACCCAAATGCAGTTTGCATGAAAAGGGTATGTCCTTGTATTTTCCATGAGATATTTTCTTTAGCTGAAAAGAACTGAACATTTATTGGGCTAAATAAGAACTGAGAATTCATGCTCCTAGACAAAACTTGTGTCTTCACAGCACTAATTAAGTCAAACAGGATGTCAATTTCCTTGGAAATTGCATCAAAACTTCTAGCTTCATGGTCGTTTGGTGGTATAGGCCCAATTCTTAGAGCCTGAGCCACACTGACATTTAGATAAGAGAAGGGGGCTTTGGTAACATAATTCATGGTGGAGAAAACAATAGTGGCCTTTTCAGTAAAATCAAACACAAGACTTATGCTAAGAGAAGGTTTATCCTGCAGGATAAAGGCTTGTTGGCTTGCAGATGTCCTGCCTTAATGTCAGGACACAGTTACATCCTTCTATTCTCTTTTCTCCCCTTTTCTATTCCCCACTGCCATATAACTTAAGCCCACAACCACAGCTCCTACCCAACAGCAAAATCTGAAATAAGTCACTGACAGCCTTAAGGTTCAAGCTCAAGGAAAAATGAAACTCTGGGGTTAAACCCAAGTCACAAATATATGACCCTGAGACCATACATAGTGCACAGATATGTCAGTTTAGTTCATATACAGTATCTTACTTTAAAATTTCAACATGCATTTCTAAATTGAGAGTCCACCTAAAAATCCAGTTTTCCAGTTTCTCCTGAAAAATAAAAATATCCGGCCACAGTTGGGTAGGATTCCTGCACAGCCAGAACCAGCTGGAACTCAATAACCAGCACCAGCCCCTTCACAAGGGGCACACACTCTGTAATTCGCCTTCCTTGTCCCACACAAGTTACAGTTGTGCATAGTTCTGCTCCAGCCCCTGCAGGCATCCAGGTTTGAGTCACCTGAATTAAAGCAGGGAAAGGAGAAGAAAAAGGGAGGATCAACTGAGAAGAGGTTTCCCTGATAGATTCGTTCAGATGCTTTGGTATAGATGGAACAGCATATGTGACTAAAAGTTGCTTAAACAGCAAGGGGCCGGGCACGGTGGCTCACGCCTGTAATCCCAACACTTTGGGAGGCCGAGGTAGGTGGAACACTTGAGGTCAGGAGTTCGTGACCAGCCTGGCCAACATGGTGAAAGCCCATCTCTACTAAAAATACAAAAATTAAGCAGACATGGTGGCGCATACCTGTAATCCCAGATACTCAGGAGGCTGAGGCAGGAGAATCACTTGAACCCAGGAGACAGAGGTCACAGTGAACTGAGATCACGCCACTGCACCCTAGCCTGGGTGACAGAGCAAGACTCTGTCTCCAAACAAAACAATAAGGACTTTCATTACTTCATTTAACAAAAGTCTACAAGTTGGCAGTTCCAGGGTTAGACTGTGGCTCAACAATGTGAAGGCTCTGAATCAGCTTCTGTGCCGTTTTTGGCTTTCTCCTCACAGTGGCAGAATGGCTGCCAAACACCACATCCTCATACAATGACATGCAAAAGAAGAAAGAGACAGAATGGGATTTCTCCTCCTATGTCTCTTTCTTATCAAGCAGCAAAATATTTTCAGAAGATTCCAGAAGACTTTGACTCAGATCCCATTGGCCAGAACTGAGCCACATGACCATCCCTAAACCAATCACTGGCAAATGGGAATGAAAATGTTGTGTCTGAGTGAGACCAAACATGGCTCATTCCCTAGATTCAGCAGAGGGGGGTCCATCTTAGCATACTGCTGCAGATACAGTTCTGTGAAAAAGAAGATGGGGAGAATGGTAGGTATGGGTAGCACATACCATTTGTGAAAGGTGGCATCCTAAGATTCTGTTAGAGTGGCTCCGTGTTGGAATGCTGGAGAAGAACTGAACATGTGGCTGAGTGGAATCTGCCTCTGTGGGGTCTGTTGGGGCTATAAGTAAAAAGTAAAGGACCCTTTGTCCCTTCTTCTGGACTCTATGTATGATCAGCTGACAGTAAGGTCATTTTGTTAAGAACTCTACCACTCTCCCTTTCACTGTTAGGGGCCTGGCGCTTGTGTTTCAGGTACTTTCCTGGCCATCAGAGAGCAGTTCCCATCCCTACGGAGGGCCCAGAATTTGTTCTCTGGATTTTCTTCCCCTAAGGGGTGCATAAAAAAGAGTTGCCTTTCAGAGCAGTCCTGGGACTCAGGCCTGCAGTCAGAAGGGCAGCCCCTCTGGTTGAAGCTCTTTACTACAAGGACTGATGATGTGTTTTCTGGAATGGGAGCCTCAGTTCATAAATCAAGGCTTGTTGCCTGGCCCCTTGTCACCTTCTCAGAGCCGCGGGCTCTGAAAAACACTTAGCAAATAAAGTTTCAGCTCCTGGTCCCCTGTGTCTCCCCTCCACCCTTTGTAAACCCCTCTGCTAAGCTAGAAGAACTGAGCAAAGCTGATGGCCTCAGAAGACCCGGGACAATAGGAGAACTCTGTCCAAGCCTCTTCCCTCCCACTGCACCAGATGGGAAGGTCATGCCAGCAGCCAGCTCTGGGGAAGTCCTTCATGCCCTCTGGCTGCCATGCACCCAATCTTTGGGTGCAACAGCACATCAGTTGGCAAATGTCAAAAACTGAGAAAATAATGATTTCAATACTCCATGTTGACATCAGGCTCTCCAGCCTCCTTGTAAACACATTCAAATCCCTTATCTCATCGGGTCCTCCTGATGACCCTGAGCAGCCACTAGGGCAGTGGTCACAAAAATCATCAAATCACAGTCATCGTAGCCACTATTTTATGGACTCCCTACTGTGCACCAGGCATTGTGCTCAGCACTTTGCAGCCATTATGTCTCTCAGTGCTCTCAGCCCCATAAGGTAGGTACTGTTCCTAACCCCACTTTATAAGCAAGGAATCCAAAGCTCAGAAAGAAGGTGCAGCGTGCCCAGGGCTGCCCAGTTCACAAGCGACAGAGGCAGGCTTTAAGCTCAGATCTCTTCAGCTGAAACACCTGGGGCTTTTAATAACTACTACTTTTTTCTCTCAGTCTAGGAAGTAATGTTTTGATGGCAGCTGTAGTGAATGCTCCTGAAATCCTCTTCCTGATTCTTCCTTCTCTCCCGAGCCTTACTTCCTGTTTTCTGACCTCTTCTGGAAACAACCTGAGATTCAAGTGCTGGATTGGGTGCTCTGTAACCTAGAAGAGCAGGTTCAGGTTTCTTCAGCTTGGTCTTGTCAGGACTCCAGGGATGAATGAGGCCCAAGAATCAGAGGACCAAATGCCGAGGCAGTCTCAGGCAGCTCCAACAGTCTGGGACGCCAGGCCCAGCAGACCTAGAGTTGCCCTCTTGAATCAGTCAGTCCAGAGATGAGCAGCAGCTGTTACCTAAGCTATGTCAGGGCCAGGAGCCAAGGTAAGGGTCAAGGACCAAGAGGAAGAGCACATGAGGGCTGAGCACAGGGTTTGCACTGGGTAGCTGGGGTCCAGTCCAAGGGGCCTCCTGCCCCAAATGGGAACAAAGTTCCAGGCACACACTTGAGCCAACTGAGAAGAGAACTCCCACTCAGAGAAGGGCTCTAGTCCAAGGAAGGAGGCTGGGAAATAAGGAGCCAATAAACCAGACCATCTCAGGCAGTTCTGGATTCCCTGTTTTCCACGTGCAATCTGTCTGATTAATTCAGCTAACGTGTTATTGGCTGATAACAATACCTCATTTCCCCTAGGTAGCACATATAATAAAGTGAAGTAACCTACTTCACCATCTTTAATCCTTCCCATGATTCCCAAAACATAGCACATAATAGGGAGTCTCCATTTTACAAGTAAGCAAACCGAGGCTTGGAGAGAATAGGTGACCTGTGCAAGGTCTTCTACAGGAAGTAACAGGATTGGAGTCCTAGTCTGCTTAGCTCCCTAAAAAATGTTCTTCCTTTTCTATCATGTATCACATTCAAGAACCAGAATTGCGGGGTCTTCACACACTGAGATATTGCATAGATTATGCATGTATCCATTGATCAACTAATATCTCCTGTGCGCTTGCCACCAGGAGTGCCAGAATGGATAAGACAGACAGCTTGCACCCAAGGAACTTAATGTTCATGATCCCTAGACTTTTCTGATGTCCCTCAAAACCTAGCAAAGAGCCAGCTGCCTCCTCCCGTCCTCACCCTGGCCCTGAGTGAGATAGGTCAGGTCTCCTATTGCATATTCCTCATGCCACTTTCTCTGCTCATTACAGAAACCACACTGTTGACAGAGGCAGGGCTGTGGGGCCAACGGATTAGACTGTATCATTTTGAATCTAAGCTGCATCCTCTGCAATCAGTGGCCTCTGCTGTCCCAGAGGTTTCTGTTTGTTTGGGTTGGGAGGATTTGCTCGGATTAGCATAGAGATTGTCTGTGCACTGGGGAAAGGGGCCCAGCGACTGCCGATGGACCAGCTGGAATGCAGTCAGCTCGGCTCCTCCCATGAACCACAGCTCTGGAGTGACACAGCGCTTCTGCTGGCTCCAGCAGCAACAGGCGCCTGCCTGTAAGCACGACGGTGGGAATGACATCTTTTGGTTATCTGATCACTCCATCACTGAAACTCTTTAGGAATAATTCCAGCCCCCTCTCCAGCAGCCAGGGCTATAAATAAAGATTCCCTGGGGATGCTGAATCCTGCCCTTCATCCTGGCTGCCTCTGTGACTCATTCCACAAGCCAATTCTTCTTCCATCTTCTTAATTATGGGCAGGGGGGAATGAACGTCTGTGCATATCTGCCTGCATGCTGTGTGCATTATCTTAGTTGCAGTCCATATGCATGCGTGTGTGTGTCTATGTGTACATGTGTGTTTACCTGTGACTCAGTGTTTAAGCTTAAAATGTAGAAAAGTGGCTGGGCGCAGTGGCTCACGCATATAATCCTAGCACTTTGGGAGGCCGAGGCAGGCAGATCACTTGAGCTCAGGAAGTCAAGACCAGCCTGGCCAACATGGTGAGACCCCGTCTCTACTAACTATATAGAAATTAGCTGGGCGTGGTGGCGAGCGCCTGTAATCCCACCTACTCATGAGGCTGAGGCAGAAGGATCGCATGAACCTGGGAGGCGGAGGTTGCAGTTAGCTGAGATCACGCCACTGCACTCCAGCTTGAGACACAGAGCGAGACCGTCTCAAAAATAAATAAATAAATAAATAAATAAATAAATAAATAAATAAAATTTAAATTTAAAAATTTTTAAAAAGAGTAGAGAAGAAATGCATTTCTCATAGATATTTCAGTGTAGCGATTGTTAGCTAAGGCTTCATAGTAAATCATATCTACATTTATGAAGGCCTTTTTAGGGCACCACCCTATGCTAAGTAAGGTGAATAAGACACAAACTCTATCATCTTCATGGACTACAATTGCTTAAAGCAAACAAAATCCCTGAAGTGGTGGCAGCAGTTGAGAGCAGCATTTCATAAAAAGAAAACCCTCACCTATAACAGAGAAGAGTAAAGAAAACACTCATTCACTGAATTCCTTCTTCCCCACACCAGGCGCTTACTAAGTGCCACATAATTCATTCCTTACAACAGCGCAAGAGTTTTCCATCTCAGTTTTCAAAGGTGATAAAACAGGCTTAGAGAAGTTAAATAACTGGCCTAAAATCACAAAGACCGTGTGGGTCCAAGGTGAAATGTGAATTCAAGGGTTTGGGGCAGAATCTTACAGATCATCTCATCTAAACTTTCATCTATTGCTTGCATCTACCCTACAAAGCTCATGAAAACTGGTCATTTAGCCCCTTGGTAGGAGAAAGTCAACTCTCAAGACAAGTGGTTCCATCTTCAGACAGTTCCAAACTGCCAGGAAGCTCTCCTCTATGTTGAGGCCAAATCTGCCCCCTTTTTATTTCTACCCACCCAAGTTTTCTTATGCCCTCTGGGGCTAATAAAGCAAGCCTAATTCCTCCTCCTTATCACTGCCTTTCAAATAAGTCATCTTCCATTTCCTTATCCAGCCAGGTCATTCCACACTTGAAATTATTTCAAATCCCTAAATATTTGTTCATCACTGTATCCTTCATGCTGGTACCCACAGTGCTGCCACATCTAGGTTAGGTAAATATCAGTTGAGTGAATGAAGAGATACACGAGCTCTTTCAGGGTAGATGGTGCCATGACTTGTTTCATTAAGTCCTTAGTCTTAATTAAAAATTGCCTGGTTGCCAGGAACAGTCTATTCTGGCTACTTCAATAAAAATTCTGCAATGATGGAGGGATTCAGGCAACTCTAAAGACAGGTAAATGTAGAAGATTACAGGGTCTTGTGGAATGAGAACAATTATCAGAAAGTTCTCTCTCTCTCTCTCCCTCTCTCTTTCTGCCCTTTTCTCCTCTCCCCCTACCCACTCCCATGTTCTCTCTATCTACTTCCGTTTTTTGTATCTACTACCTTCTCTTCTTGGCATGCCAATTTTCTCTATTGCACATGGCTCAACATGGCAGCTGTCCCAAAGACATACCCCCACACAGCTTCATGTCTGTCAGCATCTAAATGACAGAGGCTCTGTGTCCCAATAGAGAGGAATCGATTGGTCAAGTGGTCACTCCTAGACCTATCAGCAGTGGCTGTCAGGCAGTGGGGAGGAATCTACTAGTACAAAATGTGGCTGCATTTAGGCATCTTTTTAGCAAGGATTTGAAGGCTGTCTTAGAGAGGAGGGAAGAATCTTTGGGAAGGAGTATGAGTGAATAGAATAGAAATGCTGACATCTCTTGTACACCTTTAAATACCAACATTATAAATGGATCTGAGAGGTCAGGATGCTCTCAGAGAAGTATATTATCCTTAGGATGTCCAGACATGGGCTCTAGGGACTGGAGGCTTTCAGAACTTCTTGCACCTCTGAAATTCTGATGCAGAGCCATGAAGTCCCGGAAAGCCTGACTAGTGGCATGGGTGGCCCGAAAAGGGCTCAGGCTTCCCTTTTGCAGAAGAACATTCCACTTACCCTATTTGTGGCTCCTTAGCATGTTGTCAATGATCCTGGCCATCTCTGGAAATACAGAAGGTCCAATCCGCAAGCACTGAACACAAAAATAGCTCATTTTCCTCCTCCCCGTGTGCACAGAGAAAGTTTGTATGTGTGCTGTGCTGAGATAGGCTTATGCAGTAGGGAGGGGATGAAGAGGAGGGACTATGGAAATGTGACTGTTTTATAAAACAAATGAATAGACTTGTTTGACTGTTTTGTAAAATAAATGAATAGACTCGTAGGCTAGAAAGTCCCTTATAGATCATCTAGCCATGTAGTCATCAAAGGGTGTGCCTCAGACCTCGAGCGTTCCCCAGAAGAACCTCAAGGACCAAAAGAGGAGGTAGCAGGAAAGTATTCAGGAATCCTTCCGAAGTAGACAGGATTCCACCCACCAGCATCCTCTGGCAGCAGTGCAATCCTGCTGTTCTTAATTTTATATGTTGAGTTGCTATGTATTGTTTCACTGGTTTATAGGTGAGGAAACTGACTGCAGAGAGGTACAGCAACTTGCCCAGAGTCAGATAGTGCTGGTTTCCAGCTGTGCTGACTCCCAGAGCCCTCTTTCTGCTGGCACAGGTCATATGGAGACCAAAAAGAGAACAATGATTTCTGACAAGGAAAACTGTCATGAGAGCTAGCCATCTGTGTCTTCCACCTGCAGCAAAGCATCAGGCATTCACTATTGACATGTTTCCATCACCCAATAGCCTGATCATACAGCTGTGCTTGGTAATATGCAAACTGCAGAACAGGGATGAACTTGTGGCTTCAGGGCTCAAGCTCTCTAAATCGCCAAACTTGCTCCTTCAGTGTCTGTTCATTTTGCAATTAGCTAATTGGCAAAGGGACCCTGAAACTGTTAGGACAATTCAAATTCAATCAACAGAACTCAACTCTAACCAAAGAGAGAGAGAGGGAGAGAGAGAGAGAGAATGTTGAGAAGCTCTCCAAACTGACAATGTCATGATGCCATGGCTGGAGTAAATGAAGGCCAACCGATCTTCTCAAGATTCGAGGTCCTAGGAGAGGGAGACAGACTGGATAAGCTCAGTTCCCATGATCAGCTCTTTACTGGCCACTGACATTCTCTTGTGCCAGTTGCTGGTTCTAGGTTTTCCAAGCCACCATATTTACTGTTACCCTTGAGGCAAGTCTTAACTTATCACTCAAGCAAGCTCTCTATCTCACAAGCGGCTCTTGCTCCTTCTCTTTTTCACCCTTCCAACTTGGTTTTTGTCATGCCTCCACTCCTATAATCAAAAGACCCACCTCTTTTCAAACTCCCAAGAAGAGTTTCCCTGTGTTCTCACTGTCTTGCAGCCTGGCATGATGATTCTTTTATTTGTCTCACACATGTAATTTTTTACCATGCTCTCTCTTCTAGGAACTTCAGAGAGAATTCTTTGGGATTGAAACAGAGGGCAAGATGCAAAAAGTGTTGAATCCAAAATTACCCCTTCTCTAACAGACTATCCAAGAATTAGACTCAAACTTAGAGTCAGTTCAGTACAAGACTTAAAGGGCAACTCTTGTCCTCCACCTTGGTTGAAGAAATTTATCCTAGAGCAACAGTCAGTGCCAACATGTTCCCCACTGGTTCTCCTACAAGGCCTACAGGGACTTCATATAAACAGAACCTCTGTGTCACAGTCCCTGCAGTGGGACACAAATTAGGCCTTCCCCATGGACTTGGCTGCAAAGATATTTAAACACATGATGTCCAAAGTTACTTCGAGCTCTAACAGTCTGTGACTCCCTGATGATGCAAATGGAATTTATTTCTAAGAAGAGGGTGATGAACATCTTACTCAATGAACCATAATTCACTTTGCCAGATTCCAGAGACTTCCTGGCTGGTTCTTGAGAGAACTCCTGTGCTGCTGAATTTCTGCCACTTGCCTGGGAGTTTATGACATCAGACAGCAGAGTCTAACCTGACCCTTGGAGGAAATTGTTATCTGCACTATGAGGCAGTAGGCTCATACATACCTTCAATACCAAACACATCACTTTCTAGTTGACCCAGGCCAATTGACCAGTGGATGAGGGGTTGCCAATGGTTGAATGAGCTGACTACTTGCAACAGAGAGAAGTGATCTGTGCCATCTTCTCCACAAGCAGCCTTTGTTATGGCCTAAAGCCAAAAATCAATTAAAAAGAAAAAAATCAGTTCAATTATGGATGTAAAATTAAGCTATGCTTCAGGATTGGGATGCAAAAAATAATTGACTGTCCCATGTAAGTGAGGAATATTTTTCCAATCCCTAAATGGCCTGCTATTATGTTTGGGGTTGTGTTATGGCTTGAAAGTTCATATGCTGGAAATTTGAAAACTTAATTCCTCATGCAACAGTGTTGAGAGGTGGGACTTTTGAGAGGTGATTAGGTCATGTGGACTCTGCCCTCATGCAAGGATTAATGCCATTATCCAAGAAGTGGGTTTGTTGTTATGGAAGTGGGTTCCTGATAATTGGATGAGTTTGTCCCCGCTCCCCTCCCTTGTGTATGTTCTCTTGCCCTTTCAACTTCCACCATGGGATAATACAACAAGGAGGCCCTCACCAGATTCAGGCCCCTTGACCTTGGACTTCCCAGCCTCCAAAACTGTAAAAAATAAATCTCTGTTCTTTATAAATTACCCAGTCTGTGATACTCTGTTATAGCAGCACGAAACAGACCAAGACAGGTTGTTTCTCCAAAAATGGGAGTGGTTTTTCACCAATCTATCCACACTGGTTCTTCTTTAAAAAAAAAAAAAAAAGTATTAACTATGTAATCTGTGACCACAAAACACAGAGGAGTTAGTCAAATGAACTAGAAATGTTCAAATCTACCACCCTGCAATCCAAAACTCTATTTGAGATGGACTTGCCATCTCAAATAGAGAAAGGATTCCCATATATATGACTGAAAAGGCAGATGCTTTGGCACATAATCAACTGTATCCTCCGCTCAGTTACACAACTCACTGTTGCGAGTGACAGGCTGGAATCCTGGAATCTTGAAATTAATTTCCTTTGGCTGGTTCTTAGTAGCTCAGTACCCCTGGGAGTGTTTGGCTATTCTACCTGAAGTATTTGTAAGAGGGGAAAGAAAGTTGGAAGCAGAAATTGTACTTTTCAGTTGCCTTCTCATCAGAAGATGCAGGGACCAAATTAGCCCGGCCCACACTGAGACTGCTGAGTAAGATCAGAGTCACAGACTATCAGAACAGGAAAGAGACAGGGAGAGAAAGCAGTCCAAACAAGAAAGTTATAAGAATAACAGTAATAATAAAAATGATAATAATGAAATTTATTTATTTTTCTGGAGATTTTTGCCAGATGCCTAGCCAGCATCCACATCATCCTTCTTCTTTCCTAATAGAACCTCAATCAGCTTCCCTCCATATAGCCTCAGGTGAAACTGACTGCAGCCCCCAACTCCAGGATGAGTTCCATTGGTCAAAGGTCAAATGCTGCCTACCAATGATTGGTCACAACAGGCATGTGACCCAATTCTGGCCAATGAGACATAAGCAGGTATTTGCTAATGGGATTCTACAAAAAAAGTTTCATTTCAAATAGAGAGTCTCAGGAGAGACATCTTTCTTCTTCCTCTGGACATTAACACTAACACATCTAGATGTGATTCCTGGAAGTGATGTAGTCATCCTGCTATCCGCCTAAGGTTGGAGCCAATGCTCAGGATCACAAAACAGAAATATGGGAAAACCCAGGTCCTTGATGACACCACTGAGGCACTTATTTAACCAACCTTGAAGACATCCTCTTCCAGAACTTCTTTTTAAATAAAGCTATCGCACATTCTTTTTTATGTCACTTTGAGCTGGAGGTTTGATGAGCTGCAACAAAAAACATCCCAAGTTAGACAGTGTTTACCATGAGCCAGCTTCCGTACTTGTAACTCTACAAGAATTATTGCACTTAACCCTGTGACAACCCTCTGAGAACAATATTATTATTATCCCCATTACACAGTTAAAAAAGACTAAGTCTTAGAGAGATTAAATGACTTTCTCAGAATCAATTCATAGATGGTAGAGACTAGATTCAAAATTTAAGCAGTCTGACGCCAGGGTCTGCACCTTTAATCTCCATGCTATGCAATCCAGAAAAGGGAAAAACTTGCACCAAAAAGCACAATAAGTTAGAATTATTCAGGGATTAAAACTGACATCCAGTGGTCTTTCAATGCTTAAGTAATGGTGATGATTTTGGAGAGCAGGAGCTAGTGTAGCCACTGCCATCACCTTTAACCAAGGTATCCTTTCTCATGGGACCCATAGTCTGCCTTAAATGTCTGGTTCTTTTTTCTAATCATTGACCACATTCTCTGGCTCTCTATGCTCATCTTGCTTCCACCTTCTTCTTCATTTCTGCCTTTTCAGCTCATTAACTGACTTTTTGTAGCCATTAAAGAGAGACATGTGAATCTCCTGGAAAATCCCCCATGACAGGAGCAAGATCCTTGCCAATGAGGAGTTCTCACTAGCAAGGAAATTAAGCTGTCTGCTGGGGGCATGGAGGATGAGTTGGCAGATCTCCCATGCTAATTGCTTTCATCTTGATTCAGTGAGTCTCCCAAGCCAGGTGACAACTCAGCAGTGCCCAGCAGTTCCAGGCATAGGAAGAAAGCAAACACTTGAAGTTACCTCATGCTAAGGATGAGTCACAGGGGGCTCTGCCATAGGGACCTCATAGGCCTTGGATTGTCCATGAGCAAGGGGACATATTGATGATGGCAATGTCATCATGCTAATATAACAAAAAGGAATGGGAAGCCCACTCTTACATTGTGGGATGTTGTGATTATGAGCATGGTCTTATAATTAAGCAGATATGGATCTGACTCTCAGTTCAGTTACTTGCTAGCTGATGAAAAAAGAGAGAGTAATGGAACTTGCCCTGAATTTAGTTTCTTCCTCTGTAAATATATGGCTGTGGGGATTAGATATGATGAGTATAGTATCTAGCACCTAGTAATGCTCAGTGCCTTCAAAGACAATGATATTGACTTCAATGATGATGATAATGATCAGGATGAAAAATTGAGTGGATAGATAACATGTGTTAATCCTCATGGTCAAAGATTCTCCTTAGTAACAACTCAAGACAGGTGTCAGGCTCATTCAAAGAAACTCTCTGCCTCTCTTTTGCCCCATGTTACCATGATTCTTCCCTCCTAACAAAGACCAGACTACGTACAATTCAGTACACTTGAACTTTAACCAAACCATCAAGTGGCTCTTCTGTGGTTGATTACAAAGATGATTTCCCATTATATCAAGCTATGTTAATGGCAAACATCCAGCTCAACTAAGTAAAGCCAATTAGTTAGGCTACGTGTGGAGTTGGAAAATATAAACCAACACAGATATGGTTAATTTCAATAGGGAATGTTGGTTACAGGACAACTAAGCTTCAGTGTTCAAAGCTATTATAATGATCTTATCAGACTGATGTTGAAAAGACTTCAACTATCCTTCTTCAAATATCTCCCCAGGATTCCATCTCTATCTACCATTGAGTGTGGTGTGGTTATCCAGTTGACCAAAATATACATGTCTTGCTTGACATGATTTTGAGGAAGATTTGCACCCAGACTTCTAAATCAAGTGGTATAAGTAAGGCCATGTTTAGACTATCATTTGAGCAATGCATGGGCATCATATTTGGTTGGTTTTGGAAACCTACTTGTTTACCTGAACTGTGGTTTGCATGAAGCTATTATACTTCCTTTTTTAAGCCACTTTGAGCTGGAAGTTTGATTAGTTGCAGCCAAAAACATCCCACATCCCACCATGTGCCAGCCTCTCTGTGTAGAGATGGAATATATAGACGTCATCTAGTGCAGAGTTATAACTGTGCTCCATGGAGTCCTAGCATTTCCGTGGAAGTGCCAACAAGGGTTAAGGGATGGGGGAGCAGTAGAGTACACAGAATTCTAGAGTGCCCACCCCTCACTTCAAGCAGTGCCCTTATTTCTGTTTTCCATATTGGGCTCTCAAATAATATTAATCATAACATTTCAAAGAAGTTTGTAAATCACACTCCTGATTGAACCTATTTATTTTTCAGGAGAAAAATATGCAGCCCAGAGAAGTCAAGACTTGCCCAAGGTTGCACAGCTAGCTACTAATAAAATCTAGACTAGAATTCCAGGCTTAGAGATCAGCACACTTGTCTAAAAAGAGCTATTGGAAGCATTTTTTTTTTTTGCAAACATACACTTCAAATCTTCATGACCGTCACTGTAAACATCAACAAACACTATTGTCATATACCTACTATGAGTATGTGGTACTGTATTTGGCACCTTAGAGCTTAGGAGGACAGAGTGTGGGGGTGATATCAGAGAAGACGTCATGGAAGAACTAATGCCTGAACAAAGTTTTGAATAGTGCATACGAGTTCCCCAGATGGAAAGAGGAAGTAATGGAGCCTATTTGGAATAGGCTCCTTCAAACATGAAACCTGTTTGGAATTGACAACTATGTTATAAATGTAAAGTATATTATTCTTACCAAATTACCATGTACATCAGTAGAGCCTAGTCAGGAAGCAAGAAGCATATTAGGTATTTCAAATAGAGGGGATTTAATCCTGAAACCTAGTTATACACTGTTGGAAATAATAGAAGAACAAAAAAATGGGAAAGGAGAGGAAATCCAGAGAGTAGGAACTGCAGAAAGCACCTACCCCTCCTAGGGCTGGAACAAAGATGAGACTATGTTATTATCTAAGCCCAGGAATGCACTTATGACTGCACCACTGGGGGCACCAGGAAGAGTGATGGAACCACCAAGGAGAGGCCACCAAGCCAGTACTAGTACCAACACAGAGGGCTCATCCAAGCTCCAAGCTGGTACTGAGATTTTATGACTGAAGTCGAAATTGTTAGAGATACAGTCACTTCCAAAGATCACATGAGAAACAGTGAAAGAGAAAGAACATTGCTTCCTGCCTTCTCTCAACTTCCAACCTCCTACCAGTGCTTCACACTGACTGAATCTATCAAGGGAGGCTGGGGTCTGTAGTTTGCAGTGGTCTAGGACCTGTGATGCACAGCATCGAAGGAAAGAATGGTGCTGAGAATAAACAGGGAAGTAGCCGCCACACTGTATTTTCTAAATGTAATATTCCTTCTAGCAATTTCTCCATAGTTCTCCAATTCAAGGTCTATCCTCCCTCTCCCCACCAAAAATTCACATCTACACACTGATGTACCCATATAGCAACAAGTCCCCAACAGCACAGTAGTGGGCATTTGTAACTTTTTTCTGCCCAGTGCTTGAAGCCTCTTCCTATTTGGAGGGAATTCCCCATTGTCCAAAGATGAAACTCTAGATCCCTGACTTGCCAGCTTCCCTTGTAGCTAGGAAGTAGCACATGACCGAGGCTCCATCAATCAGAGGAGCTAGTGATATGAAGAGGTAGAGACAGAGAGGTTCCAACCTGATAGAGAAGTAGCCACATACATCCAGGTTCAAAGGACCATAATGGGGGTCATGCCAGTGGCTGTGTTTAGGGTTCAATGACATTCAGGTTCCAATGGCTATGGCATCCATGTCCTTACTAAACAGGTTCATCATGTGATTTGGTCCTTATCCTCTAGACTTCCCAGTGATTTTGAGATCTACCCAAATATTTTCAATAATCTCACTTTCTGCTTAAATCATCTAGAATAACTGTCTATTGCTTGCAACCAAGAACGTGGCTACTATAAATTCCTTCCTTGTTTTGTAACCAGAGATCTTCCATCTTGAACCTAACACTTATGATTGTCCAAAGGCTTTAGGGAACTTCATCTCCTATGATATCCAAAAGAAATGAACAATGACAGATAAATAGACTCTGGCACAGAAGCCTCCAGAAGGTGCTAAGATATGCTGCCAGCCTCCAGCATCCAGAGGTGTAAGAGCATGCAATCTCCAGATATGACCATGGGCAAGGGGTGCTTGCCTTGAGGGTCAGGCTCCAAACCTAGTAGTAGACACCGAGTGTTTTTCTGCCTCTCCCTCAAGGATTCACCCTGTCCAGGAAACTCTTGGTTCTATTGCATTTCCTGCCATCTCCCAGACCATAGATGGCCCTAAGAAGTACTGTCAGAAATTATTGATTTCTACTCCCTTGCAAGTTCAGAACCCCCAACCTTCTTCCAATATCAGCCAAGGATTTTCCCAGGTATAGGATACTTGCCTTGCTCCTCCTATTCTAAATAATCATCTATTAAATTAGTCATCTATTGCCACATAATAAATCACCTCAAAAAGTCTATAGAGGCTTAAAACAACAATAGTCATTTATTACCTCTCATCATTTCTGGGGATCAGCATTCAGACAGGGTAGGGTTTAGATGAGTTGTTTCCGTGATCCACAATGTTCGGGGATCTCAACAAGAAAATTCAAAGGCTGAAGGCTGCACTCACTTACAGGCTCGTTCATTCATATGTCTGCCTGTTGATGCTTGCCCTTGGCTGGGGGCCTAGCAGGGACCATCAAGTCAAATACCCGCACATGTGCCTGGTCTTCCTTACACATGACGGCTGGGCTCTAAGACCCCGAGAGAAGCTGTATTGCCTTCTACAGTCTAACCTGGGAATCCATGTGGCATCACTTCTACCACATTCTATTGGTCAAGGCAGCTACAAAGACCTGCCCCATTTCAAGGGAAGGGAACAGAAACAATCCTCCACCCCCTACCCTAAAGGTGATGTGTCAATTTCTCATTGTAAAACAAACCTGTAAGATGGGAAATACATTGTTGTGGCTATCTTGGGGAAATATTTCCTGACACAGTCACCTTCAATAATTCCGAGGTTTAAAAGACTTCCTTGGACTCATTCCTCCTTGGATCATATAGCAACTCATGCTGCACCTGCCATTCTAACTATATCCCCTCAGTGAGTCCAGAATATCCTACACCCACCCACCCTCTAAGAGGGAAGCTATGCTCAGTGAGTTCCAGATGGTCTTCTGGCTCCTTCTTCTGAAGAAAAACAAATAAACAAATGCAAATGTCAACTCAAAAGGGCTCCCTGCTACAAATGTTAACCCAACAATACTGATTTCAATAACCCCTCAGAGCTACGCACTGCTTTATAGTACTTTTGCTTGCACAGGCTTATTAAATCAATAAACTCCAAGATGACTTTTCTGATGAAAATCGTAAATATATAAAACTACACTGTGTTAAGTACAAACATGGCTTGAAAATCACTCACACCACTCTTCCCCATCTCAATTTCCACCTACTTCAATGTCATTGGTTAAAACCCACCCCTCAGGGACTGACACCTCAGCAAGAAGTAGGGTTCCACATGAGCAATCTGGTTGATGAGGGAGGGAAAAGCAGGTAAGAAGGTGGCTTACACAGTAGGAAGGGGAGGCTCTGGCACACTTGAGTTAATGTTCCCAAGCTAAGGATCCTGCAGGAGCTGGATGACTTGGAGGTGGAAAGGCATAAAATAAATTGACTGTGCTTTTAACCCTCAGGCAAAGCATCAGAGATTCATTGTTGAGAATTTTCATAACACCCTCCTGCAGCCCTACTCCCTCAGGTCTTCAGCTGCAGGCCAGGCCTGACTCTGCATGCAACAAGGGCAAAGTAGTAGTGGAGAAACCAGAATTGGGCACAAACTTTAGACTGCTCAATCTAGGCCCTGATTTTGGTAGGGGAGAGCCACCTTAGGATTCAATCATGGCTACAGTAGAGGAGTAACTTGCACCTGTCAAAAAGCTTGAGTCATCAGTGCTGAAATTTGAAAGGGGTTCCTCGTGATAAATGAAAGTAACAGCTATCTGGCCAGGCACGGTGGCTCACTCCTGTAATCCCAGCACTTTGGGAGGCCGAGGCGGGCAGATCATGAGGTCATGAGTTCCACACCAGCCTGGTCAACATGGTGAAACCCCCTCTCTACTAAAAATACAAAAATTAGCCAGGCATGGTGGCACACACCTATAACCCTAGCTACTCAGGAGGCTGAGGCAAAATAATTGCTTGAACCTGGGAGGTGGAGGTTTCAGTGAGCTGAGATCACGCCACTGCACTCCAGCCTCAGCAACAGAGCAAGACTCCCTTTCAGAAAAAGAAAATAAAAGCTATCCTTTGAAGATGCTTGGTTGGGGGCGGAGCAAGATGGCCGAATAGGAACAGCTGCAGTCTCCAACTCCCAGCGCGAGCGACACAGAAGACCGGTGATTTCGGCATTTTCAACTGAGGTACTGGGTTCATCTCACTGGGGAGTGCCAGACGATCGGTGCTGGTCAGCTGCTGCTGCCCGACCAGCGAGAGCTGAAGCAGGGCGAGGCATTGCCTCACCTGGGAAGTGCAAGGGGGAAGGGAATCCCTTTTCCTAGCCAGGGGAACTGAGACACACAACACCTGGAAAATTGGGTAACTCCCACCCCAATACTGCGCTTTAAGCAAACAGGCACACCAGGAGATCATATCCCACACCTGGCCGGGAGGGTCCCACGCCCACGGAGCCTCCTTCATTGCTAGCACAGCAGTCTGTGATCTACCGGCAAGGCAGCAGCGAGGCTGGGGGAGGGGCGCCCGCCATTGCTGAGGCTTAAGTAGGTAAACAAAGCTGCTGGGAAGCTCCAACTGGGTGGAGCTCACAGCAGCTCAAGGAAACCTGCCTGTCTCTGTAGACTCCACCTCTGGGGACAGGGCACAGTAAACAATAAACGCAGCAGAAGCCTCTGCAGACGCAAACGACTCTGTCTGACAGCTTTGAAGAGAGCAGTGGATCTCCCAACACAGAGGTTGAGATCTGAGAAGGGACAGACTCCCTGTTCAAGTGGGTCCCTGACCCCTGAGTAGCCTAACTGGGAGACATCCCCCACTAGGGGCAGTCTGACACCCCACACCTCACAGGGTGGAGTACACCCCTGAGAGGAAGCTTCCAAAGCAAGAATCAGACAGGTACACTCGCTGTTCAGAAATATTCTATCTTCTGCAGCCTCTGCTGCTGATACCCAGGCAAACAGGGTCTGGAGTGGACCTCAAGCAATCTCCAGCAGACCTACAGCTGAGGGTCCTGACTGTTAGAAGGAAAACTATCAAACAGGAAGGACACCTACACCAAAACCCCATCAGTACATCACCATCATCAAAGACCAGAGGCAGATAAAACCACAAAGATGGGGAAAAAGCAGGGCAGAAAAGCTGGAAATTCAAAAAATAAGAGTGCATCTCCCCCGGCAAAGGAGCGCAGCTCATCGCCAGCAACGGATCAAAGCTGGACGGAGAATGACTTTGACGAGATGAGAGAAGAAGGCTTCAGTCCATCAAATTTCTCAGAGCTAAAGGAGGAATTACGTACCCAGCGCAAAGAAACTAAAAATCTTGAAAAAAAAGTGGAAGAATTGATGGCTAGAGTAATTAATGCAGAGAAGGTCCTAAACGAAATGAAAGAGATGAAAACCATGACACGAGAAATACGTGACAAATGCACAAGCTTCAGTAACCGACTCGATCAACTGGAAGAAAGAGTATCAGCGATTGAGGATCAAATGAATGAAATGAAGCGAGAAGAGAAACCAAAAGAAAAAAGAAGAAAAAGAAATGAACAAAGCCTGCAAGAAGTATGGGATTATGTAAAAAGACCAAATCTACGTCTGATTGGGGTGCCTGAAAGTGAGGGGGAAAATGGAACCAAGTTGGAAAACACTCTTCAGGATATCATCCAGGAGAACTTCCCCAACCTAGTAGGGCAGGCCAACATTCAAATCCAGGAAATACAGAGAACGCCACAAAGATACTCCTCGAGAAGAGCAACTCCAAGACACATAATTGCCAGATTCACCAAAGTTGAAATGAAGGAAAAAATCTTAAGGGCAGCCAGAGAGAAAGGTTGGGTTACCCACAAAGGGAAGCCCATCAGACTAACAGCAGATCTCTCGGCAGAAACTCTACAAGCCAGAAGAGAGTGGGGGCCAATATTCAACATTCTTAAAGAAAAGAATTTTAAACCCAGAATTTCATATCCAGCCAAACTCAGTTTCATAAGTGAAGGAGAAATAAAATCCTTTACAGATAAGCAAATGCTGAGAGATTTTGTCACCACTAGGCCTGCCTTACAAGAGACCCTGAAGGAAGCACTAAACATGGAAAGGAACAACCGGTACCAGCCATTGCAAAAACATGCCAAAATGTAAAGACCATCGAGGCTAGGAAGAAACTGCATCAACTAACGAGCAAAATAACCAGTTAATATCATAATGGCAGGATCAAGTTCACACATAACAATCTTAACCTTAAATGTAAATGGACTAAATGCTCCAATTAAAAGACACAGACTGGCAAACTGGATAAAGAGTCAAGACCCATCAGTCTGCTGTATTCAGGAGACCCATCTCACACGCAGAGACATACATAGGCTCAAAATAAAGGGATGGAGGAAGATTTACCAAGCAAATGGAGAACCAAAAAAAGCGGGGGTTGCAATACTAGTCTCTGATAAAACAGACTTTAAACCATCAAAGATCAAAAGAGACAAAGAAGGCCATTACATAATGGTAAAGGGATCAATTCAACAGGAAGAGCTAACTATCCTAAATATATATGCAACCAATACAGGAGCACCCAGATTCATAAAGCAAGTCCTTAGAGACTTACAAAGAGACTTAGACTCCCATACAATAATAATGGGAGACTTCAACACTCCACTGTCAACATTAGACAGATCAACGAGACAGAAAGTTAACAAGGATATCCAGGAATTGAACTCATCTCTGCAGCAAGCAGACCTAATAAACATCTATAGAACTCTCCACCCCAAATCAACAGAATATACATTCTTCTCAGCACCACATCGTACTTACTCCAAAATTGACCACGTAATTGGAAGTAAATCACTCCTCAGCAAATGTACAAGAACAGAAATTATAACAAACTGTCTCTCAGACCACAGTGCAATCAAACTAGAACTCAGGACTAAGAAACTCAATCAAAACTGCTCAACTACATGGAAACTGAACAACCTGCTCCTGAATGACTATTGGGTACATAACGAAATGAAGGCAGAAATAAAGATGTTCTTTGAAACCAATGAGAACAAAGATACAACATACCAGAATCTCTCGGACACATTTAAAGCAGTGTGTAGAGGGAAATTTATAGCACTAAATGCCCACAAGAGAAAGCAGGAAAGATCTAAAATTGACACTCTAACATCGCAATTAAAAGAACTAGAGAAGCAAGAGCAAACACATTCGAAAGCTAGCAGAAGGCAAGAAATAACTAAGATCAGAGCAGAACTGAAGGAGATAGAGACACAAAAAACCCTCCAAAAAATCCATGAATCCAGGAGTTGGTTTTTTGAAAAGATCAACAAAATTGACAGACCACTAGCAAGACTAATAAAGAAGAAAAGAGAGAAGAATCAAATTGATGCAATTAAAAATGATAAAGGGGATATCACCACCGACCCCACAGAAATACAAACTACCATCAGAGAATACTATAAACACCTCTACGCAAATAAACTGGAAAATCTAGAAGAAATGGATAATTTCCTGGACACTTACACTCTTCCAAGACTAAACCAGGAAGAAGTTGAATCCCTGAATAGACCAATAGCAGGCTCTGAAATTGAGGCAATAATTAATAGCCTACCAACCAAAAAAAGTCCAGGACCAGATGGATTCACAGCTGAATTCTACCAGAGGTATAAGGAGGAGTTGGTACCATTCCTTCTGAAACTATTCCAATCAATAGAAAAAGAGGGAATCCTCCCTAACTCATTTTATGAGGCCAACATCATCCTGATACCAAAGCCTGGCAGAGACACAACAAAAAAAGAGAATTTTAGACCAATATCCCTGATGAACATCGATGCAAAAATCCTCAATAAAATACTGGCAAACCGGATTCAGCAACACATCAAAAAGCTTATCCACCATGATCAAGTGGGCTTCATCCCTGGGATGCAAGGCTGGTTCAACATTCGCAAATCAATAAACATAATCCAGCATATAAACAGAACCAAAGACAAGAACCACATGATTATCTCAATAGATGCAGAAAAGGCCTTTGACAAAATTCAACAGCCCTTCATGCTAAAAACGTTCAATAAATTCGGTATTGATGGAACGTACCTCAAAATAATAAGAGCTATTTATGACAAACCCACAGCCAATATCATACTGAATGAGCAAAAACTGGAAAAATTCCCTTTGAAAACTGGCACAAGACAGGGATGCCCTCTCTCACCACTCCTATTCAACATAGTGTTGGAAGTTCTGGCTAGGGCAATTAGGCAAGAGAAAGAAATCAAGGGTATTCAGTTAGGAAAAGAAGAAGTCAAATTGTCCCTGTTTGCAGATGACATGATTGTATATTTAGAAAACCCCATTGTCTCAGCCCAAAATCTCCTTAAGCTGATAAGCAACTTCAGCAAAGTCTCAGGATACAAAATTAATGTGCAAAAATCACAAGCATTCTTATACACCAGTAACAGACAAACAGAGAGCCAAATCAGGAATGAACTTCCATTCACAATTGCTTCAAAGAGAATAAAATACCTAGGAATCCAACTTCCAAGGGATGTAAAGGACCTCTTCAAGGAGAACTACAAACCACTGCTCAGTGAAATAAAAGAGGACACAAACAAATGGAAGAACATACCATGCTCATGGATAGGAAGAATCAATATCGTGAAAATGGCCATACTGCCCAAGGTAATTTATAGATTCAATGCCATCCCCATCAAGCTACCAATGAGTTTCTTCACAGAATTGGAAAAAACTGCTTTA
The DNA here is from genome assembly GCF_008728515.1 of Papio anubis. NCBI lineage: Eukaryota > Metazoa > Chordata > Mammalia > Primates > Cercopithecidae > Papio > Papio anubis. The sequence goes on from NC_044980.1 coordinate 152,531,977, forward strand.
AAGTTCATATGGAACCAAAAAAGAGCCCACATCTCCAAGACAATCCTAAGTCAAAAGAACAAAGCTGGAGGCATCACGCTACCTGACTTCAAACTATACTACAAGGCTACAGTAACCGAAACAGCATGGTACTGGTACCAAAACAGAGATATAGACCAATGGAACAGAACAGAGTCCTCAGAAATAATACCACACATCTACAGCCATCTGATCTTTGACAAACCTGAGAGAAACAAGAAATGGGGAAAGGATTCCCTATTTAATAAATGGTGCTGGGAAAATTGGCTAGCCATAAGTAGAAAGCTGAAACTGGATCCTTTCCTTACTCCTTATACGAAAATTAATTCAAGATGGATTAGAGACTTAAATGTTAGACCTAATACCATAAAAATCCTAGAGGAAAACCTAGGTAGTACCATTCAGGACATAGGCATGGGCAAAGACTTCATGTCTAAAACACCAAAAGCAACGGCAGCAAAAGCCAAAATTGACAAATGGGATCTCATTAAACTAAAGAGCTTCTGCACAGCAAAAGAAACTACCATCAGAGTGAACAGGCAACCTACAGAATGGGAGAAAATTTTTGCAATCTACTCATCTGACAAAGGGCTAATATCCAGAACCTACAAAGAACTCAAACAAATTTACAAGAAAAAAACAAACAACCCCATCAAAAAGTGGGCAAAGGATATGAACAGAGATTTCTCAAAAGAAGACATTCATACAGCCAACAGACACATGAAAAAATGCTCATCATCACTGGCCATCAGAGAAATGCAAATCAAAACCACAATGAGATACCATCTCACACCAGTTAGAATGGCAATCATTAAAAAGTCAGGAAACAACAGGTGCTGGAGAGGATGTGGAGAAATAGGAACGCTTTTACACTGTTGGTGGGATTGTAAACTAGTTCAACCATTATGGAAAACAGTATGGCGATTCCTCAAGGATCTAGAACTAGATGTACCATATGACCCAGCCATCCCATTACTGGGGATATACCCAAAGGATTATAAATTATGCTGCTATAAAGACACATGCACACGTATGTTTATTGCAGCACTATTCACAATAGCAAAGACTTGGAATCAACCCAAATGTCCATCAGTGACAGATTGGATTAAGAAAATGTGGCACATATACACCATGGAATACTATGCAGCCATAAAAAATGATGAGTTTGTGTCCTTTGTAGGGACATGGATGCAGCTGGAAACCATCATTCTTAGCAAACTATCACAAGAACTGAAAACCAAACACCGCATGTTCTCACTCATAGGTGGGAACTGAACATTGAGATCACTTGGACTCGGGAAGGGGAACATCACACACCGGGGCCTATCATGGGGAGGGGGGAGGGGGGAGGGATTGCACTGGGAGTTATACCTGATGTAAATGACGAGTTGATGGGTGCAGCACACCAACATGGCACAAGTATACATATGTAACAAACCTGCACGTTATGCACATGTACCCTACAACTTAAAGTATAATAATAATAAATAAAGTAAAAAAAGAAAAAAAAAAAAGATGCTTGATTTGTGCCAGTCTCTGAACTAACAGTTTTATGAGCATTATACATATTTTTTAAGGTTCCAGGATACATGTGCAAGATGTGCAGGTTTGTTACATAGGTAAACATGTGCCAAGGTGGTTTGCTGCACAGATCATCCCATTATCTAGGTTTTAAGCCCAGCATCCATTAGCTCTTCTTCCTGATGCTCTCCCTTCTCCCCCTCGACACTCTGACAGTCCCCAGTGTGTGTTGTTACCCACCATGTGTCCATGTGTTCTCATCATTCAGCTCCCACTTGTAAGTGAGAACATGTGGTATTTGGCTTTCTGTTCCTGTGTTAGTTTGCTAAGGACAATGGCCTCCAGCTCCATCCATGTCCCTGCAAAAGACATGATCTCCTTCCCTTTTATGACTGCATAGTATTCCATGGTGAATATGTACCATATTATCCTTATTCAGTCTACCATTGATGGGCATTTATGTTGGTTCCACGTCTTTGCTATTGTGAACACAGTGCTTCAGTGAACATATGCATGCACGTATGTTTATAATAGAATGATTTCTATTCCTCTGGGTAGATACCCAGTAATGGAATTGTTGGGTCAAATGGTATTTCTACCTCTAGGTCTTTGAGGAATCGCCACACTGTCTTGCACAATAGTTGAACTAATTTACACTCCCACCAACAATCTAAAATCATTCCTTTTTCTCCACAACCTCGCCAGCACCTGTTGTTTTTTGACTTTTGAATAATCGCCATTCTGACTGGTATGAGATGGTATCTCACTGTGATTTTGATTTGTATTTTACGAGCATTATTTAACTTAATTAATTAGTGGAATGAATTAATCAAACACATGTCATTGAGTACCTATTATGGTTTCCTGGAGCTTATATTCTTTGAAGCAGATGCTGTTAGAGCTGGGACTGAAAAACATCTCTGTGGAATTCCAGAGCCTGACACATTAGCCACAAAGCTGTAGAACCCATTTCTGGTAACTCGCATGCCTTTGGTGACTTGAGCAGTTAATGCCAGGCGTCCAGGGGTTTGCTTCGGGCTGCGGTGCTAAGCAAGCTGAGCTAAAGGTTGAGTATATCTTGCTAATCTGTGGAAACAACTGAAAGGGGGAAAATGGAGAGGCTCTAACAGACCCAGGCTATGTAGAAAGATTGTCAGAAGAACCAGTCCAGCCTGCGGTTGAATCCCAGCTCTGCCAGATGTTGGGTGAGTTACTTCACCTCTCTGTAAAGATGGAATAAAACAATGAAATGAGATAATGAGCTTATGCCCAGCACCTTATCCATAGGAAGTGATGGAGCAATGCTTAATGGGGATGAATATGAGAATGGAGAGGCAGCTTGGAAGGAGGGGCTCCAAGTGGCAACCACAGCCTGGGAGCCAAGACTGATAGCTGAGCATGTTGCAAAACAAAGCAGAGGACAAGACATGCATGCCAGGAAGAAGCTCAAAGGCGAAGACTAGGGGTTGTGCAAAGCCAGGAAGAAGGGAAAAGGTCAAATGTCAAGAAAGATGCAACTCTTTCTTTCTTTCATTTGTTCAGTCATTCAGTAAGTATTTCCTAGGTTCCTGCTGCATGCAAGATGCTCTGTTGTGCCAAAAGGAGCAGAGAACTGGGTGCTGTCTGTGGAAGGTGGGCAGACAGGCAGTCAGGGGCTCAACTGTCATCAAAAGGCTTTTGAAAATACCAGTCCAGAGATGTAGGGGCTGCCCTGATGGGTCAGAAAGCAAGAGGAAACTTGCAAGCTTTTCCCACAGTTCAAATAGCTTCACAGGCCCTGAATCTGCACCAGGTTCTGGGAGTTTAGGAAACCACAGGGGCCTGGATTGGAAAGGCCTCTCTGGATAGTGTGTCCAGTCTGGACTACCCCAAGTAAACCTAATCACTCTTGGACCAAACACTAAGGTAGACCCAGTTTCAGGAGACTCAGGCTGGCCCCTTACATGGCCAGAATATCTACCTACCTGGCAAGGGGCCAGGCGGTCAACAGCTACACCTTGCTGAAGTGCCAGAAACCCTCTCCCCACAGACAGGGGCCATGGTGCCCCGCAGGGAGACACCCATTCAGTGCCTTCCTTCACATCTACTAAGTGCCTACTATGTGCCAGTTCTGGTCTAGGCCTGAGGCTACGGCCTTAAATAAAACAAATGTGATCCCTGCCCTCTTGGGATTTATGTGCTGGTTGGGAAAACAAACAATTAAAAGTCTGCAATATTTATCTAAAACGCTTGTCACCAGATGCTTTAGGGGATAGAGAATTTTTCACATTTTAGAGAGGTTATGCAATTCAAATACCATATAATATGCTATACTCCATAGAATCCAGGCCAGCATATCAGAGTCAAGCATATTCACAGTTCTGTCTCCACACATGTAAATATTTACACTTAGAGGGATAAATTAAGGAGGCAGATAGCTTTGCATCAGTTTAGGTCAAATTTTGCTACGAAAACTGTAAATTTGTATCAAAAATAAACTGATGTGTGCTGAACTTGTTTTTTTTTTAACATTCAGTTTTCAGAATGTTTGGAATTTCAGTGTTATGGAGAGGAATTGTAAACAAATTAATTTTAGTTTGTGCTACAATAAAAGCGGGTAATATGGTCATGCACGAGGTGAGGATAGAGCAACATCAGGGGAGAGGGCCACTCACCATGCAGGGCCCCTCACACGCATTCTCTCGTGTCAGCTCTCTAGCCCCAAGAAGGTGACGTTGTCACTGTCATTTTACAGACAAGAAAAAGGAGAACTGGCACCATTAAGAACCTTGTTCTAGGCCAGCATTACCTATGCTCCTTTGAGCACAACAGAGCATCAGACAAGCACCATCATGATTTTACCATGTTCACATACCTCTGCTAGTTCTTAAGTTTCTCCTCTAAATCAAATCATGTTTTTAATGTATATAAATCTATCTTTAAAGGAAGCATTATAGAACTACTGTAAATGGAAAGATGGTATCTTTGTTATACACAGGAAAATGCACAGCTCTTCAGTTTGTTCAACACTTGCCTCTGTACCACTTCAGCGCTATCTATGCAGCCCACACACAGAAAGGTTGACCTAGGCCCCAGAGCCGGCCAGAGCCTGGTGCTCTTCCTCTCACAAGACACTGCCCTTCTAGACGAAGATGGCAGCAAAGATCATAGGCACCCATTTCACCAACTTACCACATCCCAGGCCCAGTGGAATCTTCACCTTCCAAAGATCATGTCCTCATCAGAATTAACTCTGAGAGCAGAAGAGCAGCCACCAGGAACTGTGCTACATGCTTTCTTTACAAACAATGCCTCACTGAAGCTTCACCACCTGGAACCAGATGCTACTGCTATCCTCTTAGAAAACAGGAAATTAAGACAAGGAGACACCAAAGTCACACAGCTACTAGAGACAGAGCCAGAATTCAAACCCAGGTCTCAGGTTTACAAGCTTGTGCTCAGTATTTACAATCCCACACTTCCTTAAGATCGTTCCCATTCTTTCTGCGCAGCAAACCACTATGGCACACGTTTACCTACATAACAAACCTGCACATCCTGTACATGGACTCCTGGACTTAAAGTAAAAGTTCAAGAAAAAAAAAAAAATCATTCTCATCCTCCCTTTGGCATTCCCGAGCTCTCTGAAGTCCAAATGTATTCAAGGCCTTACATACTGTTTTGCATTTCTTGTACTATGTCTGCCCCATACACGAAGCTGTGAGCTCCTGGAAGGTATGGTCCAATTTCAGTGCTCCCCGGGCCAGGTGAGGTGGCTCATGCCTGTAATCCCAGCACTTTGGGATGCCGCGGTGGGTGGATCACCTGAGGTCAGGAGTTCAATGCTCCCAGTGGACTACAGGGGCTATGAAAGCAAGGATCTCTTCTGTTTCATTCACCTGTGTCCCTCTCACATAGTGCTGTGCCTGACAGCTATAGTAGGTGCTCAATAAATACTTGCTGGTGAATGGATGGATGAAAAGCTATATTGGTATCTACCCAAAAATCTGGTATTCCCAGTACCTAGTACAGTGCCTGGCACACAGAAGGTTCTCAGTAAATTGTTGAATCAATAAATGACAGTCCTGTTACTTGAAGATGAAGCAGAACTAAGATTTTGAAATTCTACTTTCTAGAATTCAGAAGAATATGAATTTTAAATGGGACCTCCTGCTGTTAAAAATAAATAAACAAGCTAAAGGAAGGAAGGTAAAGGAAGAAGTTACTCAAGATCAATTTAAATAAACTTAAAATTTTAAAACCTTTGGATGTGCCGGGCGTGGTGGCTCACGCCTGTAATCCCAGCACTTTGGGAGGCCGAAGAGGGCGGATCACAAGGTCAGGAGATCGAGACCACGGTGAAACCCCGTCTCTACTAAAAATACAAAAAATTAGCCGGGCGCGGTGGCAGGCGCCTGTAGTCCCAGCTACTCGGGAGGCTGAGGCAGGAGAATGGCATGAACCCGGGAGGCGGAGCTTGCAGTGAGCCGAGATCCCGCCACTGCACTCCAGGCTGGGCAGCAGAGCAAGACTCGGTCTAAAAAAACAAACAAACAAACAAACAAACAAACAAACAAACAAAACTTTGGATGTGAAATCACACCTAAGCCCAAGTGGAGCCATCTTCTGGGGAACATGCTTCCACGATTGTGCTTGCTGTAATTCCCAATTCTTGTATCAATTCTCCTGAGACTGATGGCACAACTAATTTTTAGTGATTAAATGTGTTCCTGGAATTCTCAAGTGTTCCTCCTGAGTCAGATGAAAGACGTGTGCTCAGAGAAGAAACATTTAAAAAGCTATTGTTTAGTGAATGTGGGCACAGGTATCCCGTATTTCTCAGAGTTTGGAAACGAAATATGATGTGAAACGAATTCCATGTTGAAGAGCATATCAGGTCCTCTGTCAAATCCATTCTTCTTTTATGATGTGATCATCTCGGGGTAACATACTCATCAGCCACGCTCCACTGAAATCACAAATGTAACAAACCCCTTGACAAAATTCTCAAGGACAGAGAGTACTGCCCAGCACAGGGGGAAAAAATCTTATTTCTCCAAGTCACCAAGTCAGAAAGATGCAGGATTGTTGCATATTATTTAATGAATTCACATGGAAAAGCACCTAACTCCATGCTCAGTACATCAAAACAAGTAAAACAGTTCCGTGTCACCAAATTCTGCCCAGGTCTCAAATAATTATTTATATAATATGAGACAATGGGCCGGGCGCGGTGGCTCAAGCCTGTAATCCCAGCACTTTGGGAGGCCGAGACGGGCGGATCACGAGGTCAGGAGATCGAGACCATGCTGGCTAACACGGTGAAACCCCGTCTCTCCTAAAAAAATACAAAAAATTAGCTGGGCGAGGTGGCGGGCCCCTGTAGTCCCAGCTCCTTGGGAGGCTGAGGCAGGAGAATGGCGTGAACCCAGGAGGCGGAGCTTGCAGTGAGCTGAGATCCAGCCACTGCACTCCACCCTGGGTGACAGAGCGAGACTCCGTCTCAAAAAAAAAAAAAAAATAATAATAATAATAATATGAGACAATGGAAAAATTGCGTGTATATATTTTATTCTTTTCTCCCAGCAATCCTTTGGGGCCTATTGGCAGTGGCTAGAAAGTCAAGGCTCAGACAACCAAGCAACTGATCCAAAGTCACACAGCAAGGAGATGACAGAGGTGGGAAGAAAATGCAGCTTTTTCAACTCCAGCGACTATTTTCCTCATTTCCTCTGCTTCTCCCACTAACTCACCTGGCTATGCTTAGGACTGGTCCCTCCCATGGGTATAAAGCAGGTAGCCATTTAGGTGGAGTGATTTTTAAAATTTCCCCCCTTCCAAAAATGTTTCCTCCAATGGCCTTCCAGGGTTCCTAAAATCCCTGCCCATTTCTCCTCAAGATCAGGTGCAACTACTAACCTCCCACGGCGTTGTCCTGTATGGGTCTTTAAAAGAGCCCAGACCTGTCCTTGTTGGTAAACATGTGAGTCAAGATGGTGCTTCCAGAATCCCAGTGCCCTCATCTGTAACATTAAGAGTCTGGGTCACGTGATCCTCAAAGTCCCTTCCTGCTGGGACATTCTCTGTCATTCTGACCTGAGGGGACATCTAAGGGGTTTGGCCACCTTTTCCTTGTCCACTTATAAAAGGTCTAATGGCAGGGTAAGGACAAGGGCACTGGCGCCAGAACAGAAATGTTCCTGCCAGAGGCTGAGATGACAGAGGGCTCGGGGCTGGCACAGCTCCCACATCTACTGCCATAGCTAATAGGGCTCCCTGCCACTTTCCGCTCCCATCCCCTTCCCTCTCTTCCTCTCTCCTCACCCTGCCCAGCCAGGCAGGCAAACCACAGGCAGAGAAGCCCTGGCAGGGCTGATCTGTGGTGTCTCTGCTGGCTCTGTTGATGATTCCACTTAAAGGAATCAGTGGTGCTGGCATCTGGGTACGGCAAATGTGTTTGGTTGCTTCTGGAATGCCAAAGGGAGCCACTGAAGCTGCTCTTAACCCCTGTTGCCCCCACAACCCTTCATATCACTGGTTTCCTGCGAACACAGAGAACGGGAAGAGTGGGAGAGAGGCTCACTCAGGAGACAGCTGTAAGACAGGAGGGCAGAGAGAATTGTCGCCCATAGATTTTAGCAGCTTCTGGATCACAGAAACTGATTCCCAAAAGTGGGTGTGTGTGTGTTTGATGACTGAAACTCTGATAAACATCTGATTCTCAACAATACTCAGCAGTTTATATCTCTAATGTACTTTTGGAACCTAAGGGTTAGATTGAGAATACATTAGAGGTTATTAGCAAAACAAACACATGTTTATAGATTTCAACAAGGTGATTTTTAAATAGTTCATTGTTATTTGAAAATACTAATTATTAGCAGTCACTATCTAAAGATTTTATCTGCATTTTTGCATTTAATCCTTAAAGCATCCTATAATGTTACCATGGCAGTATTGATTGTTTTGGTTGGGAGTTTTATCACATCTATGTTGGTATCAATGAATAGAAGCTGAGGAGAGACTTGGAAGGGGGATCCTTCTGAGGACAAATTTGAGCTACTCACTTAAAACAGTTAAAGCAAATGGATTTTATTTAGTTCAAGGGCCAGCTACAATTGAAAACTAGTGGAGGTCAGAAGCAGTGGTTCACACCTGTAATCTCAACACTTGACAGGCAGAGGCAGGAGGATAACTTGAGCCTAGAAATTTAAGACCTGCCTGAACAACATAGTGGGACCCCATCTCTACAAAAAGAAAATTTAATTAGCCAAGTGTGGTGGTGCGCACCTGTAGCCCCAGCTATGTGGGAGGCTGAAGCAGTAAGATTGCTTGAGTCTGGCAGGTTAAGTTTGCACTGAACTTTGATCATGCCACTGCACTCCAGCCTGGGTGACAAAGTGAGGCCCTGTCAGGAAGGGAGGAAGGAAGGAAGGAAGGAAGGAGAAGGAAGGAAGAAAAGAGAATGAAGGAAGGGAGGAAGGGTAGAAGGGAGGAAGGAAGGGAGGAAGGAAGGAAGGAAGGAAAGAAGGAAGGAAGGAAGGAAGGAAAGAAGGAAGGAAGGAAAGAAGGAAGGAAGGAAAGAAGGAAGGAGGAGGGCAGGGGTGGGGGGAGGGGAGGGAGGGAAGGAGGATTGAGGTTTGGAAAGATTTTGAGATTAAGGCTGGGCCGAGTGGGAAAGACTAAAATGATTGACAGCCAATGCCTAGAGAATTGATTCACAGCCATGCATACTGGAGAAAGAAGCTTCGCCACATATCATAAGTATTCGTCATCCTTGCTGAAGAATGAATTCCAGATCCATCCTCCTGAGCAGGACTCCTAAGTATGCCCATACTGACTGTGCTCTGCACAGCTCCAAAAGGGTACCGTTCATATTGATTTTGATGTAAATGGACCCCCCTGAAGTGGTACAGTCATAACCTGCACAATTGCACCTGGCAGCCCTGCTCCTGTGATGCCTTATGGGAATGAAAACTGTGGTAGGAGGCAATGAACTGGACTGTAAAGATGGGTCCTTAAAGGGTAGACAGCTCCAAATAGGAAGTAAAGAATCATTGGCCCTGCTATTAATGTGTTGTGTGTCCTCGGGCAAGCTCTTTCTCCTTTCTGTATGTTTTATAGCCTGTGAAATGACTGTTTTAGACCACAGGATCCCCAAAATCTCTGCCAAGAGATGTATCTGGAACGTATAGTGTATGTAAGGTGAGAAGTAGGGCTATAACTTTATTTTTTGCAAATACCCAATTAATATATTGATAAAGGTGACATTTCCGTTCTTCACAAATGCCTTTATCAACACAGTAATTGTCATATGTCACTGAATCTAGTTTAAATAGCCTATTCTATTCCAATAATCTGCCAGCCTGACCCTCTGCCAGCAGCACTGTTTCAACTACAGTCACATTATCAAGCCTTTAAATCTGGTAGGGAAATTCCCTCCACCTAACCTTTTTTCCTGAAATTTTTTGGTTATTCTTAAGCATTTATTCTTCCAGAGGCACTTTGGAATCATTTTATTAAATTCCCTCCAAATCCCAGTGATATTTTCGATGGAATGGCATTAAATTAATAGGTTAAACTGAGAAGCATTGACATCCTTACTATACTCCCAAAAGTGGAATACTTCTTTCCGTTTATTCAAGGCCTTGTTTATGCCCCTCAGTGAAGTTTTGTCACTTTCTTCATATAGATCCTGTATGTTCCTTGTTCAAGTTATTCCTGGGCATTGCATATTTGGTTGTTATTGTGAGTAGAATCTCTTTTCTTTTATATTTTGTAGCAAGTTCATGCTGGTGTGTAGCAAGCCATTGATTTTTTTATAAATGTATTTGTACTGCTAGACCTGTCTGGTGTAGTGGGAGCCATGAAAGTGATGAACCTTAATCAGAAATAGCCCCTGAGGGAGAGAGAGAGAGTCAGCAAAGGGGAGAAATGTCCTCACTTCTCTTGTCTCTCTCCCTTCTGCCATCCCTCCAGCTGACCTAGCCCAGCTGGCAGCAAGATGACAGGGAGCCTGGATGGGGGGTGGGCAGCCCCACAGCCATGCAAGACAGGCCATGGAATGGACTTGGGACAGACAGGCTAAGGACCAGCTCAGAGTGTCTTCATAAAGACTATGGATTGCTTCTGAAAATTACATCTGCTCTCAAAGAATGAGTGCTTAATTCCACCATGATGGTCACAAGAAGGTACAAACTGGTTTGAGAAGAATAATGAAAGAGGAGAGAAAATAGTTTTAATTGGATTGTGAAAACAAGCTCATGGCCTCCTGAGGTGAGTACTCTGAAGGGAAAAACCTGCCTATGGGTATACTTATTATTATATATTCATTATATTATTTATTACTACTACACATATTATAGATATTAGACATATAATATATGTATTATTATTTTGAAGTAGGCTCATTAACTTATAATTATTTATTATGTAAAATGGGTGTCATTCCAACAAGCTCCCAAAGAGTGGAGATCAAAGATAATCCACTCTCTTGAAGAACCCCGAGAAATCTCATTTTCCTCCCTCATGCCTTCCTCAGAGGATAAAGGCAGAGGGAGAAGTTAGGGGACTTCTCAGCAGGTACACCCCTTGCTCTTCCAGCACAGTCAAATAAGCCAAATAGAACCCCACTAGAGAAGAAGAAGAAGAAGAAGAAGAGAGAAGAGAGAAGAGAGAAGAGAGAAGAAGAAGAAGAAGAAGAAGAAGAAGAAGAAGAAGAAGAAGAAAGAAGAAGAAGAAAGAAGAAGAAGAAGAAGAAGAAGAAGAAGAAGAAGAAGAAGAAGAAGAAGAAGAAGAAGAAGAAGGAGGAGGAGGAGGAGGAGGAGGAGGAGGAGGAGGAGGAGGAGGAGAAGGAGAAGAAGGAGAAGAAGAAGAAGGAGGAGGAGGAGGAGGAAGAGGAGGAGAAGGAGGAGGAGAAGGAGAAGGGGAGGAGGAGGAGGAGGAGGAAGAAGGAGTAGGAGGAGGAGAGGAAGAGGAAGGAGGAGGAGGAGGAGAGGAACTACACATTTTAATTTCTGTGTAGTTCAAATTTCTTATAACTAACCAGATATGTTGCTTTGAAAAAAATCCCAAAAGCCTTCCTGAAAGCTTCTTGAGGGGCTTCTTGTTCATCTCAGCTCTTCTCAGCATGTAGAAGTAGATGCTCAAAGAATGTTTACAGTGACAAACAGCCCAATTAAAAAGTAGACAAAGAAGGCTGGGTGCAGTGGCTCACACCTGTAATCCCAGCACTTTGGGAGACTGAGGCAGGCAGATCACGAGGTCAGGAGATTGAGACCATCCTGGCTAACACGGTGAAACCGCAGCATTATCCTCAATGTTGTGGAAGCAACCTAAATGTCAGATGAGTGAATAAAGAAAATGTGATATATACACAATATATACACAATGGAATATTACTCAGCCTTAAAAAGAAAGGAAATTCTGATGCATGCTACAACATGGATGAACCTTGAGGACATTATGCTAAGTTAAATAAGTCAGTCACCAGAAGGCAAATACAATATGATTCCACTTACATGAGGTAAGTAGTTGAATTCATAGAAACAGAGAGTAGAATGGGGCTGGGGGAGGCGGAATGGGGAGTTGTTGTTCAATGGGTCTGCAGTTTCAGTCATGTAAGATGAACAAGTTCTAGGGATCTGCTGTACAACGATGTCCATAGAGTTAACAATGTTGTAATGTATACTTAAAAACTGCTAAAGGGGTAAATAGATGTTACGTGTTTTTTTAACCACTGTTTTTAAAAAACAGGAATGTTTGACATGAGGTGAAGTTGAACCTATTCAAAGACAAATGACTGGCATGCTAACTCCTGGGACCCTCCCACTCTTCAAGGCCCCACCCTGGGTGATATTTCCTGTTGCCACATCTTAGTCAACAGCCCAGTTAGTTGATGGTAGAGTCAGTGTTTTTCCCAAGTTTGTGTCTCCCACACAATCCAACATGATGCCTGGCACAAAGCCCTTGCTCAACCCATGTCCGTGGAACAAATGAAAGAGTGGATGTAACGGGTCGTCATTTTCCCCACCTATAAAATTTGGAAAACACCTGCTTTTTAAGCAGTGTGTGCAGTGGAGAGATTCCTCTTCATCCCTTTGCTGGTGGGAGGTGAGAATGTGGGGGTTTTCCTTCCTCCTATGCCTCCGGCGTGTGTCTATTCCCCTCCTGATGAGTCATACAGGAATCAGACACTGTCGCTCTCGGACAGAACACGTCAGGTACTTGCTTGGGAACAGCAGGCCCATGAATCTGTGCTGCATCCCCTGTGGTTACCTAGGGAACTCTGGGGCCCAGCCAGGAAGGGGGACTCTGCAGACAGAGAGGACTCTGGCCAGTGTCCCCACCTCTCCCTCTACAGCCCGGCAAGACCTTCCCATTCTCTAGTTTGGACCAGCATCCTGTCCCTCTAGAGGACCCAAGCAGTCCCCAGCTAACAGGCCCTGAAAAGCATCAAGGTCCCCACCCCAAATGTTCAAAGAGGCAGAAGCAATCAGTTAGCAAATGACTGCACCAGGAACCAGGGCAGCTGGGACCTGGCCCTGCATCTTAGTCCTTCCCCAAACACAGGCAAGGATAAGCAAATTCCTCTTCCTTCCACTCTCTGCCCGTGTGAAGACTAAATGAAGCAATATATTAAACTGCTTAGCATAGCCCTGATATCTAGCAAACAATTAATAAAAGCAGCTGTAAATTTAACTACTATTTTTGTTATTAGTAGTAGTAGTGATATATTATCCTCACTATGATCCTACAAGTGTTACCCCATTTCACAGATGAGGAAACTGGGCTCAGTGGTTAAGTGACTTGTTCAAAGTCCTTCAGCTAAGAATTGGATCCACCGGTAATGGCCAAGTAGCTACTTTAAAGGGTAGAAATTATTCTGGCAACTCCCGTGGGAGTGTGTGGGAAGGGTGGCCACATTCACTCAGCTCCATTCACACCCAGACAGGCTCTCTCACTGTGGCTGCATAGCAACCACAACACCTCCAGACCTGGCTCCAAACCTCACATCCCCTCATCTTCAAATCCTACGTCTTAAGAGTACCTGGGTACTCCTTGGCTATGATTGGGTCAGGAGTCCACCCCTAGAGCTGGAGGGGAGGGTGTGCCTGGGCCTGACAGGTTGAAGACTCAGGGCACAGCTTCCATTACAAAGGGAGGCTAAAAATAGGCTGGGGTCCAAACAAAAGGCACCTGGTCTGTACACACACACGTGTATGTGTGTTGTGCGTGTGCACGTATGCATGTGTGTGTGTGTAAATACGAGAAAAGATTTGCCAAAATGTTAACAATGATGTTCTCTTGATAGTGAAATGAGGGTGATTTTCTTTCCATTTTCTATGTCTTTCCATAGCTTTGAGATGAGCACAATTTACCTTGATAATTTTTTTAAAGCTGCTTGCATTTGTTTAATATTTAAATAATGAAAATAGCATATAGTTATTTTTAAGACTATGGGGCTGGACATTAGAGGCCTCAGTTCTGGTTCTGGTTCTGAGTGACCATGGTCAAGTAACTTGCCTGGCCTCAGTTTCCCCACCTGGGAAATAAGGAAAGGGCTACACAACTTCTACAGTCCTAGCTCCTCTCTATGAGACACTCAACCAAGAACCCTCTCTATGAGACATTCAACCAAGTTATGTGTATAAGAACCCTCTATATGAAACACTCAACCAACCATTTTACAGATGACCTCCACTGGATCATCTGTAAAAATGGGGATGTTGGACTAAAATGATGTTTCTCAAAACGTAGTCTTCCACAATCAAATCATTGGGTTACTTACAAAAATATAAATTCCTGAACCCCATTTCAAACCTACTGAATCACGATATCTAGGGCTGGGGCCCAGGAATCTGCATCTTAAGGCTTGCTCTAGGTGACTTTTATTCCCTGTAAAGTTTGAGCATAGCTGGCTATGTGGAGAAACCTTTGCCTACTCAACACTCTACATTCCTTTCTAAATTCCAGGCTCTTGATGGAGCAGGACCAGGAAGGGGAAAAGTGAGCAGTTCCCTAGACTGAACAAAGGAAAATTCTAAAGTTTTTAAGTGATAACAAAAGGCCAAACTTTCACACCTGGAGATGATCCAGCTCTTTTAGGGACAAGTTCCCCAGCTTGACTTGAGAGCTCCAGACTGAATCCTTTTTTTCATTTCCACTTAGTCCCAGGATTTAATTGAAAATACAAATTTACTGGCCTTCATTCCCTGCCCTTTGCTTCCTTCTCTTCATCCCATTCCCAGAGGACCTGGTCCTCTGTATAAGTATCTAGGAGTAGATGGAGGTTCACATGAGTCCCCCTGCCTTCCCTGCCCTTCTAGGGTATGAATGGCCAGCTTCCAATGAGACGATTTATGGCCTTTGAGCCTCTTTGGTCTGATACACAAGGAAAATTCCTGTTGACACTAATTGTACCAGTGGCCATGAATTATAGTCCAAGGACCTGCCACTCTGCCTGCTGAACTGAGCTGGGTTTCTCTCCCACTGCACAGCAAGCTCACTGGCCTGCCACACCCCATTCCCCAAGCTCACCAACACCCACAACCAGCTTGATCTCCAACCTTACTGTGGATAGAAATATTTCCAACAAGTTCTGGCTCTCTGGATATGGCAGTTTCAGAAGTTGCATCTCAAAGGCCGGATGTATTATTTCTCCCTACCTGATAAGATTCTTGTATTAGAATGAGATAATTCATGTGAAGCATATAACAGATGCTTAGTACACAGAAGTTCTCAACAAATGTTAGCTGTTATTATTTATACTGTTGTTCTTTTACCAGCCGCTGTTTGTTCAGGGCAATTTATGTCAGAAAAAAAATGCATCGGTGACATCATTTGGCAAGTAAAGGGCTGTAAGGATAGCTGAGAGATTAACAGAGAAAATCTGCACCTAAATACTCCAGATACTGAGAAATCTTTTGTGTGTTTTTAAGATTATGCAAAAATATCCATAATAACTAACATCTATTGAGAGCTTTCTAGGTGCCAAGCACAGTTCCATTTTATCTTCACAACAACTCCATGTGGATTTTAATACTATTAAAATCCCCATTTTACAGACAAACAGATGGAAGCTTAAGTAAATAAAGTAACTGGCCCAAGGTCACAAAGACAGGAAGTGGCAGGAGCTAGAATTTGATCTGTCTGGATGAAGCCAGCTTGCTCTTTAATAAGCTACTTCCTTAGGGCTAACTGGCATTTCTCATGCTGTCTTTGTCTTTGGCATCTATAGCTGTGTGTTCTCTCTCTCTCTCTCTCACACACACACACACACACACACACACACACAGAGCTGGTTGCCATCATGGGACCAATAATTTTTGCCCTCCTTAAAGACAATTATTGAATCAGGTCTCACACCCTTCTTGGAAGAGGTAAGGCAGGATCCTGATATAAACTCACTGAAGGTTCCCCAGGAAGTGTTAGGAGGAGAGATTCAATTCCCAATCCTCACCATGGAGAAGGGCACACATTTGTGTTGTGCAGTAGCACACAGCCTAGCACAACTTCTGCCTCTCTGGACTGTCTGTGCTCTAATCCCATCTCTGAATAATCTTGGACAAGATAATGAATCTTTCTTATCTTCAGTTTTCTCACCTGTAAATTGGAGCTAATGATGTCAACCATGCTATGGTTTGGATATGCTTTACTTGGCCCTATCAAGTCGCATTTTGAAATTCAATCCTCCAGTGTTGAAAGTGGAGCCTGGTGGGACATGTTTGGTTTGTGAGGGAGGATCCCTTATGAATGGCTTGGCGCCATTCTTGCAGGAGTGAGTGAGAGCTGGTTGTTCAAAAGAGCCTGGCACGTCCTCCTTTTTCCTCCTCTTTCCCCATGTGATGCCAGCTTCCCTTCCCCTTCCACCATGGAGTGGAAGTAGCCTGAGTCCTTCACCAGAAGCAGATGCTGCACCATGCTTCTTGTGTGGTCCCCATAAACCTTTCTTCTTTATAGATTATCCAGCTTCAGAGACTCCTTTACAGCCATGCAAGGGTTTAAGACATACCACGGAAGTGTTGTTCGGTGAATTAAATGAGATGATACATAGGGATTCACTTGGCACAATGCTGCATGCATAACTGCACTCAGTAAGTCAGAGTTAATTCAGATGGGACCAAAGAAAGCAGGCAATGTAAATGGGTAGCACTCCAAAGGGCAGGGGAAATATTTGGGGCCCACCCAGGCACTTGCAATTCACACCACATAGCTAATTGCCATTATACCAGGCTGCTCCTGTCTAAAAGTCTCCACAATATCTTCCCCATTCCCCGAGCACTCACTCAAGAAGTGTCACAAGAAGCCAAAAAACCAAAATACTGCCTCTTTCTCCCCTTGTCTTTTCAGGACTCCCAAGGCAACCTTCCATATCTTTTGGTTTTGGTGTCCAGTAAACAGCAGAGACACGCTGGGCATTTCCTGTCCCAGCTTTCCTCAATGCACGATGAAGATGGGCAAAGGAAACTGCCCCTTTCTCACCCTGCTCCCCCCTTTACTATGCTCCCCATTCCCAAGTCATGCCACACGCTATTTCCCAAGCAAGCCTACACTCATTCCAGGACCCTACGCTGTCACCTCTGCCAGACAATGGAGATGAGAAGGCAGAAACCGCCTTCTGACATCACTTCCTTGCCTTGCTCCCCTGGGGCCTGGTCTGTCCTCTCCAAAGCTGGGCTCTAACACTTTTTCCAGATACAATTTTTAGATGCCCCCAAGGAAAAGGTTCCCACCGCTTCCTTTAGACTTTTCTGAACTTGATAGCTACAAGTGAAAATCCCCCAAAAGGATTGGATGGTTTGGTTCAGAGAGCACAAAAAAAGGAAGAAGAAAAAGGATGGAGAAATTTGAGATTTGTGTCATGTATTTATTTATTTCCTTATTTAACTCACATCCCTGTTCAATGTCAGACACAATTCTCTATGCATCCTCCATTGCACATTCCCGTTATTCATCTTAGACTATAAACTCCGGGAGGACAAGGAAGGCCGGCGTCAATTCACTATATTCGGTTCAAGTTCTGTTCCATGATAAATGGTGAAACACTGAATTAGTTCTATTGCCCAAAATTGAAAGAGGTTATGCCTAGACAAAGAGAGTTACAACAGAGAGGCTTCTCAAACAAAAATAAGAAGTAACAAAATGGAAATCAATTGATCAAGGGGCCCTACCAAGGACTTGGCACTGAGGAAGCCCCTATAAGGAATTCAGGAAAAGTGGAGGGTAAAGAACGTATCCACAGCTGCATCCACAGCTTGCAGCAAATTCTCAATAAGGTCTAGAACCCAAAAGTTTAAGAACTACAGGTAAGAGGCCTTTAGTTTAGGAGGCCCTTTCCCTTCAGAAATTTGGAGTGAGAGAGACACAACTTATATATACACACATACACACACACATACATATCCTACATACATACAAACACATATAAATTACGGAGAACATCAATATAATAATAGTAGAGGTCTTTTGTTGAGTGTTTTAAAGAGCCAGCTCCCAGCCTAAGCAACACAGACTATATGTAGTTAATTTTCACAACCACCCAGAATGTGCATTATCTCAAGAAATAGAAAGCATTATCCTCTGGGCACAGATGAAAATAAAGAGGCTGAAAGAGTTTATGTTGCTTGCCCAATGTCACACATCTGGGTCAACTAAAGCCGAGATTCAAACTCAGAGCCCGTGCCATGCTGCAGAAACAGATGAAAGTGGTGGCAAAAACAAGTTGTGGGCATGGAGTCAAATCTCCTGGCTAGTGACCCTGGCTCTACCTCAGACAAATTTCTTCCTCTTTCTGGGCCTCTGTGTTCTCATATGCAAATTAAGAGCGTTAGACTAGATGAAAGGTTAACAAATGTTTTCTGCAAAGGTCCAGGGAGTAAATATTTTAGGCTTTACAGGACAGACAGTCTCTGTTGCAGCTACTCAACTCTGCCATTATAACCTGAAAGCAGCCATAGACAACATGAAAACAAATTGGCATAGCTGTGTTCCAGTAAAACTTTATTTGCAAAAATAGGCACAAGGCTGGATTTGATCCATGAATTGTAGTTTGCAGACTCTGGACTAGATGATCTCTAGAGTTTTCTAGTTCTGACACTTCTGTAGTCTCTCATCCTGACTTGTGGCAGTGCAGCCCAGAGGGCCCAAAGCCCTGAAATGTCAGCTGTAAGGAATCTATTGCCCTAGGTATTTTTTGCTGGGGTTTTTTTTGTTTTGTTTTGTTTTGTTTTTTTAACCTTTGATGACTTTAGGACATGTGGTTGGGAAATAGATCCTGGCAGTAGCAATACCAAGGAAGCTTGGGAGGACTTTTGCCCCAGTAAAATCTCTATCCACTCCCTACCCTGGATCTGTGATGTGGACAATGACATCTATCTTGAGAAGGTCATGGGGCAAACAGCGGCATGCCCACCTTCAAACCAGACTGCAACTTAAAGATCTTTTCCCAGAGAAATTCTGGAGGCACCATAGATTTTTGGGCAAAGTGACAGTGGCAAGCCCATGGCCAGCAAGGGTCAGCCAGAGTCATTCAAGAAAGCAGCACACACTCCCCTTCGCCCTCGATTCTGTAGCAGCATGGGTGGGTTTTGGCAGCCTGTTTCCACTGTCCCACCAGAATAGCACGAAGGCATAAGAGAGAATGGATCTGCTCTCTAGTTCCAGAGACAGCAGGCCTTTGGGATTCTCCCTCTGGCACCCTGTGCCTTCACACCCCAGCCCCCACCTCACACCCCAGCTCCCGGACTCTCCCCGAACATGTGATGTGCATTCAGCCCCTGGGTGACTTTCAGCCCCTGGGTGACTTGCCAATTGATCTTTACCAGCCTGCTGCAAAGGGCTGCCGCTGAGCTCTCTCTGTCTTACCAGGGAGTGCTGTATGACTGGAAGTTCTGGGTTGGGGGAATGCATACTCACCAGAGAGTGACAAGTTGTAATGACCACAGAGAAAACACAGTCCTTTCCAGAAGGAGCTGAAATTCCTCCCTCTTGGGAGCCTCTGACCTGCTGCCTTTGGAGGTAGAAGAGAAGGCTTTGCTCTAGTTAATGTACCCCACCCAGAAGAAAGAATGCATCTCATCCTGTCACCAGGGTACAGCTGGGACAAAAATTATCCTTCGAGTCCCCACAGGCCCTAGTGTACCTCCTAAAGCAGATGCCTCACTCCTCCAATTCCTTTTTGGGGTTTAGCCTCATTTACTGGGTATTTTGTATTTCAGCTGTGCCACTTGTTAGTCCTGTGGCCTCGGGCAAGTCATTTAACCACTCTGGGCCTCAGATTCCTCATCTATCAAATGTCAATAATAATAGTACCTACCTCATAATGTTATCATTAGGATTAAATAAGATAATATACAGAAGGCACTTTGGGCCCAGCGCCTGGCACCTAGCAAGCACTAACTCCTAGCAGATAGTATTACTATTACTCTGTGCTGAGCACTTTACACACATTTTCACATGCCATCCTCACCATAGCCCTGTAGAGCTAGGAACTATTCTGATCTTCATTTCACAGGTGAGAAAACTGGGCCCAGAGGGGTTAAGTGACTTGCCCAAGAACACACAGCTAATAAATTAGTGGAAGTGGGACATAAACCCAGGTATGTCTGATCCAGGCTCTTCATCACTTCACTCTCCTGCCCAGAGTCACAGTAAACATTAAATGACAGAAGTGCAGTTAAAATCCAAGTTAGCTCTCAACTCCCTCAGCAGATCAAGTGCTGGCCTGGAAGGCAAGGAAGACTAACCTAAGGTGCTCCACTGAGGAACCTTTTCTCCCAGACAGCTCTCCTTTGCCCTCCCCTCCCTGACCTCTGCCTTATTCAGGACCCTGGTCACATTCTGTTTTCTGCTGTTATTTCCTTCAGGCTAATATTGAGCCTTCTGCTGCCTTTTTCTTGTTTTAATCTCAGTCTGGTGCAGAGAGAAGGATGCAAGTTTTGGAGCCAGACAACAATGCTTTGAATACCAATGCTACTTACTCACCGAATGGCCTTGGCCATGTCACAGAACCTCTCTGAACCTCAGTTTCCTCATTTGTAAAATGGAAAGAATTCCTCCCTTGCACTGTTGTGAATAGTTGAGGAAATGCACATAGATTGCCTAACACAGTGCCTGGCACACAGTAGGCACCCTCTTAAAAGTGCTTTAGCGTTATCATCATCTCCCACAGCACCTAGCTCAGTGTTGATTCACCCACGGTACTTAGCATGGTGCTTACACAGAGTACATGCTTCTCTATAAGCCTGGTCAAATTGAAAGCTAGAGAGAGCACCATGAAAATTTGCATGATCACAGATGACAGATCTCCTCCCATAGATATCTTAAGCAGATCCTTGAATCTCCCATAGCTTCAGTTTCCCTACAGGTCAACTTCAGTGGCAGCTTCCCCTGGAGGGTTCACAGAAACGGGAGTTCTGCAACATCAGAGATTTCTAATGCAATAAGACGGATAATGAAAAGATTCTTCTTCCACAAGCATCGAGTGAGTCAGAGCTCTGTGCTTGGCTTTGCCCCAGGGAGTACCGAGAAAATGAAATATCGTCTGTATTCTCATGACACCTAAACAAATGGTCAAGTCCATGGGTCAAAAATCAGCCAGAGGGGTTAAGAGGCATCTCCAGCAAAGGGAGGGGAGGAGCAGCAAGGAAAGCACCATTAGCAAAGGTTGCTGAGTGGGGTCCTGCTACATGGCTGCTATTAAGGCTAATACCTGTTCTCCTTACAATGAGATCTTTGTTTTGTCTTCACGAAAGACACTGGTAAATGACAACAAGTCTGAAACCTGCAAGGATTTTGAACTTGTCAATCTGGCTCAATAATTTCTTCCACATCCTGACACCTGAATCAAGACATAAGTTCTCATCTAGGTAACAAACTATTTTCTTTCACAATGAGGATAAACCATCTCTGAATCTCAGATTTGCTCTTTTTTTCCTCCTGGCCTTTTGCCACCACAGAAAAATGTCTGATAGGCTGAGTTTTCACATTGCAGCTGGTTACTGTGATTATGTAGACACAGCCTCAGTAAATTCAATGGTGTGTTGCTGGCTGTTCAATAGCTGGTGAAATTAATGCCCAGGGAAGTGGGAAATGGGCCACCACAATCAAAATGTGGATTTGGAACTTGCTCTTTATTCTATCCCACCCTTACCCTCCCCTACACCCCTGTCTTTGTGCTAATGCCAGCTACATGCCAGGTTACTGGTATTTTCTTCCTCCTCCCTCCCCCCTTGTAAGTAAACCACCTCAAAAGAAGCCTCATTATCTTAGACTTGAAAATACATTGGGAATGGTGGGAACTGAGTTCATGATACCTCACTCTCACCCCTTCCCTGGAAAATACATGAGAGAAAGGACAGCAGGTGCCTTCAGGGGCCACTTTATCCAGCAAGAGAAGCTGACCACCTGGAGCTACAGGATCTCAAAGATCATCTAAGCTGGCTCCTATCTGCAGACAGACTAGTCTGAGCCACCCAGGACCAAGGACAGCCTCTCCTTTTAATACAGACCCCTGGCAGAGGGCTGCCAAGTTATTCCAGTCTCACACCCCACTGTGTAGGTCATGAGTGGCTGCAGTAGCAGAAGGAGCACTGTCTTGTAGGCCAGGGAAACAGAGTTTGCTAACCAGCTCTGCACCTGTCCGGCTTGCCAGGTCCGTTTCCCTAGTACACCACCTCCAACATAGGAAGATAAGCAAACCAGGGTTCTGAGAGCGTCTGAAGATCTAAATCATTATAAACTTGTGAATCTCTTATTTTCAAATTTTCAAATACAGCTTAGGGCAATTTAATTATAATAGAAAAAAAATCTATTTTCAGGGCTGTCTCTACCATAGATTTCTTAACCCGAGGGAAACCTCCTGAAATTGTGTATTTTGCACATTTGTAGAGGCTGTGCATTTTGCTGGGAGTAAATTAAAACCTTCGAAAGGTGTGTGATAACCACCTGCCTCTCTTCTCAAAAAATAAAAATAAAAAGAGGTTAAGAACTTACCTCTACATTGAGAAGCTTAGATGTAAGTCACCCTGAGTGACTTCTGATTTCCCTACCCGTGAATATCAAGTTATAACGACTATCAAGAGCAGAAGATGAGAAACCCAAGATGCAGGCTTGTGAACTGGAGTAAAAGAAGGTATCAGGCTTTACTTTTCAATCTCCAGCTGCCACTACCCATTGCTCTGCCATATATCTGCTAGCCTATGACCTCAGGAATCAACTGACTCTCTCTGAACCACTATTTCTCATCTGTCAATGAACAATGGTTATGCTTCTCTCAAAGAATTGTAAAGAGTCAAAGAAAATGAGTAAATGCATGGGTATCAGTAAGCGCTCAATTCATGGGAGTCCCTGCCCAGCACCAGTGACTCAGTCCCCAAAATTAACTACTCAAAAGGCAGCTCCATCTACAACACTGGTTCCATCCCCTACCTTGCCCCAGGGGGAAAAGTGTGACACAGTAGCTGAGTATCCAACTTTGGGAGAGACCCCACAGTTGCGTTCAGTTCCCAGCAGCTCTCCTCCATGGCTTTGTGAACTTAGGCAAACAGCTAAACTTCCCCGTAATTTGGTGTACCATCCATGAAATAGAAATGATGCAGAGTATATTCTTTATCTCATGAGAGTCATGAGAAAACGCAAAAAGAACTCAGCACACTGTCTAGGACATAATAATTGTTGGATAAATGTGAACTAACATAAAGTTCTTTGGCTTCCTTCCTTCCTTCCTTCCTTCCTTCCTTCCTTCCTTCCTTCCTTCCTTCCTTCCTTCCTTCCCTTCTCTCTCTCTCTCTCTCTCTCTCTCTTTCTTTCTTTCTTTTCTTCTTTCTTTCTTTTCTTTCTTTCTTTCTTTCTTTCTTTCCCCCACTCTTTTCTCTTCCTATAGTACCATTATTACCTTTGGGAGTGCATCCCTTTGACTGAATGTCCAACCTGGATCTCAGACAGAAAGGAAAAAACTTAACAAATAACCAAGATACTCTATGTCCCTTCCCCAGGTCTCTGACCTCCCTCACCCCCACTCCCAGATAGCAGCTCGCTTCCTCCCTCAATTCCCTTCAGGTTTCCTCAAATATCACTTCAGTGACTTCCCAAGTACCCACTTAACATTTCAAATCCACCCTACAAACGCCTCACTGTATTTCCCTCTCCTTACTTTATTTCAGCCTAACACCTGTCATCACATTACACACCTCATCATTTGCTTATTTAGTTTACTGTCTGTCTTCTGTGGGGAGAAGGTACACTCCTAGAGGGCAGGAGTCCGTCTGTTTTGTTCAGTTGCTATGTCCACAGCGCCTAGAGCCAGGGCAGAGAGTGGAGACTCAGTAACAATCGGCTGAATAAATGAGTGAATGCCTGAGCGAATGAAAAGATGAAGAGAAGCCGGATTTTACTGGGGCCAAAGAGTTTGCACGGGACGAGGGGAGCGAGATGAAGGATGAGTGCTGGCCTCAGATTCGACTCAAGTCCCTCCCACCTGCCTAACCCTACAATTCTCTTTCCCTCTTTTAGGTGCCGGACAATTTGCATATCCCGTTAAATCCGGGGCCTGACTCCAGGAGCCCCGATTACAGGGGCAGCCCCCAACCCACCTTTGACAAGGAAGAGTGACTAGCCGGGAAAATAACGCCAGCGGGCCGCCTAGGGGGTAGGTGACCGGCGATCTCCACGCCCAGGTCCCGCCCTCCCGGCCCCTGCCTCCCCCCCAGCCCCCCGCAGGGGGCGCGCCCTGGGAGCGGCGGGGGACGCGGCTGGCCTCCCGGCTTGCCCGGGTGGCGGCGTCGGGGCTGCGGGCGCCTTGGCTGGACCCGCATTGCCCCCTAGTGCCGCACGGAGTCAGGGCGCCGGGCTCCCCCGCCTGATGTCACCGCCGTGCAGTCAGCCCAGAGGCGGCTCATTGAAAGCAGACCCTCCTCGGCGCTCGCTGGGCGGAGGACGCGCCACGGTCCGCAGACCCGCGCAAGCCGGGCACCGCCGGGCGCCCCCGGCCCTGCCGCCCCCTCCTCCCCGCCGCTCCCCCGCGAGCCCGGCCCGGCGCGCCTGACGTGGACCATTAAACTTGGAGCTGCCGCCTCGTACCCTCTCTCTCCTCCTCCTCCCTCTGACAGGCGAGCGCGCGGCTCGGTGCAGGCAGGAGACGTGCTGCCGGGCTGGGCTGCCCGGGGGAGATGACTCCACGCCAGAAGGGCGCCTCTGGGAAGAAGACCACGGGGGAAGCAAAGTTTCAGGGCAGCTGAGGAGCCTTCGCCGCAGCCCTTCCGAGCCTAATCATCCCCCTGGCTATGGAGGGCGAACTCTAAGATGAATCCCGATCTGGACACCGGCCACAACACATCAGCACCTGCCCACTGGGGAGAGTTGAAAAATGCCAACTTCACTGGCCCCAACCAGACCTCGAGCAACTCCACACTGCCCCAGCTGGACATCACCAGGGCCATCTCTGTGGGCCTGGTGCTGGGCGCCTTCATCCTCTTCGCCATCGTGGGCAACATCCTAGTCATCTTGTCTGTGGCCTGCAACCGGCACCTGCGGACGCCCACCAACTACTTCATCGTCAACCTGGCCATGGCCGACCTTCTGTTGAGCTTCACCGTCCTGCCCTTCTCAGCGGCCCTAGAGGTGCTCGGCTACTGGGTGCTGGGGCGGATCTTCTGTGACATCTGGGCAGCCGTGGATGTCCTGTGCTGCACAGCGTCCATTCTGAGCCTGTGTGCCATCTCCATCGATCGCTACATCGGGGTGCGCTACTCTCTGCAGTACCCCACGCTGGTCACCCGGAGGAAGGCCATCTTGGCGCTGCTCAGTGTCTGGGTCTTGTCCACAGTCATCTCCATCGGGCCTCTCCTTGGGTGGAAGGAGCCCGCACCCAACGATGATAAGGAGTGTGGGGTCACCGAAGAACCCTTCTATGCCCTCTTCTCCTCCCTGGGCTCCTTCTACATCCCTCTGGCGGTCATTCTAGTCATGTACTGCCGTGTCTATATAGTGGCCAAGAGAACCACCAAGAACCTAGAGGCAGGAGTCATGAAGGAGATGTCCAACTCCAAGGAGCTGACCCTGAGGATCCACTCCAAGAACTTTCACGAGGACGCCCTCAGCAGTACCAAGGCCAAGGGCCACAACCCCAGGAGTTCCATAGCTGTCAAACTTTTTAAGTTCTCCAGGGAAAAGAAAGCAGCTAAGACGTTGGGCATTGTGGTCGGTATGTTCATCTTGTGCTGGCTACCCTTCTTCATCGCTCTACCGCTTGGTAAGTTGGGGACTAGCAGGAGGGGAACTGGGCATTTTTGGACCTTGGGTTTACTGATGAGCTTACTCTAAAGTTTTTTGTGGGTTTTGTTTCTTATGCAGTCTGTGCGTGTTTGGAGATTGAATAATATTGTTTGTTCTGCAAAGGCTTTGCAGACTGGGGAGCTGGCTAAAAACCAACTCAGGTGTTAGTAGAACACGCTAAGGTACTAGCTTCTAGAAATAGAACCACAGAAGGAAAATCTGGTATGGGGAATGACTCACTCAACAGCCTCGGTTTAATAATTAAAAAGGACACTGGACTTGAATATCACTTCGGCGTTATTTCAGTAGTAATGATGTGTCGGCTAAGGCAGCGTCACTAATGCAGCATACAAAATAGTTTGTAGTTACTGCAGATGCGGCATTTGGGAAGCAGGGAGGCAGCTCGTACACAGAAAGGCAGCATTCATTCAGCATTTCCAGGGCTAGTGCAGAAGCCACGCTTCTCAAGAGCTTTGCAGAGGCTGCATTCTCTCCCTCCCCTCTTCACTGACAGCTATCACCCATATATACTACGTTCATTATCAGTTAATACGAGCATTTTACAGCCACACAGCCCCAAGCAGACTTTAAGTTATTGAAAGCTTGAGATATGAAAGAGAAGATGACTAGAGGGTCACACATTTTTAGTTTTTACCCAAAAATATTTCTAACTCTGGTGATTTATGGAATGCCCAGAATCAATTTATAGTTGCCCCTCACCTTAGCTGACAGACACCAAATCCTGGTAAGATGGAATTCAGTGCGTCCTCCCCCTCTTATGAAAACGTGTTCATCTTCTTTTTGTTTGGTGGTCCCACTAACTGAATTGTTCAAAAGGTTACCTGATGTTTTCTAAGGAAGAAGTCAAGGTCTGGTTAGCAGGTAAACCCTAAAAGGGGGCATCTGTCACATGCTGTCCACATGGCCTGGGAAACTCTTGTCCTTCCTCTGAGGCACTGATCTGCTTTGATTCCTTCTCCTATCCCTGGGGGACACTACAGAAAATGAAGAGAGGGAGGTTATCATGACACAGTCATGTGCCATGATATCAGGAGTGGTAACAGCTGCTACATGCCACGGATCACATATGCCTACAATCACACCGGAGTCTCAGGTCAGACCCAAATATAACCAAATCCCTCAAGCAGCTATAAATTCTGAAGACACAATGCTTTCAAGAGAAAAAGGCAAATGGAAAGGAAGCAAACGGATATCACGTTTCCATTTAAAAAGAAAGAAAAAAAGAAAAAGATTTTCAAAAGCCGTCTAACCTTTTCTCCATGTCATCTTTTCTAAAGGAGGCCTGCAGGCTAACGCCTTTCAGAAATATTTTCAGTGGTTAGTGTTAAGTGGAAAGCGTTTGAAAAAGTTCTACTCCCCAGGCGTGATCACATACCATTGCAGGGAAGCTTGCTTTTCTTTCCCAAGGTCTCAGGGTTGTTTCACAGGCTTGTTGGGTTTACAATGGATGACAGTTCACACGGCATTGGGCCATTACAAAGATCATGGTTGTACATGGAGCTGATGGAGGTGATTTGGCCTCCCATTAGCCATATGACCTTGGCCAAATGACTACTCCCGTATGAGCCTCAGTTTCTTCATCTACAAAATGGGGCTAATTAATATTTGCTCCATGGAGTTTGCACTAATGTATAGGAAGGACT
Organism: Papio anubis; assembly: GCF_008728515.1. Lineage (NCBI taxonomy): Eukaryota > Metazoa > Chordata > Mammalia > Primates > Cercopithecidae > Papio > Papio anubis. The sequence continues at coordinate 152,559,432 of NC_044980.1, forward strand.
TAGCACAGTATCTTGTATATAGCAGATGCTCAATGTAAGTTAGCTATGAGCAGTACAAACCAAACCCCAATCTCCCCTTCAGTATAACTGTGTCTTTTCTCTTTCTCTACTCATTTGCCAATCTCACACCTGTTACTAAAGTCTTGGAAGAGAACTGAGTCTTTCTCCTTTCTTCCTTTGCCCCTGCTCTCCAGTCTGCAGAGGCTGTGACCAGAGCATGCTCAGGAAGGAGAAGGCCTCAGCAGGATGCAGGAATGGATCAAAGGTGCAGACTTTGGCTTTTAGGGGCAGGGGAAATAGCTCCAAACAGGTAAGGAGGCTTCCAGCATATTGAAATGGGAAGAACACAGCTCCAGTGATGAGGAGCAACAGAGTTCCCATTTGAGCTTTGCCATCAATTAGCTCTATGGCCCTAGGCTTGTTGCTTTGCTTCTCTGGGCTTCAGGTCTCATATCTGGAGAAGAGGGGATTGAATCAGCTTAAGGGATCTCAAACTTTGATAACTATTAGAATCACCTGTGAAACTTAATAAACAATGGTAGCTGCCTGGGCCGAACCCCCAGTGAACAGGATTCAGTAAGTCAGAAGGATCCCAGGAATCTGAAGGTGTAATCAGCCCACCAGATGATTCTGAAGAGGTAGTCCACAGACCAGGTTTTGAGAATCACTGGCCAGAAAATGTCTCTGTTTCCTTCAGGCCCCAGCACCCTGGAAGCCAGGGTTTTAAATGCTGCCAATCTCAGACCTTTCCCAGCCACATCGTAGTGTGAGATGATGTGGCTTCTCTCTGGGTGTTGCTCTTCAAGTCATCAAGCCCACCCTCAGTTGCTCCTCACTCATATTACCCCCATCGTCTCTCTCCTTTCTGTCTGTGCCTTTCTGAGACCTTGTCCCCCTAGCATCTCAGGTCCTGAGCTTCCACACAATAGGAAGTGAGAGGTTCTTGCCACCCTGATGCTATCTTGTTTCTCTTCTGGCAATGAAAACTTTCTGACTATCATGCGATGATCTCCCAGAGATCTTCCAATGATTTGTCCCTGAGCCAACCCCATCAACATCTTTCTTCCCTGAAAACCGAACGGATAAGGTGGGGAATGTGGACTCTAGGACTTGGGTTTGGGATGGGCTTCAAAAAGTACTCAAGAGCTTCAAACAGAGAGGGTACTTAATTACTGTTTCTTAATGATTCAGGAAGAGCATTCCAGCAAAATAGAGATGTAGGTTTCTACTTCCTCTGAGTTGAAATAACACCCAAGCAAAAGTAGCATGATATAGAACAATAACTTCTTTGGAATCTGAAGAAGGTTCCAAATTCTAAATTTTCCATGAAAACCTTTTCACTCATAAGGGGAGGAGGCAGATGTGGGAGAGGACTGTGTTTGGCCAAGGGAGAAGTGCAGGTAGGAGCAACTTCCAATTGGTGATAGACTTTCAGGTGCCAGGATGGCACAAGATTTCCATAGCTGTGTTTGTTTTCTCCATGGGAGAGAAGGGTTGGGATTTCGCCTGGGAAGGAGGGAAAATAGCTGTGCCCCCTACAGGATCCTGTTCAGGGGCCTCATTTGTTTTTCTTCATCTCTTATTTTTATTTCTGGGAGCAGGGTTGGGCTGCCTGCAGAGCAGGGCCTCTTGTCTCCTCCTGCCCTCTCCCCACCTGGGACACCCTCCCCCATGTCCTCCCCACCCTTTCCCTGTGGCCTCAGACCAAGTTGGACCAGGGACCAGTGCTCACTTACTCAGGAGCAGGGATGGACTCCACCAAACAAGGACCTCTTTATTTGGCCCCTGGAAACAGGCCAGGGAGGGACAGGAAATAATTGAAATAGAATATAGTAGTATTTCTTACTCCATGAGCCATTTGCAAGATGTCAGAGAATCTTCAGCTGCCCAGCATTAGAATGAAGACTAACTTCCAGCCCACCTGGGGAAGGCCTGGTCAGGGTCTCAAGAAGTGACTGAGCTATTGAGGATGTGCACTGCAGCAGTAGGGGAAGTTGGGGGATGCAGGGCTGGTAGCAGGAAGTGCTCGGCAGCCAACCAGTAGCTGGGCTTAGTGAGTTGTTTAGAAAACACTGGAACCTTGCCTTGCTCCAAATCTTTCTTCTGTCTTTTAAAATGCTGGAAGGCACCAGGAAGCCATTATTGAACTAACTGCTTTCCCCTCCAAATAAATGAAGGTCAATTTCAAAGAAACAGTTGTGTTCTCTATAGTATTGGAACAAAATAGGAATCCCTTTCTCCATTGATCTGATCCTCCAGCCCTTTCATTCAAATGGGGGCTGACAAATTTCCACCTTCTGCAAGCATAAGGGTCTCAGAGATGACTCAAGACAGAGCCACCCCCACAAACACACATTCATCTTCCAGCTCTGAGACTTCAAAACACAGGGATTTGAGTTGCCCACAAGGAAATCAATTGGTTTGAGTACTTGGCAAGGGGGAAGTTTTTACACATGGGACTCCATCCTGGAAGAGGAAAATCCTGCTAAAGTAAAACCCATTTGACCATGTATTAAATCACTAATAAGGACTTCCTAAAGCATCTACTACATGCCAGGCACTGCACCAGATACTGGGTTATCAAGCCAAAAGCAAACATGGCCCCTGATTGAAGGAGGCTTACAGCCTGGTGAGATTGTATTCAGTATTGGATACACACTATGTACCAGACATTCTGCTAGGCCTCCTACAGACATTATCTCATTAATCCTCACAGCTACCCCAACAGGCAAAAGTAACTGCTCCTTTTTTATGGATGAATATACTGAAGCTCAGAGAGGTAAAACTTCCTGTCCGAGGTCACACATCAAATAAGTCATAGAGCCAAAAGTTGAATCCAGGACTGTCAGAACAGACCCATACCTGTTCCACCACACCAAGGAAATGCCTTGCCCTTTTGCTGTCTTTTAGCAACCTTTTTTCGTAGCACATGTTCTCCAGGAAACCCAGAACCACACTGTCAAGAACTAGTAACGATGCTTCTGTTGCAAAAGCTGCCTTTCTTCCACTGCCTGCTCACTCCTGAAAAAATAACCAACCCGTGACATATCAGGTGGGTCATCCATGTTCTAGCTCACGGCTCGATGTTCTCCTGTACTGTGTAAGACAAGGGTCTCTCAGGATTGGACATTTTGTCAGTCACCCCAACCAGAAAGAAAAAGTGGGAGAGACCTTGCCCTTCTGGTGATGTGGGTTCACATCTTTACTCATTCATCCATTCACCGAATAAATATGTATCTATTCAGTGGGTACCATGTCCAGGCATTACACTGACGATATAATGGTGAGCAAAATAGTTAATATTTCATAGAATTTGGCTCCAGTGGGGAACACAGATATATTGAAAAACACACATGCACAAACAAACGTGAACATAAATTGCAACAAGTGACTTGAAGAAAAGGAGTGTGATGCTGCTAGAATTCTAAAACAGGGGTTAGTACATCACAGGTCCCTGAGGCAGTGACATTTAAGTAGAACCCTCAACAGTGTGGAGAAGCTAATTCAGTGAAGGCAGCTGATAGAGGAAGAAAGGTGTGGGCAAGAGGAGGGGCACACTTGAAAGTCCTGAGGCCAGAGAGAGTGGAGAACTAACAGAGCCCAGAGAATCAGAAGGGAGGCAGGTGCGTGTCAGGGCCAGAGGCGTGGGCAGAGGCCGGGCCATGCAGGGGCTTTTAGGCCACATTAAGGACTTTAGATTTTTATCTTAAGTGCGTTGGCCACTACAGCAGGGTTTGAAGCAGATGAAAGACACTGTCTGAATCACATCTTTTAAAAGTGACTGCAGCCACTGTGTGGAGCATACACTTCAGACGAGACAGGTAGGAGGCTTTGCAGTGGCAGTGAGAGATGATGATGACCTAGACCAGGCTGGGCAGTGGAGGTGGAGAAGCAGACAGCTTCAAGGACCTGGGGATGGGTTGGTGACAGCATAGGAGAGTCCGTGAGAGACGAAATGTGTTCAGAATAACCCTGGGGTTTCTAAGTAGATGGAGGTACCATTTGTTGAGAAGGGGAACAGAGTGGGAGGGGGGAGGCTGAACACAGCAAACAAGATACCTCCCAAGATTTTCCTCTGAACACACCATGCTAGGAACAATCTGCCACACACGTAAGTCGAGTAGACAAGTCCAACTCAAAAGTCAGGGGCTGTGAGCAACCCAAACCCAGCTGTTCATCAGAAACATCTGGAGGAGGGGCTGTTTTTAAAGGCGTAGGTCCTTGGGCCCCATTGTAGATCTCTTGCATCAGATTCTCTCCTTGTAGCGCCAAGAATCTTAGTTTTAACAAGTTTCCCTGGCGACTGTTATGCAGCCAGCACCACACAAGTCCTCCCTGTGCCTAGAAACCCCTGGAAGGCTTTGCAGAGCAAGCATCGTCATCCCTGTCTTTACAGGTGAGGGAACTAGAGTTCAGAGAGGTTCAGTACTTTGCCCAAGATCACACAGTTAGTAAACGGTAGAGTCTATCAAATACCACATTTGGCACTCAATAAACATTCATTATATTATTCCTGTTGTCAGTAAACTTCTTCTCCACCATTTATCTGAGATCTGGCACCCAGAGATTTTACTGGCTTATGACGAATCAGAAAAAAAGTTAGGAAAATGCTGTGTTCCTTTAAAAAATAAATGTATGTCATATACACGATTGTCTTTTTCTTCTAGAGACTGTGTCTTTTCTATTTGGGGACACTGAAATAGCACTTCTTTGACGGAACGATGGTAATTAGTGGCAACAGTGTGCGTTTGTGTGTGTGTGTATGTGTGTGCATGTGTGTGTGTATGTGTGTGTGTGTTGATATCTTACTTGGCAAAATTAAAAGTTAGTACCCTATGTCAGTCCCTTTCAGAAATTTTTTTCAAACTTTACTGAGTCTCCTAAAGTCTTGGAATCATAGAAGACACCATGGCGGCTAGACACAACAAATATTTGTGAGGAAAACGGGAGGAAGGAAAGAAGTGAGGGCAAGAGAGAAGGAAGGAGGGCTGGGTGAATGAGTTAGCCTCAGCTTTGCTGTGAGATTCGGCTGTCTGAGGCAGAGGGGCCAGGAGGGGAAGAATGATGTGTGCAGAGCTATGCCTGCCAGGTCCGACAGGATGGTGGGGCCCGTCATAGAGGCACCCACCCCTGCTGGAGCAAAACAGCTCACAGAAATGCCAGCAGGTGCGTGTGTAGCTGCAGTGCCATCATGGATGAGCCTATTAAGATATGTTATGTAGGAAATGCCTTTACCTGAGTGTGTGCGTGGCTAGTAAAAATAACTGATGTCTGCCGGGCAGCAGTGGGAAATTGCTTCCTGCCATATCTGCAGAATGTTTCTGCAGTCACTGTGCTTCCTAACCACATTTGATAATAGTAATACTAATAGCTACTATTTATTAGGTCTCATTGAATGCCAGGCTTACTGTGCTCTCCATGCTGGATAGGGGTTCTTTCTCTATATTCCCTTATTCATACCTGTCCACAGGATTGTGAAGTGGGCGCTGGTATTGTCCCCATTTTACAGATGAGGAAACAGAAGCTCAGAGAGATTGAGTGATTTTCCTCAGGTTACCCAGCTGATCAGTGACAGAACATGGACACTAATGCAGGCAGTCAGATGGGTTCATCTTTGGAGCTCTCCTAGAAGTGGGGCTCTGAGCCTGATTTAAGGAAGTGCAGGAAGGAAACTGGGGAAGCCAGAGTTTATTCTGAGAAGGAGGAAAGAAAAAGCATGTGGCTGCCCGTCATTCAGCAACCAAGAGGCACCGTATCCTGGTGAGACCGTAAAGAAGATAAAAATAATTGGGTCGTTCCTCTAGCAAGATAAGTCAAAATTTCTCTTGTATTATTGATGCTTTAGAAGACTTTTTTCAGCTTCACAACTTATGGGTAATATCACATACATTTTTCAGATTTTTATCAAATTTGGAGAAACACATAAAATTTAGAGCACTTTTTTACAGTTTAGTTTCTGGCTGCATACATTTCAGACCTGGATTCACCACCACTCACCCACCTATGTGTGGTGCCAGCACCATGGGGACACTCTTCCATCATGAATCTGCCTCTGGTCCTGCCTCTTGATGCCACAAGATCAGGTGAGTTGGCATCGTGGGCAAGAGAGTATTTCTAGAAGCTGTTTTTTCACTTTGCAGTTACTGTGGCTAGTGGTGACCTAGCTACACAGAAAGAAAAGACTGTAAACCACATACATATATTCAACAGAACCCAAACAAAGTCAATCTTAACTCGGCTCTTACCTGGTTCCCAAAAATGTCCATGGCCCCTATATTTACCACCTACATAAGGAGAAATGGGAATAATATTTAAATAAGGGGAATAACCAATTTCATTAATACACCTTACTTCTGAAAACTGTGTGGCCATGGCGGGGGCATTGCAGGGCCCCTGCTGAGGCCGCATAGGGTCCCATGAAGAGGGAAGCCCTAAGGCTACTCTTCTCAGGGCTCTCTCCAGCAACCTCCTGACTGCTCTTTCTCCTCTACCTACTGTGAACATCTTCTAAGCAGTGACTAAATCTCTGCCTAACACGGGTGTTCACACAAGCTGAATGAATGAATGAATGAATAGTACAGAGCCCAGAAGAATAATTAAGAGTGCACTCAGTTGAAGTAAAATTATTTGCCACTTCCCAAATACACTTTGCATTTTCTTTTTTCTGTGCATCTGTTCCCTCTCCCACCAGTGTGTTTCTCATACCCTCTGAATATCCAATTCCTGCTCGTCTGTAAACGTGGTTCTGTTTACACCTTTCTCGCGAAGTCTTCCTGGATCCCACCCTTTTCCTCATCAGTAATCACTCCCTTTATCCCTGGTTTGTGGTGCTTGCCACATTTCTCTCTGGGGATAAAGGCTGATGTGCACAACTTTTGCAGCACTGCCAGGCTGCAGACCTTTGCAGGGTCCAAGTTCAAATTGTCTTCTTGTCCTTCATGCCCAGGGATGTGTACATAGTAAACTCCATAAAAATAGCAATGACCGGCCGGGCGCGGTGGCTCATGCTTGTAATCCCAGCACTTTGGGAGGCCGAGGTGGGTGGATCATGGGGTCAGGAGATCGAGACCATCCTGGCTAACAAGGTGAAACCCCACCCCTACTAAAATATACAAAAATTAGCTGGGCTGGTGGTGGGCTACTTATAGTCCCAGCTACCGGGAGGCTGAGGCAGGAGAATGGCGGAACTCCAGGGGGCACAGCTTGCAGTAAGCAGAGATCACAGACCGCACTCCAACTCAGGACAGAGTGAGACCTGTCTCACCAAAAAATTAGCAATGACCAATAGGATTCACACAGTGTGTACCAGACTTCTTCTAGTACTTGAACCTCCCACGGCCCATCAGATAGGTATTCACGCTTTGCCCATTTTATAAATAAGGAAATGGGGCCGGCCGTGGTGACTCAAACCTGTAATCCCAGCACTTTGGGAGTCCAAGGTGGATGGATCACCTGAGGTCGGGAGTTCGAGACTGTTGCCAACACACAGGGAAACCCCTGTCTCTATTAAAATACAAAAAATTATCCCCGGGCATGGTAGCGGCACCTGTAATCCCAGCTACTCAGGAGGCTGAGGGAGGAGAATCACTTGAACCTGGGAGGCAGAGGTTACAGTGAGCCAAGATTGCACCACTACACTCCAGCCTGGCAGACAAAGCAAAACTCCATCTCAAAAAAAATTAAATTCATAGGTAAACAAATAAGGAAATGGGCTTAGAGGGGTTAAGTGGCTTATCTCATTCCTTGAAACTACCACAAGTTCATTACAAACAGACTGTCATAGACTCATATTCTAAAACCAAAACGCCAATCTGGACCTGGTCATGAAGCCAGTGAAGAGGGATTGGCTAGGTGAAGACCCGTATGGACACAAGGTAGATCTTGAAAATGGACGGCCTCTTCATTCTTTATTAAAAGACTGCCATTCCACCTGCCTCTGGGGGAGATTGTCCCATTGCCAATTGGCCCTCACACATTCCCTTACCCTACTAGCCCTGGTCACTTGCCTCTCACCTCTGAGAGGGATATGGTCAGAGTTGATCCCTGCAGAAGCAGAAAAAGAGAAAACTATTCCAGTGACTTTATAGCAGAGCCAGATAGAGACCTCTAAAGGCCTACAGTATTGAAAAGGGAATAATAAAATTATAAATTAAAACATGTACACACACACACACACAAACACACACACAAACACACACATATGCATAGAGCCCTAAAATAAATGTAAGGAAGGCCAACAATATTCTGATTCTTTCCATGCAGGTAACTTTGATTTCTTTAATATCAGATTATTTCACCAAAAATACCGGCGCCCCAGCTTTGTGAATGCTCTGAAGACACACTGGGTCTTTCTGTTGGGTAATATATCACTGTTCTCTAATGGGGTGACCATATGTCCCATTTCACTGAGATGGTCTCCTTTTATGCCTATTATCAAAGCATAATTATAATTATCATAATAACCCTTTCTTATTTTCAAAAGTGTCTCAATTTGAACAATAAAAATGTCTCCCTGTTTTAAAACTTGGAATAAGGGTGTTTACAGTGTGGACATCCAATAGTACCCCAGTTTCATGCCAGAGCCTGAGATGGAGAGGAAAGAGAAACTGGCACGAACAGCCTCAACAGTCCAGAGAAAGATTCATGATGAGAGAGCAAAGTCATCATCCATTTAAGAAGGAAAAATGTGACTTACCATGTGTGTATTTTGTGGGAAGCAGGAGTTTTGTAAATGTGGGTCTGAAATTTTTTTTAAAAAGTGTTCATTTATTTTACTTGCCCTGATGATACAAGTGAGTGGCTGTGCTGGGATTTGAATCTATGGCTGGCCAGCACTAAATACTTAGGGAATAAATGATTAAATGAAGGAATGGATCAATTTCAGCACAAGCTAAGTGGTGCCATCTGAATGATGGGTGCCTCCAGAATGCAGAGGAGACAGAAAGAAGAGTGGGCTGAAATAAGATTTGGGGGAGGAAAAGGAAAGTGAGCTGTGTTTTAAGGACTTGTGAGGCTGGAATCAGTGCAGGCGGAGGGCCATCTTCACCCCAGCCATCATCACCCCTCCTGGCATGACAGCACGTGAGTCAGCTCAGGATACAGTAGAATCTGTCCACACTGGCAGGCTCTGCTCTTAGGACTCTATCAACAGCACACTCCTGGGCACACCCACCTGCAGCTCATCTGACCACCCTTTGAACACTCAAGTGCCCCTCTCTGGTGCGAGAGCAGCAATTGTGCTATAAAAGTTGCACCAATGAGCAGTTCAGTTCAAAATGTTCAGAAACAGAATGTTCTAGCACATGCAAGTGGCCCATTCCTCCTAGAGCTCCATTTAACTTTTTCCAAGGGTGTCTGCCCACAGTGTCTTGCTCCCTCCTAAGCTTTCTATCTCCTGCTTGGATGAATTTGGGGCTTAGTTTTGCACACTTTTTGAAGTTCTTCAAGACAGAGTTTCCTGCCAGGCTAACATGCATTGCTTAGAGGCTGAGCTTAGCACCCTGGCCGTGCCCCAAAAGGAGGTTAAAATGGGACCAAGGGCAAGCCGGGCTCACTGTCATTTGCAGGCATCAGCCCCAGGGCTCACACCACCAGCACCGGCCGGGCGGAGATCCAGGGAGGCAGCTGGTTGGGGAGGAGGAGGATCCACCAACTGGAACAGCAACAAAAAATTACATCTCTGATTCATATATTCAGGCCATTAATCGGCCCCCGGCATCAAGAGGAAGCGGTAGGATCCCTTCTCCCAGCTTCTAGGGACACTTCCCACAGTGCCCATTTGTGATTCCTTGTCCCCAGCCCTTTGGCATTTACCTTTACACCAAGGTTCCTTGGCTTCATTGTTTTGCGGACCCCTTTGGCAATCTGATGAAGCCCCTTCTTACAGTCGACACATCAGATAAAAGACACAGGATTTCAAAGAAAACCAATTATATTGAAATACAGTTATAATGTTGAAAAAACAAATTTATTATAGAGTAAAAAATGTCCTTTAACATATTAAACAAGATCTAGCAGCAAGTCAAATAAATAACTACTATAATTTTGAAGTACTGACAAGTGGAAATATTTCAAGATTATCTGCAACAAATGTAATGTGCTATCACAAACCTGATTTCTAATGGTGACAAATCCTGCTAACTCTAGTGTGGCTGCTTGCCTACATTCCTATCAAAGGAAATGCAAACTTTCCGCCAAAGGTTAGTTTGGGGTTTTTTGTTTTTTGTATTTTTTTTTTAAAGAGGGTTTTTTCCTCACCCGAGTTCATGGACCCTCTAACTCCAGAATAAGAACCCTGCCTTGGGACATTACAAAAATGTACTCCAGGATATGAGATTTTCTATACTTTTTTTCTGTACAATGTTTTATAAAGAATGCCTGTTTTTAGACTTAGGACCACAGGGAACTTGGACCGTGCCATCATGCCTTGTAACTATTTTGCATGATTACTTGTAGCAATTTTTAAAAATCAACTAGTTTATTTTTTAATGATGCATAGATTCTTATTTGAATCAGAAAAAAAAACGAAAAAATTCTTCTGCTCTTACCTACCCCACATTCACACCCAACAGTCTAGTATTTTTTCCCCTGAAGTAAACATTGTTACCAGATTGTGTATGCTTTCCAAAACAGTCTATTTATTTGTAAGCATACATATCCATATGTGTATGTGTATGTTTGAGTGTTTTTGCATGTAGAATATGTGTGTTTTCACTCTGTTTATTTTGATTCATGGTGTCATTTTAGAAACACTTCTGTGAAAGTTTCATTTTTCACTCAACAGCACGGCATATCTTAGACATAGTTCTATGTCAGAATGCATAGAGTTACTGCTGGTTTTCATGGCTGCATAATAATCCATTATACGAAGTGTCCTATTTTACTTATTAATTTCCCAGTTGATTGACATTTAGGTTATTTTTGGTCTTTTACTACAAACAATGTTGAATGAATACTCTTGTATATATGTCTGTGCCTACATATTCAGGATAAATTCCTAGAAATGTAGTGGCTGGGGCAAGGAAGATTTGGTATTTTAGGTTTAACTTGATTATGTGTAATAAAAAATTTTAAATATAGTAAAATGCACAGTGGTGTTAAAACAAATAGGTTAGGCCGGGCACAGTGGCTCACGCCTGTAATCCCAGCACTTTGGGAGACTGAGGCAGATGGATCACCTGAGGTCAGGAGTTCGAGACAAGCCTGGCCAACATGGCAAAACACCTTCTCTACTAAAAATATAAAAATTAGCCAGAGAATTGCTTGAATCCGGGAGGCAGAAGTTGCAGTGAGCTGAGATCACGCCACTGCACTCCAACCTGGGTGACAGAGTGAGGCTCCGTCTCAAAAACAAACAAACAAACAAACAAACAAAACAAATAGGTTAGATCTACATCTACTAATCTATTAGTTAGGAGGGTTGCTCATGATATCTAAGTTAAAAAAGCAAGTTACAGAGTAATGTCTAACCCAATTTTTAAAAGCTATTTATTAGTTTAGTTACCTCAAGGGGTAGGATGGAGTGAGGAGGAGTAGGTTATTAGCTTTTTCATAACCTCTGTATTATTTCACATGTTGCAATAAGCAAATACTCTATTTGTGATTAAGAACATCAAATTAAGAAAATGTGATAGAATACAAATTGGGTTTCAATAGAATTACAGTGGGGACTACTAAACATTTTTAAAATTTTAGAAGAAAAACTATCAATGGTTAAAAAAAAAAGATTGTTGTTCTTAGTCATTTTCAATCTAATTTAACATGTATATGAGATAGATAGATAGATAGATAGATAGATAGATAGATAGATAGATAGATAGATATGTCTATATATATGTATATATCTCCTGCTCTGTGATTACCAGATCTGGAACACTTAGAAATTGCTTTGGCCCATGCTGGGAGCAGTGACTCATGCCTGTAATCCCAGCACTTTGAGAGGCTGAAGCGGGAAGATCATACCAGGAATTCGAGACCAACCTGGGCAACACAGGAAGACTCCCATCCCTACACATAAAAAATAAAAATTAGCGTCATGTGGTAGCATGGGCCTGTAGTCCCAGCTACTAGGGAGGCTGAGTGGGGAAGATCTCTTGAGCCCAGGAGGTCAAGGGTACAATGAGCCATAACCACACCACTGCACTCAAGCCTGGGCAACAGTGTAAGACCCCATCTAAAAAAAAAAAAAAACAGAAAGAAATGACTTCAGCCCTTTCCTCTGTTGGTTACAGCCCTGCTCTTCCCGCAATTCAAATTCATGCTGTCAAGTTGTTGATTTTTTATTCTTTTCAAAATGAGAACAATTTTCTCTTTCTTGGTAGCAAAAACTAATTTATACGTAACAGCAAAATATAAAAAAGAAAAGAAAAATCATCCATAATCATATCACCTGCCTTAGTCCATTCAGGCTGCTGTAACAAAATACCTTAGACTGGGTAATTTATAATAAACGACAGAATTTATTGCTCACAGTTCTGGAGGCTGGGAAGTCCAAGATCAAGGAGCAGGCACATTCAGTGTCTGGTGAGGACCTGCCCCTCATAGATGGTGACTTCTACATGTCCTCACATGGCAGAAGGGGCAAACAGGCTCTCGAATGCCTCTTTTATAAGTACACTGACCCCATTCATCAGAGTTCTGCCCTGGTGACCTACTTGCCTTCCACAGGACCCACTTACCAACACCACTGCACGGGGATTAAGTTTCAACATACTAATTTTGGGAGAGACAAACATTCAGACCATAGCGCCATTGATATAACCATGTTTAATATTTGCCTATGCAACTTTGCAGAATTTTCTCTGTGTGTTGTTATGTGTATTCACACAAATTGGATCACCCAGCGCTTTTTTCACTAATCAGCAAGTCATCCTGCCTGACTTCTTATCATATCGATGAATCTGAGTCTTTTCATTTTTTTTGTTTTTCCCTTTTTTCTTTTCTTTTTTGTTTTTATAGACAGAGTATCACTCTGTTACCCAGGCTAGAGTGCAGTGGCACAACCATAGCTCATTGCAGTCTTGAACTCTTGAACCCACGTGATATCCCCCTACTTCATCCTCCCAAGTAGCAGGGACCACAGGTGTGCACCACCACACCCAGCTAATTTGTAAATTCTTCTGTTGAGATGGGGTCTCCCTATGTTGCCCAGGCTGGTCTCAAACTCCTGGCTTCAAGCGATCATCCTGCCTCAGCCTCCCAAAGTGCTAGGATTACAAGCATGAGTCACTACGCTCAGCCTTTCCCATCTTTTTAATGCTGCACTGAATTCCATAATAGAAGGTATCATAATGTATTTAACCAATCCAGTTATGTAAACAAGCCGTTTACACCAATAGATAAGACACACACAAGGTATCACTTTACAAGGTACAAATGTGGAGTGAAAAGTCTGTCTCTCTCACTTCCTTGGCCCCAGTCATCCAATTCCCCTCCATGGAGGCAACTACTACTACCAGTTTCTTTTTTTTTTTTTTTTTTTTTTTTTTTTGACGGATTCTTGCTTTGTCACCCAGGCTGGAGTGCAGTGGCCGGATCTCAGCTCACTGCAAGCTCCGCCTCCCGGGTTTACGCCATTCTCCTGCCTCAGCCTCCCGAGTAGCTGGGACTACAGGCGCCCGCAACCTCGCCTGACTAGTTTTTTGTATTTTTTAGTAGACGGCGTTTCACCGTGTTAGCCAAGATGGTCTCGATCTCCTGACCTCGTGATCCGCCCGTCTCGGCCTCCCAAAGTGCTGGGATTACAGGCTTGAGCCACCGCGCCCGGCCCCCCAGTTTCTTATATATTCTTCCAGATATGTTCTCCATTCCCTCTTGATGTGCAATTTGTTTTCAGTTTTTAGCTGTGAGAAATATTCTGATGCACACATTCTTTTCCTTAATATCTTTAGGGCACTTGCCCTTTAGGATTTTGTTGGGATAAAGCTCACTTTGAATGGTTAAATCAAAAGGCAGACTCCGGGGAAAGGCCTCAGATGTATATTGTCAAATTTCTCTCTGGAAAGGGTGTAGCAATTTGCACATCCACAAAGTATGTTTCAACATTGATGAAGAAGCCAGTTTTTATGCTGATAGCTTCTCACTGCCTGAGGCACAAGAAGTTTCAGGCATCTACGTGACTTCCTCCTGAGGTGATAAGATGTCTTGAAAGCTTCAAATCCTTCCAGCTAATTTGGTGTCAGTTTCCCAGAGTTCAGGGCTAGCTAGCTGCCCTCTTGGGATGCAACACCCATCCCTCAAAGGAGCCAGAGGAGACAACAGCCTCGGAATGTGTGTATTTTATCCAGGAGTTAAGAAAAAAAAGCAGTCAGCCAGGACGTATACACAGATTTGATCTTTCACATGTGGTGGGCTGCCAGGCCCACCACGGTCCACATCAGTGGTTCGAGGCTCCAGGACTGACATCACAATTTAAAACCATAACAAAATAAAATAAAACGCTGTTGCCATCCCCGGGAAAACAATCCAGTTGGAGGCACTCAAAGGATGAGTTAATAAAGAAGGATTCCTCTAGGCATCTAAGCTCACCCCCTCCCCACCGTGGGGGCCTGTGTGGATCGAGGGAATGCAGTAGACAGCCTATATTTAGATCAGGGCATGCAAATGCACCACATTTTAGTTGCAAAATTCGGATTGGCCCTGGAAGACGCCAGACTCACGAATTGAAAATTCAATTGAGCACCACTCAAGAAGCAAAGAGCTGGCCGCTTGAGCAGATTCTGCCAGGGAAGGAGGCCTTTTGAGAGGGAACCAATGGACCCTGGTCAGTCAGAGGCATAATTTAATCCTACCCTTGAACTGCTGATCTAGAGGGAGAAGCTGGGTTATCTTTAAACTCTACTAAATCCAGAGGTGTTGGAACCAGCAACTAGGACAAGGCAGGGGCTGGGTGAACTTTGACCCACTTGCCACAGTGTTGGGAATGCCACTAAGCCAGAGGCCTGGGCTCACCAAGTGATTCCCAGAATCTGACCAGGAAAGCGCTTCCTGTCACCTGCCTCTGTCACCGTCATCCCACCCCCTCATCTTGAGGAAGAAGGATGGCACCTTCTCTTCTCTGAGACACCTTTGCTAGCTCTTAATGACTCCTGCTTCAGTTGCTGTACTAGAAAGAATAGGGACTTGAAGGCCAGGCGGTGGCTCACTCCTATACTCCTAGCAAACACTTTGGGAGTCCGAGGCAGGCAGAACACTTGAGGTCAGGAGTTTGAGACCAGCCTGGCCAACACAGTGAAACCATGTCTCTACTAAAAATACAAAAATTAGCCGGATGTGGTGGCAGGCACCTGTAATCCCAGCCACTCAGGAGGCTGAGGCAGGAGAATCCATCACCTGAACCCAGGAGGTGGAGGTTGCAGTAAGCCGAGATTGCACCACTGCACTCCAGTCTGGGAGACAGAGTGAGACTCCATCTCAAAAATAAATAAATAAATAAAACTAAAAAAGAACAGGAACTTTGAAATCTGACATATCTGTCTGGCTCTGCTGCTCAGATTGCTAAGCCCCAGTTAACTTATCTGTAAAACGAGACCAAAATCATCAACCTCAAAGAACTGTAGTGAAGAATAGATGAGAAATGGATGAAAGGGACTCAGCTAGGTGCCAAACACTAGTAAATATTTCATAAACGTCAACTATTAATGTACATGAAGCCTCTAATATGGCATCCACTTCAGAGGAGATATTTAAGTACCTGTTAATATTATGATCATGACAAATTCTATGAATGGGCTATGTGTTTTGAGGAAACAAAAATGAGACAGGTTCCTCCTCACTGAATAGTTGGGAAAATCCTCTGTTAAAAAAGGGCAGAAGAGTAAAAACTAAAGTTTTTTTAGAGTGCCAGGTATGATGATCACATGGTCAAAAAAAATCAGATGACTTTGCCTAACATTTATGGTCATGTTTCTCTCTTTTTCAAATTGTTACAATATTTAGATTTATGATATTTCGGTCATTCCAAAAAGTACAGGAAGTAATTTGGGACACCCATGAGTCCTCCATCCAAATTTAACATGTTGCTGAATTTGCTATACATCTTCTTTTAAGAAATAAAAATGTTACAAATATATCTAAAAGGCTCCCCACCCCTCATCTCATTAACCTCTCTGCTTCCCAAAGGCAATTACCACAATGTCTGTGATTGGGTGGACTTTCTTCTATACAATTTTTTTTTTCTTTTGAGATGGGGTCTTGCTCTGTCACCCAGACTGGAGAACCATGGCGCAATCTCAGATCACTGCAACCTTCACCTCCTGGGTTCAAGCGATTCTCAGGCCTCAGCCTCCCTAGTAGCTGGGATTACAGGCATGCACCACCACACCTAGCTAAGTTTTGTATTTTTAGTAGAGACAGGGTTTTGCCATGTTGGCCAGCTGGTCTCGAACTCCTGATCTCAAGTGATCCATTCGCCTCAGCCTCCAGAAGTGCTGGAATTACAGGTGTGAGCCACCGTACCTAGCCTCTTCTATACATTCTTACATGTGTACTCTTAAGAAGCAAGAATAGTGGTCGAGACTGAGGCTCTGGATTGTCAGTCCTGGGTTCAAACTCCACTCCTGCTTCTTGACTACCTGTGTGGCCTTCAGCAAATTGCTCAACTCTCTGATCCTCTTTTCTCTCATCTCTAAAATAAAACAAATAACAGCTAATTTTGTTGGGTGTTGCAAAGATGCAATATAAGATTATTCATGTAAACCAGTAGTTCTCAACCAAGAGCAATTTTTCCCCAGGGGACGTTTAGCAATGTCAGGAGACATTTTTTATTGTCACACTGGGGGTGCTACTGGCATTAACTGGGAGAGGCCAGGTATGCTGCTAAACATCCTACAATGCAAAGGACAGCTCCCACAACAAAGAATTACCTCGCCCAAGATGTCAATCGCTGTTGAAGTGGAGAAAATCTGACATCAAGCATGCTGTCACTTTATAAGGGCTCAACAAACATTTGTTCAGTAAACACAATAACATAAATTATTATAATTTGTCCTTTGAAAGACATCGTGTTAAACAATTTTACATAAATTATCTCACTGGTATCCAGTGAGTTGCACCTTCTTGATGAAAAGGATGGTGGACAGCAAGCACTATTTTTTCTGCATGCCTGACAATGTCTATACCATTTGTTAAATCAAAATGATAAGCCTATTAAAAATGTAAACTTTCAGACTGACAGATTAATTGGAAGTTGTTACTTGGAGCCTAACTTCTCTTTGCGCTCAGTGAAAAACAAATTGTATCAGTGCTTTTAGCCACAAAATTAGTTTACTCAAACCACCAAAAAAAAAAAAAAAAAAAAAATTCCCTTCAACCTAAGCAGGCCCAGGAACTGGCGTGGCTATAAATAAGTAAATAATCAAAATTAAGAGAATATTTTTGGCCCCTGTTCACAAGGACTGGCTCTCAAGGACTCAAGAAGCCACAGAGGCAGGGTAGAAAATGGGAAAGAGGAAAACAGCCAGATCTCTGCTTCTCTGACTCACCCCAGGCTCAGGTGGACTTGGAACACTCTGTCCTGGAGCTGCTGACTGTGTTGTCAAAGAGCATACACTGTGAGTGGCCTTATCCAGTGGGTCTTCAAGTGGGGTCCTCAGCCCAGCAGCATTGACATCACCCAGAAACTTGTTATAGATGACAAATCCTAGACCCCATCCCAGAACAACTGAATCAGAAACTGGAGGTGCACCCCAAGCAGTCTGGGTTTTCCCAAGCCCTCTGGGTACTATTGATGCACACTTAAGTTTAAGAACCCCCGGCCTAATAAGAACAGTCTCCACGTTCCCTCTGTGTGTACTTCCTGTTTTCCCACTGTAGCTACAAAGCACTCCAACACCAGCTCAGATGTGGAGGAAGCTTGGCTCACTGGCACTTGCCTGGTGTCAGATGCTTGGCACATATTCTATAACTTCCAGAAGATTATAAGGAAATTGCTATTTTCTCCTTTCCAGATGAGAAAACCACAGCTTAGGGAGTTTAAACAATTGGCCCAGGGTCATACCTGCACAAAAAGGCTGGAACCAGGATGTGAATCTCAGTGTGCCTCCTGCCAGATCCTAGCCTCTTTTTTTTTTTTTTTTTTTTTTTTTTTGAGATGGAGTCTTGGGAGTCTCGCCATGTCACTCAGGCTGGAGTGCAATGATGTGATCTCGGTTCACTGCAACCTCTGCCTGCCAGGTTCAAGCAATTCTCCTGCCTCAGCCTCCTGAGTACCTGGGACTACAGGCGTACGCCACGTGCCCGGCTAATTTTTTGTATTTTAGTAGAGACAGGGTTTCACCATGCTGGCTAAGCTGATCTCGAACTCCTGACTTCATGATCCTCCCTCCTCAGCCTCCCAAAGTGCTGGGATTACAGGTGTGAGCCACCATGCCTAGCCCAGATCCTAGTCTCTTAATGATGACATCATACTGTGACATCACACTGCCCATTGAGGATGAAAAGAAACAGAACACAAAGAGATCAGCACTGCTCAGGCCAAGTTGTGAGCCCTGTCAAGTTTGTCTTTAGTGACCCTCAGTCACTGGTCCTGGGGCTCAACTGGCCTCAGGCAATCCTCTGAAGTTGTTAACCCCCAGGGTCATGACACTGTCCCACTGGAGGCCAAAGCTGCCCACACTTCAGTGCTCTCCTAGGCTTTTCCTCTTACTAGCTGTGTGACATGAAGCTGACTCTTCTCTTCTTCTCTTATTATCAGTGATAATAATACATTTATATCAAGGTTGTTAAAAGAATTAAATGAGATAATATATGTGAATGTACCTAGCCCAGTGACTGTTGCACAGTAGAAACGAATTAATTCTCGGTTTTCTTTCATCCTCCTCTACACACCAGCAACTATCAAAACTACTCCATCCAGAATCCATTCTGTTGAAGTCTCTTGTATTGACCAGTTAGCTAATATGATGAGCTAATCCTCAGGTGTTAATTCATAATAATGGTTTTCTGCATTTGTCTCCAAAATGACATCTGCATTTCAACCAGGGGCCCTTATCCTCAAAGTCTTCCAACCATGGGGTGATTAACGATGGAAACGTTAGGGAATATGGAAGACCACTGGGAAGAGATTTCCCAGCCTTTCTCCACCCCACATATCACTCCAATATCATATCACTAGCGTAAGTGGATGGGGAATCCCAGAGAATGGGTAATGAGACTAGAACAGAAAATATGCCTTCAAGGCTGCACCTGGCTTCAAAGAGGAAAAATGAACTACAGGCATCTGAATCTCAGGATAGATGTGAACAATGCAAAAATAGAAGTGAAATCAAAGACTAATGGGTCATTTGCCAGCATTTAAAACAATTGCTTAGGATTTGCGTAGTTGAATGTAATAAAGCTTCATTAAAAAAGTAGTTATAACAACTAATAAGACCCTAATTAAATTAGCTTTCACTGGGCAAGTTGCTTGCGAGGTCCTAATTAGGTTATTTGCGGCCGTTGGCCTAGCCTGAAAACCAAAGAAGACCTTAAGTCCTCAGCAATACCTAGAAAATCCAGTCTCTGGCCTTATGCAGGAAATGCTAAGAGACTCTATCTAAATTTGGGGGCAGCCAGTCCAGAACTAGCTTAGCTCTCCAAAAATCATAGTATGCGGCCAGAGCGAAATCCCTTAATAGGTCCCACCACTCTTAGGAATCAGACAATTGTAAAGACGGAAAGGACATGTAAAGGTGGAAACGCCAAGAATTTCATTTTACAGATAAGAAAACTGAAGTCATGTGAGAAGCGATTAATCCAAGGTCCCTCAGCAAGGGGCAGTGTCCCCAGCCCCTCTAATCTTCTTCCACTGTGATCTGGAATAAACATAGAACTCAGAGCTGCTGGTTTTCATTTGAGAAGGAAGAGGGAAACAAAGAGTGCTGGATTCTCAGAGGCTCCTTTCTTTGAAGGACAGAGA
Organism: Papio anubis; assembly: GCF_008728515.1. Classification (NCBI taxonomy): domain Eukaryota; kingdom Metazoa; phylum Chordata; class Mammalia; order Primates; family Cercopithecidae; genus Papio; species Papio anubis. Next base: position 152,579,326 of record NC_044980.1, read on the forward strand.
GAGAGAGAGAGAGAGAGAGAGAGAGAGAGTGTGTGTGTGTGTGCGCGCGCGCGTGCAATGCACTGAGGATAGTTCAGCCCAAGGTGAATTGCTGACCTGCTTACAAACTGTCTTGGCTTTGCTGCCACAAAGATCTTCCTAGAGCACAGATCCGCTCAAGCTGGTACCCTGCTGAATTACCCCAGGGTGACTTCTGAACTTCTGAGTGTGACAGAAAAGACTCTTCACAAATGGAATCTAACCTACCCCATCTCCCAAGATAGGGTTTTGTGCTCAAACAGATCAGAATCTCGGCCCTGTCCCTTACTAGCTGTGCAACCTCAGGCAAGTTACTTAACTTCTCTCAGCTCCCATTTTTTCTGCCTGTAAGACAGGGATGACATTTTACTTACCTCACTGGGGTGATAAGAGAATTAAAAGACAGTAAGGCAGGCAATCACACGTGGCCCCTGCTACTGCTCCTCCAGCCACACAGGAGCAGTCTCCCTTCCCAGAACACACGTGGCTCTGTCATGCCCCAAGCCTTTGCCAGTGCAATTCCCTCTGCCTGTAACACCCTTCCTTCTCTCCTCTGCACAGTGAATTCCTCCAGCTCAAATGTAACATCTCCTTTGCTGTCTTCCACGATTCCTCAGGCAGTGGCTACTCTCTCTCCTGTGCTTTCTCTGTCCTCACTCCATGCCCATCAGAGCCTTGTCACACTGGGCTTTTTGATGTCCATCTCTCCCAGGAGACTGGGTCTCACCCAGCATGGGCCTGGCATAGGGAGAACTCAGTAAGTGAATGAAATCTGATCAGAACTGTAAAGAGGAACTGTGAGGAAGGAACAAGATTGATTCCAATGTCACTTCCGCTCTTCTACCAAAGCCGAAATATAGTTGAATTCTGTGTGTACTGACAAAGACTTTGCTTGATCAAACTTTAGTCCAGCTCCTGAATCTTCTTCTAGACTTATCTGTGCACTTCTTTGTAAAACCCAGTTTTGGGAAGAACCATGGTGAGTCAGTTCAGAAAGAACCACCCACATAAATATCTAATCAACCTGAATATCTAATCACTCTTAATATCTGATCAGGCCTCTTATCCTCCAGCATCCCCCCAATTGACATGTGATTACCCCGGTCTGCCTTCAGCAAGAACCCTGTTAGTTCGGATTAGCCAGAATCACCCTTACTCCTGATGTTTTCTCTTAGTAATTTTCCATCCACTGCCCCCAACCCTTTTCCTTGGCCATAAATTCCCACTTGCTTATTCTGTATTCACAGCTGAGCCCAGTCTGTCTCCCCCACTGCAAAGCCCATTGCAGTAGTTCCTATACCTATCTCAATGGTTCTAAATAAAGTCTTCTTTACTGTGCTTTAAGAAGGATCATTAAATAACGTTTTCTTTAACAGTATATATATATACACACACACATACATACACATACACACACACATGCATATACACACAGTTAAACATACACACACACCCCCAAGATTTTAGCAGCAATTATCTGTGGTAGTTTTTATTTTCTTTTCATGCTTCTCTGTAGTGAGCATGAATTGCTCTTGTACAAAGAAGCAAAATAATATAAAGATAGTTCTTTAAACTGGTAAGCTAAAAGGAGATACATGAAATGCCAACTTTCCAAGCATAATTCTGCAAAAGTTGGGAGTTACCTGAATTTCAGTGTGGTACAATTCTGGTTTAATTCCTTCTCAATTCTGGTTTAATTTCTTCTCTGAATTTCTTCTCTGTGATGTCTGTGACAAGAGCTAACTTGGAGTTGCAAGGTGCATACTAGAAGGTGGATCACTTCTCCGGTATCTTTATGGTGACCTTTTGGGTTCTGTTGGTCTTTACATACAGGAGAGAATAAGTACTGAGCTATCCGATACCGTAGCCACTGGACACATGAGTACAATCATATTTAAATTAATTAAAATTAAAAATGCAGTTCTTCGGCCACAGGAGTCGCCTTGCAAGTGTTAAACAGCTACACGTGGCTAGTGGCTACCATATTGGACAGCACAGATTTAAAACGTTTTCATCATCACAGAAAGTTCTGCTGAACAGTGCTGAGTTGTTTTTCAGCTTGCTCCAAATATGGCTGAGATGTCTCAAGAATAAACACATCCATTTGGCCCATGAACATATTCTTCCTTGTTCTTGTTCTAAAAACTCACATCTATGGCAATGTAGAAGGGCACAGCCACTTCGAAAAACAGTTTGGTAGATCCTCAAAAGTTAAACAAAGAGTTGCCTAATGACCCGGTAGTCCCACTCCTAGTATACACAGAAGAGAATTGGAAACATGTCCTCACACAAAAACTTGCACACAGATGTTCACAGCAGCATTATTCATAATGGCCAAAAGGAGGAAATAACTCAAATGTCCGCCTGCTGAAGAACAGATATGCAAAATGTGGTATATCCATTCAATGGAACGTTATTTGGCCAAAGAAAAAAGAACAAAGTACGGATACATGCTGCAACACGGATGAACCTTGAAACTGATACGCTAAGGGAAAGAAGCCAAACACAAAAGATCACATTTTGTCATATAATTCTGTTAAAACAAAATGTTAAAAATAGGCAAATGCACCGAGAGAGAATGTAGATGAGTGTTCGCAGAGACTGAGGAGAAGGGGAAATGAGATGACTGCTAATGGGTACTGGGTTTCTTTTTTTTTTTTTTGAGACAGTCTCACTGTGTTGCCCAGGCTGGAGTGCAGTGGTGCGATCTCGGCTCACTGCAAGTTCCGTCTCCCAGATTCACGCCATTCTCCTGCCTCAGCCTCCCGAGTAGCTGGGACTACAGGCGCCCGCCACCACGCCCGGCTAATTTTTTGTATTTTTAGTAGAGACAGGGTTTCACCGTGTTAGCCAGGATGGTCTCGATCTCCTGACTTCGTGATCGGCACATCTCAGCCTCCCAAAGTACTGGGATTACAGACGTGAGCCACTGTGCCTGGCCGGGTACTGGGTTTCTTTAGGGGGTGATGAAAATGTTCGTAATTAGATAGTGGGGTTGGTGTACAACTTTGTGAGTTACTAAAAACCGCTAAATTGTACACTTAAAAAAGATAAATGTATGGTATGGGAATTATATAGCTCAATATGACTTTTTGTAAAAAAAAAAATACTGTTCTAATTGGGAAACAACCTATATGTCTATCCATAAGCAGGTAAGGAAATAAACTCTCACACATTCATACAGTGGACTGTGATACAGCAGTTAGAAGGAATGAATTCGATCTGGATACTAATTTAAAAAGATCTTTAAGATAAATTGTTGACTGGCCACACCTGTAATCCCACCACTCTGGGAGGCTAAGGCAGGAGGATCACTTGAGCCCAGGAGTTCCAGACCAGCCTGTGCAACACAGTGAGACCCCCACCTCTACAAACACATAAAAAAGACAAATTGTTGGGGGAGAAACAAGTTTCAGAGCATTGCATATAGTATGAAATGTTACATTTTTTAAATCCCAAATATTCTATTTTCTATAAGTATATGTATGGAAATACATAGAAAAAAACTGAAAGGTAATACACCAAAAAGATGAAAACAGTTCCCCATAAAGGAGGGATATGAAATTAGGGATGGTAGTCAAAAAAATTATTCTTAATTTTTAAAAGTATTCATTTATTACATATGTAATTAATAATTTGTAATGCTTTCTTTATTAAAATCAAAACATAAATTAGATCGTCTTTGGGACATCAAGGTGGGCGAATCACCTAAGTACAGGAGTTCAAGACCAACCTGGCCAACATGGTGAAACCCCATCTCTACTAAAAATGCAATAATTAGCCAGGCTTGGTGGCGTGCACTTGTAATCCGAGCTACTCAGGAGGCTGAGGCAGGAGAATCACTTGAACTTGAGAGGCAGAGTTTGCAGTGAGGTGAGATTGCGCCACTGCACTCCAGCCTAGGTGACAAAGCAAGACTCTGTCTCAAAAATAAATAAATAAATAAATAAATAAATAAATAAATAAATAAATAAATTAGATCATCTCAGTGGAGGATAAAGAGAAATATAATGCAGAACAAGTTTCAATGATATAAACTACCTAACTATAATGAGGTACTTTTTCTGTTTGTAAATTGAGCTCTCATATTCTCCCAAAGAAATAAACTTACCTCTTAAACTTTGCTTAGCTCTGAACTCTCTAGGGCTGCAAATAAACCCAAGAGGCCAGTTCCTCTAGTTTAAGACCCCGATGAAAGAACCCCAGACATGAATGTCCCTAACTCCCCAACTCCAACCTGATTAAAGATCATTAGTCTAATGACTTCTACCCTGTGTCACCCGTCAGCATCTCTCCCTAATCAGATCTATCTAGGTAACGCCTCGAAATTCTTTTATGCTTGCTGTAGGCTGAGCCTCCGCTGAGATGATTGAGGATACTGTGTGTGACCTACTTAGGGGATTTTTTTTTTCAGGGGTTGGGGAGAGAAAGAGATTTGCTTTTCATTTGATTTTTTCCCAATCTTTTCTTCCTCAGATCATAGGAAGAAAAGATAAAATTTTAAAGGAACACAATGGAACATTTTCTCATTTTGTAACTAAAATTTTGTGATGATTTCCTTCCAATCAGTATATTGTTACCTGGGTGACTGACCGACTACCACAATTGGCTCTCTCTCTCTCTCTCTCTCTCTCTCACACACACACACACACACACACACATTCTCACTCCCCAGTTTTATTCTTCTTGGTTCTCTCCTCCTTTAAAACCAATACCTCTTTACCATTCAATGAGGTACCTTACCCAAGATTTCCGCATTTATTTACATCATATCTTACAGAGGCCACTTTCACCTTTACGAACTCAGATTCTTAAAGTGGCAGGCCCTGTTTCCTTCTGAACATTTCAGGCAGAGTTTTTTTGTTTTTTAACAAAACTCTTCTAAAGATACCAATTTACTCAGGATGCCCCAGGAACAAATGGCCCCATTTGTCACAGCAGAGAGCTTTCTCGCCGGCCACTGGCTCCTGGCCGGAGTGTCGTGCTCCTGTGCTTTCGTTTATTACCTGTCTGACCGTGGTGCAGTGTCCTGCAGGCTACTCATTATTCTAGATACAAATTCCATCCGCAGTGCCTTTTAAAGAACGATCTGAAGTAGCACAAGGTCTCTGTTAATCAGTTAATTATTGTACATCACACAGAGAAAGGCTAACACTTAGCCAAAGAAACATCAGAATGATGCTGTGAAACCTGGTCTCTCGACAGGCTGTGTTACCATCTTGTCAAAGGGCCCCTAATAAAAGATGATTGCTTGCTCATGATGAATGAATGAGAGGATTCTGGTGGGCATAAAAAATTAAAAATGCCTTACAGTTAGCACCCAGGGAACACAGCCACCATTTGTACCATGTGCCAGGCACTGTGCTAAGTGCTTCATATATGTTACCTCCTTCAATCTTTACAACAACCCTGGGGGAGGTGGGGCGGGGGGAGAAGCTTATTAGCCTAAATTCACAGATATGGAAATTGAAATTCAGAGAGTGAGAGGCTTGTAAAGATCACACAGTCAGATATCTATTAAGTACCTTCTCCATCTCGGGTACTCTTCAAGGCACTGCAGATACAAGAGTGAAAAAAACAGGCAAAGCCTCTGCCTCCATGAAGCTTACAGTCCTGAGGGGTGGGCATGGACAAATCATACATTTAAATAAACATGTGATATCAGATAACTGCAGATACTATAGAGGAAATAAGATGAAGTGGTGTGCTAGAGAGGAGCAGGCAGTGATGATCAAAAAAAAAGCATGAACTCAACCTGAGGAAGCTGATTGAAAAAGAAAATAATTAATTATAAGAAAAAAGAGGGCTGGGTTCGGTGGCTCACGCCTGTAATCCCTGCACTTGGGGAGGCCAAGACAATCACTTGAGGTCAGGAGTTCGAGAGCAGTCTGGCCAACATGGTGAAACCCCGCCTCTACTAAAAATACAAAAATTAGCCAGGCGTGGTGGTGCATGCCTGTATCCCCAGCTACTCAGAAGGCTGAGGTGGGAGAATTGCTTCAACCCGGGAGGCAGAGGTTGCAGTGAGCCCAGATCGCGCCATTACACTCCAGCCTGGGCAACAGAGCAAGACTTTGTCTAAAAATAAATAAATAAATAAAACTAAGGGAAGAAAAAAGAGAGAAAGCTACTCTATGAGATCATGGGCTGAAACTTGAGTGACTAGAAGGAGACAGCCCTGCAGGAATCTGAGGGGAAAGCATTCCAGGCAGCAAGGACAGTAAATGCAAAGTCCCTGAGATAGGAATGCATTTGACATGGGTGACATGGAAAATGGCAGCCAGAGTGCTGGACTGCACAGAGGGAGGAGGAGAGAGGTGGCAGATGACGTCAGACAGGAAGGAAGCATGGAGATCCTGTGAGGCCTTGTAGGTCATGATAGAAAGTTCAGCATTTTCTCTACATGCTATTGAAAATCACAGGAGGGTTTTGGAAAGGGAAATAATGTAATCCGATTTCTGTTTTTAAAGACTTCATCGGGTAAGTGGAGAATGGATTGTAGAGGCTTAAGGGTAGACACAGGGAGGCCAGTTGTGAGGCTGCAGCCGTGGTCCAGAAGAGATGATGGTAACTTTGGATTGCATTCTGTTCTTACCTATGGAAATCTAGACCATCCAGGAAAAAGCCTGATCCAGGATTTATAGGGAATTCCCTGGTAAACTGACATGAGGCTTCTCCAGGATTTATCCCACCTCATGCTGAATGCATACAAACTATGTGACACTTATTTCTCTTTAAATAAACTTTTTAATGAAGTATGACATGCAAACAGAAAACAGCACCAATCAGAAGGGATGGCCGTGTCAATACTCACAAAATGAACACATCCCGGTAAGCAGCACCCAAAATAAGAAAGAAAAGATTATCAGTAACTGCAAAGCCTCCCCATTTCTCCTTCCAGCCCATCTCTGGCATTCCAAGTGTGTGTGTGACACGTGTTTTGCACAATGACATTCTGTAAATCCATATTCTCAGTCTTGCTTATCTCATGACTTCTTTTTCTAAACCTAAAGTTGCATGCCTTCTGCAATCAGAGATTTCTGATAACACCAGCCAAGATGATTTGAATTTTGTATTCTGTGATGTATATTATGAAAACAATTAAAATTATAGTATAATATTGAATATGCTCAGATTCTATTGTGCCCTCTCTTAAGAATCAGAGCTTACACATAAACATGGCATCGATTCTGGAAAGCCTGCAGGTTACCTTGTCTAGGATCATCTAGAAATCCAATGGCACAGAGTGTAGGATTAAGACACGTGAGTTTGTATCATCGAACAAAGACATGATTTCAGGACTTTGTTCAGAAGGCAAGACACTGGTGGAGAACTAATATTTACTGAGCACTTATGATGTCCCTAGCACTGAGCTAGGTGTTTCAGTATGTTATCTTATTTAATCTTCACAGCCCTTTGAGGATGGCATAATTCTCTCCACTGTACAAATGAGAAAACCATGGTTGGCTGGGTGTGGTGGCTCATGCCTGTAATCCCAACACTTTGGGAGGCCAAGGTGGGCAGATCACCTGAGGTCAGGAGTTCAAGACCAGCCTGGTCAACATGGCAAAACCCTATCTCTACTAAATAATAGAAAACTTAGCAAGGCGTGGTGTGCATGCCTGTAATCCCAGCTACTCCAGAGGCTGAGGCAGGGAGAATTGCTTGAACCCAGGAGGCAGAGGTTGCAATGAGCCGAGATCGCACCACCGCACTCCAACCTGGGCAACAGAGTGAGACTCCATCTAAAAAAAAAAAAAAAGAAAAAGAAAAGAAAAGAAAACCATGGCTCAGAAAGGTAAAATAATTGACCCAAGTTCTCAGGGCTCCTAAGTGGCAGAGCTGAGCTTGCAACTAGCTCTGTCTGCCACCAAATCCCATGCTTATTTCACTCAACCAGTGCAGCCTCTATAGCACTTTTTTTCATTTGATCTGCAGGAAATAGATTGAAGTGTTGGCCTCAATACTTGGTTGTTGCAATAAGCCTCATTTCTTTTAATGGTTTCCCTTTTACATTCTTTTTATCAATACACTGGCTTTCAAATTAACGCTAAAGCTATTCATAAATGAAATGGGGGACCTGGCTATGACTTTGCTTCTTTCCAGAAAGCAAAGACTCTTTAAGCTTAATGACGTTGAATCCTTGCTGTAAATCCAGGAAAGAAATGAATGAGCACAATTTAAATCTCTCCAGCCTAGAGTCTGGCCACGTGAGGGACACGGGAGCTACGTTGCAACACCATATTATCCGTTATTGAGAAAGGAGCCAGCAATTAGCACAGCAATTTAGAATTAACCATGCTAACATCTCTGGGAGAGGGATTCACATTCTCTGGCTTTCTGCAAGCTCTTCCAAGCTCAAGCTGTCCCTAGATTCTTTGGGTTTGCATCATGAAGGGAACTGATCAATTACATTGCTGCTGTCTAATTAGTAAGCATGGCCACACTGGTGCATCGGTTTCACAGAGATTAAACTTGGGATCCTGACCACAGACCAATTTTCATAGCTGAAAGTCTCTGTACCTTCATTCTCAATCCATACCACTTCCCTGGAGTTAATCATAACAGGCCTTTGACCCAGAGCTGGAGGCATGTTCTCTAAGTCTGGACAACAGGGCTTCCAGAGTTCTCCTGCATTACAGCACAGATTATTCTGTGAAAGCTCCACAGGTTAAGAAGTTGGACCTTTTCACACATGCCATGCACCGCCCTTCACAAAGCACTTTATGCTCACCCTTTCATTTGAGTTTCCTAGTGTCTCAACAAGGAAAGAAAATATAACTCTCATTTCAACATGAAGAAAGGACCCTTCACAGATATGATGACTCAAAGCCATAAAGCATTTTTCAACAGAGATCAGTCATCATGTTTTCAAAAAGTAACTTTTATTGGGTTAGTTATGTTTTATTACAAGAAGTTATACACGTGTTTTCATTGTAGAAAATTTAAAAGAATCAGAAAAACAAAAAAGATAATAAAAAGCCACCCCTTAAACATAACCACTGAAATGTTGAAAACATATTTATTCAGCCATTTTTCTATGGCATGATATCAAATGTACTGTTTTGTAATCTGTTCTTGTCTTTTGACATATTATGAACACGTTTCTAATCATATTCACCTAGTTAACTTTTTCTGGTTGAATTGTATGTGTTATTAAGCCAGTCACTTATGTTGAATATTTGGGGTTGTTTCCAATTTTTACTTATGATAAATAATGTGCCAATAAAATCCTTGTATCTAAATAATAATAGCAGTTATTGAGTATTTATTTTGTCCCAGATACTATACTAAGTGTTTTGCGTGTATTATCTCATTTAACCCTTCTAAGAATCCTATGGATAAATAATATCATCTCCGTTTTATAGATGAGGGAACTGAGTCCTAGAGAGAGGTTAAGTAACTTGCCCACAGTGATGTAGATCATAAGTAGTGATGTTCAAATTTAATTCAAGTCAGTCTGACTGCAGAGCTAACACACTTACCCACTAAGACAAATTCTTAAAATTGTAATTTCAGGGAAACTAAATATATAAAACTGTAAGGCTTTTGAATCGCCTTACTCAATTACCCTCCAGAAAGCATATTCCAATGTATACGCCCACCTTCAATATATGAATGCCCATTCACTCACATCATCCCCAACATGGGGTACTACTCAATTTGTATTGTTCATTAGGGAAAAATGAAGCCCAATCTTCTGATAGCTCATTCACGCTTTTAGAGCATGCATGCAACATGGTTCCTGATCAAAACAGTGATTTTCTCTAAATCAATGGCTCATATCCTTTTTTTGGTACATAGGTGCTTTTGGGAATCTGAGGGAAGCTATGAAACAGCTACGCAGAAAATGTACATATGCACATCAAATAACCTTTTATTTTTCAGTGGCTCACAAACACCATTAAGAACTTCTGGGCTTGGCCAGGTGTGGTGGCTCACGCGTGAGGCCGAGGCAGGTGGATCATGAAGTCAGGAGATCAAGACCATCCTGGCTAACACGGTGAAACCCCGTCTCTACTAAAAATACAAAAAATTAGCTGGGGGTGGTGGTGGGTGCCTGTAGTCCCAGTTACTTGGGAGACTGACACGGGAGAATGGCATGAACCCAGAAGGCGGAGCTTGCAGTGAACTGAGATCGCACCACTTCACTCCAGCCTGCCACTTCACTCCAGCCTGGGCAACACAGTGAGACCCCATCTCAAAAAAAAAAAAAAAAAAAGAACTTCTGGGCTTGTCAGAGGATTGATGCATCAACAACATGAGAACTAAAACTAAAAGCAGGACTAATACACTCATTCTTCAAATGATGGTTTTGCCAGATTGTTCTTTTTAACAATCCTGAAGCATAAGGAACCAGATCAGGAGACACTGGAATGAAACACCCAGGCACTATAACAGTGTATTTGCCATGTAGTGGGAGGTACCTAGGTCAAGACTCTCTCCTGAGGTCATGCTGTCCTCCACTAAGATCAGCAAGATCTCAGAGCAGATGGACCGGCCGGCACCAGCCTGCCTCCGTTTGTGCACTTCAGCAACCTCAGAAGAGTAAGTGTTGGATTCTCTTGCCAAATGCACTTCTTCACATGCTGGCGTTTTTCATTATCTCCCCTTGCATCCTGCTCCTTTATGGCTTGCAAAGCCTTGTCCCAGATCAGTCAAACCTCCACCAACCCTACCCACTCCCCTCCTGTCACAAGCAGTGGATCAGGGCAAGCAGGGAAGAGAGAGTGAAGTCCAGGGCCTCGCCCATCCATCTGCTCTGAATGCTGTTGTGCCAGGCAGGTCTTTCTGTGAGCCCTCCTTGACCAGAGCACATGTTCCCTGGGAGGAATGGGGCAGTTTTCAGTAATGATCCATCAGGGCAGTTTTTTGTAATAATCCATTGAGGTTCAGTGACATTTCAGGATTAGGGTTGAAACACCTGGTTCCAGCTTGCAAGGAAGGAGGTGGACAGAGGAATTAGCAAGCTTAAGTGATCTGCCCTTTTGGGCGACCCTAGGGGAGGTTTTTTTCTTTTTTTGGCTGAGCACAGGGGACTTTATTGATGGTACATGACAAGGTGGGGCTCCCTAGGCCCCTCCCTCTTCAGGGGGTCTGCATGGAAACTGTGAGGAGGGAAGAGTCTCAGTGTGGTGGGGGACTGAGTGTGTCAGGACTCCCCAGCAGTCAGGGCTCCTCTCTTCCTCTCATGTTTTTGCTAGGGCTGGTAGTCCAGGGCTGTTACTCCTTGGAGGCCATGTGGGCCATGAGGTCCACCACCCTTTTGCTATAGCCAAATTCATTGTCATACCAGGAAATGAGCTTGACAAAGCAGTCATTGAGGGCAATGCCAGCCCCAGCATCAAAGGTGGAGGAGTGGGTGTCTCTGTTGAAGTCAGAGGAGACAACCTGGTGCTCAGTGACGCCCCAGGTGCCCTTGAGGGGGCCCTCTGATGCTCACTTCACCACCTTCTTGATGTCATCATATTTGGCAAGTTTTTCTAGATGGCAGGTGAGGCCCACGACTGATACATTGGTGATGGGGACACAGAAGGCCATGTCAGTGAGCTTCTTGTTCAGCTTAGAGATGACCCCTGCCCACAGCCTTGGCAGTGTCAGTAGAGGCAGGGATGATGTTCTGGAGAGCCCCGCAGCTGTCACACCACAGTTTCCCGGAGAGGCCACTACAATCTTCTGGGTGGCATGATGGCGTGGACTGTGGTCATGAATCTTTCCACAATACCAAAGTTGTCATGGATGACCTTGCCCAGGGGCACTAAGCAGTTGGTGGTGCAGGAGGTATAGTTGACAATATTGAGTTTGTTGTCATATTTCTTGTGGTTCATGCCCATCACAAACATGGGGGCGTCAGCAGAGAGGGCAGAGATGATGACCTTAGGTCCTCCCTGCAAGTCAGCCCCAGCCTTCTCCATGGTAAAAGATGCTTGTGGACTTCACAACATATTCAGCACCAGCATCACCCTATTTGATTTTGGAGGGATCTTGCTCCTGGAAGATGGTGATGGGATTTCCATTGATGAGAAGCTTCCCTTTCTCAGTGTTGAGAGTGCCATGGAATTTGCCACAGGTAGAATCATACTAGAACATGTAAACCATGTAGATGAGGTCAATGAAGGGTCAGTAATGGCAACAATATCCACTTTACCACAGTTAAAAGTGGCCCTGGTGACCAGGTGACCAGTATGTCCAAATCCATTGACTCCAGCCTTCACCTTCACCACGGTGTCTCGGGGATGCGTCTGACAACACACGAGAAGATGTGGCTGTCTGTTGAACGGGAGGAGCAGAGAGCCCCTAGTGGAGAATTTAGCTCAGTCTGGATAGATAGACCAGACCACGGTGAGACAGGGGCAAAGAATGCAGTCTGCTCCTCAGGCTGGAACCTGAGCTGCCCTGGCCTGGCTACCCACCCATAGCCATCTTTGGGGTCTCAGTGTGCACAAAACCACCTCATCCTAGTCAGAAATATGGAGCAGAGTGGTGAGGGAAGCAAGGGCTGTTGTGCCCTTTTATTGTCTGGCTTAGTTCTATCTTTTCATCCCTACTTATATTTTCCATCCTTTGAAAACTCACTCTTTGCTCTGTCCTCTCACTTTTGTTCTTGGCATTGCTCGTCCACAGATCATGGAAGGATTTTTGAGTTAGGCATCTCTTCTCCCTCCACCTTCTTGGAGGCCCAGAACTTCCTTTCATGAGGCCTGGAGATGGCAGAAGGATGACTTTTCAATTCTAAATTATTACAGTTTCTCCTGGATTTGGCTGGGAAAATGAGTTATCTGAAAACTAGTATATTCACAGTCAAACGCTTATTCCCTGCACTTTCCAGTCCCCTGTTGAATCTGCTACACTTTCTTAAATTGCCTTTTGGTACAGGAGGCCCTTTTTATTCTTGGGGGATATGTTGCAAGACCCCCAGTGGATGCCTAAAACCACAGATAGTACCTAACCCTATATGCACTATGTTTTTTCCTATGCATACATATCTACAATAAAGCTTAATTTATAAATTAGGTACAGTATGAGATTAAGAAGAAGAAGAAGAAAATAGGACGATTGTAACAATATACTGAAATAAAAGCTATCTGAACATGGTCTCGCTCGCTCTCTCAAAACATCTTATTGTATGTAATATTTTTGGACTGCAGTTGACCTCAGGTAACTGAAAGCATGAATGGCAAAACTGTGGATAAGGGGGAAACTACTGTCCTTGGCTTCCTAGTGGCCCACCTCACCAAGTTAAAACAGCAGCAGATGGGAGAGCAGGAGCTCATGGTTTGAACGGAGATAGCTCCATGACTTTGAGCAAATTACTTCTCTTATGTAAGTGTTGATTTCAACATCTGTAAAATGGGGACAGTTAATTGCATCTCCCACATAGAATTGTTTTCGGTACGAATGAGAGGTGCATGTTAGGAGTTATTACAGTGCTTGCCACCTATAAGCTCTCCGTACACAGTAACTACTATTATTATAGTTGTTATTGTTATAAAATTCAGATCCCCACTATCCTCTGTATTTTTCTTTGGATTTTGTCAAAAAGACCGAGTCCATTTCTAATTATTGTGAGAATAAGTACACATTCTCCACCTTCTCTGTAATCAGGACACCGCATAAAAGAAGCCAGGCGTCCCCTCTCAAGAGCTGAATAAGCTTCTTACGTTACAGGGTTTCTGAAACACACTTGCCCTGTTGCAGTTACACAGAAGGGATGCTATTTTCTGCCCTTCCAGCTCCTATGTCTGCAAAACGTGTGAATATGTGATCACTTTTATAGGAACCTTCTTTGAAAGTGACAATGTCAAGAGCTGGGTGTGGTGGCTCACATCTGTAATCCCAGCACTTTGGGAGGGCGAGGCAGGTGGATCACCTGAAGTCGGGAATTCGAGACTAGCCTGGCCAAGACGGCAAAACCCTGTCTCTACTAAAAATACAAAATTAGCTGGGAGTAATAGTGCACACCTGTAATCCCAGCTACTCGGGAGACTGAGGCAGGAGAATCACTTGAACCTGGTGGGGTGGAGGTTGCAGTGAGCCAATCATGCCACTGCACTCTAGCCTGGGCAACAGAATAAGACTCTGTCTCAGAAAAATAAAAAATAAAAAAAAAGATAGTGGCAATGTCAAATAATTCCTCCTTTCCAAACTATCCCCACCACACATCTCTCCATCCCTGTGTGTAACCAGCACCTCCTCATCTTCTTCTACACACTCCCACACTGAATGTTCCAAGGGAGTCACAAGTCTCCAGTCTGTGGCAATCAGCACTGGGGTGGTAGAAGGGTCAGTAGCTCTGGTCAGGCCTCAAACTGAAGCTTGTCTCTACCATTGTGTAATCTTGAGCAAGTTCCTTAATCAGACTGAGCTGTCATTGTTTCATCTATAAAATGGGCTAATAATTATACCCACCCTATAGGCTTGTGAGGACTGAATAATAGTGAAATCTCCTTGTCTCCCGAATCAGTGTTAATCTCCTTGATCAGATGCAGGCATCTAAGAGATGTTCAATACAGACTTGCTGTGAAGGGGAGCAAAGCTCGGGGACCTCCTGCTGAGGGCAATAATCCAAAACCTATGGCAAATTGAGAATGGAGCATTTATCTACATAAAAAGAGCTGGTAAAAAAAAAAAAAAAAGAAAGAAAATGAAAGCCATTTTCTACCGTTACCATTACGAACTCTCTCTCCCCGGCTGCCCCTCAACAAGGCTGACACCAAAGTTGCCAGTAGACAGGACAGAAATGCTTGCCTGAAAAGAGACATAAGAAAAGTAACAAAAGACATGTATATGAATTTGGAACTCCTGGAGCAAACTAGGAGGGAAAGGGAGAGGGGCAGAGATGGGAATGGACAAGGAGGGGGTCAGGAAGACCCGCATCAAGAGTTCTCCTCCATGCTTGGTGTCTGAATCAGCTCTGGCTGCTGTAACAAGGTACCATAGATCAGGTGGCTTATCAACAACAGAAATTTATTCCTCACAGTTCTGGAGGCTGGAAGCCTGAAATCAGGGTGCTGGTATGGTCAGGTTCTGGTGAGGGCTCTCTTCCAAGTTGCAGACAGATGCCTTCCTGTTGTGGCCTTACATGGGAGAAAGATGGGGAGGAAGCTCTCTAGGGTCTCTTTTATAAGGGTATTAATCCCATTCATGAGGGCTCCACCCTCATGACCTAATTACCTCCTAAAGGCCCCACCGCCTGATACCATCACTTTGCAGTATAGGGCTTCAACAAATGGATTTTAGGAGGACAATCACTCTATTGCACTTGGTATGGGTGATTTTTCTCTTATGGAATCATTGCCTCTGTGTGGTGCAAACAGAGGAGGCCACCAAGGGAAATGGAGCCCATGAGTCAGGGGAGGCCACAAGGAAGGTAGTGTCCCTGCCCTACAACAGGAATTGGGAGACTCCAAGGGAGGGCTTTGAACTTCCAGGGTTATGGGAAAGGGATACAGGAGATAATCTCACCTGACTTTCAAGGAATAGGAAGGCCTCCTCCACCTGGCATCCAGGCTACCATATGTAGCCATCACAGGCAATAATACTGAACACATTCAGACCTTTTTTCATTGAGATTCTCAGAAAACATTCTCATATGACCACAGTAAGCCCACCCAGCTGGGTGTCCTACAGGACATCTTCAAGTTGTACTGCTACCTGAAAGGTTTCCCTGCTGTAAGGAGCCTTTAAGGGCTGGAATTTCGGGGTCATTTATGGCATGCTGGTAGACCTAGACTGAGAAGCAAGATAAGGGTTCATCTTGCTGGAACCTGGAGAGTGGCATGCCTTCAGCAGCAAAGACTAATCATTTAATTATACAATATTCATGATGCCAGGCAATGTGCTTAGCCTTCAGGATACAGAAAGACAAGAAAGGGCTCTGGCGAGAAGACAAGACACCCTAGAGACGGTGTACCAGTATCATTCACCCTGTATTGGAGAAGCCCTGAGGGCTGCCAGTGTCAAGGAAGGTATGAGTTCCAGATGTGGCCTCCTCAGGGAGGAATGTGTCCCAGAATGAGCCAGAGAAGTGAGAGGTGACACAGAGCCATCCAGGGCTCCAGACATAACCTTAACCTGTCGTATCAGTTTGGATGCAGGAAAAGTTTCAATGCTCACCAGTGAAAGGACAGAACAAAGGGATGAGTCAGAAAGAAGAGGGCAAGGACATCAGCGCACAGCTGCTGAGAGGAGAGATGAAAGGGACTGCATGGAGCCTAATGGCCTAAGTGGTCCAATCTCAGTGTTTTACCATCTGATTCCCCAAGGCTGGAAATTGTCCCTGTTCTCTTGTAGAGCCTTTCATCCTGAGACACCTGTGCCTCTCTGCCAGCCGGCAGGTTCATCTACTGCTTAGGAAGGAGGGATCCAGTGTTGTGTGTCCTGTTTGTCCTAGGCTCAAAGAAACTCTGGCTGGAGAAATATCTGCACCTTCTTCCCTAATTTCCATTCTACCTCTAAAGGCTGAACACAAGGCTAAAAGTCAGAGAAGGAGGGGGCCCTGGTAGCTAATTCGACCCCCTTGTTTTGCACATGGAGAAACTGGAGTCCAGAAAGGCCATGACTTAGCTTCAAGGTCTACCGGCTACTAGTCCTCTTCTAGCTCCTTTCTCATCCCTAGATTTTCAACCTTTGTCTCTCCCTCAATCTCTCTCTCTCTCTCTCTCTCTGTCTGTCTGTCTCTCTCTCTCTCTCTCTCTCTCTCTCTCTGATAACCAAATAAATATCTGAGGCCAGGCATGACTCCTGCATGTAATCCCAGCAGTTTGGGAGGCTGAGGCAGGAGGATCACTTGAGCCCAAGGTTTTGAGTCCAGCCTGGGCAACATAGGGGAGATTCCATATCTACAAAAAAGTTTTCAACTGGCCAGGCCTGGTGACACTGAGTAGTCCCAGCTACTCAGAAGACTGAGGCAGGAGAATTGCTTGAGCCCAGGAGTTTGAGGCTGCAGCAAGCTATGATCACATCACTGCACTCTAGCCTGGATGACAGAGGGAGACCCTTTTCAAAGCAAACAAACAAACAAAAATGTTCATTGCAAAAAGAATTTTAAATACAACGTGAAAACGTTCACATAAACACATTCCAGAGATAACAGCTATGAAGAGTTTGGTGTATACTCACCCAGATTTCCACATTTTATTTTTTTGTTGGCTGTAAATATACCAAAACACACGCCCAGAGGTTTTTTTAGAGAAATCCAAAGCATTCTAAGCATTCTTTCCTGAAATTTGCTTTTTTGCTACTTAATTTTGTTATGGACATCATCCCATTGTTGACAGCTTACCATTTTAATAAACGTGTGGTTTTTCATTATGTAAATGCTACATGGTTTATTTCACAGTCCCCTATTGTTAAAATTTTAAATTATTTCCTATTTATGGAAAGCATTACTGCAATTTTTTATACTTTCATCTTTGCTCTCTTTCAAGAATACTTATGTAGGCTAAATTCCTGAATGTCAAATACTTAGACCAAAAGTCATGCTTATTTTAGTTTTATTAGATAATGCCAGTTTTCCACCCAAAATTTACATCTCTGCCCAGAATGTATGACAATGTCTGTTTTCCCACACACTTGCCATATTGAGCATAAGCACTTTTTAAAATATCTTCCACAAAAATATACCTAAAATATTTTAACATTTTGCTTTTTTTTTTTTTTTTTTTTCTTCCTGAGACAGGGTCTCGCTCTGTCACCCAGGCTGGAGTGCAGTGGTGCAATCTCAGCTCACTGCCACCTACACCTCCCGGGTTCAAGCAATTCTCCGGCTTCAGCCTCTCAAGTATCTGAGATTACAGGCGTGCACCACCACGCCCAGCTAATTGTTGTGTTTTAAGTAGAGATGGGGTTTCGCCACACTGACCAGGCTGGTCTCCAACTCCTGATCTCAAGTGATCTGCCCACCTCGGCTTCTCAAAGTGCTGGAATTACAGGCGCAAGCCACCGTCCCCAGTCTTATTTTGCTGCTTTTTATTTTGCATTATTTATTTTGTAAAGAAATTTCAGGCCAGGCTTGGTGGCTCACTCCCATAATCCCAGCACTTTGAAAGGCCGAAGTGGGTAGATCACTTGAGCCCAGTAGTTCCAGACCAGCCTGGGGCAACATGGTGAAACTCCATCTCTACCAAAAAAATACAAAAATTAGCTGGGTGCCATGGTGCGCACCTGTAGTTCAGCAACTCTGGAAGCTGAGGTGGGAGGATCACTTGAGCCCAGGAGGTGGAGGCTCCAGTAAGCTGAGATCATGCCACTGCACTTCAATCTGGGCAATAGAGTGAGAGACTTTGTCTCCAAAAAAAAAAAAAAAAAAAAGTTACATTTTTTCATTAATTCATTAGGTGTCAATTATACTTACTCTTGTTATTTGTTCATTCATATGATTTAGTTTTCTATTGAGTTTTCTCTTATTTATTTGAAAGAGAGCTTTGTGTATTAGAAATATCATTCCTTGGCCAGGCTGACGCTTGTAATCCCAGTACTTTGGGAGGCCAAGGCGGGTGGATCACCTGAGGTGAGGAGTTTGAGACCAGCCTGGTCAACATGGCGAAACCCCGTCTCTACTACAAATACAAAAAAAATAGCTGGGCATGGTGGCAGGCGCCTGTAATCCCAGCAAGCTGAGGCCAGAGAGTCACTTGAACCCAGGAGGCGGAGGTTGTAGTGAGCCAAGATCATGCCATTGCACTCCAGCCTAGGCAACAAGAGCAAAACTCCATCTCAAAAAAAAAAAAAAAAAAAACAGAAAAGAAAAGAAATATCATTCCTTTTATTGTCATTTGAATTACACATATTTCTCTCAATTCTTCTTTTGTTTTTGAAGTTTGCAGCCTTATAAAAATGTCTAGACAAATTCATCAATATACTTATTTACAAATCCTGGACTTTTAGCTGTGCTTAAAATGGTCTTTCCTATTTCATACTTATAAAAATATATACCTATATCCTCTTTTAATACTTTAACAATTTTTCTATATTTAAAATATTGGATCTGCCTAAGTTTATTTTAATGTAAGAAATAATGTGGAGACCCAGCCTTATTTCTTTCTTAAATAGCTATCCTGTTGCCCCAACACCACTTACAGTCTGTTTTTTCCAAAAAGCATTGAAATGGCATATCAAATTCTCGTGGATATTTGGTTCTCTTTCTAAACTACGTAATTTCATTGATCTTTCTTTCTTCTGCCTTCTTCTGCACTTCCTGCCCTAGGATTTTTTTAAATTACTATGATTCTATGACAGGTTTTAATATTTATAGAGCTGAGTTTACCCATTTTCCTCATACCCACTCTTACCATCCCTCTTTATTTCCATTGATCTGGATATTTTTCTCATGGTTATTCTTCCAAATTCCATATTCTTCCATAAATTTGGTTTTGGATCATTTAACTCTCCACACAACAACAACAACAACAACAACAAAAAAAAATACCTGTTGGGATTTTAATTAGACTGTTTTGAATTTTCAGATTAATTTGGGGAAAACTGAAGTTATCTTGGATAGAGACTCCCTGTACAAAAGCAATCTATGTATCTCCATTTATAGATGTCTTCTTTTATGACCCTTTATAAAGTTTTATAGCTTCTTCACAGTAAGTCCCACCAATGCTCAGTTTCTAAAAGTGTTCTGCAGGGAAAGTGCTATTTCCAATGAGGTCAAAGCATGGAACAAACTCAGTCTGGCATCAAAGATGGAACCTTAGTGCTGCAGAAACTATTTCATCCCATCTGCTTTCAACTCTGGGCTTAAGCCAAAAGGTAGCTCCCCTACTGGAAGTTGGAATGGGTCAGTTAGTCAGTGCTAATCAATGGGCACTGACTGCATACCAAGGCCTGTGCTACAAGGGCAAGACACAGACCTCATTTTTAAGGAGCTTTTACAGTTCTCAAAGAGTTAAGAGGCACACTCCCTAACAATGGCACTTTAGATTAATCCATGTACTATGGACTTTGATGGTAAATAAAAAAGAAGTCTGGAGCAGTCAGAAAGGGTTTGGGGAGAAGATGGAAACCGAGCTGGGTGTTGGCACATGAATGTCATTTAGGTACGTAAAGAATAGAAAGGAATCAAATACAGGCAACAGCCATTTATTCAGCATCTATTATGAACCCGATACTGAGTTAGGCACATGAAAAGGAGGTTATGTGCTCAACAAGTATTTTTACACATTCACTATAAGACAAGCTCTATGTTGGCTGCTAGAGAAACCAAGATGAGTAAGATTGACCCTGGCCTTAAGGAGCTTGTGAACAAGGAAGACAAACCCTTAAATAAGTTCAACTGTTATGATGGAAATCTGTAGCGAGAAGAGCAGAGACTCTTAAGCTGGGGGCCGTGTACTTCCTGGACATCAGTGGATGAGATTCAGCAGGCCTGTGAGCCCCTGAAATTACAAGGCACTGAATTATCTGCTTAACCAGTATTGTCAAGTTAAAGGTGGCACAAAATCCCTGGCTTCTAGATACTTGCATCTTAATAGCCAGATAAAATATATGTGAAGATGTCATTACTTCTAGGAGTCATCATTTGTAGAAGCAAAATAATATTAGTTTAATAAAAAGTTTAAAAATGTAAAAAAAACTTACAAAAAAGCCTAAGTACCTAGTTCCGGCCTTCCCCACCCCAGAAGTATTCTAAGAGTTTAGAAATAATATTGTGTATTATGGAAACTAATTTGAGGCCAGGAAGATTAGTGTTTCAATCATGACTCTACCACTTAATATCTGTGTCATATTGGGTGAGTTCCATACACTCACGGCTTCCATTTCCACATTTGTAAATTGGGAGTTACAGAACCCAAGGCGTTACATGAGGCATCCCCGTGTTATTGTGAAGATGAAAATATTAATAGGTCAGGTGTGTAAGTCATCTGGATCTGAGCAGGTCTTCTTGGGCTGTTCATTCCTTCCCTCTGCTTTCACACTTCAGAGGAAAGTGGTTATGAGAAGAAAGAATGTGAACCAGGCCTGGAAAGGATGGAGAGAAAAGAGCATCTCAGGCCAATGTGGACAGTGTGAATAAAAGGAAAGGGGCCAGAAAAGTCAATGCTGTTGCAGAGAATCAGTCCGTTGCAGCCACATTGAACAGGTCTTGTATTCTAATCTAAGCAGTTTGAACTTTATCCTATAAACTAGAGGAGACACTGGAGGATCGGGGCCAAGAGAGTCAACCCCATAGTGAGGTGGCTCTCAGCCCAGCCTTTGCTCACCCATGAATCCCAAGATACACACAAAAACAGTTCTTAAAAGTAAAATTGTAATGTGAGCTAAGGCAATACTTCTCACCTCAGGATCTTGTTAAAAAGTAGATTTTGAACTGGACATGAGGATACCTGCTTGTAGTTCCAACTACTCAGGAGGCTGAAGCAGGAGGATTGCTTGAACTCAGCAATCAAGGCCAGTCTGGCCTGGGCAACATAGCAAGACCCCAGCTCTTAAAAAAAAAAAAAAAAAAAACAGATTCTGATGCACTGGATGGGAGATTCTGCATGTCTAACCAGCACTCAGGTGCTGCTTATCCATGAACTTCATTTTGCATAGCCAGAGGCTAATGTATTTTGGTTTTATTATTTTTATCACTATTATTCATGCAACACCTGTTGGCTGAGTGCCTTTCACGTGTCAGGCACTGTGCTAGGTAGGCCTTGGGCAGAGAAACAAGAGTCAGACATGAACTCTCTTTTCTATTCATTCACAGTCAAATCAGAGGATATGAGATATAGACCTAAGCAATTGTAATCCAAGGTCGAAAGGGATAAATGCCACATTTTAGTTTCAGAAAAAGTGCTTTGACAATTCAGTGTTCCCAGTTAAGGGAGAAATTCCCTAGTGTTTAAGGAAATGAATAAATGCTCCTTTTCCTTACTATTAAACGAGTAAAAACCCACGCTTCAAAATTGGATTTTAATTTCAGTCCACCACATACTACGCATGTGACCTTGTTAACCTCTTAAGCCTTATTTCCTCATTTGTAAAATGAAATACATAGTAGCAGGGCTGTTGGAAAATTAACAATAGAGAATGTTTGTAAATGTGGTACCTTAATAACTGGTTTGGGAATGGAGTCGTTGTAAAAGGTGACTCTGGTGATTTTTATTGTTTTCAGCGTTTGTTTTAAAACTTAACATGGCTCTATTGGCCCAAAGATATTGTATTAATTGGACAAGTTTATGATCTCATTCCAGGGTTAAGTGGCAAATAAAACTGGAAAAACCTTGAAGGGAATTTCCAAATCCAAGGAAACCTTTTACAAAGCTGGTGCTGAAAGAAGCAGCAACTATTGTAAATTTTTCCAGTTTTTACTAGATCAAATTGTTTCGGCTGAGGAAATGTGGTTTGGCTGACGGTGTAGCCAAGTGCCCCTAATAAGAGCTGTGCTGCAGAGGAGTTCCACTCCATTTACAAGAGGATCGAAACAGTTTCTCCACCCACTGACTCCCCTGAGGTCACTGGCTTGTTTGACACTGACTGTGAAATAAATCAAATCAAATTTATAATCCCAGAGTCCCAGAACGTCAGGGCCCGGAGGAATGTTAGAAACCACCCAGCCCATGGCTGGCATTTTGTGGACCAGATAAATGATGCTTTAGGTCCCCACACCACGCCGCAGTCTCTGAGCCCACTCACTGCCTCATTTCTTCAGCCAATATTGAGTGAAGGCCAATGGATTTAAGAATATGTAAAGACAGCGCTTTGGGAAGCCAAGGTGGGTGGATCACTTGAGGTCAGGAGTTCAAGACCAGCCTGGTCAACATGATGAAAGCCTGTCTGTACCAAAAAATACAAAAAGTAGCCGGGTGTGGTGGCACGCACCTATAGTCCCAACTACACAGGAAGCTGAGGCAGGAGAATCACTTGAATCCGGGAGGTGGAAGTTACAGTGAGCCAAGATCGCACCACTGTGCTCCAGCCTGGGCAACAGAGTAAGACTCTGTCTCAAAGAAAAAAGAATATGTAAAGACTAAAAGGATTCCTCCACTTATGCCCTACAATAAGGCGACAGGGACAGGGGACCACAGGCACACCAGGAACTAACGAGGGGGTTACTGGGCTTAATAACAAAAGATTTCATTTAAAAACTCTCTTTCTCAGGGACCTCAGACTGGTGTTGCCATCTGTCTGAGTGGTGCTGCCATCTGTCTGATTTCATTTCAAACCTCTCAAATCATCTGATTTCATTTTCATTTCAAATCTCTCAAATCATCTGATTTCATTTTAAACCTCTCATTCTCTCACCTGTGAGGGACCTCACACTGGTGCTGCCTCTACCCATTTCTTCATCTGTAAAGTAGGGAGAAGCCCACACTGCTCAGGGAGCTATTGTCGGGATTAAATGAAGTAGGATCTAAGAAAGTTGGAGGCACATAACAAGGACCCAATACGCACAGCATCTTTTGGCTTGTATTTCAGCTTTTTTTTTTTCTTTTTTTTCTTTCTTTTTTTTTTTTTCTTTTGAGACAAGGTCTCACTCTGTTGCCCAGGCTGGAATGTAGCGGTGCGATCATAGCTCACTTCAGCCTCAACCTCCCGAGCTCAAGCAATCCTCCCACCTCAGCCTCCCTAGTAGCTGCTCCACAGGTGTGGGGGCCACGCCACCTGGCTAATTTTTTTTTTTTTTTTCCTTTTTGGCTTGTTTGGTTTTTAGCTTTTATTTCTTCTTTTTCTTCTTCTTTTTTTTCTTTTTGAGACATCTATGTTGCCTGGGTTGTTCTCAAACTCCTGGACTCATGCAATCCTCCTGCTTCAGCCTTCCAAAGTCCTGGGATTATAGCCATGAGTCATTGCACCTGAGCTGTCTTTTAGCTTTCAGATAACATTCATTGGATTTTCCCCAGTTACAGAAGGAATTTGTGTTCATGGAGAACATTTTGGAAAATACCGAAAAGCACAGAGAAGGAAAATTCACCCATAATTCCCCTGCACTCAAAGATAAGCACAGTTGACATTCCAGTGCACA
Organism: Papio anubis; assembly: GCF_008728515.1. Taxonomy (NCBI): domain Eukaryota; kingdom Metazoa; phylum Chordata; class Mammalia; order Primates; family Cercopithecidae; genus Papio; species Papio anubis. The sequence goes on from NC_044980.1 coordinate 152,603,297, forward strand.
CCCTCCCAGACCTTTCTATACATGAGCATTATGTTGAGACTTGACAGTGAATAAACAACAACAAATATATATATATATATATATCCACACACATAAGTATGTATATTTTGTTTTCCTGTGAGCTGCATTGTGGTGATTAAGAGCCCCGTTATAGCTGCCTGGATTTAAATTCTAACTCTGTTACCTACTAGCTCTGTGGCCTTAGGCAACTTACCTATCAAATTTGAGTTACCTATCAAATTTGAGTTTCTGTTCCGCCGTGTGTAAGAATCGTGGCCCCCCAGGCCGGTGATGCAGGTTGGACACAGTCATCAAGAATTGTTGCAAATGACAGTATGAATGGTTCCTTCTAGAACACAGTCATGAGGGGCTGCCCTGGGAACAGTGGCTGTTGAAGGAGTAACTGGCCCAACAGCAGTTAAGCGCTTAGCCCATTGCCTGGCACAGAGTCAGAGCTTGTTAAATGGCAGCCACTATTCCACAGACATGCCCTGAGGTTTTGATGAGCGGAGGTTCACAGAGGGTTGAGACCTCCAGTGTTCATTGTTTACTGTTCAGATTTGTTGAATGGCACCTTAAGGATGACCTGCTGGGGCCATGTCCAGCCAAAAAATGTTTTTCCCTGTGTATATCCTGCTCAATGTGAGTCTTTGATCCTTGCACTTCTCAGTCCCTCTAAATCGCCCTTGGGCACTCAAAGCCCAAGTGACGTGGGTGGGCTCACGGCAACATTGTTCCTCAATTTATCCCTCCTCCCCTCACCACCCCACCCCAGAAAAAAAAAGAATAAAATAATAGAAATGCCTCCCACATGTGCTTTCCCAGGGCTGTACCTACACAGCAGGTGAAATTCACTATGGATTTGGGTGGTGTGCAAGATTGAAATGACATCTAGAGATAGCACAAGACACTGTGAGTCACATATTCAGTCAGGCCATCACTGAGCAAATATCTGTTCAGCACTTACTATGTGTGCCAGGGCCTGAGCTCTCCAGAGACGAAGTGGTTCCCTGTTCACTTCTCTTTCAATCCTTTAGGTTCCTCAGAGAGGAGTGCCTCTCAGTTTAGGGACAAAATGTCTTCAGCACCTCTCAACCACTGCTAATCTCCCTTTTGGAGAAAGAGGGAGCAGGCCTCATTCACATCACAGTCTGGAGCTATCCAGTAGGTACAAACATTGTTTTGTTTTCATCTTATTTTCTCCACCATGATGTTTTATTTATAGCAAATGATGCAAGTTTTAAAATAGTGATAGAAAGCTCAAAAGAATTGAGATACCAAAGGCTAATTGGTGCAAAGGAAAGCACTAAATAAATGGTGGTCCAGGTGGCAGAATGATGAATTCTTAGCAAGCTTTAGACCTGGGATGAGTGAGTCTCAACCCTTTGAGGGTTACTGATCCCTTTAAGACCATGAAGACAGCTATAGAATCTCACCAAGAAAAATATAGGAATGTTGCCCACAATGTTAGCAGGTTCAGGAGCCATGTGGAGCCCATGACTCAGCTGGTATTGGAAAGAGCAGTAGGGTAAGTCTCAATGCCCAGACAACACAAAGACCTCATCCTCTTCACCACCTTCCTCATCTCGGTAGCAGTGGTACCGGTGGTAACAGCAGCACTGGCAGTTGTAATAGTAGCAGCGCTCAAAGCAGTCATCATAGCTATACTTATTAAGTGCTTTCAATGTGCCAGGTACTTACCAAGCCTGAGCTTACCTCATCCGTACAGAAAAGAATCATTACCCTCCCCATTTTCCAGGAAACCAAGCCTCACCGAACTTAAGGATCTTCTCCAAGTTTACCCAGCTGAGAATGCCAGGGCTAGGGTTGAACCCAGATCTACCTACCCGTGATGGCTGAGCAGGTCCTTAACCACTAAACTCCACTGCCTCAATAAATATTTAATGAAGCAAATGAATGGAAACTTGAACAGGTCTTAGTGGCCACTCTGCCATTCACCAGGTGAGTGACCTTGAGTGAGTCACTCCCCTCACCCTCACTGACCCTCCATTAAGGAAGGAGGCTTCCCAGGCCTGGCAAGCCATGATTCTAAGAGGCAGGCCAAGGAGCATCGGAAACATTCCATGAGCAAGAGAAGCAGAGGCAGGCTCAGGGCCAGGCTCGGGAACATGCACAGGGGTTACTGGCATTGTTAAAGAGCCCAGCGCAGCCCTGACTTCCAGCACAGAGTGTCCGGGCCTTCCAGGAACCCACACTTCCTGTTGTATTTACTCCCCTCTCCCAGCAGCTTCACCCACCACACTCTTCTCCAATGACAGGTCTGTTTGGCTGCCCAGGGGAAAAGATCCCTGTCACACATCCTCTTACATGCCCAACAGGCTCAGCATCTTGTCACTTAACGACAGCTTCTTGGTTTCCACCAGGGCAGGCCAGTGCAGCAAACGGGACCCCCCTAATCCCAGCAGTTACTGTGCTGGCAGAGGAAGGAGGAGGAAGGAGGGGGCCGAAAATTTTGTGGAATCCGTGGCAGCCTGGCGGTCCAGTCCCTGACCCACACTGCCCCGCTGTGGTGAGAGTCTAGGGAAGCAGGCACGCCCCAGCAGGGATGGCAAGGCTTTGGTCTCTGACTTCATGAGGACTCTGAATTTTTTTTGTTTTTGTTTTTGTTTTGAGACAGCCCAGGCTGTAGAGCAATGGAGCGATCTCAGCTCACTGCAACTTCCACCTCCTGGGTTCAGGAGCATTTCGGCTAATTTTCGTATTTTTAGTAAAGACAGGGTTTCACCATATTGGCCAGGCTGGTCTCAAACTCCTGACCTCAGGTAATCTGCCCACCTCGGCCTCCCAAAGTGCCAGATTACAGGTGTGAGCCACCATACCTGGCCAGAACTCTGAATTTTAAGACTGAAAAAGACCCACCTCACACCACTCAATTAAAGAAGGAAAACAGGCACAAAATTGGAAAGCAGTTTACCCAAAATAATACATGGAGTTAGTAAAATAGGTCCCAAATATGTTTCCTAAAATTAGATTTCCAGCCCAATCAGGGATTTACAGGGACAATAATTATTATTCAGTTAATTACTGTTCATGCAGACTTGACTGGGTGGCAGACATCTGGGATCCAGAGTGCTCATAAGGACTCTACATGTTTTCACCTTGCTTAATCCTCACAACAATCAGAGAGGTTAGTACTATTATTAGCCCATCTTACCGATGAGGAACTAAGGCTTAGGAACAGTATGAAACCGGCCCAAGGTCACATGGCCAGAGCCAGGATTCTATCCCAGGGAGTCCCATTCCAATAAAAAAGGGGACTCCCTGTCAGAAGTCACTGAGAACTTGTTCAGGGTGCCCTCCTCTGCGGGAGGACAAAATAAAATGAAATGCAAATGGAACAAGAGGGCAACACCAGTGTTCACCTACCAAACAAGTGAGGAGTAAAAAGGCTGAAAGAGCCCAGAGCTGGGGAGTTGTAGAGAAAATGTCAGACTCAGGCACAGTTGATAGGTGGGTAAATTAGTACAACCAGTTCAGAAGGCAATTTGGCTGACAGTGCTTAAAAGTGGAAATGACCCAGTGACTCCTCATGTGGAATTTATTGCACAGAAACACTCAAATGTGCATGCAAAAAGTGAATGCATGTGGCTTTTCATCACTGCAGTCCATAATAGCCAAAAATTGGAAATCACCTATAGAGAAGGCATTAAATAAAACTACCATCTATCCGGACAGTAGGATGTAATGCAGCCCTTGTGCGGCGGGGAGAGAAGTGAAATAGCACCACGTACTTTGACAGGGAAATATCTTTTACATACTCTAAGCAAAGAGAGCAATTTGGGGAAAGGAATGTGCAGTATGACCCCGTTTTTTAAAATCTGGAAGGATTCAAAATAAAACTGTTAACTCTGATCCCTTCTGCTTAAGTGGCGTATTTTTACTCTAGACTTAGACTTTTTGTGATATGTATTTTTTAAATTCAGCATGGATTACTTTTGAAATAAAAAAATATATACAAATCTGGAAGGGAAAAGAAAAGAAATGAAGATATAGCTCCTTCCCAGAAGGAATTTACAATCTGGGTGACGAACCAGGATTCAGCCAGCCCTGGGATGGCTTAACATGAAAAAGCAAATAATAAAATAACAAAATACGATCTGCTTGTATGAATTCTATGGGGTGCAGAATAAAGAAGTCCATCTGAGTTGGGTGGGGCTAATCAGAGCTGAGTTCCTCGAGAAGAATGGGCCAGGATATAAAGTATATTTAGAAAATGTTCACTACTTATTATTTTCAAGATGCCAGACTCTGTGTCAAGTATTTTACATGGATATTTTCATGTATTCATAGTAACTCTATGACACAGATATTGTCCCCATTTTACAGATGGGAAAATTGAGGCTGAGATGGCTAATTAACTCTTCTAAAGCTGAACAGCTAATAACTCAAGAGGGGTTTCAATATGGGTCTGTGTCATCCCAGTTTCTGGGTTCCAGCCACTTGACCACACTGCCTAATCATAATGATCCAAGGGCAAAGAATGGCCCTTGGCTGCTTCTTCTCAGACGAATAAACAGTGTAACGAGCCCAAATCCAAAATGTGGCAGTAAATGCCCATGAGAAAAGTTGGCATCACCCCCTCACCTTTGGCTGAACACTTCTCAAGGCCATGGTCCTTGGAGGGTACTTTGTAAGAAAATGAAGGTAAAAATCTAGCCCATCATTGTCCCTGACAAGGCGCTTCCAGTGTGATGGACGTGAAGAACAACCAAAAAACATATGCCACACGGACATAGGGGGAAAGTGAAATGTATGCCCTTCCTAATGCTACATTTGCTCTGTTGAATGGCCTGTTAGCTGCCATGGTGCAACACCACACCCCAAACTCATCTCTGTATTTCCATAGCTTGTCCTCATGCCTAGCACTTAGCAGGAGCTTAGTGTTTGTGGGACGGATGAATGAATGAACACATGAATGAACATATAAGAATTTAAATAACTATGACTACCATATACTAGTCGCTTGATCCAAAACAATGGGACCAACAACAGTACCTTCCTTACTGGTACATTCCAATTATAAAAATTAAATAAGCTAGTGGTGTGAAGAGTTAGCACAGGACCTGCAGAGCACACACACAAGATAAATGTTGGCTATGATGAATCGTAGCTATTAGCATTATTGATATTCGTGCAACCTTTAAAAGAGCCAGTTTCTCAGGTTGCGTCCTCATTAATCCATTTGCCTATTTCACAACCACCTTCAACAGGGTTGGCACCAAATGAAGTTACAAGTTGGTCCTCAACAAACATGCTTTTCTGCTCTAGATCCTGTCCATGGTTTTGCCATGTTGGCCAGGATGGTCTCGAACTCCTGGTCTCAAGCTATCCTCCCGCCTTGGCCTCCCAAAGTGCTGGAATTACAGACGTGAACCACCATGTCTGGCCCTCTCCAAAATTTATTCCCCAGTGTCCCATTTTGTCAAGGCCAGTTTCCTATGTTCTTCAGACTCAGTGACAGAAATAAGCCCATCCCCGTGGACAGAGACAACTCCCCGCATCAGGGAATAACTAGGTGTTCATATACCATAGTTGCATTTCAGCTGGGGCCTTCTGTACAGAGTCTTAATCCAAAAGAGTAGCTCCAATGGTGAAACCCCAAACTAATGGTGTGAATCTTGTCACAAAACAGGCCACAAGATAGTGCCCTCCCTTATCTCACCTAGACCAAACCTAGAAAGTATCCCACTGCCACATTTCCCCCTGACCTGAAAAGAGGTCAGTACTTACACTTGGCGCTTACATCCAGGTATGGATAACCCTCTTTCTAAGTTGAATTCCTGACTGACTGAGTCCTGTACCAAGAGCCCAGCCACTGCCCCCCCAGTAGCCACCACTGAGTTACTGCGCAGAGAATTAGGAGTCAGGCTCCTATATTTATTCTTCTTGATTATTTGAGGTTTGAAACAGGCCAAATCTCAAATAATCAAGAAAGTGAAATGCTACAGAGAGGAAATGCAAGAGCAATCCAAAATCAAAGATGGGAATCCATGTGGCATCTGTGCCAACCACCTCAGGGATTTTCAGCTACTCTCTGGGTCTTGGTGTCTCCACTTGCAAACTGGTTGGACTTGGCAGTTGCTAAGATCCCTCCCATTCAGATATGCTCTAAGAGTGTTGACTCTTCTTTTAACAAATAAATTCAGTGATGATCCCACAGACCAGGCCCTTGGGAAGCTCAGTCTGAGAAGTCAGGAATACAAAATATGCCACAAGCCAGGTGGCAGGGACAGAGACACGGTTAGAAGGTACAAAATGTTCTAGAAAGTATTCCATTTTCTTAAGATATTTAAATTTGTATATACAAGAGGAAAAATCTGAAAGTATAGACACTAAAATATGGTATTTTGGCACTGCAGAGTTATATGTGCTTTTAAAATAGTTTTTCTTTTTGCATTTTTATATTTTCTTATCTCTACACAGATTATTAATTGCATCTTCTTTTTTTTTAAAAAAAGACACATTTTTATTCAAATAGAATTTAGTTTAAATCCCAGATATATTACATGCATGCTGTGTGACCTGGGGCAAGTCATTTAACCTCTCTAAGTTTCAGCTGACTTATATTTAAAATGGAAATTGTTTTGAATATTGCCATAAAATGTTTTGGGATCTCAAATTCAGAGGGGTGAGTTAATCATGTTTCTTATTCGTAACACCTCATCATCATGAGTCTATGCCAGGCCTGTCTCATTATATTGATTTATTTCCTTTTATTCCCATACCCATTTCCCTCTGCTTCCACCCCTAGGCATTCTGTCTTTAATATGTTTTTGTTAATTTGAGTGTGTTTTTGCAAAATGCATGTGGTTGTTTGGTGAGCTACTTAAATAGTATTATGTCATAAACCTCATTCTATTTCCTACTTTTTTCACAAAGAACCATGTATTTCAGATCTTTCCATGTGGTCATGTGGACGTGTCACCCTGGGCCTCTAAATGCTGCATAATATCTAAGAATGCATCTACCCCATTCTACTTTTCCCAGGGAGGGACATCCAGGTTGTCTCCCACCTTCTGTCCCTACAAACAATATTGCCATGAGCCCCCTCATATATGAACCCTTATGGACTTGTGTGAAAATTCATTGAGATCTGTGACCTGGAGCAAAATGGCTGGGTCACAAGATGTATGTATAGTTAATTAGACCAAGTGCTACCAGAGTCATCTCCAGGATGTGTGTACAGCCTGTGCCCCCACCAGCCACGCACAAAGCTCCTCGAGTCCCCACACCCCACACCCCTGTGTGAACTTGGAAGCATCTAGCTTCCTAATTTTTGCCAGCCTTTCAGATACGTTCCTTTGTGGTTTTCATTTTCGTTGTTGTTTTTTTAGAGACAGGGTCTTGCTCTGACACCCAGGCTGGAGCGCAGTGCCACGATCATAGTTCACTGCAGCCTTGAACTCTTGCACTCAAGCAATCCTCCTGCCTCAGCCTCCCAAGTAGCTAGGACTACAGGCACGCACCAACACGCCTGGTTAATGCTTAATTCTTTTGTAGAGACGGGATCCCCCTGTGCTGCCCAGGCAGAGCTCAAACCCTTGGGCTCAAGTGATCCTCCTGCCTTGGTCTCCCAAAGTGCTGGGATTACAGGCATGAGTCACTGCACTCAGCCTCTTTGCGGTTTTTATTTTATTTGACTGCCTAATATTTTGATTATCTTTTCATATGTTCATTAGCCCTTGAGTTTCCTATTTTGTAAATTTCCTGCTAATTTCCATTGCCCAAAAAGTGTTTCTACTGGGAACACTTTTTCTTGCTGATTTGTAAGAGTTCCTTGCATATTCTAAATATCAATCGCTTGACTGTTTTGGACATTGTAAATATCTTCCCAGATTCTTGCCTCATGATTCGTCCTTTTGAAGTACTGTTTTTCTCCACCCCTAGATCAAAAAAATAGTCTTTTATGTTGTCCTCTTTTACCTTTAAAACTTTACCTTTCACATTTAGGTCTTTAATACACCTTCTACTTTCCACGGAAATAAGTCGGCATCTACTTCATGACGTTGTGTGAAGGATAAACTAATATCGCGAAAGCACCTAGCACAGTGCCTGACCCAAAAGCGATGTGCAATTGTGGGCGATTATTGTTACTACTTTGATAGAAGGTGCCAAGTGCTACCAGAAGAAATTATAGGAGCTTAGATGCTGTTCAACTAGATCAAGAAAGGTTTCATGGACAAAGGCGAAGTTATTGAGGCTGGCCCTAAAAATGAGTGTAGGATTCATTCATTTTGAATGGAAAGGGAAGTATTCCGGGCCGAGGAACTGGCTCGGGGAAAGGCCTGGCGGCAGAAACGCTGCGGGTTGACAATGTTGAGGAGCATATTGGGGCGAGAGCTTGACTACTCACAAATTGCTGTCTTTCTGCCCGTGCCCACCCCCCTCCCCACTGCAGGCTCCTTGTTCTCCACCCTGAAGCCCCCCGACGCCGTGTTCAAGGTGGTGTTCTGGCTGGGCTACTTCAACAGCTGCCTCAACCCCATCATCTACCCATGCTCCAGCAAGGAGTTCAAGCGCGCTTTCGTGCGCATCCTCGGGTGCCAGTGCCGCGGCCGCCGACGCCGCCGACGCCGCCGCCGCCTGGGCGGCTGCGCCTACACCTACCGGCCGTGGACGCGCGGCGGCTCGCTGGAGCGCTCGCAGTCGCGCAAGGACTCGATGGACGACAGTGGCAGCTGCCTGAGCGGCAGCCAGCGGACCCTGCCCTCGGCCTCGCCGAGCCCGGGCTACCTGGGCCGCGGCGCGCCGCCGCCAGTCGAGCTGTGCGCCTTCCCCGAGTGGAAGGCGCCCGGCGCCCTCCTGAGCCTGCCCGCGCCTGAGGCCCCCGGCCGCCGCGGCCGCCACGACTCGGGCCAGCTCTTCACCTTCAAGCTCCTGGCCGAGCCCGAGAGCCCCGGGACCGACGGCGGCGCCAGCAACGGAGGCTGCGAGGCCGCGGCCGACGTGGCCAACGGGCAGCCGGGCTTCAAAAGCAACATGCCCCTGGCGCCCGGGCAGTTTTAGGGCCCCTGTGCGCAGCTTCCTTTCCCTGGGGAGGAAAACATCGTGGGGGGGGGGGGGGGGGGGGGGGGGGGGGGGGGAGGGGAGCGTCCACGCCGGGTAGACGCGCTTCCCAAGGGGAACGGGGGGGGAGGGCCGGGGAGAGGGGCAGCTGCTTTTCTGGCAGGGGCATGGGTGCCAGGTACCACGCGGAGAGCCGGGCGGAGCATGCTGAGAGCCTGGGGGACCCGACGCCGCCGGGATTTACCTCTCTCTCTCCCTCTGTGTATATATAAACGAGTCCCTCTCTACTTGTATTTAACCGTGGGTGCAAGTGAGTGTGTCTGTGCGGTGTGCGTGTGTTCCGCATGTGTGTGCGCGTGGGGCTGCCCTGTGGGGGCGGAGCGAGTGTGCGCCCAGGAGGCAGCCGGGGGCGTTGTGTGTGTCGTGACTTCGTACCTCTCAAGCCCCTCCTTGTACTTCACTGAAGGATGGCACTTTGGTGGGGTTGGAAACAAAGTCGACATTAAAGGTCATTTCTCCTGTGCGGCTTTGAGTGGTTTGTGGACGAGCGGCAGGCCGAGCCTTGCGTTTCCTCTTCCTTCCGCTTCGGATTTGATCCCGTCCTAGGTCTTAGGCTCCTTCTTCGCTTTCCTTTCCCCTGCCCTTCAGTCTCCACCCCAGAAGAGCCACTCTCACCACGTCCTGAGGACAATTAGTGCTGGCTCCCCTAGGTCCCATTTATGCCTTTGCGGTTACTGACCTAAGGGGCTGCACCAATCTGGCCCTGTGGCTGAACGTGAGGCCCTGGACTTGCCTAATAAATCCTGCTTACCCGCTTTTGACCCTTAGCAGAATCTGAATCCTCCTGCGGCTCCCTCCTGCTGTGACCAACACTGAGCAATGTCTGGCTTGGTCCTAATCCCTAGAACCCCAACCCTAGCTGGGGTTCCCGGGCCAGTCCCCTAAATGGGCCTATTTCCAGAGAGAGGATAAAGCCCAGGCAGAGAGAGGGGCTGGTTCCCTTCCCCTTCCCTTTGCATCCCCAGGCCAACACTCCACTGATTGTTTGCCTGTGCCCACAGAACTTGAAAAGACATCCAAACTGCAGACATTTCTGGATAAGGTGTGGATCCTTGGGGCCCAGCAGCACACAGGAGCACAAGAACCCTCCCAAGCTCTGCTGACTTGTGACCCTGCCTGGAAAAAAAGCACTGAGGAAGGTCACACAGAAAGGTGGAGCATTCTTTGGAGTCAGTAACTTGGGTTCCAGTCTCAGTCCTACTACTGATTTATTGTATGAAGAGCAGAGTTACATCCCCTCTCTGGATCTTGGTTCCCCATCTGTGTAATGGTGGGGTTGATTCTAAGGTCTTTGCTGCCTCTGAAAGCCCCCAGTTTGAAAACAGAATAAAGGACAGTGAGTAAAATATGAAACATTTTTCTTCAGAGATTCAGAAAAGCCTAGGAGGAACGCTCTTCCCACATCCCATCCCTTTTTCTCTTTCTACTTTGCTTTTCTGAGTTGAGTTTCATAATTTTGCAAATGGCAAGGACCTCTTCCAATAATATTAGCACATCGACCATTCATTCTGTAGGTGATTGAGAGAGAAAATACTTAAAGCGGAAAGAGCCAGTGATTGATGTAGTTGAAAAGTGTAGGGGTGTCAGGTATGTCTGGATACAGGGGCATAAACAAGATTGTCAAGTTACTCACAGTCTCTTTCTCCTTCCTGTAGCTTCCATCTTTTAGTTCTGCTTATCTTTGTATATTGCCCTAGTTTCCTTATTGAAAATGCCTTCCTCACGACATTCTTACAACTTGATACCCTCAAAAGGAGAAACAAGATTGCCCAGCAGTTCTGTCAAAAAATGAAAAAGAAAATCAGCTGAGCGCAGCGGCTCACACCTGTAATCGCAGCACTTTGGGAGGCCAAGATGGGTGGATCACCTGAGGTCAGGAGTTCAAGACCAGCCTGGCCAACATGGTGAAACTCCAATTCTACTAAAAATACAAAAAATTAGCTAGGTGTGATGGTGGGCACCTGTAATCCCAGCTATTCGGGAGGCTGAGGCAGGAGAATTGCTTGAACTCAGGAGGCGGAGGTTGCAGTGGGCCAAAATCACACCATCGCACTCCAACCTGGGTGACAAGAGCAAGACTCCGTCAGGAAAAAAAAAAAAAAAATCCTAGGAAGCCAGAGATTCTGTATCACAAACCCCCTTAAGACTTTGATGAAGGCTATAGACTCTCTTTCCATAAAAACGCACATACCAAAAAAATTACATTTTCATTCAATTTTAGATGCCATACCCCTGTGTAAGATCTCACTATCCTCGGTTTATATGCTCTGAACTGTATTTTAGTAATTATCTAGGCCAACTCCCTCAATTTTACACATGGGAAGACCGAGGTAAATAACTTTACTGGGTCACACCAAAGCTGTAGAACCCAGGTCTTCTGCCTCTTTGTCCAGTACCTTTTACATTCTCCTGTGCTACCATCCTGTAGTTAAGTACATCCTCCAACAGAGAGCAGTCCTTTTCTTGCCCAAATAGAGAAAAGGGGGCCCTAGGAAAAGAAAAACCCCAACTCCATTCCCAGAGAAGAAGGAATCATTTGGGGCAGTTCTGAAAACATTTTGTTAGGAACACAAATCTTCTAACAAATCTTACACAGAAATCTGATACAAGATCAGCTCATAGTGGAGTGGAGAGAAGAAGACAGAGCCTCCTCAGCCTCCTCCTCTTCCTGAGACCCTTGCTCTGGCCTGCCCCATTCACCCTGGAGTTCCACAGAATGATGTTTAAAAATCACTGGTCTAGTGCAAGTAAATGGGATTTGGAGTCAATAGGGCCTGGGTTCAAGTCTTAGCTCTGCATGACCTTGGGCAGTTCATCTTGCCTCTTCTGGTCTAGCAAATGGACACGATCATCACAGCCCACCAGGACACACAAAGGATTCAACAAGATCATTGAAGTATAAACACCGAAATGCAAATCACTGGGCAGATGCAAGTTATAATTTGGACCTTGGATATCTGAAGCCACAAGGCACTAAAGGCATTTCCTGAGCTGCTCAGTTCTGATGATCTCATTCATTACTGGTGTTTGGAGGTCACCCAGGCAGCACAGAGAGGCAGTAGCAGCCTCCTGTTTCTTTCCAGAAGGAAGACTGGCCAAGCAGTGGCTTATATGCCCCAGAGGGTGCTACAGTCCAGATCTGCCCCTCGCCAGAGTCTACATTTTGCTGGCCTTCCCAAGTCACCTTGTTGTATCCAGGAGGACCCAGAGTTCATCAAGAATCCCTCAGACAGACAGGTCCTCTCTGTTCTGATCTCCCAACAGGCAGCAAAGCAGCCCTACTTTTTCCTCTCCAGCCACCCAGACTGCTGGGCCATTGTCACCATTGAAGGATGCACAGGAATAAATCTGCCAACCCCAGTCAAGAGGCCAGTGGCTTGGCAAGTGGAATACTAGTTAATTTTCCAGACTTGGACTCAAATTCCACCTCTGCCAGTAGTAGCTGTGTGACATTGGGCAGCTTACATCATGGGTCTAAACCTCCATTTCCTTAACTATAAAATAGAGATAATAATACTAACTACTTCACAGGGACATCGGAAGGATCAAATGAGATCATGAGGCTAAAACAGTTGACACCATGCCAGGCACTCAGTGAGCATCCCATGAACAGTAGCTATTAACGGAGGTAGTCATTCTTCAATTATTTACTGGGATATATGAAATTTGGAAAATCTGAATATAGAGACAAAACAATTCAGGTTTTTTGGGTCAGATTCCAGGTTTTAGGACTTAGGGTCCACCCTGAAGAAGAAAGACATAAGTTTATCACAGAGTAAAAGAATTTTGTTGGTCAGGCGCGGTGGCTCACACCTGTAATCCCAGCACTTCGGGAGGCTGAGGTAGGCGGATCATTTGAGGCCAGCAGTTTGAGAATAGCCTGTCTCTACTAAAAACATAAAAATTAGCCAGGCGTAGTGCATGCACCTGTAATCCCAGCTACTCAGGAGGTTAAGGCAGGAGAATCGCTTGAACCTGGGAATCAGAGATTGCAGTGAGCCGAGATAACTCCCAGAGCGAGTTATCTCACTGTCTCAAAAAAAAAAAAAAAAAAAAAAATTGTCCTACAGCATGAAGACGCGTTACTCAAAAAGGTAATCAGTCCAAACTAAAATTAAAAATAACTTTAAACATTTAATAAAAGTTATAGGACATTCCAGGTGACAAAACCAAAATGGGTAAGGGAAGCATACATGTGTTAGGATTAGCACATCCTGTGACAGAAGAGGTGGAGGAGGGGACCAGGACAGTGGCACCTGAATTCAAGGCCCAGCTCTGAATTCATGCACCTGAATTCAAGGCCCAGCTCTCCTACCCAAGTGAAGCACTTACCCTCTTGAGACCAACCACTCTGCCTGTAAATTGGGGATGCAGATAGCACCTACTTCACAAGGTTGGGATGAACAATAAATGAGACAAAATATGAAAGAGCTTGGCACAGAGTAGGCACTATTTTTATTAACTATGGGGGACCTTGTATATCCTCCGTTCCAGCAGTTCTCAACTTTTCCTGGATCAGCATTTCCTTTAAGAATCTAATAAAAGCTAAAGAAAAATGAACACAGGAGGCTCAAACTTCACCTATTATCCCTGCCCTGCTAAATCTCCCAAAGGACACATGGAACCCAGGTTATAAACTTCTTAACAAATATGCTTCCTCAATATACAGAAGAAGCCAAAGAGAACATACAAGAGTGAGAAATCTGGCCCTGTGTTAGACCTGTGAACACAACACGGAGGGAGACCAAGACCCAAGGTCAGGGAACTCAGCCTGGGTGAGAGGCAGCAGGTCAGCAAGCAATCCCATTCAAGTGCATCACAGATAGAAAGTGGTCCACTACTGTTCTCACTTGGTGAGACCCCAGTGTCAGGCTCCATCTCCCATTGGAGGGATGGCAGTGATGGTAAAGTGCTCCAGGTTCTTGCAAGGAGGTTGCCCCCCAAGGTTGGTTGGATTTGGAAGAATTTGCATCCTTCCACAGTTTTGCCAGCTTATACCTGGACCTGCCTTTTGAAAGTTAAGAGCCAAGAATTTGACACTTTTTTCTTTAGCTTCCCCTTGACAGCCGTTCCCTTGGGCAATGAGTGGCTGACATCCAGCTGACTTGGCTGGAGTCAGAGGTTTAGTGTCTAAGATAATTCACTGAAGTGTGGGCATTGGGGTGAGGAGGGGGCACACAGGCATGACCTGCCCTTATTCCCTCTCTGATCTTCTTTCCTACCATCCCTGTTTGCTACTCTTCAAATGATAGGAGCATGGGGAGCCTCACGACTCCCAGCTCAGGGACTTTGCACTTGTTGTCCCCTCTGCCTGGAGCCCCTCCTTTCCATGTGGCCTCCTCCATGACCTCCTTCCCCTCTTTGCTCAAATGTCACCTTCTCAGTGATCATCTAATTTCTCCTACCGTCCAACTTAAAAGTGACTTCCCTATTACCAATACTGTCCAGCAATCCCTATTGCCCTTTCCCGCTTTATTTTTCTCCATAGTACTTATCACTGCCTGACATATATTTTTCAAACTTATTTACATGTGTACTGTCTGTTTCCCCACACACACACACTAGAAGTGTATATTCCATGAGGGTGGGGATATTTGTCTGTTTTGCTCACTGTTGTTTCTCAGCACTTCACGTAGTACCTGACACATTTTAGGTGCTCACTAAATATTCTTGAATGAAGAAATGTGTATTACCCTGCCATGACTGTGAAAATGCTATAGTAGCAGAACAGAGTGCTGTGGGAAGCACATGGCATTGGGTCCTACCTCTAAATTGATGGAGCAGTTCTGGTCAGGGAGGGCTTCCTGTAAGAAGTGGCATCTGACAAATGTCATCTGGGACTCACTGCCAGGCAACCCTGGTGTTTCCATAGTCAGTGCTCTCCCTTGTGCCCCTAAGTGGGGATGGAGTCTGAAGGCCTACGGTCTGATTCTGGCTCAGCCCCTACCTAACTCCCTGGCCCTTTCTAAGGCTCTGTCTCTTATCTGTACTAAGCCAGAGACAATAGCTAAGCTCTGCAGATCTGTCACTTCAGCTTTTGTTCTCCCCTCCTCATTGCACAATCCTCAGATAAGTTATTTTTGGAGACAACTTCATTGGGATTAGTAAGACAAACAGCTTTGGCCCTTGCTGATGGCCTTATTCAGAGAAATAGCATCTTCACAAGAGATTTACAAAACTGCTTGGGAGCAGAGGAAAATGCTAAAACCTAGTGAATGCTCTCAAATATTGTGTCAGCCACTACTGTCAGAGGCATGCTATGTCCTCACCAAACACCATCTGAAACCCAGCCAACCACTGACACCTGTGCAGTACTTCATTCGCTCATTTGTTTTTTCATTCATTCATTCTGCAAACTATTCTTAACATCTACACAAAGCTTGGAGCCAAGAACTTGAGCAAAACCTGTCTTTGCTCTCATGAAAATTTCATTGTGAAAGGGGAGATTGCACAGTCATTCAAAATGGCCAGGTGTAGTGGCTCATAACTGTAATCTCAGCACTTTGGGAGGCTGAGGCAAGAGGATTGCTTGAGGCCAGTACTTCCAGACCAGCCTGGCAACACTATCTCTACCAAAAAAAATTAATTTAGAAAATTTAGAAAAACCTTACATACAAGGTAGAAAGACGTTTGTGTAACACATGAGTTAAGTATTAGAACCATAGAATCAGCTAGAACTGGATGACAATCCTGATTTTCCCATTTATTAGTTGTGTCTCCTTGGGCATGTCACCTATCCTCTGAGAGGGTCAGTTTTCTTATTCTGTAAAATGAGAATAATACCTGTCTTAAAAGGTTGTCATGAAGATCAGTTACACTTCGGATGTAGCATGTTTAGTGCAATACCTGGCACATGGTATTTGTTCAGTAAGTGGAAGTTATTAAGAGCCATTGTAGGCATACCAGTAAGGGGCTTTGGGAATCCAAGGGTTCATGTCCACTTGCACAGAATAAGAAAGGCTTCATGGAACTTTTGAAATGGGTCTAAAAGATGTGGCCGGCTGGGCGTGGTGACTCTCGCCTGTAATCCCAGCACTGTGGAGACCATGGAGGGCGGATCACCCAAGGTCAGGAGTTCAAGACCAGACTGGCCAACATGGTGAAACCCCATCTCTACTAAAAATACAAAAATTAGCTAGGCATGGTGGTGCATGCCTGTAAACTCAGCTACTCTGGAGGCTGAGGCAGGAGAGTCTCTTGAACCTGGGAGAAGAAGGTTGCAGTGAGCCAAGATCTTGCCACTATATTCCAGCCTGGGCAACAGAGCAAGACTCTGTAAAAAAAAAAAAAAAAAAAGATGTGGCCAAGTAGAGAGGGCAAGAAGGAGAGCAGAGGAGACAAAGCATGATGAGGAAGAGAAGATGGGGCTGGGAAAGGAAGCTAGAGGCAGATCAAGACAGCAGAAGGCGCCCCACCAATGTAAGCGGACCATCGTGTGAGGAGAGCCTCAGATTTGCCATAGAAGAAGGAAAGTCGTGTTTCACAGGGACCACCAGGCAGCAAAAGAGAGAGAAAGGTGGAGGGAGGGACTTCAGGTTGGAAGGGTGGTTAGGGAGCCCTGACAACCTGCCAGCAATGAGGATTCAAGAAGGGAATTTCAAGGTGAGATCTGTGAAAGGTGACTGGGTGGATGGCCACAGAACTGGCCCAAGAGGTTCCATATCCATAGAGTTGCCTCATTACGGTTTTCCTGTGACAGGCTAAACAGGTACAGTAATCTCCACCTGAAAGAGGAGGAAAATGACACTCTAAAAGATTTCTTTCTTCGGTCACATAGCTAGTGTGAGGGAGAGCGAGAACAAGACTCCACACTGCCTGGCCCCAACTGAGACATTTTTTCTCTTTCTAGATCTTTCTATGTGACAGATGGGTTTCAACCCCAGATTATGATGCCCAAAACATAGCTCAGACGAGTAGTAGTACAGCCTGGTCTTTAGGACTTGGGCTTGAGGTCAGAAAGAACTGCATTCAAATCCTGGTTCTGCTACTTGCAAGCTGTGTGGCCCTAGACAAGTGATTTAACTTCTCTCAGCCTCCGTTTCCTGATTGGGAAGACTGGCAGAATAACAGAATCTTCTTCACAAAGTTGCTATGAGAAATAAATGAGCCAATGCATGGAACTGAGACGTACTGGGCATATAGGAAATGCTCAACTAATAGCCAACAGTATTAGTGATAGCATTATCCAGTGTGAGGAAACAGAGAAAATGGAGTCTTAGAATTAGCCGTCAGGAAAGCGCAAACCTCTCTGAGCCAGGGGTAAGAGGTATTAGAGGACTCTCTCTTGAGACGCTTCAACTCTCCTGAGATAAGTACTATTTTGGGAGACCTCACAGTAAAAGAAAACCAGAAGAAAACAAATTATAAATCCAAATCATCTGAGCAGGGGCAGATGCTAACTGGGGCTGATGAGCAAATGTTGAGGGCAAAACAAGGTCCAGGAGCTGGACTCATGTAGAGACTTCTAGGCCAGGGGCTCTCAAACTTTCCAACTGCAACCCACAGGATGAAATACATTTTACATTACCACCCAGTATACATAGAGAGATATAGCTATGCAGATATAAATACAGACAGATCCAGATTTCTCAATCCCAGCACTATTGAAATTTTGATTTGGATAATTACTTGTTGGGCAGGGGGCAGGCACTGTCCTGCAAATTGCTGAATGTTTAGCAGCATCTCCGGTCTCTACCTACTAGAAGCTAGCAGCATCTCCCACCACCAGCTCTGACAATCAAAATTGTCTCCAGTCAAATGCCTCCTGGGGGGGGGGCGGTAAAATAGCTCCCAAATGAAAACCACTGATGGATAGAGATGTAAGAAACAAAAGTTTTATGAAGGTTACCCATATTTACAAAATGTACTCTAATAGTTCCCATTTTGTATTATTAGATGTCACTTTTTTAAAAGTGCTAATTTGGGGATGGGCACAGTGACTCACGCCTGTAATCCCAGAAGTTTGGGAGGCTGAGGTGGGTGGATCACTTGAGGCCAGGACTTTGAGATCAGACTGGCCAACATGGTGAAACCCTGTCTCTACAAAAAATAATAATAACAATAATAATAATAAAAATAATAATAGTGCTAATTGTGGTCCACTAACTCGATTTTACACCGTAAGAACAATACTTTGAGGGGCACTATTTCAGGTGAAGGTTTCTACTTATCCCAGGCCCTGAAGAACTCAGTTGTAACTGTTTTCCAATGTCCCCCATCATTCCCAGAGGAGACTCCCTATTGGGAATTGGGAAGATGTTTGGGCTGGGAAAGATACTTATCCTCTTAGGGCCTCTGTCTCATCCTCTGCAAAATGGGGATCAAATGTCTATTTCAAAGGCTTGGGTGGACATTAATGAGCTAATTCTTAAAGTAAGCACTACCTCTAATTGAGCCATCACTATGTGATAGGCACTGTCCTAAGGGCTTTACACAGATTTACTCATTTAGTTCTCACTTTCTTTCTATAAACAAGGTGTTATGGTTATTAACATTACTGTACAGATGAGGAAAGTGAAGTTCTAAGAAGCCAAGTAACTTGTCCAATGTTGCATACTTAGAAAGGTCTGGTGGTTTTAAAATATTTCTGCAGATTCTTTGGCACTCCTCTCATTTAGAGGTAAAGCCTAATCACCCATGTCTTGCATGCAATGCAGCAGAAGTGACCTGTGGGACTTCCAAAGTCATATAAGGCGATTCTGTTTCCACCCATCTTTCTTTCTTGGAATGCTCACCCTTGGAACCCATCTATCATTCTATGAGAAAGTTCAAGCCACATGGAGAGGCCACATGGAGATGTTCCTACTGGCTAAGGTTCCAGCCAGCAGTCAGCCTCACCTGCAGACACGTAAATAACTCCTAAGTGCAAATCAACTAACTGAGCCTAGCCAATCCCCATAATGGTGATGAAAGTAACAATAATAAGTGATTGGGCACCTAACAGGTGCCCTAGAAATGTCCGTTCTGTCTTGACAGAGCTAATGAAATGATGGGAAAGATTTGAGGTCTGGTATCTTCTGGTCTTGACTTGCAAAGGAGTCAGAGGGCATAAAGTCAGGAAGAGATGTGCTTGGTTGTTTGACTTATTTTCCCATCCAATTAGGTAGGCAGCTTTGTATCTCGGGGACCTCCAAAGCTTAATATCAACAACCCAGAACATTGGGACTAAAACCACAATGTTAGAACAACACATCAATGAGATAGGCATTATTACTGTCTCATTTTTAGGCTTAGAAAAGTTAAGGTAATTAGTCCAAGATAACATGGCTTCTAGGTGGCAGAGCCAGGATTTGAGTCTTGCAGCCAACCAACCTTGTTCTGCACACCCCCAGCCTGGACAATCCTCCTTTGTTCCTGGGAGGAAGCTCCTCTCACCCTCCTGCTTCTCCAAGCTCCCACCTACCTCTGCCCTCTTTCTGGTCTCTAGCTTTTAGAAAACAAAAGCCAGGAAAACTTGTAAGTTTCTTCTGCTTCCCTCCCTCCCCCACACCTCACCTGAAGGAGGGAGGCACGAAGCCTGCTACTTGATTGAATCTGGGGAAAAGATGGGTGGGGGCAGAAATATGAATGAATATCACAAATTATTATCCAGTCACTCACTACCTAAATGTCTCATCAGTCCCTATCCAAAGGCAGTTACTAAGATGCTCTGCGCGTGTGCGCACACACATGCAGGACGCGGCTCTGACTCAATCTGATGTGGATGACGTTCAGTTAATCCTGCTCAAGGCCAGTCCTCAAAAGCTTATGTAGTGCAGGGATTGATGAGGAAGCACCTGCTGCAGAATTCAGGGTTGAAAGTAATCACCTTCTTTCCCCTTCAGCCTGACCCCAGGATGAGCCTGAAGGTTTCTCATGAAGGGGTTCCAAAGGCAGAGGCTGGTAGCTTCCCCACCAGGGCAGAGTGAGCAGGACTTCCTTATCCCAGCCAGATCCCTCTGCTGCTTCAGAAAGCCCCAAGGGCTGGCCAGTCCAGAGCTGTGATCTGTCCAAGAGAATACCCTGGACAAGGCTTTCCTCTCCACCATCCCCGACCCTCACCTGGAAAACACCTGCAGAGAGATGTCAGAGAGCACCCGATGCCTTCTGTTAGGATTCTCCCCCATTACAAGCCTTAAACCCCATGTGTTCTGGCACCACACTCTCTCACTCTCATTACTGAGGTAACAGAGACAGGTATTCCTTCAACACCCACTCAGCGCATGCCGCTGGGGCCTCTTCTCAGCCAGACACGCTTAAGATACAGTGATGAACAAGGATCTTCATCACTGCCTTGGCAGTGGGAATGTGGCAAGGGTGCCAGCCGAACCGAAATTGGGATTTGAAGTTTGATTGTGTCTGCTGCATTAGTGGCTCACAGGTCCTCCCAAACATCTGTTTGCATAAGATGGCATGCACGCGTCACAGGATTCTGCAAGAAGGGGAATTTTGCAGGTGGATCTCTGGGGGCAGAGAGACAAGATTTTTTTTTTTTTCTAGCATCACTGATCTCTCCTTTTCTTCCTCTGTTGACCTGTGTTGCCTTCCAGCTACCAAACTACCCCAGTATTTCCCCTAACTAAAGCACTCCACATTATTTTCCCTGACTCCACTTTCCCTCCCCGGGTTCTTTCTGCCATCCACTGAAGATGGCTTTCATCCTTACTTCTCCTTGAGAACTCTGCTTGTCAAGGTCATTAAGGATCTTGATGCTGCCAGAGCCAAGGCTTCATCTTCCTACACCTCTCAGCAACATTTGGTGTGACTGATACATGGTTTTTCACTTTTGAGCACTTCTTTCACACTGCTTCCAACCTTGCTGACCACTCCTCAGTGGAGAACCTTCTCCTCTTCCCAATCTCTAAATGTTGAGGTTTCCAGGACTCAGTCCTTAGGCCTTTCTCTTCACTCCCTCGCCACCTCCTCCACTCCCATGACTTTAAGTTTATCCAAAATGGTGACTCCCAAATTATGTCACCAGCTCAGGCTTTTCATAGGCATCTCAAACTTAACATGTCCCAAACTGACCTCTTGTTTCTTTCCCACAATGGCTGCCCCCCATCTCAGGAAATGGACCAATGTTCATCTGAATGCACAAAATAAAAATCGTAGCTCATTCTTGACTTCTCTCTGACTCTTAAACCCCACATCAAGCATCGGAAGCTACCCAGAATCCATCTGTTTTGCACTACCTCCACTGCCACCACCACCCCATCTTCTCCAGCCTGAACCACTGCAGTTGCCTCCTAACTAAACTCTGGGCTTCCACCTCAGAAAATGGTCAATTTGCCCTCCTCCCCAGCTACTAGAATGGTCTGTTTGAAAAGTAAATGAGGCTGGACGTGGTAGCTTACGCCTGTAATCCTAGCACTTTGAGAGGCCAAGGTGGGTGGATCACCTGAGGTTAGGAGTTCGAGACCAACCTGGTCAACATGGCAATACCCCATCCCTACTAAAAATACAAAAAAAAAAAAAAAAAAAAATTAGCCAGGCGAGGTGATGGGTGTCTATAATCCCAGCTACTCGGGAGGCTGAGGCAGGAGAATTGCTTGAACCTGGGGGACGGAGGTTGCACTGAGCCAGATCAGGCCACATCACTCCAGCCTGGGCAAAAGAGCAAAACTCCATCTCAAAAAAAAAAAGAAAAAAAAAAGAAAGAAAAGCAAATGAGACTATGCTTCTGCTGGAACCCTCCAATGATTTCCCATCCATAAAATCCACATTTTGCAATGGTCTGCCCCTCTCCCACCTCCTCTTCTGATACTACCCCCTCCCTCACTCCACTCCAGCCATATGGGTCCCCTTAATGAACACACCAGGGACAGAGCCTCTGCTCTTGCTGTTTCCTCTGCCTGTGCTCATTCCAGATATTTACAGGTTTCACACCCTTCAGGACTCAATAAGAGACCCCCTAAAAGAGGCCCTGATTACCCATTCTAAAACAGATCGTCTATCACTCTGTAGCTCTTTACCTGGTTTTACCTTTTAATTAGCACACATTGTGAACTGATCTATTATTTATTTCTTTATGGGCTATCTCCTCCATTGGAATATGAAATCCACCTTGGCAAGTACTTTAGTTACTTTGGTTACTTCTGGATTCCTAGATCAGGGAATAATAACTGGCACACAGCAGGCACTCATTAAATATTTATTGAATGAATGAATGATGTCTTAATATCTGGTCTCTGGCCAGGCCCCAAGTAGTAGCATGCTAAAGCTGACTTGTACCAGCTGAGAGCAGTTTATAAGCATCTCTGTTCAACTTTGCCTTCAGTGACATAATGACAGCTTGAAATATGCTGATGGGAATATGTACACCACAGAAATTGACAAACACTACAAATCAGGGCTCCTTTTTCTTTTCTTTTTTGTAGAGCTATTTACCAGCACACCAAAGGGTCTGGAAAAGGACTGGAAATAATCTTGGAAGAAACGCTTTCCTCAAAGGACTCTGGATCACTGAGAGGCCAAGCAGTGCTGCCTCTGGGCCCTGCTGACAAAGCCTGATCCTGCATTGCAAAGAGGAGCATTCGGCTTGGAACAAGGCACTGTGGGACCTGAAGGGAAGAGAGTTCCATCTAGCCCTCGAGGCTTTGCAGCTTTGGGAGGGCTGGGACACAGCATAGCCCCGAAGGAGGAGGAGAGTTCACAGAAGCACCAGAAGCATCAGCAGCAGTGACTACTCTTTAATGCAACTTGCTGAAAGCAGTTATTAAGAAGGTGGTGGGAAGAAAGGAACCCACAGGGCCCCCAGAAATATCTGGGGAGCCTTTTAAGAGGGCCTGAGTTTGACAGGTGAGGACCAGTAGACAGATTTTCTTTTAAGAGACAATGCTCACCCAGGCTGGTATGCAGTGACACAGTCAGCTCACTGCAGCCTCGAACTCCTGGCTCAAGGGATCCTCCCACCTCAGCCTCCCAAGTAGCTGGGACTACAGGTGCATGCCACCATGCTCTTCTAATCTTTAAAATTTGTAGAGACAGGGCCCCTCTATGTTGCCCAGGCAGATCTCAAACTACTGGCCTCAAGTGATCCTCTTCCCTGGCCTCCCAAAGCACTGGGATTACAGGTGTAAGCCAGTACACCCAACCTAGACAGAAAATATTGATTATTCACAATCACATGACCTAATTTGCACCCTCTGACTTGTGAGACTAGAGAGACTCATCTTTGAAAAGAGGTGTGTGCTCTGAGGCCGGTTCTTTTATTTGAACCGACAGCTTTTAGTACCAAGAGCTGGAGCTGTGATAATCAAACTCAGAGAGAATCACTCAGTGAGCTAATTAAAAATACAGACTCACAGTTACCTCCAGCTCCCTCTAACGGATTTAGTAGATGGAAATAAGACCCAGTAATCTGCATTTAAAGAAATGATACAGTTGGTCCATGGACCAGATATTGAGAAGCATTGTACAGACGGTCAATGACTCAGGAGGGCTCAATTTACGATTTATTGGCTTTACGATGGGTTTCTGGAGGCCTAGCCCCATCGTAATTCCAGGAGCATGGGTGCTCCGTCTTACATTGCCCAGATAAGGGCTAGGTTTTACTTCCCGCTCAACGGTGCCTACTGTCTTACGGGGTCCACTTTGCTAAACACCGAGTTGGAAAAGCAGCTTCCTCTCTTTCCCAATCTCTGATGGTGCTGCTTCCAGATGTAACTTCTACCTGCCCTCTGCCTTAAGGGTCCCTAGAACCCAGGATGACTCCAGAGAAAGTAAGCTTGTCATCGACCAGTCACTTCCCAGGTGGTTAACGTCCACACCCTGGCCCCAGCGGCAGGGGAGCCGGGCCTGCGGGCTAAAGGGTGGTGGTGTAAGAAGCTGGACTAGCCCGGTTCCAGAAACCAAACGGCAGTTGTTATCATGCCTTTTAAATCACGCGTAGAGGTTTCAGTTTCTTCCTCTGCAGGCACGTAAATATTTGCCTTTGGGTTTCTGTGTTTTCTGCCGTTGCCAGGAGCTCCGATCCACCTCCCGCGGCGGGGGCGCCCAGGTGCGCGGGTCTCTGCTCCGGGCTCAGCGGGCCGGCGCCGCGGCGTCTCCAGCAGAGCGCAGCAAAGAAGACGAAGCCTCCCGGGGCCGCTCCTCTCCGCCTGGAACGGGGCATCCTTCCTCCGTACGTGCAGAGACTGGGAAGCAGCTCTTTAGACACTGCAGTGACCCAGCCCGCTCCACGCCCCCTTCCCCTTCCCCTGAGCAGGTGCTTGGCGTGGGGAATGCTCGGCGTTGAGGTGGACCCGCGCGCCACCCGCTGGCCAACGCGCCTAAGCCACGGGAGTGCAAAGAAACCAGGCTGCTTGGCAATTCAGCTGGTGCGGCCCTGCGGCACTTCCCCTATGCCTCCATGGATGCAGCAAGATAGTCTAGAATTCTAGGTTAGGATTGCTTAACCTGGGGTCCGTGCGCTGGCTTCAGGGAATCTGGGAGCTCTCTAAAATGCTATGAACAATGTAGTATTTTTCTGGAAAAGGGATGCACAATTTTCATGAGTCTAATTTTATATGGTCTGTGGACCAAGTGCCAGGCAATGTGCAAGCCATTGGTGGTAAGTGATGACCAAGCAGATGTGTCACTTCTCCTCGTCGACTTTGTAGGCTGAAAAATGCCACCCCCCTCCCCCGCCCCCCGCCGCCACCCAAAATATCTTTACATCCTAATCCCTGGAACCTGCGAATGTTACCCTTTATGGCAAAGGGTACTTTGCAGATATGATCAAGTTAAGGATCATGAGATGGGGAGATTAGCCTGGATTATCCTGGTGGGCCTGATATCACAAGGGTTCTTATAAGACGAACACAAAAGGAGACAGACAGAAGACAATGTGACAACAGAAGCAGGAGAACAAAGAGACAGACATTTTAAGATGCCACACGACTGACTTTGAAGATGGGGAAACAGGGCCGTGAGCCAAAGGATGTGGGCAGATTCTGAAAGCTTGAAAGGTCAAGGAAACAGCTTCTCCAGACCCAGGAGCCTCCGGAAAGAACCCCACTGCTGACACCTCGACTTTAGCCCAGTAAAACTGACTGTAGACTTCTGACCTCCAGAACTGCAAGAGAATCAATGTGTTTGTTCCTTTATGCCACTACTTTGTAGTGCTTTGTTACAGAAGCTTTAGGAAGCTAATATGCATCTCAGCAGGCGTCAGACCCTAAAAGTGGTAAGAGACCACAGTCCTTTACAGTGCTGAGATTCTCTGTATCACTGATCCTTCCCCTCTCCAGGAGGAGACAACCAAGAGACAGAAAGTCTAACTGACCCTACTGAACTCACCTGTGCCACGGAGGTACAACTACATCTGAGTCCCTTTCCTGGAGAGTTTCAGAACTAGTTAGGAAGATAAAATTCAAATTGCATCAGTGGCCGGGCATGGTGGTGTATGACTGCAATCCCAATAGTTTAGGAGGCTGAAGTGGGAAGATCACTTGAGCCCAGGAATTCAAGACCAGCCTGGACAACATAGCAAGACCCCATCTCTACGAAAAAAAAAATTTAAATTAGCCAGGTTTGGTGATATGCACCTATATTCCTACCTACTCAGGAGACTAAGACAGGAGGATTACTTGAGGCCATACACTGATGGCCAGTTGGGCTGCTTTCTACCTTTTGGCTATTGTGAATAACGCTGCTATGAGGATGGGCATATAAATATCTCTTCCAGACCCTGCTTTCAATTCTTTGGCTATATACCTAGAAATGGACTTGCTGGATCATAATTTGATTTTTTTAAGGAACCCCAATACTGTTTCCCATAGTGGCTGCACCATTTTACATTCCCACCAACAGTACACAGGGGTTCCAGTTTTCACCACCTCTTCATCAATTTTGTTATTTTTCTAGTGTTTGTTCTATAGTAAGCACTCTAATGGGTGTGAGGTGATATCTCACAGAGATTTTGACTAATGATTAGTGATGTGGAGCATCTTTTCATGTGCTTATTGGACATTTGCATATTCTCTTTGGAAAAACATTTATTCAAGTCCTTTGCCCACTTTTTAAATCAACTTATTTGTGTTTGTTGTTGTTGATTTTCAAGTAAGTCTTTTAAGTCAGTTTTTTTTTGGAGGGGGTAGGATATATATAAAATAAAATTCACTATATAAAATGAATTTCACCATTTTTAAGTGTAAGATTTTAAGTGTATGATAGGTTTTGACAAACGTATGCGATCATATAACCAACACCACAATCAAAATACAGAACATTTTCATAACCCCAAAAATTTCTCTCAGGCCCCTGTGCCATCAAACTCCTCTCCCTTCATCAGTCCTGACAACCACTGATCTCCCCTATAGTTTTACCTTTCCCAAATGTCTTATAAATGAAATCATACCCTATGTAGCCTTCTGTATAAAATAATGCCTTTGAGATTCATCCATGTTGTTGTATGTGTCAGTAATTCATTCCTTTTTATCAGTGAGTGGTATTCCAGTGTATGGATATACTATAATTCGTTTATTAATTCATCAGTTTATGGACATTAGATTGTAAATGAAAGTGCCATAAATATTTGCATACAGGTCTTCCTTTCTCTTGAATGAATACCTAGGAGTCGGATTGCTGGGTTGTATGGTAAGTGTATGTTTAATGTTATAAAAGCTGCCAAACTGCCAGGTGCAGTGGCTCACGCCTGTAATTTCAGCACTTTGGGAGGCCAAGGCAGGCGGATTACTTGAGGTCAGGAGTTTGAGACCAACCTGGCCAACATGGTGAAACCCCGTCTCTACTAAAAATACAAAAATAAATAAATAAATAAATAGCCAAGTATGGTGGCAGGCATCTGTAATCCCAGCTACTTGGGAGGCTGAGGCAGGGGAATTGCTTGAACCTGGGAGATGGAGGTTGCAGTGAGCCCAGATCACACCACTATATTCCAGCCTGGGCGACAGAGCAGGGCTCCGTCTGGAAAAAAAAAAAAAAAAAAGCTGACAAACTGTTTTCCAAAGTTGCTGTGGTATTTCATGTTTCTCCAAACAATGCATGAGATTTCTGGCTGCTCCACATCCTTAGTAACACCTAGTATATGATTCTGTTTCATTTTTAGTCATTCTAATTGGTTTGTAGTGCTCTCTTGTGGCTTTAATTTGTATTTCCCTAAAGCCTACTAATGTTGAACATCTTTTTATCTGCTTATCTGCCCTCTGTACATCTTTGGTGATGTGTCTGTTTAAATATTTTGCTCAGTTTTATTGGCAATTTTGCTCTTCTTATTGAGATGTAAGTTATTGATTTATATTATGTGTAATTCTTTTAATGCATATATGCTTTGCAAACATTTTCTTCCAGTCTTTTCATTTCTCTTGCCTTTTGTTTCTTTAATAATGTCTTCTGAAAAGTAGGCATATTTAATTTCAATGAAGTGCATACTTTTTATTGTCCTGTAAGTAATTTTTTTTTTATTTAAAAAGAAAGCAGGTTGAGTGTGGTGGCTCATGCCTGTAATCCTAACACTTTGGGAGGCCAATGTAGGAGGATTGCTTGAGTCCAGGAGTTTGAGACTAGCCTGGGCAACGCAGGGAGACTCTGTCTCTATAACAAATTTAAAAATTAGCCTGGCATAGTGGTGCACATCTATAGTCCCAGCTACTTGGGAGGCTGAGTCCAGAGAATTGCTTGAGCCAAGGAGTTGGGGGCTGCAGTGAGCCATGATTGTGCCACTACATTCCAGCCTGGGTGACAGAGCCAGATCCTGTCCAAAAAAAAAAAAAAAGGAAAGCAAAAACCCTGCTTGCTTGATGAATCTTATGGGGAGAAACAGTTGGTCTTTGAGTTAAGGAACATGGAGTAGGGAGAAATTAGAGTGAGCCTTCATTGGACCAAATGGAGAGGAGAGGAGACCATTGCTTTAGATTCAAACAACTTCCAAGCCCTCATTGTCTCTCTGTGCCTCATAAGTGACGGAAAGTGGAGCTCTCCCATATAATCAATTAATGGCATGAATAAATTTATAATTGCAGAAAAGAATAAGTATTACAAAGGAGAGATGCACAGTGCTCTGAGGGCTGACCACCAGGCCCCAGGCCTAGGTGGAGGTGGGGAGGGAGGAGATGTTCAGGGGTGACTTTCCTGAGGGAATGGAGCTTGAGCTGAGTTTTTTTATTTTTACTTTTCAGAGATGGGGGTCCCACTATGTTGCCCAGGCTGGCCTCAAACTCCTGGGCTCAAGCTGTTCTCCCGCCTCAGCCTCCCAGGTAGCTGCTACTATAGGTGTGCACCATTATGCCTGGATTGAGCTGAGCTTTAGAGGTGGGGCGGGAAGGGAGCATTGCAGGCAGAGGAAACAATTCAGGCAGTGGCTCTCGCAAGGAGGGTGCTTTCTGAAAGGCCAGTGTGGATGGTACTGAATGAAGGAGAGAGAGTCATAAGGAGGCTGGGAAGGTAGGCAGATCTTGAGGGTTTTGGGTGTATTTTTGTCTTCATCCTAAGAAACTGGGAGGAAAATTTCCAGTTTTGCAGGTGATGTGATCCAGATGGGCATTTTGGAAAGATCAATCTGGTTGGTGGATGGAAGGATGATGGATGAGAGAGGGAGTTTGTGCTGCATTAAAGTTAATTTATCCACCTCACTAAAGTGGGTATCATTTTTTTTTTAACGATAACAAGTCTTGACAATGATGTGGAGACATTAGAATCTTTGCGCCCTGTTGGTAGGGATATTAAATGGTAAATCCGCTATAAAAAAAAACAGTTTGGCAGTTCTTCAATCAGTTATAGAATAAGCATTTGACCCAGCAATTCCACTTCTAGGTATATCCCCAAAGGAACTGAAAACAGGTTACTCAAAAACTTACACACAAAAGTTCATAGCATCAGTATTCATAGTAGCCAAAATGTAGAAACAATTCAAATGTCCATCAACTGATAAAAGGGTTTTTTAAAATGAGGTATATCCATACAATGGAATATTATTCAGCCATAAAACAAAGAAGTACTGTTATATGCCACAACATAAATGAATCTTGAAAGAAGAAGCCAAACACAAAAGCCTACATGTTGTAGGATCCCATTTATGTGAAATATCCAGATTCAATCTATAAAAACAGAAAGCAGAGGAGTGGTTGCCAGAGCTGGGGGAAGGGGGAAATGGGAATTATTAATAGGTACAGAATTTATTTTTGGAGTGATAAAAATGTTCTGGAACTTGGTAATAGTGATGGTTGCACAACATTATGAATATTATATGTTACTAATAGGAAATTTTATGTTATATGTATTTTACTACAATAAAAAAAATTTAAGTTATTTTGTCCTCACCTCCCCCTTGGGACGCTACTTCCCTCATCTATGCAAGAAGGAAGTTGAGCTCA
Source organism: Papio anubis (assembly GCF_008728515.1). NCBI lineage: Eukaryota > Metazoa > Chordata > Mammalia > Primates > Cercopithecidae > Papio > Papio anubis. The sequence continues at coordinate 152,632,675 of NC_044980.1, forward strand.
CTGTGCCCTTCAGGTTCTAAATTTCTAAGACACCATAAACTGCTCAGGTAGTGTACTTTGCATTCTGCCTACTTATAGGATAACTTAAGTAGAGTACTAAGTAGGCAGCAATAATATTAAACCACAGAATTAAAAAGTTACTCTCTTTTCAGTCTCTTTTATTCTTTCTGATTCTGTCAAGTTGAAAGTCTTGCCTTGGTGCTAGTGCAAAGCAGGTTCACTGTGCACCAATTGCTTGCCAAGTTAAGAGAATATTCACACACATAACCCATTACATGAAATGGGCTTATTACTCACAGACAGGCAGCAAGGGACAACAGAAGTCCAGGATTCACAATGAGCCAGTCCCTCAAAGCTCAGGAAAAGCTGCCTGGGGCAGATGAAGGCTCATCTGCACATGCCCCCTTGCACCACAGCTGAAGGACCCCGGAAAGCAGCTCATCCTGGGTTTTATACCAGCGGATATGGGACTCACTGAGCTAAAGCATTGAAGGACATCCTGTTTCTAGGAGGGACTGAAACAAAGCCCAAGCTGTTCCAGTCGGCTCCTCCAAATCTCAGGATATTATATCCCCAGCACATTCTTTAGTTACTCTTGAGAACTATAAGCAAGATGAGGGGGAGAATTGGGTCTATCCAAGAGAACTGTCTTGTTAGTAGACACCTAACACCCCTCTAATACTTGCTAATCTCTTTCTTTATGTGTGTGGTTTTTTTTTAATTTTTTCCTTTTTTACGTTTTTGTAGAGACAGGGTTTCCTTGTGTTCCCTAGACTGGTCTCAAACTCCTGGCCTCAAATGATCTTCCTATGTTGGCCTCCCAAAGCACTGGGATTACAATCCTGAGCCGCTACCCCCAACTTGTTCATTTCTTTTTCTTTTTTTTTTGAGATAGAGTCTTGCTCTATTGCCCAGGCTGGAGTGCAGTGGCACCATCTCGGCTCACTGCAAGCTCTGCCTCCCGGGTTCATGCCATTCTCCTGCCTCAGCCTCCCAAGTAGCTGGGACTACAGGCACCCGCCACCACGCCTGGCTAATTTTTTGTACTTTTAGTAGAGACGGGGTTTCACCATGTTAGCCAGGATGTATTTCTTTAACTAAAGAGATATCAGACCTCAGGCTCAGAAATTTAAGCAGACAACCTCAAAGCTCAATTTTAATAACATTATTTTATTTCTATTTTACTTATTTCTACTAAAAACATCTCTTTAGCACAAGTGACACTAGTATTTCAACTGTATGGATGACATAAAATTTTCTTCTTAAAATAAATTTTACTGAGTCAAAAAGTGATGGAATGATTTTTAAATTTACTTAAATAATAGAAGACTGCAGAAATAGCAAAAATCATAATGTAGATATGCTAATCACTGATATTTGAGAAACAGTACACTATTCAATTACTGATGCTACTTCTTGGGAACTGAAAGCAGGACTTACAGCTCATCAGTCCTTTGGAAATTATAGGCTGTTGGCTGGGCACAGTGGCTCACGCCTGTAATCCCAGCACTTTGGGAGGCCTAGGCCAGCAGATCACTTGAGGTCAGGAGTTCAAGAGCAGCCTGGGCCACATGGTAAAACCCCATCTCTACTAAAAATACAAAAATTAGCCAGGCGTGGTGGCAGGTGCCTGTAATCCCAGCTACTCGGGAGGCTGAGGCAGGAGAATCACTTGAACCCAGGAGGAGGAGGCTGTAGTGAGCCAAGATCGTGCCACTGCATTCCAGCCTGGGCAACAGAACAAGACTCTGTCTCGAAAAAAGAAAAAAGAAGAAATTATAGGCTGTGGACAAAGCTTTGGCTAAAAACAGATCACAACTGCTTCATCCACCCCACTGTGTCACTTTATGGAGCAACAGCAATGGGCCAGGGAGGCCTGCAGTTTGGAAACTAAAGCTGAGGAGCCAGAAAGTGGCTTCAGGTCCAAGACCTTTTTGCAGGCCCTAGGAGTAACTGGGCACTCTGACGTGACTCCATCACAGAAGCCCTCAGCAGGGAAAGGGACGGCAGGGAAGAGAATGCCCAGTCACTCTCACTGCCTCCCATATTTTACCTATCCCGCAGGGGTGGGAGAATCTTCTAGAAATAGGCCTTCATAAGTTGTGCTCACACTGCTAGTCATACTTATCCTTCCAAGGGGATGCTACTGGCGGTGTCAGTTCCTGTAAGAAATAAGCGTGGTCAAGATGACTCTCAGAGCACCTCCCACAAGCCTTCATGTTCCTTCTCTCATCATTCATCTTATGCCAAGAGCCATCCAGAGCAGTGATTACTAAGGAATCCCAAATGAACATTTCTAAATCTAAGATCTAAAGGGCTGTTCATTATAAGAAACAACAAAAGCAACTCACTGTGCCTTAGCCCTTAGGAAAATCTCCCTAGGTAAGAAAATGGAAATTTGAGAGTTTTCCTCATGTCCTTCAAGTTGATGCCTTGAGAGCCCCCAAGTTTTCATGTAGACAGCTGGATTAAGTAGCAAACCAGAGCTCCCTGGGGTGGTTGCGGGCAGAGGAAGGGAGAGGGAGAATCTGAAAGAAATGCTAAAACATCGCTGGGATAAATTACAGGAAAAGTTCATTGGTTTCATTCCTGTTAATATCACTTCTGGGGAGTGGTAGTGGGGCTTGAAGTTAGTCTTATTTTAATGCCTAGATTTTTTTAATTGTGTTTTTTTTAATAAAGATGATGATGATAAAGGGATATTAATTAGAATGGATGCCCAATTTTAGCCTGCCCAGTATACTTCTGGGGACCCAACCAGCCCCCAGTATAGAGAGACATGTGCCTCACTTCTTAGCCCCACATGGAAGGAAGCCACTTTGGCAGGCATTAGCATCGTCGGTGGTCCCTAAACCATCAGTGCTAAGGAAGTAGTGTCAAAGAAAACAAAAGAGCCAGGTAGATAAATGGCACCATCCTTCGACAGAACTGTAGGCCAAGTGTGCCTTTGGGAACCACAGGCCATCCTTGCCCTTTGAGCCCTTGTAAGTCCTATGGGCTCACGCATGCCCAGCACAACCCACATGGCCCCAGCTCATATGGGAGAAAGCCTAGCAGAGTGGCCACTGGAACAGGAAAGGCATCTGGAGTCTAAAGCTTCTTCACAGCTCCTACAAACTCTCCACCACTTCTCATCCCACTTTCTTCCTGTAAAGTCAGTACTGCTGGCAGAATAAATATCTCGGAGGCTTAGGCAAAACATTTGAGGAATAAATGAGAAGTTGCTTTAGTCCCCTCAATTTATACAACCTTCCTAATTGCCTCCATGTCTGTGGTCGTCGGCCACTAATTATTAGGTGTTTCCTCTGTGTCAGCATTTTCATAAACTGTTCCTCTCTCTGGGACATTATAAGCATTTCCTCAGGCTGACTTTGAGGCAGTGGACCAGAGCTGCAGCTGGAGAAGGGGGGCTGGGGCTGGGGAGGGCTTAATGGGATATTGAGTCGGTGTGAGTGATTTTTAAGCTGTGAGTCAATTTGGTAGAAAGAGCACTGAACTGCAATCCACTGAAACAGTAATAATAATAATAGCTGCTTCTTGCTGTGCCAGGCACTGCCTAAGTCCTCTGTATCTTCTAATCCTCACCAAAAAACCTTAAATGAAGGACTCAGGGCTCAGCGAGAGTAAGTCATCCAGCCAGGAAGAGCTGTGTATCAGTTAGGGGAGTGAGTTTGGCTGCACATAACAGAACACATAACAGTGGCTTGAACAAATCAAAAAGAGCTGTTTATTTTTTCTCTCATATGAGAAGTCTGGAAGTAGGCAGTCTGGGGACAGTGGGGACAGTATGGCAAATTCACACTGTCAGGAGAGGCCCATGGCCCTTCTAGAGTTTCCCTACTCTGTCCTTTAAATGTGGCCATAATGTCCCTCTTCCAGGCAGGAATAAATGTGACAAAGACAAAAGGCACATACAGGGCCAGGTGTGGTGGCTCATACCTGTAATCCCAGCCACTCAGGAGACCAGAGTGGGAGGGCTGCTTGAGCCCAGGAGTTTGAGACCAGCCTGGGCAACATAGCAAGATCCCTCTACAAAGAAATTTAAAAACAAAAAATTATCCAGGCTTGGTGGTACGCCCCTATAGTCCCAGCTACTTAGGAGACTGAGGCAAGGGGATCACTTGAGCCCAGGAGCTGCGGGTTGCTGTGAGCTGTGATTGCACCACTGCACTCCAGGCTGGGCAACAAACAAACTGGCCAGGTGTGGTGGCTCATGCCTGTAATCCCAGCACTTTGGGAGGCCGAGGTCAGTGGATCACCTGAGGTCAGGAGTTCGAGACGAGCCTGGCCAACACGGTGAAACCCCGTCTCTACAAAAAAACAAAAATCAGCCGGGCATGGTAGCAGGTGCCTGTAATCCCAGCTACTCATGAGGCTGAGGCAGGAGAATCACTTGAACCCAGGAGGCAGAGGTTGCAGTGAGCCGAGATCGTGCCGTTGCACTCCAGCCTAGGTGACAAAGTGAGACTGTCTAAAAACAAACAAACATTCTCCTCCAGTGTGGCAAAAAGAATTTTTAAAATCAAATAAAAAATAAATAAAAACAAACAAAAAGACACATACAGCTGAGTTTGCCCTGTTACAGAGATTTCCAGAAAGTCTCATCTCTCTACTTCTACTGTGTTGTGTGGCCAGTTTTCTACAAATGCCCATTGTGTCACTGGTACTGTGCTAAGATTTTACATATATTATTACATTTATTCCTCATAACAGCCTTGTAGAGAAGGAATTATCAGCCTCTGGGTTTTAGTTTACTCCCTGCTATGTGGCTAAAATGTCTTAGATAAATCACATTCCCTCTCTGGACCTCATTTGTTCATCTGTTTTATGAGAGATTGGACTAGATAAGGAGATCTTAACTTGGGGTCTACAAACCCCTAAAAGGACAATGGATAAAATTCAGAGGGAAGGGTCATGACTTTAGACAGGGGAAAAATTACATTCTTATCTTCACTAACTTTTTTTTTTTTTTTTTTTTGAGACGGAGTCTTGCACTGTCACCCAGGCTGGAGTGCACTGGCGCAATCTCGGCTCACTGCAACCTCCGCCTCCCGGTTTTAAGCAATTCTCCTGCCTCAGCCTCCCGAGTAGCCAGGATTACAGATGACCACCACCACACCAGGCTAATTTTTGTATTTTTAGTAGACATGGGGTTTCATCATGTTGGCCAGACTGGTCTCGAACTGCCAACCTCAGGTGATCCTCCTGCCTCGGGCTCCCAAAGTGCTAGGATTACAGGCGTGAGCCACCGTGCCTGGCCTCTAACTTTTAACTGAAATTTAGCTTTTCCTTCTTTTATGAATTTAGCCAATAGGCCATAGTAATATTAGCAGAGCTTTTGACTTTGTCACCAAAAGAATATCAGATATTTCATAGCATATTAAGTTGTTTCAGATGACTTGAAAGATTGAATATACTCATCACTACTTCAAAATTGTGGTAGTTATTACACCTGCTATATTTAATGTGTTAATAAGGAGGAGTGTGCATGTGTGTGTAGACAGATAGAATATATAGATATGCAGATATATAGATCTTGCTAATTTTATTGTTAGTATTACAGGAACTGTATTTCAATATAATTTATTTCCTTCATATTCCAGTATATTTTGTTTTATGCATTTAGAAAAAAATTTCTCTGAGAAGGGATCCAGAGGCTTTAGCAGCCCACCAAAGGAGTTCATAGAACAAATGAGATGAAGAACTGGACAGAGATCTCTTTGTCCCTCTGGCTATAAATATAACTCTGTCATAAGCTATCGTGGTCCTCCTGAACAAGTCCTCTCAGTTCTTGATTTCCTCAGTTTTCTCTTCTGTAAAACGGGAGTAATACTTGCCTTGCCTAGCTCAGAAGTAATCTACATGTAAGCACACATGAATGCAGAGCTTATGCATATTCAATTACACAGGGTCGGCTTCTGTAGTGCTGAGTGAATGTTGAGTGTTACTACACTGTTCAACTTTAGACCTATTTCCCAGAGATGCTGATGTTTTTCTGTCACTTCCATGTGAGTGTCCTGCTACAATGATGTATTTTTTTTAGTGCCAGTTTAGGACTGAATTCATATACAATTCAATAATAAAGGGGGAAATGCATCTTAAGTGCACTTGGATGGAACTACTTAAGAAAATAGAAGATAAAATGAGATTTCGCCAATGGGTCTTGTAGCTCCAATTATCTTAGGCTCTTTGAAAAGTTTGGGTCAATATATTGTGATTTTAAGTTACAGATCAAACACAGTCATTTTGTCTACAACTTCTAAACAGGGACAACTGGACAAAGGACAGAAAAATAAGGAAAGTTGGTTTATCTTGTTCATAATCTGTGTCTTTGGATATCTGTGAATACTTATTAAACATTCATCTAAAAGTCGGGTTAGGTGGCCATAATTAGTGTTTCAAATAGCCAAGTAAAGATCTACAAATATCTTTTGTTTGTTTGTTTGTTTGTTTGTTTTTTGAGACGGAGTCTGGCTCTGTTGCCCAGGCTGGAGTGCAGTGGCCGGATCTCAGCTCACTGCAAGCCCCGCCTCCCGGGTTCACGCCATTCTCCTGCCTCAGCCTCCCGAGTAGCTGGGACTACAGGCGCCCGCCACCTCGCCCGGCTAATTTTTTTTTGTATTTTAGTAGAGACGGGGTTTCACCGTGTTAGCCAGGATGGTCTCGATCTCCTGAACTCGTGATCCGCCCGTCTCGGCCTCCCAAAGTGCTGGGATTACAGGCTTGAGCCACCGCGCCCGGCCGCCTGTTTGTTTGTTTTTAGGACGGACAGGGTCTTGCTCCATCACCCAGGCTGGGGTTTAGTGATGTGAACACAGCTGTATTAATCTGTTCTGCTACTGCTATAAAGAAATACCTTACTCTCTCTACCTTTGTAGGAGGGGATCTTGCTATGTTGCCCAGGCTGGTCTCAAACTCCTGGGCTCAAGCAGTCCTCCCACCCTGGTCTCCTGAGTGGCTGGGATTACAGGTGTGAGTCACCACACCTGGCCCTGTATGTATCCTTTCGCCTTTGTCACCTTTTCTTCCTGCCTGGAAGAGGGACATTATGGCCACATTTTAAGGACGGTGCAGGAAAACACTAGAAAGGCCATGGGTCTCATCTGACAGTGTGGATTCGCCATTTAAAAAAAAAAAAAAAAAAAGCGCATATGCCACACACTTTTAAACAACCAGATCTCACAAGAACTTACTATTGTGACCACAACACCAAAGGGGGATGGTGTTAAACCATGAGAAACTGACCCCATGATCCAATCACCTCCTATCAGGACCCACCACCAGCATTGGGGATTACATTTCAACACAAGATTTAGGTGAGGACACAGATCCAAACCACATCAAAAGTTCGTTGCAGCTTCAATCTCCTGGGCTCAAGTGATCCTCCCACCTCAGCCACCCAAATAGCTGGGACTACAGGCACATGCCTCCACACTTGGCTAATTTTTCATTTTTTGTAAAGATGGGGTCTATGTTGCCCAGGCTTGTCTTGAACTCCTGGCCTCAAGTGATCCTCCCACCTCAGCCTCCAAAACTGCTGGAATTAGAGGGACGAGCCACCATCCCAGGCTACGAGTATCTTATTTGTTAAATTATGTTTAAGGAAGTACTTCAAATTATGTTTGAAGTACTGCTGAATGCTTTCATAGTCTTTAACTAAAAGACACAGGGTACTGTGAGTAAGGTAGTCTACATGGACAAGCAAGATAGTTGCTAACAAGCTACTATTTTGATACAGTTTCTTCAAATATTTATGGAAATGCTCTGAGATATTTATGTTGGGGAGGATGTTTGATTTGCACACTGGAAGCTATTCTTTTTTTCTCGTTTTAAGAGAATTTCAGGATGATGTTGGGGTCTGAGTCATATAAATAATTCAGCTAAAAGTCAGGCTTGAGGAAATTTCTATGCTACTAAAAAAGAAAAAAGAAAAGCCCACTTTTTTTTTTTTTTTTTTTTTTTTTTTTTTTTTTTGAGACCATGCATCCCTCTGTCATCCAGGCTGGAGTGCAATGGTGCAATCTTGGCTCACTGCAACCTCCACCTCCCAGGTTGAAGCAAGTCTCTTGCCTCAGCCTCCCGAGTAGCTGAGACTACATGCTCCTGCCAACACACCCAACTAATTTTCATATTTTTAGAGGAGATGGGATTTTACCATATTGGCCAGGCTAGTCTCAAACTCCTGGCCTCAAGTGATTTGCCCGCATCAGCCTCTCAAAGTGCTGGGATTACAGGCATGAACCACTGTCCTGGCCTGAAAAGCCCACTTTTTTATATATATATATATATATTTTTTTAAATCAACTGATTATGCTGGGGGCAGTGGCTCACACCTATAATCCCAGAACTTTGGGAGGCTGAGGCATGTGGATCACTTATTTTTATTTTCCTTACACAGGGTCTTGCTCTGTTGCCCAGGCTGGAGTGCAGTGGCTCATTCATGGCTCACTGCAGTCTTGAACTCCTGGGCTCAAGTGATCCTCCCGCCTCAGCCTCCTGAGTAGCTGGGACTACAGGCATGTGCCACCAAACCCAGCTGTTACTTTTTAAAAGACAGGCTTTGAGTATTCTACATATGTTAATTCATTTATGCATCCCAGTAGCCCTGGGATGAAAATACTGTTATTATCTCCATGTTACGAACAGAGAATCTGAAGCTTACTTAAATTAAGGAGCTTGTCGAAGGTGATAGGACTTGTTGGAACAGAGCTGGGATTCAGTCTTGGCCAGTCTGATACCACAGTTCATCTCTAAAACAGGAGTCAGCACACTGCAGACCATAGGCCAAGTCTGGCCTGATGCCTCTTTTTATAAATAAAGTTTTATTGGAACACAGGCACTGTTGTTCATTTACATGGTGTATGTGGCTGCTTTTGTGTGACAACAGCATTTGAGCAGTTGTGGATAACTGGAGTGGTGGAGGGTAGAGTCATCCTCTTTAAAATGTGAGCCCCCAGAGTGGGAACTTCCAAACTGAGATCTCAATCCCCAGAGTGAGCTTGTTGCTGAGGAATTTGTAGTTTAGTCAGCTCCCCAAATACCCACTATCTGTGCTTTGACCTGAACAGAGGATGACAAAGAAACCTATCTCCTTTCTGGCGTGAAAATATTTCCTTCCCCTTCAAAATGAGTCTAGAAGAGTTCAGTGAGGGGAATGACAGCTGAAGGTGTTCTGTGTGGTGCTTTGCACCCAGTCAACACTCAGCAAACGTCCCCTTCCTTCCGACACCTGCCCTTGCCACCTCCTGGACCAAAATTGGCCACCTGCCTCAACTTCCAAAGGTTTGTATATCATGGACACAATGCTTTATGCTTTAAAACCGACATTGACATTTCATATAACAAAGTGAAGGTTGGAAGTAAGTTTCACAACTCAGAATAAACTGTTTGGGTCCAGTTGATGAGTGCGGGGGTGGGGGGTGCAGCGAGGGGAATGTGCTAGGTCAGCCAGGTCAGCCATTCCATTATAGTTGAGGCAGTGAATTATCTTTCTTTGTCCAGAAGACCAAGGTGGAGGGCAAAAGGGGAATGAGCACTCAAGTGAGTGGGAGCAGAATGCTTGCCTGGGCAGCCTCTGGATGACTCTTTCCACAACTGTGTCAGTCTTGGTCCCTCCACCCATCCAACACCAGCATTAAAAGCCTAATCTTTAACCAGGCTCTGAGCCATTTGCCTGACACTGAAAAACAGCTGAGTTTTCCTGCCAAATATATATCCACATTTTTTTATAGACATAAATCACCTTCAAGCCACTTCTCCTCTCTGCAGTTAAGGTTACTAAATCTGCCCAGCACTTTTGTTCTTTAGAAGAACATAGACTTCATGGTTAGACTGGGCTTTAAGTCTCTGATCCATTCTACTAACTGTGTGACCTTGAGAAAAACTTTTAACCTCTCTGAGCCTCAGTCTTATCTTTTGCAATAACAGTACTTACCAATTTCATCCACCTGTATAACAAATATTTGAGTGCCTATTGTGTGCCAGGCACTGTGAAGAGCTATAAATTTCACAGCAAATAAGACAGACAAGATCCTTATCCTTGTGCATCTTACCATCTAATAGAAGGCGCTGCAATAATCAAGTAAATAAATACTCAAGATTGTTACAGATGATGATAAATGATGTGAAGGGGATATAGAGGGTGATGTAATAGAGTGAGCCACTCAAGTGACATTAAGGGAAGACCTGAAGTATGAGAATGAGCAATAGCCATGGGAAGAGCTGTTAATGGTATCAAGCTGCGGGAACATTGAGCACAAAGGTATGGGGATGGGAAAAGAAGTGTTGTTTTAGGGCCAGGCGCGGTGGCTCATGCCTGTAATACCAACTCTTTGGGAGGCCAAGGCAGGCAGATCGCTTGAGGTCAGGAGTACAAGACCAGCCTGGCCAACATGGTGAAACCCCGTCTCTACTAAAAAAAAAAAAAGTACAAAAATTAGCCGGGTATGGTGGTGTGCGCCTGTAATCCCAGATACTTGGGAAGCTGAGGTGGGAGAATTGCTTGAACCCAGGAGGTTGCGGTGGGTGAACCGAGACTGCGCCACTACACTCCAGCCTGGGCAACAGAGCAAGACTCCATCTCAAAAAACAAAGAAAAAAAAGTTGTTTTAGGAACAGACAGTAGCATAGTGTCAAGAGGCAAGGTGGCATGAGATGAGGTCGGGGAGGGAGGCAGAGGCCCAGTTGCATGGGCTTCATGCATCATGGTAAGGACTTTAGATTTTGTTCTAATCAGCGTGGGAAGTCAGTAAAAGAATTGTACAGAGTTCATATTTTCTTTTCCTTTTTTTTTTTTTTTTTAAATCTCTGAGACAGGGTCTGGCTCTGTCACCCACGCTGGAGTGGTGTGGTGTGATCATGGCTTCCTGCAGCCTTCACCTCCTGGGGGCAAGGAATCCTCCTCACTCAGCCTTCCGAGTAGCTGGGACTACAGGCATGTGCAATGGCACCTGGCTATTTTTTATTTTTAGAAATAAGGTCTCACTATGCTACCCAGGCTGGTCTCAAACTTCTGGCCTCAGACAATCCTCCTGCCTGAGCCTCCCAAGGTGCTGAGATTACAGGCATGAGCCACCATGCCCAGCTGTGATTCATGTCTTGAAAAGATTGGTTTTGTTGCTTTGTGAAAAGATTATAAGAAACAAGAGAGGCCACGGTTATCGTAAAGATTACCTGCAGTTACAAATGTAAAGTAATGAGCACAGCCCCTGATGCATGTAAATTCTCTAAATGATAGTTAGTTGTTCTGGAAAGTCTAAGCCTGTCCTGTACAGTATACCAGCCATTCACCACATGTGATTACTGAGCATCTGGAATGTGGCTAGTGCAACCAAAGTCTTAAATTTCTCATTTTATTTAATTTTAATTAATTTAAATTTAAAAACTGATACTCAATTCAGTTACTGGGAAGCATGTTTGAAAAAACTTAGATATATGAATCAATTTTTTAAAGTACAGATTTTATGAAATGTGAACACAGACTCAAGTATTTTGGAAGAAAATTTGATGTCCAAATTGAGATACACTATAAAATACGCACATGACCCCAAAGACTTAGTAAGAAAAAGAGAACGTAAAATAACTTGTTACAGCTGGGCATGGTGGCTCACGCCAGTAATCCTAGCACTTTGGGAGGCTGAGGCGGGCAGATCACCTGAGGTCAGGAGTTCAAGAGCAGCCTGGCCAACATGGCGAAACCCTGTCTCTACTAAAAATACAAAAAGTTAGCCGGGAATGGTGGTGCATGCATGTAATCCCAGCTACTCGGGAGGCTGAGACAGGAGAATCACTTGAACCCAGGAGCTGGAGGTTGCAGTGAGCCAAGATCGTGCCACTGCCCTCCAGTCTGGGTGACAGAATGAGTGAGACTCCATCTCAAAAAAAAAAAAAGAAAACTTGATAACATTTTTACACTGATCACATGCCCAAGGGATATTTTAGACATATTCTCTTAAATAAAACATTAATTGCATTTAATAATAGTAAATATTAAATTAATTTTACTTCTTTTACTGTTTTTAATGCCGATACTAGAAAATTTAAAATTCGACCAGGTATAATGGCTCACACCTATAAGCCCAGCACTTTGGGAGGCCAAGGCTGGAGGATACCTTGAGGCCAGGAAATCAAGACCAACCTGGTAAAAATAGCAAGCCCCTCTCTCTACAAAAAAAAGAAAAAAAGAAAAAAAAAAAAAGAAAAGAGGCACGACGGCATTCGCTTGTAGTCCCAGTTGCTTGGGAGGCTGAAGTGAGAGGATAGCTTGAACCCAGGATGTCGAGGCTGCAGTGAGCTATGACTGTGCCACTGCACTACAGCCTGGGTGACAGAGTAAGACCCTGTTACAAAATACAGAAAAAGTAATAAAACATGTGTGGCCCAGTACAGTGGCTCATGCATGTAATCACAGCATTTTGGGAGGCTGACATGAAAGGATCACTTGAGGCCAGGAGTTTGAGGCTGCAGTGAGCTAGAATTATGCCATTGCACTCAGCCTGGGTGACACAGTGAGATCTTATCTCTAATAAATAAATAAATAACATATGTGGTTCACATTGTATTTCTATTGGGCATGCTGATCTAAGGGAAAACAAAAATGTAGACATATAAATGCACAGAATGCTAATTCTTGATTATGTCTCATCAGAAATTTTAATTCAAAGATTGGAACTGGGAAACAAAAGCATCTTTTGGAAACACTGCAGGAATGCATAATCTACATCGTAATTATTTATTTATTTTTATTTTATTTTATTTTATATTTTGTTTGAGACAGAGTCTCACTCTGTTGCCCAGGCTGGAGGGCAGTCGCGTGGTCTCAATTGACTGAAACTTCTTCCTCCCAGGTTCAAGCGATTCTTGTGCCTCAGCCTCCCGAGTAGCTGGGATTATAGGCCTGCGTCACCACATCCAGCTAATTTTTGTAATTTTAGTAGAGGCGGGGTTCCACTATGTTGGCCAGGCTGGTCTTGAACTCCTGGCCTCAAGCAATACTACTGCCTCCGCCTCCCAAAGTGCTGGATTACAGACATAAGCCGCCATGCCCGGCTTTATTTATTTTTATGTACATCTCACTCTCAAGGAGTTATTTTAGCATGCCTGACTGTTCCTGGATGTTAGACCCTCTTTTGGCAAACTCAAGAAGCGCAACCCCAGGGGAAATAGAGAGAATGGATCTCAGGACTTAGAGGGTCCCAGAATGTAAGGTTTTATCCCCAAAACCAACTGGGCTCAATACCCTATAGTATTAGTATATCTACTTTGAGCATGGAAAGTACTGAGTCAGTCTAGCATAAGTGTAAATCGCTAACTCCAGGGAATGTAGTTGCACAGAGTTTCCCAAAAGTTTGCACAGTATATGCATAAGTCACTAGGGAGGCAGGAGTGATTTCGGTCTCTGCCTGCAGACTTCCTGCAAAGCAATTTATTTTAAGTTAAAGGCACGTGCCAGGGCCTGCACTAAGTGTTTTAGGTTTGTTATCTCTTTTATTTATTTATTTAGAGATGGAGTCTTGCTCTTGTCACCTAGGCTGTAGTGCAGTGGCACGATCTCAGCTCACTGCAGCCTCCACCTCCCAGGTTCAAGCGATTCTCCTTCCTCAGCCTCCCAAGCAGCTGGGATTACAGGCACGTGCCACCATGCCCTGCTAATTTTTGTATTTTTAGTAGAGACGGGGTTTCACCATGTTGGCCAGGCTGGTCTCGAACTCCTGACCTCAGGTGATCCACCCACCTTGGCCTGCCAAAGTGCTGGGATTACAGGTGTGAGTCACTGTGCCCAGCCTCAGGTTTGTTATCTCTTTTAAGCCTCAAGAAACTTTATGAGGCATAAGTATCACTATTACATCCATACTATATTACCGAGATTTGATGGCTTGTCCAAGATCACATATGTAGTAATAGACACTCTGATTCCAGAATCTATGCTCTTAACAACCATACTAGACAGCAACCCAGTTGTCATGCTAGTGACCCAAAAGACCACCCTTGAGGAAGAGACTCCTTCTCTTTTATCCTTCATTATTACCAGTTACGCTGAGACCTGCTCATTTCTTCCTAATCCCTATCCTGTTTCCAGCACAGAGCTGGCCACAAAATAAGTGGGCAACACCTTACTGATTGAGTGATAGACATGTGTCATTAAGAAACCACTGAGCTGCTCCCCGCCAACAAAAAAACACTGAGGGAAACTGGTTCTTTTGCTACTTTCTCGATTTATTGCTATACCCACCACTGGACCTAGTACGATGCCTAGCGTGTATTCATTAGTCAATAATTTATGTTCAGCACTGATTCTTTCAACAAACTTGAGTGCTCAGTTCCCTATCTGGGGGGTGTGAATGAAAGCTTCACAAACACTGCCACTATTAATAATAGTAGTAGTAGTCATTAACAATAGTAATAAAAAATCACTATTAGTAGTTAATAATGGTAATATCTGTGAGATCTTCATTAATAGTAATAATGATTACGATAACAACAAACATTTATTGAGTACTTACGGTGCTAGGTGCTATTAATATTAAAGCGGCTGGATGCAGTGGTTCACTCCTGTAATCCCAGCACTTTGGGAGGCCAAGGCGGGCAGATTGCTTGAGCTCAGGAGTTTGAGACCAGCTTGGGCAACATGGCAAAACCCCATCTTCACAAAAAATACAAAAATGAGTCAGGTGTGGTAGTGAGCGCCTATAATCAGTCCTAGCTACTCGGGAGGCTGGGGTGGCGAGGCTTGCTTGAGCCCAGTCAAGGCTGTAGTGAGCCAAGATTGCGCCACTGTACTCCAGCCTGGGTGACAGAGTGAGAACCTGCCTCAAAACAAATTTTAAGTATTTTTTCTATCTTGAGGATTTCATTTTCTGTGTTTTAGATAAGACATGACACCATTTAATTCTTACAACCACCCTATAATTCCAAAAGTGTCAGTATCTACTTACTCAACTCAGAGAGCTGAGTGGCCTGTGTTTTGGCCATAAATTTCTGAAATAGGATGTTCACTGATCCCTTACAACTGTAAACAGGGCAAACATGGTCTCTGGCCAGGGAAAATAGAAACAGAACCACCCTCTGAATCAAAAACATTTCTTGTCCTTTTACAGGATAGTTGTAAGGACTAAGAAACAAAATCTTCATGTTTCCAGGAATGGATGAATTGGCTTCCATCATTAAAAATTTGTTTCTTGCTTTATGTTCTATATATACTTAAATAGCATCCAACTACTTATTGTTCCTAAAAATGCTTCTGATATTTGTATGCTCCAGATTCCATGTCCTTCTACCTATCCTGGTTTTTTTGCCCCCCGCCCCCACTAAGTGAACTATTCTTCTTTATACAGCCTAACTCGAGTATCCTGTTAGTGAAGACCTACCAAATTGGGTCAGTTCCACTTTGGTTCCTTTTGGCATAAAAAGAAAGGCAGATTGCTCTTCTTTCGGGCTCAGTAACTTCTTTATTTTCCTTCTCCACTCCCCCACTAGTCTGTGAGCTCCTGATGATGGAGAAGGGCAAGGACTGTGTCTTATTAGGCTTTCTGTCCCCAGCTACTGGCGCAAGACCTGCCATATAATATTATTGTTGCTAATATTCATTAAACACTGTGCCAAGCCTTGTGCTCCTTATCTTCTAGATATTTTTTTCTCCCCTGCCCTGTGCTCCTTGTCTTCTAGATACTTTTTTCTCCCAACAAGCTTGTGAGTAGGTACCACTGTTACCCATCCCAATTTTTACATATGAGGTAAATGTATACATTAAAAAGTTGGCTGGGCCCTGTGGCTCACATCCATAATTATTGCATGTTAGGAGGCTGACCCGGGAGGATTGTTTGAGCCCAGGAGTTTGAAACCAGCCTGGGAAATGTGAGAACTTGTCTCTTAAAAAAAAAAAGTAAAATAAAAACCTTAGAAGCGTAAGTAACTGGTCCCAAAATCACACTTCTACTCAAGTGGCAGAGCCTGAATTAGAACTCAATAATCAAATAAGCCACCTAAAGCATTTTTCACAGCATGTGGTGCTTAATAAGCATATAGTCTGTGAATATCAGCAATGGGAATTATTGTTCAAAGTTGTACAGCTCGTAAAGAAAGCTGAGACTGTAACTCAAGTTTTATGTATTTCTTATTTATTTAGCTCCAAAGTTTACAGCCTTTCCATTATACCAGAATTGAATTAACAGGGCCTCTAACCATTTGTGGTTTTTTTGTTTTTTTTGTTTTTTGATATAGACAGAGTCTCCCTCTGTCCATATTTTTTTTTAATATAGACAGAGGGAGACTTCAGGCCGAAGTGCAGTGTCGTGATCACAGCTCACTGCAGCCTCTGACTCCTAGGTTCAAGGATCCTCCCACCTCAGCCTCCTGAGCAGCTGATACTACAGATATGCGCCACTGTGCCCAGCTAATTTGTATACACACACACACACATATGTATACATAGAGATGGGTTTTTGCCATGTTGCTCAGGCTGGTCTCGAACTCCTGGCCTCAAGAGATCCTCCCATGTCCACCTTCCAAAGTGCTGGGATTACAGGCATGAGCCACCACACTCAGCCTCCATTTATACTTTTTAGATTCTGGGTGTATTTTTTAAAATTCAGAAATATTAAAACCAAAAATATGATATTTTTTATGTTTTCTTTTAGTATATAAAGCTTTCAACTTACAAAAAATATAACTGTATGCATAACCTCATTTACATGGAAATTCAAAAACCAAGTTTCATACTCTCTCTGAAAAAGTCTCTTCCAGCTATCTATCTCTGCAATAGGTTCTGTGAATTACAGAAAACGAATTAATCTGCTGTCATTGCTGGTTACCTGTCTGGCTACCTTGAGGATGGGTACTATATTTCAATTCTGTGATCCCAGCACAATGCCCAGTGTCTAATAAACATTCAATGAACATTTCTCGAATGAATGTATAAGGCAACCACTTTTGGTCTCAGGGTTCCCTTACAGTCTTAAATATTATTGGCCGGGTGCGGTGGCTCAAGCCTATAATCCCAGCACTTTGGGAGGCCGAGACGGGTGGATCACGAGGTCTGGAGATCAAGACCATCCTGGCTAACACAGTGAAACCCCGTCTCTACTAAAAAAAATACAAAAAACTAGCCGGGCGAGGGGACGGGCGCCTGTAGTCCCAGCTACTGGGGAGGCTGAGGCAGGAGAATGGCGTGAACCCGGGAGGCGGAGCTTGCAGTGAGCTGAGATCCGGCCACTGCGCTCCAGCCTGGGCGACAGAGCGAGACTCCGTCTCAAAAAAAAAATATATATATATATTATTGAGGTTAGTCTGAGTGCAGTGGTGTTTACAACTAACTGATCACAACTAGTTACAGATCTTTTTGTTTCCTCTCTACTCCCACTGTCTGACTTGGCTAGCCCTTAAAAAATAAAAAAGGGCCGGGCGCGGTGGCCTATAATCCCAGCACTCTGGGAGGCCGAGAGGGAGGATCGTTTGAGCCCAAGAGTTCAAGACCAGCCCGAGCAACATAGTGAAACTCCGTCTCTACTAAAAATACAAAAAATTAGCTAGGCGTGGTGGCGCGCACCTGTGGTCCCCGTTACTCGGAAGGCTGAGGCAAGAGAATCGCTTGAGCACAGGAGGTTGACGCTGCAGTGAGTGGAGGCTGTGATTGCACCACTGCACTCCAGCATGGGCGACAGACTGAGACTCTGTCTCAAAAATAAATTAAATAAATTAATTAATAAATAGTGAAACGAACACCACAGAGACATACTTCCTTTTGTCCTTTTGTCTCTTCTGCAGAGTAACGCGAAGTCTTGCCGTAACCCAAGATGGCAACCATCTCTCAAATGTCACGCCGTACAATGACGTCACACAGCGACCATGCCTTTCCTCCCTGAGAGTTTCGCTACATTTCCCAAGATGCTTTGCCGATAGCGACGCTATTAGTCGTCATCGACGGAAGCGCACCTGACTGAGCGGAAGTAGAAGATCTCTGAGGCTAAGAAGGTGGAGACTGGAGAAGCTGTGAGGTTGTGAGTAACCCCGTGGGTCTAAGCCTCTTGGCTGTGAGGAACGAAGCTAGGGAATAATCTGCTGGAAGCGCGAGGCGTCGCTTCCCTAACCCTAGGAGCTCAGACTCCTGTGTTCTTCCAGTAGACCTGGGAGCGAAGAGAAATAAGACATTGCTGTGGAGGCGAAGTCTCCGTATTAAGGTCTTGCTGGTTTTTAAGTTTTCTTGGAACATACTAGGGCGAATTCAGACTCTTGTCGTGACACAAGGGTCGTTGGCGTGATTTTGCTGCGACTAGAGCAATTTACATTTTTGCAAATCTCTAGCAAATTTTTGCAAATATGTGGGCTGCTGATGCTCTGACTCAGCTTCTACCGCAGTGGTTCGCAATTGGCTGCACGTCAGAATCACCTGGGATGAAAAAAAAAAAAAAACAACTCTGATGCCCTTGCTTGACGCCACACTAATAAATCAGAGTTTGGTTAGGGTCTGAGCAGTGGTATTTTCTAAATCTCTAGTGTTCTGTTGGGCAGCTAGGGTTCAGAGTCACCCTTTCTGATGCCTGACTCTGACCCCCACGGTGATTCTGATTCGGGTCACCTGCGCGAAGGTTCCCTTTCCACTGTAAGCTGCGTGGGCTCTACTACACGCATTTGGGTTAAAGTGATCACAGTTTTGGCACGGATTTTATTTTGAGGTATACTAGAAACGTATTCTTGGGTTTCCTGTGGTGGTGCTAAAAAGACGGACCATTGTTTCTTACTCGTGTCTTGGTTATTCATTCTGAATGAAAATTAGGGCTGCTTCCTTTTTCTTGTCACTGTTTTAGTTTCTGCCTAATTTTTGCTATATAAACAGAACGCGAACGGTGGAACGTGGAAGAGTCACATTAAAAACGGCTTCTTTTGTTGCTTATTAGAAGTTCTGGGCCGGGCGCGGTGGCTCACGCCTGTAATCCCAGCACTTTGGGAGGCCGAGGCGGATGGATCACGAGGTCAGGGGTTCCAGACCAGCCTGGCCAAGATAGTGAAACCCCGTCTCTACCAAAACTACAAAAATTAGCCGGTGGCGCGGTGGCAGGCGCCTGTAATCCCAGCTACTCGGGAGGCTGAGGCAGGAGAATCGCTTGAACCCGGACGCAGAGGTTGCAGTGAGCTGAGATCGTGCCACTGCATTCCAGCCTGGGTGACAGAGTGAGACTCCGTCTCAAAAAAAAAAAAAAGTCTAGTACCAGATTTGATCAGGAAAGGGGTCTCAGTTAAAATGACATTTGACATTATTTTTACTTATAATCTATATTTTTAAATAATGAATTCCAGTGAAAGGAAGTTACGGTGTGTTTTTTGGCTGTAATGCAGAGGTTTGTTTAGGTTTAAAACAGAACTTTAAAAAATATAAGCACCATTACATAGCAGTTGTTTTGTTTTGTTTACCCCCAGCTTTAGCGTCACCTCCCTCACTGGACAGCATGGGGGAGAAGTCAGAGAACTGTAGGGTTCCAGAGGATCTGTTCAATGGCTTGAAGGTTACAGATACTCAGGAAGCCGAGTGTGCTGGCCTTCCAGTTCCTGATCCCAAAAGTCAGCATTCCCCGAGTAAGCTGCTCAGGGATGATGAGGCGCATCTCCAGGAGGACCAGGCAGAAGAGGAGTGTTTTCATGATTGCAGTGCCTCATTTGAGGAGGAGCCAGGAGCGGACAAGATAGAGAACAAATCTAATGAAGATGTGAATTCCTCTGAACTAGATGAAGAATACCTAATAGAACTGGAAAAAAACATGTCGGATGAAGAGAAACAGGTAATTATTTTATTTATTGTGCAAGAGCTGCCACTTACACTGCATTTTAAAATGTGATCGATGCTGTATCGTAGACCACCTCATCTGTGGTAAAGAATAACTTGCCCTTTTGTCCTTTTATGGCTTTAGTAGTGTAGGATCTGAGATAAATCGGTGGCATGACAGGGAAACACTGAGTGTGTCTGCTTAGCAAAGAAATTTTCATTATTTTTTGTGAACCTAGAGTTATGTTCATCTTGTACTTCAGGAGTCTGTAACATAACAGTCTTTTTGTTTATTTTCAAAATGTATATATACTTTTTAGTTTTCTGTTATAACCTTTTCTGTGGTTGGCTGCTGAAATTTCTGTAATGAACATTTTTATGTTTATGCTACATTTATGTTTATGAACATTTCCTGTTTATGCTAATCCCTTGTTAGCAAAATATGACTGCCTGAATATCTTGGTGGAGTTTTGGTTGCGGAGGTCTTAAGGAACAGAATTGTGTATGATTATAGCTAGCTATCGTTTGTTGAATGCCTACAATGTGCCACCCACTGACTTAAAATGTTACTTGTGTTTTCATTAATCCTCACAACATGCCTATGAAATATGTACTGTTATTTCTCCTAAGGAAACAACTTGGAGTGGTGAAGTAATTAGCTGAAGATCAAATGCCTAATGAATTGCAAAACTAATTCTCAAATCAAATCTGTTTGATTCCAAAGCCAGAGTCTAATGTAGAATGTAATAACAAAAACATCTGTCTTCCTACAAAGCAGATAGACTAATACAATGTACAATCTCCTGTTTCTTTGCTCTGGGGCCACACCCTTAACTGAGCAAGCCTTCACTTTCGGAGACTGAAGTCCTGCTGTCCTACCTCCTTCTGATTGCACAAGCAAGGTAGTCTCTGAAGAGTTACTGTAATAGCTTCAGTTTGTCTACAAAGAACTTGAATGAGATTATAGTTTATGCCACTAACGAGCTCACTCACTGAACAGGTTGTGATACATTGGTAATGAGTTGAGATAATTAATGTGTAGCCTAAGCCTAACAGTGGGGGTGGGAAGGTAGCCTGGGGTGGGAAGGAGCATCTTCTCTTTCGCTGTCTCCTTAGACACTTTTCATTATCAAATCAGTTAGCTTTCATGTGAACGTGTTCGCTTTTGTGCTAGTGTGCGCCACCAGAACAGGAGGAAAAAGGGGCAAAACTGAGCCAAGTTCATAAACTATCACAGCAAATACAGCTCAAAAAAATTAAGTACTGCTCCATAACAGTATAGCAGGTTTCAGGCTTTTTAGAAACACTGATTATACATCTATGTTATAAAGATAGCAATGCTTTTCTGTTACCTTAATATATTTTGCCCTAAAATTATATTAATTTTCTAGTGCCCTCTGGATTTGACAGTTGAATGGTTTGGCTCAAGGTGTCACAAAGTCTGATCCCCACCTCTAATTTAGTAAAGCCTGTTTTGTGTCTCCTAGGCCAGAAAATCATACTTTCAGTTCCATAAATACTTTTGGGATTTTTTTTTTTTTTTTTTTTTTTTTAAGACAGGATCTCGCTGTGTCATCCAGGCTGGAGTGCAGTGATGTGATAACGGCTCACTGCAGTTTCAACCTCCTGGGCTCAAGTGGATCCTCCCACCTCAACCTCCTGAGTAGCTGGGACAACAGGCATGCACCACCCTACCTGGCTCATTTTTATGGGTGTTTTGGTAGAGACGGGGTCTCACCGCGTTGCCCAGGCTGGTCTCCAACTGCTGGGCTCAAGCTATCATCCCATTTTGGCCTCCCAAAGTGCTGGGATTACAGGCGTGAACCACCACACCTAGCCAGGATAATTATTTTTATTGCCTGTAAGTCATATTCTAAGTAGAACAATACTTTCTTTCACTTTTTTTGCTCCTTTTAAAAATTGAGATATAATTTAGTGAAACAGTAGATCAGTTCTCATGTGTAGAATGCAATGAGTTTGACAGTTGTATTCACCTGCATAACTCACATTTCTATCAAGATAGAGAACATTTCCATCATGTCAGAAACTCCATTTGTGTGCTGTATCAGTCGTTCCTTTCCCAACCACACCAGTCTCTGGTTAACCACTCTTCTGATTCCTGTCTCATAGGTGGTTTTTTTCCTGTTCCAGACTTTCATATAAATATAATTAGACAGTAGTATTCATGTTTAAAACATAAATATTTTCTATTTATATATCAAAGTGTTTTTATAGCTAATTTGAAAATTTGTAAGAATATCTCATAACAGTAACATACAGCAGACTAGTCCTGTTATTTAGAGAAATGTAAGCCACTAACTCTACTTTAAGGAAATAGCCGCTGCATGAAGCCTGTAATCCCAGCACTTTAGAGGCCGAAGACGGGTGTGGATCACGAGGTCAGAGATCGAGACCATCTCCCATAACACGGAGGAAACCCCGCTCTACTAAGAAATACAAAAACTAGCCGGGTGAGGTGGCGGTTTCTGTAGTCCCAGCTACCGGGAGGCTGAGGCCGTGGAGAATGGCGTGGAACTCCGAGTAATGGAGCTTTGCAGTGTGCTGAGATCCGCCACTGCACTGTCGGGCTACAGAGCCAGACTCCGCCTCAAAAAAAAAAAAGGAAATAACCTATGAGAGTACAGATTGCCTTCAGCTAACTGTGGTACTAATCTGTTAGCTGTTTTTATGCTATTTTGATAAATAAATACCTTTTCCGAATTTTCAAGAAGCCAGCAAAACAGATGAAGAAATGTCTTCTGCATATATGGTTTGGCTTTAATAGCTCATCAGGGACAGGATAGTGTTACATTTGAATCTTTTAAAATAGATAAAGTTCAGATAGTTCAACAATGATTAAAAAAAAACATAAATGGCCAAAAAGTGTGAAAAGACTTTCAGCCTCATTAATAATAATAAAATATACAAACTAAAACATTATGTCTCATCTATCGGATCAGAACATTGATCTGATGTTGACAAGGAGAGGATGCTGGAACTCATATACTCATGTTGGGAATGTAAATTGTTATGTCACTTCATGGGACACATACCAAATTTTTATGTGAACATTTCTTTAGATAGAGCTATCAATAGACTTCTACAATGATAGAAATGTTCTACATCCTGCACCGTGCAGTATGGTAGCTGCTAACTACATCAGGCTGTTGAGCACTTGAAATGTGGCTATTACGGCTGAGAAACTGAATTTTATTTTAATTAATTTAAATAGTCACACTGGGTGGCTCACACCTATAATCCCAGCACTTTGGGAGGCTGAGGCGGGCGGATCACCTGAGGTCAGGAGTTCGACCCGAGACCTGCCTGGCCAACATAGTGAAACCCCATCTCTGCCAAAAATAAAAAAAATTAGCCGGGCCTGGCGGCAGGCTCCTGTAATCACAACCACTCAGGAGGATGAGGCAGGAGAATTGCTTGAACCCAGGAGGTGGAGGTTGCGGTGAGCCGAGATTGCGCCATTGCACTCCAGCCTGGGAGACAAGAGCGAAATTCCATCTCAGAAAATAAATAGTCACACAGGCCAGGCATAGTGGCTCATTCCTATAATCGCAGCACTTGGGAGGCTAAGGCTGGAGGATCACTTGAGCCCAGGAGTTTGAGACCAACCTGGGCAACAGAGTGAGACCCTGTCTTTCCAAAAAAAAAAAAAAATTTTTAATTAAAAAATTTTTAAAAGCCTTTAAAAATAAAAATAACCACATGAGGCACAAGCCTATAGCCCTACCACTCAGGAGGCTGAGGTGGGAGGATCCCTGGAGCTTGGGAAGTTGAGGCTGCAGTGAGCCATGATCATGCCACTGCACCCCAGCCTGTGCAACAGAGTGAGAACTTGTCTCAAAATGAATAAATAAATAATTTTAAAATAAAATTGTCACTTGTGGCTAGTAACTACCATATTGGACATGACAGCATTAACCCTGATTCTCTTGTAGCCATTTATTTCAAGGAAATTATTAGAAATATATACAAAATTATATACATAGATGTGTTGCAGCATCATTCATAATTTTGGAAAGCTAGACAATGTTAAACAGGGTATTTGTAGTATAGTAAATATATTTGGTCCTTGTCCCTGGTTCCTGTTACAGAGCCCCTAAAACCCTTGGAATTTTCTGATAGTGTATCTTCTGTTATTCTTAATGTACCCCTTTTGATAACATCTGAGTTCATCCTAATGAGATAACTTTTAGGGTGTGGCCTATCAATAGCCTAAGGACGGGGCCAGTCACCAAAAAGACTAAGTGATTAGGGGTTTAGAGGGTTGGAACTTTTGGCACCACCTACCGAAATCCAGGAAAGGAGGAGGGTAAGTGCTGGAGATTAAGCTCCATTAAAACTTTTTTCTTTTTGTGTTTTGAACCAAGTCTCACTCTGTTGCCCAGACTGGATTGCAGAGGTGCGATCATAGCTCACTGCAGCCTTCAACCTCCTGGGCTCAAGCTGTCCCCCTACATCAGTGTCCCAAGTAGCTGGGACCACAGGCACCCTCCACCACACCTGGCTAAATGTTTTTGTATTTGAAATGAGGTCTCACTGTGTTGCCCAGGCTGGTCTCGAACTCCTGGACACAAGCAATATTCCCATCTCAGCCTCCCAAAGTGCTAGGATTACAGGTGTGAGCTGCTACGCCTGGCTTATAAAAACTCTTGAACAAGAAATCTGATGAGCTTCCAGGTTGATGAGCACATGGAAGTGTTAAGAGGATGGCACCCAGAGAGGGCATGGCAGCTCTGTACCCCTTCTCCCTCTGCCTTTCCCTGTGTGTCTCTTCACCTGGCTGTCCTATATCCTTCATAATATCCTTTATAATAAACTACTAAGTGTAAGTAAAGTGTTTCCCAGAGTTCTGTGACCCAGTCTAGCAAATTATTGAACCCAAGGACGGGGTGGTTAGAATCCTGTGCTAACCATTCAGTCGGAATCACAGGTCACAACCTGGGACTTGTGATTAGTGTCTGAAGTGGGGCCAGGCTTGTGAGACTGAACTCTTAACCTGTGGGATCAGACACTGTCTACCTGGAGATAGTGACAGAACCGAATTGAATTACGGGACACCCAGTTGGTGTCCGCTGGAGAACTGTTTAGTGTGGAAGAAAACTCTCATCTGTTGTCAGAACTATTGGGGGTGTATAGTAGGAGAGAAAAATATGTTCTTCCCAGAGTATTATTTAAATTTTGTTGTTACATTTATGTAGTATACAATGCAGTTGTTAAAGATAAATCTTGACTGGGCATAGTGGCTCATGTCTATAATCCCAGCACTTTGGGAGGCCAAGGTGGGCACACCACTTGAGCCCAGGAGTTCAAGACCAGCCTGGCCAACATGATGAAACTCCACCTCTACTAAAAATACAAAAATTAGCCAGGTATGGTGGCATGCACCTGTAGTCCCAGCTACTTAGAAGGCTGAGGCACAAGAATTGCTTAAACCTAGGAGGCGGAGGTTGCAGTGAGCTGAGATGACGCCACTGCGCTCCAGCCTGGGTGACAGAGTGAGTCTCTGTCTCAATAAATAAATAAATAATTTTTTTAAAAAAATTTCTAAAGGTGAATCATAGGTATTGACATGGGAAGCTGCCTGTAATATAATGTCAAATTAATTAATCATGTTATACAACAGTGATGATTTCTTTTAAGTTAAACTAAACCTATATGAAAGTATGTTTATACATACGAATTTGAAGGGTATACACCAAAGTATAAGCAGTAAGTAACTTTTGAGAGGTACGATTATTAGGGAATTTTAATTTATATATAATGCGATTTTGTAATATTTGCTTTTTTTACAGTAAGCCTATATTACATTATTCCATTTTAAGAATATAAATAAGTAAAAATTGATTCCTTTACAACCAAATGTATGCCCTACCACAAAAGCACATAAAGCCGACCCCTGAGGATTTGGGAAAGAAGTGCTATTCCGTATAGAGTCTATGTATTATTAAAGGCTTCTTGTGGACACAACCAAATAACAATAGCCAAAGTCTGTTAATCAAGCTAACCTCACTTGTCCTGTGGCTGGGAAGATAATTCAGCCTCAAGTACAGTGTCACTTCTCAGCAGAACTCATAAATCAAGAGTAATTGAGGAGGAAAGCAGTTAAGATTTGGTAAAAAGCAGGAAAAGCTCTCAATGGGAGTATAGTGTATTTGTGTGTTTATTTCAGCAGTAAATCCTAACTGTTTGTGAAAGCTTAAATGTAGACATGACTGCCCATAGGAATGGAATTTTAGATAACATTTGAGATGTACTAGGTATGTGAAGCAAATAATTGATTCCAAGAGGCTTGGCTAAGGTGAAGGACAGATGTAGCAGCAGACAAGAATTGCAATAACATTATGATACAAAAAATGCTATCTTAGTGTGTTGGAGCTGCTATAACAAAATACTTTAGACTGGATAATTTATAAATAATAGAAATTTATTGCCGGGTGCGGTGGCTCATGCCTGTAATCCCAGCACTTTGGGAGGCCGAGGCAGGCAGATCACAAGGTCAGGAGATCGAGACCATCCTGGCTGACACGGTGAAACCCAGTCTCTACTAAAAATACAAAGAATTGGCTGGGCGAGTTGGCGGGCACCTGTAGTACCAGCTACTTGGGAGGCTGAGGCAGGAGAATGGCGTGAACCCGGGAGGCGGAGCTTGCAGTGAGCCGAGATCATGCCACTGCACTCCTGGCATGCAGGAGTCGCCTCGGTGACAGAGCGAGACTCCGTCTCAAAAAAAAAAAAATTTATTGCTCGTAATTCTGGAGGCTGAGAAGTTCAAGATCAAGGTGCCAGCAATTTCAGTGTCTGGTGAGGGCCTATTCCTTACAGATGGCACCATTTGTGTTCTTACGTGGCGGAAGGGGCAGGGCAGCTCCCTTCAACCTCTTTTATTAGGACACTAATCCATTCGTGAGGATGGAGCCCTTATGACTTAATCCCATCCCAAAAGGCCCCACCTCTTAATACCAACACAATGGGGATTAGGTTTCAACATGAATTTTGGAGGGACACATTCAGACCATAGCGAGTGTTTATAGTATTAGGACCTGTGGCACATACTGCAGAATGCTGGTATTGATTCTATAAGAAAATCACCTTTTATGGACTGCTTGTCACAGTGCAGTTTCTTAGGACTCATGTGTAAATTTCCTAGGTAATTCATATGCACATGCTGAGACTTGAGGACCACTGTCATGGGCTTTGCACAGTCTTCCTCCATTAAATAGCTATTGAATGAATAGCGTCTTTATCTCCCCCATGAGCGCCAATAATTGGCCTTACAAGTTACAGAAATTTTTTTATCACATTTATTCAAGTAAGATTTGCATTTCTTCCACACACCAGGCATTGTTTGAGGCCCTGAGGGATATAGTGGTGAACAAGACAGAGGGTTTCTGTTCTCTCATTGGGGAATTAGGACAAAATCTTAAGATGAAGTGATGCAGGGTTGGGTTGGAAGGATGGTGCTATGGTTTGAATGTTTCTCCACAAAATTCATGTTAAACTTAATCCTCGATGTGTAGTATTAAGAGGTGGAGCCTTTAGAAGGTGATTAGAAGAATCAGTATCCTTATAAAGTATACCAATAAAAGACTTGAGGGAACCTTGTTGGGCCCTTCTACTCCCCTTTCACCAAGTGAGGATGCAGAAAGAAGGCACCATGTTGAATCAGAGAACAAGCCCCTTACCAGACACCAGATCTGCTGGTGCCTTGATCTTGGCGTTTCCAGCCCCTACAGCTGTGCAAAATAAATTTCTATTATTTATAAATTACCCAGTCTGTGTTATTTGGTTATAGCAACCTGAGTGGACTAAGACAGGTGGAGAGGACTGCTTTAGACTGACTGGTCAGGAAAGCCTCTCTGGAGAGGTGGCCTTTCAGCAGAGCCTGGGGGAGGGTGGCACTGGGAGCAGCCAAGTGTGTGACCATCTGAGAGGCAAGCATTGCAGACAAAGAGAGCAGTTGAATAAAACCCTAAAGTAACAACAACCTTGGTGTTTTGACATGTTCAAGGAGTGGAAGAGCCTATGGCTGAAGCATAAAGATTAAGGAAGAGAGTGGGCTGATAGTAGGCAAGGGTCTGATTATGGAACAGTTCCTAAGCCATGGTAAAGAATTTGAAGTTTGTTCCAAGTGCGGAAGGAAACAGGTGGATAATGTTAAGCCAGGGAGAGATGGGAGGTATTTACATTTTAATAAGAGAATTCAGTTCTTATACAGAGAATGGAGGGGTATGAGGATAGAGGAGGGACATGAATGGAACATTTGAGACCAGTTAGGCTCTAATGCAGTAGCCCGGGCAAAGATAATAGTAGCTTGAACTGTGGATCTGAAGAGAAATGAATGATTTCGGGATGTATTTCAGAGGTAAAGCTGACCACACATTGCAGTGGATTGGATTGGAGGGATGGAGTGAGACTTTAGAATGATTCCTTTTCTTCAGCTACTGGATGGATGGTGGTGGCCTTTATTAATATGAAGAAGATGAAGGAACTTTGAACTCATCCAGGTTCTGGTCATTTAATTCTTTCCTGCAAACAAACATTTTCATTTGTAAGCCAAAATGCAGATTTAGTCATTTCAGTAGGTTTGCTGCCTTTCACTAGTGGTTTGCAAATGGTATTCATTTACACGTACACATAAG
Source organism: Papio anubis (assembly GCF_008728515.1). NCBI lineage: Eukaryota > Metazoa > Chordata > Mammalia > Primates > Cercopithecidae > Papio > Papio anubis. The sequence continues at coordinate 152,661,085 of NC_044980.1, forward strand.
GGATCCAAAAGTCTGTTGCATGGTGAACGTGGATTCAGAATGCATGGGATCTGGGATTTTAAAACATTAGGCTCTGAAAATTTTAAGGATTGTTCTTTAAGGTCATTTTCTCTTTAGGAACCATTATCAAAGCTTAGAAGTCTCAGTTTAGAACAGAAGTTATATTTTAGTCTCTTCCCTCTGTCATTTTTCCTAAATTCCACATTATTTAATCTTTTGGATTTCCATGTTTCTGCCACCTTATTGCATCATTTTCATAATCTAATCAATGTTGTGGCTGTGGGTGTGTTTGCAGGAAATACTCTCTTGATTGCTTCCAAAAAGTTTTCAGTAACTTCTTCCATAGTGGCCTGCATAGTCCTGTTAACTTCGTGAGCAACCTTGCTGATTTTGTTGTTTCCCTTTTCTTTCTTTTTTTTTTTTTTTTGAGACGGAGTCTCACTCTGTCACCCAAGCTGGAGTGCAGTGATGCTATCTATGCTCACTGCAACCTCTGCCTCCTGGGTTCAAGTGATTCTTCTGCCTCAGCCTCCTGAGTAGCTGGGGCTACAGGTGTGTGCCACCACGCCCAGCTAATTTTTGTATTTTTAGTAGAGACTGGGTTTCACCATATTGGCCAGGCTGGTCTCAAACTCCTGACATCATGATCCACCCACCTCGGCCTCCCAAAGTGCTGAGATTACAGGCATGAGCCACCGTGCCCTGCCTCCTGCCTCCTTTTCTTTCATTTCTTGTTTTCTTTTGGTTTTTGGTTTTGTTTTGTTTTTTGTTTCGAGATGGAGTTTCACCCTCTCGCCCAGGCTGGAGTACAGTGGCATGATCTTGGTTCACTGCAACCTCCGCCTCCTGGGTTCAAGTGATTCTCCTGCCTCAGCCTCCTGAGTAGCTGGGATTGCAGGTGCCCATCACCACACCTGGCTAATTTTTGTATTTTTAGTAGAGATGGGGTTTCACCATGTTGGCCAGGCTGGTCTCAAACTCCTGACCTCAAGTGATCCACCCGCCTCAGCCTCCTTTTCTTTCATTTCTAATGGGCATCCTTTGGAACTAAGGTGGTCATTTTTACCAACTTCTTAGAGTTACCACTGTTGAACTTAATGCTGTCTACTAACGATTAAATCAAATCCTGGAAGGAGCTTAGATTTCTGATCCCAATTTTGTTTATTTTTATTTTTGTAGAGGCCCTTTCACTTGGCCTCCCAAAGTGCTGAGATTACAGGCATGAACCTCCCTGCCTGGCCTGATCCTGAGTTTAAACCAGAGGAAATAAGGGTTGCTTGCTCTAAAACAGGGGTCGTCAACCCCCGGCCATGTACTAGTACCAGCCTGTGGCCTGTTAAGAACCCAGCCACACAGCAGGAAGTGAGCAGCAGGCTAGTGAGTGAAGCTTCATCTGTATTTACGGCCACTCCCCATCATTTGTATTACTGTCTGAGCTCCGCCTCATGTCATATCCGTGGAAGCATTAGATTCTCGTGGGCTCGTGAACCCTATTGTGAACTGCACATGCAAGGGATCTAGATTGTGGCTTCTTATGAGAATCTAATGCCTGATAGTCTATCACTGTCTCCCATCACCCTCAGGTGGGACCATCTAGTTGCAGGAAAACCAGTTCAGGGCTCCCACTGATTCTCCATTATGGGGAATTGTATAACTATTTGATTATATATTACAGTGTCATAATTATAAAAATAAAGTACACAATAAATGTAATATGCTTGAATCATTACGAACACCCCCTCCCCCACGACCCTGGTCCGTGGAAAAATGGTCCCCCACAAAAGCAGTCCCTGGTGCCAAGAAGGGTAGGGACCGCTGCTCTAAAATATTTGGAATTTAGTGAGGTATGTTTACATTATTTGCTGGTAGAAAATTAAAATGGCATTCAGTATTTCCTGTGTTTATTAAGAAAGGTCACTTTGTGTAGATCAGTGGTTTCCAGACTTTGTTGTGCCTAAGCATCACAGGAAATGTATTAACCATGCAAAGCCTGAGAAGTGTCTGATACCACACACCCACAACCAGGCATCTGCTTTGTTAGCAAGCCTCCCAGGTAATTTCAATATAGGAAGAACTGTGGCCACCCCGTGGGAAACAGATCCAGATGGACACAGATGACTAAGCTTCCAAAACAAGAAGTATTGACCTAACCCATGCATTGACTGCGTCCAACATCGGAAGAACTAAATGGGAGATTTTCTTTTACCCACATCCATTGATCAAGGTCGAAGAACAACTTGTTGGGCCGAATTTAAGCAGTCCTGACAGAAAATTTATTTCTATTAAATTGTGTTTTGGGAAATAGAATTTTCTGATTTAAGAAACAAGGGACTGTTTCCAAGATTAATTCCTCATAGATCAGTCATTTTTTCCTCAGAAGGATAATACCTATTGAGAGGCAGGTTCTAACTGTGGCTTAGATCTAAAGATTCTTCCCTCATGCCTGCCTAGAGGACACGTAAAGGTGACTCGTGGAAAGAACAGATATGTCTTTATATATGTAAAGCAAGTGATATCTGATTTCAAAGAAGACAAAACCAAAAGCTTATTTTTTTAATGATAAGGAATTCCCTTCAGAATAATTTGTAGAAGTGGTGTCCCTAGCTGTTCCAATATTTGCATTCCAAGTGTAGTTTTCTCGTCCCACCTAGATAAGACTAAAGCAGAAGGTTTTGTTGCATTTGCCTCCATTTTCCAGCAATTGAGCAAGTATGTAGCTCTCTTTACTCTCTCTTTTACTCCAGCGATTGATCTCTGGGTACTGTGATTCTTGGGTACTGTGCTTGGCATCAAGTGTATGTTTTATTTTGTAGCAATTACTTCACAAAACTGCAGAGAGCAGCAGAGAGCTGCTGATAGATTTATAATATGGACATAAGCTTGCTGGAGCGAGAGTCTTGGTTTTATCCGTTTGTCTGTTGAGCACATGCTTACCGTAGGATTATTTAAATATGAGATTATTGTTTAAATGTATTTCATGCAAGTTTTTACTATTTAATAATGATAGGTGGGATATACACTTGTAAGCTCCAAGTCAAGTGTGTTTATGTTGTATTCACTGACCTAAAGTAAAATACCCTACTCAGCCACTGCATTGTAGTCTGTTGAAGAGTGGTTTATTTATAAGAGACTAGAGGAGCACTTTCTAACATTTTGCCTTGCTACCCCAGGATTTTAAATTATATCAGTTGAAGTTCTCTAGCTTGGATTTTTGGGTTTTTTGAAGGGTGGTGTTTTTGTTGTCCATTAAAAAATTAAATTCAAGCTACTTCTAATATTTTAAGCAAGTGAATCAATCCATTTGAAGCTCTTAGCACAATGTCTGGCTACATACTAAATATTATGAGTTTTAGCTCATTGAATGAGTTACACAGCCATGGAATCAGGCATCTTTGGGTAATCTAAGCAGATAGGAGTACTATGTTAGTAAATAGGAAATGACAAGGTAAGATTATAGCCAAGTCATGGATATTTGCTTTACAGGAAGAGTCTTCACTTAGCAATATTAGTATACCATTTTTCATCCTAACTAGCATTTAAAGTAATTTGTCTTCTTTATAGAATATCTTCTTTATGCAAAGCAGTTTATGATGTTTATATCCTTGATTTGCTAATTTTATTCAGAAAGGACACTTGTAATAGTTTCCACCCTTATTTCTTTGTTAGTTAAATGAAAATTAACTCACATATGCTATAGATTCAGGGTAATTCTAGAAATTGAGTTATTCATTCAGCAGACATTTGTTAGTATCTGCAATTAATAGACAAAATTGGCCAGGTGCGGTGGCTCACACCTGTAATCCCAACACTTTGGGAGGCCGAGGCGGGCAGATCACCTGAGGCCAAGTTTAAGACCAGCCTGACCAACAAAGTGAAACCCCATCTCTACTAAAAATACAAAAAAATTAGCCGGGCGTGGTGGCATGTGCCTGTAATCCCCGCTACTCAGGAGGCTGAGGCAGGAGAATCTCTTGAACCCTATAAGCAGATGTTGCAGTGAACTGAGATTGCATCATTGCACTCTACCCTGGGCAAAAGAGCAAAACTCTGTCTAAAAAAAAAAAAAAAAAAAAAAAAAAAAAGACAAAATTGGTTTGTTTGGTTTTTTGGTTTTTTTTTTTTTTTTTTTTTTTTTTTAATTTTTTTTGAAATAGGGTTTTGCTCTTTTGCCCAGGCTGGAGTGCAGTGACGCAGTCATGGCTCATTGTAACCTCCGGAGATCAAGTGATCCTTCCGCCTCAGCTTCCCAAGTAGCTGGGACTACGCCCAGCTAATTTTTTTTTATTTTTAATAGAGGCATAGTCTTGCTATGTTGCCCAGGCTGAAGTTTTCTTGAAGAATATGGTTTTCTCTGTCAAGAAACTTATAATTCAGCCAGGAAGACATGTAACTATGCTTACGTTTTTATTTTAGGTAGTTTCGTGTTTTATCAGTATACTCTGTTTGGCATGTAAGTGTCGGGGAGCAATGGGTGGAGCCTTCTCTGTGCTGTGTACATTAGCACAGTGCCTGCACATTATGTGCCCTAAGTTTGTTGAAAAACTGTCATTACTGAGGTAGGAGTTTCAAGTCCTTACTGGAGGCTGTATTTAGCTCTTGAAAGACAAAAATTATTTCCCAGGTGAAGAGTTCTATTTTAACTTTTTATTTTTGAAATAACATTTTTTAGAAAGTAGCAAAAAACAGATTCCAGCTTCCCCTAGTTTTAACAGCTTACATAGCCATAGTGAAGTTATCAAAACCAGGAAATAAACATTATTACAACGCTATAAACTACAGACCTTATTCAGATTTCATCACATTTTCCATGAACGTCATCTTTTCTGTTCCAGGACCCATTGCATTTAGTTTTCATGTCGCCTTAGTTTTCTCTAGTTGATGATAGTTCCTGTGTCTTTTCTTTTCTTTTTCTTTTTTTTTTAAGAGAGACTAGAATAGCCCAAGCTGGAGCACAGTGGCATGATCATAGCTTACTGCAGCCTCAAACTCCTGGACTCAAGTGATCCTCCTGCCTCAGCCTCCCTCATAGCTGGGACTGCAGACACTTGCTGTCACACCCAGCTAATTTTTTTTTCTTTTTTTTTTTTTTTTTAGGACATGGGGTTTTGCTTTGTTGCCCAGGTTGATCTTGAACTCATGTGCTCAAGTGATCCTAGCACCTCAAAAGTAATAATAATAATAATAGAACAACCTAAGTCCTGTGGTCCAAGCCCTTGATTCAGTGAGGAAAGGTTTGTTTTTGTTTTGTTTTGCTTTGTTTTTTGAGACCAGGTCTTGCTCTGTCCCCCAGGCTGGAGTGCAGTGGCATGATTCCATAATCCCACTGTAGCCTCGACTTCCTGGGCTCCAGTGATATTCCCACCTCAGTCTCCAGAGTAGCTGGGACTGCAGGCATGAGCCCCCATGCCCAGCTAATTTTTGTATTTTTATTTATTTATTGTTTTGTTTTGTTTGTTTTGAGACAAAGTCTTACTGTGTCACCCAGGCTGAAGTGCAATGGTGCAATCTCAGCCCACTGCAACCTCTGCCTCCCAGGTTCAGGTGATTCTCCTGCCTCAGCCTCCCAAGTAGCTGGGATTACAGGCACCCGCCACCGCACCTGGCTAATTTTTATATTTTTTATAGAGTCGGGGTTGGATCACGTTGGCCAGGCTGGTCTCAAATTCCAGACCTCAGGCGATCCACCTGCCTTGGCCTCCCAAAGTGCTGGGATTACAGGTGTGAGCCACTGCACCCAGCCTAATTTTTGTTTTTCAATAGGGACAGGGTTTTGCCATGTTGCCCACGCTGGTCTCAAACTCTTGAGCTCAAGCAGTCCACACTCCTTGGCCTCCTGAAGTGCTGAGATTACAGGTATGGGCTACCACACCCAGTGAGATTTATTTTTAACATAGGTCTCAAAATGACTATAGATCAGAACTCTGGAACTAAATAACATGTTTTGGAGCAGTGTCATCCTCTTTTCAAATGCCCTAGTTCTTGACACCAAGGGAATTACAAGTGACTTTTTCTTTAGAACTATGAAGCATATAAGTTCTGTGTGTTCACCTTTTTGCAGCAGTTTCTGTGCGTTACTCAGTTCTATTTCCTGCAAACAATTCTTTATTTCCACACCTGTGGAAGACAGTATGGTCTTGTGGTTAAGAGCATGAACTTTGTTGTTTTGTTTTGTTTTGCTTTGTTTTGTTTAAAAGACAGGGTCTAGCTTCGTTGCCAATGCAACTCCTGGGCTCAAGCGATTCTCCCACCTCAGTCCCTCAAGTACTTGGGACTAAGGTGTGCACCACCTCACCTAAAAACATTAACTTGGAAACGTTACATCTGTCCTAGCTCTATCATTTAACTTGGCATAAAATGGGATCATAAGGATTAAATGACTAGCAGACAAGCGCAATCAGGAACTATTAACTATAGCTATTAAGTCAAAATTCAATGAACATAGACCATAAAATATTTCAGGTCTAGAATAGAACATAGAAGATCTCTTAAAAATCATTTTTAGATACTTGGTTTTCTAAAGGTTGCAAGCGTACATTCCACAATGTTATAGAAGTATGACAACCTCAATTATTTAACTCCTTCAAGTTATGAAGAAAAGTTGTTTGGCTAGGGATGTCGGGGTGAGAGAATTTAGAAAGGAGTACACTGGAAGCTTCTGAGGTTCTGGCAGTGCTCTCTATCTTAATTTGTATAGTAGTTTTGTGAATGTATATTTTGCAACAGTGTACTAAGTGGTACATTTCTGTATGTTTTTCCGTGTGTATTGTACCTCGGGTTGTTTAAGCAATTTCTGATATTGGGGTATTGAAATCTTCAACTAGTGTTGGATTGTCTGTTTCTCCTCTGAATTCAGTTTTTCCTTTATGTTTTTATGGTTCTGCTGTTAGATACGTATACACCTATAATTGTTATATTTTCCCAATTTGTTGACCTTTTTACCATTATGAAATATCCCCTTTTTTGGTCTCCAGTAATATATCTTGTCTTAAAGCCTATTTTGTCTGATAGCACTTCAGCTACTTCTCTTAAGGTTGCTGTTTACACGGTATCTTTTTTTATACTTTTACTTTCAAACTGTGTATGTCTTTGAATGTAAAGTATGCATCTTATAGTCAGCATATGATTGAATCTTGTTAAATCCAGTGTGATAATCTCTGCTCTTTGAGTTGTTTAGTCCATTCATATTTAATCTGCTTATTTATATGGTTGGATTTACATTAGTCATTTGTCTTTTACAAGTCTCATGTATTCTTTATTCCTGTTTCTTTTTTACTGCCTCTTTTTGTATTAGATAATATTTTGTGCATGCTATTATAATACTTTGGATTTTATTAACTGTTTACTTTTAGCTATTTTCTTAATGGTTGCTGTAGGAATTGTAATGCACATCTTTTTATAGTCTACTTTAGTTTTCCGGAATTTTTTTGTTTTTGTTTTTGTTTTTGAGACAGGGTCTCACTCTGTTGCCCAGGCTGGAGTACAGTGGCCGCAATCATGGATCACTGTGGCCTCCACCTCCCTGGGCTCAAGTGATCCTCCCACCTCAGCCTCCTGAGTATCTGGACTACAGGTGCACACCACCATGCCCAGCTAATTTTTGTATTTTTTGTAGAGATGGAGTTTTGCCGTTGCCTAAACTGTTCTCACACTCCTGAGTTCAAGCGATCCACCTGCCTTGGCCTCCCAAAGTGCTGAGATTACTGGCGGGAGCCACTGTGCCCAGCCCTACTTTAGTTTAATACTACTTATTTTCAGTGAACTGTATTGATAGAAGCTTTGCTTTAGCATAGCTCCATTTCCTGTCCTCCACTTTGAACTATCATTGTCATGTACATTATATCAATATATGTTGTAAACCTAACCACTGAGTGTCATTTTATAATCTTTTGTCTTTTAAAGAAATTAAAGAAGAGAGAAAATAACATTAGAGTCTTATATCTGCTTACCATTTCTGGTGTTCTTCATTTCCTCCTGTGGTTTTGAGTGACCATCTACTGTCATTTCCTCCAGCCTGAAGGACTTTAATATGTTTTGTGAGGCAGGTTTCACAGCAGTAAATTCCCTTTGTTCATTGTGAAAGTCTTTATTTTGCCTTCATCTTGAGGTAGTTTTGTTAAATGTATAATCTGTCTTGAAAATTTTTCTGGTTCACCATTTTAAATATATCATTACACTGCCTTCTGCCCTCCACTGTTTCTGGTGAGATGTCAGAAATTAATAGTCTTGTTGCCTTTTATCATTTTTCTCTTGTGGCTTTATTTTCTCTTTATCTCTCATCACTCTTGACACAGTGGTGTCCTCAGATGTAGATCTTTCTAGTCTACTTGAGGTTCACTGAGATGAGCTTCTTGGATCTTTAGATTAACATTTTTCATCAAAATTTTAAAGTTATCAGCCTTTATTTCTTCAAACATTTGTTCTGTTCTCTTTCTTCCCTTCTTCTGGGTCTTCCATTCATGTCAAGAGGGTCCTGTTCATTTTTCTTCAGTCTTTTTGTTTTCATTCTTCAGCTTGGATAATTTCTTCCAATACAATTTCAAGTTTACTTATTCTTTTTATTTTTTGAAGCAAAGCCACACTCTCTGGCCTAGGCTGTAGTGCAGTGGCACAATCATGGCCTCAACTTCCTGGGCTCAGGCGATCCTCCCACCTCAGCCTCCAGAGTAGCTGAAACCACAGGTGCGCACCACCACACATGGCTAACTTTTTTGGCTTTTTGCTAGAAACAGGGTTTCACCATGTTGCCCAGAATGGTCCAAACTCCTGATTCGGGCAGTTCACCCACCTCGACCTCCCAAAGTACTGGGATTACAGGTGTGAGCTACTGCCCCTGGCCTGTCCAGTTTTACAGTTGGCTTTAAGGAAAAGGATTTTGACAACCTCCTTACTTCACCACATCAGAAATTCCACCTATTTTTGAACTGTGTAAATAATTTTTTTTATTTTCAAAAAATAAAATTAAATCAGAAAGGATGAGAAAAAAAACAAGCCTTAAAATTGACTGTAAACAGAAACAAATTACATAACAATCATGAATTGATTATATAGAAAAGATAATTCCATTAACTTTGGACACAGACTCTGACTGCAACAAAACCTTGAACTTTACATAGTAGGTTCATTGTTGGTAATGATATTTGTATAGTAATTTTGGAACTTTTGTTTATTGTAGGATAGAGCAAATTAATAAAGTCACTCTTCTGAGAACCAGAGTTTTCACTGTGGAGGAATGTGAGGAAGAACCCTGTGTTGTTGGATTTCACTTGTATGTGTTCTTTGGACTCATAAGGGTTTCATTTTGTTTAAGATGTATTTCCTGGGTTTCTTCACTGAGAGGGCCTAAAAGCAGTAACACCCTGGTAACAGTGAACACACTGACATCAGATCTTTGTTTCTAAACACTGTTCCACACTAAAAGAATCCAGCACTCAGCTGAATGGGGTGACTCACACCTGTAATCTCAGCACCTTGTAAGGCTCTAGTGGGAGGATCACTTGAGCCCAGGAGTTTAAGACCAGTCTAGGCAACATAGTGAGACCCCCACCCCGCCATCTCTACAAAAAAAAAAAAAAGCCAGACGTGGTGGTATGCACCTATGGTCCTAGATCCTGAGGAAACTGAGGTGGGAGGATTGCTTGAGCCCAGGAGGTTGAGGCTGCAGTGAGCCATGATCTCTTTAGCCTGGGTGGCAAAGCGAGACCCTGCCTTTAAATAAGTAAGTAAGTAAGTAAAAATTGGCCTAGGACTTCTTGGAGATATGGCCAGATCTAGGGTAGGCAAAGTGCAGAATACTACACCCAGAATATTACGTAAACCTGCAACAAAGTTAAATAAACCCAGGTAAAATACCCACGCAGATTCTGGAAGTGGGCTAGGGAGGCTTGAACTTGAAATCCTAGAGAACTCAGTTACCTGGAGCATAGTTTAAAAGGGCCGTATGGGATATGGGTGGGGCCCACAAGAGGGGGCCCTTGACGAGAGACTCTTCTGCCCAGGTCTGAGGGCCAAAAAGCTTCTACAACACATGAAACCATTTAAGCATTAAGTAACACTCCAGATTTTTTGCAGTGCTTTTGTTGTGTTCATAATTTAAAACAATCTCTAAGGCAGAATTGAATTACAAAATTAAAAGCAGTGTGTATAGTATGCATTCAAAGAAAGATAATGTGGGAAAAGAAGTAAAAGGTGGCCCCAGGGAGGAGCTATGGTTTGTACTAGACTTTGAAAACTACAGAAAATTTGGTGTGAGAGAGTTGGGAGGAGAATATGAAAGAGATACTCCATGGAAGGACATGGGGGACACATAAGCAAACAAATGGGATGAGGGAAAAGCATGGTAAGCTTTGAGAGACAATAGTGAGATCAGACTGTCTAGCAAAGAGGACTTGTGTTGCATAGGTTGAGTTGGTTGGAACAGAAGCTTGATGTAGTGTGAACAAGAGATTTCTGAAACTTGATTTTTCTCATCTGTAAAATGAGTCAAGACCTCCATGTCCACCTCTCAAAATTATCTTGAAAAACAAATGAGCTAATGTATGTGACAGCAGATTTTCAGCAGTGAAGCGCTGTACTGGTGTAGGTTGTAATGAATTTTGAATACCAAGTTGAGAAGTTTACAGTTGTGGTAGTAACTTTTCAAATAAGCTCCATTCATTGAGAGCATTGTCTGTTTGGGACTTTCCTTGGCAGTTCCTGTGATCATTTACAATGCAGGATAATGTCACTATTTCCCCCTAAGTTTTCAGTGATGGAGAAGAAAGTACTGAGTAAAGGGCCTTATAAAATTTCTTTGGTTTCCATTTCTATAAAAGTATAATTCAAGATCAGATATTTCCCTGTGAGGCCTCTCTGGAATGTGTTAAGAGGCATTGTGGAGGTATGTAAGGGCTTTAACCACATTAGAAGCTTCTGTTCATAGAACAGAACCTGGAAAGACTCCCCTGATAGTGCTGCAGAATATCAGCACTGCCAGCTCACGTATGTGTGAGTGCTTCTGGCACCTAGCTCGCTAAGGAAGACCCGTACACTATTTATCATATCTAGCCTCGGATTCCAGTAATATTGTACTGTATGCCTGTCATCCTTTGGAGAAAGAATATATTCAGCAGAAAAAAACTCCAGTCTTTGTACTGGGATCATCAATTCAGTCTCGGCACAGCTGGGAAATAGTTCAACTTGCTCCTCAAAGTGCTATTTTTAGCTGTTTCCAAGGAGATGTTCAGCATGATACTGATAATTGCATTACTCTTAATTTGCACAGTCTGTGGAGAGGGAAGCAGCAGTTCTTTTTCAGTGTTTACTACTCAGTGGGCCATTGGGTTGTGAGTTATCAGTTGAAACAATGGGATACCTTACTTAGAGTAATTGACCTCAGCTCACACCTATAATCCTGGAACTTTGGGAGGCCGAGGCAGGCAAGTCACTTGAGGCCTGGAGTTTAAGACCAGCCTGGGCAACATGGAGAAACCCCATCTCTACTAAAAATATAAAAAATTAGGCAGGTGTGGTAGCACATGCCTGTAAACTCAGCTACTCAGGAGGCTGAGGCACGAGAATCACTTGAACCTGGGAGGTGGAGGTTGCAGTGAGCCAAGATCATACCACTGCATTCTAGACTGGGTGATGGAGTGAGAGTCTGTCTCAAAAAAATAATAATAATAATAACCTCAGAATTACATTCTGGAGCCTTTCGCTTGGCTAGGTCAACTTTCAGTCCTTCAAGTTAGAAAGACAAGATGAGGGCTGGGCACACTGGCTCACACCTATAATCCCAACACACTGGGAGGCTGATGTGAGAAGACTGCTTGAGCCCAGGAGTTTAAGACCAACCTGGCCAACACAGTGAGACCCCATGTCTACTAAAAACAGAAAAAAATTACCTAGGGGCAGGCAGTGGTGCTTGCTTATAGTCCCAGCTACTCAGAAGGGTTGCTTGAGCCCAGGAGTTCAAGGTCACGGTAAACTCTTATGGTGCCACTGCACTCCAGCCTGGACAACAGAAGGAGACCCTGTCTCTGAAAATAAAAATAAAGACACGGTGAGTATTTCTCAGGCTGGCTGGCTGGCCCTCAGCACTAATTCCTCTCTGAATACTTGGGTCTTGGCTTTGCCCATTGGGAACTTGATGTTATAAATTTCCCAAAGAATGATTGGTCTCCTAAAACATGAATACACACATACACACTTACTTCACAAGAGCCTGATCTGGCAGTCTGATTGATTCATCTGTGTTCATAGAAGATTCCTAATGAGTTGGCTCTGAAGAGAAGACTATAGATCAGAAAGTAGCTTAAGATTTACAGTTAATGCTAAAGAAATTGTAAACTCCTAAAGGATGGGCATTAAGCTCTAGTGACTTGATGATTTAACCCCTCTGTGAAGAATTTGTTTCTTTTTTTTTTTTTTTTTTTTGAGACGGAGTCTCGCTCTGCTGCCCAGGCTGGAGTGCAGTGGCCGGATCTCAGCTCACTGCAAGCTCCACCCTGGTTCACTTTACTCCTGTCTCAGCCTCCCTATAGTTGGGACTACATGCCTGCCCACCGCCACCGGGCTAGTTTTTGTATTTTTAGTAGAGACTGGGTTTCACCGTGTTACTACAGGATGGTCTCTACCCTGACCTCATGATCCTACTCCGCCTCGCCTCCCAAAGTGCTGGGATTACAGGCTTGAGCCACCGCCCCCGGCCAAGAATTTGTTTCTTAAATAACTGTTAACTGAATTTGTTATGTTGTCTTTGCTTGCCAACATCCAATACCCCTTCCTATTTGGAGGAATTATCTTGTGTTGTGATCTTATTGAGTGGCAGTACCCCCTGTCTCTCACTTCATGCTCTGACAACCAAGGCTTGTGATCGATGCTTGGTATATTAGATGCTTCTGACCAAGACCTTGAATCTAGATTGAGTGAAGCAAAGAAAATGGAATGGTTAGAGTTGATTTGCTACCATCGCAGCCCTGTCCTGGCAAGTCTTTCACTAAAAGACACTCATGCATTCTGTTTCTGCTTCTTAACAAAGCCTCCTTGAGTTCTACCTGCTTTCTTTTTTTTTTTTTTTTGAGACGAGTCTCACTCTGTCGCCAGGCTGGAGTGCAGTGGCACAACTTTGGCTCACTCCAACTTCCGCCTCCCAGGTTCAAGCAATTCTCCTACCTCAGCTTCCTGAGTAGCTGAGACTACAGGCACGCACCACCACACCCAGCTACTTTTTTTTTTTTTTTTTCTTTTTGGTATTTTTAGTAGAGACGGGGTTTCACCATGTTGGCCAGAATGGTCTCGACCCCTTGACCTCATGATCCGCCCACCTTAGCCTCCCAAAGTACTGGAATTACAGGCATGAGCCACCGTGCCCGGCCGAGCTCTACCTGCTTTCTAAGCCTATTCTTTAAGCCTCTCATTGATTCTGTGAACGCTGATGTCTTTCCAGTAAGCCTGCCCCCTAAAGTTTTTTGCTTAAGATAGTCTTTTGCTTGTATCCAATAACCCTAATCAATACAGTAGAGATCATTACAATCCAAGCATCTGTCTTATGGGTAGTACTAGGTAAATATGGCCATGTTCTTATATTTTATTTTTTTCTGAATTCCTTTAGAATAGCCCTTCCCTCAGATACATTATATCTTAAAATGAATTTTTATGTGTATCTGCTATGTGTCTGGCACATAGTACCTATCATAAAAATTGCATTCACTCTATACTTACCTTTTAGTTTCTTCATTGAGATTCGTCAAGTGCTGTGTTTAATCCGCAGTGTAATAATAAGACATTTGGGAAATACCCGGTCTCATCAATAGCATATTGACAAATCTTTTCCAGAGAAAGAATATTTTTACTTTGGTTCCTATATTAGTCCGTTTTCACACTGCTATTAAGAATTGCCTGAGACTGGGTGATTTATAAACAAAAGAGGTTGAATTGACTCACAGTTCCACATGTCTGCAGAGGCCTCACGAAACTTACAATCATGGAGGAAAGTGAAGGGGAAGCTGATGGTTTTAAAGTGTGGCACTTGAAAACCATCAGTTCTCATGAGAGTGAACTCACTATCATGAGAACAACATGGGAGAACCCCGCCATGATCCAGGGTCCGTCCCTCGACCGGTGGGGATATTTGGGTAGGGACACAGACCATATCAGTTCCTAATGCTAAAAAGAACAGTTGTTTAGGTTCCAGGCTTCTCTTGTGCATGAAATACCCTGCTCAAACTGTATTTCCTCCCTTTGAGATTACTTAGTCAGAAGCTTCAAGAAGGAAGAAAGAACTCAGCACAGTGGTGTGCACCTATAGTCCCACCTACTCAGGAAGCTGAGGCAGGAGGATCACTTGAGCCCAAGAGTTCAAGGTTATAGTGTGTGTTGATCACATCTGTGAATAGCCACTGTACTCTAGCCTGGGCAACATAGCGAGACCCTATCTCTTTAAAAAATAAAAAGGGGGGGACTTTGGGGGGATTCTCTCTTTTGGGGGGTTTTGTTGTTTTTATTTTAAAGCACTGTCGAAAGGTGGCAGGCAGGCAGACTCTTCTGGTTTGGCTTGTGCCAGTTATATTGTTAAGATGTCCCAGAAGAAAGTGCACACACTCAGCGGGTGTCTACTTGGCTTTGCAGGAAAATATTCTCTCAGCCTTTGTATTTGATGAGTTTTTGGCCATCTGTGCGAGTTTCTGTGTTGTTTGAATAAGCTAAGAAAAGACAGACTAATTTATTTAGGTTTCTTCACATTTTCCTGTGTTAACCTGCTAACAGTATACTGCCCTAACCCTACAGACATGGCTTGTCCCCGCAAATGTGCTCTCCTAGCATACTGTGTCTCCTTCATGACACAAACCATGAAGGGTTCTTATATCTATAAGGATTAAAGTACTTGTTTCACAGAAAATAATAGCTTATTTTTTATTGAGCCCTTATTTGCTAGTCACTGTATCAGCAGCTTTACATATATTATTACATTAATCCATTAAACAGTATTCCATAATACTATTAAAGCTTCATTTTTGAAATGAAGAGACTAATGCTCAGAAAGATTCTGAAACTTGTCCAAGGTCACATAACTAGTAAGTACTGGAAGCTAGAATTTGAATTTACACTGGTATGTACAACAGTGGGTATGTTATTTAGTTTCATTTCTGAGTAAGTAGAAATTAAGTGATACTATAATTATCATTCCATGCAAAAGCCAGAAACATAGAAAGCAAAAGACATGCCAAGAAAACCTACATTTTTTTGTTTTAAACATCAAGAATCAAATTGATAATTAGCCCGATGGTCATGTGTTTTTTTTCCTCTAACACTGTACAAGGTTTTGGTGAAACTGATCCAGTTCTCAAAAGTCAGACTGTTGCTTATTAAATAGGCTTGTGTGTAAAGAAAGCTCACCTTTTTGTTCACGTATAATAATATTGAGAAATTATGTAATTCTCCGATCTTTTTCAGAAAAGAAGAGAAGAGAGCACTAGACTAAAGGAGGAGGGAAATGAACAGTTTAAGAAAGGAGGTAAGATAACTTTCAGCACTGATAATCTGGTCATCTTGACTCCTCATCCTGTTACAGAGTCTGTGAAGAAATCCCAAAGAACATTTGAAGAAACCCCAAAACCAAACTTCACAACACAATGTTGCTTCCCAGTACCTTGGCATTTTGGATTTTTAAACAGGCCAAATTATTCATCTGATGGTGAGAAGTTACCATTTGTCTCTTGGCACATGCATGGTCTTTCTGTAATCCACTATCCGTTAATCTAGAATCAAGGGTGAAACTCTTGAGGTCTTGCTTTGAAAAACACTAACCTGGAATGTTAAAAGGTTATGTGCTGCGTTGCTGTAAAAACAGAGTCCCCACTCCTCACCTGCTGTGGGGCTGTAAAAGCAGGCCTGACTGCTCTGGTACGGCCTAGGGCTGCCTGTCCTTTGGTTGTTCCTGCTTTCTTTCTTTTTTTAAATTCTCCAGACTGCTTCAGAAGGGTTGCTCTTTTATGTGCCATTGTCTTTGGATGCCTTAAGTAGAGAGATTCTTCATGTCCTGCATTTTCTACATTTGCTTAGAAATAAGTTGGTGGGGTTCATTCTGATAATTTGGGGTAACTAGTTGATCTTAGAGCAAAAGTCTTCTGTCACATCTCAAAGTATATATCCGTCAGAAATCTAGGCGTGTTAAGATTTTTCCCCAGTTATTTTCAGGTTTTTTATTTTTTTCTTTTTTTCCCCAAAAGTTACCCTATTATCTGATTTCAGATTTTAATTTTTTTCCTTCTATTTCCTGGTTTAGTAATCATTAATATTTTTTTCTAATAGAATAAATACTTCTAATTTTGAAAGCATATTTTTTGTATGTTAATATTAAATATTTCAAACCTGAGAAAGGAGTACATAGGCAATTTTCTGTTAGTATCCTGACCATAATTCTCTTTTTCGCCATTTTCTCTTTTAAGGTCTTGATTTAAATATTGATTTTTACATTGTTCCTTTTAGCTCTATCAAATGTCTCTCTTCAAACATTTCACAGATGCCGTTTTAGCCAGGTTGACTGTATGAAAGCACAACAGATTTAATTAAAACAAATATGCTTTTTTTCTTTATCTCAGGCCATGGATCCCAGAGTTTAGTCTCTTTCCTCTCTCTAGGTCTCTAACCTCCTTTGAAAACTCCTTTCTGAATTGCCCAGCCAAATGAAAACTGAATATTGAGGGAATGCCAGGACTCCTGAGTATTGAGGGCTTGTCGCTGACAGCATGTTCAGCTGTCAGTTCACCAAGCACAGTCTGTGAAGTTGGCACAAGTGAGCACTGTTCCTTTAAAGAGAGAAGAAAGGAGGAAGTGATTTTTACTGCCCCGGACTTAATAGACTATGACCATCTTTTAACTCGAAACCTTCATCCTATGAATGGAAAACAGTGCTTCTGAGATCCTGCGGAATATAGTAGTATCAGGAATAAAATCATAATGACCACTCATCCATTATCTTATCATCCTCAGATTATATAGAAGCTGAAAGTTCTTACAGTCGAGCCCTTGAAATGTGCCCATGCTGCTTCCAAAAGGAGAGGTCGATTCTGTTTTCAAATAGAGCTGCAGCAAGGATGAAACAGGTATGTATCTTTGACCTTTTCTTTTTAAAAAGCACATGGACTTGCAGTCTTTTCATACCATAGTTTCTCTCCAAAAACTAGCATAGAGGTTGCTGCCTCCCTTTTCCTGCCCGTATATGTTCCTGATGTAAAGGCCACAGGGAGAATAGAAAATCTTTTGAAAAACTTGAGTGAGATTACTGTTAACATTCCCCGTTAAAGTAGCTGAGTGAATACTTTCATGGAAGGAGGGCTGGCAAGTTTTTTGCTAAACTAGGGCAGGTTAATGAAGCAGTGAACCAAGCAGTGCATGTCCTAGAATAGCTCTAGATCCTTATTTTAGGCCTCTGGAATTCTAGATAAACATGCAAAGGCACAGGGAAACACCAGTGAAAACTCTGGGCTCTAAAGCATCTTTAAAGATGGTTATTCCTAGGATTCTGACTTTTCTGTTCAAAGTATGGACACTTGGAGAAATCTCCAACAGTTGGGATAAAAGGTACCCCTAAATAGAAAATAGGTGTCAAGGAACTTTAAAGACATTTTGTATTTCCAAAGGATTGAGAACCTAGTATAACAAGGTGAGTGTGGAATAAGTGAGAGTACAAATATATTTGTTTTATACCGTGATGGTATTAAAAGTTAGATTTGGGCCAGGCACAGTGGCTCATGCCTGTAATCCCAGCACTTTGGGAGGCCGAGGCGGGCGAATCACGTAAGGTCAGGAGTTTGAGACCAGCCTGACCAACATGGTCAAACCACATCTCTACTAAAAATACAAAAATTAGCCAGGCATGGTGGTGAGCCTGTAATCCCATCTACTCAGGAAGCTGAGGCAGGAGAATCTCTTAAACCCTGGAGGCGGAGGTTGCAGTGCACTACACTCCAGCCTGGGCGACAAGAGTGAAACTCCGTCTCAAAAAATAAGTTAGATTTGTTTCTGATTTGTCTGATTTTCCTATTTAGTCTTCATAATCGTTGGATTGAAATGGGAGTGGTTTGTTTTTTTTTTAAACAATACCACTTTTAAAACTATGGCTACTTACATTCAGAGCGCAAAGGATAGGTTATTTAACATAGCTTTAAGCAACCATGATGCTGACTCAAGATTGGGAGTGGCAGTTTTTTCATTTGTTTAGATCAGATATCTCTTTGGATACTGTCTGAAATTCTCAAATGCCTCTACTACAGTCACTTTAGGTGACAAGGTTTTTTTGTTTGTTTGTTTGTTTTTGAAAGGCCCCAGGGCAGGGATGGGGGTGTGTGCTTGAATGCTTGGACATGCAGAAAGGTTACGGGTTTTTTTACCGGAACTTGTATAGGATTCAACAAAGCGGAGTGTTTTTGGACTATTTCATGCGGCATGAGAGAAGAAATAATTTTAGAGTATACAAACCAACATTTTGTATCAGAGAAAACAAAACAATTGGTTTAAGTTTATTTAAAACAATATTCTTTAATGTATCCCACCAGCAATCAGAATTAACATCTAACAGTTTTTACACCTACCTGGAAAATTCTCATCTTTTGGATTTGCTTCTCCATTTTGCCACATTCTTAGACTGGACATTGTCATTGTGAAATAGGATCAAGGATGCGCCTTCAGTATCGGGGAAATGCACCATACCCAGTTGGTTCCTGGGATTTGGGATTCTTTGTTTCCACAGTTGCCCAAGTTATTGATATTTCTAGGTTTGGGCTGGCATAAATAGTCTGGTTCTTGAGTTAAGAAAATATATGGTCTTGCTAGTAGTTTGTCTGTCACATCTGAGGAAAACTCAAAAGAGCATTGCTCTATGATTGCTTCCTGTTCAAAGAATAGTTTTGTTGGTGAAGTTTTCTGTTCTTTTAAGTTGCATTCTTTTTTTTTTTTTTTTTAATGAGATTGGAGTCTCGCTCTGTCACCCAGGCTTGCGTGCAGTGGCATGATCCCAGCTCATTGCAACCTCTGCCTCCCGTGTTCAAGCGATTCTCCCGCCTCAGCCTCCTAAGTAGCTGGAATTACAGGTGCCTGCCACCACACCTGGATAATTTTTGTATTTTTAGTAGAGATGGGGTTTCACCATGTCGGTCAAGCTGGTCTTGAACTCCTGACCTCATGATCCGCCCACCTTAGCTTCCCAAAGTGCTAGAAAGGCATGAGCCGCTGTGCCTGGCCTTAAGTTGCATTTTTAATACTTTATGAAGACTCTAAAGTGAGAGACTTGATAACTTCTAGGATTAGTGCCCTGACACAATTTAAGGAGCATATTCTAAGTTTTTCAAGGAAATGATGGTTTAACTGCTTTAAGAGGTAAAGACGAAGAATTTCTGAAAGGCAGGTTTGCAAGCTTAGCATCCCTGACTTAGTGCCCCCGGCCACACTTCACATTTCATATCTGGAGAGAGAAAAGGTAACCTGGAGTTAGGGCAGAGTTTCAGCTCTAGGTCTTGCTAGCTACACAAGAGCAGAGCCCTAAAAGAATAGGTTCTCTTTTTCTTTTTTTAACTACTGTCCTTATATATTATATACATTGTTTTATGTGTATAGTTAGATTTGTTTCTCCTTATATATTGTGTACATTTTTGTCCTTATGTATTATGTATATTGTTTTATATAGATAGCTACCTATATATAAAAATTATGAAAGAATGGTAAAGTTGTGATTTGTTTTTTTCCCACACTCCACTTTGGGGACTACCATTGTAAGCAGTAGACAACACCTGGGTCTTCTGAGGTATTAGTAGAGTATGAGTCTCAAGCAAAAGTTTCTGCAAGAAAATTCCGTAATTCCTTGGTTTGAAGAGGACAGTGCACTACAGCTTAATAATCACTTCTAGGCACACAAAGAATACCACCACAACAGCTGTACACATAAATTGTAAAGATTTATTTCTATTTCAGAAACTGTGAAATTATGTGTCTTTGACTTACAGAAATGTGATAAGTTGGAGAAATACTGACATATAAAGTTATACAGATTTCTTTAAAGGACTTCTTAGAGTTTTCAATACTTGAATTGGTATGCTGAACATTGGAAGAGAAATAAAAAAGTTCCCAGATGACCCTGAAACCTTTTTTGTTTTGTATATTGTGGTAAGATACAGATAACATAAAGTTGGCCATTTTAAAGTATAGTCGTGAGTCATTTAACAACAGGCATACATTCTGAGAAATGTGTTATTAGGTGATTTCATCATTGTGCGAACATCATATACTTACACAAATCCAGATGGTATGGTCTACTACACACCTAAGCTATATGGCATAGCCTATTGCTCCTAGGCTACAAACCTGTACAGTATGTTTCCGCACTGAGTACTGTAGGCAGTTGGAACACAATGGTAAGTATTTGAGTATCTAAACAGAAAAAGTGCTGTAAAAATGCAGTATAAGATATTTTTCAAATGGTGCATCTGTATATATAGATATATACACACACACACATATGTGTACACACACACATACGTATACCGTAAATACCATGAATGGAGCTTGCAGGACTAAAAATTGCTCTAGGTGAGTCAGTGAGTGAGTGGTGAGTGAATGTGAAGGCCTAGGATATTACACTATTGTAGACTTCATAAATATGTTACATTTAGGCTTCACTAAATTTATTTTATTTTTCTTTAATAAATTCACCTTAGTTTACTGTGCCTTGTTTTCTTTATCAACTTTTAAATTCTTTTAAACTCTTTTGTAATAGCCTAAAACATAAACATGTTGTACAACTACAAAAATATTTTCTTTATATCCTTATCTTCTGAGCCAGGGCAGTATCTTGCTCTTTTGCCAGGGCTTGAGTGCAATGGCATTGTCATCGCTCACTACAGCCTTGAACTCCTGGACTCATGCAATCCTCCCACTTCAGCCTCCCAAGTAGCTGGGACTACAGACCTGCACTACCATGCCCAGCTAATTTTGTTTGGTTTTCTTTTAATTTTTTTTTTTAATTTTTTTAAGAAATGGAGTCTTGTTGTGTTTCACAGATTAGTATTGAACTCCTGGCCTCAAGTGGTCCTCCTGCTTCAGCTTCCCGAGTCACTAAGATTATAGGCGTGAGCCACCATGCCCAGCTATATCCTTATTCTATATACTTTTTTCTATTAAATAGTGGTTTGTTTTTTCTGGTTTTTTTGTTTTTCACTTTTTAAACTTTTCTGTTGAAAACTAGGATGCAAATACACACAGTAGCCTAGGCCTACACAGGATCAGGAGCATCAGTATCACTGTCTTCCACCTCCACATCTAGTCCCACTGGAGGGTCCTCAAGAGCGACACATACATGAAACTGTCATCTCCTATGATAACAGTGCCCTCTTCTGGAATACTTCCATACTTCCTGTAGGACCTGTCTGAGGCTGTTTGATGGTAAACTTTTTGTTTTAGTGGAAGGAGTGCACTCTTAACATAATAAAAAGTAGTGTATAGTAAATACATAAACCAGTAACAGCCATTTTTTATCAAGTGTTATGTATATGTTATGCTTTCTTTTTTTTTTTGGAGATGGAGTCTCACTCTGTTGCCTAGGCTATAGTGCAGTGGTGCTATCTCAGCTCACTGCAACCTCTGCCTCCCGGGTTCAAGCGATTCTCCTGCCTCAGCCTCTCAAGTAGCTGGGATTACAGGTGCGCACCACCATGCCCAGCTAATTTTTTTGTATTTTTTATAGAGATGGGGTTTCACCATGTTAGCCAGGCTGGTCTCGAACTCCCGACCTCAGGTGATCCGCCCACCTTGACCTCCCAAAGTGCTGAGATTACAGGCATGAGCTACCATGCCCAGCCTGTGTTATACTTTCACATGACTTGCAGTGCAGTAGGTTTGTTTACCCTGGCATCACACCAACATCTGAGTAGTAAGTTATGTCATGATGTTATGATGGCTACTGTGTCATTAGGTGATAGGAATTTTTCAGCTCCGTTATACTCCTATGGGACTACTGTTTTATACACAATCTATCATTGATTGAAATGTCATTATACAGTGCACGACTGCATACAATTCAGTGTATTAAAATACCTTCACAGTGTTATATAGCCAACACCACTATCTAGTTCCAGAACTTTTCCATCATCCTAAAAGGATACCCCACACTCATTAAGTCGTCACTCTTCATCCTGAAACTTTCTTTTATTTTCTGAAACGGAGTCTTGCTTTGTTGCCCAGGCTTGAGTGCAGTGGCGTGAACTCGGCTCACTGCAATCTCCACCTCCTGATTTCAAGCAATTCTCCTGCCTCAGCCTCCCAAGTAGCTGGGATCACAGGCACCCGCCACCACGCCTGGCTGATTTTTGTGTTCTTAGTAGAGACAGGATTTCACCATGTTGGCCAGGTCTCGAACTCCTGACCTCTAGTAATCCTCCCACCTTGATCCTCCATAATGCTGGGATTGCAGATGTGAGCCGCTGCACCCAGCCCTGAAACTGCTTTTGATTGAATCCTGCAACAATTTGGCTGACATTGCTCTGAAATATTCTGCAGAATATTTAGTATTTGCTACATACAGTAGGCATTGTGAGAATATTGAACACTTATTTGAAATAACTTATTTCTGTAATACAAAAATTCCTAATTTCAGGAAAATGGACATTTTAGAACTGCAAGACATCTTATATAACATCCAGTCCACGCTGCTCCTATTTTAAATGAGACAAACTGAGCCCTAGAGAAGGAAAATAGCATGGCCAGTGTTAAAGAGCAGGTTATTGTCAGAGCCAGGACCAGAATTCAGTCTTTGACATCCAGTGTTCTTTCTGCTGTGTCATGCTTCTAGATTCAGAAAGTTCAATTAGTTAAATACTTTGTTTAAGTGTTTTGTATTTTTGTTTGATCAGTGGATAAATTAAGGTTTATAACTGAGACTACCTGACAAGCCACACTGTGTGTCTGTAGATGGAGCATCTGTATACTTTCTGAAATATACAACTTTGGAGTATGATAGTATAACCACTAGCCAGAGAGGAGGGTAATTCAATTATTCACATGTCAGTCATTTGCTCTGATTTAGGTCACAGAGTTTCTCAATGTCAGCATTCTAATGTAAAGTGTCTTGCAAATGTAATAGGTCAGTTAGAACAATCTTTAAAGACACTTTCAGAAAGAAGCGACTTGAATAATGTGTTACCAGGAGGCTTTCAGATCAGAGCCATCCCCACGTAAATTTTGAATTTTGTCTTGGAAGTAACATTCAGGTTTTTACGTAGTTCCTTTGAAAACCATTCTGTATCTCCATAAGCAGTTATTAGTGATCAGATCATGTCATTAAGCCTTTGGGCTATTAAGATAAAACTAGGGCAACACATATTAATACTATTTTTCTTTTTAGGACAAGAAAGAAATGGCCATCAATGACTGCAGCAAAGGTACAGCTTTGTTATCTCACTACATGTTAACATACAGGAGCATTATGTCAGACAGAGGGGCTTTGGGTCAGGTGTGCGCTTGTACATGTGTACCCTTCCTCTGGGGCCTTTCAAGAGGTAGCTTTATAATTCTGTATTTTCAGAGATACTATATAATAGTCATCTTAGAGTAACTGCTTTTGAATGGATAGTTCAGTCAGTTTCTCCTCTACTGGTAAATACATGAAGAAAAATTCTAGCCTGGGCAACATGGCGAAACCCTGTCTCTACCAAAAATACAAAAGTTAGGCAGATGTGGTGGCATGCGCCTGCAGTCCCAGCTACTCGGGAGGCTGAGCCCAGGAGGTTGGGGCTGTGGTGAGCCATGATTATGCCACTGTACTCCAGCCTAGGTGACAGAGTGACCCTGTCTCCAAAAGAAAAAAAAATCAGTGCTATCTTGGCAACAGAATTCATGGAATAGAATTTACCTCCTGTAATTACTTTCTGTTGAGATTCAAATTGAAGATCATAGCTGCTGTTAGAGCATTTGGATCTGTGTATTTTGAGAAGGGGGACAACTGTGATGAGGGACAGTTTCTGTTAGTGAATTGATAGTCTTTTCGGGTGTCATAATTCTTCCAAACCTACTTCACATCATTTTTTTTACCCTTTCAGATTCACAATGAATCAAGCCTTCGCTATATGATACCTAAGTTCTATTAAGATCTTATCATCCCACCAACTTCTATAGCGACACCTCAGACATAGGGTCACTACAGTTTTTTTGTGTTTTGGGGGGTTTTGTTTTGTTTTTCAAAAATTGCCTGACAGGCCAGACTGGTGTCTTGCCTCTAACCAACTTCATGTGGAGAATATACATTATCACTTTGTCTTGCAGCTTAGTCTCAGAAGTTTTTCTAGCAAATCACTATTTTTGTGTTTTCAATTTTTTTAGTTTTTCTTCTTTGGATAATAGTTTCTGGGAGAATTATAGAGTGGAAGAGAACCTTATATGTTATCTAGATCCCCTCTTACACTAAGCGTGTATTCCCCTGCTGTTACCAAAAAGGGATCCTGATCCAGACCCCAAGAGAGGATTCTTGGACCTCTCACAAGAAATAATTCAGGGCAAGACCATAAAGTGAAAAAGCAAGTTTATTAGAGAAATAAAGAAACAAAAGAAGGGCTACTCCATAGGCAGAGCAGCAGTCAGTGTGGGCTGCTCAGTGAAGTATACTTACAGTTATTTCTTGATTATATGCTAAGCAAGGGGTGGATTACTCATGAGATTTCCAAGAATAGGGCAGAGATTTTCCAGAACTGAGGGTCCCTTTTTAGAATATATAGGGTAACTTCTGAATGTTGCCATGGCATTTGTAAACTATCGTGGTGCTGGAGGGAATGTGTTTTAGCATGTTAATGCATTATAATTTGCATATAGGAAGCAGTGAGGATGACCAGAGGTCACTTCAATCGCCATCTTGGCTTTGGTGGGTTTTGGCCAGCCTCTTTACTGCATCCTGTTCTGTCAGCAGGGTCTTTGTGACCTGTATCTTGTGCCAACCTTCTCTCTCATCCTGTGATTAAGAATGCCTTAACCTCCTGGGAATGCAGCCCAGTAGGGCTCAGCCTTATTTTACCTAGCCCCTATTCCACATCTTGGAGCCACTCTGATTCAAATGCCTCTGACACTCCTGTTTTTTTATTTAATTAATTTGCTGCCCTCTCTACTGGCTTTCTTTTCTTTATATTTTGTATTTCCTTATAGTGTCTGAAACTGTTTCTATATTATAATATAGAAGACCACTTCTGATCTGTTACCAAGTTGGACTGGAACTAATTCTGAATGTACTGTTTTGTTTGGAAGAAGTTATTTAACCTATTTCCTTTATGTGAGGATGTATGGGTTTGAGAAGTTTAAATTAGGAACAAGCTGCTGGTTTTCAGAGCTTCTTTCTCTGTAACCAAATAGTGAAAAAATGCCTTGTAAGCGTGATTAGCATGGTATATTGTTAGAAATAGTTCATTTCCATATGAAACAGTTTACTTCCAGCTGCAGCCCAAAGTGTAGGAGCCTTGCCTAGAAAATGAGGGAAAGGAGAAGAAAGTGCTTTCCAGCGAAAGTGTTTTCCACATTTGTTTTTGGATTTGCTTAAACTAATATTTATGTGGTTAGACATAGTCGTTATGGATACATGCATTGTATTCATAGGCAAATTACATTTATATCAATATGGTTTGTTTGTATCGAGAGCCCCCGACATCCCCCACCCTCCACACACACACACACACACACACACACACACACACTCTCTCTCTCTCTCTCTATCTCTCTCTCTGTCTTTGTCTCTGTCTCTGTCTCTCTCCCCTCTCTCAATTGATAAACCTTGGCAAAGAGCTTATTTCTGAGGTCATATTGGAGCTCCAGGGTTTTCATCCTTGACATAAAGTTTAAGTTCATTCTCACCTCAGTCTCCTAAGTAGCTGGGACTACAGGTGCACGCCACCACACACAGCTAACATTTTTATCTTTTATTTTTTATTTTACTTTTTCAGACGGAGTCTCGCTCAGTCGCCTAGGATGGAGTGCAGCGGTGCCATCTCGGCTCCCTGCAACCTCCGCCTCCCAGGAGGCGATTCTTCTGCCTCGGCCTCCTGAGTAGCTGGGACTACAGGCACATGCCACCACGCCCGGCTAATTTTTGTATTTTTGGTAGAGATGGGGTTTCACCATATTGGCCAGGCTCATCTCGAACTCCTGACCTCGTGATCTGCCCACCTTGGCCTCCCAAAGTGCTGGGATTACAGGGGTGAGCCACTGCGCCCAGCTCAAGGTTTGGGGTTCTTTCAGAAAACCTTCTCTTGACCCAATATTCCCCTTCAATTGCTATACCATTTATCTGATCCCTTTCATTGAAATAATTGTCTATACTTGGCTGTCTCTACTTAGTCTTCCATTTTCTCCTTACTTCACTTCCATGGAGCATTTGTTTTATCTATGCCATTGAAACCCATCTTGTAAAGGTCATCAGCAGTTTCATCTTGCTCAATTTAGTAGTTGCTTCTCTAGCCTAACTTTACTTGACCTTACCTGCATTTAATACAGTTTATCATTCCTTTCTCCTTTAAAATTCTCTCTCTTAATTTTAATGAAGTCTATTTGTTTTTTCCCTGCTTCGTTGGCTGTTCCTTCTTACTCTCCTTTGTTAGCTTTTATGTCAACCTCAACATTTTGGAAGTCTCTAGATCTTAGTCCAGCATGGGACTCTCTTCTCTTGTTTTCCCTCGGTATTTTCTCCCGAAGTGATCTCATTCAGTTCTGAAGCTTTAAATACTATCTATAAATTAGCACAATGTAGCCATTCCACCTTGTGTGTGTATTTCAAAACACATTATGTTATGTTTATGTTATATACCATAAATATACACAATTTTTATTTGTTGTTTTAAAAGTTAAATTGACAAGGAAAATGCATGGATTATTTAACCTAAGAAATCAGAGCAACAGGCCGGGCACAGTGGCTCACGCATGTAATCCCAACACTTTGGGAGGCTGAGGCTGGTGGATCACGAGGTCAGGAGTTCAAGACCAGCCTAATCATTATGGTGAAACCCTGTCTCTACTAAAAATACAAAAATTAGCCGGGCATGGTGGCGCATGCCTGTAATCCTAGCTACTCAGGAGGCTGAGGCAGGAGAATCACTTGAACCCGGGAGGTGGAGGTTGCAGTGAGCCGAGATCGTCCCATTACATTCCAGCCTGGGTGACAGAGCAAGATTCCATCTAAAAAAAAAGAAATTGGAGCAACAAAAATGCAATTAAGGGAAACAAAAGGAGTATTTTCATAAAGATAAAAGCCAAAATTAATGAATTTTTAAATATAAAACTAATAAATACATGCCATCTGTATGGCAGAGTTTCTGTCTTCAGCTCTGACTTCTGCCCTGTAGTCTAGTGTCCTGTATCCCACTGCAAAGTTGTTCTTTCTGCTTGGATGTCTGGTAGGCACCTCAGATTTAACGTGCCCAGCCCCCATACACACACAGAACTTGCAGTTCATTTTTTCCATTCTAATAAATGGCATTACCATCCATTCCCTTGCTTAAGTTAAACCCTGGGAGTCATCCCTGATTGTTCTTTCATGCCACATGGCTAATTAATTAATTAGCAAGTTCCGTGGGCTCAGATTTAAAGACAATCTAATCCAGCTGCTCTTTTCCATCTCTACTATTTCCAGCTTAGACCAAGCCAACATCTTCTCTCATCTGGACCACTGCATTAGCTTTCCAGCTGATCTCACAGCCTTCAGTCTTGCCCCAACCCCCACACTACAGCCAAAGCAGTCCTTCAAAAATGTAAATCAGACAATGTCTGAAGCTTGCTTGAAAACTTTCCAGTGGCTTCTCATCACACTCAGGAAAAAGTCCAAACTCCTTTCGCTGGCCAAGAAGGTCCTCCATGGCCTCACATTTCAACCTCTGGTCCCCAGCCTGGTAACATGCCAGAGTTATTCTTGTTGGTCCCTCTTCCTGGCACACTCCTCCTTAGCCTTTGACGTGGCTGGCCTGTCTTACATAGTCCCTCTTCATATTCTGAAACCACTTTCTGAAGTTACCTCATTTCTCGCTTCACTTGCATTTACATGACCTTGTTTTATTTTTCATTTTAGTACTATGACTATTGAAAGTATATACCTGTCTACTCCTGCCTACTAGAATAGCATAAGGCTTCATTGAGAACAAGGACTGTGTCTGTCTTGTTTACCACTATAGCCCAGACATATACCAGGAAGCATGAATTTTAAAATTAAGGATAGATTATGAGAAAAGAAAAAAGTTCTAGAGCCAAGACATTGGGGTTTTTTTGTTTGTTTGTTTTTGTTTTTGAGACAGTATTATCGCTCTGTTGCCGGGGCTGGAGTGCAGTGATGCAGCCTCCACTCATTACAACCTCCGCCTCCTGGGTTCAAGTGATTCTTATGCCTAAGCCAACCGAATAGCTGGGATTACAGGCCCACCCAGCTAAGTTTTGTATTTTTAGTAGCGATGGGATTTCGCCAGGTTGCTAGGCTGGTGGTCTCAAAGTCCTGACCCCAACTAACCTGTCTGCCTCAGCCTCCCAAAGTGCTGGGATTATGGGCGTGAGCCACCGCCGCTGGCCAGCACTGCTTTCTAATAGAAAAAGAAACAACTCGGAAGAAACGAGAAGAAATGCGGTATGTTGAACCAAAACATAGCAAAGGATTATTAGAAGGGCAGCTGATGCTGGATGAAGGAAAAGATACTGTGCAGCAACCACCTCATAGTGCTGGAGCAGTAGTTTGAGGGTTGAAGGAACAGTGAGGATTTTTTTTTTTTTTTTTTTTTTTTTGAGACGGAGTCTCGCTCTGTCGCCCAGGCTGGAGTGCAGTGGCCGGATCTCAGCTCACTGCAAGCTCCGCCTCCCGGGTTCACGCCATTCTCCTGCCTCAGCCTCCCGAGTAGCTGGGACTACAGGCGCCCGCCACCTCGCCCGGCTAAGTTTTTTTTGTATTTTTAGTAGAGACGGGGTTTCACCGTGTTAACCAGGATGGTCTCGATCTCCTGACCTCGTGATCCGCCCGTCTCGGCCTCCCAAAGTGCTGGGATTACAGGCTTGAGCCACCGCGCCCGGCCTGGAACAGTGAGGATTTAACTAGAAATGTAATCTTAGTACTCAAGACCTAGAAAAAAGAGAATGATAAACTCTGCCACCAGACTGGTTTCCCTTAACTCTTTAATTTGTATCTTCAAATTATCTCTCACCCAACCTGGCCAACATGGTGAAACCCCATCTCTACTAAAAATACAAAAATTAGCCAGGCGTGGTGGCGCATGCCTGTAATCCCAGCTGCATGGGAGGCTGAGGTAGGAGAATCGCTTGAACCTGGGAGGGGGAGGTTGTAGTGAGCCAAAATCGCACCACTGCACTCTAGCCTGGGCGACAGAGCGAGACTCTGTCTAAAAAAAAATTCTCTCTCTTTCACTTGAACTCTGTGTTCTGGCCTGTCCTGGACTGGGTAAATGACAAGTGGGCAAAAACCAGGACTTGGAGTATAGACCAGGATATGGCAAACTACAGCCACAAGCCAAATCCAGCCTGCCACCTGTTTTTGATAGCCTAAAAGATAAGAATGGTTTTTACAGTTGTAAATGATTGGAAAGCAAAAGAAAAATATTTCATGATAATGTGAAAAGTATGTAAACTTAAATTTTAGTGTCCATAAATAGTTTATTGGAACACACCCACCCTTTTTTGTTTACGTACTGTGTGTGCCTACGGTCGTGCTACAATAGCATCACCGAGGAGTTGTGACACAGAGGGTCTGTCTGGCCCACAAAGCCTACAGTCTTTACTGTCTTGCTCTTTGTGGAAAAAGTTTTCAAGCATCAGGTATGCACTTGACAAATGACTCTTCCTTTCGTACCCTTGGAGGATGATTGATGAAGGAATCTGATATAGCCAAAGATATGTAGGCCCTTTTTCTTTGTGATAAAAATTATTTCTTCTCTTCTTACAGCAATTCAGTTAAACCCCAGCTATATCAGGGCAATATTGAGGAGAGCGGAGTTGTATGAGAAGACGGACAAGCTAGATGAAGCCCTGGAAGACTATAAATCTATATTAGAAAAAGATCCATCAGTACATCAAGCAAGAGAGGCTTGTATGGTAAAACCTAAATTTTTTTTAATATTTTTCCTTCTATTCTTTGTGTTGCTGCCCAGTGAGTCCTAAATAATCCTTTCAGACTCGGTTAAATTCCATTTCTGTGCTTTTGAGGAGCTTATCAAGATATATAGGAGGCCAGGCGTGGCTCATGCCTGTAATCCCAGCACTTCAGGAGGCCGAGGAGGAGAGATCACTTGAGGCCAGGGGCTCGAGACCAGCTCGAGACACAAAACCCCATCTCTTCTAAAAATACAAAAAATTAGCTGCGTGCGGTTGTACACACCTGTAGTCCTAGCTACTCGGGAGGCTGAGGCAGGAGAATTGCTTGAACCCAGAAGGCAGAGGTTGCAGAGAGCTGAGATCATGCCACTGCACTGCAGCGTGGGCGACAGAGAGGATCATTGAGCCTAGAAGTTGGAGGCTGCGGCAAGCTATGATTACATCACTGCATTCCATCATGAGCAACAGAGTAAGACCTTGTCTCTTAAACAAACAGGCTGGGTGCGGTGGCCGACGCCTGTAATCCCAGCACTTTGGGAGGCCGAGGAGGGCAGATCACCTGAGATCAGGAGTTCGAGACCAGCCTGACCAACATGGAGAAACCCTGTCTCTACTAAAAATACAAAATTAGCTGGGCGTGGTGGCACATGCCTGTAATCCCAGCTACTCAAGAGGCTGAGGCAGGAGAATTGCTTGAACCTGGCGGGTGGAGGTTGCAGTGAGCTGAGATTGTACCACTGCACTCCAGTCTGGGTGACAGTGTGAGACTGTCTTAAAAAAAAAGAAAAATACAAATGAATAAAAAAAGTTAAAAATACAAATATAGCACTGCAAACATCTGATATGTATCCTTTCAGACTTTTTTTCTGTATATATTTATTTGTTAAATTTGTATTGATGCCCTCCTTTAGTGTAGGCTTTCTGTTAAGACCTGGAAATAGAGCCAAACAAAACTTTTTTTTTTTTGAGACAGGGTCTCTGTCACCCACGCTGGAGAGCAGTGGCACAGTCATGGCTCACTGCACCCACCCTCGACCTCCCAGATTCGAGCAGCACTCCCGCCTCAGCCTCAGCTGCGACTACAGACACATGCCACCGCACCCAGCTGATTTTTGTATTTCCTGTAGAGATGGCACTTTGCCATGTTGCCCAAGGTGGTCTCAAACTCCTGAACTCAAGCGATCCTCCCAACTCAGCCTCCAAAAGTGCTGGGAATAAGGGCAGGAGTCCCTGCACCTGGCCCAAACAGAACTTCTGTCTTTATGTAGCACACCCACAAACATAAATACTGGGGTTTTTTTTCCTCCTTTATTTAATAGGATCGTAGACATATGCTTAATTTGATCTTATTTCCACATTAGGATTCTCGTGTTTCTCAAATTCAAAATAAAGGCAAAGGATTTTTTTTTTACCAACCCTTGTTTCTCTTCTTTTCCTCAGAGATTACCTAAGCAAATTGAAGAACGTAATGAAAGACTAAAAGAAGAGATGTTAGGTAAGCTTACTTCTTACTTTCGCCTGATCATAAACAGCTAGGAACCTAGGATGGGGACATAGTGAATACTAGAGGAGGACACAACAGTTAGAAAAAGTTTCCGACTCTGCCTTTACTGTGGGCTTCAGTACCACAGGGCTACTGACTTCTCAGTTATTTTGACCCCAGAAGGGGCAGCATGGCTGAGAGAGGATATTGGCTTTTTCGGAAACCAGATTTCCTTTTTTATTTTCTTGGGAATTGTTCTTGCCTGCAAGAATTTAAGCATAATTCCGTTCCCTGGGATTATGCTTGAATGGAATTAAAAATCCTAGGATACCACCAACCTCGATTTCAGATAACAATTACATAAAAACCGTTGAGTTTCTTCATTGAATCATCACTCCTTGAGGTTCATTAGGATGCAGTCAAGATCATGAGAATTTTTATTTAGAAAATGGCACTCAAAGTCCCTTTAGTGTTTGAGAACACATGAGAGGACAGGAATTAGGAGTAAAGAGAAAAAAGACTGGGGGTAGGGGTAGGGCAAATGGATTCATTTGATCCATGTTTAGTTATTTCTCGTATTTGCCAAAGCATTTTAGAGCTGGAATCAGAGAACCTCCCACGAACAATCTGCTTGAGTAAGAGGAGTGAGGGCTCCTGAACACAGACTTAAGTCTATTCCACTTGTAACCTGTCTGATATTTCGCTGGTCAGGATCTGCCATGTATTTTCCTTTATGAGTATTTTCTAAATCTGTTATTTGAATTACGTTTAATAAATTGCAATCATGTGGCCCTAAAGGAAAAATCATTTAAAATAAATTGGGCACTCACGCCTGTAATCCCAGCACTTTGGGAGGCTGAGGGGGGCGGATCAAGAGGTCAGGAGATCAAGACCATCCTGGCTAACACAGTGAAACCCTGTCTCTACTAAAAATACAAAAAATTAGCCGGGCGTAATGGCAGGCACCTGTAGTCCCAGCTGCTCAGGAGGCTGAGGCAGGAAAATGGTGTGAACCTGGGAGGCGGAGCTTGCAGTGAGCCGAGATCGCTCCACTGCACTCCAGCCTGGGAGACAGCGAGATTCCATCTAAAAAATAATAAATAAATAAATAAATAAATTGGGCCTGCCTGGCATTTATGGCCTTCAGACATCAGTATCCAGCGAATGGGAACAAATTTCCCAAAGGATCATTCTGATAGCCAAGTTGATTGAGAGGAGGCCATTAACCTAGACTATCCAGAGTCTTCTGGCCCCTGCCAGCTAGAGACTGTAAAGATTGCTACTTCAGACTTGGGATAGCTCTGGAGCCCTCCCCAGATTTTTCAAAAAAGGGAGGGGGATGGGGGAGCTTTTCCCTTATTTAATTAAACTTGGCCGGGCAGAGTGGCTCCTGTGATCCCAGTACTTTAGGAGGCCAAGTTAGGAGGATTGCTTGAGCCCAGGAGTTCGAGGCCAGCCTAGGCCACATGGTGAAACCCCATCTCTAGAAAAAATTAGCCAGGCACGTGCCTGCCCGTAGTCCCAGCTACATGGGAGGATCAGTTGAGCCCGAGGGTTCGAGGCTACAGTGAGCGATGATGGTGCCACCACACTCTTCACTGGGCAACAGAGCATGACCCTGTCTCAAAAAAGAGAAGAGGGAAAAGAGCAGAATTTTTCTTACCTATTTTTACTAACAATGATGCTCTATTTTAGCAAAAAAAAAAAAAAGTATTTGCATTTAGTATTTGAATTTCTTGCTAAAAAAGTTGACCTTGTGAATGGCCGTAGTGGATCTGGAAGGCTTTGGTCTCTTAGTCCGTTTTTTTAAAGCCAGTCCAGTGAAGGCACTGGTGCAAACTGAATCTTACTGCCTACTGTTCGTTCCAGATGGAATTAAAACTTCCATTTGTCCTTGTCTTTATAAATTCTAATGCACCAGAATTTTCTGTCTCCAAGGCTTTGAGTGTTTCTTACGTCATTCTCTTCATTTGAAAAAATTCAAATTGAATTCATTTCCTCAGTTGCTTCTAAAATGAATTCACCTGTCATTAGACTTAACCAATTTAAGTTGCTTTGTAAATAATGTGTGTTGTTACACATGTGTAGTTTGAATGGCTAGATTCTTTTCCCTTAATGAGTATAGAAATCATGAATAAGATACTGCTCTGCTCTAGGTGTTACCCCACAGTAGATAACCTAGAAGAGAGAAATCACTCTTTACATGGAATTTCAGCCCCCACAAGAGCTTTTCTGGTGTTCTTCCTCCTTGTTACAGATGAGGTAACTTTGGTTCATGTTCTGTGAGATCCCTGGAGGCTAGACATTCTGAATGCAAATTAATATCACTTAGCAGTTCCGAGCAAGCTTTTCACAGTGGACTGCATGATCTTTCTGCTAGTTCCTGTTAAAATGATGACTTCTATGGAGAATAAGCAGTTAAACATTTTTTAAATCAGGTAGTGTGGGCTGGGTGTGATCACACCTGTAATCCCAGCAATTTGGTGGGAGGCTGAGCCTCCCACCAGCCTGGGTAACATGGCAAAATCCTGTCGCTACAAAAATTAGCCAGATGTGCTGGTGTGCACCTGTAGTCCCAGCTACTTAGGAGGCTAATGTGGGAGGATCACTTGAGCCCAGGAGGCTGAGACTTCATTGAGCCACAATGATGCCACTGCACTCAAGCCTAGGTGACAGAGTGAGACCCTGTCTTTAAAAAAAGAAAATTATAAAATCAGGTAGTGTGATGCCTGTTACAGCTTTTGTTCTTTTTATTCAGTATCACTTTAGCTTTCAGGGTCTTTTGTGGTTCCATACAAATTTTAGGGTTTTTCTATTTCCGTGAAGAATGTCATTGGTGTTTTGACAGGGATTACATTGAATCTGTAGATCACCTTTAGTAGTACAAAATGGGTTTTTATTTAGATTTGTTCAGTATTCTTTAACTTGTTTTTTCTTCCATATCTGCAATTTCGTTTTCATTAGAAAGAAGAGCTATGTACTCCTTGAGAAAAAAGTCCTGATAGGCGTTATTAGTGGGTAGAACAATTATTTGCTTTGCCCTTTCTAGCGCGTCATTTATAATCTTTAGAACAGGAGACCCAGGGTGGCCATTAGTCCTAGTGGCACAGTCCTTGCTGATCACAGAAGATGATCATGATAGCATCAAGACGATCACTTGAGGAAAGTGGTCAGCAGCTGGAGTGGGGGGTTGGGTTTTGTTTTTTTGGGTTTTTTTTGTTTTGTTTTTTTTTTTGTCCTTTTCTCTGGGATAATTAGCCTCATAGCCATAATAACCAAGGAATGTAAGGTTTAAAAGAACTTAAGGGTATATGTGGTTGATAGTGTGATGAGATGGAAATAGAAACCCTGCACATAGCATCCCAGGAGGCTCAGAGCATTTTTGAGCAACTAGTCATTGATGCTTTATTTGCTTTTTCTCTGATGTAATGATTTCACAGTTTTCTTAAATAGCTGGATAACAAGTTGGCTGGGTACAGTAGCTCATGCCTGTAATACCAACATTTTGGGAGGCCAAGGTGGGAGGATTGCTTGAGCCCAGCAGTTTGAGACCAGCCTGGGCAACATGGCGAGACCGCCATCTCTGCAAAAACTTTAAAAATTAGCCAGACGTGGTAGCACAAGACTGTGGTCCCAGCTTCTTGGGAGGCTGAGGTGGATTGCCTTAGTCCAGGAGGTCAAGTCTGCAGTGTTATGATGGTACCACCCTGGGCAACAGAGCCAAAACCCTTTCTCAAAACCAAAAAGAGAAAAGAAAAATCTCATGTGAAACCACAATATAGAAAAAAAAAAATAGTGTTTTATATAAATTCAAATGTATGGTATAGCATATATAATCAGAATAATCAGGTTAGTTTGAGGAACATAAAGATCTGAAGTCAGGTTTCATATGGCAGACACAGCCTTTATGAGTATATCTAAGCCTTTATGGGTATATTTCATTGTTTCAATTTTACAGTATTAAATTTTTTGCTCACATAGGTAAATAGTGTAAAAAAAAAACACACATTTAAAAGTAAAACTGACGAGACACTTTCAGCAACCCTGAAGCTCCTCTGCTCAACTGTAAGATTCTTAGGACAAACGCCCCATGCTACTGCTCTGCCCTCAGGAGTCCCTTGAGAGGTGTGGCTGTGTCACCTTATGGGAGGAGTGCCTTCCTGGGGGTTAGTTCTTTGCACATGAGTCATTCTTTTTGGCAGCCATGCTGGGAGGGCAAGAGATTTATACTGGGATGATGCTACAGGTCTCCAAACAAACTTTGATTCCAAATAGAAAAGGATATAGGGTAAAGACATCTGTCATCATTTGCAAGTTATTTTATCCTGTTTGCTGGCCCAGCCAAGAAGTCTTTCAAGCAAGTGAAATTGTCAATAAAATCTGTATGTACATATTTTTGGTTCTTCCTTGATCTGTCATCTCAGTTTATTGAACTATGAGGTAGCAGATAGAGTCATCTACTTTCTCCAAAAAGTAACATAGACTGCGTGGGCTACTTTTCACATTGTCTAACGGGGAAGCTCTACCCAGGCAGCTTTATCCCTCTAATCACTAGAGATGAGTGTTTACAATTCATTTTTTAATATACGCCCTCTCATCAACATTCTAATCACCAGTTGCAAAGCAAGTTAACCTTTTGGGGCTGCAGCTCAAATATGGTGCCCAGAACATCAGTACCTAAGGACCTGCCAAAAATGCATGATATCAGGCCCTACCCCAGACGTACTGAATCAGAGATTTAGGATGGAACTCAGCAATCTAGTTTTAACCCCTCAAGTGTTTCTGATGCACACTCAACTTTAATGGCCCTGATGAGTTGAGAGACGGAATGTAGAGGCAGCTCAGGTGAGGAGTTAAAGGCCAAAGAAGGGCATGGCTAAGAGGGGCATTCAGCTCTGCTCCGAGAGACACCTCCTGAGCAAAAGCAGCCATGGCACTGAGTTTTATCTTTTCTTCTTTCTGTTGTAGCTGCAGCAGAGAAAAACTAGAAAGCAGACATTTCAGAATGTGTGGTCTTCCAATTCACTAGACTTCAGATCTCAGCTCTCTATTTGGACAAGTTGCCACTGGAGGAATAGAGTCAGTTACATTACCACTTACTGGGTGTGCGGGGGATACCAAGCTTCCCTTGCCCCAGGTCCTGGGTAGGGAGTAGGTCCCAGAACACAAGTATGGCTTGTGTTCTGACCATTCCATGAGATGCTGCTCTTCCTACCTTAACCAAGAGCTGCCAGGTGCCTATCCCCACCTTGACCTAGAGCAGCCACTTGAAACTCACCTACTTCCCTCAAAGAAACCATAGACACAAAGACAGGGCATTGCCCCAGTAATCCACCTTCCTTTCACCAGCACCTGCTGCTGCCCCTGCCCTGGCCACTCTGGCACACATGTGGGCCTTGTTCGTATCCAACCCAGGTTTTCCACTCATACCTTCACTTTCTAGGACATATTCCTGGTCTCCTGATTCCTAAAGTCACTCATTTGTTCACTCCTGGCCACTAGCAATCTGATGAGGGCACATTGTGAACTGAATTAAGAATACCATCTGGAGCCTGGCATGGTGGCTCATGCCTATAATCCTAGCACATTGGGAGACCTATGTAAGAAGATCCCTTGAGCTTGGGAGATCAAGACCAACCTAGGCAGCATATAGCAAGACCCTGTCTTTTCCCAAAAAAAAAAAAAATTAGCCTGGCGTTTAGCATGTGCCTGTAGTCTCACACTTGGGAGGCTAAGTTGGGAGGATTCCTTGAGCCCAGGCGGTCAAAGTGGCAGTGAGCTGTGATGGCACCACTGCATGCCAGTCTGGGCAACAGAGTGAAACCCTGTCTCAAAAGAAAAATAAATATATATCATCTTGTATGAGTGCCACATTCAAGAGCTACATGCGGAGATAGAATTAACATGTCATTGCCAAGTTCAGCATATTCTTCTGGCTATACCTGGACATCGTGTACTTTTCTGCTTTGCAAGTAGTAGAAGGTCCTAGAATCAGCTCCCTCACTGAGGCTCACAAGAAAGACTGACTTGTTACCACCCCTCTTAAAGCTGCTGAAGCCACACATGTAGGTACAGAAACCCAGAGTCTGGTTTTTTTTTCCCCCCCACATTTCTCACACTATTCTACCTGAAACCTGTCATTACAGACTGTACACCTGCAGGATTTTGCACTCTGGCCACATTCCACAAGAAACCAATTCCTTGTTGTGGTTGGTTGTTCCCTTAGTAGAGAATGTCAGTAGATTTTCAGTGCTTTGCTTTTGTCTTCATTTCCTAATTGCTATCCTGAGGCTTCTTAGGAGAATAGTTCCCACTCCTTTGAAAATTCTTGGTAAGGCTTCTTTCAGCCCTCGAATTTACCCAAGGTCTAATACAGGCGTACCTCAGAGATGTTGCAGGTTCAGTTCCAGACCAGCACAATAAAGCGAGTCACAAGAATGTTTTGATTTCCCAGTGCATACTATAGTATTATATAAACGTGACTTCTGTATGCACTGGGAAATCAAAAAGTTGCTTAAAAAATGTTGATGATGAGCTCAGCCTTTAGGGAGTTGTAATCGTTTTGCTGCTGGAGGGCCTTGCCTCCACGTGGATGGCTGCTGACTGATCAAGGCGGTAGTTGCTAAACACTGGAGTGTCTGTGGCAGTATCTTTAAATAAGATAGCAAGGAAGTTTGCCACATCAGTTGATTCTTCCTTTCATGAAAGATTTCTCAGTAGCATGCAGTGCTGTTTGATAGCATTTTACCCACAATAGTTCTTCCAGTATCGGACTCAGTCCTCTCAAACCCTGCTGCTGCTTTATCAGCTAAGGTTATGTCATATTTGGGGGTTTTTTTGTTTTGTTTTGTTTTGTGACACAGAGCCTCATTCTGTCGCCAGGCTGGAGTGCAGTGGCACAATCTTGGCTCACTGCAACCTCTGCCTCCTGGGTTCAAACAATTCTTCTGCCTCCGCCTCCCAAGTAGCTGGGATTACAGACACATGCCACCATGCCCGGCTAATTGTTCTATTTTTGTAGAAATAGGTTTTCACCATGTTGGCCAGGCTGGTCTCCAACTCCTGACCTCAAGTGATCTGCCTGCCTCAGCCTCTCAAAGTGCTGGGATTATAGGAATGAGCCACTGTGCCCAGCCAGTTTATGTAATATTCTAAATCCTTTGTTGTCACTTCAACAATGTTCACAACATCTTCACCAGGAGTAGATTCCATCTCAGGAAACCACTTTTTTTGCTCATCCACAGCAAGCAAATCCTCATTTAAGTTTTATAATGAAATTGTAGCAATTCAGTCACATCTTCAAGCTCCACTCAAATTCTAGTTATCTTGTTATTCTCACCACATCTGTAGCAACTTCCTCCACTGAAGTCTTCACCCTCTCAAAGTCATCCGTGAGGGTTGAAATCAGCTTCTTTCAAACTCCTGTTAATGTTGGTATTTTGAC
The DNA here is from genome assembly GCF_008728515.1 of Papio anubis. Classification (NCBI taxonomy): domain Eukaryota; kingdom Metazoa; phylum Chordata; class Mammalia; order Primates; family Cercopithecidae; genus Papio; species Papio anubis. Next base: position 152,700,087 of record NC_044980.1, read on the forward strand.
CATCTCAGCAGCCGTAGCCATATGAAGCGTATTTCTTTTTCTTTTTCTTTTTCTTTATTTATTTATTTATTTATTTTTTTGAGACAGAGTCTCGCTCTGTCACCCAGGCTGGAGTGCAGTGGTGCGCTCACTGCAATCTCCGCCTCCCGGATTCATGCCATTCTCCTGCCTCAGCCTCCTGAGTAGCTGAGACTACAGGCGCCCGCCACCAAGCCCGGCTAATTTTTTGTGTTTTTTAATAGAGACAGGGTTTCACCATGTTAGCAAGGATGGTCTCGATCTCCTGACCTCGTGATCCACCTGCCTCGGCCTCCCAAAATGCTGGGATTACAGGCGTGAGCCATTGAACTCGGCCAATGAAGTGTATTTCTTAAATAATAATATTTTCTGAACAGTAGGTCTCAACAATGGGCTTAAAGTGCTTAGTAAATTATTCTCTAAATAGATGTGCTGTCATCCAGGCTATGTTGTTCCATTTCTAGAGCACAGGCAGAGTAGATTAGCATCATTCTTAAGGGCCCTAAGATTTTTGGAATGGTAAATGAGCACTGGCCTCAACTTAAAGTCACCAGCTGCATTAGCCCAACGAGAGAGTCAGCCTGTCCTTTGAAGCCAAGCATTGAATTGTTCTCTCCTGTTGCTATGAAAGTCCTATCTGGCATCTTCTTTCAATATAGTGCTCTTTCATCTACACTAAAAACATGTTTAGTGTAGCCACCTTCGTCAGTGATCTTAGCTAGATCTTCTGGATAACTTTTTGCAGCTTCTATATCAGCCTTTGCTGCTCCACCTTTCTCTTTTATGTTATGGAGACAGCGTCTTTCCTGAAAGCAGCTTCCTCACTTAACCTTGGTAGGACTGAAGAAAGTTAGGGCCTTGCTGTGGCAATCCAAGGTTCTGGCTTAAGGGAATGTTGTGGCTGGTTTGATCTTCTATCCAGACACCTAGAACTTTCTCCATATAAGCAATAAGGCTGTTTTGCTTTCTTATTCCTGTGTTCATTGAAGTAGCACTTTTAATTTTGTTAAAGTCTGGCTCTTCCTTTTACTTGAACACTTAAAGGTCATTACAGGATTATTAATTGACCTAATTTCAATACTGTTGTGGCTTAGGGAAGAGGGAAGCCTGAGGAGTGGGAGAGATACAAGGGAATGGCTGGTCAGAGGAGCGGTCAGAACATACGCCGCACTTATCAGTTCAGTTAGCTGTCTTATGCAGGTGCAGTTCGTGGCACCCCAAAACAATTACAATAGTAACCTCACAGATCATCGATTACAGATCACCATAACAGATGTAATAATAATGAAAAGGTTTGAAATGAGAATTACCAAAATATGAAACAGAGACACAAAATGAGTATGTGCTATTGGGAAAATTGTGCTGACAAACTTGCTCGATGCAGGATTACCACATGTCTTCAGTTTGTGAAAAAAAACAGTAACTGTAGAGCACAAAAAAGCACAGCACAACAAAATGAAGTCTGCCTGTATAAGAATTTGAATTGGGCGTGAATTTTATCCTTTCTACCCTGGGCTCTCTTGATTTGCCTTTTGCTTAGAGAAAAGCTAGAGTTAGCTGCATGCCTTAGTTTCCTGCCTCACAGGAGGAAACGTGGTATTAGGATTCAGTTGTATGCAATTTGTTTCATCTAAACAGAGAAGAAAGTCCCAAAGGAGCTGTTCCATCGAATCCACGCCCGAGTGATCTTAAGGAGATGAAAACACAGCATTCCTAGTTTTGCTCAGGGTAAACTGCCTGGTGCACAGTCAGTATCTCCAAAGAGAAATTATGCATAACAAATCAGTTGGGTTATTGTGATATGCTACTTGGCAGAGAAATTAATATTTATCAACTGAATCCAGTGGCAAGCACTCTGATTCCTGTTTCTAAACATTCTGGTCTAAGCACGAGTAGTTTTGTACTCTTCTCTTTGCCATGGGATCTAGTCTGATAGACGAGATCCTAATAGTTAGGGACATATGGACATATTCAGGCCAAGTGATGGTGCCGCCTGTGCTATAGGTGGAAACAAGGAAACCTCATTGATTAGTGTCCAGATAAGGAAGACAGAATTTGACAACCAGTGGAAAGTGTGGCAGATAGGCTAGTTTGGCAGATGATCCTATTTGGATACAAGGAAGCTGCTTTAGCCTCTGAGCACCCAACCTGACTCTAAACTGCAGGCAGAAAAATGTGTGAGTGTGCATATATTTAGGAGCCTGAGCTCTACTGAAGGCTGTTGCTTCTCTGTCATTGGCACAAACAGCAAAAAGTAAATTTTTCAGTCACTTAAAACTTGTTGATTCGACCATACTGTTTTGCCCTGTTCTTTGTGTTCCACTTACCACACTCTGGCTTCAGAGCCCATCTACCCAAGCACTGTAGAAATTTTAATGTTTGTTCAGTGAATAAATGGCCTCTTTCCCATAATGTAGGACTAACTTTCTGTCAGAACCACCCCCAGGGTCTCCCCTTCTGGTTCATTCTTCATTTTGCCACAGGATTACTAACCCTGAACACTCAGTTCTCAAGCCATCAGAGGCTTCCTGTGGCATGGGAACTGTAGGCTGATGGGCCTGGCTCAGGAGAGCCTGGCAGGAGGCACCTGCCTGCCCCGCTTCAGCCCCATTGGACACACAGCTCGCCTACCTACCTCTGTGCATTGGCGCACACTGTTTGGGCTTGCACTGACACCACCTCTGTCTCATATGGTTGCAGTCCTATGGCCTTTGGTGCCTGGTTCAAGTGCAAACTCTTAGACAAAGATAGACCAAATCTTCTCTTTCCTCCACCCCTTTCCTCTCTTCCTGCCCCAGCCGAAGGAATCTTCCCCTTCCTGACTCTCATGGCATTTTATAACTCAGCTACATATGAGTTTGGTTTTGCGTGTATGTCTTTTCTTCCTTGTCAAATTCTAAACTTGTTTTGGTGTATAGACCATGTCATGTATCTCTGCATCTCTGCTACACACAGCAAGGTGCCACACACATGTAATGAGTACATGTTGGTTGAATTAATCTACATCAGGTGACCTTAGGTCTTCTCTAATGCAGAGACTATTTGTGTGTCTTTTATTACATACCTGCTACCTGCCAGGTATTATATATATATGTAGTCTTGTTTAGAAAGCAGAATTTTGCATTTTCTTTTCTTTTTTTTTTTTTTTCTTTTTTTTTTTCCTGTAAGTGATGGTTGGTGAAATTAATGTGGAATGTTATAAAGGCAGAGATACTGGAATTGAAGGAAAAAGAATAATTATCTATGTGTTAGTCTGGATCATCCAAAAAGCAGATGCCAAGATAGGATTAAAAGTACAAGAGATTTATTGGGGGAAACACCTGCAAGGGAAAATGGGGCTGGGAGCTGGAGGATGTTGGCAGAGCTGGCAGACCCCTGTGGAGGAGGAGGAGCGGGGGAGGGGGAGTTTTCCACTGGAGTGTGGTGTTGAGAAAGTTTCAACAAAGCCATTGGGGAGCCAGCGCTGCCCCTCAGACGAGTCCCTGGCCTGCCCCTCGCATGCTCAGGCGCTGGCTGGAAGCCGCAGGTGGGAAGGGTGGCCTCTGCAGGAACGTGCTGATGGATTTTAGAGTGCAGCCACTGTGTCCCCTGCATTTGGAGAAGTACATCTTCATGACTGCCACACCATAGAATCACACAAGCTAAAAGTTCAGAGGTGACTTGTGGCAGACAGGCCCTTTAGCCAGTTAGGCAAAGTGAGAGCCTGGGAAAGAGAATTCTTCCTCTCTTTGGCAGTTTGAATATTTGCAGTCTTAGCTTGGAATGGGCTTTCTGCACTAGAGGGAAACCTCCTTTCGTGCAGACCAGCCGAAAGCCAAGCCACTGCTGCCTGAGGACACTGCCATCGCTGGAGCACGGTGACATGCCATCATCTGGGACCGATTCCCATCCCCTAGAGCACTGTGGCATGCAACCTCTTCTGAAAAGGCTTCCTCGTGCTCCTGCAAGGTCGGAAAGCACTTCTGGGCACACCTCAGTCTTTTGGGTCTGCCTCCCCACTAGACTGTGATTGCTGTGCATGGAAGCTACTTTTATTCTTGACATCCCAGTGGCTCACATAATAGATGCCAAGTAAAATCTCCAGTCTGTACTTTAAATTGTTTTTCTGGCACTGGAGATGAGCTTGCAATGATCCCTCCATCCACGTAGTGGCCCTGGGCTCAGTGGACCATCCAGAGTAGGCCTGGACCGGAGGCTTCTCCACCATGGAACTGCCCCTCCTCGAGAGTCTGATGTGAGTGGCTCCTGAGAGTCATTCTCACTTCACTCACTCCGTATCACAAGAGCCAAGGATTTCCCAGTACCAACATTTTATTGGGCTGCTTTTGATGGGATTTTCCCCCCACTCCCTGTCCTCTTTTTCCAACCCCAGGACAAACTGCCAGCGTTCCTGGTTGGTGTTGCTAACTCAGGTTGCCCTGAGGCTGCCCTGTCTTACTCTTGCTTATTGTGAGCCCCTCCCTATACACACATGTGCCCGAGGCTGTGCCGCTCCCGTGCGCAGGCACCCAGGGTTTGTGCCGGTGGTTTCCTGACACAAGCAGCAGCACTGAAGATGTGTGTCCCAGGTTTAGGTTTCGGAGGCCTGCCTGGAGAATGGCCATCCCAGGTTCTGGGAGCTTTCTCAATTTACTGTTTCATCCAAAGATGGGTTGGCCTTTCTCTGGACATGGTGAGCTTCCTTGAGCTAGTTCTTAAGCCTGAGACTAAAAGTTCTTACCATGTGTTATTAGGGAGGCCTGGAAAATGTAAAGGCCATGCGTCTTTTTTGCTGTTACCCAGGCTGGAGTGCAATGGCACAATCATGGCTCGCTGCAGCCCTGAACTCCTTGGGCTCAAGCAGTCCTTCTACCTCAGCCTCTGCATAGCTGTGACAACAGGCGTGTTCCCCCACATCTAGCTAATTTTTAAATTTTTGTAGATACAGGGTCTCCCTATGTTGCTCAGGCTGGTCTCAAACTCCTAGACTCACGTGATCCTCCTGCCTCAGCCTCCCAAAGTGCTGGGATTACTGGTGTGAGCCACTGTACCCAGCCAAAGCCATGCATCTTTAAGTGCTTTACCTGGGGTTTACTCTAAGATGGGAAGTCTCAGAGTGAGAAAAGCTGCTAGGAAGTGGGAAGGAGCCTGTGCCTCTGATGATTAGGGATTTCTCTTTTCGTCTACCCCCATTCTCACCTCCACTGGAAGCAGACCTGCAAGAAAAATTAAAGCAGTTTAGAAAAGGTTGAAACTGTTTATTCACCCATCCCCGCCAAAATTTTCTGGAACATTCGTAGTTTCAAATGTTCCTTATATCTTAAAACAGCATAAGAACTGTTAGTTTTTTGTTTTTAAAAAAAAAAAAAATTGTAGAGATGAGCATCTCATCATGTTGCTTCGGCTGGTCTAGAACTACTGGGCTCAAACCGTCCTCTTGCATCAGCTTCCCAAAGTGCTGGGATTACAGGCATGAGTCACCACGCTTGGCAAGAACCGTCGGCTATACACCGTGACTTTTTTTTTTTTTTTTTTTTTTTTCTTTTTTGAGACGGAGTCTCACTCTGTCGCCCAGGCTGGAGTGCAGTGGCGCAATCTCAGCTCACTGCAACCTCTGCTTCCCGGGTGCAAACGATTGTCCTGCCTCAGCCTCCCTAGTAGCTAGGACTACAGGCACATGCCACCACCCTCAGCTGATTTTTGTATTTTTAGTAGAGATAAGGTTTCACCATGTTGGCCGGGCTGGTCTCGAACTCCTGACCTCAAGTGATCCACCCACCTCAACCTCCCAAAGTGCTGGGATTACAGGTGTTAGCCACCACACCTGACTTCTATATCTCACTCAAGTCATGTGTAAATAAAGCCTGAAACTTGGGAAGAGGAGCGTGGACTATTGAGGTCTTATTGAGGTTGCTGTGCAAATGAACAAGATCCCATTTCTAAGAAATGGCTAGTCTGGTATAGAAGCTAAGGATTTGCTTAGGAAAGCAGGAAGCTCTTGAATATGAATCCAAGCTCAGTGGAAATGGACTGAGTTGAATTAAATTTAGCAGGTGGCTGCTGCCGTTCTAGAGAAAAGAGACTTGGAGGGACCTCTGCCCTCACTACCAGGCAGACCTGGCTTGGCAGGGTGCCTTGAGCCTCACTGGAACAGCAGTTGGTTTTCCCAGAACTCATCCCAGAAGCCTGTGTCCTTTGATAGTACTGGCCAGTTAGGACAGGAGGCTCTGATCTCCCAGAGAGAGCCAGCAGGACTCCACTCTCATCTATGGAAGCACAGGCTTGGGGTGGATGGCACTGAAGTGACTGCACTGCTGAGTGGGGAATAGGGGTTGGGAACTCTCCTGGAAGCTTTCATCATATTAAAAGTAGGCATTTCTTTAACTGCAAAGAGATGCTTTTATATTTTGTACTCAGTGGTAAGGCAAGATTAATTGGTGCCTTCCTGCTTCTGTTCATTCCTGTATTCATTTGAGTTTTTGCTTTTACATTACAGGTAAATTAAAAGATCTTGGGAACTTGGTTCTCCGACCTTTTGGGCTCTCCACGGAAAATTTCCAGATCAAACAGGATTCCTCTACCGGCTCGTACTCCATCAATTTCGTTCAAAATCCAAATAATAACAGATAACAAAGATAACAATAGCTTTACAAGCTGACTTGGAATTGTGTGCTGCTTGCTGTTAGCAAGGGGAAAGGCCCTGCCAATGTTTAACTTTTAAAAGCATCTTATCTAAAAGAAAGGCTATCCAGTAGAGCCTAGTGCTCCCTTTTCCCTCTTTTATGATCAGGGTGAAATGTACTTCCTGATGTAATGAACCTAATTTGATTTCCATTTTAAGGTGGTGTCTGTGCAGCTGGTATCCCGGTTCTGGCTGTCCTATGTCCAGGAAGAAGCCCATTTGTCGAGGCTGACCTTCCTTATCCACACAGACACACAGCCCAGCAAAAGCCTCTCCTGAACCAAACAGACCTGTTGGTTGGGAGACTGCCCAGACATGACTGATGACGGGTTCCCGCCTGCCTGTCCCCTCCCTGATCACACAGCTAACGAGGCTGCCTCCAGCATTTCCTGATTTCCTCTGTGGTAATAAAAGCTTTCTGTGCTTAGGTCTGGGTTGGGTTGTGAATTTTGTCACGTAATGACAACTAAGGCAGAAGCCTTCTCTGGCTTTGGGAGCAGTGTTGGTTTCAAGCAGGGTTACTGATAACAGATTCCACAAATCTGCCCAAAGTTTTTGTTGCCTTGTAGATTTATCTTGAAGAGTTGACCATTCTACCATGTACTAGAATTCAGAAAGTCCACCTTACAAGCTGTCTTGGGCCCCGCCAGGTTTGTGTAGATAATTATAAATCTGTTTTTGACCAAATGTTAGTATTTTTAACTTAAAATAGCTTCATCAAGGAATGGTAGTATATGAATCCCAGAACAAAACCATATTCTTTTCAACTACATGAACCCAGAGGTGTCAAAGATAGAATATTTTTCTCCTCATCAGTTGATGCTAGTGAAAAGCTTGCAGTTGCTCTGGTTTGAGTGTCAAAAGCATTGCCATACAAGTTTCATCTTGGAAGTAAATTACACATATAATTCTGTAAGTGACGTGCAGTAGTCAGTCATACTCCCAGTGTTAAGGACTATGTGATTCTTCTGATCTGTTCCTAAAAGCTTTTGATCTTTTTTTTCCTTTTGGTCAAAGTGAACCTCAGAAGAAACTGTGTTAAATCTGGCATCCAATTTTCCCAAAAATGTCTGCGTGAAAAACCATACAAGTTGTATGAATACTGGATGGTCTGGAAGTGAGTGTTGAGTGCTTTCTGTGCAGCCAGCATTATGCTAGACAGTGGTTCTCAATTTTTTTTTTCTTTTTTGAGACGGGGTCTCGCTCTGTCACCCAGGTTGGAGTGCAGTGGTGCGATCTTGGCTCACTGCAACCTCTGCCTCCCAGGCTCCAGCAATTCTCCTGCCTCAGCCTCCAGAGTAGCTGGGATTACAGGCATGTACCACCACACCTGGCTAATTTTTTGTATTTTTAGTAGAGAGAGAGTTTCACCATGTTAGCCAAGCTGGTCTTGAACTCCTGGCCTCAAGGTGATCCACCCACCTCGGCCTCCCAAAGCATTAGGATTACAGATGTGAGCCACCGTGCCCAAACTTTTATTTCAGGAGCCCTTCATAGTCTGCAAAAAAAATTTTAAGAGCATTTCCACTTATGTGCATTATATCAATATTTAGTATATTAAAAATTAAGATAGAAAATTTTAAAGTATTTAATCCCTTTAAAAAAAACACGTTTCATGTTACTATCAATAATTTTATGTCAAGTCAGGAACGATGGATGGTTTATGCCTGTAATCCCAGCACTTCAGGAGGCCAATGTGGAAGTATTGCTTGAGACCAGAGCTCCAGACCAGCCTAAGCAACATAGCAAGGTTCCGTCTCTACAAAAAAAAAGTTAAAAAAAAAAAATTAGCTGGGCATAGTGGCTTCATGCTACTTGGGAGGCTGAGGCAGGAGAATTGATTGCTTGAGCCCAGGAGTTCAGGACTGCAGTGAGCTATGATCCCACTGCTCCACTTCATCCTGGGTGACACAGACCTTGTCTCTAAAAAAAAAAGTTTTAATGAATTTTTTTTAATTTTTATGAAAAAATCTTCCAACTCAAAGACACATTTTAGTGAGAAGAGTGACATTTTTGCAAATCTCTTTAATGCATGGCTTGATAGAAAACAGCAAGAGTCTCACATCTCCTATATTCAGTTTGTCATGAGATCACAGTGCAGTCATTGACAGGATGACAGTGAAAAAAGTAGACCCTTTAATTTTGTATTATGAAAATAGTTTTGGCCAGATAGACACCTTGAAAGGGTCTCCAGAACGCCTGCAGAGCCTTGGACTACATTTTGAGAACTACTGTCAGATTGTGCCTGGAGCTCAATGGCTTACTTAGACTTAGCAAAGTCAGGGCTGAGATTCCTGAAGGACTGTCTGTGTCTCCAAGGAATAGGAAATAGACTTGTTCATCTAGAAACAGCTTTGGTTAAGAGAAGATGCCCGAGACCACCATTGCCGTGAGTGTAGAGATTTTGTTTCTTAGGCTTCGTCCTCCTCTTCCTCTCAATCACACTGAAATCTTATAGGATGCTACACAAGGCCAACATTACATGCTCCCAGTGGGTGGGCCAAGCAGTGCCTTGTCTGGAAAGGAAAGGATGTCAGCAGGTGTGAGTTTGCTTAAGCCAAGGAGTTTTTATCGGGCACTGTTACTTTGCTGCTTCTAACATTTGTAAGAAAAGATATATTCAAACCTTTTGAAAATGTTTGACCATAGAAAATCTTCAGAGTTCAAAAGTAGAAAGTAAGTGTTAAGGTAGGAAGGTGGCCTGTATTTGCCTATTGCTGCTAGAATGTATGATTTTAAAGCTATGGCCAGGTACCGTGGCTCACACCTGTAATCTCAGAACTTCGGGAGGCCAATGCGGGCGATCACCTGAGGTCAGGAGTTCGAGACCAACCTGACCAACATGGTGAAACCCCATCTCTACTAAAAATATAAAAATTAGCCAGGCACAATGGCACATGCCTGTAATCCCAGCTACTTGGGAGGCTAAGGCAGGAGAATTGCTTGAACCCAGGAGCTGGAGATTGCAGTGAGCCAAGATCACACCACTGCACTCCAACCTGTGTGACAGAGCAAGCCTCCATCTCAAAAAATTTTAAAAAGTTATATGATGCTTCCCACCCCCCACCAAAAAAGCATACCAGAATTTACTTTTAAGATAGTAACACTGTGACGTTGTACATATTCTTATTCCAACAATATTGCAATGGGTCAAAATAATTTTTGGAGGCTGGGTGCGGTGGCTCAAACCTGTAATCCCAGCACTCTGGGGGGCTGAGGCAGGTGGATCACCTGAGGTCAGGAGTTCCAGACCAGCCTGGCCAATATGGCAAAACCTCATCTCTACTAAAAATACAAAATTAGCCGGGCATGGTGGCGGGCGCCTGTCCCAGCTACCCAGGAAGCTGAGGCAGGGGAATCGCTTGAACCCGACAGGCGGAGGTTGCAGTAAGCTGAGATCATGCCACTATACTCCAGCCTGGGTAACACAGTGAGACCCTGTCTCAAAAAAAATAATTTTTGATCTTTTAGAATTGCCCTGGAGACTCTGAGAAACATTCTTTAAAATATCTACTATTTCTCATCTGCCTCCTGAGTAGACCATGAGCTCATGAAAAGGGCCACATTTATGTTGTTAATAGTACCAGCAGCTACCACTGTACTAGAGACTTAGTAAACTGATATTAAAGGATATTCCACAAGAGGTGGTTTTAATGTGAACAACCATCACTATTCAAAAGTCTTCTAATTCTGTGCCCTTTTGATGCCTGTTTTTTCAGATTTCTCCTTCACTACTAACCAATATCTGTTACCTCAAGATAAATAGAAACTAATCATCTCCATAAATTTTAAGACCCAGCAAGTAATTCAAATGTCAGCTTAGGAGGCTTGCTTGCTATTTTTTCTCAGCCAGGCACAGGTCCTGTAATCCTAGCACTTTGGGAGGCTGAGGTGGGCAGACTCCTTTAGCTCAGGAGTTCAAGACCAGCCTGGACAATATGGTGAAACCCCGTCTCTACAAAAAATACAAAAAACTACTTGGGTGTGGTGGTGTGCGCCTGTAGTCCCAGCTACTTGAGGGGCTGAGGCAGGAGGATTGCTTGAGCCCAGGAGGTCGAGGCTGCAGTGAACTGAGATCATGCCACTGCACTGTAGCCTGGGTGACAAAGTGAAACCAACCTATCTCAAAAAAAAAAAAAAGGCTTACTTGCTATTTTTCACATTCCAAAGAATGCATGGGAGACAGAGACGACAGCTTGGTGTCACTGAATCAAAGTCAGTAACTTATCTGTGACTTAACCCGGTATTGCCCGAAGTGGCCACCTCACCCTGGAGTTTCTGGCCCTAGTTACTCAAGTAAACTTTCTTAGTAGTGTTATTTCATTAAGTGTGTAGTTCTGGCAAATTTGGAGGGCTCAGCTAGGGTTTCTCAACAGTGAATCCAGTAATCATACCCATGGAGCTCAAAACAACATTCTGTAGGCTGGGCACAGTGGCTCATGCCTGTAATCCCAACACGTAGGGAGGCCAAGGCAGGAGGATTGCTTGAGCTTAGGAGTTGGAGACCAGCCTGGGCAATATAGCAAGACCCCATTTCTGTAATAATAAATACATAATAAAAATAAAAAGCATTCTGTAAAGAAGGTCACACTAAGCCAGTCTAGCCTGTCTTGCGTGGCCATGTAGAATGTCCTCAGATGTTGAACATTCAACCTGGCCTGTAAGCATCTGTCTCCTGGTTTTTAAGTTTTCATTTTTTGCATCTTGGATATTTCCAAGGATTAAAAAATCCCCAACTTTTCCTTTCATTTCAGTCTCCTCACCTTCTCCAGGCCACATTTCCATCAAGTCTTATGTTTTCTGTATATTCCCACACTGTATCCTAACTACTTTTCCAGTTTTCACAGGAGCAGCTTTTCCATTGGTTGGGGCCGCTGCAGGAGGCTTCCCCAGGAAATTGGGATTTCTAAAACAAATTCATACTCATATGGTGGTTTTTCTGTGTAGAGTGCACTGTGGGTTCATTCCTTCATTTTACTCATGGATCCATGCTGTTAAATTTACCTATTTTAAAAATCTCAACCATTTTTCTAAGAACTAGCTAGGTGCAGTGGCTTACACCTGTAATCCCAACACTTTGGGAGGCTGAGGCAGGAGGATCACTTGAAACCAGGAGTTCGAGACCTTAGCCAAGTCAACATACTGAGACCCCATCTCTACCAAAAAATGTTTTAAAACCAAGTCAGGTATGGTGGCACATGCTTGTAGCCCCAGCTAGTTGGGAGGCTGAGGCAGGAGGATCACTTGAGCACAGGAGTTTGAGGCTGCAGTGAGCTATGACCGAGCCACCACACTCCAGCCTGGGTAACAGTGAGAGACCCTGTCTCTGAAAGAAAAAAAAATATGCCTTTCCATGTGTGCTTCCCTTTCATCACAAGCACTGCAGCCAGTTTGTTGTGGTTGGTGATTTTTAGCCTTTTGCTCCTTGCCCCATTCCCTGCAAAACGCCCATCTCACTTTACAAATAACTGTACTTAAGGAGACAGTGTTATACCATGTCTAAGTGTGGAAGCTGGGGAGTTGCTAAGCCTACATGTTATAGATGCTCCTATAACTTTAGGGACATCGTGGCACTGGGCATACATCTGAGCTTCGGCAAAATGACGAGACCTCATACACTGTCCTTCAGAGCTGCTTGGATAAAGCCAAAGACATGAATGTTTGTGTCATCCATAAATGCTGAGAGTTGCAGTTCCTACAACGTTTTATGTAACTAAAAGTAGGGGAGAGTGCTTTAAGAAATGTTGCTGGCCAGGCGCAGTGGCTCACACCTGTAATCCCAGCACTTTGGAAGGTCAACGTGGGTGAATAGCTTTAGCCCAGGAGTTCGAGACCAGCCTGGGCAACATGGCGAAACCCTATCTTTAGTAAAAATACAAAAAATTAGCCAGGCATGGTGGTACACACCTGTAGTCCCAGGTACTTAGGAGGCTGAGGTGGGAGGATCACCAGAGCCCAGGAAGTCAAGGCTGCAGTGAGCCAAGATGGCACCACTGCTTCCAGCCTGGGAGTGAGACCCTGTGTTAAAAAGAAAAAGAGATGTTGTCGGGCTTAGTAGTTATTTCTGGTGCCCCTTCACTCTCTGAACTGGCCTCTGAGACTACTGGTAAGTAACATTTCACTCAACTTTCAAGCTAGGATCTAAGTTGGTGCAGGAAGACTAGGCGCAGGAGCTTTTTAGAGGCATTTTACTGCCTGAATAGATAGTGGGAGGAGAAGCTGGCAGCAAGCGTCAGATGTAAACCTGATGGAAGATATATTTTTGCAAGCATGGTCTGATCCCAAGAAGTAAGCAGGCCTGCAAATCCTTTTACCACCAGTTCTGTAAAACTTGGGATGTCAAAGGGAAAGGCTATGATAACAGACCCAAGAGGACGGCTGTTAAGACAGCTGTGGAAGTTAATGGCTGCTTTAATCTTGGAAAAGATCTTTAAGAGGAAGAGTCCAATAATCCCCCAAGACCAAAGTGCAAATCTGAGACACCACATAGGATGGGAAATATCTCGACAAGCCCTCATCCGTTTCCTCTGCTTGTTATCTGTGCTCTCTCCAGATTGCCCTTGGCTTAAGAGGAAAGGCTGGAGCTGCTGGTGCTCAGCTGCGCAGCCCCCGTTCAGATGCAGCCTTATGAGCCTGCAGCCTGTGGTCACTGCCAGCTGGATTGTATGTTCCTTCCTGTTGTTTTCTGTGATCACTTCCCTTCATTACTGTGCCGGTTCCCTCCCTATGCTCGTCCCTCCCCTTAAGAAATACAGGAGGGACGAGGATAGGGAAGAGAAACTCTTCCTCTAACCTTATCTGTGGCTACTGTGTACTTGATACATACCCACACAATCCTAGTCAACTCTCCTTGAAGTGATTTCAGTTAGGGATTCTTTCCAGCCTGCTTCCTCGGTATTTGATAGTAACAAGCTTAATCCTTCCATCACCTGGATTTCCTTTTAAAAAGTATGTGCGCATTCCACCAGAAGTGGCTGAAAAATATGTTCCTTCAGTGAACTGCACAATTAAATGCTGTACAGGGAAAGGAAGCTATCATTTGCAATCACTTCCTCCTGTTGTGTGCAGAGCTATCCTGACCTCACACTATACCAGATCCATTAATGCCTCTGAAAATGAAAAATTGATTACTGTGCTTGCTTCGACAGCACATATACTAAAATTGGAAGGATACAGAGAAGATTAGCATGGACTCTGGAAAAAAAAGTCTATTAAAAAAATGGATTACTTGCTACCAGCCAGTCCAAGAAGTAGGGTGAAAATAACGTTAGCACATGAGAACAACTGCTTACAACCCTTCAAGGGGCAGTTTACGGGCTGGGCACAGTGCCTCATGCCTGTAATCCCAGCACCTTCGGAGGGCGAGGTGGGAGGATCGCTTGAGCCCAGGAGTTCAGAACCACCTGGATAATATAGGGAAACCCTATCACTACAAAATAAATTTTTTTATGTTAGCTAGGGGTGGTAGCGCATACCTGTAGTCCCAGCTACTCAGGAGGCTGAGGCAGGAAGACCACTTGAACCACAAGGTTGAGGCTGCAGTGAGCCATGGCTGCACCATTGCACTCCAACCTGGGCAACGGAGCGAGACTCTGTCTCATAAATAAATAAATAAATAAATAGCCAGATGTGATGGCAGGCGCCTGCACTCCAGCCTGGGCAACAGAGTGAGACTCCATCTCATAAATAAAACAAAAATTAGCCAGGTGTGATGGCAGGTGCCTGCATTCCAGCCTGGGCAACAGAGCAAGACTCCATCTCAAAAATAAATAAAGCAATCAAAAATTAGCCAGGCATGATGGCAGGTGCCTGTAATCCCAGCTACTCGGGAGGCTGAGGTGGGAGAATCACTTGAACTCAGGAATCAGAAGTTGCAGTGAGCCAAGATTGCACCATTACACTCCAGCCTGGGCAACACAGCGAGGCTCCGTCTCAAAAAAAATGTTAGTTTATGAAAATGAGTGAGAGAGCTCGGCGCAGTGGCTGGACGCACTGGCTCATGCCTGTAATCCCAGCATTTTGGGAGACTGAAGTGGGAGGACTGCTTGAGTCCAGGAGTTCAAGACCAGCCTGGGCAACATGGTGAGCCCCTATCTCTACAAAGATAATTTATTTTTAAATTAGCCAGGCCTGGTAGTATGTCTATCTGTGGTCCCAGCTATTCAGGAAACTGAGGTCAGAGGATCGCCTGAGCCCTGGAGGTCGAGGCTACAGTGAGCCAGGATTGCACAAGTGCACTCCAGCCTAAACTGTGCAAGACCTTGTCTCAAAAACAATACGACTAAAAAGAGTAAGGATGTTCTCTATTTTTACATTTCAAAGCATCAGAATTTTCAATCTTCCTGGCCACAAGTTGGTACTTGTTAAAGCTAGGTTGGGTACACAGGGGTTTGTTTTACTGGTCTACTTTTACAAATATCTGAGATATTCTATAATAAAAACATTAATATCGCCAGGCGGGGTGGCTCATGCCTGTAATCCCAGTACTTTGGGAGGCTGAGGTGGGCAGATCACCTGAGGTCAGGAGTTTGAGACCAGCCTAACATGGTGAAACCCCGTCTCTACTAAAAATACAAAATTAGCTGGGTGTGGTGGCACATGTCTGTAATCCCAGGTACTCGGGAGGCTGAGGCAGGAGAACTGCTTGAACCGGGGAAGTGGAGGTTGCAGTGAGCTGAGAATGTGCCACTGCATTCCAGCCTGGGCAACAAGAGCAAAACTCCATCTCAAAAAAAAAAAAAAAAAAAAAAAATTAATATAAAATTTTCTTCTAGTTGCCCAGTCCTCTGAGATCTGCAAGCTAGGAATACGTGCCATCATACAAAAGTTAAGTTCTATCAGCCAGAACTAGAAATATGATTCCCTGCCTTCTTTTTCCTTTCACTCAAGTGGAAACTTGAAGCTCCCATTTCCCCCTTCACTAAGGCACAACAAGGTCTGCTGCCTCACTGCCAAGGAAGCCCACAGCAAGTGATCTGTGCCAGTGACCCAGTGTCAGCTAGTCTTCATTTCCATCAGTCCCAGCTGCCGGTTCCGCTTGCAGAAAAATATGGCCTATTAAGGTGGGAACCACTACTAGGCACTGGGCTCATCAGCCATCAGTCGTCATGACAGATGTGAAGGGAATCCCCACCCAAAAAGGCTTCTGGAGAAACTCTTGGTTTCAAATGTGAAGAGGTGGATTTGAAGATACTGGAATCTCACTGTCCCTCTGCGGCCTACAGTACCAGACTGACATCCACATCAGAGACATGCCCCCCTGGACTCACACCCAGCAACTGCCACGTGCTGTCTGAGCCAGTGGCAAACAGCTTCCACTCGGTGCCTCCCACTCAAAGTCAGAAATCCACAAACCTGAAACTCCTCAGGGATGGGAGTAAGGGAACAGAGGTGGGGAAAACAGTAATTAAAAATCAAAGCAGTAGGTTTTCCTAGGCTATACACAGTACTTGATCTCAAGTTTGTAAGGCGTAGTTTGATTGCCCCAAAATTAAATGCTGTTTGCAACTTTGCCCATAAACTTAACTGGGAGAAAAGGGCTGATAGTTTCGTAGGGCAGTGTGGTACTTTGATTGGATTCTGAATTAGCATCAGAGGCTGGAGATTATAGTTTCAGCTTGTGCTACAGAAGCTCGTCTGGCCCGTCTCATTTCCTACAGATGTTAAGAAAGCCGAATCTAGGCATGTGAAGGGTCGTATCCATCCTTGTCTTCTGTAAGGCTGTTCTTACTAAAGGCGCTGGCTGTGCTTTTCTGGGCACTAACATGTCAGGCTCTTCTTTTACCTCAGGGCACTCCACAATGATGTTACAGTTCAACTTATGTAGAAGATCGCCCAAATTTTGAGCTGCCTACTCAGGATCTAGAGGACTTAGGCACTGAGCTAAAACAAAACTCAGAAACAGTGGATTATATTCTAATTAACAACAACAAAAATTCCTGGCCCGGCACAGTGGCTGACACCTGTAATCCCAGCACTTTGGGAGGCCGAGGTGGGCAGATCACGAGGTCAGGGGTTCAAGACCAACCTGACCAACATGGTGAAGCCCTGTCTCTACTAAAAATACAAAAATGAGTCGGGTGCGGTGGCGCAGGTCTGTAGTCCCAGCTACTTGGGAGGCTGAGGCAGGAGAATCGCTTGAACCCAGGAGGCGGAGGTTGCAGTGAGCAGAGATCGTACCACTGCACTCCAGCCTGGGTGACAGAGCAAGACTCTGTCTCAAAAAAAAAATTCCTTAAAAAAAAAAAATTCCTGACATCTTCCCAGGGGTTTCAGCCTTGGCTGAGTAGGAACTGAAGAGCTTGGTAAGATGGATTTCTACACCCCATTTTGCCAATGGGGCTACTGTGTGACTTTGCTGTCAAAGGTCATTGACAGAACTGATATCAGAATCTATGTCTCCTACCTCTTTAGACTAAGGCAGGTTATTAGTGTAAAAACATCTTTTTTTTCTTCTTCTTCTTGAGACAGAGTCTTGCTCTGTTGCCCAGGCTGGAGTGCAGTGGCACTATCTTGGCTCATTGCAAGCTCCGCCTCCTGAGTTTACTCCATTCTCCTGCCTCAGCCTCCTGAGTAGCTGGGACTACAGGTGCCCGCCACCACACCCGGCTGATTTTTTGTATTTTTAGTAGAGATGGGGTTTCACTGTGTTAGACAGGATGGTCTCGATCTCCTGACCTCATGATCCACCTGCCTCGGCCTCCTGAAGTGCTGGGATTACAGGCGTGAGCCACCATGCCCAGCCAAAAACGTCATTCTTTGAACATCACCAACCTGCTTTCCCTCCTTTAGACAGCTGCTTCTACAAACTTGCCTCACAAGGAAATGAAAGGGCTAACCCTGAAAGTACTCTTAACACTTAAAGACAATGTTTTCCCACTGTGTTTGGCCAGCTCTCTCTTCTTCTGGCACAGTTTTCCTGAATCATACTCTCCTTCACCCCAAGCTCACTACCTTCTTGGTACCAAAGCAAAGGAATTGTTAAGGCCATGAAATTTCATTCCAAGCCAAGTATGGTGGCTCACGCCTGTAATCCCAGCACTTTGGGAGCTCGAGGTAGGCGGATCACTTGAGGTCAGGAGTTCAAGACCAGCCTGGCCAACATGGCAAAACCCCATCCCTACTAAAAATACAAAAATTAGCAAGGCATGGGGGCAAGCACCCATAATCCCAAATACTCGGGAGGCTGAGGCAGAACTGCTTGAACCCAGGAGGCAGAGGTTGCAGTGAGCCGAGATCGTGCCACTGCACTCCAGCCTGGGCAACAGAGCAAGACTCCGTCTCTAAATAAATAAATCTCATTCCAATTAAGCAAAGATTTGGCAGCATGCTAATCACTAGAGAAAAGGATCCTTAAAAAACAACATATGGCCAGGCACAGTGGCTCATGCCTGTAATCTCAGCACTTTGGGAGGCTGAGGCGGGTGGATCACCTGAGATCAGAAGTTCGAGACCAGCCTGACCAACATGGAGAAACCCTGTCTCTACTAAAAATACAAAATTAGCCAGGCGTTGTGGCACATGCCTGTAATCCCAGCTACTCGGGAGCCTGAGGCAGGAGAATCGCTTGATCCCGGGAGGTGGAGGTTGCAGTAAACCAAGATCACGCCACTGCACTCCAGCCTGGGCAACAACAGTGAAATTCCATCTCAAAAAAAAAGTCCAGGCACAGTCGCTCACGCTGTAATCCCAGCACCTTGGGAGGCCGAGGTGGGCGGATCACCTGAGGTCAGGAGTTTGAGACCAGCCTGACCAACATGGAGAAACCTCATCTCTACTAAAAATACAAAATTAGCCGGGGGTGGTGGCACATGCCTGTAATCCCAGCTATCACGGAGGCTAAGGCAGGAGAAGCTTGAACTGGGAGGGCGGGCGTAGTAAGCCAAGATCGCCGGCTGCACTCCAGCCTGGGCGACAAGAGCAAGACTCCGTCTCAAAAAAAAAAAAAAAAAACAAAAAACCTCTTTATTCAAATAATTTCTTATTCTGAGAAAAGAATCATGGCCAGGTGCAGTGGCTCATGCCTATAATCCCAGCACTTTGGGAGGCCAGGGCAGGAGGATCACTTGAGTCCAGGAGTTTGACACCAGCCTGGGCAACAAAGCAAGACCTAGTCTCTATTATTTAAATTTAAAAAAAAAAAATCCTTTAATTCGAAAAGAGGAAAAAGTGAACTTACGCTTTCTTATGTGAAGGCCAGCATCAGTAAGATTTTCAGTTGCATCTATGGGTTGCATCACTCATTCCCTGCATCTTGTAGGAGTCGTGTCTATAAATATACTGATATACATGACCAGGATCAGTGTGAGTCTCCTGTAGGCCCTCTCAGATAATGAGCACATGAGTTGTTAATCTTCCCTGGTTCTCTCTGTTCCATTTTCATTAGTGAGACGTTTGAGAGAAAAAAGATATTAGCAGAGCCAGATTCCTGTGGTCTCTTTTTCATACTCATTTAGATAAACTGAAATGGGAGAATGTTTGAGATTAAAGCCTTCATGTACTCTGGAATAACAGGCAGCCAAAGGATTGCTTTTCTGAAACAGAAAAGAAAGTACATTGACCTAAGTTGCTGGGCCAGTCCTGTGAACTGTCTATAGGTTTGAAAAGGCTCATTTCTCCTGATAACCAAGTGTTTCTGATTCCTAGGCCAAACCCTCGACCTCTCACTGAATGTGCTGGGCTGTTCAAGAAGAGACCATCTGTCCATAAGGGCAGGATTCCTTAAAATTAAAACAAAGGAAAACAAGACAAACCCAGCAGCAGGCATGTAATTACATCCAACGCTGAAGGGTAGGTTGTTTCTGTCAAAAAGCAGTTATGTTTGTGCACAGGGTCCTAATTAAACTGTTCACCCTTTCTCTATCTTTGGTCATAAAGAGGTCCCATAAAATCTCCTGCAGGTTGTTCTCCTTAGGAAGCACTGCTACTCAAAACAGCTCCCTAAAGTACAGCCAGTGATTGAATTTTAATAGCAAAAAAAAAAAAAAAATTTAAAAACTAACTCCTAAAAAGTAAACATAGTTTTTAAATAACTAAATTTTTAAAAAATCAAAGACTTTATTGGATAAAGGTTACACAACATTCTTTAACATTTAAAACTCTGAGCATACTTAAGATGAGAAACAATTTTTATCATTCAAGTCTACAAAACAAAATAGGCTTATGAAGATTGAAGTACAGACAAAAGGTAGCATGAAGCAAAGCTTAAATATTAAGCAACTAAAGCAATGAAAGTGAAATAGCAACATGGTAGGTCTAGATTTTAAATACCACCAAGTTTCATTTTTTAAAAAAGGAAAATCTGGTTTGCAACAGAACACCTTTGAGAATATGCCATGAGAGAAAAAAAATATTTATATACTTATAACCTGATCTCTCCCAATTCTTTTGCTTTATATTATTACTTCTTGGTCATTTCCATCACTCTACACAAATAAAGAATTCTAAAGCTTAATTAAAAATCTTGATTATACAATTCATGTATAATTCCACCATGGTTTGGGAGTTATCTGGTTCCTGAAGTGAGCCTGAAAGGTACTGCTGGTGTTATGTATCTGAAAGAACAAGACTGACCCAAACCAAAGCCCTAGGCCATATAGGGTAGGGCACCCCTATAGTATAGTTCATGTCATCTTTAGAACTCCCTGCTGCTACAGTTCCTGAGCTGATTTTTTTCTGACTTGATAAAATATATAATGACTTCATAATATGTAATTTTCCAAACAGACAATTGTAGAATGCAATAAAAACTTCAAATTATTTGCAGTATAATTAGAATTTGCATTAAGCTCATTAGACACAAGACTGCCTGCCTCTTCAAGTTGTAAAACAAATCATAGGTGTATTAAATGTTTTCAAACTCACCCAGAACCCTTTGGTAATCCTGAGTCTGGGGTTATTAGGTAATTCCAAACTTACACAGTAACATTATGGAAAGTCTGACTACTTGAGCCAAGTGCTCAGTTACCTGTTATGTTGCTTCATATGAATTTTAAGGGTTTTTATTTTTTGGCATATTTTCCCTTTTTTGTAATAAGTAATCAATATGGATTATCTTTCTGGTTTAAAAAATAAATCGGTATTGCCACTAAAAAACTTCAGTTTTATTATTATTAAAAGTACGGCACCATCAAATATAAAATGCCTTAAAAATGTAGTACTAACAGGTCCATCTGGTTTTCTCATGTTTTCTCCATTCATTAAAAAAGAAAAATTAAGGTTTTTTATAATATTTACCAAAGACAAGAAAAAAATTACAGTCTCTATTAGTAAGAATTCATGCTCCATGCATGAAAAGTTTGACACTGTTTTAAAGGATCCTGTTCCTGCCACTTGTCCCCCAGGGCCAAGTCCTACTGACACCTGTTAGAATTTCTTGCACTTAGGAGGGGCTTTCTGGAGAGAGGTTCACATCAAAATTTAGACGCTGTCACCTTTTTTGAACTAGATAAAACCAGTAAGGATACAGACAATAATAAAAGGCTTTCCAACCCAGCAGAATTAAGAACTAGCTCTTGGAGTATACATTTGCACTCCAAGATCAACACTAGCCTATCCTCTTTGAGTCAAAATTTGAAAGGTAAGAATGTAATTATGAAAATGTGCACAAAATGTTAAATACTAGTGGCAAATAAATATATCTTAATATGTTCTAACAAGCAAACATATATTCAAGATAATACAGCCCTGCTTTATTAAAGAAGGAAAAGATCCAAATTTTGTTTGTGGGGTGGGGTGGGGCACTTTGCCATCCTTTCAGCAGAATGTTATTTTCTGTTGTTTCTACTGGCACCCTGAAGGAAACATTGGCCTTGGCATATGTGACTATTGCTGTTTCATAGAAGAGCCATTTTAGAAATACCTTTGCTTGTATCTGAACTGATTAACCTAAACCTTGGAGAAAGCACAAAGTTTAAGTATGAAAAATAATTCAGCATTTCTGCATCATCCCATGTCTTTTAGGCCTGTCCAAACTGTACTGATAAGAACTTCACATTCAAAAGAATTTACTGTCAGTGTTTCTTCATACATAAAATTCAAGTGAGTTCTTGTGTGTGTAATTCACATCATTTTTCTCCTCATCTCATGCATGATTTATTGCAATAGTTTATTTTTTATAAAATATTCCCTAATACCTTTTCTTCGGTTTAAGATAGGACAATTTGCAAGTGCCCCTTTATAGACTTGTTTTTAACCACTGCCTTAACATTTACTTCTTAGTGCAGCTTTAAAAACTCCAATTTCATTCAGTCCTGATGCTCTGGTGTTCTCTGTGTCATTGTGGTACAGGTCCATGAAACCAGCAGCCTGCTAATGTCTTTGTGCTGAAATATAGTAAAGAAAAGGAAGAAAATGTAGTTAAGCACAAGTAATTATATGAGGAAAAGATGTCCTTGTTGTTTAAGCCCTACATAGACTGTGGGATCACACCTGATTTTTTCTTTTAAATCGGTTAAACCTGACCGATGTTGTTTTAAGAAAACAACTTACTGCCACTCTAAACCAGCAGAAATATTCATGTTATTTCTGAAGTATTATCAGGCCAGTTTCCAACACAAGTAAAATGGCTGTCATTTTTACATAATCAATGTGCACTTGAGTGTTTTTTTAAAAATACTTGCTTATAAATATCTGCCTAGTAACAGGGGAATTTTAACTTTGTTCTTTATATTGCCATTTCACAGTATAATGCTGTGAGAGTCAGTTTAGTTGCTGGGGACTGCTATGAAGCACCAAAGGCCTTCTACTAGCACAGACTAGCCTACAGTTTTAGCAAATTTATAAACAGAGCCAGGCTATGTACAAATCAGCAGCAGGTTACACTGTCCACATACTTGCAGAGAGTAAAAAAAGAAGGGAGTGGAGGGTGCCTCCCCAGAAGTAGACACAGCACATCAGAAGGCATCAAGAGCACCATTTTGATACTAGAAGACAACACATGTACACTGGTTAGGCTGACGAGTATCCCTTGTTACACCAGCAAACCTGATTATCAGCAGAGGCCTCTTCACCATACCTCCAACAAGAAGCAGGACTCTAAGCGCAGTATTTATAAAGGGCAGGGCTTATAAAAATGACTGCTAAATAGCATGACCAGAATGATCAACACTACCAACCTCCCTCTAATACTACGAAGTAGAAAGATGCCCACGGAAACCTTCTACAATCCCTGATTATGCCTCTCAAACCTGGAAACCCAAGTACCAACACGAGTTTCAATTCCAAAAGAGATGATCCGTGGAAAGAAAGATGAATTTTTTGGTCAAATGCATTTTTAAACCAAAAATGGTATTTCAGTGGAATGATAACAGACACAACAAACACAATGCAACAAGGAAAACAGAGAAACCACCCCATCCTTCCCATTATTTAACTTCCAAACATTTCACAGGAGGTATCTTCCCCATGATTGACAGAACTGACTTGATTTTGTGTTGCCTTCTGGTGTTCCCATGCTTCCTTCACTTACTAGATTAAGGCCTACAAAATACATTTCACAGGGTGTTCTATCACGTTTCTCCTCAAGCAATGAAAAGTGACCTCTAGGGACAAATACTACACACATCAAGATGAAAGGTGAATGTAATCCTTGCTTCTGGAAAAAAAATCAAAAACAAAAAAACAATGATTTATGCTGTTTTGAAATTTGACATTCTTGGCCGGGCGTGGTGGCTCAAGCCTGTAATCCCAGCACTTTGGGAGGCCGAGACGGGCAGATCACTAGGTCAGGAGATCGAGACCATCCTGGCTAACACGGTGAAACCCCGTCTCTACTAAAAAAAACTACAAAAAAAAACTAGCCGGGCGAGGTTGCGGGCGCCTGTAGTCCCAGCTACTCGGGAGGCTGAGACAGGAGAATGGCGTAAACCCGGGAGGTGGAGCTTGCAGTGAGCTGAGATCCGGCCACTGCACTCCAGCCTGGGCGACAGAGCGAGACTCCGTCTCAAAAAAAAAAAAAAAAAGAAAAGAAATTTGACATTCAGCTCAGTTTTTACTTTCTAAAACTAAGATACTGTGCTAATATGATTGCAATACTAATAGATTCAGGCTCACACAGAACTTTGGAAGCAAATGTTCCCATTTTATAAACTGAAAGAAAAAAAGGTAAACACCCAATCCCATGTACAATTCCATTTCCTTCTATTTATGACTCTCAATATTTGGCTTCAATTTTAGTGAGGCCTGTTCAAGTTCAGTTAAAATTTATGGCAGGAAAGGCAAGGACTCAAGCAGATCTTACTATTCCTATGAGAGGTGCAGAAAAATAAAAAACACTATTCCCTCAAGAGATACGCATCTTAAGGGTGGCTACCACTCCTACACAGATAAGTGTCCAAAATCCCAGCTGCAATCTCTAATCCAAAATTTGCCATTCTGACCCAGTTTGCAAATTACAGCTTCCATGCAACTATACAGTTCTTCACTAGCTGTACAAACACCAGAGGGTTAAACAGCCTCACTTCAAGGAAGCAATAAAAGTAATAAGTTTCCAAGCAGTGCAAACACACAGAAATCCCTGAACTTTTCCTACCCTATAAGGGCCCAAAATAAGCCTTTTAGGCATTATCCAAAGAGTTATTAATAAATGTACTTAAAGAAATAGACTATATTTCAGCACTATCTTTTACCATCCTCTGGAATTCTGAGTTGCTTTATGTAAATGATAATGGTTTTGAGACTAACTCACTAAGAATATATATACATATATGTTTTCATATATATATTCTTATATATATATATATACAGTTAAGAAGTAATGACTAAGAAGTTTAATGAATATAAAAGTGACAAAAAAAGACTGAGATAGTGAAAAGATAAAAGAAATCCAGTATTTTTGACTTTCCATGGAGACTCAGTTGCTATTTGACATAATTCTGCAAGGTCACACCCAACTTCTACCACCCTAAGAGAATCTGCTCTCAATTCACGGAAGCTCACAGGAGACTCCTGTTTTTTGGCATGGCAGGTAGTATCAATGGAAAGTTATATTCATTCATTAAAACTATCACCTACACAAGGCACACCGGCTACCAAGGTCAATGAAAACTAAAGAAAAAGAACTAATGAATTCTTTTAAGTCTAGCCTAATCTACTTCAGGAATGATCAAGTGATGACATGATGCCCTCTTCACTTTGTGGCAGGGCTTAAAACAGACAGACCTGCCCGTTTCACTGTTAACTTCAATGCTCCCAGTCTGAATCCACAGTGGTCTGTCAGACACTGTAAGGGAGCAGCAGGACTCGTCACTGTCTGATGTAATAGCTGCCATTTGTTGAGACCTATGGTAGAAAAAACCAAGTTAACAAAAATAAAGCATTCGAGTTTTTTTAATCCATCCATTTTACCAAAAATAGTTTTAAAATAAGACCAAAATTCAGGTGAATTTTCATAACAAATTTATTCTGGATAACGTGCTGGCTTCACAGAAAGAGAAGCTTTGGTACTAAATGAAAACAGACTTGAGAGCCGTGTAGACACAACAGCCTTGGCCCAGAGAGGGCACTCTCTGGCTCAAGTCAAATCCGCAGCAAGATGCCATGGGGCACACCAAGATTCTGCCCTCCAAGCAAACTTACAAATGAAAGGGGAAATGCTAACTCACACTGGGTGTTCCTAACAAAAATTTCTTACTAATCTCACATTAGCCTAGTGCTGAAGAAGTCCTGATCTTCTCAGTCAGTATTCAGAGATAAGGCTGAACCTGTCATCCCTGTCCACACTATATAATTAATGAGCTCAATGACTTTTTTTTTTTTTTTGAGACAGAGTCTGGCTCTTGTCACCCAGGCTGGAGTGCAGTGGCGTGATCTTGGCTCACTGCAACCTCCACTTCCCAGGTTCAAGCGATTCTCCTGCCTCAGTCTTCCAAGTAGCTGTGATTATAGGCGCCCGCCACTACACCTGGCAATTTTTTTATATTTTTAGTAGAGATAGGGTTTCACCATTTTAGCCAGCCTGGTCTCAAACTCCTGACCTCAGGTGATCCACTCACCTTGGCCTCCCAAAGTGCTGGGATTATAGGCGTGAGCCACCACACCGAGCCCCTTGTGACCCTTTTTAGCAAAATGACCAAGCACTGCCTGAACCCCTTTCCGCTTTAATCCCAATAACCACACTTGCATACTATTCAGGACCTAAATTTACTGTGTGAAGTAATACCTCATTAAAATAACAGTTATAACAAGATAAGCTTTTTGATGACACTTAAGCTTTCAAAACAGACTTCAAATACTAAGCATAATTTAAATGAAGGACTGCTATCTTAAGCCTAATTTTTAAACATATTTGCTTGTTTGCTTACTTTCCTAACTATAAATAAAAAACAATTCACCTATCACATCAATGTAGTCAACTCTGGGATCATTAGTTAGATAACATCCAGTCTTTATAATCATTGTTTTTTTTAATCCTAAATTAAAATTAGAAGCAGCAGTATATAATGAAAACCTTATAAAAGGCTTTTCTGACTCATCGAAAAGATTTTGTATACAACTGATCTAGAAAAATAATTCCCTCTGAATTTTAGCTCAGGGGAAAATAATTTTTTAGGTGAGATTTAATAATGAGGTATTTATCCTTTTGTTCATGGAAAAACTTAAAATACTATCAACTATAACCCAACAGCAATCACAAAATAAGGGAATCTGAGTGCAATAAAGAAATTATCTTTTGAACCTCTCCCTCTGCATTAAAACTTGTTAGGTTTCAGCAATCATTCTAAATCTCCTTTTCAACTTTAAGCAAGGAGAGCCAAGATGTATCAAAGAATGATCTCATCTTTCCCTGTGCAATTCCTCACCTGCAACCCCCTGAAATGCCAAAATATTAACAAGCCAGTCCCTGGTCCACAGTGCCTGGCCTGTGAGTCCTTTGTGCTAGTGTTTAAGATAATCTTCCCCTCAATGCTTTTAGGGCCTCGAGGCTTTTCTTTAGAAATTTACCACTAGTACAGGATATCCATTAGGAAGAGCCAAGGAGACCCAGCTGTGACGCAGTAAGTGGAGGGAGAGACCTATGAAAAGGCGGCAATTTCATCGGAAATTACTTATTTTGTCCTTTGAGAGAAAAGTTTAAGTGCAACAATGGCAACTATTCTTGGGAAGCAGCAGAACTGTAACAGGGCAAATCAGAACAGGGTAACCCTCAATCTCCCTCTTAGTGTGCACGAAACAAGTAGAGCTTATGCTCTTAAAGAAAGCCCACAATTAAAAACTAAAATCTTAAGAGCATTGACATGTACCTATTATCTCACTGAACACTCCAAATGCATTTTCTTAATACAGTAAAGCATGATGCAACATGAACAAGCAGGAAAAGCATCAACAGTATCTCCTCTTACAATAGCCCTTCTGGCTTTCTAATCTTAGTGCTATTTTTCTAACCAGCTCTTTTACTGGAGTTTTAGACAAACTGCACGTACTTCTTCCCAGTATACCAGGACGCACACCAAGATGTGCCACTCCCAGCCAGATTCCTTGCTAAAAACTAAACTGTTGCGGGAGATGACAGATTTGTGATTAAGAACATCCCCAAAATGAGCCATGGGTAAAAATGACTATCCTCGGGAAAATATGGCCACACCACACACAGATCAAGGCCTTGGAATGTGTGGCATTTCCCTCCTAGAAAGAGGAGACAATCTACTCAATCATACGAGCAGCAATAAAAATGAAAATGTTCAAATCCTTTTTCACCATACTGCAAAACATTAAAACAGTAAAATGCTATGGTCCCAGGGAAACACAGCATCTATGCAAATCAGCTAATTTACCCAAAAGCTGACAAATGTGGCTTTGTAGTTCTAGCACATTTGTGAAGTTCTCCTAATAGGACCTCCACTACATTGAGCCCTACCAGCTCAGATACTTCTCATGTGTCATGGAAAGGATTCGGGATGTGCAGGGCATCTGAGATGGTGATCGGTCATTAGGACATGTCTGAACCAGAATTGCTCATCATTCATTCACAAGAAGACAATCATTTCTCCCCATGCCAGGCCCTGTGCTTGGCATAAGGGAGAGTAGAATAGGAAAGTGAGTACCAGATCACTGAAATTTGTGTGTTAAATAAATGAATGGGGCAAGAGTTGAAATATGTTAACACAGGTCTCCTTTAACCATAATCTTCATGACCTTCGATTCAGTTAACCTCTACAAATGCCTATTAAAACCAGTGAGTTCATGCTACTTCCAGAGATTTGTGAATAATCATACTATGATTCTCGAAATTTTCAGGTACGAATAATATTGTTATAACATATTTTCATTTATACTGAGTATACGCTGCAGAATGATAGTATCAAAAGCTACCAGAATTGACTGTGCAACACAAAGTGATTGCAGTGGTAGTAATGATAGCAAGTATTTACACAGCCTCATGCAAGACATTTTTTTATTGCTTTAAATATTCTTTTAAATTCTCACAATTACCTTATGAGGAGATACTATTATTCTCCCTATTTCACAGTTGATGATATTGGGAGTAACCTGCCTAAGATCACATAATTTGTAAGTGGCTGATCCAAGTCAGGCTTTGAATCCAGCAAATCTGGCTCAAGAGCTTGTACTTTGAGCCATGTGCCTGAAAAGTGAAAGAGAATGGTTTTTTGCTCAATAAAAGCCTGCTATTAATCACTACTGTTGCAAAAATCTTTTTTGTGTTTTTTTTGAGACAGGGTCTCACTCTGTCGCCCAGGCTAGAGTGCAGTGGCACAATCATGGCTAACAGCAGCCTCAGCCTCCAAGGCTAAAGTGGTCCTCCCACCTCAGCCTCCCAAGTAGCTGGGACTACAGGCACGTGCCACCAAGCCCACCTTATTTTTTCGTTTTTGTAGAGACAGAGTTTCACCATGTTGCACATGCTGGTCTCAAACTCCTGGACTCAAATGATCCTCCTGCCTCGGTCTCCCAAAGTGCTAGGATTACAGGCATGAGCCAAGGCGCCTGGTCCTAAAAATGTTAATGAATGCTTAAACTCACCTGCATCACTGGCAAGTCATATATATACTCCTGAGTATCCATTTCTATCTTTTACACTCAACTCGATGACATTCTCACATTACAAAAAATTTTTCTGAGGCAATAAAAAAATTCCATCATATTTTACCTGACACTCCTAGGCTTTTTCAATAGCTTTTAAGTGAATCTAAATGAGATTTAGATTACTAAATTAAATACAAAATTACCTTAAATAGTAAAAAACAAAAAAAACAAAAACAAAAAAAAAAGAAAAAGAAAAACAAGCCGCCCTTGCTAAAACCTGATATGCATTTTATTTATTTCTATTTTTTTTGAGATGGCGTTTCGCTCTGTTACCCAGGCTGGAGTGCAGTGGCACAATCTTGGTTCACTGCAACCCCCGCCTCCTGGGTTCACGTGATTCTCCTGCCTCAGCCTCCTGAGTAGCTGGGACTATAGGCACCCGCTACCACGCTCGGCTGATTTTTGTATTTTTAGTAGAGACAGGGTTTCGCCCTGTTGGCCAGGCTGGTCCTGAACTCCTGACCTCAGGTGATCCAGCAGCTTTGGCCTCCCAAAGTGCTAGGATTACAGGCATGAGCCACTGCACTCAGCCCCTGATATGCATTATAAGTACAAGGTTTTTATTTGAGAAGAGGAAAAAAGTGTGATCATAACAGGCTAACACTTCAGTTATGAAGTACTTGGCTTTTCCTTGTAGATACTGACAACCAGGATAGAAAAAATTATGAGAAGTTTTAATGATGGCTTCTGGTTAAGACTCAGATTTCCAGGCAGTATAAGGAAGTAACTGCCAACATTTTTTTTTTTTTTGAGATGGGAGTCTCGCTCTGTCACTCAGGTTGGAGTGCAATGGCACGATCTCGGCTCACTGCAACCTCTGCCTCCCGGGTTCAAGCGATTCTCTCGCCTCAGCCTCCTTAGTAGCTGGGATTACAGGTGCGCACCAGCACGCCCATCTAATTTTTGCATTTTTAGTAGAGACAGGGTTTCACCACGTTGGTCAGGCTGATCTCGAACTCCCCACCTTGTGATCTGCCTACCTCGGCCTCCCAGAGTGCTGGGATTAACAGGCGTGAGCCACCACGCCCGGCTGTCACATGTCACATTCTTTTTTTTTGAGATGGAGTCTCACGCTGTCACCCATGCTGGAATGCAGTGGTGCGATCCTGGCTCACTGCAACCTTTGCCTACTAGGTTCACGCCATTCTACTGCCTCAGCCTCCCGAGTAGCTGGGACTACAGGCACCTGCCACCACGCCCAGCTCATTTTTGTATTTTTAGTAGAGATGGTGTTTGCCCATGTTGGCCAGGCTGGTCTCGAACTCCTGACCTCAGGTGATCCGCCTGCCTCGGCCTCCCAAAGTGCTGGGACTACAGATGTGGGCCACCGTACCCAGCCTTTATAACTGTCACATTCTTATGATACAAAGAAACTTCCATATTTAAATAATGACTGTTTTCAACTTTTTTTTTTTTTAGACAGTTTCACTCTTGTTGCCCAGGCTGGAGTGCAATGGCATGATCTCGGCTCACTGCAAGCTCCACCTCCCAGGTCAGGTTCAAGCAGTTCTCCTGCCTCAGCCTCCTGAGTAGCTGGGATTATAGACACGCGCCACCACACCCAGCTAATTTTTATATTTTTAATAGAGACGGGGTTTCACCATGTTGGCCAGGCTGGTCTCGAACTCCTGACCTCATGATCCACCCGCTTCAGCCTCCCAAAGTGCTGGGATTACAGACGTGAGCCACCACACCTGGCCAGAATATCAGAAATGTGAAGAAACAATATTTAGCTGGGTGCAGTGGCTCATACCTGTAAACCCACCACTTTGGGAGGCCAAGGCGGAAGTTACTGTTTGAGCCCAGAAGTTCAAGACCAGCCTGGGCAACATAGTGAGACCCTGTGTCTACAAATAATTTTTTAAAATTAGTCAGGTGTGATGGTATGTGTCTGTGGCCCCAGCTAAGAGGCTGAGGTAGGAGGATCGCCTGAGCCTAGGAGGTCGAGGCTGCAGTGAGTCATGATTATACCCCTACAGTCTAGCTTGGGCGAGAGTGAGACCTTGTCTCAAAATATATAAATATATATATATTTAATTCACCTTTAAACTGAGTTTGCAATTGGTCTGTTTTCAACATCAAAGCTTTATGGGCTGGGCACAACGGCTCACACCTATAATCTCAGCACTTTGGGAGGCCAAGGCAGGCAGATCACCTGAGGTCAGGAGTTGAGACCAGCTTGGCCAACATGGTGGAACCCCATCTTCCTGCCTCAGCCTCTGGAGTAGCTGGGACTATAGGCATGAGCCACCATGTTCAGCCTCATAAATAATTTTTTTGTCAATTCTGAATATGGAAATCATTTAAATTAGTAATGGAATTAAACTACTTTCCAAGTTTTATATACCATCACACTTTTTGCCATATTTTAATAATATGTATACCATTTTTTTGAAATTTGCTTGCTTTTTCCACTTTTTATGTCAGTAAAGTTAATGGAAAACAAATATGCCTTGATATAAAAGTTTACATTACTGGAAGGCAACAGTTTTAACCAAAACCAACTAACTACTCGGTAAGTACAGTCACACTAATTCACCTAAAATTTTGGCAGTTACAGTTCTTAAAAATGGAGACACTGGCCGAGCACGGTGGCTCATGCCTATAATCCCAGCACTTTGTTAGGGGCCAAGACGAGAGAATCACTTGAGCCCAGGAGTTTGAGACCAGCCAGGGCAACAAAGGGAGACTTTGTCTCTACTAAACATTTTTTTAAAATTAGCCGGGCATGGTGACACGCACCTGTAGTCCCAGCTATGGTGGGGGTAGGGGGCTTGAGGTGGGAGAACTGCGTGACCCCAGGAAGTCAAGGCTGTGATCTCGCAACTGCATTCCAGCCTGGGCGACAGAGTGCGACCCTATCTCAAAAAAAAAAGTTGGGGGGGGTACCAATTAGCACTGTAAGCTACAGTCATTTCCTTGTATAGGACTACAGATTGATCAGGAAGGAATCCTGGAAGTGGGGCAATGCCAGCAGCATATTCCAATCATACCACTGACCAAGAAAAACACTCTTATAACTTAATTTCCAACACCTTCTAGAAAATGCCATCCCAAATTTAAAAGATTTCTATCAAAACCAAATTACAGATGGAAGGTGGTGATAGTTGAACAACATTGTGAATGTATTTAATGCCATAGAACTGTATAATTAAAAATGATTAAGATGATAAATTTTACATCTATTTAACCACAATTTTTCAAATACCACACAAAAAGATCACAGTGCTCCATTAATATAACAAGGAGAAAGTGATTTCCACACAATGCCACAAGGAAAGGCAAAAAAAAAACCTGTTTGGATCTATAAATGTTAGGTTTCTTACTTGAGTAAAGATAAGACAGAGAGTTGTTTATCTTATGTTAGTGTCAATTATCCATGGTAATGACACCAAAATACCCTGGAAAATTAAAATACACAGATCAGCTATATCACGGTGACTTTAAACTTCCTATTCCTTCATTGAAAATGGCACAACAAAGCGTATTACTATTAGCTAATGCTTTCATTTTTTAATCCTGTTCATTTGTTGAATGAAGGAATACAGTAAATCTACACAAACTGTATATCTGGAATATGAAGGGCCTATTAACTAAATCAGAACCAGGTAGAGGTAACTAATGCACCCTCGCCGTTTTATTTTCTCCTGGAAACTGGCATGGCATCCTGTTTCTGAATTCCCTTACATCCAGCATGTTTTTTGTTTTGTTTTTTGAGACAGAGTCTCACTCTGTCACCCAGGCTGGAGTGCAACCTCCGCCTCCTGGGTTCAAGCAATTCTCCTGACTCAGCCTCCTAAGTAGCTGGGATTACAGGCATATGCCACCATGCGCAGCTAATTTTTGTGTTTTTAGTAGAGACGGGGTTTAGTAGAGACAGGGTTTTGCCATGTTGGCCAGGCTAGTCTTGAACTCCTGACCTCAGGTGATCCACCTGCCTCAGCCTCCCAAAGTGCTGGGATTACAAGCATGAGCCACCGTGCCCGGCCATATCTGGCATTTTTTAAGAGATTGTTTTAATAGCTGTAATATAAGAACAATACCAAAACAAAAACTACATTTGCCTCAACTTAGAAAATGAGTCTTCATTCTCTCTGGAAAATTCCCTATTGGAGGCCATCACTAGGCACAAATTCCTGAATCAAAACATTAATTTTTCTAGACATCTGCCCATCTCTTCAGCTGTAAGTACTAATAAAAGTGAAAGCATGCAGCACAGACCATAGAAAATTCCCAACTTCAAAGGGAAAACCTAATTTTAGATACAAATTACAGACTTAAGGTATTTCCAATTCCCAATTCAGTTATTCTACAGACTTGTGACCTTTTCAACATAACCAATTTTTAGAAAAGTACAACCTGCTTAAATAGGAGTGTAACTCAATTTAATATTTTGCAATTTAGATACTCCAGCTCACTAATGAAGATATATTCATTTAGTTGATTTTAGTCCCTGTTCTTTGCCTCCAGTCTGTTATCACATCAAAATTCCTGCTTTTTCAACTTAGTACCGATCTACAGTTACTATTTACAGATTTCTTCCCCATCAAAACCATCTGGGGACACACCACCAAGTCATACAAAAAGGCTTCAGACTAGTGAATCCCACTTTCTCTACCTCACTGATATATAGGGTTTTTTCAGAGACAGGGTCTCACTCTTGCCTAGACCAGAGTGCAGTGGTGTGATCATAGCTCACTGCAGCCTCCAACTCCTGAGCTCAAGCCATCTTAGCCTCCCAAGTAGCTAGGATACAGGCGAATAGCTGGGACTATAGGTGTGCACCACCATGCCGGGCTAAGTTTTTATTTTTCTGCAGAGATGGCAGGGGGGACAGGGGTCTATGTTGTCCAGACTGGTCTCCAACTCCGGGCCTCAAGCAATCATCCCACCTTGGCCTTCCAAACTTCAAGGAATATGGGAATGAGCCACCGCACCTGGCCTCTCACAGATAATTGTTTGTGGTCTTTGGTTCCACATCTGTAAATGAGAGTTGAATGGATGTTCCTTCCAAATGATTAGTCAGCTTCCTGGTCTATAAATTCTAGAAAGTAAAAAGGGAAAAATACTCTGATGCTTTACATTTCTGAGAATTTCCAGAAATAAAGACATTCTTAGCTTTCACAACTCTTCCTTCACTTGGTTTCTCCCTTTGCCAATCCTTTGTTTTAGCCACGACCGTTATTTAAGCCGCAGATTTGGTCTAAGCCAGTTTACTCCCACTGCAAAGGGAAAAAAAATACCCACTTCTGTTATCTCCATATCAAGAATAAGTGCCTTTTATCATTTCAAAGAGAAATATAAAGTGGCTATAACTACCCAATTCAACTATATCTCCATCTGCAGTAGATACTGGACAAATGTATCTAAGACATTTCCATTGGAACAAAAGTTTTTAATATTCAGCTATTAGAGTTTAGAATACACATTTAAGATTAGAGAGATCCTTTAAAACTTGCTTCCCTACTGAAACTACAAATGAAATATGCCAGACTGCCAGTTTAAAGCAAAGGGGTCATTTGGCATAATATCATTTGTGATATGCTCAACCTTTTCCTCAAAGGTGTGTTCTACAAAACTGAATGTTATTTTATATTCAACAATCATGATTTTTTTTCCTTTCTTCTCTTTCCCCATGGCTTCTGAAACAAATCAAATTTGGTTTATGCCACAAGAGCACATTTACCAAGCACTTGACCATATTAGTAATGTCCACTTCAAACCACTGTTAAGATAAAACTCACCCGGATCATTACACACAGCCTTGGAATTACATGTTTTGGTGATTTTTAAGTCTTTCTGAACTTTAGATTTCAAACTTTTAAAAACACCTGAATTAACAAGTTCATTAATCTGAAACAAATACTTGGAAAATCTTTTAGGATAGTTCCTTATAACTTCTCAACCACACTGTGAATTTCAATCAAAGAATTTTTTTTTTTTAAGTATAGTTGTTTCTGTTTGCAGGAAAGAATATGTTCTACTCAAGTGAAACATGTTTTTAAATTGTGTGTTCATAATAATCAAAAAGCATTGAGTTCCCCAGAAGAAATTCCACTTGCTTTTGCAGAAATTCGTAACCAGTTCATAACCTTAAGAAAGCTGACAAGACTATTGATTTTCAACCTCCATTAATCTTTTCATTATGCGTTCCATAACTATTTCAAATTGGATTTAGAAATCCACAAAAACTGCTAACACTTTTAAATTTCTAAAAGTATTGAAATTAGATATCCAAAAGTTGTTAAGACACAAAACGTATGAAAGCAACTTTAAAAATCTTGAGATAAACTTGCCTCCACAGCAAATCAGATATATTTCTCACTACTAATACAAAGCTAAAAATGGAAAATAAGAAATCAAATCTTAGGGACAGATGGACCATGTAGAAAAATAGTAAGCTAAGTTACTAGCCCCAAAAGCAGTGATATATGAGGCAGAAAACCAAACAGAAGAGACCGGTTGTAATTACCCAAATGTAAAAAAAGGAAGCATGTGATGAAATATTAAGGCTAAAAATTAAAATTCACACATTTATGAGAAATTGGCAGGAAGGGGGTATCAAATCTAAAAGCATTATCAAACCTCTATACTATAAAATCTTATTTTGAGAATATACTGATTCATCTCTCATTATTTGAAGTTTTCTTATCTCAGATAATATACTCCCTGATAGGGCAAATAGCAAAATAAAAGTTTGATTTTTTCATCTCTTCTAAACACTCTTACAAAGAATAATTTTCTACCATCTTGAAATTTTTCAAAGCTTTTTGAGAAACACACACAAATAATTTGGATTTAGTTGATTTTATTTAGTTTTTTTTTTTTGTTTTTTTTTTTTTTTACATTTCAAAGCATTACACAATTACATTTTCTCATTTTCTGACCTGCAAACAGATACCTTAAACGGAAATTATTTTGTTTTAATTATCAAATTAGGTACATCCAAAATGCAACAATTACACATATGACAATTAATTCACAAAGTGTAATTTTACTGGGACATATCCTAAGAATTTAGGAACAGCCAGTCAGGAGAAATCTGACCAAATTTAGCAATCAACTATTTACAAATCCAAAATCAAACCTATCTAAACTCCCAAACCAGAAGCTTGAAAGTCTTTATTAAATCCCCACCAGACGAAAGACAGTGATGACTAACACCTATCCAGTCTTGACAGTTTTAATCCCAAACACTGGGCTATTTCCCCAGTCTGTAACTGAATAGCAAGCATCTGTTTATCAAACACCTAACCACCTAACTTTTACACCATTATGCGCATAAGAAGGCTAAGTGTTCATTATTTAAAAAACAAGTAGTCATTAAATATCCACACTATTCCCCCAGCTCACCAAGCCCTTACTGCAATCCCAAATATGCAACCTGTGTCACACAGTGACAGGCTATATTTCATATATATATGTATATATATGTGTATATATACAGTATTAGGTACAAATGGCAATTAACAGTCCCTACAAAAATTCAATTTCAGTTGAGGCTATGGCTCCTATGCCTTGGGATGGTTTTGAACTTCAAAACTGAAAAATACTGCTAAAATCTCATTTCCTTAACACAAAATTTGATTATATGTTCAGTTTAAGCTTCTCAGTCTAAAAATGGCTATAAGGTAAGTATTAAAAAGCCAGCCAACTGAGTGCAACTTCTCTCTCCAATCCGGCCAAGCTATTTCGTAGAAATTATTCCTAACTAGACTAGAAAATCTGTGGTGACTTCCAATGGTCTTGCCTACCTTACTGTCCATGTTCACGTTTCAAACTGTGTCAACAAAGCCCGCACTTCGGGGGTCAGCTGCTTGGCAGCCTTAGCGGCCTCTGTGATAGCCTTGCGATACAGGCCCTTTCTCTTCTTATTAAAGCGTGACTGGAAGTTTTCTAAAAAGGGGGAGAGTTGTGAAAGAGCAAGGAAAGATGTTGTTGGAGACCCAAACCATGAAATACGGGCCTCCTGTCGGACTAAAAGGCCGTTATCTTTCCGGCTCACAGTTATAGTAAGAATACGGGCTGGCCACCAAGGGAAGCCATATATCTTGGCCCAAACAATGTCCCCTACACATATGGTCCTGCCATCTGGTGTGACGCATTTAGAGACGTTTTTGGAAAAGACTTTCATTTTCAAGGAATTACTGAGCTTTTTCTCTTCCTTTGAAGAGGAGGAAGTGGAGGAGGTGGAAGGTGCATGCATACTGCCTGGAGGAAAATCAAAGCTTTCAGAAGAACTACACTCAGAGTTGGAAGATTTCAAATCATCTGTGCTATCAATGCTACACACTGAAGCACTGGAGGAGTCAGATTTCTTTTGATTTAGGGTCATATAAACAGAGATATTGTTTTTGCTGCCCTTTTTGCCCAATGTCTGTGGTTCATCCTGCTCACCAGGCACATGCACTTCATTTGTGTCCTGAACCTCACTGCTGGCCTCTTCAGGGCCTTTTGAGGGACTCTGATTTTCTGAAGGGGCCTCACCTGCTGAGCGGGTAGAGGTGCAGCGAGACTGGGGCTTGGGTGCCATCTTGCCACTCCGCATTTTCTCAAGTCCTGTCTTCAGAGAAGAGTCATTTTCTTCATTCCTGTACCTCTGTGGTTTTAAACGAACCCGGGGTGGAAGGGAACCTGAGCTAGGATTCTGATATCGACGTGTGAAATGGACTTTTGAATGTGCGTTTTTGGAAGTAGAGGTTTCATTTTGCTTCTTTTGTGCCTTTTCTTTGGCAATTTTTAACACTTCCCGAGCTTTCACATGATCCATGTTCTTACTCTGGAGAACTTTTTTAGTACTTAACTGAGCTTTTGATGTATTTGCCTGAGCAGAAACTTTTACGACTCTGCCTCTGCTGTGAGCAATATTTGAAACCTTAACCACAGCATTTCTTTTCTGGCTTTCATTTTGGTTTTTCCCATCCACTTTATGGTCAGTTTTCAGTTTTTTGTTCACAGTAGTTACACTTTCATTTCTCCGTTTTTTATCTTCATATTTAGAAGAGTCACTTGCACTACTACCTTTTCGAATTTCCTTTTTTTCAGCAACAACACTGTTTTTACATTTATCACACAGAACTTGCCTGGGTCGTAGTTTAATAGCATTCATTATTGAAGTGGGTTCTTCCCTGTACATTTTTCGTTTGGGTCGCTTAATTTTCCGAGGAGGTGGCTGAGGTATTGATTGGTTATATGTGTCCCTGATAAACAAAGGGGGAGGATAAGGTGCTCCTTCATGGAAGAGAGGTGGTGGTTTGGAAGTCCACAGGCTTTCAGCCAAACTCAGCTCGGGATGCGGGACAGGAGAAGGGTCATCAGGAACAGCACCATTTGCTTCACACTTGACTTCTGTCCCTTCTTGGAATGTATTACTTTGGAGCTGCATGGCTTCTGGTTTATCCTTATATTCCCTTTTGGGAAATACTGTCACAGGGATACCATGGGGCCCAAACCTTTGAAAGAAATGGAAGAAAAAAAGAAGACATTAAGTTAACATCTATAATTCAATTTCTTAAACGTAAACAACACCTGATGCTTACTTACATAACCTTTCCCGAAAACTACTTCATATTAAAAAACAAGAACACAAAAATCTACTATCTCTTCCCCCAAAAGTCCAGAGACCTTCATTTCTTTAGGTCCTACATTTTTGGTAAAAACAAACAGCTGCCCTAAGCAATGCAAGAATAGTTGACTATACTTAAAATAGGTATTTCCAGTATTGAATCAGAAACAATGTTTTCTCAGACAGCTTTATGTTAAGCATCACATATATTTCATTCACTGAACCATATACAACATTTTCAGTAAATGCAACTACAACTTTTGTGAAACACACATATATTTCTTCCTCTGGTTATAACAGCTTTCAAAACTTCCACAAAGCAAATTCAGCCTTAACTATCCAAAGCTATTTAATGAGTAAAATCCCATCTCAACTTTATTGGTTAATCACTGAAGATTCAAAGAAAGTTGCTCTTCTACTCTTGCATCCTAACTAGTTACCTATTCTGTCTCCCAAAACACAAAAATATCAAGAACTCAGATACTCAAACTACTTCCGAAGCAAACAGTTACAGAGCTGTGGCTTTCTAACTTTTTAAATCATCTCATATTAAGAAATATATCTGCACTGCAATCCAATAAAAACACTTATGAATGTATACATGCATCCATATATACATAAATACACAAACTTAAGCAAAAGTTTCACCAAGTACTTAACTGTGTATTTTGTGATACATAATTTCTTTTCTACTCTGGTCTACTTCATTTGTTTTAAGGCTAGTCAGACCCATTAAACTGATTTGAAAACTGTTACGGGTCCAGACCCTGTTTGCACACCACAGTACCTAATACAAATCTTTAAAATTCTCAGTTTTTAATAACCTTATTTGACAGAGTTAGAAATAACAGTGTTTTAACGTGCCTGGGCTGAATACCAAGAACCTGATCCTTAAAATAAACCTTAAAATAAACTTGCTATACTAAGTTTTCTTCACATAAAATCAAATCACGCTACCAAATAATTTCAGCATATATGTTAGCATGTTGACTGTATGCACTATTTGATTCCAACAGTATCTAATACAATACAACTGTAATGCCAGTCCTGTAAGGCAAAGAGCTTAGACCTAAACCCAAAGATTGGCTTCGGGTAGTCAGTCACGCGGAACCTACAAAACTAGATGCCAATGTTAAATATGTCTGTTTTTCTACATTACAAATCTTCAGTGTCCAGATTCTCCAAAATGTTAAAAAAAAAAAAAAAAAAAAAAAAGACAGGATCTCACTCGGTCATCCAGGGTGCAGTGCAGTGGTACCATCACAGCTCACTGCAGCCTCGACCTCCTAGGCTCAAGCAATCCTCCCATCTCAGCCTCCCATGTAGCTGGGACCACAGACACACGTCACCATGACTGGCTAATTTTAGTATTTTTTGTAGAGACAGGGTTTCACTCTGTTGTCCAGGCCAGTCTTGAATGACTGAGCTCAAGCAGTCTGCCCGCCTCAGCCTCCCAAAGTGCTGGGATTACAGATGTGAGCCACCGTGTCCAGCTGGAAATGTCCTTATGCTCCCAAAAAGGTTCAGAATACCTTTGCTAGGAAGAACTCCGGATATTAGGTACTAACAGCTGCAGACAAACCTAAACGTGGGCAGGATTTACAAAGAGCCAGCATACACCAGATACTATTCTAGCACCTGAATACTTTTTTCCCCAAAGTCTTTGTTAGCCTGGCTACCACAAACCAATAACTTACAGCAAATACTTACAAAACATAAAAAGGAAAGGCTTTTTTACCTACGGTAGGAAAAGATTAGGTCTCGGCTAGTCCAAAAAGGAAAGGTACCCTCCTATTGTATCAGACTGCACAGAAAGCTGCTTTCTCCATTCTAACTTCTGGTAACCAAGTGTTTGCTTCCTGACTACTTAACTCAAAGTAACTTTAAGCATTTAACGCTTTCTTACACAGTACACAGGAGCTCATTAACCACTTTTTCAAAAGATGACAGGACAAAAGAGGTGCTTGTGTTTTAATGTAGAACCAACATAAACAATGTGACTTATTTGATGTAATACCACTACTTGCATTAACAATAACATTTTCTAACTCATAAGAAGGCATCATTTTGCCTCCATCACACATTCACATGATGTTTCAATAGCTGAATAAAGAGAAGTGCCCTTCCTCTTATTGATTTATAAAATTTTTTTATAGAGACAGAGTCTCACTCTGTCACTCAGGCTGGAATGCAGTGGTGCAATCATGGATCACTGCAGCATCAACCTCTTGAACTCAAGCCATCCTCTCACCTCAGCCTCCCGAGTAGCTGGAACTACAGGCACCTGCCACCATACCCAGCTCCCTTCCTTTTATTAGGACTAACTAAACCATACTTACCTTAATGTTTGAGGTGAATTTTCACAGCTATCTTTATCAACTGTTTGTATCCTCTAAACTCATTTTTGCATGTGTAAAATAAAACACTATTTCCGACCTTAAAGGATTCAGATAAAGATCAATAGGTCAATACACGGCAGCCATTTTCCTTGGCTAAAATTTACTTTATTTAATTTGCTTCATGTAAGTGATTTAATCTTATTTTCAAACTAATAACCTAAAGCCTGATGCAGTGGCTCACGTCTATAATCCTAACACTTTGAGAGGGTGAGGTGGACAAATTGCTTCAGTCCAGGAGTTTCAGACCAGCCTGGGCAACACAGGAAGACTCCATGTCTCTACAAATAGAAAACTTAGCCTGGTATGGGGGTGTGTACCTGTGATCCCAGCTACTTGGGAGGCTGAGGTGGGAGGATTGCTTGAGCCCGGGAGGTCAAGGCTTCAGTGAGCAATGTTCGCACTATTGCACTCCAGCTTGAGCAACTGAGTAAGACTTTGTCTCAAAAAAAAAAAAAAAAAAAAAAAAGGCCGGGGCAGTGACTCACGCCTGTAATCCCAACACTTTGGGAGGCCTGAGGTCAGGAGTTCGAGACCAGCCTGGCCAACATGGTGAAAACCCGTCTCTACTAAAAATACAAAAATGAGCTGGGTATGGTGGCACGCACCTGTAGTCCTAACTACTCGGGAGAATTGCTTGAACCCGGGAGGCGGAGGTCGCAGTGAGCCGAGATCACACCACTGTACTCCAGCCTGGAGACAGAGAGAGACTCCGTCTCAAATAAAATAAAAAGAAATAAAACAAATACAAAAACAAAAAACACCTAATAATTTACTAGAGGTTTCTTTGGTGGGGGGGGGGGTTGTTTTGTTTTTTTGAGACAGACTCTCACTGTCGCCCAGGCTGGAGTGCAGTGGCGCAACCTCAGCTCACTGCAACCTCCGCCTCCTGGGTTCAAGCTATTCTCATGTCTCAGCCACTTGAGTAGCTAGGAGTACAGGCACATGCCATCACGCCAGGCTAATTTTTATATTTTTAGTAGATGGGGTTTCACCATGTTGGCCGGGCTGGTTTTGAACTTCTGGCCTCAAGTGATCCACCAGCCTCAGCCTCCCACAGTGCTAGGATTACAGCGAGAGCCACTGCAACAAGCCAATTTTGCTAGAGTTTAGGGTCCTTCCCATATATTTAATTCATACTCTCAATGCAAGTATGGCCCAGCCAATTACTTTACAGCTGTTTATATCAAGTAATGGAATCTGATATGTTTATCTTTATGAAGTTCAGTAAGAATGTTACTATTTCGCAACTGGATTGTTTTTCTTCTTTGCTGTTCCCACATAAGCATACAAAATACCCAAGTGTTAAACGCTTTTAATAACATAGGGAAGAAGCACCTAATTGTATAACGATGAGTGAAAACTGTAGTGAAAACTACAAAGAGGGGGAAAAGAGGAAATAAAACTGGTAATTGTGTGTGGGTAGTGAATGCCTAGCAAAGCAGAAAAATGTATCTAAATAATAATAAAACATCCTCAAAGGACCAAAAAGATAAATCACTTTAAGAAGAAATGGGGATCGCTTCATCTCAGTAATCCTGCTGTCACCCTTACACAGATAATACCTAAGGCAGTGTTACCAAACTAAGGATGGAGACACTAATTTTGAAATCAATTTCAGGGGTCACACTATGATTCAAATAAAATCAGAGTGTAAAAGTAGAAGTAAATATCTGTAACTGCAATGAATCTGTTTCATACATGTATATAAGGATATATGGATAAGAATATAAAGCAGAAACAAAACTATGGTCCCTTAAAAACCCTAATTTCTCCCAGCCTGACCAACATGGTGAAACCCTATCTCTACTAAAAATACAAAAATCAGCCAGGCGTGGTGGTGCACGCCTGTAATCCCAGCTACTCGGGGGAAGGCTGAGGTTGCAGTGAGCCGAGATCATGCCACTGCACTCCAGCACTCCAGCCTGGGTGACAGGGCAAGACTCCATCTCAAAAAAAAATAAAAAATAAAAATAAAAATAAAACCCTAATTCTTCAAGTACAATCTGAGAAAAATTACATCACAACTCCTCGGAGTGTTTGCAGTGGAAATTCCTAAGCCCTGCCCAAAACATAAATCATAAAACTTTCCTACAGTGGAACTGGGATCTGGTATTTTAGCAAGCACCTTGGCTTTAGCTTTTCCTAAGGGAAGACATTTATGTTTCATGTGAATGCTCACCAAGATTTTATTGAGTAAGTGTTTAGGTGAAAGGCTGACTGGTATCCTTTGCTTTAAGTTTTCCAAAAGAACTTTCTACAAATACTCCCAAAAAGTTGAGTAATAAGATACTCTACCCACTTTGTACAGCATAAAGGCATGTGTTAATGTATTAGTGACTCCTAACCCTTATCCACTTTCAGTCTTTAACTACTACCCAAAGATTCTAAAGTAAAACAATTCAGGTATTATGGCTTAATTAAAAATATTGCAACTGTCTGCAAATCTGTAATTCTTTGAAAATAAAACTTTCTGTGAATGTTATTCAACAAAAAAAATTCTTTTTCATTTAATAGAGAAGCGGTCTCCCTATGTTGTCCAGAGTTAGTCTTGAACTCCTGGGCTCAATCAACCTGCCTTCCATAGTGCTGGGATTAGAGGTGTGAGCCACCACAGTCGGCCTCAAAATTCTTTTAAAGTAAATATCTTCTTAATAATTTAGGAGTAAGTGCCAAAAAAAAAAATGTGTTTTTTTGTTTTTCTTTTCGGAGACAGAGTCTCACTCTGTCACCCAGGCTAGAGCGCAGTGGCCTGATTTCAGCTCACCGCAACCTCCCCCTCCTGGGTTCAAGCAATTCTCATGCCTTGGCCTCCCAAGTGGGTGTGTGCCACCATGCCCAGCTAACTTTTGTATTTTTAGTAGAGATGGAGTTTCGCCATGTTGGCCAGGCTGGTCTCAAACTCTTGGCCTCAACTGATCGGCCCTCCTTGGCCTCCCAAAGTATTAGGATTACAGGCGTGAGCCACTGCACCTGGCCAGTGTCAAAATTTTAAGGGGGAAGAACACTAGGGTTTAATAGTTACTTTGTGTTGCCAGGCACAGTGGCTCACACCTGTAATCCCAGCGCTTTGGGAGGCCAAGGCAGGCGGATCACCTGAGGTCAGGAGTTCAAGACCAGCCCGGCTAACATGGTGAAACCCTATCTCTACTAAAAATACAAAAATGAGCAAGGCATGGTGGTGCACACCTATAGTCCCAGCTACTGGGGAGGCTGAGGCAGGAGAACAGCCCTGGGACACAGTGGCTGCAGTGAGTCAAAATATCGCACCACTGCATGCACTCCAGCCTGGGCGACAGAGTGAGACTCCATTCTCAAAATAATAATAAAAATAAATAAAAATTAGCGAGGCGTGGTGGCACATGCCTGCAGTCACAGCTACTTGGGAGGCTGAGGTGGGAGAATCGCTTGAACCATGATTGCACCACTGCACTCCAGCCTGGGTGACAGAGACCCTGTCTCAAAAACAAAACAAAAAAAGGCCATGAGCAGGAATGGTGGCTCATGCCTGCACCTTGGGAGGCCAAGACAGGAGGATAGCCTCAGGTCAGGAGTTCAAGACCAGCCTGGTCAACATATCCAGATGGTATCTCTACAGAAAAAGGAAAAAGAAAAAAAAAATAATACCCAGATTCACTTTTTATTTTGAGCCAATGATTTTAGAAACTACCTTGCCTTACAAACAGCAGCAGACTAAATCACAGAAGAGGTAAAACTGA
The DNA here is from genome assembly GCF_008728515.1 of Papio anubis. Classification (NCBI taxonomy): domain Eukaryota; kingdom Metazoa; phylum Chordata; class Mammalia; order Primates; family Cercopithecidae; genus Papio; species Papio anubis. Next base: position 152,744,487 of record NC_044980.1, read on the forward strand.
AGCAAGCTTCTTGTGGTTCATATTTCATCTCTTTGTAAGACTGGTTACGATGTCAAAGTTTAACCTGAGAAAAAAATGAAACAGCTAAATGCAAAAGAAAATTTTACCACAGGCCGGGCGCGGTGGCTCAAGCCTGTAATCCCAGCACTTTGGGAGGCCGAGACGGGCGGATCACGAGGTCAGGAGATCGAGACCATCCTGGCTAACACGGTGAAACCCCGTCTCTACTAAAAAATACAAAAAAAAACTAACCGGGCAAAGTGGCGGGTGCCTGTAGTCCCAGCTACTCAGGAGGCTGAGGCAGGAGAATGGCATGAACCCAAGAGGAGGAGCTTGCAGTGAGCTGAGATCCGGCCACTGCACTCCAGCCTGGGTGACAGAGCAAGACTCCGTCTCAAAAAAAAAAAAAAAGAAAAAGAAAAAAAATTTTACCACAAAAAATTAAAAATGGAATTATAATACAATCCAGGAATCCCACTTCTGGGTACATATCCAAAAGAATTGTAAGCAGGATCTCAAAGAGATATTAGCCAAAAGGTAGAAGGTGGAAGCAACCCAACTGTCTACTGACATATGAAAGGACAACAACGTGTGAGCTAGACAGAGATATATAGATATATAAATATATTATACAAAATAGTATTTTCAGTCTTAAAAAGGCTGAAATCATAGACCAGGTGTGGTGGCTCACACCTATAATACCAGCATTCTGGGAGCCTGAAGCAGGCAGACTGCTTGATGTCAGGAGTTCAAGACCAGCCTGGCCAATATGGTGAAACCCTGTCTCTACTAAAAATACAAAATTAGTGGAGCATGGTGGTGCATGCCTGTAATCCCAGCTACTTGGGAAGTTGAGGCACAAAAACTGTGTGAACCCAGGAGGCAGAGGTTGCAGTGAAAAGAGATCATGCCACTGCACTCCAGCTGGGGTGACAGAGTAAGACTCTGTCTCGAAAAAAAAAAAAAAAAAAAAAGGAAGTCATGGCACATGCTACAACATGAATAAGTCTTGAGGACATTAAGTAAGCCAATCATAAAAAGATACTGTATGAATCCACTTACATGAGAAGTATCTGAAGTAGTCAAATTCACAGAAGCAGAAAGTAGAATAGTTTATAGCAGGTGGAAAAGGAGAAATGGGAAGCTGTTGTTTAAAAACTATTGAATTTTAGTTTTGCAAGATGAAAAACTTCTGGAGATCTGCTTCACAACACTGTGAATGTACTTAACACTATTGAACTGTATCCTTAATGGTTAAAATACATTTTGTTATTTTTTTTTTTTTTTACAATTTCAAAAGCCTTTTAAAAATGTGTATCTAAGGTAGGCATTCCCATAGTCCAAGGTATTTAGGAGGCTAAAACAGAAGGATCACTTGAACCAGAGTTCGAGGCCATCCTGGGCAACACAGAAAGAACCAACCATTTAAAAAAAAAAAAAAAATGCGTGGCTGGCCATGGTGGCTCACGCCTGTAATCCCAGCACTTTGGGAGGCCAAGGCAGGCGATCACCTGAGGTCAGGAGTTTAAGACCAGCCTGGCCAACATGGCAAAACCCTGTCTCTACTAAAAATACAAAAAGTAGCCGGGCGTGGTGGCATGCGCCTGTAATCCCAGCTACTTGGGAGGCTGAAGCAGGGGAATCACTTGAACCTGGGAGGTGGAATTTACAGATCGCACCACTGCCCTCCAACCTGGGCAACCAGGCGAGACTCCACCTCAAAAAAAAAGACAAAAAAAATGCAGCTAAGCACGGTGGCTCAAGCCTGTAATACTAGCTACTCAAGAGGCTGATCACTTGAGGCCAGGAGTTTAATTAAGTCCAGCCTGGGCAACATAGCAAGACCTGATCTCAAAATTAAGTAAAAAATTAAAATATGAAACAATGAAAAAAAAAAATGTATATCTAGCTAAATATAGAGAGGAAAGTTTTATGAAAAGCAATACATTGGCACAGTAAAGAATTATTAGTGCAAGGGAAACAGTAATTACATAGTGGAGAAACAGTACAACACCCTAACCTGAGAGAGAATCAAAGTTTACATTGCCAATGAGGGCACATGGCTATCATAGGCCTGCAGATGTGGTGTTCCCGAGAACACAACATTCCCTGCGTAACCTAACCCTCTCAGGAGTAGTATCTGGCAAATCCAAATTGAGGAACAGTCCTTATTACATAATTGCTACATAATTATGTTGCAAGTAAATGTAATACATAATCATTTACTAGAGAAGAAAAAACACATTGAAGGAAATTTCTATTGGAAAAATTGAAGAAATAATGAAACGTGAGATACAAAGTAAAGTATTCTATCAATGTTTCTTTAATTTGAAAACTATACTGTGGCTACAGTTTTCCTTTGATCTTAGAAAAGAAATGCTCAAGCATAAGTAAAGGAGAATGATGTCTTCAACTCAGCCTCAAACAGTTCAGGAAACAAATTTATTTACATAGAGAATGACAAATTAAATGTGGCAGAATGTTACAAATGACTCTCTCTAGAAAGAGTTTACAAGAATTCCCTGCTATGTTTTAAATTATCTAAAAATAAGAAGCTAAAAAAGTAAAAAGCATGAATTCAGTTTACTTAGTTCCACCAATACTTCTATGCAAAGAAAGCACACAAAAAAGAAAATCTATCCCACTTAAGTGCAAATGCCAGCAAATTCACCTCAATTATCACTAAGCATAACTCTATATGAAACATAGTGAGACCCCCATCTCTTAAAAATAAATAAAATGCTTAAAAAACAAGTATGCTAACTGGTCTGATGGTATAAAACAGTCTCAACCCTAGGTCACAGCTTCAGTAGGTGAGACCAGAATGTACCAGTCAATGCTAAATGAGGTTACAGTCTTCAGAAGGAAAGAAATCACCGTGGATTAGTGATCAGGAAATGGGCTTTGCAGGGAATGGGAACTAGAAAGGCTCAAGCAGATTAAGTGAAGAGCAAAACAGACAGTGGTAAATGGTGAAGACTAGTTATCCATTCTGAATATTACTAAGGATTCAGAGGCTTAAATAAGCAATAAAATAAAGGTGATCCACTGGCAGAAAAAGAGGAGGGCATGTTGGTGAGCATACCTGAGTGGAGAGGGCTGTCAGTTTAAGAGTGTGATAGATGGAGAACAACCAGTCTCTTAATAAGAAGGCTGGATGGGAGGAGTAGCTCACGCCTGTAATCTCACACTTTGGGAGGTCGAGGTGGGTGGATCACTTGAGACCAGGAGTTCAAGACCAGCCTGGCCAATGTGGTGAAACCCCACCTCTACTAAATATACAAAAAAATTAGCCGGGCCTGGCAGTGTGCGTCCATAATCCCATCTACTCAGGAGGCTGAGACAGGGGAATCGCATGAACCTGGGAGGCAGAGGTTGCAGTGACCTGAGATGCACCACTGTACTCCAGCCTGGGCAACACAGTGAGTCTCTGTCTCAAAAAAAAAAAAAAAAAAAAAAAAAAAAAACTAAAAAAGAAAAAGAGGAGACTGGCTGAGAGTGATAGTGATGGCTCATGCCTATAATCCTAGCACTTTAGGAGGCTGAGGCAGGAGGATCACCTGAGGCCAGGAATTTTGAGATCAGCCTAGGCCACATAGGCAGACGCTGTCTCTTTAAAAAATTAGCTGAGTGTGGTGACACACATCTGTGGTCCCAACTACTTGGGAGGATGAGATGAAAGGATCGCTTGAGCCCAGAAGGTCAAGCCTGAAGTGAGCCATGATGGCACCACTGCACTCCAGGCTGGATGACAGAGTGAGACTTTGCCTCAAAAAAAAAAAAAAAAAGAGAGAGAGAGAGACTAGCGAAGTCTTCTGTCTAGTGATGTGGATTAAATGTGTCTAAATTACTTTGTTAAAAACGTGACTCAGGCACGGTGGCTCACACCTGTAATCCTAGCACTTTGGGAGGCCGAGGTGGGTGGATCACCTGAAGTCAGGAGTTCAAGACCAGCCTGGCCAACATAGCAAAACCCGTTTCTACTAAAAATACAAAAAAATTAGCCGGGCGTGATGGTGGGTGCCTATAATCCCAGCTACTCATGAGGCTGGTGCAGGAGAATTGCTTGAACCTGGGAGGCAGAGTTTGCAGTGAGCCGAGATCACGCCACTGCACTCCAGCCTGGGCAACAGAGAGAGATTCTATCTCAAAAAAAAAAAAAAAAAAAAAAAAACTTAAGCACAGCTATTCTAGTCTGATCCCATCATTTAAAAATTACAAAGAAGAACACAAAAATAATTTCCTTTCCATTATATTCTCAAATATGAGCCCTTTTCCATAATGTTTAGAAAGCATACTGGTGGCCAGGCGCTGTGGCTCATCCCTGTAATCCAAGCACTGCTGGAGGCCAAAGCAGGAGTATTGTTTGAGCCTAGATGTTCAAGACATTGTCATTACTAAAAATAAAACAATTAACCAGGTGTGGCGGCACAGGCCTGTAGTCCCTGCTATTCAGAAGGCTGAGGCAGGAGGATCACTTGAGACCAGGAGTTCAAGGATGCAGTAAGCTATGATCATGCCACTACACTCCAGCCTGGGCAACAGAGACCCTGTCTCTAAGGGAGAAAAAAAAAAAGAACAGGCCGGGCGCAGTGGCTCACAGCTGTAATCCCAGCATTTTGGGAGGCCGAGGCGGGCAGATCATGAGGTCAGGAGATGGAGACCAACCTGGCTAACACGGTGAAACCCTGTCTCTACTAAAAATATAAAAAATTAGCCAGGCGTAGTGGCACGCGCCTGTAGTCCCAGCTACTCGGGAGGCTGAGGCAGGAGAATCACCTGAACCTGGGAAGCAGAGGTTGCAGTGAACCGAGATCACGCCACTGCACTCCAGCCTGAGCGACAGAGACTCCTTTTCAAAAAATAAAGAAGAAAAACGGAAAAAAGAAAGCAAGCATGCCAGAAGGGGACTGTAGGGACAAAACTTACCTACTAAAAGACTGTAACAATTTTCTCATAAGCCATCAGCCCCCAGGTGTTAATGAGAAAAAAAGATTAAGAAACACCCCCACCCTCCACTGTGCAAGCAACTGTTACCTCATTCCCTAGTAAAATTTTGTCATTCTTCCAAATTAAAAGGGGAAAGTAGGCCGGGTGTGGTGGCTCACACCTGTAATCCCAGCACTTTGGGAGGCCAAGGCGGGTGGATCACAAGGTCAGGATATCGAGACCATCTTGGCTAACACGGTGAAACCCCATCTCTACTAAAAATACAAAAAAAAAAAATCAGACGGGCATGGTAGCGGGCGGCTGTAGTCCCAGCTACTCAGGAGGCTGAGGCAGGGGAATGGCGTGAAACCAGGAGGCAGAGCTTGCAGTGAGCCAAGACAGCGCCACTGCACTCCAGCTTGGGCAACAGAGTGAGACTCCATCTCAAAAAGATAAAAAAAGGGAAAGTAACACTTCACAGGTATTATCTGAAACTTCCACAGATCCTTTCAAAGCATTTTAAAGATGCTCCTATTAAACTGTAGGCCACAGAATAACAGGATGCAGGTTCAGTGGATATTCAAAAGCAAACCCATGTTAAGTGACTTCAAAAGCTACTGTCGGTCAGGCACAGTGGCTAACACCTGTGAGCCCAGCACTTTGGCAGGCCAAGGCAAGAGGATCACTTGAGGTTAGGAGTTCGAGACCAGCCTGGCCAACATGGTACAACTCCGTCTTTACTGAAAATACAAAAAAATTAGCCAGGCATGGTGGTGCACACCTGCAGTCCCAGCTGCTCGGGAAGCTAAGGCAGGAGAATATCTTGACCCCAGGAGGCAGAGGTTGCAGTGAGCCAAGATCACGCCACTGTATTCCAACCTGGGCAACCAGGTGAGACTCCATCTCAAAAAAATAAATAAAAAGAAAAAACTACTGTCACATTCATCCTATTAAGAGTTCTGCCACTTAGCACCTAGTTCATAAAAGTAATAATAGTTTGGCTGGGCACAGTGGCTCACACCTGTAATCCCAGCACTTTGGGAGGCCAAAGCAGGCAGATAACCTGAGGTTAGGAGTTTGAGACCAGCCTGACCAACATAGAGAAACACACAAAAAATTAGCTGGGCATGGTGGCACATGCCTGTAATCCCAGCTACTCAGGAGACTGAGGCAGGAGAATCATTTGAACCCGGGAGGTGGAGACTGCAGTGAGCCGAGATCATGCCATTGCACTCCAGCCTGGGCGACAAGAGCAAAGCTCCGTCTCAAGAAAAAAAAAAAAGTAATAATAGTTAATACTTATATAGCACTTGCTATATACAAGGCATTATTCTAAATGTGTAATTACATTAATTGATTTAATCACCACAGCAAACCTATTAGTAAACTACTATTACTGTCCCTATTTTATAGCTGAAGAAACTAAAGCACAGAAACGGAAAGTGACCTTCCCAAGGAAGGCGATCCAGTGGCTCTCCCAGTAGAGCCAGTATATGTATCCAGGAAGTGGCCCGAAGTCAGGTTCTTAACCACAGTCTCCCCTCATTTCATTAAGTTACTTAACTTCTCTTCACCAAGAGAGAGAGGGAGCTAACAGGTCTGCATGCTCTTGTCTGAATCCTGAAGTGGTAGACAGGCTTCAGAATTCACAATTTTTCTGATTTTCAGGAGATAATAAGCATGCCATTATCAAGCATTTAATGTTTCAGCACTGAAATAAAATGAAAGCATACTAAATGGGATGGATAAATAGGGAAAATAGCCTTACATCACTGCAGGTCAGGTTACGTTTTATCACCAAAAAAGAAACAAAAGAAGTTCAGTTTTCAGAACTTTTTGTATTTTCAAATTGTAGTCAACAATCTTGATAGAATTTTCAGCAAGATTAAATAATACATATACATGAGTGCTTATACCATAGGGTCTAGAACACAGTAGGTGGGCAAAATATTTGGTAGCTATTATATTAAAATGTATTTGATTTTATTTACTGTATGGCATTGGATAATTTTTTAATTAAAAGCTCCAAGTATTACAAGGGCAGTCTGCAGAGTACTCAAATAGATAGGGGGTGGGAGGGAAGAAGACTTTAGCAATATTAAAAACAGTGTCTTATAAAATCAACTGGTGTGGAGAAAGGCTGAAAAAATAAAGATATTTCTGACCATAAGAAAGTACTCAATCTTGGCCGGACACAGTGGTTCACACCCGTAATTACAGCACTTTGGGAGGCCCAGGCAAGTGGATCACTTGAGGCCAGGAGTTCAAGACCAGTCTGGCCAACACGGTGAAACCCCATCTCTACTAAAAATACAAAGAAAGTAGCCAGGTGCAGTGGTACACACCTGTAATCCCAGCTACTCGGGAAGCTGACACACAAGAATCACTTGAACTCAGGAGGCAGAGGTTGCAGTGAGCTGAGATCGTGCCACTGTGCTCCAGCCTGGGCAACACAGCAAGACTCTGTCTCAATAAAAGAAAAAAAAAAATTACTCAATCTTTAAAAAAAGTATATTTATCAATCTTCTTTTATAAATCACAGGCAGCTCTGGAGAGGAAAAGTTTAAACTCTAATAATTTACATTTTAAGCTCCCAACCACATGCCTTCAAACAATCCTCTAAAAAAACCTTACCTGTATAATTAAGTTTGAAAATAAAAATGGAAACAACTAGATAGAAAACACTTATGCTTCAGTCTTTTCAAAAGAAAAAATAACATCTGTACAGTATTCAAATTATTTAACTCCCTAAATGGAAATTCCTTTTTAAATAACTATCCAAGAAAATTATAACAGTCACAAAGTGGGCAAAATATATATATATATGAAATATATATATGTATTTTTTTTTTTTTTGAGACAGAGTCTCACTCTGTCACCCAGGCTGGAGTGCAATGGCGCGATCTTGGCTCACTGCAAGCTCCGCCTCCCAGGTTCACGCCATTCTCCTGCCTCAGCCTCCTGAGTAGCTGGGACCACAGGCGTCTGCCACCACGCCCAGAAAATTTTTTTTTGTATTTTTTAGTAGAGATGGGGTTTCACTATGTTAACCAGGACGGTCTCGATCTCCTGACCTCATGATTCACATGCCTCAGCCTCCCAAAGTGCTGGGATAATAGGTGTGAACCACTGCGCCTGGCTGCAAAATATTTTTAAGATCAGACAATCTTGATTTCAATTTTGTATTAATACATCACTTACAGCAACCTACTTGACATTTTCCAAATAAATTAAATGCGGTATAAAATAATCTTTTTTATGGGAGACCAAGGTGGGAGGATCACCTGAGGTTAGAAGTTGGAGACCAGCCTGGCCAACATGGTGAAACCCCATCTCCATTAAAAATACGAAAAAACTAGCCAGGCATGGTGGCACACATCTGTGGTCTCAGCTGCTTGGTAGGCTGAGGCTGAAACAGGAGGACAAAGCAGACTTGGGAGGTTGCGTGGGGCAGTCTCTGCTCAGATTTGAGTGACAGATGACTCCATCTTAGAAAAGAATCTTCGGGATTTTACAACGTTTTGTTTGGTCGCTGATCGCCGCCATTGAATGTCGTTGTTAACGACCGAAACGACTGGTGTTTCATTTGGGCGAACGCGTTGAAACAAACGCATCCAGCGCTGGGCGGATGGTGGATCCGAGATGGGAGCAGGATGTCAGCTGTGAACCGTCTAAAGGCCGGCGATGGTGGCAGGCGCCACCGCCGTTATGCTGAACGGGCGGAGGGCTGGGGACGCGGGTGACCGAAGATCCAGCCACTGCACTCCGGCCTGAAGGCGGCAAGCGAACTCCATCAAAAAACTCGAAACTGACAATTTGTATTTCCCTCTGCGCGAACAAGTGGGTTTCACTACTGCCAGGTCCAGGCCAATCAAGGCAAAACAGCATGTTATCAACTTAAGATCCAGGACCATATAGAAGAAATATGATTTCCAAAAATGTCCAAAGTTCACTATATTGAACTGAAGAGTAATTAATGTTTACAACAAATAGCTGTTGCCTGGGTGAGTGAGGAACAGAGAACTCTTATTTCTAACTGCCAGGTTAACTCCCCAGCAAAACCATAAACTAAGTGGTATGGCAAAATATAGTTAAGTACATTTTAATTAGAACAAGGTTTTCAAATCCTAGAGAATTGTGTATCATTCAAAAAGCCCTCTTGAATATATCTACTATTATCTAACATTTAGAATTTTAGGCAATTTTGCTTAAGTAACCTCTGAGCCTTGGTGTCTATCTATGAAATGGGGATTAATAGAATTTACTTCAGCAGATTTGCCAGAATTAAATGAAACAATGTAAACAAAGTATTTGGCACAGGACTTAGCATAGAAATTGAAAATACATAGTAGCTACTATAAAATACAGAAACTAAAACGTGGCAACCTTCTTAGATGGTAGAAATATGCAGGAAAAAATAAAAATTTAAAACCTCATACAGGCCGGGTGCAGAGGCTCACGCCTGTAATCCCAGCACTTTGGGAGACCAAGGCGGGTCATCAATTCAGGAGATCAGAGACCATCCTGGCAGCTAACAGGTGAAACCCGTCTCTACTAAAAATATAAAAAGTTAGCCGGTGAGTGAGCCTGTAGTCCCAGATGCCCAGAGAGGCTGAGGCAGGAGAATGAAGAACCGGGGAGGCGGGCTTGCAGTGACTCAGATCAAGCCACTGCATACATAACCTGAAGCGACAGAGTAAGACTCCATCTCAAAAAAAAAAAAAAAAAAAAAAATACATTAAAAAAACAAGAAATATGCAAAAAAGTGAAATTAGTATTATAGGGATTATGAGTTTTGGGTTTTGAGGCGAGGTCTCCCTCTGTCATGAGCTGGGTGCAGTGGCGGATCTCCCAGCTCACTGCAAGCTCCACCTCCGGGTTTAGGCCATTCTCCTGCCTCAGCCTCGAGTAGCTGGGACTGAGTGCCATACCTCACCCGGCTAGTTTTTGTATTTTTAGTAGAGCTTGAGTTTCACAAATGATGCTCAGGATAATCTCGATCTCCTGACTTCCTAAATGATCACATCGGCTCCCAAAGTGCTAGAGATAGTAGCAAGCCACAGCGCCGGCCGGATACTCGAGTTTTAAAGGCTAAAAATCCACTATTCTATAGTAAACCAACTGCACAAAATTGGTTCAAGGGTAAAGAAATGAAAATAATGGGCTACTTAAACTTATAGATTCAGGAAATCATTTGCAAGACTAATTACCAGCTCTACAATAAGGATTTAGATCAGCCACCCAAGCTGCCCATCCCCACATATGATAGACTGCTTAGTTTGCAGTGGGGAGATCTCAGCTCACTGCAACCTTCACCTCCCGGGCTCAAGTGATTCTCATGTCTCAGCCTCCCAAGTAGCTGGGATTACAGGTGCATACCACCATGCCCGACTAATTTTTTTTGTATTTTCAGTAGAGACGGGGCTTCACTATGTTGGCCAAGCTGGTCTCGAACTCCTGGCCTCAAATGAGCCACCCACCTTGGCCTCCCAAAGTGCTGGGATTACAGGCATGAGCTACCATGACCAGCCTTAACTGGAAACCTTTAAAATAGGCTTAACAAATTGATTGTTCTATTAAATACTTTGGCAAACTACCCCCTAAAAATCAGTTATCTCCAAATGGTCCAAGAATCTTCTGTGTCAGAATCACTTTGTTTAAAATGCAAAATGATGGAATGAAGCTCAGAAATCTATGCACATTTGTTTTGACAACCACTGCCCAAAAGTGTTTAGTAAAGGCATTCTATATTAAATCTACCTAGAACGTAACTTAATCTCCAATTACTTTCTTGCAATACCTGCCACTACCGCAAGCTTCTATTCTCCTGGTACTGTGTGTCTGAATTTACTCAAGAATTTAGGGAAAACAGGATAAATAAATACCAAGAAATAATGATGCACTTTATAGACAAAAATAACTACTAATACATCTTTCATTTTTTATCAATACGAAATTAACTCAGCCATTACAGTGAAGATAAGCACATAATATATAAACTCTTTAGCAGTCCCCACAGAAAACCTGATCTTAGGAAGATTAGACCTTGTTTCAACAAGAGCTTTACTTTAAAATAGTACACAGTAAAGTACAGTCTTATTTACAGTAAGAGGTTGAAAACCTCATTAGAAACCCCAAGTACAGCCAGGCGCGGTTGTTCACGATTGTAATCCCAGCACTTTGAGAGGCTGAGGAAGGCAGATCACGAGGTCAGGAGATCAAGACTATCCTGGCTAACATGGTGAAACCCCATCTCTACTAAAAATACAAAAAATTAGCCAGGCGTGGTGGCGGGAGCCTGTAGTCCCAGCTACTTGGGAGGCTGAGGCAGGAGAATGGCGTGAACTTGGGAGGCGGAGGTTGCAGTGAGCCGAGATCGTGCCACCGCACTGCACTCCAGCCTGGGCGACAGAGAGAGACTCTGTCTAAAAAAAAAAAAAAAAAAAAAAAACCCAAGTCCAGGCCGGGCACGGTGACTCATACCGGTAATCCCAGCATTTTGGGAGGCCAAGGTGGGCGGATCACCTGAGGTCAGGAGTCCGACAGTAGCGTGGCCAACATGGTGAAACCCTGTCTCTACTAAAAATACAAAAATTAGCCAAGTATGGTGGCAGGCACCTGAAATCCCAACTACTAGGAAGGCTGAGGCACAATTCTCTGTTTGAAGGCGGAGGTTCCAGTGAGCCAAGATCGCACCACTGCACTCTGGCCTGGGCGACAAAAGCGAGATTCCATCTCAAAAATGAAAAAAAAGGAAACCCCAAGTCCAATAAAACATGCCTGGGCCTAGTTTGTATATAACACATCTAGTTAGTGTATAAAATCTACTTTTAAGTTTTATTTTTAATTCCATAATTTATTAAAGGATTCTTTATAATTTTTTTTTTTATTTTTATTTTTTTCTAGAGTAGCCTCTCCCTAGACAGAGCAGGGCTACCCCATAGACAGAGTGGCCTGGAGGATTCTTTAGACTCAGAATGAAACCAGGTTTAATGCCCAACTAATAATCACTTCTGAAAAACATCATATTAATGCAACATGCAATGGAAGAGCCCACTCTCAACACATACTGCACAGTAGTGGGCGACCTAAAGCTGTATGAGTCAGGGAGTGACTGGCACTTGCCTCTTCTCTGTTTCACTGTGTAAAGCCTTTATTGACATCTTGGCATATAAGCAAAATAATCACCAAAAAAATATTACTTGTAATGTACCACAACACAATCATTCAAGCATACTACTCGAGGGCCTAAGTTCTCAACCTGGACACTGTAGTATAAGCTACTGATACCACTACTCACTGCTTCACCAGAATGGCTGTATATTTTTCCCACCAAAAGAAGGGCTATTGCACCATACGTTTCATGGTCTCTGTAAAGAAAAGAAATCGTTGTCTTGGTTTATATTTCCTCCAAAAAACAAGTAAATTTTCCACAAATTGCTTTTAAGAACTTAGTGAAAACTGAAGTTTCCTAAGAAAATCATCAATTATTTTTAATGCAACAGTACCCCCGTGTATACACACACAGTCGGTATTTGTAAAAACATCAACTCTGAAATAAACAGCTAGCTACACCCTTTAATACACACATACCACAAAATTAAAATGCACAAGTATTTTTTTAAGAGATGGGGTCTCAGTGTGTTGCCAAGGCTGGTTCAAACTTCAGGGTTCATGTGATCTTCCTGCCTCAATCTCCCAAAGTGCTGGGATTACAGGCAAGAGGCACCATGCCCAGCCATACAAGTTTTTATTTATTTTTTTCTTGAGATAAGAGTCTCACTCTGTCACGGAGGCTGGAGTGCAGTGGCCCGATCTCAGCTCACTGCAACCTCTGCCTCCCAGGTTCAAGCAATTCTTGTGCCTCAGCCTCCTGAGTAGCTACGATTACAGGTGCACACCACCACACCCGGCTAATTTTTGTATTTTTAGTAGAGATGGTATTTTGCCATGTTGGCCAGGCTGGTCTCAAACTTCTGGCCTCAAGTGATCCACCCGCCTCAGCCTCCCAAAATGCTAGGATTAGTCATGATCCACTGCACCCGGCTACACAAGCATTTTCAAGCATAAACCTTTACTTCATGATTCCTTGTTTCCTGTCACGTCTCCCCCTCCCCCCCAAAAAAAATGATTCAGAAAGACCTTTCAGGATTTTCCCCTTTTTTTCCTCCCATTTAAAAGCTTCTGCAGTGGCCGGGCGCGGTGGCTCAAGCCTGTAATCCCAGCACTTTGGGAGGCCGAGACGGGCGGATCACGAGGTCAGGAGATCGAGACCATCCTGGCTAACATGGTGAAACCCCGTCTCTACTAAAATATACAAAAAACTAGCCGGGCGCGGTGGCGGGCGCCTGTAGTCCCAGCTACTCGGGAGGCTGAGGCAGGAGAATGGCATGAACCCGGGAGGCGGAGCTTGCAGTGAGCTGAGATCCGGCCACTGCACTCCAGCCTGTGCGGCAGAGTGAGACTCCGTCTCCCAAAAAAAAAAAAAAAAAAAAAAAAAAAAAAAGCTTCTGCAAGAAGATTTTTAAGGATTTCCAGGTGGCTTTGTAACTATGAGAAGTGAAGAACTACCTCTTCAGAAGCCTGGGCTGAAGGCTTTTGCTCTTTGCAAACAGTCTCGAGAGGTTCAATTTTCTTATGTTTGCAATTACTAAACTTGGGACTGTGTTTAAGATATAGATCTAAAAGTTTGCTAGCAGGTAAGATATCCATAATCATTTCTACTGACCCAAAACAAGGAGAGGCTTTTAAGAGAGGCCTTGATAAGGCTGTGGTTCTTGCCCTTTCAGTTTGTTCCTAAGGGAAAATAACTATTTTAAAACAAGAAATTGCAAGAGGATGCAACTGGGAAAAAATGTATATATGTCCAGAACGTAAAAACTTCTACAAAGTCCATGGATTAACAGTAAATTGCAAGTGAATAAAAGTAACAGCAGAACTATGAACAGATGAAAAGGACAAGAAAATCAACCAATTGCAATGTTGAGCTTTATTTGGATCCTAATTTGAAAACTGAACAGTCTTGAGCTATTAATTTTGACAGTCCCTTTCTTTTTTTCTTCTTTTTTTGAGTCTTGCTCTGTCACCCAGGCTGAAGTACAATGGCACAATCTCAGCTCACTGCAGCCTCCACCTCCCGGGTTCCAGTGAGTCTCTTGCCTCAGCCTCCGGAGTAGCTGGGATTATAGGCACACACCACCAGGCCCGGCTAATTTTTACATTTTTATAGTAGAGATAGGATATTAACCATGTTGGCCAGGCTGGTCTCAAACTCCTGCCCTCAAGGGATCCACCTGTGTCAGCCTCCTAAGATGCCAGTCAACAGTCTGACATTCTAACAGTGACTGAATATTTGATGATATAAAAGAATTATTGGCCGGGCGCGGTGGCTCAAGCCTGTAATCCCAGCACTTTGGGAGGCCGAGACGGGCGGATCACGAGGTTAGGAGATCGAGACCATCCTGGCTAACACAGTGAAACCCCATCTCTACTAAAAATACAAAAAATTAGCCGGGCGAGGTGGCGGCGCCTGTAGTCCCAGCTACTCAGGAGGCTGAGGCAGGAGAATGGCGTAAACCCGGGAGGCGGAGCTTGCAGTGAGCCGAGATCGCGCCACTGCACTCCAGCCTGGGCGACAGAGCGAGACTCCGCCTCAAAAAAAAAACAAACAACAACAAGAATTATTGCTATTATTTCAGGTGTAATAATGGTAGTAAGATTGTTGTTTTTAAAGTCCTTATCTTTTTACATATCTGCACTGGCCAGGCGTGGTGGCTCAAGCCTATAATCTCAGTACTTTGGGAGGCCACTACGCCCGGCTAAGTTTTGTATTTTTAATAGTGACAGGGTTTCATCGTATTGGTCAGGCTGGTCTTGAACTCCTGACCTCAGGTGATCTGCCCACCTCGGCCTCCCAAAGTGCTGGTATTACAGGCGTGAGCCACCACGCCTGACATTTTTTTTTTTTCTTAACTCGCCAGGCACGGCGGCATGAGCTTCTAATCCCAGGTACATGGGAGGCTGGGGTGGGAGGATCGCTTGGGCCCAGGAGTTCAAGGCTGCAGTAAGCTATGATCACACCACTGCACTCCAGTCTCTGTGATAAAGTGAAACCCTGTCTCTAAATAAATAAATAAAATAATCATTAAGACAGTTTAGAATCCTGAAGGGATGCTTATTATATGTCAAAATTTAAAAAGCTAAGATTAAGGACAAAATGAGAACAGGAAAACCCAAACTAAATTTGTGGGGTTAATTGATTATTCTCCTCTGCTAGCATTTAGACTATTGTCATTAGACATTGCTAATGAGCTCTGAAGCAGGCAGGTAATTTAAACGAAGAGAGCTGGGTATAAAATATAAAACAACAGTGGCCGGGTGCTGTAGCTTACGCCTGTAATCCCAACACTTTGAGAGGCTGAGGCAGATGAGCCTGGGCAACAAGGCAAAACCCTGTCTCCACCAAAAAGACGCAAATTAGCCAGGCATGGGGGCATGCACCTGTTGCTGCAGCTATTTGGGAGGCTGATGTGGGAGGATTGCTCCAGCCCAGGAGGTTGAGGCTGTAGAGTGTGCCATTGCATTCTGGCCTGGGTGACAGAGCAAGACCCTTTCTCAAAAAAAAAAAAAAAAAAACGGAAAAAAAAAAAAAGAAAAACCAGTGGAGGAGCACAGAGTAAGCTAGAGAATGCATGCTTCACTTAAAGGCATCCAGTTTTTTTCCTTTGTTTGTTTGTCTGTTTTTGAGATAAGAGTTTCACTCTGTCGCGCGGTGGTGCGATCTCGGCTCACTTCCAGCTCCACTTCTCGGGTTCACGCCATTCTCCTGCCTCAGCCTCCCAAGTAGCTGGGACTATAGGCGCCCGCCACCGCGCCCGGCTAATATTTTGAATTTTTAGTAGAGACGGGGTTTCACCATGTTAGCCAGGATGGTCTCGATCTCCTGACCTCGTGATCCACCTGCCTCGGCCTCCCAAAGTGCTGGGATTACAGGCGTGAGCCACAGCGCCTAGCCCCAGTTTTTTTTTAGACAGAGACTCACTCTGTCAACTGGACTGGAGTGCAGTGGTGCGATCTCTGCTCAATGCAGCCTCCACCTCCCAGGTTCAAGCAATGGCCCTGCCTCAGCCTCCTGAGTAGCTGAGATTATAGGTGCATGCTGCCACGCCCGGATAATTTTTTGTATTTTTAGTAGAGACGGGGTTTCGCCATGTTGGTCAGGATGGTCTTGAACTCCTGACCTTAGGTGATCCACCCGCCTCGGCCTCCCAACTTGCTGGGATTACAGGCATGAGCCACCATACCCGGCCAGGCATCTAGTGTTAAGTAAATACAATGCTAAACAAAATCTGATTTTAACCAGATACTAAAAATATCCTCAAAATCACTGTGTCATTTATGGGCCAAAGAAAACTACCTAGAAGACAGAAAGGAGGACGTAACAAACCAGGATGGTACAGGGAAAACCAGGCCACCTGGTCATTCTGTTCATTTTACGTATAAATTGAGGCATAAAGTTTGTTTGCTTGTGTCTAAGTGAACTGTCCAAAGCTAAATCAATTAGCCTAAGAACTAGGAAATGGAGCTTAGTAAGGCACAATGATTTGCCCAAAGTCACAGTGCTAATAGGAGAGGCTAGTACCAATATTAGAAATTAAAGCCCAGGCCAGGAGCAGTGGCTCATGCCTGTAATCCCAACACTTTGGGAGGCTGAGGCGGAGGACTGCCTGAGGTCAGGAGTTCGAGACCAGTCTGGCCAACATGATGAAACTCCGTCTCTACTAAAATACAAAACAATGAGCCGGTCATGGTGGCGGGCGCCTGTAATCTCAGCTACTCAGGAGGCTGAGGCAGGGGAATTGCTTGAACCAGGGAGGTAGAATTTGCAGTGAGCCAAAGTCACGCCATTGTACTCCAGCCCCGGTGACAGGAGCGAGACTCTGTCTCAAAAAAAAAAAAAAAAAAATTAAAGCCCAAGCACCCTAACACTCTGTCCAGGTCAATAATTTACTATTTAGTACCACTTTCTTTTCTTTCTTGAGTTATATGTGTTCAGCTCCTTTTTTTTCACAGAATGATTCTCCTCAAAAATGTGTTCTCCAACCAAGTAAGTCTGAAAATAATGCAAAAAATAATAATACAATAGGGAAGGGAAGCATTTCAAATGATTACAAAAGCAGACTCTTAGTCATCCACACACATATTAAATCCTGTGTTCTAGACTCAAACACCTTTTCCACACAGTAGATAGCTCTTCCAATTTTACAAAGACATTTCTGTACCATGCATAATGTCAGCATAAAATATGGAAGAAATTTATAAAAGCAATAACTAGCCCTTTTGAAGACTGAAGAAAAGCACAAATACATTACACATTTAGTCTCCCAAATGTTAATCTCACTGGAGGCAAGAACCAAAACTTCAGAGCTTACTATGTATTCCCCAGTATTCAGCTAAGGAACTAGTGGAGTCTCCAGAGCCAGGTTTCACGGCTTTTACCCAACTAAAGAATCTGCTTGGCTCCAACACCCATATCCTTTATATTATTTCCACACAGGCAATGAAATCAAGAGAAGCACTAACTTTCAGAAATATGCAACTTTCAGAAACATGCCATTCTTTACTTTCTGCTTAAACTAAAACTTAGCCCAACTGGCTTTCTAATATTCAAGTAGAAAAAGCAGAGGTTTTAGAATGGGATCAACCTACATTTGAATCCTTGCTTTGCCACTTACAAGTTAACTGGCCAAATTAAATGAGCTTCCATTTCCTTCTGTGTAAATTAAAAACACTACCAAGGTTATTAAAAAAACTAAAGCATGAGGTACAATGTCTGGCATATAATGGGCACTCAGTAGAAAGCTCCTAATTTTTTACCTAGAGGTTGAATTCAATGGCCAATTCAAATAAGATACAAATTACTTTAAAGCAACTGATGAATATAGCCTTAGTAGAGTCTAAAGTATCTTGGCTGGGTGCAGTGGCTCACGCCTGTAATCCCAACACTTTGGGAGTGTAGAAATGGGAGGATGGCTTGAGGCCCAGAGTTCAGACCTGGCGCAGTGGCTCATGCCTGTAATCCCCAGCACTTTGGGAGGCTGAAGCAGGAGGATCACTTGAGGTCAGGAGTTCGAGATAAGCCTAGCCAACATGGTGAAACCCCGTCTCTACTACAATCCCTTGAATCCCGGAGGCCGAGGTTGCAGCGAGCCAAGATCACACTACTGCATTCCAGCCTGGGTGACAGAGCAAGACTCTGTTTCAAAAAAAAAAAAAAAAAAAGTTCAGGCCAGGCGCAGTGGCTCATGCCTGTAATCCCAGCACCTGGTGGGATGATCACCTGAGGTCAGGAATTCAAAGACCAGACGGCCAACGTGGTAAAACCCTGTCTCCACAAAAATATTTGCCGGGCGTGGTGGAACATGCCTATAATCCCAGCTACTCGGGAGGCTGAGGCAGAAGATCATTTAAACCCAGGAGGCCGAGGCTGCAGTGAGCCGACATTGTGCCACTGCACTCCAGCCCGGGGAACAAAGTGAGACTCAGTCTCAAGAAAAAAAAAAAGAGTTCAACCAGCCTGAGCAACATGGTAAGACCCCCATCTCTACAAAAAAAATTTTTTTAATTAGCCAAGTGTGGCCAAGTGCAGTGGCTCACGCCTAAAATCCCAGCACTTTGGGAGGCCAAGGCAGGCGGATCACGAGGCCAGGAGGTCAGGAGTTCGAGACCAGCGTGTCCAATATGGTAAAACCCTGTCTCTACTAAAAAATACAAAAAAATTGGCCAGGCATGGTGGCATGCACCTGTAGTTCCAGCTACTCAGGAGGCTGAGGCAGGAGAATCACTTGAACCTGGGGGGCGGAGGATGCAGTGAGCAGAGATCGCACCACTGCACTCCAGCCTGGGTGACAGAGCGAGATTCTGTCAAAGAAAAAAAAAAGAGCACAAACTCAGTAGCCCTGGGTTCCAGCCTAGTCTCTGAAACAGACTGGCAGTCATGTCTCTATGCTGGATCTCAAGGTTTCGTTTGGATGAAAATGTAGCTGGCTGGCTGCAATGGCTCATGCCTGTAATCCCAGCATTTTGGGAGGTCAAAATCAGAGGATCGCTTGAGCCCAGGAGCACGAGACCAGTCTGAGCAACATAGTAAGACCCCCATCTCTACAAAAGATACAAAAATGGGCTAGGCATGGTGGCTCATGACTGTAATCCCAGCACTTTGAGATGCCGAGGTGGGCAGATAACCTGAGGTCAAGAGTTAGAGACTAGCCTGGCCAACATGGTGAAACCCCTGTCTCTACTAAAAATACAAAAATTAGTCGGGCGTGGTGGCGGGTGCCTGTAATCCCAGCTACTCGCGAGGATGAGGCAGGAGAATCACTTGAACCCAGGAGGTGGAGGTTGCACTGAGCTGAGATCACACCACTTCACTCCAGCCTGGGTGACAGAGTGAGACTCCGTCTCAAAAAAAGGGAAAAAAAAGTTAGCCAGGCGTGGTGGTATGCACTTGTAGTCCCAGCTATTTGGGAAGCTAAGGTGGAAGAACGCAGTGAGCTATGATCCTAGCACTGCACTCCTGCCTGAGCAACACAGCGAGACCCTACACTTCAAAACAAAACAAAACAAACAAAAAAAACAATCTCCTGGATCCATCAGTAAACCCCAAAACTGCACATGAAAGTGTGCAATCAATATTAGTGCAAATTACAAAATATACTGGCTGGTCCGTTTTCCCGGATTAAACTATAAAAAAAAGGAAATCCAACTAGTCAATCATTAGTCCAATAAGAATTCCTTGAATTGCTATATTTTAGAGTCACTGTGTTTTATTTCCTCAACATTTCCACAATTATTTTTTTAAGACAGGGTCTCGTTCTGTCACCCAGACTGGACTGCAGTGGCATGATCTTAGCTCACTGTAACCTCCACCTCCGGGGCTCAAGAGATCCTCCCACCTTAGCCTCCCAAGTAGCTGGCACCACAGGCACAAGCCACCATGCCCAGCTAAGTTTTATATTTTTTTTTTGGTAGAGGCAGGGTTTTACCATGTTGCCCAGGCTCCTCTGGAACTCCTGCACTCAAGTGATCTGCCTGCCTTGGCCTCCCAAAGCACTGGGCGCCTATAATCCCAGCTACTCAGGAGGCTGAGGCAGAAGAATTGCCTCAGCCCTGGAGGCAGAGGTTGCAGTGAGCCGAGATCGCACCACTGTACTCCAGCCTGTGTGACAGAGCAAGACTCCGTCTTTGAAAAAATAAATAAATAATAATAATAATAATAGGATCCTTTCACTTCAGAATATTCAAATGGAAAAGGTTCATATTAGGAATAGCTCCTCCAATAAAAGAAATTGCTGTTTCTAGGCACTGATAGCAAGAGACCAAAACTCAATTGCAATTCTCTACCAAAGAAAATTTTTAAAAAATAAAGCACTAACACAATGAGCACTTATCCATTCCATTTCCAAAATCAACTTACCTTCTGCACCTTCCTTTTGCAGATTTGAAATCCAGATTCTCACACAATCACTGGCCATCTCTTCTGTTTCATTCAACAGCATACACACCACTGAGTGTCTCTCACTATTAAATACATTAACAGTCCGAGCGAGGTGGTTCATGCCTGTAATCCCAGCACTTTGGGAGGCCGAGGTGGGTGGATCACCTGAGGTCAGGAGTTTGAGACCAGCCTGACCAACATGGTTAACCCCATCTGTACTAAAAATACAAAATTAGCCCCCAGTTACTTGGGAGGCTGAGGCAGGAGAATCGCTTGAATCAAGGAGGTGGAGGTTACAGTGAGCTGAGATCACACCACTGCACTCCAGCCTGGGCAACAACAGCAAAACTCCGTCTCAAAAAAAAAAATAAGTAAATAAATAAAATACATCAATAGAAAGTACACTCACCTTATTCTGCTTTCTAATTATGAAAACAGAAGTGCAGGCCGGGCGCAGTGGCTCATGCCTGTAATTTCAGCACTTTGGGAGGTCGAGGCAGGAGGATCGCTTGAGCCCAGGAGTCTGAGACCAGCCTGGGCAGCACAGCAAGACCCCGTCTCTATTAAATAAGTAAACAAACAAACATAAACAGAAGTGCAAATGCCCTAATCCAAAATTATTTTTAAAAAAGATACTTGAGGCCTGGCACGATGGCACATGCCTGTAATCCCAGCCCTTTGGGAGGCTGAGACAGGTGGATAACCTGAGGTCAGGATTTCAAGACCAGTCTGGCCAACATGGTGAAAACCTGTCTCTCCTTAAAAAGTACAAAAATTAAACCAGCGTGGTGGCGCGCACCTGGAGTCCCAGCTACTTGGGAGGCTGAGGCTGGAGTCTCAGCTACTTGGGAGGCTGAGGATGGAGAATCGCTTGAACCCAGGAGGCAGAGGTTGCAGTGCGACGATATGGCACCACTGCACTCCAGCCTGGGGGACAGAGTGAGACTCCGTCTCAAAAAAAAAAAAAAAGATATTTGAGATTAAATAATACAGAGTAACTGCTCTCATCTTCCCCCCGCAAACACCATACTTTAATATGAAATTTTAAATGGCTTTTTTCCCCAAATGGGAAAGAAGGATTCCTGTGTCTTGATGGGAAAGCAAGCAGTTTAAGAGTAAAACATACTAATAAGCCATGGCAAACAGGTGAGATACCATCAGAGTGTTCGCTATTGTAGGAAACAGAATGGAAAGGCGTGAATGGGAGTCTCTGCACTTCATATCTGCAAAAGAAGAGAATAAAAAGGTTAACTCCAGATTTAGAACAGGTTTATTCCCCTGTTTAAAGCAGAGCCCAAAAACATTTTAAATCAAAAAATGAAAATGTGCTGGTTAAGCCAAATTTGTAGATGAACTCAACCTTCTTGTCCTTAGTATATAAACGGTATCCCAGGTGTTAGAAGTTATTTGAACATTTTTATGCTACACCACCTTGACATTAAAGGATTTTTTTAAAATCTCCAATCTCTTCTTTAAACTTTTCTTAAAACTATCATTAAAATTAGCAAAATATGCTTCTCTATTGAATGGTTAACCTAACGGGAATGACTTCTAACTGTAAGAATCACAGTTAAAAGGTTCATTTTAACAAATGCTCTTCCCCCTGTAAGGAGTGACAGGTAACCTTTTGGGATCCCCAATGTACACACCCCTTTCTCCAGCCCTGCTAAAGTTAAACGTTGATTTGAGGACAGACAAGTGCCTCCTCGCAAGCAATGCCTCCCTCCCCCTGTCCAACACGCCGTTCTCTGCAAAAATCCATCTGCATCTTGCATTAACCCACCCGCCCAGTGCCGGTGAGTCCAGGCCAAGTCGCAGAAGGCCAGGAGTGAGGGGTGAGACCTGTGAGCCCATCTGCACCCGCGCCCTCCCACCTGGTGGCACACCTGCCCCGCAGGCGCCCACCTGGGGCCGGGACCGCCCTCTCCCGGTCTCGCGCGCCTGCCCCACTCGGAGCGCGCGCCACGCGCCGCGCAGGACCAGAGGGCGGGGCCCCGGGCAGCAGGGAAGCGAGGGCTCGGGGAGAGGGGGCCGCCCGGGCTCACTCCCTCCCTGGGGACCCAGCGGACCGGAGCGTGCTGGGGGCGGGAGCGGTACCTTTTGGACAGATCCATGAGGACCCCGGAGAAGAGCTTCTCCCCGAGGCGGAACGACACGACGAGCGCGTCCTCAATGATGTGGTCCAGCGTGACCCGCACCTCCGAGCCCGGGATCAGTTGCGACACCGTGGAAACCCCGCCCGCCGGCGGCACGAGCGCCGGGGCTACGGGCTGAGGCAGCGGCGGCTCCTCGCGCTCCTCGGGTGCCGGGGGCTGCTCCGGTGGCGATGCTGGAGAAGGTGGAAGTTCGGGCCCTCCCTGAGGCGCGGCTGCAGCCGACTCCGCCACCCTAACGGACAGTTTCTCCTCAGCCTCCAGCTCCGGCCCCGCCGCCTCTGGGCTGCGGGCGAGCTCCCCCGGCGGCGGCGGTGGCGGCGGGAGCGGCGGTTCGTCGGCCTGAGGAGCGGACTGCTGCCCGTCGGTCTCGCCATCCGGCACAGACGCTTCAGTGGCCGTGACCGGGAGGGGGTCAGTGCCGGCCTCACTGCCGGGGATGGGCTCCATCTCCGGCTCGGCCTCGCCGGCGCCCCCCTCCCCGGGGGACGCTGCAGTCGCTGCCGCCTCTGCAGCCACGGCCGCCATTTTCTTCCTGGCTTCTCCCTCCTCCAACTCCGGCTGCAGCGGCGGCGGCGGCGGCAGCGCTGCTTGGTTCCCTGGGCCTTCCCCTCCCTCCCGCGAACACTTTCGTCCCGCCCTTTCCCTGATGCTCGTTTTTGGCACCTCGCCATTGGTTCCATTCTACACCCCTCCCGCACTTGTGATATTCCATTGGCCAGGGGTGGACGTCTATCATCTAGTCAGTCCATCCTTCCCACGCAGAGTAGGAACTTCTCATTGGCCAGATGTGTTGTCAAGTGTGGAATCTGAGTGGAGGAATAGGGGGCGTAATCCAAGGGGGCGGGGGAAGTCACAAAAGAGGAGCCATATACTCATCGCCTCTTGCTATTGGCTGGAAGAGGAAATAAAGTTTTATGGTTGGCTTACGCTCCTGCCCATTATCAGTCAGGTCTTCGGAGGTGGGAGAAAGGAGGGAATCATGTGGCGTGCTACTTCTTTCAAAGGCGCCGAGGGGAGGAGTAACTAGGGATGCGGGAGGGGAACCGCTTCCCAAGAATCTCTGCGCAGAGATCCTTAGAATAAATGTTATTTCTAGGCGCGGACTTCTTGCGACCGCGTGTGGGCACGACAGGCTTCTCTGGGAAAGACAACTAAAGTTTGAAATATAATCCTACCGACACTTTTTGAGTGCCTACTATGCTAGTCACTGCACAAGGTGCTGGGGAATAGAATATTCAAGACGTTCTCCATAACCTCATGGCAGCTAGCTCACGGCAGCCACTCCAGCTGCCATAAGGAGTACGAGGAGTGTTTTCCTTGACTTCTAGGAGTACGATGAGTATTTTCCTTGACTTCTCTCCACTTCCTAGGAACAAAGCACCTACTTACTAACATTTCAAAAATAGGAAAATGCTCATGAAAGAGGAGAGACACCATCCTCACTGGATTAAACTGATGACTGTTCCAGAAAAGAGTCTTGAGACATTGCTGGACTGATATGTGAACACTGCTTGTTCTCTCCAAATACACTGCAAAGTGGACGCACCTGATCCCTGCAAAAGCCTTTATGTTTCCTGGCTTCTCCAATGCCAAGAGAAGAAGCTCTCTCACTTCAGTGTCCTAACGCCCCTACTTCTCTTACTCCCACGTCAAGTCTCTTCGTTTGTTATCTCTGGAAGAATCTACTGAACCTATTTCTCTCAAATGGCACCTCAGAGTCAGCCTTTTTTCTGGGAGAATGCCTACAGGAGAGAGGGAAGAAAAGCTGCTAGCATTGAGAGTAAAAAAAATAAAGTCCTGAAGAATAATTACAGCTAGTGTCTTTTAAGTACCATGTACCAGGCACTAATACAAATACTATAGCATATCATCTCAATCCTTAAAATTTCGAGGCACAAAGAGGGTGCCCAAGGTTACTCGGCTGGTAAAATGCATAGTCAGAATTTCGGTTTTACACGGAAAAGACTGAAAATAGCAATAAACAAATATCACCATATGCTCTGCCTATTTCAAACCAAGTGGCTCTTGGGGAAAGGCCAGTAGAAGATCCCAATCAGGGAAGTTTCAGAATATCATTTAAAAATACACACAAAAAAAATGTATTTAGTGTTCATTTTGTACCAGAGATTTTCCCAAAAGCTCTCACTTAAAATCCTGTGACTTAAATCTTCTCCTGCTTTTACAGATGAGGAGGCCAAGCCTTAGCCATGTTAAACATCCTAAGCAGGCCAAGCGCAGTGGCTCAAGCCTGTAATCCCAGCACTTTGGGAGGCCGAGGCAGGTGGATCACCTGAGGTCGGGAGTTTGAGACCAACCTGACCAACACGGTGAAACCGCATCTCTACTAAAAATACAAAATTAACTGAGCGTGGTGGCGCATGCCTGTAATTCTGGCTACTTGGGAGGCTGAGGCAAGAGAATTGCTTGAACTCGGGAGGCAGAGGTTGCAGTGAGCCAAGATCTGGCCATTGCACTCCACTCTGGGCAACAAGAGTGAAACTCCATCTCAAAAAAATGAAAATAAAAAGATAATAAGATCTTAAGGGTCACACAGCTAGCTAACAGCAGATCCTATCTAACCTGGGTCCTTCTAAGTACATGACTTTCACTCAATCATTCATTCAACAAAAAGTTATTTCCTTCAGACTAGATACTTGCAGTAAACAGACATAGATTCTGCCTTATAGGGTTTTCACCATAATACTTTGTCTATAGCTCACCATAATCAACTAATTAAACACAACATATAGTCTATGAAATGCCTAGCCCCTAAGGTCTCACACTGTGTAATCTCCCATAGGGAGAAAAATATAGTTCGGGTCCTGGGACCTGATTACCTCTTGTAGTAATTCATTACAAGATGCTGCAATGAGTAATTTACATTTCAGATTCATAGCAGATTGTGGCATACCAAGCCACTGTCCTAAGCCACCATTTCATTCTGTAACTCAAGAGTTTCTACTGGCTCCCAATGCTCACATGGAGTGTACCTTCTTCTGCTTGGCTTTCAAAGCCCTCTCTGTGTTCTCACCTTACCTTTCAAGGTCTCTTTTCCACTACTCTTCAAGCTTCCTAATACTAGAAAGATTTGGTCATATATTGTTCATTCACTTATTAATTCATTCAACAAATAAATATTAAAGGACTACTATGTTTCAGTGACTGGACTAGTCAGGCAGAAGGTATGAAATAAAGAATACAAAAGATATCACTTGAGTTCAGGAGTTCAAGACCAGCCTGGGCAACACAGGGGTTTCACTGTGTTGCCCAGGTTGGTGAATATATATATGAAAGATTTAGTAACTGCCCTCCTGAGGATTATTTTTCTAGTTGGGGAACTGGAAAATGAGCAAACAATGAATAAACAAGATGATCACAGACGTGAGAAATAAACAGGGTGAGGGAATAGAAGTAGCTGGCAGAGGGGCTGAAAGGTGTCTCCTTTAGATAAGGTTGTCACAAAAGCCCTCTCTGAGGACTGGACATCTTAACTAAGATGCAAAGGAGAAGGCAGCCAGCTATTGACATTGCTGGATGAACATTTGGATCAAAAGGAACGGCAATTGCTTGAAGTTCTGAGGCAAAAGAGGGTTTGGCTTGTTCCAGAAACAGAAGGAAGACCAATCTGGTTGAGGAATGAGCAAGAAGTTGAGTAGATGAGGTTGAAAAGGAAAACAGGACCCAAATAATGTTTTGTATTGGAGATACCAAAGCAAGGGATTCTGCCCTCAGGGAGCTCCAAATCTAGTGGAAAGCCTGGGCCAGCCATAGTGGCTCATGCCTGTAATCCCAACATTTTGGGAGGCCAAGGCAGGAGGATTGCTTGAGCCTAGGAGTTTGAGGCTGTAGTAAGCTATGACCATGCCACTGCACTCTAGCCTTGCAACAGAGCGAGACCCTAGCTCAAAGGAAAAAAAAGAAACCTGGCTTTTACATTTGCTTTTGTAATCTATTCACCTCTGCATTCAGCCTCCTCCTGACATGGAATTGGTATGGAGGATGCCCTTGATATTTGTTTAATGGATGGCCACATGATATTTGTGGCTGACTAGGTGATTGGATGGATGGTTGATGGACTGGATAGATAGTTGGAGAACTGGACAGATGGTTGAATAGATGGATGGATGGTTGGATGAATAGATGAATGGCAGGGATAAGGAAACCAGCTGATTGCTGAAACAGATCCTCACTCTCATGAGCATACTTTCATCTCAAGTTCTGCAAGATACTATAGTCTGGTGGCTAAAATTCAGTTGAAGTAAATAAACCTGTAACTGGCCAGGCTCGGTGACTCACGTCTGTAATCCCAGCATTTTGGGAGGCCCAGGCAGGCGGATCACTTGAGCTCAGGAATTTGACAAAAGGCTGAGCAACATGGCAAAACCCTGTCTCTACAAAAAATACAAAAATTAGCCAGGCATGATGGTGTGTGCCTGTAGTCCCAGCTACTCAGGAGGCTGAGGTGGGACAATTACCTGAGCCCAGGAGATTGAGGTTGCGATGAGCCATGATTTCACCACTACACTTCAGCCTGGGCAACAGAGTGAGATGCTTTCTCAAAAATAAAAAATAAAGCCAGGCGCGGTAGCTCATGCCCTTAATTCCAGCACTTTGGGAGGCCGAGGTTGTTGGATCACCTGAAGTCAGGAGTTCAAGACCAGCCTGTCCAGCATGGTGAAACCCCATCTCTACTAAAAATACAAAAATTAGCTGGGCATGGTAGCACAGGCCTGTAATCCCAGCTACTGGAGAATCGCTTGAACCCTGGAGGTGCAGCCGAGATCACGCCACTGCACTCCAGCCTGGGTGACTGAGCAAGACTCGGTCTCAAAAAATAAAAAATAAAAATAAAAAATAAAACTGTATCTGACTCCCCAGTCACCCTCTGACTACCTATATGATCTGAGCATGATCTTAGGCAAATTGCTTAACCTATTTCTTCATTCGTAAAACATCGTAATAATAACTACTTACCAATAGAGTTTGCTAGGGGGGTTTTTGTTTTGTTTTTCAAGGCTGAGTCTTGCTCTGTCACCCAGGCTGGAGTGCAGTGGTGCAATCTCAGCTCACTGCAACCTCTACCTCCCAGGTTCAAGCAATTCTCATGCCTCAGCTACCAGAGTAGCTGGAATTACAGGCACCCACCACCATGCTCAGTTAAGTTTTTGTATTTTTAGTGGAGATGGGGTTTTACCATGTTGGCCAGGCTGGTCTCAGACTCCTGACCTCAAGTGATCTGCTCACCTCAGTCTCCCAAAGTGCTAGGATTACAGGCATGAGTCACTGCACCCGGTCTGTATTTTTCTTTTCTTTCTCTCTCTCTCTTTTTTTTTTTCTTTTTTTTCTTTTGAGACAGTCTCACTCTGTCACCCAGGCTGGAATGCAGTGGCATGATCTCAGCTCACTGTAACCTCCACCTCCCAGGTTCAAGTGATTCTCACACCCCAGCCTCCCAAGTATCTGGGGTTACAGGTGCCCGTCACCATGCACAGTTAACTTTTGTACTCTTAGTAGAGATGGGGTTTCTCCATGTTGGCCAGGCTGGTCTCAAACTCCTGACCTCAGGTGATCC
Organism: Papio anubis; assembly: GCF_008728515.1. Classification (NCBI taxonomy): domain Eukaryota; kingdom Metazoa; phylum Chordata; class Mammalia; order Primates; family Cercopithecidae; genus Papio; species Papio anubis. Next base: position 152,772,640 of record NC_044980.1, read on the forward strand.
GCCCATCCGCCCACCTTGGCCTCCCAAAGTGCTGGGGTTATAGGCATGAGCTACTGTGCCCAGCCTGGTCTGCTTCTTTATTTATGTAGCATATATAAACTGTTTAGCGTAGACCTTCAATTATAGTAAAAATACTTCAATAGTTGTTAGCAACTAAGTCCAAAAACTCATTCTTATTCTCGTATCTGTGGTTGATCATACTCAAGGGGTGTTGATCCTCAATAACCAAACTTGAGTAAGCCTAAGTAAAAACCCAAACACAGGGTATTGGTCCCGGGAGAGAAATAACTGTGGCTAAATATGGCTTAGTGGTTTTCTCTGGGCCTGGTTTCTCAGGAAATAGAGTTATAGACAAAAGATAACATGGAGAACATGGCCATCAAACCATGGGGGCTGAGTGAATTGCTCCTCCTGTTCTGGGCCTATTTCTGATGAGATAATCAATATTTCTCTTCTAGGGCAGGCGTGGTGGCTCACGCCTATAATCCCAACACTTTGGGCGGCTGAGGCGGGTGGATCACCTGAGGTCAGGAGTTTGAGACCAGCCTGGCCAACATAGTGAAACCTTGTCTCTAATAAAAATACAAAAATTAGCCACCTGGCGTGGTGGTGGATGCCTGTAATCCCAGCTACCTGGGAGGCTGAGATGGGAGAATCGCTTGAACCTGGGAGGCAGAGGTTGCAGTGAGCCAAGATCACACCATTGCACTCCAGCCTGAGTGCAAAAAAAAAGAAAATTCTCTTCTAGAATTAGATTACCTGCTCCCAGGCCAAGGCTGTGATGGATAACTACTGACAATTATGTCATTCATCATCTCTGCCTGTGTGTGTGTGTGTGTGTGTGTGTGTGTGTGCACGCGCGCGCGCGCGTCAGTCAGTAGTTCTCAATGTATCATGAATAGGGGGATCTCTCTGAGAATCTGCTAAAAAGTTATTTTGTGCATATTACATGATTTTTTTTTTTTGAGACAGAGTCTTGCTCTGTCACCCAGTTTGGGTAATTCTCATGCCTCAGCCTCCCGAGTAGCTGGGATTATAGGCACTTGCCACCAAGCCTGGCTAATTTTTGTATTTTGTATTTTTAGTAGAAACAGGGTTCCACCATGTTGGCCAGGCTGGTCTTCAATTCCTGACCGCAAGTGATCTGCCCACCTTGGCCTCCCAAGTGCTAGGATTACAGACATGAGCCACTCACTGTACCTGACCGATATTATTTATATATGGTACAAAACCAAACAAAACAAATTTATGCTGTTTGAAGTCAGGATGGGGTTACTCTTTTTTTTTTAATTTTTTTTTGAGACGGAGTTTCACTCTGCCGCCCAGGCGCTATCTCGGCTCACTGCAAGCTCCGCCTCCTGGGTTCATGCCATTCTCCTCCCTCAGTCTCCCTAGTAGCTGGGACTACAGGCACCCGCCACCACGCCCAGCTAATTTTTTGTATTTTTTAGTAGAGATGGGGTTTCACCATGTTAGCCGGGATGGTCTCAATCTCCTGACCTCGTGATCCACCCGCTTTGGCCTCCCAAAGTGCTGGGATTACAGATGTGAGCCATGGCACCCTGCCCAGGGGTTACTCTTGATAGGAGATGAGGGGGAGCAGCACAGCTAGTGACTGAAACAGAATATCAGTGGTGTTTTCCGGGGTTCTGATACTTTCTCATTCTTGATCTGGGCACTGGATATACAGGTATGTTCAGCTTGTAATAATTCATCAAGCTCTGCACTTATGTGTACTTTTCTGTAAGTAAATTGGTATCAGTTATCTATACCTGCTAGTGGTCTTAGTGTCTCAACAACATGCATTTATTTCATCAACATGTCTCAGGGTGAGAAACCCAGGCAAGGCTTAACTAAGTCCTCTCTTTCAGTCTCTCACAAGGCTACAAATCAAGGTGTCAGCTGGGGGTGTGGTTTCATCTGAAAGCTTAACTAGGGAAGGGTCCATATGATGATTAATTTTATGTACCAGTTTAACTGAGCCAAAGGGCACCCAGATTAAACCATATTTCTGGGGTGTTGAGAGGATGTTTCTAGATGAGATTAGCATTTGAATCAGTGGACTCAGTAAAGTGGATGGCCCTCAGCAATGTGGATGGGCATCATCCAATCTGTTGAGAGGCTGAACAAAGCAAAAGGCAGAGGAAGGAGGAATTCACTCCTTCTGCTGCCTGCCTGCCTGCCTGCCTGCCTATTGGAGCTGGAACATTAGTCTTCTCCTGTCCTTGGACTGGGATGTACATCATCAGCTTCCCAGATTCTCAGGCATTTGGACCTGGATTGGAATAACACCAGGCTTTCTTGGGTCCCCAGCTTGCACATGGCAGTTTATGCAACTTCTCAGCCTCCACAATCAAGTGATCCAATTCCTTATGATAAATTTCTTCCAAAATATATATATTTGGGCATATGTATTTTGAAAGTCCATTTCCAAGGTCACTCACATTTTCATCTACAGCAAGCTTGTTCAACCGGTGGCCCATGGGCCACATGCAGCCTAACACAAATTCGTAAACTTTCCTAAAACATTATGAGATTTTTTGCGTTTTTTGGTTTTGCTTTGTTTTTTTTTTTTTTTTTTTTGTTTTTTTTTGTTCTTCAGCTATTGTTGGCGTAGTGTATTTTATGTGTGGCCCAATTCTTCTTCCAGTGTGGTCTAGGGAAGCCAAAAGATTGGACACCCTTGATTTATAGGATTCAGTTCCTTGGTGACTGCTAACCAGAGGCTGCCCTCAACTAATTGCCACATAGGTCTGCTCCACAGGACAGCTCAAAACATGCAACTTGCTTTATCAGAGTAAGCATACAAGAAGAGCCAGAGGAAAAATTGGTGTAAGCAAGAAAGAAGTCACAGTATTTTGTTATCTGATCTTGGAAGAGGCATTCCAGCACTTTTGCTGTACTTTGTTCAGAAGCAAGTCACCAGGTCCAGCTGTTTACAAGGAGAGAGGATTCCTCGAGGGCATGTATGCCAAGAGGCAGGAATCACTGACAGCAATTTCAGAAACTGATATCACACAACTTAAAAGTTTGAAGAAATGAAAACAAAACATTTCAGATGGGCCAGGCACAGTGACTCATGCCTGTAATCCCAGCACTCTGGGAGGCTGAGGCAGGTGGATCACCTCAGATCAGGAGTTTGAGACCAGCCTGGCCAACATGGTGAAACCCCATCTCTACTAAAAATACAAAAATTAGCCAGGCGTGGTGGTGGGTGCATGTAATCCCAGCTACTTGGGAGGCTGAGGCAGGAGAACTGCTTGAACCCAGGAGGCAGTGGTTGTGGTGAGCCCAGATCACGCCATTGCACTCCCGCCTGGGTAACAAGGCAAAACTCCATATCAAATAAATAAATAAATAAAACTTCCTGCTCTATATGGATACCACACATCCCTTACCACCTGCTTCTGATAACAGAGTCTCACTTCACACCACAGGTGAAAGAGCCATCATATTACAAAGGTAAATCTCAATACTAAGGACAATCTCCATAATAAGAGCCAACATTGATCCAGCGATTTATGAGCACTTACTATGTACCAGGCAGAGATAGCCACCAGATGAGCTTGGGGGAATCAAGTAATAAAATAGTCATTTCTACTTCAATAGTTGCTGTGAAGTTTATGTTAAATTAGATCACACATGTGAGCCAGTAACTTTTCTCATTATGTTTTCCAAGGGTCTGGAGGCCTGTGTAGGAGTGTGGACATCATCTGGTTCAGCCAATGTAAATTCTGAGCCAGGAACTGGGGCCCAGGCACTGGTCTTAGCATTTACTTCATAGCCATTCACTCCCAAGCAGCTATTTCCCTGTTTACCTCCAGTTGTTCCTTTGACTACATAGACAAACACAAAATGACCCGAATATTTAGCTCTAAGTTGCTTTGGTTCAATTTTATACCAAATTCCTATTCTCTACCTTATTTGTACTTGTTTAGTTTTAGAACAGCAGAGATTTTTTAGGAAGGTATGTGTGAACAGTTCTATATAGAAAAAAATCTTTGTGAGACCTGCCTTGTTCATCTCCGTGCCTCCAGTCCTAGTACAGTGCCTTGCATATGATAGGTCTTCAAAAAAAATATTTGTAGGAGGCTGGGCATGGTGGCTCACGCCTGTAATCCCAACACTTTGAGGCCAAGGTGGGCAGATGACTTGAGGTCAGGAGTTCAAGACCAGCCTAGCCAACATGGTGAAACCCCGTCTGTACTAAAAATACAAAAATTAGCCAGGGGTGGTGGCACATGTCCGTAATCCCAGCTACTCAGGAGGCTGAGGCAGGAGAATTGCTTGAACCCAGGAGGCGGAGGTTGCAGTGAGCCGAGACTACACCAATGCACTCCAGCCTGGGTGTCAGAGTGAAACTGTGTCTCAAAAAAAAATGTCAGGCATGGTGGCTCAAGCCTGTAATCTCAGCACTTTGGGAGGCCGAGGTGGCTGGATCACCTGAGGTCAGGAATTTGAGGCCAACCTGGCCAACATGGTGAAAACCCATCTCTACTAAAAATATAAAAATGAGTTGGGTGTGGTGGAACATTCCTGTAGTCCCAGCTACTTGGGAGGCTGAGGCAGGAGAATCACTTGAACCCGGGAGGCGGAGGTTGCAGTGAGCTGAGATCACACCATTGCACTCCAGCCTGGGTTACAGAGCGAGACTCCGTCTCAAAATACACATACATATATTTGTAGGCCCAGTACAGTGGTTCATGCCTGTAGTCCCAGCAACTTGGTAGACTGAGGTAGGAGGACTGCTTGAGCATGGGAAGTCGAAGCTGCAGGGAGCAGTGATTGTGCCAGTGCACTCCAGCCTTGGCTACGGAGTGAGACCCTGTCTCAAAATAAAAATAATTCATAGAATTTATAAACAAATGACCAAATAAGTAAATGCTTATTTCTAAGTGGTAGGATTAATGTGGAGTTTCTTTTCTTTTTGGCCATCTACATGTCTCAATTATCCTAATTTTCTAAATTTTCTACAGTGAACATGTATTTCTTAGGGGGGAATCTTCGAATTGCTTTTTTGGCAAATACACACATAAATAAGTGAATAAAATAGGGCCTGGGTCGCCTTGTAATAGGAAGATCCCAAATGTGGGTTTTCTAGACAGCGTGTGCAGAAAAACAGGCGTGACTGGGTTCCCCAGGATCTGATGGGTTGCAGAGACAAGAGAGTTCCCAGATGAGAAGCCAGATCTCCACCAGCCTGGACATTTTGTTCTCCTTTGGGTCACGACACATTCTTTTCTTGCGCTGGTATCTCTGCTGGGTGAAGGAGAAAAGCAAGTCCCAGGAGAGTTTTTCGTGGACTTTAAATGATTCATAAGGCGCCTTCCTCCTCCAGCGGAGGCGAGGCCTAGGTCTTGGCTGTCTTTGTGGCGTGGCAATGGAGATGGTGCGGCTCCCACCCCCGCCCTCAGCCCCCGCCGACCCACCCCTGGCCTGGGAACCTTGAGAAGCAACCCCCTTCCGTATGAGCTGGCTCCTGTATTCAAATCCGAATTCCGCCCAGACCCAGCCCACTCCATCCAGCTCTGTGGATGCGGACTAGGAAGGGAACAGACGAAGCCAATTTAGTTGTCCTTTCTTTGTTCCCATGACCTTGAGGCACTTAACTCAGCGGAGCTCGCGGTGCGGGGAGCCCGGCAGAGCTCTGGAATGAAAGGCAGGAGACCTTGGAGGGCTCTTGGAGCCTGCACTCTTTCGTTCGGCTTTGGTCACCATAGTGACTTCTGTCTGAAGCATCAACCCTGCGGTTATTGCTCGATATTCATTCACAATAAGGCCACCCCTGAGTTTTCCGCCCACTGGGGGACCGAGTACCACGTGCATTGGAGTCACAAGGCGGAGGCGCCCGGGCCTTTAAACGCTGTGTGTCAGGGAGGGTGGGGCGGGCCGACGCTGGGCACAGCTCAAGTGTCAGAACCGGGAGGAATTCATATTGTATCTGGTCCTCTTCCCTCAGCTTACAGAGAAGGGACTTGCTCAAGGTTTCTTAGCCCTTCCGAGGGACAGCAGGGACTAGAACAGGCACCCCCGTCTCCTGGCCTAGGGCTCACTGCATTCCATCACTCAGGGCCGTGCAGGGCCATTGTCCTGGTCCAGGTTTTCTAATTTCTTGAACTCTTGGGCTAAGCACGGGGCTCACAGTTTCCATGAGTGTCACTAAAGGTGATCGGAATTGATGGTAATCAGCTCATAAACCCTTAGTGAAAGGCCTGAACTAGAACTCCCTTAGCCAGTCAAAAGACTTCTAGTTCCGGTACAGATTTGCAAGTAAATTAGCTCATTTAATCCTCAAAATCACCCTGCAAGGTGACTATTATTATTCCTTTTTAAAGTGAGAAACCTGGGACTTCAACGTGTGTTTGAATAGCTCAACTTGGAGTCCAAAGTGAATATGAATCCTCACTCCAGCCCAGGGGACAGAAGGAGACTCCATCTCAAAAAAAACCCGAGGTGAATGTGAATCATGTGAATCCTAACTCTGCAATTTACTAATGATAAAGAATTGCCTAAGAACTCATTAATAAAGGCACTGCCTTCTGACTCAGGGAGATCAAGACCTACCATTTCCTTGCTGTGTGACTTTGGAACTTGACTTCTCTGAGCCTGTTTGCTCCGGCTGTAAAAACAACATAACAATAGAACCTACTTCATAGGATCATTGTAAAGATTAAATAATGTGTGTAAATCACTTAGCACTGTGCCTGGCACTTCATAAGTAGATTCTATTATTTCAGTATTTAAAAGTCAAAGACAAAAAGAGAAAGTCTGCATCCCACTGCCGGACTCACCCAGAGCCCAAGGGCTTCCTTTTTGTCAGCCTAGGAACCAAGTGCTTGGAAAAAGGACATTCCAGGGTGAGTAAAGTGAATTGGAAAGATTATTTTCATAGCTTGATTTTTGGGTTTTTTTTTTGTTTGTTTGAGACGAAGTCTCGCTCTGTAGCCCAGGCTGGAGTGCAGTGGCGTGATCTCGGCTCACCACAACCTCTGCCTCCCAGATTCAAGCAATTCTCTCCATTCTCCTGCCTCAGTCTCCAGAGTAGCTGGGATTACAGGCGCACGCCACTGCACCTGGCTAAATTTTTGTATTTTTAGTAGAGAGGCGGTTTTGCCATATTGGCCAGGCTGGTCTTGAATTCCCAACCTCAGGTAATCCGCCTTCCTCAGCCTCCCAAAGTGCTAGGATTACAGGTGTGAGCAACCGCTCCTGGTGATTTTTGAGTTTAATTAGAGACTCAAAACAGGAAAAGAAAGGAAATAGTTGAGTCAGTGTCTCTCTATAGCTTAGCTGTCAATACCCTCCAGAGCTATGCTGCCCAACACAGTGTCCACCAGCTCTGTGTAGGTATCGAACACATGAAATATTCCTGTCCAAAATGAGATGTTCTGTAAGTATAAAGCACACACCAGATCTTAAAAATATTTCAAAATATCTCATTGGCCTGGCCTGGTGGCTCACGCCTGTAATCCCAACACTATGGAAGGCCAAGGTGGGTGGATCGCTTGAGCTCAGGAGTTCAAGTCCAGCCTGGGAAACATGATGAAACCCCATCTTTACAAAAAATACAAAGAAAATTAGCCGGGCGTGGTGGCGTCCACCTGTAAGTCCCGGCTACTTGCAGGGCTGAGAGGGGAGGGTGGTTTGAGCCTAGGAGGTCGAGGCTGCAGTGAGCAGTGTTTGTGACACTGTACTCCAGCCTGGACAACAGAGTAAGACCCTGTCTCAAAAATAAAACAGAACAAAACAAAGCATTGATTTTTAAAAATATTCATTACATATTGAAATATTCATTACATATTGTATTTTAAATAAAATACATTATTGGCCGGGCACGGTTGCTCATGCCTGTAACCCCAGCACTTTGGGAGGCCAAGGCGGATGGATCACCTGAGGTCAGGAGTTCAAGACCATCCTGGCCAACATGGTGAAACCCCGTCTCTAATAAAAATACAAAAAAAAAGAATTAGCTGGGTGTGTTGGTGCATGGCTGTAATCCCAGCTACTCGGGAGGCTGAGGCAGGAGAATCGCTTGAACCAGGGAGTCGGAGGTTGCAGTGAGCCTAGATGTGTGCCACAGCACTACAGCCTGGCGACAGCGCAAGACTCCGTCTCAAAATAAATAAATAAATAGGCTGGGAACAGTGGCTCTCCCCTATAATCCCAGCACTTTGAGAGGCAGAGGCGGGCAGATCACCTCAGGTCAGGAGTTCAAGGCCAGCCTGACCAACATGGAGAAATACCCGTCTCTACTAAAAATACAAAGTTAGCCAGGCTTGGTGGCACATGCCTGTAATCCCAGATACTCAGGAGGCTCAGACAGGAAAATCGCTTGAACCCCGGAGGTGGACATTGCGGCGAGCTGAGATCGCACCATTGCACTCCAGCCTGGGCAACAAGAGTGAAACTTCCTGTCAAAAAATAGCTAAAGAAATAAAATTAAATTAAAAACATTATTAAAATTACTTTTACCGATTTCTTTTTATGCTTTTAATATGGCTACCAGAACATTTTCAGTTACATGTATGGCTTATGTTATTTTGCTACAGGACAGAGCTGGTGTAGAAAAATCTGATTCTAGGCCGGGCGTGGCAGCTCATGCCTATAATCCCAGCACTTTGGGAGGCCAAGGCGGGTGGATCACCTGAGGTTAGGAGTTGGAAACCAGCCTGGCCAACATGGAGAAACCCTGTCTCTACTAAAAATACAAAAATTAGCCAGGTGTGGTGGTGGGCGCCTGTAATCCCAGCTATTTGGGAGGCTGAGGCAGGAGAGTCGCTTGAACCCGGGAGACAGAGATTCCACTGAGCCAAGCTCGCACCACTGCATCCAACCTGGGTGATAGACTTAGACTCTATCTCAAAAAAAAAAAAAAAAAAAGAAAGAATGAAAAAGAACAATCTGATTCAAGCTTAGCCAGCCTGTGTTGGGCACCTCTGCATATTTCTCTCCTTTAGTTCTTTTTTTTTTTTTTTTTTTTTTGAGATGGAGTCTCACTCTGTCACCCAGGCTGGAGTGCAGTTATCTCGGCTCACTGCAACCTTCACCTCCCGGGTTCAAGCAATTCTCCTTCCTCAGACTCCCGAGTAGCTGGGATTACAGGCACCCGCCACCACACCAGACTAATTTTTGTATTTTTCGTAGAGACAGGGTTTCACCATGTTGACCAGGCTGGTTTCGAACTCCTGATCTCAAATGTTCTGCCCACCTCGGCCTCCCAAAGTGCTGGGATTACAGGCATAAACTACCATGCCCGGACTCTCTCCTTTAATTCTTACAACACTTTTGTCTGGAAGGTGTTGTTTATCTACATTTTGTTCCTGAAAGACGAACTTGGGGATGCCAACTCTTCATTGTGCCAGGTAAGGTCACTAAAACCCCCCTATTATTATGTACTATTATTATTTTATTAAAAATATGAGTTTTTTTCTTTTTTTCTTTTTTTTCTGAGAGGGAGTCTTGCTCTGTTGCCAGGCTAGAGTGCAGTGGCTCACTGCAACCTCCGCCTCCCAGGTTCAAGCAATTCTTCTGCTTCAGCCTCCCGAGTAGCTGAGATTACAAGCGCTCACCTCTGGCTAATTTTTGTATTTTAGTAGAGACAAGGTTTCACCATGCTAGCCAGGCTGGTCTTGAACTCCTGACCTCAGTTGATTCACCCACCTCTACCTCCCAAAGTGCTGGGATTACAGGCATGAACCAACCCGCTCGACCAAAAAATCACTTTTAATACAAATAAAATTTAAAAGGTCAACTATGCAAAACAGTGCTTTGCCCAGGTAAGAGCAGTTGACATTTCTTTTTGAGATGGAGTCTCACTCTGTTGCCCCCCAGGCTGGAGTGCAATGGTGCCATCTCGGCTCACTGCAACCTCCGCCTCCCGTGTTCAAGCAATTCTCCTGCTCAGCCTCCTGTGTAGCTGGGACTATAGGTGCCTGCCCCACGCCCGGCTAATTTTTTGTATTTTTAGTAGAGACAGGGTTTCACTGTGTTAGCCAGTGTGGTCTTGATCTCCCGACCTCGTGATCCACCTGCCTCGGCCTACCAAAGTGCTGGGATTACAGTCCTGAGCCACAACACCTGGCGACATTTCTTAAGAACTTACTACCCTGCAGGTACTAGGCTAATTTATGCTTTGTCCTATTTAGTTCTGTATAACCCATGAGGCCAGTGCTATTATTATCTCCATTTAACAGATGAGGAAACTGAGGCTCTGAGAGCCACTTGGCTAATAAGGGGGAGCTGTGGGATTAGTACCCACATCTGATAAACTCTAAGGCCTATTCTCTGTAAATTCTTCCTCCCCGTAATTGCCCCAAAGAGTGATTGGAGTGTGCATTTGGGTAAAATTTGATGAGATTTTAATTCTTTTAGAATCTTATTATAGATTCATACCCTTTCCTCACTCTCCTCACCCCACTCTGTTCTTGAATTTGGGAAAAGGTAATTACAGTTGAAGTGACACAAGTACTTAAAAGGAAATCAACACATCTGCCTTCATTCTGCATGAATATGGAAGAGAGATTTCCATCTACCCACCTTTCTCGTTTTCCCTTCTGATGGGAAATGTCAGGAAGTTCTGGTGCTTGAACCCAGCACATAGAGAAAACTCCAGTGCCCCATATCCAGTGGAGGCCAAGGCTATATATATTAGGGCCACTCCAATGCTTCATCTGCGTCTTCCAGACGGTGTTCCAGGCCCTGGGAGACCAGGGTAGGCCGAGGAGTTACCACTCCACTTCCTCCTCTTTCCCACAGGACAGAGGATTTAGGACTGAGCTTACCGTGTCTGAGTTAAGTTAAAATGTATGTATTCATTTATTTCGAAACAAAGTCTTGCTTTGTTGCCCAGGCTAATTTTTAAATTTTTTTCTGTAGAAATGGGGTCTTACAGCCGGGCACGGTGGCTCACACCTACAGTCCCAGCACTTTGGGAGGCCGAGGTGGGTGGATCATTTGAGGTCAGGACTTGGAGACCAGCCTGACCAACATGGTGAAATCCTGTCTCTACTAAAAATACAAAAAATTAGCCAGGCGTGGAGGTGCATGCCTATAGTCCTAGCTACTCAGGAGGCTGAGGCAGGAGAATCCCTTGAACCTGGGAGGCAGAGGTTGCAGTGAGCCGAGATTGCGCCACTGCACTCCACCCTGGGCAACAGAGTGAGACTGTCCCAAAAACAAGCAAACAAAGAGATGGGGTCTCACTATGTTGCTCAGGCTGCTCTCAAATTCTTGGGTTCAAGCAATCCTCCTGCCTCAGTCTCCCAAAGTGTTGGGATTACAGGCGTGAGCCATTACACACGACCACAATTTGATTTCTGACTTGTCCACCTCCTGGCTCACTTTCAGAAGCTCAGCCCTCAGGGAGATCATGCCAGTCTTCTTTTTTTGAGACAGTGTCTCACTTTGTTGCCCAGGCTGGAATGCAGCAGCATGATCATAGCTTCCCTAATTCCCCATCTTCCAAATCTGCAACTTCAGGATTTGAATTTGGAGGTGGAGAAGGTTAATACTGAGCATGTTTCCCCTTCAGCGTTAGAAGTCAGGCATGGGCTGGGCGCAGTGGCTCACACCTGTAATCCCAGCACTTTGGGAGACCGAGGTGGGTGGATCACTTGAGGTCAGGAGTTAGAGACCAGCCTGGCCTACATGGTGAAACCCCATCTCTACTAAAAATACAAATATTAGCTGGGCGTGGTGGCAGATGCCTGTAATCCCAGCTACTCAGGACGCTGAGGCAGGAGAATCGCTTGAACCCGGGAGGCGGAGGTTGCAGTGAGCCAAGATCGCGCCATTGCACTCCAGCTCGGGCGACAGAGTGACTCCGTAAAAAAAAAAAAAAAAAAAAAAAAAAAAGAAAGAAAGAAAGAAAGAAAAGAGAAGTGACTTGCCCAAGGTAACACAGCCAGTAATGGCTGAGCCAAGGCTCCGAAACGGATTTGTCAGACTCCATAGCTTAGAACTGTGATCTAGTTTCTTCAAGGTCATATCATAACTAGTAAGTGATGGAGCCAAATTCCAACTGAAACAAAAAGGAAAGACCATGCTCTCCCCCAGGAAACTGTAGAGATTATAAATGACAAAAATAGGCCAGGCGCAGTGGCTCATGCCTGTAATCCCAGCACTTTGGGAGGCCGAGGCAGGTGGATCACCTGAGGTCAGGAGTTCGAGACCAGCCTGGTCAATATGGTGATATCTCGTCTCTACTAAGAACACAAACAATAGCCAGGCGTGGTGGTGGGCACCTGTAATCCCAGCTACTCAGGGAGGCTGAGGCAGGAGAATCGCTTGAACCTGGGAAGCAGAGGTTACAGTTAGCCAAGATCATGCCATTGTAGTCCAGCCTGGGCAACAACAGTGAAACTCCGTCTCAGTAGTTCAAAGGAAACTTCCTGAGAAGAGAATTTGATTTGAAAATGTCTCCAGTCTACCTGGCATGGGATATAAGAAACATTTGGCAATCTGCAGTGGGTCAAGATTTCTATAATAAATCATTCCCATTGCCGATCTTACCAAAAGAATATTCTATTGTTATATAAGAAAGCTAACAAAAATGACTGCCATGTTTGGGATGTTTACTACATGCCAAGGACTACATCAATAAGCATTTCTTGTATATTAATATCATTCCATCTTTATGATAGCCCTATGGGTAGATATTATTATTTTCATTCTATACATTAAGAAATTGAGTCTCAGGCCGGGCGCAGTGGCTCACGCCTGTAATCCCAGTACTTTGGGAGGCCGAGGCAGGTGGATCACGAGGTCAAGAGATAGAGACCAGCCTGGCCAGCATGGTGAAACCCTGTCTCTACTAAAAATGCAAAAAGTTAGCTGGGTATAGTGGCAGGCACCTGTCATCTCAGATACTGGGGAGGCTGAGGCAGGAGAATCGCTTGAACCCTGGAGGTGGAGGTTGCAGTGAGCCAAGATCGCACCACTGCACTCCAGCCCCAGTAACAGAGTAAGACTCCGTTTCAAAACAAAGAAAGAAATTGAGTCTCAAAGAGGTTAAATAACTTGCTCAAGGTCACCCAGATGGAGGGTGGTAGAGCCAGAGTTCAAAATGACAATGCTATCGTTTTCATCCCTGGCTAAGCATGAGAAAAATGAAGATTATCAGGCCCTACTTAAAGTCACCAACTTGAGATTTCCCAGGGATGTGGCCCTGGGATGTATTGAAAAGTCTCCACAGGTGACCTGAAGCCCACCAAAAACTGAAGACCTAGCCCCAGTTAGGCCTTAACCCAAAACTCACCCTTTTAACTTCTCACCTGCCTGGACCCAGTATTAATCATATTAGTCGCTGTTACAGAAGAATGTCTGTTTGGTAAAACCACTGACAGCCCTTGTGAAGGCTTTGGTTCAGTGATCAGCTTTCAAGATGCAAACTTTGTCCTTCGAATAGTGGAAAATAGCATGTAGGCTTAGAGATTCCTTTTTTTTGAGATAGAGTTTCACTCTTGTCACCCAGGCTGGAGTACAATGGTGAGATCACAGCTCACTGCAACCTCTGCCTCCCGGGTACAAGTGATTCTCTGGCCTCAGCCTCCCAAGTAACTGGGATTACAGGTGCCCACCACCACGCCTGGCTAATTTTTGTATTTTTAGTAGAGATGTTGGGGGCGGGGTCTCACCATGTTAGCCAGGCTGGTCTCAAACTCCTGACCTCAGGTGATCCACCTGCCTCCGCCTCCCAAAGTGCTGGGATTACACGTGTGAGCCACCATGCCTGGCCTAGGCTTAGAGATTCCAACAGGAAGGGTCTCAAAAGCCCAGATGATCTAATATCTTCAGAGCCAAGGAACATGCCTTTCACTCCGCCTGGAACATTATGCCCTCTCCTCACCCCCTTAGCGACTGTCAGATCACAATTTCCTTACCTAGCCATAGGAAGCATGTACTCCCACATAGCTTTATTTGTGTGTGATTATTTACTTCTTGTTTCCTTCTTCACTAGACCAGAGAACAAGGAGCACATCTTGTTTCGCTCATCTCTAAACGCAAGCCCCATGCGTACGATATAGAAGGCACTCAGTCAGGAATACCTAATCTTTGAGTACCTTCTTCTATGCACCAGTGACTGTGCTGAGCAGTTCATATGTGTCATCTCACTTAATTGTTCCAACAGTCCAAACCTCATTTCACAGGTGAAGAACCCAAGGTGTAGAAAGACGAAGTGGTCACTTAATTTTTTTTTTTTCTCATCTTTTAAAAATTTTATTCTTCAGGCCGGGCGCGGTGGCTCACGCCTATAATCCCAGTATTTGGGAGGCTGAGGCGGGTGGATCACCTGGGGTTAGGAGTTCGAGACCAGCCTGACCAACATGGAGCAACTCCATCTCTACTGAAAATACAAAATTAGCCAGGCATGGTGGTGCCTGCCTGTAATCCCAGCTACTCGAGAGGCTGAAGCAGGAGAATCACTTCAACCCAGGAGTTAGAGGTTGTAGTGAGCTGAGATCTCACCATTGTACTCCAGCCTGGGTGACAAGAGCAAAACTCCATCTCAAACAAACAAAAAAAAATTATTCTTCAAATGATAAATTTTTAAAAAAATTATAGATTCAGAGGGTATATATGCAGGTTTCTTACATGGGTATATTTTATAAATCTGGGGTTTGAGCTTCTAATGAACCCACTACCCAAAGAGTGAACATCGTCCCTGGTAGGAAGTTTTTCATCCCTTGCTTTCCTCCCTCCCCTCTCTTGGAGTCCCCAGTGTCTGTTGTTTCTACCTTTAGGTCCCTGTGTACCTTTTGTTTAACTTTTTGTTACCTATTTGGTTTTCTGTTCCTGAATTAATTTGCTTAGGGTAACAGGCTTCAGTTGTATCCATGCTGCCGCAAAGGATATGATTTCATTTTTTTCTTTTATGGATGTGTAGTATTCCATGGTGTGTATGTATCGTATTTTTAAAATTCAATCTATCATTGACAAACAGGTTGATTCCATGAGTTCGCTACTGAAAAGAGTGCTACAATAAATGTACAAGTACAGGTGCCTTTTTGATAAGATGATTTCTTTTCCTTTGGGTAGATATCCAGTAATGGGATTGATGGGAGAATGGTAATTTTTTTTTGTGGTCTTTTTTTTTTTTTCAGACAAAATTTTGCTCTAGTTTCCCAGGCTGGAATGCAATCGCACAATCTCAGCTCACTGCAACCTCCGCCTCCCGGATTCAACCAATTCTCCTGCCTCAGCCTTCCAAGTAGCTGGGATTACAGGCATGCGCCACCATGTCTGGCTAATTTTTTGTATTTAGTAGAGACAGGGTTTCACCATGTTCGTCAGGCTGGTCTCAAACTCCTGACCACAGGTGATCCACCTGCCTCGGCTCCCAAAGTGTTGGGATTACTAGCATGAGCCACCGTGCCCAGCCTGTTTTAGTTCTTTAAGAAATCTCCATACTGTTTCTCATAGAGGTTGCACTAATCTACATTCCCATCAACACTGTAAAACTGTTCCCTTTTCTCTGCATCCTCGCCGTCTGCTATTTTTTGACTTTTGTTTTGTTTTGTTTTTTGAGATGGAGTTTCACTCTTGTTGCCCAGGCTGGAGTGCAGTGGCATGATCTCTGCTCACTGCAACCTCCACCTCTCAGGTTAAAGCGATTCTCCTGACTCAGCCTCCCACATAGCTGGAATTACAGATGTGCCCACCACCACACCCGGCTAATTTTTGTATTTTTAGTAGAGACAGGGTTTCACCACTTTTAACCAGGCTGGTTTCGAATTCCTGACCTCAGGTGATCCGCCTGCCTCGGCTTCCCAAAGTGCTGGGATTATAGGCGTGAGCCACTGCGCCCAGCCTATTTTTTGACTTTTAAATAGTAGCCATTCTGACTGGTGTGAGATGATATCTCATTGTGGTTTTAATTTGCATTTCTGTCATGATTAGTGATATTGAGCATTTTTTCATGGTTGTTGGTTACTTGTATATCATCTTTTGAGAAGTGTCTGTTCATGTCCTTTGCCCACTTTTTAATTTCGTTCCTTCCTTTCTCTCTCTTTCTCTCTTTCTTTCTGACGGAGTCTCGTTTTGTCACCAAGCTGCAGTGCACTGGCACTATCTCAGCTCACTGCAACCTCCGCCTCCCAGGTTCAAGCGATTCTCCTGCCTCAGCCTCCCCAGTAGCTGGGATTACAGGCTTCTGCCACCACGCCTAGTGTCTATGAGGTTTTTATAGTTTGAGGTCTTATATTTAACTCTCTAATCCATCTTGTGTTAATTTTTGTGTATGGTAATAAGTAGGGGCCCAGTTTCATTCTTCTGCATGGCTAGCCAGTTTTCCCAGCACCATTGATTGAATAGGGGGTTATTTGCCCATTGTTTATTAGTGTCAGCTTTGTTGAAGATCAGTTGGTTGTAGGTGTGTGGCTTTATTTCTGGATTCTCTATTCTGTCCCATTGATCTATGTCCTTATTTTTGTACCAGTGTCATGCTGTTGTGGTTACTATAACTTTGTAGTATAGCTTGAAGTCAGATAATACAATGTCTCTGACTTTGTTCTTTTTGCTTAGGATTGCTTTGGCTATTCAGGCTCTTTTTTGGTTCCATATGAATTCTAAATTCATATGTTTTTTCTAACTCTGTGAAAAATGACATTGGTAATTTGATAGGAATTGCCTTGAATCTGTAGATTGCTTTAAGCAGTATGCCATTTTAATGATACTGATTTTTTATGCTTAAAAGGCTCAATATCACGAAACTGGTAAATCCAGGCTGGGCACAGTGGCTCATGCCTGTAATCCCAGCACTTTGAGAGGCTGAGGCGAGAGGATCACCTGAAGTCAGGAATTTGAGATTAGCCTGGCCAACGTGGGGAAACCCTGTCTCTACTAAAACTACAAAAATTAGCTGGGCGTGGTGGCATGCACCTGTAATCCCAGCTACTCAGGAGGCTGAGGCAGGAGAATTGCTTGGGCCCAGGAGATGGAGGTTGCAATAAGCCGAGATGGTGCCACTGCACTCCAGCCTGGGTGACAGAGCAAGACTCAGTCTCGGAAAAACAACAACAACAACAACAAACCCAGTAAATCCCAGGCAGTCCAACTCTAAAATTTAAACACTCTATGAGTTCATATTAGGGTGGCTGATAAATGAATGGTTTAACGAACGGTCTGTGAAGCAGCCACACCCACTTAGCAGCCAAGTCTGATTTACCTGCAGAACAGAGCTCATGCCTGACCAGGCAGGGCTGATAAGAGTGTCCAGGCAATGTGGCTTGAGCACTAGCCCTTAGAGAGATGCAAGAACCCTGGAAAATAATGGGTTTTTGGGGTAACCTTGAAAATACATCCTGGCTTCATCATTTATCCTTTGTGGGGCTCTCTCTGGACCTCAATTTTTCAATCTGCTATGTGGGTTAATAATTACTGCCCTCAAGAATAGTATGAGACTGGGCATGGTGACTCATGCCTATAATCCTAACACTTTGGGAGGCCAGGCAGGAGGATCACTTAAGCCCAGGAGTTTGAGAGCAGCCTGGGCAACATAGTGAGTCTCTGTCTCCACAAGAAAATTTAAAAATTAGTCAGGCATTGCCAGGCATGTTGGCTCACACCTGTAATCTCAGCACTTTGGGAGGCTGAGGTGGGTGGATCACCTGAAGTCAGCAGTTCAAGACCAGCCTGGCCAACATGATGAAACCCCCATCTTTACTAAAAATACAAAATTTAGCTGGGTGTGGTGGCAGGCGCCTATAATCCCAGCTACTCTGGAGGCTGAGGCAGGAGAGTTGCTTGAACCTGGGAGGCAGAGGTTTCAGTGAGCCAAGATCGCTCCACTGCCCTCCAGCCTGAGTGACAAAGCGAAACTCTGTCTCAAAAAAAAAAAAAAAAAAAAAAATTAGCCAGGCGTGGTGGCAGGTGCCTGTCGTCCCAGCTACTCAGGAGACTGAGGTGGGAGGATTGCTTGAGCCCAGGTGGTCGAAGCTGCAATGAGCCATGATTGCACCACTGCACTCCAGCTGAGACCCTGTCTCAAAAAAAAAAAAAAGACAAAAAAGAAGTGTTGTATGAAGAAGATTAGATGATCTGAAACAACCAACCACAATGCATCATAACATCATACCTGGCTGGCAGCAGGCATAAAACAGATTTGTTTCCTTTCTTTAATGAATCTCTCCCTCTCTCTCCATCTCAGTCTGAAGTCTCTTCTAATAAGGCTCAGCTGTAGCGAACGTTCTCCAGCTGAGGTGCAAAAGCAGCTATGACCTTTGCTCACATCTGCCTCCTCCCACACCAGACACTTCTTCCTGTCTATTTCTAGCTCATTGTTCACCAAGGTCCTTTCCCCTTTTCCAAGGTATCTAGGATACAGGCTTGTTAGGCCTGGCTTCCAAATCCCCTGATGTGGCCAAGACAAGGCCTTAGACAAGTGGACACAGGGGAAGCTGAAAAGAACATAAGCAACAGAAAAAAATGTATCCTGAGAGTGGGGGTAAGGCTCACAAAGCTACTATCCCATGACGGTAGCTCAGAAGCAGAAAGATGAACCAGTCAGGCTGGAGAAACCTGAACCAAGTCCCAGTGGAGAGGGCCAGGGTAAAGAGGAGCAGGGAATTAGCAGCAACCCTTATTCTGTGAGCAAAGCTAGGTTAGATTTATTTCCTTCCTTCCTTCCCTCCCTCCCTCCCTCCTTCCTTCCTTCCTTCCTTCCTTCCTTCCTTCCTTCCTTCCTTCCTTCCTTCCTTCCTTCCTTCCTTCCTTCTTTCTTTCCTCCCTCCATCCCTCCCACCCTGCTTCCCTCCTTCCCTCCTTCCCTCCTTCCTTTTTCTTTTTTTGATGGAGTCTTCCTCTGTCGCCCAGGCTGGAGTGCAGTGGCGAGATCTCGGCTCACTGCAAGCTCCGCCTCCCGGGTTCACGCCATTCTCCTGTCTCAGCCTCCCAAGTAGCTGGGACTACAGGCGCCTGCCACCTCGCCCGGCTAATTTTGTTTTGTATTTTTAGTAGAGACGGGGTTTCACCGTGTTAGCCAGAATGGTCTCGATCTCCTGACCTTGTGATCCGCCTGCCTCTGCCTCCCAAAGTGCTGGGATTACAAGCGTGAGTCACCACGCCTGATCGCTTGCTTTTTGCTTTCTTTTCTTTTCTTTTCTTTTCTTTTCTTTTCTTTTCTCTTCTTTCTTTCTTTCTTTCTTTTCTCTCTCTCTCTCTCCCTCCCTCCTTCTCTCTCTCTCTCTCTCCCTCTCTCCCTCCCTCCCTCTCTCTCTCTCTCTCTCTCTCCCCCTTTGTTTCTTTCTTAAGTAGGGACAAGATCTTACTATATTGCCCAGGCTGGTCTCGTACTTCTGGACTCAAGCAATCCTCTCACCTCAGCCTCTTAATGTGCATGAGCCACGGCGCCCAGCCTCTTGCTTGTTTGCTTTCTCTTTCTCTCTCTCCCTTTCTCAATCTCTCTTTCTCTTTCCCTCCCTCCTTTCTTTCTAGATAAAAGTCAGGCTTTTCTGTTTGTTCGTTCATTTGTTTGTTTCTTTGAGATGGAGTCTCACTCTGTTGACCAGGCTGGAGTGCAGTGGGGCGATCTCAGCTCACTGCAACCTCCACCTCCTAAGTTCAAACGATTCTCCTGCCTCAGCCTCCCGAGTAACTGGGACTATAGGTGCACATCACCACACCCAGCTAATTTTTGTTTTTGTTTTTTTGAGACGGAGTCTTGCTCTGTCGCCCAGGCTGGAGTGCAGTGGCGTGATCTCCACTCAGTGCAACCTCTGCTTCCCAGGTTCAAGCGATTCTCCTGCCTCAGCCTCCTGAGTAGCTGGGATTACAGGCATGTGCCACCACAGCCGGGTAATTTTTGTATTTTTAGTAGAGAGGGGTTTCGCCATGTTGGCTAGCCTGGTCTTGAACTTCTGACCTCCGGTGATCTGCCCATCTCGGCCTCCCAAAGTGCTGGGATTACAGGCATAAACCACCACACCCAATCTGTATTTTTAGTAAAGATGAGGTTTTACCATATTGGCCATACTGTTCTTGAACACTTGACCTCAAGTGATCCACCTGCCTCGGCCTTCCAAAGTGCTGAGATTACAGGTGGAAACCACTATACCCGGGCAGTATTTTTTAAAGGACTGAATGATTTGGGACCTCAGGTGACCTGAGTATTAACTGGGATCCATGACAGGCTAGGAAGGACATTGTCTTGTTAGGGGCAGGCTGTTGTCGCTGGGATGCAGTGGCATGATTTTGGCTCACTACAATCTCTGCCTCCCAAGTGTAAGTGATTCTCCTGCCTCAGCCTCTGGAGTAGCTGGGACTGCAAGGGTGCACCACCATGCCCAGCTAATTTTTTGTATTTTAGTAGAGACAGGGTTTCATCATGTTGGCCAGGATGGTCTCGATTTGCCCTCCTTGGCCTCCCAAAGAGCTGGGATTACAGCATGAGCCACCGCGCCATGCCTGTTGTAGCATTTTTAAGCACAAGGAAAAATCAGAATACAATGTAGTTTCCTATGGGTCTTTGGGAGAGAGAAAACTTCCTGTT
Organism: Papio anubis; assembly: GCF_008728515.1. NCBI lineage: Eukaryota > Metazoa > Chordata > Mammalia > Primates > Cercopithecidae > Papio > Papio anubis. The sequence goes on from NC_044980.1 coordinate 152,793,125, forward strand.
TAGCAATGCAAGCAACTGGCAGAGCCTTACCTGCTAGGGTAATGGACCACTTGACTTTTGAAGTCACTTTCCCAAATATCAGTGAGAAGGGAGAGTGGGTACATGGAGAGCGTCCAAAGATCTAGTTTCAAATGTCCTTATATATAGGCAGGACATCTGATTTTTTTATTCTTTGTTCTTCTGATTAAAACTTTTTCCAGCCAGGCACACGGGCTCACGCCTGTAATCCCAGCACTTTGGGAGGCCGAGGTGGGTGGATCACCTGAGGTCAGGAGTTTGAGACCAACCTGGTCAACATGGCGAAACCCTGTCTCTACTAAAAATACAAAAAATGGCCAGGCGTGGTGGCTCACACCTGTAATCCCAGCACTTTGGGAGGCCAAGGTGAGCGGATCACAAGATCAGGAGTTCAAGACCAGCCTGGCCAAGATGGTGAAACCCTGTCTCTACTAAAAATACAAAACTTAACTGGGTGTGGTGGCAGGTGCCTATAGTCCCAGCTACTCGGGAGGCTGAGGCAGGAGAATCACTTAAACCCAGGAGGTGGAGGTTGCAGTGAGCCAAGATCACACCATTGCAATTCAGCCTGGGCAACAAGAGTGAAACTCTTGTCTCCTAAAACAAAAAGAAAAACAAAAACAAACAAACAAAAAAAAACTCAAAACTTTTTCCTGATGAATAAATGCACATAATGAACAATTCACACTATTTAGGGAGTAGAGTGAAAAGCAAGCCCTCTTTTCATACTCGTTCTCAGCTTCTTGGGTACAACTACAGTCTTCTTTCTTCAATGTATTACATAACCTCAGCTCCCCTAGTTCAAACATTTCCCTGAATTATTTTAATCACGAAATATTTATTGAGCTCCTTCTATGTGGTGGGCACTGGGCCTAGCACTGGGGATGACATGATAAGTGGAGAGACACAGCCGCTGGCCTCAGGGAGCCTTCCCTCTAGTGAGGAAGGGAGTCAATAAACAAGTAATTGCATATGCATAATTATTTAACTATAATTGTGAATACTACCATAAAGAAAAATTACAGGGGACTGTGAAGCCATATGGCATCCCTTGCCAAGGAAATGACATTTAAGCTGAGGCCTAAAGGATGGGTAGGAGTTAATGAAACCAGAGGGAAAATATTTTCCTGCCAGCAGGAACAGCACATGCAAAGGCCCTGCAGAGGGGAGGCATTTGGCAGGAAGGATTGAAAGAAGGCAGGTGCGATTGCACAGAGTGAGGGGGTGGGGAGGTGAGATTCAAGGGCAGGCAGGTCTGGGTTCACACAATGATTTGGAAACTCGCTGAAGTGATCTGCCTGCCTCAGATCACCACCACCAGCAACCAGTCTAAAGATATCCAGAGTTGTTACCTTGACAAGGCCATGTGCCAAGTGTTTGCGAGAATCAAATACTTTCCAGAAGTTACTATTAAAAAAATAATAATGTAGGCCGGGCACAGTGGCTCACGGCTATAACACTTTGGAAGGCTGAGGAGGGAAGATAACGAGGTCAGGAGTTCAAGACCAGTCCAGCCAATGTGGTGAAATCCATCTCTACAAAAATACAAAAATTAGCCAGGCATGATGGCATGTGCCTATAATCCCAGCTACTCGGGAGGCTGAGGCAGGAGAATCACTTGAACCCGGGAGGGGGAAGTTGCAGTAAGCCGAGATGTGCCACTGCACTCCAGTGTGGGCGAGAGAGCGAGTCTCTGTCTCGAAACAAACAAAACAAAACAAAACAACCACATTCCCTCCGCTTCTTGCCAGGTGAGATCTTTTGTGGTGTCTCCTAACCCCTCTAAGGCCTATTCTGCCCACCTGGCTCGAATTCCATACTGCTGACTCTCTGTTTGTTTATATTTAATTTAATTTAATTTAATTGATTGATTGATTTTTTGAGATGGAGTCTTGCTCTATTGCCCAGGCTGGAGTGCAGTGGCACAATCTCGGCTCACTGCAGCCTCTGCCTCCCAAGTTCCAGTGATTCTCCTGCCTCAGCCTCCCAGGTAGCTGGGATTACAGGCACACACCCGTAATTACAGGCCACCACGCCCAGACAATGTTTTTATTTTTAGTACAGACCGGGTTTTACCATGTTGGCCAGGCTGGTATCGAACTCCTGACCTCAGGTGATCCACCCACCTCGGCCTCCCAAAGTGCTGGGATTATAGGCGTGAGCCACCACGCCCAGCCATGTTGCTCTTTCATAACCGCATCAAACCTCCCTCCTGCCTCTCCTCTTCCTCCGTAATCTCTGGCAACTATTCATCTGTCCTCCATTTCTAAAATTTTATCATTTCAACATGTTATGTGAGTGGAATAATACAGTACATATTATTTGAGAATTGACTTTTTTCACTTAGCTTAATTCCCTGGAGATTCTTCTCAGTGGTTGCATATATCAGCATTTCCTTCCTTTTTGTTGCTGAGTACTATTTCACGGTATGTAGGTACCACCATTTGTTTGACTGTTCACCTGTTGAAAGACATGTGGGTTGATTCCAGTTTTGGCTAGTACAAATCATGCTGCTATACGCATTTCTATACAGGCTATTTGTGTAACCGTAAGTTTTATTTCCTTGGGATAAATGCCTACGAGCGCAATTGCAGGATTGTATGGTAGTTGCATGTTCAGTTTTTTAAGAATCTGCCCAATTGTTCTTCACAGTGTCTGTACCATTTATATTTCCATCGGCAATGTATGAGTGACCCAGTTTCTCTGCATCCTTACCAGCATTTGTGTTGTCACTATTTTTTATTTTAGTCATTCTGACACTTATGTAAGTGATAACTCATTGTGGTTTTTAATTTGCATTGCCCTAATGGTGAATAATATCGAATATGAAAATATACTTATTTCTCATTTATATATCCCCTTTGATGAACTTTTGCTTCATGTTCCAACAAGATTTTTTTTTTTTTTTTTTTTTTTTTTTTGAGACGGAGTCTCACTGTGTCTCCCAGGCTGGAGTGCAGTGGCGCGATCTCGGCTCACTGCAAGCTCCGCCCCCCCGGGTTCACGCCATTCTCCCGCCTCAGCCTCCCAAGTAGCTGGGACTACAGGCGCCCGCTACCGCGCCCGGCTAGTTTTTTGTATTTTTAGTAGAGACGGGGTTTCACCATGTTAGCCAGGATAGTCTCGATCTCCTGACCTTGTGATCCACCCGCCTCGGCCTCCCAAAGTGCTGGGATTACAGGCTTGAGCCACCGCGCCCGGCCTGATTTTTTTTTTTTTTTTTTTTTTAACTATTGAGTTTGAGGGTTTTTTTTGTTTTTTTTGTTGTTGTTGTTGTTGTTTGCTTGAGTTGAGTTGAGTTGGGGTCTGACTCTATCACCCAGGCTGAAGGACAGTGGCACAGTCATGGCTTGCTGCAGCCTCCAACTCCTGGGCTCAAGCAATCATTGCACCTCAGCCTCTGGAGTAGCTGGAACAACAGATGTGCACCACCATGCACAGCTGTATTTTAAATATTTTGTAGAGATGGGGTGTCACTGTGTTGTCCAGGCTGGTCTTGAACTCCTGGGTTCAAGCAATCCTCCTACCTCGGCCTCCTAAAGTGCTGGGATTACAGCATACCACAACCGATCAAGTTTGAGAGTTTTGGATATATTTTAGTTATTAATCCTCCAGATATATGGCTTGCAAATATTTTCTCCAACATGTACTTTGTCTTTTCATTGTCTTCACAGGGGCTTTCACAGAACAAAAATTTGAAGTTTCAATAAAGTTCAATTGATGAATTTTTTATAATTATATAAATCATGCTTTTTATTTGTATTTATTTATTGATTGATTTTTTGAGATGGAATCTTGCTCTTGTCACCCAGGCTGGAGTGCAGTGGCATGAACTCAGCTCACTGCAACCTCCACCTCCTGGGTTCAAGTGATTCTTCTGCCTCAGCCTCCCAAGTAGCTGGGATTACAGGCATGCGCCACCACGCCCAGCTAATTTTTGTATTTTTAATAGAGACGGGATATCACTGTGTTGCCCAGGCTGGTCTGACCTCAGGCGATCTGTCCACCCCGGCCTCCAAAGTGCTGGGATTACAGGCATAAGCCACTGAGCCCAGCCAAATCATGCTTTTTAGTGTCAAGTCTAAGAACTCCTTGCCTACCCCTAGATACTGAATTTTCACCTACCTTTTTTAAAGTTCTTATGTAAAGTTCTATCTTACATTTTACATGTAAGTCTATGATCCATTTCAATTTAACTTGTGTATAAGGTATGAGGTTTAGGTTGAAGTTCATTTTTTGCTTGGGGATGTCTGATTTTTTTTTTTTTTTTTGTGACGGGGTCTTGCTCTGTCACACAGGCTAGAGTGCAGCGGAGGGATCTCAGCTCACTGCAACCTCCACCTCCCAGGTTCAAGTGATTCTCCTGCCTCAGCCTCCTGAGTAATTGGGATTACAGGTGCCCACTACAGTGCCTGGCTAATTTTTGTGTTTTTAGGAGAGACAGGGTTTTACCATCTTTGCCAGGCTGGTCTCGAACTCCTGATCTCGTGATCCATCCTCCTAGGCCTCCCAAAGTGCTGGGATTACAGGCATTAGCCACCATGCCAGGCTTTTTTTTTTTTTTTTTTTTTTGAGACAGTTTTGCTCTTATTGCCCAGGCTGGAGTGCAATGAATGGCATGAGCTTGACTCACTGCAACCTCTACCTACCAGGTTCAAGAGATTCTCCTGCCTCAGCCTCCAGAGTAGCTGGGATTACAGGCGCCCACAACCATTCCCAGCTAATTTTATTTATTTATTTTTTATTTTTTTGAGACAGAGTCTTGCTGTGTTAGCCAGGCAGAAGTGCAGTGGTGCGATCTCAGCTCAGTGCAACCTCTGCCTCCTAGGTTCAAGCGATTCTATTACCTCAGCCTCCTGAGTAGTTAGTTGGATTACAGGTGTGTGCGCCACCACACCTGGCTAATTTTATATTTTTATTAGAGACGGGGTTTCACTGTGTTGGTCAGTCTGGTCTTGAACTCCTGATCTCAAATGATCCACCCGCCTCGGCCTCCCGAAGTGCTGGGATTACAGGTGTGAGCCACCGTGCCCGGCCAATTTTTGTATTTTTAGTAGAGACGGGGTTTCACCGTGTTGGCCAGGCTGGTCTGAAACTCCTAACCTCAAGTGATCCGCCCGCCTTGGCCTCCCAAAGTGCTGGAATTACAGGCATGATCCACTGTGCCTGGCTGGATATCTGATTTAATTTGCTTGATTTTTAACCATGGTCCGCCTCCTCATTATTCATTCCTATCACACAGAAGTGTCTTGCGCAACCAACTGTTTTATGATATGCAGCATTAGGTTTTGTTTTGATCTAAAATAAATTGCTGTTAACTCTGTTTGAGATTTTTACAGAATCCTCTAAGGTGGCTAGAGACCCTCTTAGGTATTCCCAAAGCAAGTTTGGGAATTATTGCACCAGAAGGCTTTGGGAGTTTGATGCATTGTTGCTTTTCTGACTTACTCATTGATTCCATATTATGCTTACCCATACTGGTTGTTACCTGTATGGCATCTAGCCATGAACCAATTTGTTTGCACTGTTTATCTGTTTTTATCTTCACAGCATGCCTGTAACATAGGTATTTTTATGCCTGTTTTCCCGATAAGAAAATTGAAGGTGAGAGAAGTTAAATAACTTGCCTAAGATCACAAATAAGTAGAAGAACTGGAATTTGAATCCAATCCTGATTTCAAAGCCTGTGTTGAAAGTGAAGACTATGCACAGAAGGGGGAAAAACTTTTGCAAATTATATATCTGATAAGGGAGTTGTATCTAGAATGTATAAAAACATTTACAGCCAGGCATGGTGGCTCATGCCTGTAATCCCAGCACTTTGGGAAGCTGAGGTGAGCGGATCACCTGAGGTCGGGAGTTCGAACCAGCCTGACCAACATGGAGAAACCCTGTCTCTACTAAAAATACAAAATTAGCCTGGCATGGTGGTGCATGCCTGTAATCCCAGCTACTCAGGAGGCTGAGGCAGGAGAATTGCTTGAACCGGGGAGGCAGAGGTTGCAGTGAGCTGAGATCGTACCATTGCACTCTAGCCTGGGCAATAAAGCAAAACTCAGTCTCAAAAAACAAAAAACAAAAACAAAACAAAGCAAAAAAAAACACCTGCAACTCAATAATAATAAAACAACCCAGCAGGGCGCAATGGCTCACATCTATAATCCCAGTACTTTGGGAGGCCAAGGCAGGTGGATCATTTGAGTTCAGGAGTTCAAGACCAGCCTGGGCAACAAGGCAAAACCCCATCTCTACAAAAATACAAAAAATTAGCCAGATGTGGTGGTACACACCTGTAGTCTCAGCAACTTGGGAGGCTGACGTTGGAGGATCACTTGAGCCTGGGAGGTGGAGGTTGCAGTGAGCCAAGATCATGCCACTGCACTCCAGCCTGGATGACAGAGTGAGACCCTATCTCAAAAAATAATAATAATAAGACAACCCAATTTAAAAATGGACAAACAAAGCCAAGTGCAGTGGCCACATGCCTGTAATCCCAGCACTTTGGGAGGCCAAGATAGATATCACTTGAGCCAAGGAGTTTGAGACTGGCCTGGGCAACATAGTGAGACCCCATCTGAAAAAATCTTTTTTTAAAAAGGGACAAAGACATTGAGTAGGCATTTGGCCAAAGAAGATATACAAATGGCCAAAAAGCTTACAAAAAGATGCTGAATATCACTACAAATCAGGTAAATGCAAATCAAAACCACAATGAGATAACACTTCACAGTCACTAGATGGCTATAATATTTAAAAAGACAGATAGTAGGGCCGGGTGCGGTGGCTCACGCCTGTAATCCCAGCACTTTGGGAGGCTGAGGCGGGTGGATCACAAGGTCAGGAGATCAAGACCATCCTGGTTAACACAGTGAAACCCCATCTCTACTAAAAATACAAAAAAAAATTAGCTGGGCATGGTGGTGGACGCCTGTAGTCCCAGCTACTTGGGAGGCTGAGGCAGGAGAATGGCGTGAACCCGAGACAGAGCGAGACTCCATCTCAAAAAGAAAAAGAAAGAAAGACAGATAGTGGCCGGGCATGGTGGCTCACACCTGTGATCCCAGCAGTTTGGGAGGCTGAGGTGGACAGATCACGAGGTCAAGAGTTCAAGACCACTCTGGCCAACATAGTGAAACCCTATCTCTACTAAAAAGACAAAAAATTAGCCGGATGTGGTGGTGGGCGCCGTGAACCTGGGAGGCAGAGGTTGCAGTGAGCCAAGATCATGCCACTGCACTCCAGCCTGGGTGACAGTGCCAGACTCCATCTCAAAAAAAAAAAAAAAAAAAAAGAAAAGACAGATAGTAACAGGTTTTGATCATCAGTTTTCTTGGCCTTGGTTTCTCCACTTATGAAGTGAGGGATTTGAACCAGTTCTGGGATGCCTGACAGCAGACCTACATTCTGCCATACACACCCCCGCCATGGCAGGGTTCGCCAATTGATGATAACACATGTGTTAATCAGCCTCAGAATTATTTTCAACACAGTGTTTTCATCAGCTACCACCAATGGATCAGAGTTAGCACAGAGGTTAGGACCTACCAGCATGTGCCTGAAATGGTGCAATTCTGAAGGTCCACCTAACCCTGATATTCTGATGAATTTTAGCCTCTAGGTTTGCAATCACAACAGGAGGAGAATATGAAACCAATAGGAACAGGGGCATTAGAACCAGAGAATCCCGGGTTTGAATACCAGCCATGATACTTCCAAGTTATATGCAATGTTGGGTGAGTCATTTCTTTCTTTTTTTTTTTTCTTTGAGATGGAGTCTTGCTCTGTCACAGGCTGGAGTGTAGTGGTACAATCTCGGCTCACTGCAGCCTCTGCCTCCCGGGTTCAAGCAATTCTCGTGCCTCAGCCTCCCGAGTAGCTGGGACTACAGGTGCATGCCGCCACACCCGGCTAATTTTTGTTGGGTTTTTTTTTTTGTATTTTAATAGAGATGAGGTTTCACCATGTTGCCCATGCTGGTCTTGCACTCCTGAGCTGAGGCAATCTGCCCACCTTGGCCTCCCAAAGTGCTAGGATTATAGGCGTGAGCCCCCACGCCTGGCCGAGTCATTTGTCTTTATGCCTTGGTTTTGTCTTCTCTGTAAAATGGGATCAGAATCCCTAACGCATAAGGTTTCAAAAATTAAATTGAGATGCTACTTGTAACGTACCTTTTGCTAGCACATTGTAGGAACTGCATAAATGGAATGTAAACAGACACAGCCAGCAAATGTGTACACCAGGAGACTTGTCTTCCACCTGTTTATACCACCCTCTCCTCCCACAAAGCAGAGAAACTCTGACAAGTGGCTTCTGACTCATGCTGCTGAGGACACCAAGATGAATTAGACACGGTCCTTGTCCTCAGGATGTTCACAGTCTAGTAGGGGAAACACAAGGTACAGCATGTTGGGGCCATTTAGGAGAGAAACCTGAAGAGTGTGAGATTTTGCCAGGTAAGTAAATACTCCTGTAGCCACCAAGGACAGAGTGAGCGGGTACAGGCTGATTTTGTACTCCAGGGGACACTTGGTAGTGGCTGGTTACTTTCGGTTGTCATGACTGGGGTTGAGGCTGGGGAGAGGTGATACTGGCATCTAGTGGGTAGAGGCCAAAGAACATCCTGAGATGCACAGGACAGCACCACCAACAAAGAATAATTTTGGCCTGGCACAGTGGCTCACGCCTGTAATCCCAACACTTTGGGAGGCCGAGGCAGACGGATCACCTGAGGTCAGGAGTGCGAGACCAACCTGGCCAACATGGCGAAACACCGTCTCTACTAAAAATACAAAAATTAGCCAGGCGTCGTGGCACATGCCTGTAATCCCAGCTACTCGGGAGGCTGAGGCAGGAGAATCACTTCAACCTGGGAGGTGGTGGTTGCAGTGAGCCAAGATTGCGCCACTGTACTGCAGCCTGGGAGACAGAGCAAGACTCCAGCTCAAGAAAAAAAAAAAAGAAAGAAACAAAAAGAAACAAAGAATGACTTCTTCCAAAATGTCAATAGTGTCAAGGTGGAGAAACCCTGGACGACGGCTGCATTGGGAGTCTTCTGTCTGACTGTCATGAAGACAGAAACATGAGCAGGGACACACAGGAACTTGTAAGCCAGCCTAGACTTTTTCTTGAGGCTCTCAGGAAGACACTGAAGAGTTTTAATCAGTCCAGGGGCAGGACTGAATTTGTACTTTATTTTTCATTTATTTATTTATTTTTCGAGATGGAGTCTCACTCACTCTGCTGCCTAGGCTGGAATGCAGTGACATGATCTCCGCTCACTGCAACTTCTGCCTCCTGGCTCATTATTCCGCCTCTGTCTGTAGCTGGGACTACAGGCACCTGCCACCACACCTCAGTTTTTTGGGAGACAGCCCATGTTGGTTGTTGGTTCACGACCTCAGGGTTTCATGCATTGCTCAGTGTTGGTTTACAGGCATGAGCTTCACTGCCCCAGCCTCTGGATTTGTACTTTAAAAAGACCCCTCTGAGGCCGGGCGTCGTGGCTCATGCCTGTAAACCCAGCACTTTGGGAGGCTGAGGCACGCAGATCACCTGAGGTCGGGAGTTTGAGACCAGCCTAACCAATGTGGAGAAACCCTGTCTCTACTAAAAATACAAAATTAGCCAGGCATGGTGGCACACGCCTGTAATCCCAGCTACTGAGGAGGCTGAGGCAGGAGAATGGCTTGAACCCGAGAGGTGGAGTTTGCAGTCAGCCAAGATCATGCCATTGCACTCCAGCTTGGGAAACTCGGTCTCAAAAAAAAAAAAAAAAAAAAGCTGGGCCCGGTGGCTCACACCTGTAATCTCAGCACTTTAGGAGGCCGAGGTGTGCGGATCACGAGGTCAGGAGATCCAGACCATCCTGGCTAACATGGTGAAACCCCCTTGCCTCTGGTGAAAATGCATGCACCACACAAAGTGGTGGTGGGCCCCTCAGTCCCAGCTACCGGGAGGGCTGAGGCAGGAGAATGGCGAACCCGGGAGGCTGAGCTTGCAGTGAGCTGACAGCCACTGGCACTCCAGCCTGCGTGACAGAACAAGACTCTGTCTCAAAAAAAAAAAAAAAAAAGACCAGGCATCGGTGGCTCACACCTGTAATCCCAGCACTTTGGGAGGTTGGAGGCCGACTGGCTGTCAGAGATCGAGACCATCCTGAAGAATACAGTGAAACACTATCTCTACTAAAATATACAAAAAGAATTAGCCGGGCGTGGTGGTGGACGCCTGTAGTCCCAGCTACTCGGGAGGCTGAGGCAGGAGAATTGCTTGAACTCAAGAGGTGGAGGTTGCATTGAAGCCGAGATCATCCCACTGCACTCCAGCCTGGTGACAGAGCTAGGCTCCGTCTCAAAAAAAAAAAAAAAAAGTAAATTTTATGTTACATATATTTTACTTTACTACAATTAAAAAAAATTAAATGGCATCATCTTATAAGGTCAGTTAGCACAGGAGCCAAATACTTATTATGACCACTTTTTCCCTAGACGTAGTCCAATAAAGGGAGAATCCAAGAGCTAGGAAGGCAGAAACAAACAAGTTGGCAAACGCAGTCTGTGGTCTCGGTCGGGGGTGCAGCTTCACAGCCAAGGCCACATGGGACTCAGATTTGGCTGCAGAGTTAGAGGAGGCTGCTCCTGTGAGTGAGTGTGAATCCACTGACCATAGACATCTAGAAGCAGGCTCCCTTACACACTAAGCTCCTGGCTGGGACGGTCCACCTGCAGGAGCCCTCCGTGCAAACCGCCTGAGGTCCTGTCCTTTGTTTCAACAGGGCAGGAATTTCTGAGCCTGAGGTATTTGCATTTGGTATCTTAACTACTGACCTGTTCCTGCAGCTGCTAAACCACTGATATGCTTTCTCTGAAACCACTGATGAGCGGTAGAAAATCAGTAAGCCTGGCCCGCTCAGTTTTCGTCTCATAATTAGTATTTTATTCCTTGCGGGAAGAGAAAATAGCCCGAACACCTGCTTTCTGAGGCGTCAGTTGCCGGCAGATCTCCTTTGTACACTCTCTATACATATGATTTTAGAGGAAGGACCTTTAGGAGTCTTAGGCCAACCCACTCATTTCACAATGGAGCCAACACAATGTCAGAGAAGTAAACAGACTGGAGTGCAAGGGGTGTGGTGGTTCGAATCCCTGCGGGCCACTTCCAAGCTCTGTGCCTGCGTTAAGTTATTTAACCTCCGGAAGCCTCATTCCCTCACAGTGAAACAAGGATGAAACAGCTTCCTCTTGGGGATCTTCTGAGGAATGAAGGCCATGGTGGGGTTTTAAGTTCGCTGGCAGCTGGCAGGAGGGAAACTCAGCCAGCACCCCCTCAGAGAATCCTGCCCATGACAGCCCCATCTCTTCACTCTCTCGTTCGACCTGGTGTTATTGCCTTCTTGACATTTGTCTTGAACTGAAGTTAGTTATGCGTGTACTTTTTGGTTTTGTTACCAGAAAGGGGTCCTCCTGATCCAGACCACCAGAGAAGTTTCTTGAACTTCATGCAGGAAAGAATTTGGGGAGAGTCCAGAAAGTGAAAGCAAGTTTTTTGTTTGTTTGTTTTCTTTTTTTTTTTTTTTTTTTTTGAGACAGAGTCTGGTTCTTGTCACCCAGGCTGGAGTGCAGTGGCATGCTTGGCTCACTGCAGCCTCTACCTCCCAGGTTGAAGCTATTCTCCTGCCTCAGCCTCCTGAATAGCTAGAATTACAGGCGTGCGCCACCACGCCTGGCTAATTTTTTGCATTTTAGTAGATGGGGTTTCACCATCTTGGCCAGGCTGGTCTTGAACTCCTGACATCGTGATCTACCCACCTCTGCCTCCCAAAGTGCTGGGATTACAGATGTGAGCCACCGCACCCTGGCTTTTTTTTTTTTCTTTTGAGACAGGGTCTCCTCTGTCTCTCAGGCTGGAGTGCACTGGTGTGATAATGACTTACTGTAGCCTCAACTTCCCAGGCTCAGGTGATCCTCCTGCCTCAGCTTCTTGAGTAGCTGGGACCATAGGTGTGTGCCATCTGGCCTGGCTAATTTTTTAAAAAATTATCTGTAGAGGCAGGGTCTTCCTATGTTGCCCAGGCAGATCTTGAACTTGTGGGATCAAGCAATCCGCCCACCTCAGCCTCCTAAAAGGCTGGCATTACAGGTGTGAGGCACTGAGCTACCCCAGATTAGGTGTTTTTAAAGCTGTCTTTCTGCTGGAATGTTCTGTGGAGGGAGCAGTGAACAGGGAAGGAGGAAAAGAAGAAGGGAGAGCAGGAGTCACTGGGGAATCTCTGAGACCCTGTTTGCGGGGAGAGGAAGAAGGTCTGGCCTTTCTACTCGGTAAGGCTGTTTAGGTTAACCCTTCTTTTCCTCTTGCTGCGGGCTCTCACTTGGGAGAAACAAAGTGGCCCAAGCCTTAGGAGTGTCTGAGCAGATCTGAATAGCATGCTGCAGTGTGTGGCTGGAGAGGCGTGACTGTGGTTCTGGTGGAATATGAGAGGAGACCACCATCCTAGTCCAGAAGAGGCCTGAGGCCTCGGCCTCCGAGTGGACCGCTCCCTGTGCCCGGCCTGCTGCTATCCCTGGAGGAACCCCGGATGTCCTTCCGACTGGGCCTGTGTGTCAGGGAGAGAGAATGTAGTCTGTGGTCAGTGTGGCTGGCGGCCAGACTGGCAGATGGCCAGAGCCCAGAGCTCGCTGGGAAGGAGCATAAACAAGGCGCCTGGTGGGCAGCTGTGACCCAGAATCTTCCAGCAGAAGAGCAGTGAGGAAGGAGGGGGGAATGCCAGGGGGACCCTCGCCCCGATTCCCCAGGCTGCCCAGCACTCAGGCATCAGTCAGGGACAGCATGGGGCTCCCTGAGGCACCGGGCAAACAGCTGCCACAGAAAGAACTGGAGGAGCCCACTTTGAAGGGGTCTCCTGAGACTCTGTGATCCCACGACTTTGTGATTCAGCTTTTCTTACACTGTAGAGTCGCTCTGTACAGAGGACATCTGTGGTTTTCCCTTGCCCAGCATCCACTCGGCTCCTTCTGTTAGCAGCACCCCAGTTATCCTCCAGGAAACCACCCCGCCTCCACTCAGTCCATGCGGTTTGGGTGAGGCTGACTTTGCCTTTCCACCCTCCCAGCTTGAGGGTGGGCATGTGTGCCAGGCCTGGCCAATCAGCAGATTTCTTCTTCTGCTGGATCCAGTGAGACCCAATCCAAGGGATTTTGCTGGAACTCATGGGAAAAGTAAAATTGCCAGCAATTGGCTTGATGCATATCTGGAGGTACTGGGGGCCATCTGGTCCTGACATGGGAGGAGCTTGCCTGAGAATGAAGCCATCGCAGAGAAAGACAGCATGGAGAGGGAGGGAGAAGACAACAGATTGATTAATTGACATATGCAAGAGACAGAAAAATAACTGAGACTTGATTAAATGGTTTAAGCCCCTAGATACAGCTTTAAATGACATAGTTGGTATCTAATCCCTGGACTTTTCAGTGAAGGGGTCCAGAATATGCCACCATAGCATAAAAAGTATTATGAGCAGAAGGCATTTGAGTTCCTGAAATATTTTATCTGCCTAAAAGTAGAGCCTCCCAGAAGAACTCAATTATAAATCCCCTCCCAGAGCAATCAGGGAAGATTGACTCTTACCTCTGAAGGCTAGAAGTCACCACACCTAAACAGACTGTCACAACATTATCATATCTCCCATCTATTCTCCTACCCATCTATCTTTCCTAAAAGTCATGTGTTCCTGTAAGCACCCTTCTCCCTTTTCCTTCCTCTATTAAGATGGTATATAAACTCCCAATTCTAATTCCTTCCTGAATCACATTTTTTTGTGAATTCCTGTAGGGATATGATTAAATGATTAAATCTGTCCCTTCTCATGCTAATCTGTCTTTTGTCAGTTTAATTTGCAGGCCCCAGTCATTATCCTAACAAGGTAGAGGAAAACTTTTCCCTGCCCCGTCTCCACCTGCTCATCTAAGCTTCCATGACTCCAAAATTCTACACAAGTCTATGATTTACCTAAGAACTAAATTCTACTTCCTTTTGTTCAAGGCAGAAAGAAGCCAGGGTCCCCCTTAAAACCTACCCCGATTGCTTGAAATCGGAGGGATTTGCCAATGAAATCTCAAGGATCCTGGCTGCATTTCTGCCCTGTCAGTACCCCCAGTGTTATCGGAAAAGGGGATCCCTATCCAGACCTCAAGAGAGGGTTCTTGGGTCTCACGCAAGAAAGAGTTTGGGGAGGCCGGTGGCTCAAGCCTGTAATCCCAGCACTTTGGGAGGCCGAGGTGGGCGGATCACGAGGTCAGGAGATCGAGACCATCCTGGCTAACACGGTGAAACCCCGTCTCTATTAAAAAATACAAAAAACTAGCCGGGCAAGGTGGCAGGCGCCTGTAGTCCCAGCTACTCGGCAGGCTGAGGCAGGAGAATGGCGTGAACCCGGGAGGCGGAGCTTGCAGTGAGCTGAGATCCAGCCACTGCACTCCAGCCTGGGCGACAGAGTGAGACTCCGTCTCAAAAAAAAAAAAAAAAAAAAGAGTTTGGGGAGAGTCCATAAAGTGAAAGCAAGTTTATTAAGGAAATAAAGGAATAAAAGAATGGCTACTGCATAGGCAGAACAGCAGCTTGGGCTGCTGGGCTAAGGATACTTATAGTTATTAATTGATTATATGCTAAACAGGGTGGATTATTCATGAGTTTTTCCGGAAAGGGGTGGGCAATTTCCGGAGCTGAGGGTTCCCCCTCTTTTAGACCATATAGGGTAACATCCTGATGTTGCCATGGCATTTGTAAACTGTCATGGCACTGGTGGGAGTGTCTTTTAGCATGCTACTGCATTATAATTAGCATATAATGGGGCCGGGCGTGGTGGCTCACGCCTATAATCCCAGCACTTTGGGAGGCCGAGGCGGGCAGATTACCTGAGGTTGGGAGTTTGAGACCAGCCTGACCAACGTGGAGAAACCCCGTCTCTACTAAAAATACAAAATTAGCTGGGCGTGGTGGCACATGCCTGTAATCCCAGCTACTAGGGAGGCTGAGGCAGGAGAATCACTTGAACCTGGGAGGTGGAGGTTGCGGTGAGCCGAGATCGCGCCATTGCACTCCAGCCTGGGCAACAAGAGTGAAACTTTGTCTCAAAAAAAAAATAAAAATAAAAAATAAAAAACAAAATTAGCGTATAATGAGTGGTGAGGACGACCAGAGGTCCATGCCCACAGTGGGCACTTGGACCTTTCCCTATTGGAAATTACTGTAGGCCACTAAAAGCAGGACCCAGCGATACTTTGCAAAGATCTTCATTCTTCTCTCCCACTCCCCAGTTCCTCCTAGATTCCCCTCTTTCCCATGCATGTCCTTCAGCTCTGCAGGGCCTGTGAGGACAGGAAATGACCATGGGTAAAAGTGGGTGCTCTGTGGAGTCAGACAAACCCAGGTTCCACTCCTTGCTGGGCCATTATTGAAAGTGTGACCTTTTTATTTTTTTTCCCCTTTGGCTTTTTTTGGGGGATTAGGTTGAGGACACAGTCTCACTCTGTTGCCAAGGCTGGAGTGCAATGGTATGAGCATAACTCACTGCAGCCTCGAACTTCTGGGCTCAAGCAATCCTCCTGCCTCAGCCTCCCGTGTAGCTGTGACTATAGGTGTGCACCACCATGCCCCGTTAATTTCTTTATTTTGTAGAGACAAGGTTGCCCAGGTTGGTCTTGAACTTCTGGCCTCAAGCAATCTGGCCTTCCAAAGTACTGGGATTACAGGCATGAGTCACTGTGCCTGGCATGAGTGTGACCTTTTTTTTGAGACGGAGTCTCGCTCTGTCGCCCAGGCTAGAGTGCAATGGCATGATCTTGGCTCACTACCAGCTCCACCTCCCAGGTTCACACCATTCTCCTGCCTCAGCCTCCTGGGTAGCTGGAACTACAGGTGCCCACCACCACGCCTGGCTAATTTTTGTATTTTTAGGAGAGATGGGGTTTCACTGTGTTAGCCAGGATGGTCTCAATCTCCTGACCTTGTGATCCTCCCGCCTCGGCCTCCTAAAGTGCTGGGATTATAGGCGTAAGTCACCGCGCCCGGCCAACCTTTTTTTTTTTAATTTTATTTATTTTCTGAAACAGGGTCTCACTCTCTTACCCAGGCTGGAGTGCAGTGGCACAGTCTCGGCTCACTGCAACCTCCGCCTCCTGGGTTCAAGTGATTCTCCTGCCTCAGCCTCCCAAGTACCTGGGAATATAGGTGCCTGCCACCATGCCTGGCTACTTTTTGTATTTTTAATAGAGACGGGGTTTTGCCATTTTGGTCAGGTTAGTCTTGAACTCCTGACCTCAAGTGATCGGCCTGCCTCAGCCTCCCAAAGTGCTGGGATTATAGGTGTGAGCCACTGCGCCCAGCTGAGTGTGACCTTCTGACACAGTCTCTCTGTATCTGTCTCCTCCTCTGCAGAATGAAGATTATAGTAAAGATTACATGGAGTAATGCATATATAGTGAAACAGTCATGAATTCACTGATGGACTCTTTTGTCTGTGGAGCATTCCTTTCTTTGGGAATCCATGCCATTCATTCCATGTGCTCTGTTGAGACTTTCAGTCAGAGCCTTGGCCTTTTCCTGGGCACAGGGTGGGGGCACAGACCATGCCCAGCCAATCATAAGATCCCCTTTTTGGCAACAGTGACTGGTCCCTGAGGTGGGCTCAAGCCTCAAGAAAGCCAAGCAGAGCCTGCCTTGGGAAAGGACCACTTCTTCCTGGGGTTACTGAGCTGGGAGAATATAAATCCGGAGACAGACTGTCTATCTGTGGATGAAGTCACTTCTTAGAAGGAAATAGAGCCAAGCTGAGGAAGATGATGTGGACATCATCATGCATTGCTTGAAGCCAAATTCATTTCCGGACTTCCCAATTCCATGAGCCAATTCATTAGCTGGGTTTTCCTTATTTAGTTGGGGTTCCTTTACTTGTCATAACAATCTTAAATCATTTGGCGTGCAAAGCCCTGAGCACAGTATCTGCCACATACGAAGGGCTCAACGAATTGTCACAACAATGAGGAGGGTGGAAATGATCTTATTCCCCCTTCATCACCACCGTTTTTACTCCCAGAATACAGTTTCGCTTCTTTTCCTTTTGGTCTGCTGGCTGTGTGGGCTTCCTATTGGCAAGAATGGGGTGGGGTTCAGGGATACAGTGACAGGCAAGCCATACTACCCAGTGCCAGCCAGACAGCATGGGAGCTTCGGCCACACCACCAACATCCCCAGCCTGTCCACTGAATGTGATTGGAATCAACTGCATAGTAGAGCGGGAATAAGCTGGAGTCAGACTGACCTAGTTTAAATTCCGTCGCTAGAACTGTGTGACCCATAAAAGGTCACTTTATCTCTCCAGGCTTCTGTTTTTCCATCTATAAAACCAAAACAATAATGGTCCCTGTTTCTCCAAGGAAAGTTGTGGGGATTAAATGAGGAAAAAAAGAGAAACCTAGTATTAATATTGTGATTAATATGTTCCAGGCATTGGTCTAAGCACTTTGCAAACTATTAGTCTAATTAACCTTCACAACAAGCCTTGGTGGAAGGTATTATTATTCTTCCCACTTAAAAGATAAAGGAAATGTGGCTGGGCATGGTGACTCACACCTGTAATCTCAGCACTTTGGGAGGCCCAGGCGGGCAGATCACCTGAGGTCAGGAGTTCGAGACCAGCCTGGCCCACATGGTGAAACCCCGTCTCCACCAAAAATAGAAAAATTAGCCAGGTGTGATGGTGGACACCTGTAATTCCAGCTACTAGGGAGGCTGAGGCAGGAGAATCGCTTGAACCTAGGAGGCAGAGATTGCAGTGAGCCGAGATCACACCATTGCACTCCAGCCTGGCAACAAGAGCAAAACTCCGTCTCAAAATAAAAAAAAAAAAAAAAAGAAAGATGAAGGAATTGAGGTTAGTGTGCCCTGAAGTAGAACCCAGCAGTTATGGTACATCGTGTGATATCTGAAAAGCAAGGCAAGAGGCAACTACTGGGGGCCCTGATGGTGCCTCCTCCCCTTTACCTTTTCATATCTAGAAGCCTCTACAGACAGCTCTACATTGCTGGGTGCAGACCTGCCACAAAAAGCAAGCTCTCTCCTCTTTTGAGATGAAGTCTCGCTTTGTTGCCCAGGCTGGAGTGCAATGGCGCAGTCTTGGCTCACTGCAACCTCCGCCTCCCAAGTTCAAGCAATTCTCCTGCCTCAGCCTCCTGAATAGCTGGGACTACAGGTGCATGCCACCACACCCGGCTAATTTTTGTGTTTTTTAAAGTAGAGATAGGGTTTCATTATGTTGCAGGCTGGTCTTGAACTCCTGACTTCAAGTGATCCGCTCGCTTCAACCTCCCAAAGTCCTGGGATTACAGGAGTGAGCTACCTAACCCGGCCCTCCCCGTTTTTTGTTTTTTGTTTTTTGGTTTTTTTTTTAGACAAAGTCTTGGTCTGTCACCTAGGCTGGATTTCTGTGATGCAATCTTGGCTCACTGCAACCTCTGCCTCCTGGATTCAAGTGATTCTCCTGCCTCAGCTTCCTGAGTAGCCGGGACTACAGGCACCCACCACTACACCCAGCTAATTTTTGTATTTTTAGTAGAGACAGGGTTTCACCATATTGGCCAGGCTGTTCTCAAACTTATGACCTTATGATCTGCCCGCCTCAGACTCCCAAAGTGCTGAGATTACAGGCGTGAGCCACTGCGCCCAGCCAGCCCTTCTCTTTAAAGGGAATAGGAGCAGCCTGAAGGACCCCAGCAACTGCTTTGGGGTCTGAGAGAAGCAGATGTAGCAGTTGTTGAAAATCAGGAGGCACTTAAGTAAGGTGAGATCCCAGCTCCACATGATGTTCTTTTGCAAAAGCCTTGCAGGGTCTCCTCATTCCGCTCACACATGCAGACCTCTGTATGACCTTAGTGAGTAGCTGGGAAGCAGCTGTTACCTGCTGTTCCGGA
This sequence comes from Papio anubis, assembly GCF_008728515.1. NCBI lineage: Eukaryota > Metazoa > Chordata > Mammalia > Primates > Cercopithecidae > Papio > Papio anubis. The sequence continues at coordinate 152,812,105 of NC_044980.1, forward strand.
AGCAGGCAGGATCCCAGAGGTGACAGTATGAGCAAGGGTAAAAGATCCTGGCCAGAGCACAAGAGATGTGGGGTCTGAGCCTGCTGTGGCAGGACAGAGCATAGCTGGTCATGGGAATGCTTCCCTTTGACGCAGTATTCTGTCTCTAGGGATTTATCACACAGATAATCTTGTAAAAGCACATAAAGACTTCGGGAGAAGGTTATTTGCTGCAGCATGGATTATGATTAGCAGAAGACTGGGACAAAAAAAGACCAAGTGGCCAATAGGAGGTGATTTAATTAAACAAATTATGATGCACCTGAACAATGGAATGCTCTGTGCTCTTACTAGAAATGAGGTCCATGTAGATGTGCTGAAACAGGCTGATATATGAGACAAGTTGTTAGTGAAAAATGCAAGGTAAGAACAGTGTGTCTGGCATACTCACATTTGTGGGGGGTGCTAAAAAGAGGTGTTTGTGTGTATTTATGAAGTCATCTTTTGCTATCTAAACCTATTTGGTTTCTGAATTCAGATATCTAGGGTTCAGAAAGCAAGGAATGCTACATTACTGGAATCTTTGACTCCTACATTTCATTTCAGATAGCAAACAGCAAGAATTAGATAGCAAATAGTTCATCCAAGAGGTGGTCTGAATCCATTTAATTTTCTGCGTTGGAATAGTGTTTGGACAACTAGAGTAGACGGTAGAGACACCGTCACTCGGGTATATGTATAATTACACACCTATGAGTAGATGTATATGTATAATTCTCACACCTATGTACATGTGGACTCCTGGGAAGACACACAAGAAATTGATTAGTAATGATTGTTGCAACAGGGAGTAAGTCAGCCCTGAGGGGACAAGGTGAAAGGCAAACTTATGTTCTCAGTTTTCATATATGTTGTGGTAGATTGTTTTGTTTTTTTTTTTCCAGATGGAGCCTTGCTCTTATTGTCCAGGCTGAAGTGCAATGGCATAATTTCGGCTTGTTGCAATCTCTGCCCCCTGGCTTCAAGCGATTCTTCTACCTCAGCCTCCCGAGTAGCTGGGATTACAGGCGCCTGCCACCACACCCAGCTAATTTTTGTATTTTTAGTAGAGATGGGGTTTCACCATGTTTGCCAGGTTGGTCTTGAACTCCTGACCTCAGGTGATCCGCCCACCTTGGCCTCCCAAAGTGTTGGGATTACAGGCGTAAGCCACGGTGCCCAGCCGTTGTGATGGTTTTAAAACATGGTCCTACATTTCGTTTTTTCTTTTTGTTTTTTGAGATGGAGTCTCGCTCTGTCGCCCAGGCTGGGTGCTGGAGTGCAGTGGCACGATCTCGGCTCACTGCAAGCTCCGCCTCCCGGGTTCATGCCATTCTCCTGCCTCACCCTCCTGAGTAGCTGGGACTACAGGCGCCCGCCACCATGCCCAGATAATTTTTTTTTGTATTTTTTTAGTAGAGACGGGGTTTCACTGTGTTGCCAGGATGGTCTCGATTTCCTGACCTCGTGATCTGCCCGCCTCGGCCTCCCAGAATGCTGGGAATACAGGTGTGAGCCACTGCCCCCCAGCCTGCATGGTCCCAGACTTCTTTGAGAGGTGAGGTCTATGTCTTTGCCCATTGAATCTGAGTGAATTTGCAATTGGTATAGGCCAATCAGGAATGGCTGGGGTGACACTTTATGACTTTTTTTTTTTTTGAGATGGAGTCTTGCTCTGTTGGCCAGGCTAGAGTGCAGTGGTGCAATCTCGGCTCACTGCAACCTCCGCCTTCCAGGTTCAAGCGATTCTCCTGCCTCAGCCTCCCGAGTAGATGGTATTACAGGCACCTGCCACTGTGCCTGGCTGATTTTTGTATTTTTAGTAGAGATGGAGTTTCACCATCTTGGCAAGGCTGGTCTCGAACTCTTGACCTCGTGGTCCACCTGCCTTGGCCTCCCAAAGTGCTGGGATTACAGGCGTGAGCCACCGCGCCCAGCCCATTTCACAGCTTTTAATGCTAGGTCATGAAAAGGTCATGCAATTACTTTGCGTTCTCTTGGATTGCTTGCTCTTGGCATGCTCTCTCTCTGATCCTCACCACCATGCCGGGAGAAGCCCAAGCCAGATGTAGCAGCCCACAGAGGCACTGCAGTTCACATTCCCATCTCAGCTCCCCACTCATGGCTAATATCATATGCCAACCATGTGAGTGTGCATCTTGAAAGTTAAATCCCAGGCCAGGCGCGGTGGCTCACGCCTGTAATCCCGGCACTTTGGGAGGCTGAGGCAGGTGGATCACGAGGTCAGGAGTTCAAGACCAGCCTGGCCAAGATGGTGAAGCCCCGTCTCTACACTAGCCTGGGCAACATAGCGAGACCCCGTCTCTACAAAATGGAAACTGCTCCAGGGCTGCCATTCATGAGTCCTCACTCAAGTCCTTGCCCACTGTAAACCTGAGGTTCCTCAGTGAGCACTTGGGAATACATGAGCGGTAGAAAACTCAAAGCCACAGGGGCCTGGTCAGTAAATACTGTAAGGCAGCGGGCACAGTTGGCTCTGTCTGGAGCAGTTTCAACTTAGCTCAGGGAAAGGCCAGCCCAGAGTTGCCAGATTTTGAATTTTTTTCTTTTCTTTTTTTTTTTTTTTTGAGACAGAGTCTCATTCTCTGTCACTCCAGGCTAGAGGCTGCATGGATCTTGGCTCACTGCAGCCAACCTCCTGGGCTCTGCTGCATCTTCCCACCTTAGCTTCCTGACTAGCTGGGACTACAGACACGCACCACCACACCTAGCTAAAGTGTTTCCATTTTTTGTAGAGACGGGGTCTCGCTATGTTGCCCAGGCTAGTGTCAAACTACTGGGTTTAAGAAGTTCACCTGCTTCAACCTCTCAAAGTGCTGGGATTACAAGCAAGAGCCACTGTCCCTGGCCAGATCTTTGGAATTTTTAAGAGAAACCAGAAATCAGATTGTTATGTGCAATCTATCTATTTCTGTTTAAATGTTGGCAACTAATTCTTTTTTTTTTCTTTCTTTTTTTTTTTTAACTGTGCAGACTGAGAAGCAAAACAAAAGCAAAGGGCTGCCGATTTGTCTCTCTGGACTAGCAGATCTCTAAGGAGTCTTCGGCTCAGACATCTTGACTTTCAGCAGAGTCTCTGGGGAGACAACATACATTCTACTCCCAAGAGGTGGACATGGGAGAAAGGAGAGGGCAGTGGGGAAGATGGAGGTACCCAGCGTCCCCTCACCATGCCCCTCCAGAGGTATTTGGGGAATAGGGGTTACTGGGAAGCCAGGTCACAGGGAGCTCGAGAGGTGCGGGAAGGCAGCTGGGCCTGAGATAAATCAGCCGCCACAACCTGCCCGCTTTCCCAGAGTCAGTCTGCTCCCTGGGGTGCGGGGAGCTGGCAGGGCACCAGGGGAGGCTGAATTTCCTTTGCAATGGGAACCTCCCCACCTCCGCCACCCACACCAGCCATTTTCTCCACCTCTCCTTTCTCACTGCTCTTCCAATGGAAACCCTGCCCTCCCTTCCTCCCCCAATCGACCCTTAACGGAGCGGGGATTGATCCAGACCTTGCCTGTCTTTCTGGACCTCCCCTCCCTCCCCGTCAGTGGCTTCGATTCCCTCCTGAGCCTGCAGCCCATTCCGTCTTCAGCAGACTTGTCTTCCTCTGAGATCCAGCCTGGCAGAGAGCAGCCGCGTGATTGATGAGCTAAGACGCTTGGCTGGCAGGCGGGTGGCAGCCAGCCAGAGACAAGGCTCTCACAAGACAGCAGAGCCACCCTGGGGAGAGCCCGCAGCTACCAGGATGCGATGCTCCCTGGGGTTGCCCCCTTAGCCCCCCCATGCCTGGGTTGGTGGTGGCAGCACTCTGGGCAAAGCAGGTAGCCACAAAGGTCACTGGTTCAGTACCTGGTGCATGGTGGTCCCTCAGTGAATGAGTGCTCTCTTCTTTCCCCACTCCAAAACAGAGGCCCAAGTAGATGAACACAGTGAACTTCTTAAAGCTGGAAATGTCTGTCATTCAGTCATGCCACTCAGTCCAGGTGTTTATAATTTGCCCATTCATTCATTCATTCATGCATGCAACATGAAGGTTTGCTTGTGGAGGATCAGCGCGCCATTGTCACTGTGAGTGTGGTCTTGGGAGGCAGGCTGCTTTGAATCCAGGCTCCATTCCTTCCTAGCTGCGTGACCTTGGGCAGGTCTCTTCACCTGCCTAAGCTGCAGCTTCTCTCAAGGTTGCCACTGCAAGTTTCAGCCAGATAATTCATGTAAACTGCTTAGAACAGAGCCTGGCATAGAAAAGAGATCAACAAATTCATTCATTCAATGACTGATAGCTGATGGCCTACATTGGGCCAGGTTCTGGGGACACAGTCACGAACAAGACTGGTAAGGTCTCTGATCTCAAGCACTTCGTCTTTGATACAGGAAAGACTGACAGACACATAACTGAATGAAAAAACAAGGACGTCCTGGGGCGAGCTAAGAGGCTGTTAAATGGGGAGGGGTGAAAGGGAGGGGCAGTAGTCATGAAGGCCCTTGCAGGGAGGGGACTTGGGAGCTGAGTTTCGAGGAGGAAGGGGCTGTCAGGTGAAAACCTGGGGAAACAGCATTCTAGCTAGAGGGAACAGCACATGTTCCTGGAGGCAGGAATAAACCTTGGAATATGCAAGAATCAGAAAAAGAAAAGAGAGACCAGTGTGGAGGAGCAAAAGGAAGGGGAGTGTATAGAAGATGAGCTTGGAGACACGGACAAGCCAGATCAGCTAGGGCTTGCAGGCTGGCATAAAGGTTTTATTTTAAGCACACTGGGAAGTGACTGTGCTTTTGTTTTTGTTTGCTTTCCAGTCTGCATAGCTGAAAAAAAAAAAAGAATTAATTGCCAACATTTTAAGCACGGGAGCAGTCTGACGGGGAAAATTGGAGAGAGAGCAGCTACCATAGTGGCTTGGGCTCCAGTGGTGACCGCGGCAGATTTAGGAGGGTTTGAGAGGCATAGGGACAGGTCTTTTCCTGGGTACCTGGGAAGAGGGCGATCACAATCAAGGTGTCCCTTCTATTATCTCACTTGAGCCTCCTGATGAATGCTGGTATAGGCCGTGTACTGAGCCGGGAAAGCCTGGAGAGACTGTTTGGCAGCCTTTGTGGATAATGGCGATTTTGCTTTATGCAGTAAGTTAAGAATAGAGGGTACAATACTTCCGGAAGGTGATCTCTGTCCTCAAGAATCTGAGGTTTAGTTGAGGAGTCAGAGAAATGAGCAGGCAATGACAATCCAGTGTGACAACTGCTGTGATAGGGAGGGAAAGGGGGCTCGGTGTCCAGGGGAAGCACCTACCTGAACATGGGAGTGCTGGCTTCCTGCTCTTGCCTCTTCTCTGGCCTCCCCTGACCCAGCCACACTAGTCTTTCCTTTCTTCTTCTTCTTCTTGCCCAAACTGGAGTGCAATGGTGCGATCTTGGCTCGCTGTAACCTCCACCTCCCGGGTTCAAGCTATTCTCAAGCTATTCTCCTGCCTCAGCCTCCCAAGTAGCTGGGATTACAGGCATGTGTCACCATGCCTGACTAATTTTGTATTTTTAGTAGAGATGGGGTTTCTCCATGTTGGTCAGGCTGGTCTCGAACTCCTGACCTCAGGTGATCCACCCACCTCGGCCTCCCAAAGTGCTGGGATTACAGGCGTGAGCCACTGTGCCCAGCGACCTCCTTGTCTTAAATGATATTATTTAATTGATTGTCTCCTCCCATAAAAATTTGTAAATGGCTCAGTGATATGCACCTGTAGTCCCAGCTACTCAGGGGTCTGAGGCAGGAGGCTCTCATGAGCCCAGGAGTTCAAGTCTAGCCTGAGCAACATAGCAAGACCCTCTTATTTATTTATTTATTTATTTATGAGACGGAGTTTCACTCTTGTTGCCTAGACTGGAGTGCAGTGGTGCAATCTCGACTCACTGCAACCTTCACCTCCTGGGTTCAAGCAATTCTCCTGACTCAGCCTCCTGAGTAAGCTGGGAATACAGGTGCACGCCACCATGCCCGGCTAATTTTTGTATTTGTAGTGGAGATGGGGTTTCACCATGTTGGCCAGGCTGGTCTCAAACTCCTGACTTCATGATCTGCCCATCTCTGCCTCCCAAAGTGCGGGGATTACAGGTGTGAGCCACTGTGTCCGGTCTGGTTTTTGTTTTTTTAATTTTTGGTTTTTTTTTTTTTTTTTTTTACATTTTTTTCAGACAGAGTCTCCCTCTATTGCCCAGGCTAGAGTGCCGTGCATGATCTAGGCTGACTGCAACCTCCACCTCCTGGGTTCAAGTGATTCTCCTGCCTCAGCCTCCTAAGTAGCTGGGATTACAGATATATGCTACCACACCCAGCTAATTTTTGTACCTAGTAGAGATGGCCATGTTGGCCAGGCTGGTCTCGAACTCCTGACCTGAGGTGATCTGCCTGCCTCGGACTCCCAAAGTGCTGGGATTACAGGTGTGAGCCCCCGTGTCCAGCAGGAGAAGGGGATGGGTGCAGTGGCTCACACCTGTAATCCCAGCACTTTGGGAGGCCGAGGCAGGCAGAATATGAGGTCAGGAGTTCGAGACCAGTCTGACCAACGTAGTGAAACCCCGTCTCTACTAAAAATACACAAGTTAGAGGCAGGGCGTGGTGGCTCACGACTGTAATCCCAGTACTTTGGGAGGTCGAGACGAGAGGATCACGAGGTCAGGAGTTTGAGACTAGCCTGGCCAACATGGTGAAACCCTGTCTCTACTAAAAATACAAATATTAGACAAGTATGGTGGTGGGCGCCTGTAATCCCAGCTACTCGGGAGGCTGAGGCAGGAGAATCTCTTAACATCGGGAGGCAGAGGTTGCAGTGAGCCAAGCCCTTGCCACTGCATTCCAGCCTTGGTAAAAGAGTGAAACTCCATCTCAAAAAAAAAAAAAAAAATTAGCCAGGCATGATGGCGTGTGCCTGTAGTCCCAGCTACTCAGGAGGCTGAGGCAGGAAAATTGCTTGAACCCAGGAGGCAGAAGTTGCAGTGAAACGGGATCCACCACTGCACTCCAGCCTGGGTGACAGAGCAAGACTTCATCTTAAAAAAAATAAAAAAAAAATAAAAACAAGAAATAAAACAAAAATCTGCAAGCTCCTAGAAAACAGGGACAGAGCGTATCTCATTCACTCCTAGATCCCAGTCCCACAGCCTGGCACAAGGTAAGTGTTCTCTCCATGTGAATTGAATGAATGAATACATGCATGAATGAATGAATGAAGGTGAGACTTGAAAAATAAATTGAGAGGTAAGACAATGCCAGGCATAGGAAATGGCTTGTACAAGGGCCAGGAGTCAAGAGAAAATGGTATAGTCAGAGAACTGAAAGGACTGAAAGATCTGATACTATCTGTATCTTCTCTGGGCCCTTAGCCAGGCACACAGGGGATCTTCAGGAAGTGCGGAAGCCTTCCTTCTCTTTCCACCTCTGTTTTGTGAATAGAAAAACAGTAGCAGGGCTGGGCACAGTGGCTCACCCCCATCATCCCAGCACTTAGCGAGGCTGAGGTGAGTGGATCGCTGGAGCTCAGGAGCTCAAGATCAGCCTGGGTAATATGGTGAAACCACATCTCTACAAAAACTATAAAAATCAGCCAAGTGTGCTGGTGTGCACCTGTAGTCCCAGCTGCCTGGGAAGCTGAGGTTGGAGTTTTTCTTGAGCCCGGAAGGTTGAGGCTGCAGTGAGCTGTGTTCAAGCCACTGTACTCCAGCCTGGGTGACCAAGTGAGACCCTGTCTCAAAAAAAAAAAAAAAGGAAAAAGAAAAATAGTAGCAGGATGAGATGGTGCCTGAGAGTTCCTAGGACAGGAACTGCACCTCATTCACCCCTGATCCTCAGTGCCTGGTATGGGCTGGCACATAGTAAGTATTCAATAGGTTTTGGAATTGAATGACGCTGAAAAGACATTCAGCTCTCAGGTGCCAAAGCAATGCTATATGATAATTCCAGAATGTCAGCTCCAGCAAGTTCTTCATAGACCAACCTGCCTCGTGTTACAAATGGGGAAACCGAGCCCCAGAGTGGGGAGTGGATTTGTGCAAGGTCACACAGCGAGTCAGAGGCAGAGTTGGGATGGGAGCCCAGATATATCCTGACTGCTGGTTCAGGTCGTCTCCCACTCTGTCCCATCCTCTATCAATCCACCTCCTGTCCCTTTCTGTCCTCTGACTTTCAAGATGTCAGAAACTAGCAGATTGGAGCCAACAGGAAATCCCCGAGTGCCTTTTAGTAGGGTGAAGGCATTAGGTTACAGGGCGGGCAGATGGGACACCCATTAGTGAACTGACACTGAGTTCCTGTAGGCTCCATGAGTGTCTCCGATGGACCCATTAGCACCCACTGAAAGCCGGAAGCACAGGGACCAGGGACCTCAGAGGGGATGAGTCACCGAGTAAATCAGCTTTAACGCGGCTGAGGGAGCAGAGTTGGAGAGACAGAGAAGGGGCTTTCCTCTTTCCTTGGAAAGTGGGCTCGAAGGCAGTAAGAGAGTGCCCGGCAGTATCAGGGATGATAAAGACCAGGCACAACTCAGAATCATGGCATTTGGGACCTCCAGAGAGCCCGATGAACTGACCCACTCTACAGATGTAAAAACCGAGCATCTGAGAGAAGAAATTTGTCTCTGAGTCACTCATGGAGAACCGAGGTTTCCTGCCTGTCACACTATATTATGGGACTCAAGTGTGCCCTAGGAATTACAGCCAAAACTACAGCCACTGTGCTAACTGCTTTACAAACATTATTTCGTTTTATTATTATTATTATTATTATTTTATTTTTGAGACAGAGTTTCACTCTGTCGTCCAGCTGGAGTGCAATGGTGTGATCTCGGCTCACTGCAAACTCCGCCTCCCGGGTTCAAGCGATTCTCCTGCCTCAGTCTCCCAAGTAGCTGGGATTACAGACGCCCGCCACCATGCCCAGCTAATTTTTGTATTTTTAGTAGAGAAGGAGTTTTGCCATGTTGGGCAGGCTGGTCTCAAACGCCTGACCTCAGGTGATTCACCCGCCTCCGTCTCCCAAAATGCTGGGATTACAGGCGTGAACCACCATGCCCGGCCTGTTTCGTTTTATTCTCATAGCAACCCTGGGAGATAGGTACCATCAGCCCGATTTACAAAGCAAAACTGTCATTCTTCTATGCAGCAGAAACTGTCTGCTGAGTCCTCCAAGGGCATGCTTTTTATTGCAAACACTTCAAGGTGATATTATCCTCCTATTTCACAGGGGGAAAACCCAAGGCACAGTGAGGCCAAGTGACCTGCCCCATGTCACACACACAAATATTGTCAGAAACTCCTGATTGCTTCAGTGCAAAGCTAAAGCTCTCAGCCTATCCACTACATGAATGTGATGAACACAACCCCCACATTCCACACTATGACAGCTGTGTAATGTGCCACCTCCATGCTTGGCATCCAGACTGATTCATCCACTTATTCATCCGTTCATTCACTTATTCTATACACATAATGTTGAGCTCCTGCTGTGTGCCAGGCCCCTGCTTACAAGACCAATGTAGCTTACCTTCCACTTGGGGGACAGGACAGACAGACAAGCAATTCCAGTATGGTTCAGGTGAACATTGAATGTTATGGCATAGTCTAGACCTATGGGGCAGAGAAGACCAAGTTGAGTCTTATAGGACAAGTAAGTGTTGTACAGGCAAAGAGAGGAGCCAGGACCAGCACATGCAGAGGCCAGAGGCATAGAAGAGCACCCAAGCAGCACCACAGGGAAGCGGGAATGAGAGGTGGAACTGCAGATTCCAGAAGTGGCTGGAGTTTGGGGTTTAGCCAGGAGACAAATGGGAGCCACTGCGTGGCATGAGGCATGGTAGCATGGATTTGCATATAGAAAGCTTGGGGTCTGGAAGAAGGATGCAGTGGGGTAAGAGTGGATGCCTTGAGGCTGGTTTGGTGGAGTTTCCAGAGATAAGGAGGGCCTTTAATGATTGATTAGATCTGGGAGTGAGAGGTATGGGGAGATCTGGTTTCTTTTCTCTTTCCTTTTCTTCTTTTTTTTTTTTTTTTTGGAGACAGAGTCTTGCTCTGTAGCCCAGCTGGAGTGCAATGGCTTGATCTCAGCTCACTGCAATCTTCGTCTCCTAGGTTCAAGCGATTCTCCTGCCTCAGCCTCCCGAGTAGCTGGGATTATAGACACCCACCACCATGCCCAGCTAATTTTTGTATTTTTAGTAGAGATGGGGTTTCACCATGTTGGCCAGGTTGGTCTCAAACTCCTGACCTCAGGTGATCCACCTGCCTCGGCCTCCCAAAGTGCTGGGATTACAGGCATCAGCCACCACGGGCAGCTTCCCAGCCTCCTTCCTTCCTTCCTTCCTTCCTTCCTTCCTTCCTTCCTTCCTTCCTTCCTTCCTTCCTTCCCTCCCTCCCTCCCACCTTCTTTTCTTTTCTTTTTTTTTTTTTAACTGAGAACTTGTAACCATTTTTTATTTCATTGGACAAATAAACATTTAATGTAATGTATAGACACAGGACATACTCTTTTCTTTTTTCTTTTCTTCTTTTCTTTTCTTTTTTCCTTTCTTCCTTCCTTTCTTTTTTTTTTGAGACAGGGCCACGGGAGTTTCATTCTGTCACCCAGGCTGGAGTGTAATGGCACAATCAGGTCACCACAACCTCGAATTCCTGGGCTCAAGCAATCCTCCTGACTCAGCCTCCCAAGTAGCTGGGACCATAGGTGCATGCCACCATTCCTTGGCTAATTTTTTTGTAGAGAGGGGGTCTTGCTATCTTGTTCAGACTGGTCTTGAACCCCTGACCTAAAGAGATCCTCCAACTTTGGCCTCCCAAAGTGCTGGGATTACAGGAATGAGCCATGGTGCCTGGCTGTGGGAGGCCTGGTTTCTAACTGGCATGATAGGCGCATGGTGGGCGAGGGCTGGGAATGAGACCCCTGCAAGATAAGTTTGGGGAAGAGAGGTAAGTTCTATTTTAGACTCAGTGAGTGTGAGAGGCCTGAGGGTGTCCCAGGGCCTGGATTTCAGGCCATTCTCTACAGAGCTTGAAAGGTTTCTAAAAAAAAAAAAAAAAAAAAAAAAAATGCACACAAGCTTCGTGGTCACTCACAGACCTCCCTACGGAGAGGTCTAGTTAGTGGCTGGACACAGGAATCTGGGGTTCAGAGAAGTCAGAACTGAAGAAGTAAACATGGGGTGATTGGCTTATATGTATACATTTATTTATTTATTTATTTATTTATTGAGACAGAGTTTTGCTCTTGTTGCCCAGGCTGGAGTGCAATGGCACAATCTCGGCTCACTGCCAACCTCCGCCTCCTGGATTCAAGCAATTCTCCTGCCTCAGCCTTCCGAGTAGCTGAGATTACAGGCATGCGCCACCATGCCCAGCTAATTTTGTGTTTTTTCGTTTGTTTGTTTTTGTTTTTTGAGACAGAATCTTGCTCTGTCACCCAGGCTGGAGTGCAGTGGCACAATCTCAGCTCACTGCAAGCTCTGCCTCCCAGGTTCACGCCATTCTCCTGCCTCAGCCTCCTGAGTAGCTGGGACTACAGATGCCTTCCACCATGCCCAGCTAATTTTTTGTATTTTCAGTAGAGACGGGGTTTCACCATGTTAGCCAGGATGGTCTCAATCTCCTGACCTCGTGATCCACCCGCCTCAGCCTCCCAAAGTGCTGGGATTACAGGCATGAGCCACTGTGCCCAGCCCTAATTTTGTATTTTTAGTAGAGATGGGGTTTCTCCATGTTGGTCAGGCTGGTCTCGAACTCCAGACCTCAGGTGATCCGCCCATCTCGGCCTCCCAAAGTGCTGGGATTACAGGCATGAGCTTGGCCTATATGTGCTCTTAAATGTCTCAGCATGGGAAGGAATTGCTTAGGAGAAGAACATTGACAATGAAGAGAAGCAGTTCCAGGACCACACCTGGGGGGAGCACATTATATTTTCTTGCCAAGTAGAGAAGGAACCTGTGAAGGAGACTGAGAAGCAGCAGCCAGTGAGGCAGGAGGAAAACCAGGACATTTTTGTGAAAGAACAAAAGCTTCGCAAGAAAGCCTTTTAAGTGAGAGGAAGTAATACAAAACTAATACTTGTGGATGAGTCTGGGTAAGGGAACTGTCTGGGAACAGACAGGGTTGGAAGGGAGGGGAACAAAGTACATTGGATTTGGGGCCCAGATGAAGTTGAAGATATGCTGGAGGGAGGAGTAAATGAATGGCAGGAGGAGAAAGTGCTGGTCAAAGAGAACCCCTGACCTTGGGATTTCAGAGGAGGTGTGATACTAGGACGGGAGGTAGAGATGTGATGGTGGGAGGATGGCTCAGGTGGGTGGAGGGCACCATTGATTACAGGGGCTAAGAAACAGAGGCCAAATGTCATGGGTCCTCCAGGTAGAGGCTGAAGTGGTGGTGACAGGAATAAAAATGAAGGCAACTGTGAGCCACCTCTGACCAGTGCAGAAAGTGAAGCAGAGGTTCCTCTTCAAAGGGACTTTCCTTTCCGTCTAATTAGGAATAAATAGTAACTTCTCTTAGAAGCAAAATTCATTCAAAGACCTGTGCTAACATTCTTAGATATCTGCTAGCCGTAATAAAGAAATCAACGTACTTTGTGCTCTTAGCTCCCACATTTTAGCCTAGATATTTGCCCTGGCATGCTTATACTGATCCAAGCAAGCAGTAGGTCATAGCCTGTTCCTCTTCCTTATTTGGAGGTGTTTTTACCTTTCTCAGCATTCCACAGGTTGCTTCCTCCTTCCTTTGTTCTCCTCTGCCTTTGCCTCTTTTGGAAAGTTCTAAATTACTAGCCAATCGGGACAAGTACAGAATGTGAGGTCCCCTTCCAGCCAGTGGAAACTGGACACAGCAGTAGGGTGGACACGTCAGGTTATAAATGACCCTGTCTCTTTTATTTGTGTGTGCTCTCATGGCAATTACTGCAAGCGAGTGGCACCCTTTCTGCAGAAAGTAAACTAGCCTTGCTGAGAGATCCTTGGTGTTTACGACACCAAGCACCCGTTCCTAATGCCAGTGAGGGCCACCTCCAAGAAGCTGGCAAGAGAGAGGAATGAGAGGAGTTGTGAGCAGGAAAGACTGATGTAATAAACCCACAGGCAGTAATGTGTTTGGGAGAAGGGAGGAGAAAGGGATTGCAAGAGCCAGGTGTGGTGGCTCACACCTGTAAACTCAGCACTCTGGGAGGCCGAGGAGGGCGGATCACTTGAGCTCAGGAGTTTGAGACCAGTCTGGGCAACATGGTGAGATCCCTTCTCTATCAAAAATACAAAAACTTAGCTGGTCCTGGTGGTGCCCATCGGTGGTCCCAGCTACTTGGGAGGCTGAGGTGGGAGTTAAGCCAGAGAGTGAGGCATTAGCGGGGTGGGAATTGCAGTGAGCCGAGATTGGGCCACTGCACTCTAACCTGGGTGATAGAGTGAAAAAAACAAAATGGATTGCAAGAGAGTGAACTGACCTCGCAGACCCTGATCTACAGGGTGTGTGAGAAAATTAAAAACAGCTTCCCTTGGCCCTCGTGGTGGCACTGTCCTATAGTCCCAGCTACTCAGGAGAAAGAGGCGGGAGGATTGCTTGAGCCCAAGAGGCTGAGTAGAGCCTGCAGAGAGCTATGATTGCACCACTGCACTCCAGCCTGGGTGACCCTATTTCCAACAACAGCAGCAACAACAAAACAGATTACTTTGAAGGTACTAGAACGGGAACACAGGATCCTGGAGGGAAGGGAGCTGGCAAGTTACAGAGCAGGAAGGTGAAGGGATTGTCCAGGGAAGAGGGGAGGCTCCAGTAGTTATCCTTGAGGAACCAACGGCATGTGGTGGGGATTGGCAGGGGGAGCTCATGGAAGGGTGGGGAAACTGGGGAAAGGAAAAACTCGAGTCAGATCAGGAGTAGAGCCCTGACTTGGGGGAACAAGGGTGTAGGTGATGGAAGCTGGGAGCTGACAGAAGCTGGGAGCTGTGGGAAGCTTGAGCCTGTGGTGCTGAAGAGTCTACCCATTCCATCAACAGTTCCTCTCCAGGAACCGTTCTGAGCTGCACCCTTAAAAAGTATTTGCTATTATTATTTATTTATTTATTTATTTTGAGACAGTTTCGCTCTTGTTGCCCAGGCTGGAGTGCAATGGGGCTATCTCGGCTAACCACAACCTCCACCTCCCGAGTTCAAGCGATTCTCCCGCCTGTCTCCCGAGTAGCTGGGATTACAAGCATGCACCACCATGCCAGATTAATTCTGTGTTTTTAGTAGAGATGGGGTTTCTCTATGTTGGTCAGGCTGGTCTCGAACTCCCGACTTCAGGTGATCCACCCACCTCGGCCTCCCAAAGTGTTGAGATTACAGGCCTGAGCCACTGCGCCCTGCCTGCTATTAGTTTTATTATTTCTCCAGGCTACAAGAGAGGGAATCTCCTGAATTCCTCTGGGGCAGCCCTCCCAGTTCACCTGGGAGAAAAGCAAGCAGGGGCCGGGCTAGGATTCTAGTGGGGCGGGAAGCCCTGGCAGAATGGGGTAGCTGAAGCCAAGCACCCCAGGAATGCCCTCTCGGCCTCTCCTCCCGATTCCTTATCAGCCAGAAGCTCGAGTTTCCCCAGCTCCACGCGATCAAATGTTGCTTCAGAGCTCTAGGAAGCTGGGTGTGTCTTCTGTGCTTTGTAAAAAAGAAAAGAAAAAAGCATTAGCAAATCCCCAGCCCAGGTAGCCGGCTGGCCGAGGGCGGACTCTTGGAACCCGGCGGTGCGGGGTGGGGGACGGGGGAGGGATTGGGGGCCCTTGCTCCAAAGGCAAAGCTGGGTGCAGCGCAGAGCGGGAAACAGGAACTGCAGGGAGGCCACTCCGCAGGCGCCTCCCCTTTCCCGCTGGGGAGAGGCCGCCGCCACGCGGCGCTCGGCCTGCACCCACCCTCCGGGTCCCCGCTGAACGGAGGAGGCCCCAGGCCCCGAGGTGTCGCTCTTGGGCTGCCCGCGCTGCGACCCCCAGCTTTGGCCGGCTTCTCCCTGGGGAAAGGGAGGCAGCGCCAGGGACCGGGCTGTTAGCCACGTGCTGGGTGGCCTTGGGCAGATTGCCTCCTGTCTCTGGGCCTCAGATTTTCTCATCTAAAAAGACGGGGCTGGACTCATTTCTGCAAGGCCACTCCCGGTTGGAGCGGTTCCCTGCAATTCCCTTCCTTCTCTGGATTTGAAACTCTTCCCTCCCCCATCGCCTCGGGGTGGCCCCTGGATTATCCGGGTGGTGTTTATCCAGTCTGCCGCCTGGAGAGAAAATGTTGCCCTGCAGCTGTAATTTACAGCAGGGCTCGGCACCCTTTTTCTTTTTTTGTTTCTCTTTATTTTCCCTCCTTCCTTTTTACATCTAGAGTACGCATTGGATGCACCCTTTTCCTGTAAAGGGTGAGAGAGTAAATACTTTGGGCTTTGCAGGCCACACGCTCTGTCACAGCTATTCAACTCCATCATTGTAGCCAAGGCAGCCATGGATAAGACGTAAACGAGTGAGCACCATGTGTTTCCATGAAGCTTTGTTTGTTGCAGCTGACATTTGGATGCTCAGGTCAAGAAATAGTTTTTTACTTATTATTATCTTTTTGAGATGGAGTTTCACTCTTGTTGCCCAGGCTGGAGTGCAATGGCGCGATCTCGGCTCACTGCAACCTCTGCCTCCCAGATTGAAGTGATTCTCCTTGCCTCAGCCTCCCGAACAGCTGGGATTACAGGCGCCCGCCACCAGGCCTGGCTAATTTTGTGTATTTTTAGTAGAGATAGGGTTTCACCATGTTGGCCAGGCTGGTCTCAAACTCCTGACCTCAGGTTATCCACCCGCCTCAGTCTCCCAAAGTGTTGGAATTACAGGCGTGAGCCACTGTGTCCGGCCAAGAAATTGTATTCTTTTTATTTTTTTTTTTCAGCCTTTTAAACCTTGGCTGGGTGCAGTGGCTTATGCCTATAATTCCAGCACTTTGGGAGGCTAAGGCAGGAGGATCTCTTGAGCCAGGAATTGGAGACCAGCCTGGGACAACATAGAGAGACCCTATCTCTACAAAAAAATTAAAACATTAAAAATTTTTTAAAAAGTAGCCGCGGTCCCAGCTACTTGGGAAGCTCAGACAAGAGGATCACTTGAGCTTAGGAGGTCTGGGCTGCAGCAAGGCATGATTGTGCCACTGCACTCCAGCCTGGGCAAGAAAGTGAGACCCTGTCTCTAAAAAATAAGAAAACAAAAACACCTTAAAAAACATGGTAGCTAGCAGGCTGTACAGGGACTTGGCCACAGGTGGATGTTTCTCTGCCCCTGGGTTAGAGCCTAAGATTTGTCATGTGGACTTTAAGATTGGTTTCTCTGCCTTCCTGAAGCTATTTCCTCATCTGTAAGATATACTGCTGACACACCTCAGAGCATCGTTGTGGGAATGAAGTGAGAATATAGATGAAGCTATTGCATAAAGGATATTGTTCTTTGGGAAGTTGTTGGTGTGTATCCCCAGCAGAAGATGTGGACTTAGAGATTTGGATGGTGTCTTGCTGGCCATGCACTCCCCGAATTTCCTGAGCACAGGCAGTGTGCGTGCCCACCATGCAATAGCTCATTTAATTATCTCAGGCATAGGAGATAAAAATGACATATTCTCACTTTATAGGAGCTCAGAGCCCAGATTTGAACTGGCTGTATTAGATCGGCCTTCAGAGCCCCTACTCATCTTCCTCCTTTCTCTCTGAACAAATTTGCCTCTGAACAAACTTGGAGTTGCTTATCTATCCAGCAACAGGACCTTTAACAGAACACTATTTTTCTGGACATCTATAACCTCTTTGGTCTAGGGACAAGAGTTAACACCTTCTATGTGCAACTGTCATTGTGTCCTAGCTTTTTTATTATTTTTTTTGAGACAGAGTTTCGCTCTTGTTGCCCAGGCTGGAGTGCAATGGCACCATCTCAGCTCACCGCAACCTCTGCCTCCCGGGTTCAAGTGATTCTCCTCCCTCAGCCTCCCGAGTAGCTGGGATTATAGGCATGCACCACTACGTCCAGCTAATTTTGTATTTTTTTTTTTTTTTTTTTTGAGACAGAGTCTCGCTTAGTCGCCCAGGCTGGAGTGCAGTGGCGCGATCTCGGCTCACTGCAAGCTCCGCCTCCCGGAGTTCATGCCTTCTCCTGCCTCCAGCCTCCCGAGTAGCTGGGACTACAGGCCCACCCGCCTCGCCCGGCTAATTTTACACATTTTAGTGAGCCAGACCACCGTGTTAGCCAGGATGGTCTCGATCTCCTGACCTGCGTGATCCGCCATGCACCAGGCCTCCCAAAGTGCTGGGATTACAGGCGTGAGCCACAGCCCGGCAATTTTGTATTTTTAATGGAGACAGGGTTTCTCCATGTTGGTCAGGCTGGTCTCGAACTCCCGACCTCAGGTGATCTGCCCGCCTCGGCCTCCCAAAGTGCTGGGATTACAGGCATGAGCCACCGTGCCCGGCCTGTGTCTCAGTTTTACAGAAGATAAAACTGAGGCTTGAGATTAAGTAAGGATTGAAACCTAGGCCTGCCTGACCCCAAAACTGAGCTCTTTCTACTGGGAATAGCTTCAGAGTAACCAGTTGCACAGGCCCTAAGTCTAGGAGCCCTTGAGGACTCCTTCCTTCCCTTAACCTATGTCTAGTATACTGGCAAGTTGTTTTGATTCATCCTTGAAAATATATCCTGAATCTATTTGGGGGCTAGAGGGAAACCATAGCATGCTTTGGGAGTTATTGTGATCTTTTAAAAATGCAAATCAGGCCAGGCACGGTGGCTCATGCCCACAATCCCAGCATTTTGGGAGGCTGAGGCTGCCGGATCATGAGGTCAGGAGATCGAACCATCCTGCCTAACACAGTGAAACCTGATCTCTACTAAACATACAAAAAAAAATTAGCCAGCGTGGTGGCAGGCGCCTGTAGTCCCAGCTACTCAGGAGGCTGAGGCAGGAGAATCGCTTGCACTTGGGAGGCGGAGGTTGCAGTGAGCTGAGATCTTGCCACTGCACTCCATCCTGGGCAACAAGAGCAAGACTCCACCTCAAAAACAAACAAACAAAAAGCAAATCAGATCATGCCACATCCCTACCTAGAACCTTGGAAGATTTCCTTGTTTACTTGGAATAAAACCCCACACCTGGCCAGGAGCAGTGGCTGTAATCCCAGCACTTTGAGAGGCCAAGGCGAGTGGATCACCTGAGGTCAGGAGTTCAAGACCAGCCTGGCCAACATAGGGAAACCCCGTCTCTACTAAAAATACACAAAATTAGCTGGGCGTGGTGGCAGGCACCTGTAGTCCCTCAGGAGGCTGACGCAGGAAAACTGCTTGAACCCAGGAGGCAGAGGTTGCGGTGAGCCGAGATCCTGCCATTGCACTCCAGCCTGGGCAACAAAAGCGAAACTCCGTCTCAAACGAACAAACCCCAAACCTTACCTTGCTCTGTGCCACCTAAACCCTGCCCATCTCTCTACTGTGTTCCCCTCTCATGCCCTCATTCCTTTTGCTCCAGCGTCAATGGCTTTCTTTCTTTTTCTCTTTTTATTTATTAAAAAAAACTTTTTTTAAAAATTGAGATGGGGTCTTACTATATTGCCAAGGCTGGTCTTGAAATCCTGGGCTCAAGCAGTTCTCCTGCCTTGACCTCTCAAAGTGCTTTCTATTTCTCTAACTTGCCAGGGAGCCATGTCTCCTTTCCCTCACCTGACCCCTTGGACTTTCCTGCCAGTATTCACAAGGGTAAAGGCTCCATTGTCACCTACCCAGCCAGCCTTCCCTGGCAACCACCACTGGTCCTCTGTTCCAAAATTAAACTTTTTATAGATGGGGTCTTGCTATGTTGCCAAGGCTAATCTTGAACTCCTGGGCTCAAGCAATCCTCCGTCTTCAGCCTCCCAAGTGGCTGAGACTGCAGGCTCGTACCACTGTGCCTGGCCTCACCTGTCTTCTTATCCCTCACCCTGTTTTATCCTGTTTCCAGCAGTCATCCCTATCTGACGGTTTTTCTGCACACACTGCATCTTCCCCAGTGCAACGTTAGCTCCATTCTTGCAGAAACCTTGCGTGTTTATTCTCCACTAAATCCCCAGGCTTAGCCCACGTCTGGCACATAGTAAGTGCTCAACACATGTCTGATGAGCTAATGGCCCGTTAGGCCTGAATCCCCTCTCTATGGGAAATCATGAACTTGCAACAAACAGAATCATCCAATAGACATTGGGCCCTACTATGCACCTGGCACTGTGCCAGAAAGCAGGGCAGCCACAGAGACATAGGCTCAGTCCTAGTGAGGAACTCACTGGCCCACTGGGCAGAGATGATGTGCATGTACAGTAAGGCCAGGCAAGGAGCATGCACCCAGGTTCTACTGAAAGGCCGTCTGGGGTCAAAGGGTAGCTGGAGATAATGCCAATGTGGCTCCTGAATCCTATAAGAAATCCCACGCTGGGGTTGGTTGCTCATGCCTCTAATCCCAGCACTTTGGGAGGCTGAGGTGGGAGAATTGCTTGAAGTCAGGAGTTTGAGACCAGCCAGAGCAACATAGTGAGACCCCGTCTCTACAAAAAATAAAAAATAAGCCAGGCATGGCGGTGCATACCTGTGGTCCCGATGACTTGCGAAGCTGAGGCAGGAGGATTGCTTGAGCCTGGGAGGTTGAGGGTACAGTGAGCCGTGATTACACCACTGCACTCCAGCCTGGGCGATGGAGCAAGACCCAGTCTCAATAAATAAATAAATAAAAATATAAAGAGAAAGAGAGAAAAAGAAATCCCCTTTCTGAGCTGAGCCTCTCAACAGGGACACCCTCTGCGTAGAACAGCCGCATCCACCGCACTCCAACTCTCCCAGGCTTTTGATTCCAGTTTCCACCTCCTTTCCTCTAGGCCTTTCCTGACCCCTCATGTCCCACCTTGATGGCAGTCCCTTTAGATCCCAGTCTTGATGCTGACCACTGCTCTGATGGCCGGTTTCCCTGCCTATACCTCCATATTCCCCACTCCCTGCCCACCCCATCGGTCTGTTTGTTCCTGGAAAGCAGGGACCTTGACTAGCACCATTGCAGTGCTCAGTACCTAGCAGGAGCTCAAGGAATATTTGTTGTCTGAATGAACAAATACACAGAGTATTTCCTGGGAAGGTAGAATTTAATCTCCTTCCTGGCTGGGCGCGGTGGCTCACGCCTGTAATCCCAGAATTTTTGGAAGCCAAGGCAGGCGGATCACTTGAGGTCAAGAGTTTGAGACCAGCCTGGCCAACATGGTGAAACCCTGTCTCTACTAAAAATACAAACATTAGCCGGGCATGGTGGCGGGTGCCTATAATCCCAGCTACTCCGGAGGCTGAGGCAGGAGAATTGCTTGAACATGGAGGTGGAGGTTGCAGTGAGCTGAGATCGTGCCACTGCACATCAGTCTGAGCAACAGAGCGAGACTCGGTCTCTCTCTCTCTCACACACACACACACACACACACACACACACACAATCTCTTTTCTGAGGGCAGCACAAGAGGTTGAGAAGAAGAGCCCCTCCACATGGTCATAGACCATTCTTAGTGTGTATTCACTGCTAGCCTGGCCACCTCCTCATTCGGGGCTCTACTGCCAAGCCTCAAACTCTGTCTCTCTTTGAGACAGGGTCACACGCTGTCACCCAGGCTGAAGTGCAGTGGCATGATCACAGCTCACTGTAGCCACAGCTTCCCAGGCTTAAGCGATCCTCTCCACCTCAGCCTCCCAAGGAGCTGGGACTACAGTCATGCGCCACGCTACCCGGATAATTTTTGGTAGAGACAGGGTTTTGCCATGTGACAGGTCTGGAACTCCTAGGCTCAAGTCATCCTCTTGCCTTGGCCTCCTAAAGTGCTGGGATTACAGGTGTGAACCAGCCCACCTGGCTATTCTTTCCATTATTATTATTTTTATTGGGTCCATGAAGGTTCATACTGCAGGAAATCCACAGGGTATAGAGCAACATGGCTCCCTCCTTCTCTTCCCCAGAGGGAGCTGCTGCATGGTTTCCACGTGCTGTCTTCCACTTTGCTACATCTTCACCTCAGGGAGGCCTGCAGCCTGCAGCCCTCTTGGGAGCCAAGGGTACCACTCCATGTTGGAACAGAGGGTCAGTTCTGGCATCAGTTGCATCACTCTGTAGCTGGGTCCAGGCAGAGGGGACATGGGCCAGGAGGATTTATTCCAGGCTGGAAGATGCCCAAGTGCAGAGCAGCTGGAGAAGCCCACGCCAAGACAGCAGGCAGTGCCCACAGTCCTCCTTTACAGGGTCTCTACTGGACCTCATGTCAAACCACCAAGATGCCATGGCCTGGGGAGCAGCCATGGCACTCAGGGGGGAAAGGGTCTCACTCCACGGGGAGACCTGGAGAGGGACAACCCCTATCAGATGCCCTCTGCCAGGTCTCGCCCAAACCTTCCCCAAGAGGGTTGAAAAGGCGGTGACAACCTCAGCTACAGCCCCTCTGCCCCAAAATGAATCCGGGTTTAGGTAAAGATGAACAATAGGAGGCCCCAAAAAGGAAACCTAATGGGCTCTGAGGGGAGAGGCGCTAGGGGTGGGGAAAGCCTTCCTGGGGGACTAGTGTATATACAAGCCTCAGGTCTTGTAAGGTTTTTGGAACGAGGGTTGGCAGCTTCATTTTTGAGTCGCTGCTAAGTTGCAAGGGTGGGGAGTGTCAAGATATCTCCTAGTCCAATTCCATTTTCTATTCTCCATATCTTAGGACCGGGAAGGCAGATGCTGGCCACTCACAGCCACTCCCATCCCGCTTTCCTGCTCCAGACCTTACTTATTAGGCTACCTTGCCACCTTGTCTGCTAAGCAACACATGTCTGCAATGGGAGAAATCCCATTCGCCACCCTTCCCTAAAGGAGGTCTGCCTTACCTCAACAAGCCCCACAAAGAAGCCCACGGGAGTGGCCTCTCCTAGAGTTTTGCAGTGCACAACCTGTGCAGCCCTCTGCAGGGGCCCTGCCAGGCTAGACAGATGGCTTTTGGAGGCTCCATAAGGAGGGTAGGGAAGAAGGGTGGTCCCAGGGGGTCCATACCCTCCCACACGGCTTCACCCTAGGCAGTTCTAGGCTATCTCTTTTACACAGTGGACTTACATTGAACTTCCGAATAAGATTCACGTGGGACAGCATGTCCCATTGCTAATCACAATGACAGGCTGTGACAACCCCTTCAGTAGAGAGAGGCCAGTTAAACCACAGGCTTCACAGTCTGAATCCCAGCTCTGCCTCTTACTACCTGCCTGGCCTTGGGTGAATAATACTATGCACCTCACAGTGTGGCTGAGAAGACCAATACAGATAATGCAGGGACAGTGTGGCCGGTGTGGTGATAGTGGGACCACAAGGAAGAGTCCCTTCCAGCTCTGCCGGCAGATCCTAGGGAGGGCTCTCAGCACCGTTGGCGCCGATCATTCTTTGTTATGGAGGCTGTCCCGTGCATCTCTGGTGTCTACCCACTCCATGCCAGCCCTGCCCCCTCCTCAGTTACGACAACCAACAATGTTTCCAGATATTGCCAAATGTCCCAGGAAGACAAAGTGGCCTCCAGTTGAGAAGCACGGGACTGGAGAGAAATACTGCAGGAAGCCAAGAGGGTGAGGCAGTGGGAGCTGGAAGGAATGTGGAAGGCAAGAGAGTCAGCCTCCCCCTGCTCCGGAAACTCCTCAGTCAGCTCCTCTGCTCTGTCCCTGGAGACCGCTTGTCTCTGCTGGAGGCTTCCTCCTGATAAGGCTGCTTCGTGTGTGTGTGTGTGTGTGTGTGTGTGTGTGTGTGTGTGTGTGTGTATGAGAGACACAGAGAGAGAGAGAGAGGAGCAGGAGGTGGGGGAAGGAGCTGGAGAGGGAAGGGAGAAGGAGAGAAGAAGGGGGAGGGAGTGGGGAGAGGGATTGCAGAAGACAGAAGGAGAGAGCTAGGAGGCTGAAAATACCTCTGGCCCCCAGGTCCCTAGTTTCTGCACAGACCCAAGATACAGCCCTGGGGACCTGGGGACCTCTGGCTGCATAGTCTGGGGTCCTTTGT
This sequence comes from Papio anubis, assembly GCF_008728515.1. Lineage (NCBI taxonomy): Eukaryota > Metazoa > Chordata > Mammalia > Primates > Cercopithecidae > Papio > Papio anubis. The sequence goes on from NC_044980.1 coordinate 152,835,169, forward strand.
CCCCTCCTCTTAGTGACCTGAGGGAGATGATTCAGGCCGGAAGGGGTGCAAAGTGGGAAGAGGAAGGTGGGAAGAGGAAGACACCCAGTCTTGGCTCTCCCTGTCCCCCCAAGACAATCCCCCAGCAGGTCTGTCTTCTGTGCCTCCAAAATCCACCAGGGTCAGACTCCTCCCACCCGCCCCATCAGCCGCCACCTCTTTGTTTCTGGAGTTACCACCTCGCTGGTCTCCCTGCTTCCACACTCCCTCTTCCTATCATGTGTTCTCCAGGAAGCAGATAGAATGACATGAAAAATGCAAATTGGATCATGCCATCCCCATGCCTAAAGCCCTGTAATGATCCCCTCAGCCCTCAAAATCAAAACCATATCCCTGGCCACAGCCTTCAAGTGTTCACGGTCCCCAGGCCACTCCTTCACTCATCACCAAACTCCCACCACACTGTCCTTCCTTCTATTCCTTGCCTGCACCATCCCCCTAGCTTTTTACCAACTGAGGTGTTATCTGCAATTCCTCTGCCTGCTTTTCTCAGCCCCGGGTCCTAAGCATTAAGGTGTCCACGAAGATTCCTTTCCCAGACACACCTTCCCTGCCCACCCCATCTGAAAATGACCTCTTCAAATACTGGCCCATCATCCCGTTGTTCTTTATAGCACTTTTGACCCCACACATTATCATCTTAATTCCTGGAGAGCAGGGACCTCACCTGTCTCTTCTGTATCTCCAGGGCCCATGTGTGGCACACAGTGAGAGGTCAATAACATGGATTGAATAGACAAATAAACGAACGATGAGATGGTCTCCAGAGCCCCTCCCCACGTGCTGGCTCTTTGTGTCTTTGCAGACTTTGCACCTCTGGCTCCAGGGAGCTCACAGGCAGGGGCTGGTCCAGCCCAGAGGCAACGAAGACAGTGACCATGACGATGGTGGTGGAGCTGCAGGTGCTGACTTAGGTAGCTCCCTGAAGCTGGAAAGAAGTCATTTGAGGCAAATGAAAGGATGTCCCAGGTCACAGTGGGGAGAATACCTTGGGGGGGACTTCTTCACCTTTCTCTATGATGCTAATAACAGACTTGTCATGACTTCAAAGCCTTTTTACTCCTTTCAGCTATCTCTCTGTGACTGTCTTTGTGAGAGTCTCATTGTTGTTGTTACTAAGATGGCTTCCCTCAGAGGACGGACACTTGGAGTAGTGGTAGGTTCGGCCACCGTTAGAGATGATGGCTGTGGGGTCCAGGGCAGCCCCCTGGTCCCCTGGGCTCACCCCCTCCTGCGCCACCCCGGGCCGTGCCGTGCCAATCCAGCCACCAGAGGGCGCTCCAGGTCGCGGCAGCCCGGCTCCTTGTCGGCCTGGGGCTGGCGGGCGGGGCTCGGCTGTCTCCTACTGAGGCCTGGCACTTCCTCTCTCTCTCGCCATTCCTGTCTCCCTGTCTCCCTACCTGGCATCTCCCCCTGCTATCTTCATCCCCCGCCCCTCTCCTTCGTCTCCATCAGCAAACCCACATTGAAGCCTGACCAGTGGTGAGCCCCAGTGTCTGGTGTGGGGAGGGACACAGACGTGTCCCAGTGGGATCTCCACTCACCAGGGAGCTCACAGCCCAACCTGAATCCCCACACCAGCCTGGAGCAATGAAGCCCCCTGAAAGGACTGCTGAGGAGAGACAGGCCCTCCTATAAGAGGTGGGGCAGGACATGGCATTCCCCACGGAGGGGGCTCCACATCCCTCCCACCTACCCCAGCCAGGGGCCCTCTGACTGTGCCACTCACCACGCAGGCGCACCACACAGGACGTCCTGTGATGGAAAAGGCTTAGGCAGAGTCTGGCTGCCTTATGTCACTCAGGGGTAAACTGAGGCTCCAGCAGTAAAACTAGTGTGAAGTCTGGATTCAAATCCCAACTCTGCTACTTAATAGCTGGAGGACCTTGGACAGGCTACCTAACCTCTCTGAGCTCAGGCTGCAGAAGTGGCAGCCTCTTAGGGTTATGCCAGACCACACATGCAAGGCTTAGCACTGTGCCTGCAGTTAGTCATTATCCTTAAGAAAGTGGCATACCCATTGGCCACATATTGAGCAGAGGTGGCAGACCTAGGCCCAGAATTCCCATCTGAACTCTGAACTCTCAGGCCCCAGCTCTTTCTGCCGTTGTGGGCAGAGGCTGCAGGGAACAACAGAGGATGTGAACTCCAGTTGAGTCTTTTATTTTATTTTATTTTTTTATTTTTTTTGAGACCGAGTCTCGCTCTTCTCGCTCAGGCTGTGGTGCAGTGGTGTGATCTTGGCTCACTACAACCTCTGCCTCCCGGGTTCAAGCAATTCTCCTGCCTCAGCCTCCCGAGTAGCTGGGATTACAGGCGCCCGCCACCATGCCCAGCTAACTTTTTGTATTTTTAGTAGAGACAGGGTTTTGCCATGTTGGCCAGACTGGTCTTGAACTCCTGACCTCAGGTGATCCACCCGCCTCGGCCTCCCAAAGTGCTGGGATTACAGGCATGAGCCACCGCACCCAGTGAGTCCTTATTTTGAGGAGAGGTCTGTGTTACTGTCCCCAGCTGTCTCATCTGTGTTCTCCTGCTATGGGCATCTCTTGGGATGGCTCCACACTTCCTCCTGGCCTGGCCACACCTAATCCTTCAAACCCAGCCCTTGGGTGGGGAGAGGGGAAGGTGGCCTTAGCATTGCCAGGCGAGTATGAACTGGCACAGTCTTCGTGGAGGCTCTGTCAGTGTTTGGCAATCCTCTGACCCAGTTGTTCTACTTCAGGGGATTTAACCCTACAAGAGGGTAATATATATATACACATATGAACATATACATATTTGCGTGCATATACACATGTATCACTGAAGGATACATAAGAAACTAGTAGTTTTGAGTTGGGCACCATGGCTTACACCTGAAATCTCAACAGTTTGGTAAGCTGAAGCAGGAGGATCACTTGAGCCCAGGAGTTCCAGATCAGCCTTGGCAACATGGCAAAACCCCATCTCTAAAAAACAAAACAAACAAACAAACAAACAAACACAAATTAGCAGGGTGTGGAGGCATGCACTTGTAGTCCCAGCCACTTGGGAGGCTGGTGCGGGAGGGTCACTTGAGCCCAGGAGGTCGAGGCTGCAGTGAGTCAAGATCGTGACACTGCACTCCAGCCTGGGCAACAAAGCGAGACCCTGTCTCAAAGAAAACAAAAAATCCCTGAAGAAACTAGTGATTTTGTTTGCCTAGGGTGGGAGGTAGGGTGGAAGAGATGGGAGTGAGGGCGGGTGGGAGAGATTTTCCCCATAGCTCTTTTGTTATTCTTGGATATTAAGAGAAGTGGATGTATTACCTAGTTAAAAAAATAATTTAGGCCAGGTGCGGTGGCTCAAGCCTGTAATCCCAGCACTTTGGGAGGCCGAGACAGGCGGATCACGAGGTCAGGAGATCAAGACCATCCTGGCTAACACGGTGAAACCCCGTCTCTATTAAAAAATACAAAAAACTAGCCAGGCGAGGTGGCGGGCGCCTGTAGTCCCAGCTACTCCGGAGGCTGAGGCAGGAGAATGGCGTGAACCCGGGAGGCAGAGCTTGCAGTGAGCTGAGATCCGGCCACTGCACTCCAGCCTGGGCGACAGAGCGAGACTCCGTTTCAAAAAAATAAATAAATAAAAATTAAAAAAATTAAAAAAAATAATTTAAACGTTTTAAAAATAGGAATGGTAGCCAAATGCAATGCAATACAATTAAACAACAAAATAATAAATAAAATCAGAGTTGGGGGAGGAGCCAGGTGGGATTCCCTCTCCCCTTCTCATTTCTCACCCTTCTTCCTCTTTTCCCTCCCCCTCCTCTCTTTCTTCAGGAAGCCACCTTTCCTGTTTTCTCCAGCCCACAGTGAGCTTTCTTTGAACTCATTCATTCATTCATTCATTCATTCATTTATTTATTTATTTTTTGAGACAGGGTCTTACTCTGTCCCTCAGGCTGAATGCAGTGATGTGATCATGGATTACTACAGCCTCAGCCTTCCAGGCTCAAGAGATCCTCCCACCTCAGCCTCCTGCACAGCTGGGACTACAGGTGCACACCACCACGCCCAGCTAATTTTTGTATTTTTTTTTGTAGAGATGAGGTTTCACCGTGTTGCCCAAGCTGGTCTTGAACTCCTCGGCTCAGGCAATCTGCTCGCCTCCACCTCCCAAAATGCTGGGATAACAGGTGTGAACCACTGCACCCAGCCATTCATTCACTGATTCATTCTTCATTTATTCATTCACCAAATGTGCCCTTGGGTGGAAGGAGGGATTTAGGCAGACTCTACTTTCTGCTCTCTACAGGGGAGATAGATATTAGGAAGACACAATCCTCAGTATTGTCATTATCATTCATTAAAGTACCATGAAGGAGAAGTGGCATGGCAGCACAGAAAAGGGACCTGAACTAGCCTGGAGGGCCAGAAAGGCTTTTCTGAGAAAGTGACTCCTTTATTTCCACTTAATTATTCAAACACTTTCTTTCTCTTATGAAGAAACTCAAATATATACAAACATAGAATACCCCATGTACCCATAGCCCAGCTCCATACTGATCAACATGGCCAATCCTACCTTATTCTATCCCACCCACTCCCCTACTTCACCATGTCAAAAAGCAAAATGTCAACAAATTGAATTTCAGAAATTTAACTGGCTTTTCTTAGCGATTCATGAATTGGGCGGAATCTCATACACAAAACAGAAAGGTGCTCCAATGAGGTGACCAGAGAAGCTGGGCTTTTTTTTTTTTTGAGATGGAGTTTCACTCTTGTCACCCAGACTAGAGTGCAATGGCTTGATCTCAGCTCACTGCAACCTCCGCCTCCCAGGTTCAAGCTATTCTCCTGCCTCAGCCTCCAAAGTAGCTGAGATAACAGGCATGCGCCACCACACTGGCTAATTTTTATTTATTTATATATTTTTATTTTTATTTTTATTTTTCGGCTAATTTTTATATTATTAGTAGAGACGGGGTTTCACCGTGGTGGCCAGGCTGGTCTCAAACTCCTGACCTCAGGTGATCTGCCCACCTCGGCTTCTCAAAGTGCTAGGATTACAGGAGTGAGTCACCACGCCCGGCCAGAAGCTGGGCTTCATAGGCAGAAAAATGTTGAAGAAAGCAGAAACAGGGAAAAAAAGGGGACCGGTTATTTCAAAGTTACATTCCTTGTAGGGTTAAAGCAGAGGGGACCTCCTTATCATGCTTTCTCAGGTTGACTGGGGCGTTTTAGCTAGCTGCTGTGAATCTCCTATTTTTTTGAAAACTGGCCTGTTTGTAAGTTCAGTTTGATTATATGGCCCCTCAGAATGAGTGACTCCATTTTGGTTTGGCCTGATTTGTTAGGGCCTAGTGCAGAAGTTCAGTTCAAAACAATGGCCTCTCATAAATTTTATTTAACAATGCTCACCCTTTTTTTTTTTTTTGCTTTGAGACAAAGTCTTGCAATGTTGCCCAGACTGGTCTCAAACTCCTGGGATCAAGCAATCCTTCTGCCTCAGTCACCTAAGTAGCTGGGACTGTAGGTGCAAACCACTGCACCCAACTCCACCCAATTATTTTGAACCAAATCTCAGATACTATATTTCTTTGTTTTTTGTTTTTTTGAGATGGAGTTTTGCTCTTGTTGGCCAAGCTTGAGTGCAATGGTGCAGTCTCAACTCATTGCAACCTCCACCTTCTGGGTTCAAGTGATTCTCCTGCCTCAGCCTCCCAAGTAGCTGGGATTACATGCACACGCCACCATGCTTGGCTAATTTTGTATTTTTAATAGAGATGGGGTTTCACCATGTTGGTCAGGCTGATCTTGAACTTCTGACCTCAGGTGATCTGCCTGCCTTGGCCTCCCAAAGTGCTGGGATTACAGGCACACACCACCATGCCTGGCTAATTTTGTATTTTTAGTAGAGATGGGGTTTCACCGTGTTGGTCAGGCTGATCTCGAACTTCTGACCTCAGGTGATCTGCCTGCCTTGGCCTCCCAAAGTGCTGGGATTACAGGCGTGAGCCACCGCCCCCAGCCTCAGACATTATATTTCATCTGTAAATACTTCAGTATAAATCTCCAAAAAATAAGGACTTTTAGGCCAGGCGGTGGTTACAGTGAGCCGAGATTGTGCCACCGCACTCCAGCCTGGGCGACAGAGTGAGACTCTGTCTCAAAAAAAAAAAAAAAAAAAAGCCACAGGGTCCTCACTGTGGAGCATGCACCTGTTGTCCTGTACTCTCAGCTACTTGGGAGGTGGAAGCATTGCTTGAACCCAGGAGTTGGAGGCTGCAGTGAGCTATAATCCTGCCATTGCACTCCAGCCTGGGCAACAGAGTGAGACTCCCCATCTCTAATAAAATAAAGATAAAAATAAAAATAAATAATACTTTTTTTAAAAAAGGTCAGTATGGAGATGGAGTGAAATTCCACGAGGGACACAGAATGAGTGGTGCATGAACGTGCTCAGCCCATGTCTTTCCTCCCCAGCTCCCCCTCATCCCCTGCATCCTATTTTCTTTTTCTTTTCTTTTTTTTTTTTTTGAGATGAAGTTTCTCTCTTGTTGCCCGGGCTGGAGTGCAGTGGCGCAATCTTGGCTCACTGCAGCCTCCGCCTCCCAGGTTCAAGCGATTCTCCTGCCTCAGTCTCCTGAGTAGCTGGGATTACAGGCGCCCACCACCACGCCCGACTAATTTTTCTTATTTTTAGTAGAGACGGGGTTTCACCACGTTGGGCAGGCTGGTCTCGAACTCCTGACCTCAGGTGATCTCCCCGCCTCGGCCTCCCAGAGTGCTGGGATTACAGGTGTGAGCCACCGTGCCTGGCTGCATCCTATTGTCTCTACTGGGAAACACACTGCTGTGGAAAGGGAAAGAAGCCGAGTGCTCAGGGCCTCTCTGAGGTAGGAAGCCTCACCCTGCAAGCAGCCTTGAGCTGAGGCTTCCTGCTTTCTGAGAAATACCCTCCCGAGGTCTCCAGCTCCATAGGTAGGGATGGGCTGGGGGTTGGAAAGAAAGGGGGCATAACAGCTAAGGTTTTCCCTTGGCTTTTTGGGGACCAGTGGTGCCTCAGATAGAGAAGCCCAACACTGAAAGTCTCTCAGAGAATTAAAAAAATATACATGTGGTAGTCTCGTCTCCCACTGCCAGTATTGTGGTTTTGGCAGAGTTATGATAAGGGCTGAGTCTTCCATCTGGCATGGGACCCAAGGCCTCCCGGTCAAAGACAAGATACCATTAATGATTAGATTGTCATCTTGGCCAGGATTTGCTCTCTCAGCAGGAAGCAGAGGTTGCAGTGAGCCAAGATCGTACCACTGCACTTTAGCCTGGGTGACAGAGCAAGACACCATCTCAAAAAAAAAAAAAAAGTCAGTGAAATACATGTTCATACATGTTCAAAGTCACGTACACTTATAAACAGACGTGCCTGCACACGTGTGCACACTCCTTTCTCACAGGTGCTGTTGGCTTCCCCTTTCCTGACGAACTCTGTCAGATGACCACCATTTCTCCAAGCAGTCTTGTGTTCTGAAAGGCTGATTCCAACCCCTGTTCCAGGACAGGGAACTTCATTAGTCTAAGCCAGCCCTGGTGGTCTTAGTCCCCCTGACGGAGATTGGTTTACCTTTGGGCTATGTGACCAAGTTCTAGCCAATGACACATGGAAAGAAGTTGGCTTGGGGCTCCTGCGAAATTTTCCTTATTCTTGAGAAAGTCATCTCAGAAGTCAAGACTCATTTACCTGTCACTGGATTCTGTAATGTGAGAGTGTGGGGTATGGAAATGCTGCAGCCATTTTGTGACCTTGAGGATGCAGAATTAAGCAGAGTGGAGAAGTAGAAATGACCCAGGGCCTCTAATGCTGTTACTGATCCACACAGTCAGTCAACTTGAGCGTCCTCCCTTCCCACCTCCGGAATTCTAGTCATGAGAGATATTAACTGGATTTATTGTTTCTTTTTTCTTTTCTTTTTTTTCTTTTCTTTTTCTTTCCTTGTAGCTTAAGGCATCAAACTGATACCTTCCTTCCATAAACACATTCTCCCACATATACATATCCATATATCTGTATATAAACAACTAGAGCCATGTATAGAAAGTCACAGCTGAGCACATGTGCACGCTGCTTTACATGTATGTGTAAAAAAAGCAGGCCAGGCACAGTGGTTCACACCTGTAATCCCAGCACTTTGAGAGGCCGAGGAGGGCAGATCACGAGGTCAGGAGTTCAAGGCCAACCTGGCCAACATGGTGAAACCCCATCTCTACTAACGATACAAAAAATTAGTGGGGCGTGGTGGTGCGTGCCTGTGATTCCAGCTACTTGGGAGGTTGGGGCAAGAAAATCGCTTGAACCCGGGAGGCAGAGGCTGGAGTGAGCCGAGATCATTCCACTGCACTCCAGTCTGGGGACAGAGCAAGCCTCTGTCTCAAAACAAAACAAAACAAAACAAAACAAACACATAATATTCTACATGCATCCGCAGTGATTCACACTTAATATACACAAAGAAAAGTATACATCCTCCTAGGTACACAGATAGAAGGGCACATATACATCATGTCTCACACATGCATGCAATTCTATGTATAGTACCACAGACATAAATGCACACGGGCAATATGCATCTCTATAACACAGCCACACATGCTGGTTACATTGATGGCAACATTATTTTTTCCCACCCACATCTAAACAGCTACAAAGTGCATACCCACAACTCTGAGGGCTGCTTGGCTATGAGCACCTGGGGCTGAAGAAAGTTCAGGAAGTAGTTAGGAGAGGGACTTACAGACCAGAACACCACCAAGGAGTGAGGAGGTCAAGTCCAGGGCGGCTTGGACATGCACGGCAGCGCCTGGGTGATGGATGCTAGACACAGCACCAAGGCAAGCTGTGATTAGAGTGTTTCCACCTTCAACGGATAAAAAAAACTTACTCCCACCTGCCCCAGGACCTCCTTCCATACAGACGAAAAACCTACTTTGCCCTTCAAGTAGCTCTTTTTGTTTTCCTCATAGGCAAATAATTGAGTTAGACGTTGCACGAAAGTCAGTTTTTTTCCCATTTATGCTACTGGGCATTCTAGGTAGAAGGAAAAGTGCAAAGGCAAGGAAATGCAAAATAGCACAGTGAGTTTAGGGGATTCCAGTGGAAATGAGTTTGCAGCAGAAACCGAGGGTATGACAGAAGATGAGGTAGGGAAATGGGCAAGGGACACATCACGAACCTAGGTTTACCTCTAAACTCCCACGGCCCAATCCATTCATCCGGACTCCCCGGGTCACATGACTTTGCTCCTAGGCCTGCATCTTCCATCCATCAGCTTTCTCATGCCAAACACCCAGATTAAATGGATAACCAAGACGTTTTAGGAGACAAGGTAGCAATAGTCAAATTTTCCTTCTGGCTTTTGTGTGGGGTTATTTAGGTTTTCTGCTCTAAATTACCCTTCTTTTGTTTCTTTTTTATAACAGAGAGGAGTTACCAAGGACATTCTTGCTAAATCAGTTTTTATTTATTATTCAACAATGTAAATTCATCTTTCAAAAATGTCATGTTTCCAAGTTTAATAAAAAGCTATTTCCAAAACAGTACATATGGTATGTTCCCATTTTGGATAAAATGTTTGCATGTATATTTATATGTGCATATAATAAGGTCTGGAAGTAAATACACACCAACTGTTAAACAACAGTTACATATGAGTGATGGGATTTTGGTCATCTTTACCTCCTTTTTTTTTTTTTTTTGAGATGAAGTCTCTCTCTCGTCCCCCAGGCTGGAGTGCAATGGCACGATCTCGGCTCACTGCAACTTCCGCCTCCCGGCTTCAAGCGATTCTCCTGCCTCAGCCTCCCCAGTAGCTGGGATTACAGGCACCTGCCACAACACCTGGCTAAGTTTTGTATTTTTAATAGAGACGGAGTTTCACCATGTTGGCCAGGCTGGTCTCGAACTCCTGACCTCAGGCGATCCACCCGCCTTGGCCTCCCAAAGTGCTGGGATTACAGGAGTGAGACACCGGGCCCAGCCATCTTTATCTTCTTCAGACTTTTCTGCATTTTTTCTGAATTTTATTTTAAACATTTCTGAATTTTATGCATTCTCTGAATTTGATGTTACTTTTATCATCAGAAGAAAATGATTTAAAATTATTTTTAAAGTTTAAGGCTGGGCTCAATGGCTCGTGCCTGTAATCTGAGCACTTTGAAAGGCTGAGGCAAGAGGACTGCTTGAAGCCAGCAGTTTAAGGCCATCATAGGCAATATAACTAGATCCTTTGTCTACAAAAAAAATTAGTCAGGTGAGGTGGTGCACGCCTTTCGTCCTAGCTACTTGGGAGGCTTAGGTGGGAGGATCACTTGAGCCCAGGAGTTTGAGGCTGTCGTGAGCTAAAATCATGCCACTGCACTCCAGTCTGGGTGACAGAAGAAGATGCTGTCTCTTAAAAAAAAGAAAAAAGTTGAATCTACATTGCAATGGTTTGAATGTTTGTCCCCTCCAATCTCATGTTGAAGCTTAATACCCCATGTAGCCATAGCAAGAAGTGATTGGATCATGAAGCCTCTGCCCTCATTAATGAATTAATTACGGATATCACCATGCAATTTATAATCCAGAACTCTATTATTAGGGCGGTAAGATTAACCTGATTAACATGATCTTTTCTCTCTCTTCTTTTTCTCTTTCTTTCTTTCTTTTCTTTCTTTTCTTTCTTTCTTTTCTTCTTTTCTTTTCTTTCTTTCTTTTCCTTCCTTCCTTCCTTCCTTCCTTCCTTCCTTCCTTCCTTCCTTTTCTTTTTTCTTTTCCTTCCTTCTTCCTTCTTCCTCTTCCTTCTTCTTCTTCTTTCCTTCCTTCATTCTTTCTTTTGTTTCTTTTCTTCTTCTTTTGATTTGAGTCCCCACCTGTCGCCCCAGGCTGGAGTGCGCACGATCTTGCCTCATCAGTGCAACCCTCGGCCTCCCTCGATCCAGCGGGATTCTCCTGCCTCCCCGCCTCCCAAGCAGGGATTACAGGTGTCCGCTTCACCACACCTAGCCAATTCTTTCATATTTTGTAGAGATCGGGTTTCACCATGTTGGCTGGTGGCTGGTTTCGAACTCCTGATCCATGATTTGCCTGCCTCTGGCCTCCCAGAGTTCCCAGAGATTACAGGCAGCATGAGCCACTGCACCCAGCAGGATCCCATTTCCTTTAAAAATTAGTCAAGTGTGGTGGCTCACACCTGTTGTCCCAGCTACTGGAGAGGCTGAGGCTGCAGTGAGCCATCTTTGCACCACTGCACTCTGATCTGGGCAACAGAGCAAGGCCCTTTCTCAGAAATAAATAAAGGTCTGGTGCAGTGGCTCATGCCTATAATCCCAGAACCTTGGGAGGCCAAGGCAGGCGAATCACTTGAGCCCAGGAGTTTGAGACCAGCCTGGGCAGCATGGTGAAACCTCTCTCCACAAAAAATACAAAAATTAGTTGGGTATTGGTGGCCCACACCTGTAGTCCTAGCTACTTGGGGGACTGAGGCAGGAAGATTATTTGAGCCTGGGAGGTTGAGGGTTGAGTGAACTGTGATTGCCCCCACGCACTCCAGCCTGGGTGATAAAGTGAGACCCTGTCTCAAAAAATTAAAATAAATAAATAAAGCCAGTTTGGCTCTCAGTGAGCTCCCTTTGCCGTGTGATGCTCTGTGCCGTCTTGGTATTCTACAGAGAGTCACCACCAGCAAGAAGGCCCTCACCAGTGGTGCCCCCTAGACCTTGGACTTCCCAGTCTCCAAAACTACAATAAATAATTTTTTTTCCCTTTTCTTTTATTTTTAGAGACGGGGGTCTCACTGTGTTGCCTAGGCTGGTCTTAAACTCCTAGCCTGAAGCGATCCCCCCTCCTTGGTCTCTTAAAATCTCATGCTGGGATTACAGGCATGAGCCACTGCGTCCAGCCTCTCTCTCTCTCTCTCTCTCTCCCTCTCTCTCTCTCTCTCTCTCTCTCTCTCTCTATACACACACACACACACACACACACACACACACACACACACACAGTCTCAGGTATTCAGTCGTAGCAACAGAAAGCAACCTAAGACATACATTTTAATAAAAAGTATAATGAGAAAATTTCAGGAAGAAGTAGGAAAAGGAGACATACAATCAACCTGTGCATGGCAGGAGACCCGACCTGATCTAACCAGGGGAGCCTTGTAGCTCCATCCTCTGTACCAAGGAAAGTCGAACAGGCAAAGCGGATCATAGAAAGGGCTCTGACCTCAAGAAACATGTGATCTAGGTGGAAGCATGAGTCACGTATGTATGAAAAGCACAGCAGGCAATACTTTACAGGTAAGCTGGAAAGAGAATTCACCTGGTTACCGACCAGGAGATATGGGCTCTGTTCCTAGTTCTGGCACCCAGTGACGACCTTGGGAACCCAGTGGCTTCACCTCTGTGAACTTTAATCTCCTTATCTGTCAAAGGGGTTTAATGACAATCATTGGGAAACTGTGATCATCAGATAAGATAACCTATCAGCGACTGCTTTCTGAACTGTGGTACAAATTACCTTTCAACCTGGAACAGCACCTCAGATGTGAAGGAATCTATCCCTATGGTGGAAATTCAGGCCCAAGCAGTAGGCAAGTGGGGTAGATCATCTGGGGACAGGGCCACCTGTGGTTGGCCCTTTAAAATACCAGAACACAGGGGCAGCCTGCACGGCTCTAACATTGCAGAACAGAAGTCAAAGTGGGCATTCTTGCCTCAGCTCAAAGACCTGCACAGCCTGCTCACCTTTGCAGAATGTCCAATCCTTTTCATAATTTAACTGCTTGCTCTGCATAATTACTTTTCTCCTGCTTAGAGCTTAGAGCAACAGTAGTTCCCAATAACTAGAGACTTAATAAGGCTAAATTACAATGAGTGTCCTGCGGAATTACACACCGCATTAACACCAAATGAGTTCATTAGAAATTCATTAGGAATGATCCCTGCGGCTGCCACAGGAATTAATCACACTTTGCCAGCGGCAGGAGAGGGGGCAATGAATGATTGCACGGGAGCTGGATGACCTTTTGCCATCTGACTTTCTTCTGAAGCAATATCTTTCAAGGGTCATGGGCTGCTTTGGTAGGGACGTTGGTTGGATGTTGTTAGACCTGCCTCCCAATCTTCTTCCTTCTTCCCGGCCACTGCCCTAGATCAAACCTGTAGATGTTGGAGCCGGCACCCTTTTTCTGTCCTGGGTTGCTGAGAAGTCATCATGGGCACTTACGTTCTTGCTGCTCAGTATCCTTTCCCCCTTCTTCTGTCAGTGTACTTCTGTGTTTCTTGGAGAGCTACTCCTTGACAATGCTGTTGCATGTGGGTCTCTGTGGGACTGTCAGTTAAGAGCCTCCACCCGCCTCACCCACCCCCAGAGGGAATACATGTCCTCGGCTGAGCCCGTTGGACTTTCTCTCCTGGTGTTTTTTAGTAGCTGATATTTATGAAGTGCTTGCTAGGTGCTGGCCCCCTTTCTAAGGGTCTTCATGTACTGAGCACCCAACCCTCCCATTGCCAGTTTAGGAGGTGCGCTTTATTTTTAGCTCTATTCTGTCAACCAGGACACCCAAGTACAGAGGTGAAGTGACTTGTCCAAGTGACAGAGCCTGTAACTATCCAAGCTGGGACTTTGAGTTATGAGGGAAGTACTATAAGGATGAAGGATTGGCCGGGCGCGGTGGCTCAAGCCTGTAATCCCAGCACTTTGGGAGGCCGAGCCGGGCAGATCACGAGGTCAGGAGATCGAGAGACCATCCCGGCTAACACGGTGAAACCCCGTCTCTACTAAAAAATACAAAAAAACTAGCTGGGCAAGGTGGCGGGCGCCTGTAGTCCCAGCTACTCAGGAGGCTGAGGCAGGAGAATGGCGTAAACCCGGGAGGCGGAGCTTGCAGTGAGCTGAGATCCAGCCACTGCACTCCAGCCTGGGGGGCAGAGCAAAACCCCGTCTCAAAAAAAAAAAAAAAAAAAAAGGAAGAAGGATTGCTTATTTATTTATTTATTTTTGAGACGGAGTCTCATTCTGTCTCCAGGCTGGAGTGCAGTGGCACGATCTCGGCTCACTGCAACCTCCGCCTACCAGGTTCAAGCAATTCTTCTGCCTCAGCCTCCTGAGTAGCTGGGATTACAGGTGCACGCCACCACGCCCGGCTAATTTTTGTATTTTTAGTAGAGACGGGGTTTCACCATGTTGGTCAGGCTGGTCTCGAACCCCTGACCTCGTGATCCACCCACCTCGGCCTCCCAAAGTGCTGGGATGAAGGATTGTTGAAGGTGATTAATGGGATGGCAGTGCCCCAGGGACTGTCCCTTCCTTCTTGCTCCTTGGTGCTGTGTGCTATCTGGAGGCCTGGTGGTGGAGCTTTTTCATCTTTTCTATGACCTACTCCATACATTTCCAAAAAATTTTCTGTTTTGCTTTGTCACCAAGAGTCAGTGTCTGTTACTTAGATCTGTAAGAGCCTTGGCTGATGCCTGAGCCAACCAACAAGTATATAAAGGCCCAGGTATAGGTCCTGCACAGCTATAGGCCCTGCCCTACACAGACCAAACGGAAACATACGGCAGGCTTCCTGCCTTCCAGCTGCTTATATCTCAGAAAAACAACGATAACAATTTCACCCTGTGCCTTCCTATGCAAGTTCCTTTTTTTTTTTTTTGAGATGGAGTCTTGCTCTTGTTGCCCAAGCTGGAGTGCAATGGTGTGGTCTCGGCTCACTGTAACTTCCACCTCCCAGGTTCAAGCTATTCTCCTGCCTCAGCTTCCCAAGTAGCTGGGATTACAGGCGCCTGCCACCACAACTGGCTAATTTCTTTTTCCTTTTTGAGACGGAGTCTCGCTCTGTTGCCTAGGCTGGAGTTTTGTGGCACAGTCTCGGCTCACTGCAACCTCTGCCTCCCAGGTTCAAGTGATTCTCCTGGCTTAGCCTCCTGAGTAGTTGGGACTACAGGTGCCTGCCACCAGGCCCAGCTAACTTTTTGTATTTTTACTAGAGACGGGGTTTCACCATGTTAGCCAGGATGGTCTCGATCTCCTGACCTCGTGACCTGCCCACCTCAGCCTCCCAAAGTGCTGGGATTACAGGCGTGAGCCACTGCATCTGGCCCTACAATTCGCTATTTTTTACAATATTTTTAGTAGAGACAGGGTTTCACCATGTTGGCCAGGCTGGTTTTGAACTGCTGACCTCAAGTGACCTGCCCACCTCGGCCTCCCAAATTGCCAGGATAATAGGTGTGAGCCACTATGCCCAGCCCTCCTATACAAGTTCTAAGTAGAAAAGAGCCAGGATGGGATGGATTGGGAGGAGGAAAGGTTTCATAGAAGGCACATGAGCTGGGTAGAATCTTTGGGGAGAGGTAACTATCATGGACACTCTTTGGGCACCTATCCAGCCCACAGTCCCTTATTCAAGAACTGTCCACCCAGAGCAGTTAGCCCTCATGGTCGAGACGGTTGGTACCTCATGACCCTTTTGGTGGGATCAAGCATCTGTACCCTTTTCTGTGTTTAGAGAACTCTCCACTACATGGGGCCCAATGAAAGGTGGGCCCACCTTCCAGTACAAAGCTGAAAAGGCCAGTACTCATGTCCCGTTTTGTCCCATTGCCCCATGGCAATGAGCGTGCATGCCCTTGAGGTGGGCTCAGCCTCTGCAGCTCATGATATGAATAAGCAGGGACAAGAGAATCCATTCTGGTGGTGGTGGCCATATTCCATGCCCAGGGGAATGGTGGCTGCAGGGTCCGCATGCAGTGCTACCCTCGGTAGGGGTGCAAACTGCCCAGTCCAGCCTTTGGCAGCAGAATCCTTACAAAATCATTTCTGTGATGTGATTGTGGCTGTGGTTCTAGCTGTTCATCCTCTCTTGTCTCTGTCTGTTTTCCAAGTCTGAAAAGTCTGTGATCCAGTCGATATCCTTTTGATAAATTTCTTTTTTGCTCAAATCAGTTTCCATTGCTTGCAATTAAGAGCGCTACCATGAAGAGCTCTGCCTCCCTGCCCAGAGCTGATTGGACCAGAGATGCCCACTTGATTCAGGATAGGCCAATCAGATTATTTCTCTTCTGACTTAAGTCCTGAAAACTGTGTTGACAGCGTGCACATGGGTGTGCCGGAAAGGAGACCTGCAGAGAATGAAACAGGCAAAGAAAGGAAAGGGGTGGGGTAGAAGAAGGGAGGGAAGGGTTCCTGACATTTTTCAGATTCTGGTTCTAGTTCTTCATGAACCTAGACTTCGTTTCCTATCCCTGGGCTCCTTGAGATCCTCCTGCATTGTTAGAATATTAGGTTGAACCATCTGAAATTGTTGTTTTTATAGGTCATAAAGGTCAAATAGCAGTTGTATATGCTGATGGTTCAATTTTATAAACCACCTTTTTTTTTTTTAACCTAAGCTAGCTCAAGTAGGTTTTTCTTTTCTTTTTATATATTTTTTTATAATGTTTATTACAGGGTCTCATTCTGTCACCCAGGCTGGAGTGCAGTGGTGTAATAATAACTCGCAGCAGTCTTGAAGTCCTAGGCTCAAGTGATCTTCCAGCCTCAGCCTCCCTATTAGCCTCCCTACAGGCACGTGCCACCACGCCTGGTTAATTTTTAAAATTTTTTGTAGAGACATGGTCTTGCTATTTTACTCAGGCTGGTTTTGCACTCTTGGCCTCAAGCAGTCCTCCCGCCTCAGCCTCCCAAAGTGCTGGGATTATAGGTGTATGTCACCACACCTGGCTTCAAGTGGATTTCTTTTTCTTTTTAATTTTGTAGAGAGGGGGTCTCCCTGTGTTGCTCATGCTGGTCTCAAACTTCTGGACTCAAGTGATCCTCCTGTCTTGGCCACCCAATGTGGCTGGCAGAGCCGCCATGCCTGGCCTTAAGTGGATTTCTTGACTTGTGACTCAAAGGACCTTGTCTATAGCAGTCAGATATTTAATCAACTGGCCAGGTGCAGTGTCTTATGCCTGTAATCCCAACACTTTGGGATGCTGAGGCAGGAGGATCACTTGAACCCAGGAGTTCAAGACCAGCATGGGCAACATAGGGAGACCCTATCTCTATGAAAGAAAGAAGGAAGGAAGGAAGGAAGGAAGGAAGGAAGGAAGGAAAGAAGGAAGGAAGGAAGGAAGGAAGGAAGGAAGGAAAGAAAGAAAGAAAGAAAGAAAGAAAGAAAGAAAGAAAGAAAGAAAGAAAGAAAGAGAGAGAGAAAAAGAAAGAAAGAAAGAAAGAAATTAATTCCATCAACTCAACTCAAAAGTGGGTTGTGGAACAGGCAGAGACACAGAACAGAAGCAGAAAATAAAGATTTTCCCTGTCTGGAAAAGACTGTTCCCAGTGAGGTGGCTGCCCTACAGAACTTTCCAGCTTGTCCCTGGTTACCGTCTCAGAGGTCACTGTCCTCCACTAGTTTATGACCCGTGGCCATCCAGTGGAACTTCAGCTGTATCCCAGTTGCCTCAGATAATGCTGTTCATGTTAACACATGGTTTTGAATAACGCTTTTGTTTTTGTTTTCCCCATCTTGTGGTGTTTCCTATTGATGTATACAATTTTCTTTTCCTAACCTAACTGTCCAACAAAAGGAGAATGGCTAAGTTGTGATATGTCTGTACAATGGATTACAATATGGCCATTAAAAGTGATTGTGGACCAGGCACAGTGGCTCACACCTGTAATCCCAGCACTTTGGGAGGACGAGGTGGGTGGATCACCTGAGGTCAGGAGTTTGAGACCAGCCTGACCAACATGGTGAAACCCTGTCTCTACTAAAAATACAAAATTAGCCGGGTGTAGTGGCAGGTGCCTGTAATCCCAGCTACTCGGGAGGCTGAGGCAGGAGAATCACTTGAACCCTGGAGGCAGAGCTTGCAGTCAGCCGAGATCACACCACTGCACTCCAGCCTGGGTAAAAAGAGCAAAACTCTGTCTCAAAGAAGAAAAAAAAAAAAGTGATGGTGGCCAAGCATGGTGGCTCACACTTGTGATCCCAACACTTTGGGAGACTGAGGCAGGAGGATTGCTTGAGCCCAGGAGACTGAGGTGGCAGTGAGCCATGATTTTGCGACTATATTCCAGCTTGGGTGACAGAGGGAGACCTTGCCAAAAAAAAAAAAAAAAAAAAAAAGAACTAACAGCATGAGGAATTAGAACTGGGAAGTGGAGGTGGTGGGAGTGTTGTAGGAGACTTGATAAGAAGGTAAAGGTTATTTCAAACCAGCTGCTGTTGTGAGGAATGGCAGTGGGATTCACTCAACGAGGAGAGGAAAGAACCAGTGAATATCCCAAAGCCTTGCTGAGGGAGGGTCATGAACTTGAGGTGGTGTTACCCCCTCCCCCATTGTGCCACCTCTTCTGGCTGCAGCTGTAAGTCCTGCAGGTGGGAGGTAGAAGGACGAATGCTTTCTTGTGTGTAAGGATGGGGCCTGGGAAGCTAATGTGGCAGAAAGACATTGAGGGTTCTGGCACAGGAAGGATACATCCGTGGGCTGGATAGGAAAGCATGTGAGGCTGAGTAGGGGATGAACTGGGGAAAATTGATGAGCTGCAAAGCTGGAAGCTTCATTCAATGGGGTGAGACAATTTTGTCTTCTGCTGTGTATCTCCATCCCCTGACACATAGCCTGGTGCTAGTAAGTACGTATTGAATGAGTAAAATGATGAATACATGACTTATAGTTCTCATTATAAATTTTTCTTTTTTTTTGGAGACAGAGTCTCACTCTGTCACCCAGGTTGCAGTGCAGTGACACAATCTCAGCTCACTGCAGCCTTCACTTCCCAGGCTCAAGCAATTCTCCTGCCTCAGCCTCCTGAGTAGCTGGGATTACAGGCACACGCCACCATGCTTGGCTAATTTTTGTTATTTTTAGTAGAGATGAGGGTTTCACCATGTTGGCCAGGTTGGTCTTGAACTCTTGACCTCAGGTGATCCGCCCACCTCAGCCTCCCAAAATGCTGGGATTACAGGTGTGAACCACCATGCCCGCCCGGCCCTCATTGTAAATTAACAGACTGGCGTTCCACTGCTGGATCAGAGAGCCAGCAGGATCCATGGTGGTAGTAAGTACTGAATTCCTGTCCAAACTTAATCAGTGACTGGTTGTGTAACCTTGGACAAGTCACCTAACCTTTCTGAACTTAGACTTTCTTTTCTGTAATTAGGGATTATTACAACTCTCTCAGAAGTTTGTTGCATGGATTAAGAGCGGTGCCATGCCTTGAGTGCTCAGCACGGTGTCTGGTGCTTTGGGGTCATTCACTAAGTACCAAAGGAGCGATCAGTCTCCAAGACCCTGATTGGTTCTGGAGGCTGCATGTAATCAAATTGTTGCATTTAGTTAGTGGACATGAGTGCAGGACCTGTAGCCAGACATTCTCCTCCACTTACCACCTGGGCATGTTATTTCTGAGCCTCTGTTTCCTTATCTACATGATGGGGATAATATCAGGATTGACATACAAGACTGGTTGGGAGGATAGGATGATAATTTATGTAAAGCATTTAGCACAGGACTTGGCGCATTGCAGGTGCACATTAGATCTTGGCTCTCAGTATTTTCCATCAACTGAAATGCTCCATGGGGGGAGCGAGTTTTGTTGAGGATAGCACAGGACTTTTGGACGTAAGTTAGAAATGCCTTATGTATGTTGGACGTAAGGCATAGAGTGGAGTTGTTAGGTAGGCAGTTAGATATACTAAGTCCAGAGTAGAGGTCTGAGATGGAGGAAAAAAATTACAGTCATCAGCAAAAGATGATATTTAAAGCTATGGGCTGGATGAAATCACCAAGGGAATGAGTGCTCAGAGTAAAGACAAGAAGGACGGCTGAATGCTAATACATCTGACACTTGGAGATGAGGGAAATGATTAACACTGCAAAGCTGGGAACTGGACAGAGCGGTGTGGAAGCTGCACGGCCAGCCTGCCCCAATACTTACTTAACACACGCTTAGATTCTCTGTGCCAGGTGCTGCGAAAAGTACTTTACAAAAATTAACTCATTTATTTATTTTATTATTGTTATTTTTGGGCAGAATATCTCTCTGTAGCCCAAGCTGGAGTGCAGTGGCATGATCATGGCTCACTGTAGCCTTCCACTCCTAGGCTCAAGCAATCCTCCTACCTTCGTCTCCCGACTAGCTGGGACTACAGACACACAGCACCATGCCCAGTTGATTTATTTTATTTTATTTTTTGTAGAGATGGGGTCTCCCTATGTTGCCCAGGCTCATCTCAAGCTCCTGGGCTCAAGCAAATCTCCCACCTCAGGATCCCAAAGAGGAAAGATTACAGGCAAGAGCCTCCGTGCCTGGCCTATTTATTAATTTTAGAGTCAAGTCTTGCTCTGTCACCCAAGCAGTAGTGCAGTGGCACAAACACAGCTCACTGCAGCCTCGAACTCCCGGGCTCGAACAATCCTTCTTTTAGCCCTTCGAGTAGCGAGAGGACTACAGACACAGGCCACCATGCCTAGCTAAGGTTTTCTGTTTGTTATTTTTTAGGGACAAGGTCTTGCTATGCTGCCCAGGCTAGTCTCCAATTCCTGGCCTCTAGCCTCCTGAGTCACTGGGATTACAGGTGAGAGCCACCACCCCTGACTTCACTCATTTAACGTTAGTAACATCCCCTTCAGGTAGGCACCATTATTATCCAGATTTTGCAGATGAGAAAACCGAGACACAGAAAAATAAATAAGGTGCCCAAGGCCACAGAACCAGTGAGTGACATAGCTGGGATTCAAACCTAGGCAGGCTGGGCCCAGAGTCTCTATCTCTTTCGTTTCTCATTGTGGATAAACTAAGTGTCAACTGGATTTTCTTATCTTAGTCTTTGACTTTTTTTTATTTGTTTGTTTGAGACGGAGTCTCACTCTGTCTCCTAGGCTGGAGTGCAAAGGTGTGATTTCGGCTCACGGCAACCTGTGCCTCCTGAGTACAAGCAATTCTCCTGCCTCAGCCTCCCGAGTAGCTGGGATTACAGGCACCTGCCACCATGCCTGGCTAATTTTTGTATTTTTAGTAGAGACGGGGTTTCACCATGTTGGCCAGGGTGGTCTAGAAGTCTTGACCTCAGGTGATCCTCCCGCCTCAGCCTCCCAAAGTGTTGGGATTACGGGTGTAAGCCACTGCGTCCGGCCTTTTTTTTTTTTTTTTTTTTTTTTTTTTTTGAGACGGAGTCTCGCTCTGTAGCCCAGGCTGGAGTGCAGTGGCCGGATCTCAGCTCACTGCAAGCTCCGCCTCCCGGGTTCACGCCATTCTCCGGCCTCAGCCTCCCGAGTAGCTAGGACTACAGGCGCCCGCCATCTCGCCCGGCTATTTTTTGTATTTCTTAGTAGAGACGGGGTTTCACTGTGTTCACCAGGATGGTCTCGATCTCCTGACCTCGTGATCCGCCCATCTCGGCCTCCCAAAGTGCTGGGATTACAGGCTTGAGCCACCGCGCCCGGCCCCTTTTTTTTTTTTTTTAAATGAGTTGGGGTCTCATTCTGTCACCAGGCTGGAGAGTAGTGACACGATCATAGCTCACTGTAGCCTCAAACTCCTGGACTCCAGTGATCCTCCCACCTCAGCCTCCTCAGTGGCTAGGACTGCAGGCGCAAGCCACCATGACTGGCTAATTGTTTTTTAATTTTTTTAGAGCCAGGCTCTTACTATGTAGGCCACACTGATCTCAAACTCCCGGCCTTTGATTCTTGAGACTAAAACTAGAAGTATCATCATCGGAAAATATTGCTCTCAGAGGTCCCATTTAGCCCTGACATTCTAGGGATCAATGCCAAATAGTATTTCAGATTTTAATTGAGGAAAGAGGAAGGGGAGTTTAATCCAGGAATCGATAACCCTGATAGTTCACTTACTCTATACAAGGCCAGTAAGGTCCTGGGGATGGAGAGAGTAGGAGGGTGCCCAGGGCTCCTCCCCACCCATGGACTCAAGAACCTGTATTCCCACCCCCTTCTCCAGGCATTACTCTGAGAACAATGGTGGCTGACTGAGGCAGGGGCCAGAGTTCAGGTGGAAAGTTGGGGTGGCCCGGGGGAATTAGCCTTGGGGCCTTCTTTATCTCTATTAGGGTATAGTTGTTCTGTTGGCTCTATTGCCTCATAAAACTTCACTGTGATATGGAGGCAGTTTGAGTCCATTCACCCCTCCAGGGAGTTTCTCAATGAGGGTCTGAACAAATAGGCAAACCCAGGAGAAGAGGGGAAGAGGCGGGCGTGGATGGATGGAGGGTGGAGGGTCAGATGTACACTTGGACTCTAGGGAAGGGGTGGGAGTATGGCTGAGTGAGTCAGCCGAGTGCCAATGTCGTCCTTTCCCATAGCCTCACCACCACTCCCATCCTGCCTTGGACACTGACCTTGGAAGAGTAGCAACTAAGGAAAAAACAGCTCTGACTGTGCAGGAGGAAATCTATGGGAAAGGGAGTTTAGCGGGGGCCTGGAGAAGCTACCTGGTCCTTCTTGCCCACATCCCCTGGCCTAGAGCTTCTCAAGGCCACTGAGCACTGCAGTCACTGGGGAGTTTGTCAAAATGCAGATTCTAGGGCCCCACCTCAGACCTACCAAATCAGAATTTTGGGGGGTCAGGTCACAGGGATTTCCATTTTTCACAAGCCCTCCCTTCCTGCATCCCCAGTAGTGTATGAACACAGCCTTACAGCCTATTCCAGACAGACCTGAACAAATAAAATGAAATCAACACTATCCCAGTACCCACTGGGTACACATACAGAAGGAAAAATGAAATGCAGCTTGAGGTCTGGAAGGGATCATAGTGTAGTTGGGAGATAAAAGACTTACTTTGTGAAGGGTTAAATTAATGCTACAATATACAAACTGTAGTTCAAAATAGGCAGGTAGGTTGGACAAATTGCCAGTGAGTGAGAATAACAGTAGCTATCCTTCAACAATCACCTGTGAAATGCTAGATCCTGTACTAAGCACTTTTGCTATGTACTTTCATTTAATCTCATTAAAACTCTGAAAGATAGGTATTTTTTTCCCCATGTAATAATGAATGAGGCCAGGTGATGGCTCACACCTGTAATCCCAGCACTTTGGGAGGCCAAGGCAGAAGGATTACTTGACTCCAGAAGTTTGTGACAAGCCTGGGCAACATAGTGAGGCCTCGTCTCTATTAAAAGTTAAAAAATTAGCCATGTGTGGTGGAGCATGCCTGAGGTCCCAGCCACTCGGGAGGCTGAGGCAGGAAGATCTCTTTTTTTTTTTTTTGAGACGGAGTCTCCCTCTGTCCCCCAGGCTGGAGTGCAGTGGCGCGATCTCGGCTCACTGCAAGCTCTGTCTCCTGGGTTCACGCCATTCTCCTGCCTCAGCGTCTGGACTAGCTAGGACTACAGGTGCCCGCCACAGCGCCTGGCTAATTTTTTGTATGTTTAGCAGAGACGGGGTTTCACCGTGGTCTCGATCTCCTGACCTTGTGATCCGCCCGCCTCGGCCTCCCAAAGTGCTGGGATTACAGCGACCGTGCCCGGCCCAGGAAGATCTCTTGAGCCTGTGAGGCTGAGGCTGATTGTGCCACTGCACTCCAGCCTGGGTGACAGAGTGAGACCCTGCCTAATAATAATAATTAATAATAATAAATAAGGCTTTGGCTTATTTGTTAATTCTTCTCATATCAGCCTTCCCTGATACTAAGGAAGAGGTCGGGTAATGTCTCTGTGTTCCAAAAATATCCTTATGTTACAGCCTTTATTGCTTTGATCACATCATGTTGTAATTGCCTGTTTATAGGACTGTGTCTCCCACAAGACTTGAGGACAGACCAGGAGCTGTGGCTCACGCCTGTAGTCCCAGCAGTTTGGGAGGCTGGGGTGGGTGGATCATTTGAGATAAGGAGTTCAAGACCAGCCTGGCCAACATGGTGAAACCCCATTGCTACTAAAAATACAAAAATTAGCTGGGCATGGTCATGGGGGCCTGTAATCCCAGCTACTTGGGAGGCTAAGGTAGGAGAGTTGCTTGAACCCTGGAAGCGGAGGTTGCAGTGAGTCAAGATTGTACCACTGCACTCCAGCCTGGGTGACAGAGTGAGATTTTGTCTCAAAAAAAAAAAAAAAAAAAAAAAAGACTTGAGACTTGAGGACGGGTACTTGGTATTTCCAGAACCCAGTGAATTATAGATGCTCAGGTGATGTTTGTTGAATGAATCGACGGTGTGTCTGAAGTCTCAGAGCTAATACATGAGAAGGCTGACTGACTCTAAAGCCCAGGTTCCCCCACTGAGCCATTACAAAGAGAAGGTGCAGGCTATGGGGATTTTTGCAAGGGACAATCTCTATAGATTGGAGTCATCAAAGAATCCTCATTACAGGAGGTGGGGGTAGAAGGACAATTAGAATTCAGAAGGACAATTAGAATTCAGAAAGACCGATGAAAGGTGAGCAGTCATCCAGGCAGGCCAAGACAGGAAGGAGGGGTTTTACAAGGTGCAAACTTCCTCCAAGACAGAGACCCCGGAAGACTCCAGAAGACTATGCCCCACCCCCTAAACCTTTCTAGCTCACTCACTGGCTGTCACCTTATGGCTGATTTGCGTCTCCATTACTGCGATAAAATTATTTCCCCCAAGGCTTTCAGGGAGATGGTGAATTTTTCATTGTTTCTCATGCCTAGAACATGGCGACAAAACATACTCTGTTAGTGGATTTGTCCATTTGGCAAGTCCCTTTTAATAATGGATGGAGACTTTTTTTTTCAGTTTCCATGAAGAAATAAGACTCATTTATGTTTATGATGTATATCTATGTATATAGCTATGTGTAAAAGAACAAGACAAAACAGTATCTCCGAATTTCATTTTTGTTAAAAAGAGCAGGAAAAAAGGATATGCACAAATATGTTTGTGTGCATGTGGAAAACATCTAGAAGTTTATCTACTGAATTTAACAGCAGCTGGCTCTGGAAAATGAGATGTAGTGGGATCTGGGGTTTTAACCTTTACAAAGTCTTAAGCTTTTGTCTTTTTAAACAATGAGTATGCATTAATTTCACAATTGAAAAAGAAGATTTTTTGGTAGGATTATAGGTAGCTTCGAATTTGTGTTTTGTTCTTTCGAAATTTTCTTTTTTTTTTTTAAAGACAGGGTCTTGCTCTGTCACCCAGGCTGAATGCAGTGGTGCAATCATGGCTCACTGAAGCCTCAGTCTCCCCAGCATAAGTGATCCTCTTGCCTCAGCCTCCAGAGTAGCTGGTATCATAGGCACATGCCACCACACCTGCTAACTTTTAAATTTTTAGTAGAGATGAGGTCTCTATATTTGCCCAGGCTGGTCTCTTCCCACATTTTCTTTTCTTCTTCTTTTTTTCTTTTGAGATGGAGTCTTGCTCTGTTGCCCAGGCTGGAGTGCAGTGGCGCCATCTCAGCTCACTGCAGCCTCCTCCTCCCAGGTTTAAGTGATTCTCCTGCCTCAGCCTCCCAAGCAGCTGGGACTACAGCCCATCACCACACTCGGCTAATTTTTGTATTTTTACTAGAGATGGGGTTCCACCATGTTGGCCAGGCTGGTCTCGACGACCTCTTGACCTCAGGTGATCCACCCACCTTGGCCTCCCAAAGTGCTGGGATTACACAAGCCACCACTCCCTGCCACAGATTTTCTACTGTGAAGATATGTTACTTTTATAATCAGAAAATAAAATCCCTTTTTATTATAAAAGTTGTTGAAAAGAAAGAAATTCTCAAGATGGCACAATTTGTTATGTTGAGGGGCAGGAAAGTATCAACGATGTTCGAAACCCTGAGTCCCAGTTAAGCTGGATGTAAAGTAATTCAGTCCCAATTTGACAAAACATTGTATGAGTTGTAAGAATGTTCCAGACCCCTTAAGTTGGTAGTCCCATCCTGGGGCTTTAGCTCAAGGAAATATAGGCATACCTTGTTTTATTGCACTTCACTTGATTGTACTTCATAGATACTGTATTTTATTTTTATTTTTTGTTTTTAGTTTTTAGAGATCCATTCCTATTCCATTCTGTCCTGTCTCACTCCATGTCCTTTATTTCTTCCATATTCATTTCCATCTATCCACCATTTCCACCGTCTCCCTTCCATTCCTTTAATGTGTGTATTCCTAGTGATCAACAATCTTTGTCTTCTTAATTATTTTAATTTTCCTCCACCCTATCCGTGAATCTTTTACCCCTTCCCTTCCTTCCCTTCCTTCCTTCCTTCCTTCCTTCCTTCCCTTCCTTCCTTCCTTCTTTCCTTCCTTCCCTTCCATCCTTCCCTCCCTCCCCTCCTTCCTTCTTTCCTTCCTTCCTTCTTTCCTTCCTTCCTTCCTTCCTTCCTTCCTTCCTTCCTTCCTTCCTTCCTTCCCTCCCTCCCCCTCCTTCCCGCCCCAACTTTCCTTCCCTTCCTTCCTTCCTTCCTTCCTTCCTTCCTTCCTTCCTTCCTTCCTTCTTTCCTTCCTTCCTTATTCCTTATTTTGACAAATTCTCGCTCTGTTGCCCAGGCTGGAGTGCAGTGGCACAATCTTGACTCATGCAGCCTCTGCCTCCTGGGCTCAAGCGATCCTTCCATCTCAGCCTCTCAAGTGGCTAGGACTATAGGCACACACCACTGCACTTGGCTAATTTAAAAATTTTTTTATAAAAATGACTTTTTCGTCTCACTATATTGCCAGACTGGTCTTAAACTCCTGGGCTTCCTGGGCTCAAGCAATCCTTCTGCCTCAGCCTCCTATAGTGCTGGGATTACAGGCGTGAGCTGCTGTGCCTGGCCAAAACAGTGAACTTCTACCCATTCCCCATCTCTCTTTCCCTCCTCAGGCCTTCTTATTCCCTGAGACACAATATCGAAATTAGGCCAATTAGGCTGGGCATGATGCTTTATGCCTGTAATCCCAGCACTTTGGGAGGCCAAGGTGGGAGGATTGCATGAGCCCAGGAGTTTGAGACCAGCCTAGGCAACAAAGCGAGAGCCCATCTCTACAAAAAAATAAAAAAATTAGCTGGGCATGATGGTGCATGCCTGTGATCCTAGCTACTTGTGAGTCTGAGGTGGAAGACGGAGCCTGGGAGGTTGAGGCTGCAGTGAGGCGTTTTTCTTGCCACTGCACTCCAGCCCGGGTGACAGAGGGAGACCCTCTCTCAACAACAAAAGAAATTAGGCCAGTTAAAAACCTGAAAATGTCTTCTAAGTGTTCAAATGAAAGGAGAAGTTGCACATCTTTCACTTTAAATCAAACATTAGAAATGATTAAGCTGAATGGGGGAATAATGAGATAGACCAAAAACTAGGTCTCGGCCGGGCGCCGTGGCTCGCCTGTAATCCCAGCACTTTGGGAGGCCGAGGCGGTGGATCACGAGGTCAGGAGATCAAGACCACCCAGGCTAACATGAAACCTGCCTCTACTTTGTAAAATACAAAACTAGCCGGGCGTAGGAGCGGATGCCTGTAGCCCAGCCACCGGAGGCTGAGGCAGGAGATGGAACCTGGGAGGTGGAGCTTGCAGTGAGCCGAGATCGCCACTGCACTCCAGCCTGGGTGACACAGCCGAGACCTGGTCTCAAAAAACAAAAACAAAAAAAACAAAAAAAAAAAAAAAAACTAGGTCTCTTGAGTCAAATAGTTAGCTGAGTGGTCAACGCAAAGGAAAAGTTTTTGGAGGAAATTAAAATGCCGCTCAAGGCTGGGTGCAGTGGCTCACACCTATAATCCCAGCAATTCAGAGAGGCTAAGGAAGATCACTTGAGCCCAGGAGTTTGAGACCAGCTCAAGGGACATAGTGAGACACCAGCCCTCTACGAGAATTTTTTTTTTTTTTTTTTTTTTTTTTGAAGATAGCCCTACTCTGGTTCCCAAGGCTGGCGTGCAGTGTGGCATGATCTCAGCTCACTCATGAAGCCTTAGCCTCCCACACCTAAGTGGGAGCTCCCAATGGACTGCAGCCTCCCAGCAGCTGGAATGGATGGCGTGCCATCATGCCTAGCTAATTCTCTGTGTTGTTAGTAGAGACAGGTTTTTCGGGACATGTTGGCCAGGCTGGTCTCAAACTCCTGGCCCCAAGTGATCCACCTGCCTTGGCCTTGCAGTGCTGGGATTACAGGTATGAGCCACTACATCTGGCCAAACCTGACAGCTTTTTTTTTTTTTTTTTTTGAGATGAAGTCTACACTGTTGCCTGGGCTGGAGGCAGTGGTGTGATCTGGCTCACTGCAACCCTCCTCACTCCCAGGTTCAAGCACCCTGCCCTCAGCCTCCTGGGCAGCTGGGACTACGGGCCCCCACCATCATACCTGGCTAATTTTGTATTTTACTAGAGATGGGGTTCCACCAAGCTGGCCAGCTATTCTGAACCCTGGCCTTTCATCTGCCTCACCTTGGCCTCCCAAGTGTTGGACAGGCATGAGCCACAGCACTCTGGCCCCTTAATTTTTTTTTTTGAGACAGTCTCTGTGTCCCCCAGGTTGAGCTTGGTAAAGGCACTGAACCAGCCTACTGTAACCTCCAGCCTCCAGGGGTTTAAGTACTTTTCCTGCCTCAGCCTCCCAAGTAGCTGGGATTACAGGTGCCCGGGCCACCATGTCCCGCTAATTTTTGTATTTTTTACTTTTGCTTTTGAGATCCAGTCTTGCTCTGTTTCCAGGTTGGAGTGCAGTGAGACCCATCCGCTCACCCAGTCTCACTGCCCATGCCATTCTCCTGCCTCAGCCTCCCGAGTAGCTGGACTACAGGCTCTCACTTCTCACTACCGGCTAGTTTTTGTTTTTAGTGTAGAGACGGGTTTCACTGTGTTAGCCAGGATGGTCTCACTTCCTGAACTCGTGATCCTACTCTGTCCTCGGGCCTCCCAGTGCTGGGATTACAGGCTTGAGCCACCTACTTCAGCCTTTTTTTATATTTTTAGTAGAGATGGGTTTTCAATGTGTTAGCCAGATGGTCTCAATCTCCTGACCTCATGATCCTGCCTCAGCCTCCCAAAGTGCTGGGATTACAGGCGTGAGCCACTGGCGCCTGGCCCAACCTGGTAAACTTTTAAAGATGGGACTATGTTTACAAACCAATGCTGGGTGAAGAAAAATAGAATGCAATGTTGCATTTATGTGGGTGGTTATTGTATATCTATATGAAGTTGATAAGAAAGAAGATAATGAAAGAGAGTAAATGAGGGAGAAATAGTAAAGAGGGAGGAAGAGAGTAGAAAACATAAGGTCGGGCAGGTGGTCACACCCTGTAATCCCAAAGCACTTTGGGAGGCTGGAGGCAAGTGGATCACTGAGGTCAGAGCCCAAAACCAGTCTGGCCAACATGGTAAAATCCCATCTCTGGCTGGGGTAAAAACAGAAAATTAGCCAGTCATGGTGGTGGAAGCTCTGGCAATCCCAGCTACTTGGGAGGCTTGCAGGAGAACGGCTTGAACTCCGGGAGGCGGAGGCTGCAGTGCAGCCTGGAGATGTGGCCACCGCACTCCAGCCCGGTGACAGAGCGATTCTGTTCCTAAATAAATAAATTAACTAAGCAGTTTACTTGTAATAGGGTTATGGGATTACAGATTTTGAAAGTGCATGTTGAAAGCTATTTTAAGAGTAAATATAGCCGAAAGTAACGGTGGCTCAATGCCTCTGCTGTAGGTTCCAGCACTTTGGGAGGGCCAGGCGGGGCGGGGATCAACATGGCCAAAGTCTGAGACCACGGGCTTGGCAATATGGAGAAACCTCGCCCTACGAAGATATTAGTGAAAATTAGCTGGGCAAGTGGAGTGGTGGCACGGTGGGGTTTCCAGCTACCTAGGAGGCTTTTGAGAGGTAGGAGAATTTGAACCTGGGAGGGCGAGGGTATTGCAGGAGCCAGATCAAGGCCACAAGACTCCCAGACCAACTAAAAAGCAACATAACCATACACCACAAGGCTCTGGTGATTTGCCAAGGTTAATACTTCACTGAACTTCTGTTTGCCCTAGGTGAAATGGAGACAATATCAGCACATACTTCATAGAGTTGTTCCAGATTAAATAGTATCCTTTCATGTAAAACACTCATTGATGCCACAAATAAAAGATCCAGCAAATGTATTTATCTTTGTCATTGTTATTTCATCATTATTATTATCAGTGAGGGGAAATTCCTCACATACCTAGGCGGGAGGCAGCAAACTTGCTGTGTTTCTAGCATGAGGTACAACACTGTAAAACTCCTTTGTTCTAGGAATTTCATGTCTGGGAATTCACCCTTAGCAAGTAATCTTAGTAAATAATCTGACATGTACAGTGAAAGGTGTGAACAAGAATTTTTTTTTTTTTTTTTGAGACGGAGTCTCGCTCTGTCGCCCAGGCTGGAGTGTGCAGTGGCCGGATCTCAGCTCACTGCAAGCCTCACTCCGGCTCACGCCATTCTCCTGCCTCAGCCTCCAGAGAAGCACAGGCTACCTCGCCACCTCGGCCCAAGAAGTTTTTGTGGCTTTAGTAGGCACGGGTTTCACCGGGTTAGCCAGGATGGTCTCGATCTCCTGACCTTGTGATCCGCCCGTCTCGGCCTCCCAAAGTGCTGGGATTACAGGCTTGAGCCACCGCGCCCGGCCTACAAGAATATTTTTATCACAGTTATTTATAATAGGAAAAGATTGGAAACAACCTAAAAAATCCAGCAATAGCTAAGTAAGTTATGAGACATACATATGATAGAATACTCTGGAGCTATTGAACTGGATATGATATACCCTTTTGTAATGATATAGACATGTGCCTATATCATTACATAAACAGGAGGTAACAGAACAATATAGTCTCATTTATACAAGAAAGTAAATATGTGCATTTAAAAGCCTAAAAGGGCTGGGTGTGGTGGCTCATGCCTGTAATCTCAGCACTTTAGGAGGCCAAGGTGGGCAGCTCAGCCGAGCTCAGGAGTTTGAGACCAGCCTGGCCAACATGATGAAACCTTGTCTCTACTAAAAATTAGCTGAGCGTGGTGGTGCGCACCTGTAGTCCCAGCTACTTAGGAGGCTGAGGCAGGAGAACCTGGGAGGCAGAGGTTGCAGTGAGCTAAGATTGCGCCACTGTACTTCAGCCTGGGAAACGGAGGGAGACTTCACCTCAAAAAAAAAAAAAAAAAAAAAAAAGTCAGGCATGGTGGCATGTACTTGTAGTCCCAGCTGTTTGGGAGGCTGAGTTGGGAGGATCACTTGAGCCTGGGAGGTCGAGGCTACAGCGAGCTGAGATCGCACACTGCACTCCAGCCTGGGCGACAAACAGAGACCCTGTCTTAGAAAAAAAGAAAAGAAAAGTAAAAGCCTGGAAGGAGAGATACCAAACTATTATCACAGGTCACCTCTGACAGGACTGTCACTTGCTCTGAATTATTTGAAATTTTTGTATATATAACTTAGAAAAATCCATGATGTGTGTGTGTGTATGTGTGTGTGTGTGTGTGTGTCTGTCTGCCTGTTAGACTAAAGTAAGAGTCCTGGCTGGAGTTAGAAATTCCAAGATTGGAGATTAAAGCCTGGTAAGATGTGGCAGAGTTGTTTTTTCATCAGTTCAGAGACTCCTTAGTCCCAGGTCTGGGAGTCAGCAACTGTATTGAATTCAGCTTGAGATGGAAATGAGGGAGATTCATGGAGAGCAAGCTTGGGAAAAGGAAATAGACATGGAGAGCAAGCTTGGGAAAAGGAAATAGACATGCAGAGATTTCCTGAATTAATAATAATCGGCCAGGTTCGGTGGCTCACACCTGTAATCCCAGCACTTTGGAAGGCTGAGGCAGGCGGATCACTTGAGGTTGGGAGTTCGAGACCAGCCTGACCAACGTGGAAAAACCCCTTCTCTACTAAAAATACAAAATTAGCTGGGTGTGGTGGTGCATGCCTGTAATCCTAGCTACTCGGGAGGCTGAGGCAGGAGAATTGCTTGAACCCAGGGGGCGGAGGTTGCAGTGAGCCGAGATCACACCTTTGCACTCCAGCCTGGGCAACAAGAGTGAAACTCCATCTCAAAAATAAATGAATAAATAAATAAATAATAATCATGAGAGCCTTTGCAAAGTGTTTTATACTTTGCACTGTCAATGTTGCCCAATGCAGAGGACTATCTCACAAGATAGATAGACTGGAGTGATCACTGAGGAGACAGAGTCCCAGCATGTGAAATGGTACTGAGAGGCAGAGCAGGAAATGGAAGTCAATATTCTGAACCCTTAACCCCTTCCAGCTCTGAAGCTTGAACAAAATAAAACTCATCCAGCTCCCAGCCCAGTGCCTGGCACACAGGCGTCTTCAAGGCACCTGGCACCTTCTCCTCCAGGTGCGCTGCCTAGGTCCATGGGTGGCTGCTGTACTCTGGTTGCATTATCTCCACCCTTAGGGTCATCTGTTGTCCTTCAAGTTTGCTTTGCTCCAGCCAGACTCACTGTTTCCTTTCATCATGACCCTTTCCATCTTCATCACACTGTTCCCTCATCCTAGAATATCATCTCCCTTTGTTCTGAGCCTCCTCCAACCTTCCTGCTTCCCTACACATCCAAGTCCTATTGGTCCTCCAAGATGGGTGCCAAATGCCACCTCCTCCCCAAACATGCACCAGCTGCTGGACACCATTGCTCCTTCCCCATGCCCCAGGTCAGCCACCTGCTTTTCTCTTGGGGCACATCGCATCCTGCTTACACAAGAACTCTCTGCAGGTGTGTGCTTGTCTCTGGACTAAACCAAAGGCTCTTTTGGGAAAGGTGTGTGTCTCGTTCATTTGTGTTTCTTCAGTGCTGGCCCTGCACACAGCAAGTGCTCAAGTGCTTTGGTTGCAGAGTGAGAGAGTGCATGAGCGATGAGTGATGGTGAGAGCATGGGTTGAGGGCAGGGCGTGTGGGAATGGAGGGAGAGACGGGCAGAGAGGTGATGACTCCTCAAACTCATTGCCATCCTGACCCTGCGGGCAATGGCAGCACTTCCCCAGGGTGAATAACCTTGGGGCTCTGTCCCTCCAGGTCCTGCCCACATCATAAAACAGCGAGTGCTTCCTCTTCAGGACAGGAGGGAGAAGAAGTGGGGTGACTTAGGGGCTGAGCCTCAGCAACTGGGAGAGTTTATAAGCTGGGAAAGCAGACCCCTCAGCACCACCAGTTCTCCTCATCCCTCTGCTCTCTGGCTCCAGCCTCCCAGCAGCATGGCTTTCACCGGCAAGTTCGAGATGGAGAGTGAGAAGAATTATGATGAGTTCATGAAGCTCCTCGGTGAGTGAGCTCCTGGGTATCCCTTCCTCGGGGTTGGTTTGTCACGGTGGGACAGGATTTCATTCATTCATTCACACATTTGTTGAGCAACTGCTTTCTCCCAGACTCTGAGGATAATAAGAACTCAGACACTCTTTTTTTTTCTTTTTTTGAGACGGAGTCTTGCTCTGTCGCCCAGGCTGAAGTGCAGTGGCGCTATCCCCACTCACTGCAAGCTCTGCCTCCCAGGTTCACACCATTCTCTTGCCTCAGCCTCCCAAGCAGCTGGGACTACAGGCGCCCGTCACCTCGCCCTGCTAATTTTTTTTTTTTTTGGTATTTTTAGTAGAGACAGGGTTTCACCATGTTAGCCAGCATGGTCCTGATCTCCCGACCTCAGGTGATCCACCCGCCTTGGTCTCCCAAAGTGCTGGGATTACAGGCGTGAGCCACCATGCCTGGCCGACACTCTTCAACTTTATTTTATTTTATTTCATTTTTGAGACAGAGTCTCACTCTGTCACCTAGGCTGGAGTGCAATGACACCATCTCGGCTCACTGCAACCTCTGGCTCTCAGGTTCAAGTGATTCTCCTGCCTCAGCCTCCCCAGTAGCTGGGATTACAGGTGTGCACCACCACACCTGGCTAAAATTTTTGTAATTTTTTAGTTAAGACGGGGTTTTACCATGTTGGCCAGGCTGATCTTGAACTCCTGACCTCAGGTGATCCACTCGGCTTGACCTCCCAAAGTGCTGGGATTATAGGTGTGAGCCGCCGCGCCCGGCCTAGACACTCTTTGACTTTAAAACACACATAGAATATATTAGTATCTCCACTTTACTGAGGGAAAACTTGAGGCCCAGAGAATTGAGTAACTAGTCCAAAGTCACACAGCTAGTAACTGGTAAAGTGGAAACTTGGTTGGTGAAGTAGAGATTTGATGTTTATTTAGTCAAGCATGTATTTATTTTATTTTTATTTATTTATTTTTGAGACGCAGTCTTGCTCTGTCTCCCAGGCTGAAGTGCAGTGGCATGATCTCAGCTCACTGTAACCTCCGCCTCCTAGGTTCCAGCAGTTCTCCTGCCTCAGCCTCTCGAGTAGCTGGAACTACAGGCGTATGCCACCACAACTGGCTAATTTTTTGTGTTTTCAGTAGAGACAGGGTATCACCCTGTTGGCCAGGCTGGTCTCAAACTCCTAACCTCAGGTGATTCACACACCTCGACCCCCCAAAGTGCTGGGATTACAGACGTGAGCCATGCGCCCAGCCTGTCAAACATTTATCAAACACCAGCTATATGCAAGGCTATCTCAGTGTTACCAATGGGGACTCAGTGTGACTTGCCCAAGTCAGTGGCAGAGGCCATTGGCACCCAGGACCCTATGATGAGTGGTCTCACCACATCCTGCCTAGGAGAGGAAACCAAAGGGTTAGCGTGGAGACCAGGTTTGACAATCAACTTCTTCACACAGTCATTCAGCAAACACAGGTCTCTTACTGTGCCAAACAGTGTGGGCAGAGATACCAGTGATTTCATTCCTTCTCTCACTGCTTGACTTGTAACACGAGTCTGTTGTGAGGAACCAGTGAGACAGTGGATCTGACAATCTTGTGGAAATCTCAGTATCTCACTATCTAAAAAGTCTCAGGCAGTGTAACTCTTAAGGTTCAGAGGACAGCTCAAGGGGACCCATGCCCTCCCTCTTGGTGGCCACTTCTTGCCTGCCAGCTGGGTCAAAGGAACCCTGAGACCAGGCCCATTGAGCCTTGGGACCTGGAGGAGTCGAGAGCCCCTCTGAGTCATGCACTGGCAGTGGCCCTGAAGGAGCATGACGGCTTCGTGTTGTGGAATGGGAAGGGAGCCCACCTTTGTTCTACACCGATTCTGTCATTAACTTTCAATGAAATACTGGGAAGTCCCTTTCCCATTCTGGGTGCTCACTTCCTTATCTGTAAAATAAAAATATTAGAAGACACAATCTTTTTTTGGTGGAGGGTAGGGGACAGAGTCCTGCTCTGTAGCCCAGGCTGGACTGCAGTGGCGCTATCCCGGCTCACTGCAACCTTTGCCTCCTGGATTTAAGTGATTCTCTTGCGTCAGCCTCTAAAGCAGCTGGTATTACAGGCACCTGCCACCATCCCCAGATAATTTTTTTTTTTTTGTATTTTTAGTAGAGATGGGGTTTTACCACATTGGCCAGGCTGGTCTTGAACTTCTGACCTTAAACGATCTGCCCGCCTCGGGTTCCCAAGGTGCTGGGATTACAGGCCTGAACCACCACATCTGGCCAGAAGACACAGTCTTGAAAGTCTCATTAATTCCAAAACTTTGCGAGCTTGGCAAGATTCCGTTATATTTATATTACTATCAGAAGCTTGGTTATTATTGATGAGCACCCATTATGTGCCCGGAGCTTCACAAACACACTCACATTGAATATAATTCTTGTAACAGCCCTTTGGGATGGGCCTTATTATCCCCATCTTGCGGATGAATACACTGAGGATGAATACAGAGAGTGACTTCCGCCAGCCACATGGCTCACAACATGTATTATCTGTCTCAGGCACTGTGCTCTTAACCTGCAGGCTAGTCTATCGTGTACATGGGATAGGGCAGCCGGGGTGGGCAGGAAAGCTCTTTCCCCAAACCACAGGGTTAAAAGCAGCTCTTATGTGGCTACTCTGCTTATCCCCGGGTCCAGGGCTCTCCAGCGATGTAATCGAAAAGGCCCGCAACTTCAAGATCGTCACGGAGGTGCAGCAGGATGGGCAGGACTTCACTTGGTCCCAGCACTACTCCGGAGGACACACCATGACCAACAAGTTCACTGTTGGCAAGGAAAGCGACATACAGACAATGGGGGGCAAGAAGTTCAAGGTGAGAGGCCACTGGCTGTCCCCGTCCTTCCTCAGGCCTCCACCCGACTTCTCCTTCTCAAACACGGCCTCCCTGCTCCCAAGCTGAGGCTTCTTTCTCCAGTTTGGCCTCCAGCATTAAGAGCTTGAGTTACTTGGCACTTTAATGCTCCTGATTTTTAATGGTCAAAAATGGGCACCAAAACAATAAGAAAAATAGCTAACACTTGCTGAACACTTAATATAACCTAGACTCTTGCTGAATAGATTTTTCATCTTAATGCAGTTAATCCCATGACATTGCTACAATTACTCTCCCCAGATTGAGGGGGAAGGCTAAATCATGGGATTAAAAAGCTTGCTTGCCAGGCACAATGGCTCCTACCTGTAATCTCAGCACTCTGGGAGGCCGAGGTGGGTGGATGGCTTGAGGCCAGGATTTTGAGATTAGCCTGGCCAACATGGTGAAACCCTGTCTTACCAAAAATACAAAATTAGCTGGACATGGTGGTGCATATTTGTAATTCCTGCTACCAGGAGTTATGCAGGGAATCGCTTTGAACCTAGAGGCAGAAGTTGCAGTGAGCTGAGATCATACTCATACTCGTACCCAGCCTGGGTGACAGAGTGAGAGTCCATCTCAAAATAAATAAATAAATAAATAAATAAATAAATAAATAATAACCTTGCCTTAGTCACACAACAGGGGCAGGCCTTCACACCAGGCACTAGAGAGCATACGTGCTTTTTTTTTCCTTTGAGATTCACTCTGTCACCCGGACTGGAGTGCAGTTGGCATGATCTCAGCTCACTGCAACCTCTGCCTCCCGGTTCAAGCGATTCCCCTGCCTCAGCCTCCCGAGTAGCCAGGATTACAGGTATGCACCACCACATCTGGCTAATTTTTGTACTTTTAGCTGAGACGGGGGTTTCACCATGTTGGCCAGGCTGGTCTCGAACTCCTGACCTTGTGATCTGCCCACCTTGACCTCCGAAAGTGCTGGGATTACAGGCGTGAGCCACTGTGCCCGGCCATAAGTGCTTTTTTAATGTTGCCTCTCTATGTAGCACAGAGATAAAGAGGCTGGGCCCTGGAGTGAGCCTGGCTGGGTTTGAAACCATGATTTCCCACCAGCAATTGTAGGGCCTTGGGTAAGTCATTTTACTCCCCTGAGCCTCGTATCTCTAGTATGCAAAAGGAGACTACATACTGTCTGTGTCTCCAAGAGCTGTGGTGAAGATTAAACAAGACAGTGCATGAAAGCACCTGGCATAGTGCCTACCACATATTGAATGCTAGAAGAAAAAACGCAGTCATTTGCTTTTGTTTTAGAAGTGAAGAAACTGGCCGGGCACGGTGGCTCAGGCCTGTAATCCCGGCACTTTGGGACGCCGAGGCAGGTGGATCACGAGGTCAGGAGTTCGAGACCAGCCTGGCCAATATGGTGAAATGCTGTCTCTACTAAAATTACAAAAATTAGCCAGGCGTGGTGGCAGGCACCTGTAATCCCAGCTACTTGGGAGACTGAGGCAGGAGAATCGCTTGAACCCGGGAGGCGGAGGTTGCAGTGAGCCGAGATCACACCATTGCACTCCAGCCTGGCAACAGGGAACGGGGCGAGGCTCTGCCTCAAAAAAAAAAAAAAAAAGAACTGAAGAAACTGAGGCTCAGGGATACCAAGTAATGGGTCTAAGGCCCTGCAGCCAGAACATGCTGGGACCAGCAATTTGAACCCCAGCTATTTGCCTCTATCATTAGGCCTCTGGTGACCCATGTGGAGTTCTAATTATAGAAAAGGAGTCAGGCTGGTGGCAGCAGGGGAAAGCAAAAAAGGAGAGTAGATAAGCTATAAGTCTGCCTTTCTTCATGGTCCAGAACACATACCCGTCCTGTGCAAATAACTCACAATCTTCCTGTGCCCAGCTATCGTCACCTCCACTGATAGAAATATGTAAGTTATCTCACTATAACCTTTGCTTTGTCAGTACTGCACAAAACCCTCTTCAGCACACTGCATAAGCAACAATCTATAAACTCTCCAGCAAGACTGTCTCCTTGCAGTCAGCTCCTCTCTTGCTGACCTGCCCAGTGCACCCTTGCAACATATTTTCATACTTTCTCTAAGAAATCTGACTTTTTTTTTTTTGCCTACAACTGTCTTGGTAAATTCTTTTTTTTTTTTTTTTTTTGAGACAGTCTTGCTCTGTTGCCCAGGCTGGAGCACAGTGGCACAATCTCTGCTCACTGCAGCCTCTGCCTCCCGGGTTCAAGCAATTCTCGTGCCTCAGCCTCCCAAGTAACTGGGATTACAGGCATGAGCCACCACATCCGGCTAATTTTTGTATTTTTAATAGCGGGGTTTCACCACGTTGGCCAGGCTGGTCTTCCTGACCTCAAGTGATCTGCCCACCTCAGTCTCCCAAAGTGCTGGGATTATAGGCGTAAGGCACTGCGCCTGGCCTTGGTAAATTCTTCTTACTCCCCGTGCCACCAGCCCCAGATAGTTACCAATCACCTGCAACAACCCAGGCTTAATGTTGTGCTTCCATTCCAGGCCACCGTGCAGATGGAGGGCGGGAAGCTGGTGGTGAATTTCCCCAACTATCACCAGACCTCAGAGATCGTGGGTGACAAGCTGGTGGAGGTGAGTGTCCTGCTGGTCCCTGGGATGATTACTGGACATTTGTCTGTCTCCTGGCCACAGCCCCTCAGAGGTAGGCCTCTGGGCAGCTGGCTTTACCAGCACTTCCCTTGTGCCAGGTTCTATGCTGAGTGCTGGATGCACATGATGTCATTTGGTCTTCAAATAACCCTGTTAGGTGGGGATTTTGGTCTCCATTTTAGGAGGAGACTGAGGCACGGGGAAGCTAAGTGAGGGAGCACACAGCTTTGATGACAGAGCTGGGATTTGATGCTAAGCAGCCTGACTGCAGCACTCACACTCGGCCACCTCTGGGGCACAAGACTGGAAGCCCCGGAAGATCCTTCCCAGAATATAAATAAAGGAGGTGGTCCAGGTGGGCTCCTTCAGGGACAGCCACCACTCCACTCCATTTCCATGAGGGACATCAGGCGCCTTCTACCAGATCTTCTCATTTATCCAGAGAAGATGGAAATTTGCACTTCCATGTGAAATCTCCACACTATTAAATATTGGCAACTAATTAAAAAATTCTTTCAATATTGGCAGGTCCAACACACACATCTGTGGACCCTCCTACACGGGAGGTGGTGCCCTGGGAGGCCCTTCCTCTCACTTCTGTTTCTTTCCCGTGGGTCTCCAAGTTTTCCCCAGGTGGAAGAAATGGATGTGAAGTTAACAGGGAAAAGAAGGCATTTCCACACTTCATTCTCTCACTGTGAGCCTGTGACCTGCGTCAGAGACCCTCTGGGGTCCTGTTTGGTCTAGAAAGGGCCCTTCCCTCCTCCCTGAAGCTCTCCAGCAGGGAAGGTGTGATGAGGGAGGCAGGGTTTGTGTGACCCCCTTGCTTCTCCTTCTTTGATCTTTCTCTCTCTCTCTGTCTGTCATTTCCTTGTGCCCTCATCTCAAGCCCTGTCAAGAGGAAAGGAGCACACTGCCTCTCTCAGACACTGGTGTAAATGATTTACACCACAGACACTTATTTCAAACAGCTCTGGAGGCTGGGAAGTACAAGCTCAGGGTGCCAGCATGGGCAGGGGCTTATGAGGGCCCCCGTCCTGGTTTCTTCACATGACAGGGAGACGTCATCTCTCTCGTGTCTGGTTTTTTGTTTTTGTTTTTTTTTTTTTGAGACAGAGTCTTGCTCTGTTGTCCAGGCTGAAGTTCAGTGGCGTAAACTTGGCTCACTACAACCTTCACCTCCCAGGTTCAAGCAATTCTCCTGCCTCAGCCTCCCGAGTAGTTGGGATTACAGGTGCGCACAACCATGCCCAGCTATTTTTGTATTTTTAGTAGAGACGGGGTTTCACCATGTTGGCCAGGTTGGTCTGACCCCATGATATGTACTCCCTCGGCCTCCCAAAGTGCTGGGATTACAAGTATGAGCCACTGTGCCTGGCCGGTTTTTTTTTTTTTTTTTTTTTTTGAGACGGAGTTTTACTCTGTTGCCCAGACTGGAGTACAGTGGCGTGATCTCAGCTCACTGCAACCTCCGCTTCCCCCATGCAAATGATTCTCATGCCTCAGCCTCCTGAGTAGCTGGGATTACAGGCGTGTGCCACCATGCCCAGCTAATTTTTGTAATTTTACTAGAGACAGAGTTTCACCATGTTGGTCAGGC
Organism: Papio anubis; assembly: GCF_008728515.1. NCBI lineage: Eukaryota > Metazoa > Chordata > Mammalia > Primates > Cercopithecidae > Papio > Papio anubis. The sequence goes on from NC_044980.1 coordinate 152,875,485, forward strand.
TGGTCTTGAACTCCTGACCTCAAGTGATCTGCCCGCCCTGGCCTCCCAAAGTGCTGGGATTACAGGCGTGAGCCACTGTATCAGGCCTTGTGTCTGTTGTTATAAGGGCACTAATCCCTCATGAGGACTCCACCCTCATAACCTAATCACCTCTTAAAGGTCCTATCTCCAAATAACATCACATTGGGGCTTCAACCTTTACCATATGGGTTTGGTTGGGGGACACACATGGAGTCCGTAACGTGGCCCAAGAGGTTCCGTGCCCTCCCATTATACTCATTTTACAGAGAGAGCAGCATTACAAGGCTCAGAGATAGCATGGGACTTGGCCATGGCCACACAGCTAGTACATGCAGAGGCAGATCTCATCTGTTGACTTCTAGAACTTCTAGACTAGGCCCCCTGCCTCTTCTGCCCAGGCCCACGGGTCTTTTTTTATCCCCCTTTAACATTTTTGTTTAAATAATCTAAAACTTGGCTGGGTGTGGTGGCTCATGCTTCTAATCCCAGCACTTTGGGAGGCTGAGGCAAGTGGATCACCTGAGGTCAGAAGTTCAAGACCAGCCCAGCCAACATGGTGAAACCCAGTCTCTACTAACAATACAAAAAAAATTAGCCGAGTGTGGTGGTGCACACCTGTAATCCCAGCTACTTAGGAGGCTGAGGCAGGAGAATCGCTTAAATCCGGGAGGTGGAGGTTGCAGTGAGTAGAGAATGTGCCCACTCCAGCCTGGGCAACAAGAGCAAAACTCTGTCTAAAAAAAAAAAAAAAAAAAAAAGTCTAACAATTAATAGACGTACAGTGTTGAAAAACTGTAAAAAGAACAAAAGTGACTATATCCCTCTTCTCCTGGGTGAAAACTGACATTTCGAAGGATCTAATGAAAGGACTTTTGATGCATTTTTACATGAAATGTCAGTCAATAACTCCCAGAAGAAGCAAAGTTCCCCAGCCTGTGAGGTGTGCAGGGAGAGCATAGGGCAGGAGAACTGGAAGCGGATTTGGGCCTGAAAAGAGAATTGATCTTCCCAAGCTGAGTGAACCTGCTTGTCAATACCCAGAGGTTCCTCATCATGGAGCCCATGTGGTGTGGGCAGTGGCTGGAGTTCAGGGTCGCCATGCACACACACATGACACAGCCAGGCACACACACATGTATGCATGCACATAGACCCAGGCACGCGCACACATAAACAAAGTTCCATGACTAGGCCCTGAGAGGAGCTGTCTTGATGCAAATCTCCCATCTCTAGAGGCCCAGAATCATCCTGGCACCTCCCCACTTCTCTACCAACAGACAGTGCATTTTGTAAGCATCCCTCCTGCCTTCTGCCACCAGCACCCCTGCAATGTTCTCATCATCTCTCCCCTACACTAAGCCCCAGCCTCCTCTGATTCCACCTCTTCCCTACCTTGCATCCATCCCATATGCAAGTCACACATCACTTCACACTGCTGCCCTTTGTCATGAATCAGGACCAAACTTGACCTTCCATGGCCTTACTGCCCTCCTACAGGTATGCTCTGCCCAGCCCCCCTGGACCAGCTACTGCTCCTGAGCTGGCCAGAGCCGTTCCTATCTCCCTTTCTGTGCCATGTGGTTTCTCTCCTCTGAACTCCCTTTCTCCTGTTTGCTTGTCCAAATCCAGTTCTGCAGGCTTCTGTCCAACAGCCAATTCCCCGTCCTGTTACCTAGTCAGTGGCTCCCTGCCTTCTCTGGGCTCTCCCACAGCTCTCTGTTTGCTACCCACTCTTCTCATGGAAATGCTGCTTTCCTCTGCTGGGTGTGCAAACCAGCTGATGACACGTGCACCTCCAATGGCAGCACAGCTTCACGGCAGGGAGCCCCGGGCACCACACACTGTGGGCCTTCAATGAACTGCATGCCCCCACCTGCCTCTCCCACTAAACCTGAGGCTTCCAGAGAGCAGGGACTGTATCTTCCCATCACTGAGCACGTGACAGGTACCCATGAACACTGTGCGGTGCAGCCATGGCGTGTGGCCTTGGAAGGGTTACTTGACTTCTCTAAACTTCCATTTTCTCATCTGTACAATGAGAACAACCTCACAGGGCTGTTGGGAGGATTAAATGGAATCATGCAGGGGAATCATGGGTGAATGGAGAGGAACAGAGGTGCAGGGTTCCACATCCAGAGTCACATCACCCCTCACAGCCGGTTACCATTCATCACAGGGAGTCCGCACACTGACTCCTGGAACAAATTGGGAAACTGAGGCCCAAAGAAGTGGTGCACCTGACTCTCATCTACTCAAGGCTGGGGTTGGAGGCTCATCTTCATTCAGCGGTGCCTCCTGGCTACCTTGGGGTGGGCCACTGACTCCCTCTGTCCTGGCGGCTTCTTTCAGGTCTCCACCATCGGAGGCGTGACCTATGAGCGCGTGAGCAAGAGACTGGCCTAGGCATCCAGGCCCGGCCCAGGGAGCTACAAACCCGCCAATAAAACTGATACAAGGACAGATGCTGCTCGCTCCAGAACCTCTTTGTTTTTCTTTTCTGGTGTCTTGGGATGGGCTCTGGCTGGGTGAGGGCGGGAAAGCCCCCAAGGGTGGCCACATGGGCCACACATTGGCCCTGAGATCCCTGTGAGATTCACGTCATGGCAGAGCAAGACATGAATGTGGATGACTGCAATGCTCCTGCCCTCTGGGTGAGGCTGAAGGTGGCACACAGGAAGCATGGTGGGCACACTTCTGTGGCCCCTTCGCCCCACTCTGCCACCCACTACTCTGTGCTGCTTGAAGGTTCCTTTATGGAGACAAAGTCAGCTGGGAAAGGTAACACATTGATTCTCGGATGGGCCACAGGACAGGCGTATCAGGACTTGGGGGTTGTGGGGTGGGAGCTGTTCCTCTAGGAAGGGCCCCGGCTGCTGGGCTCCAAAGCTCAAAGTAGGGATGGACCAGGGCTCACCCAGGGAAGCTGTTTCAGCTTGGCCAGGGTTCTGCTGTTATTCGCTGTGGAGTCATCCCTTTGGTCCTCAGTTTACCCACTGAGGGGTACAAAGGGGGTCCAGGAGGACCAATGACGGTTTGAGGGGGATCAGTGGTCTATGAGATGGCAAAGGGGCAATGGGGGTGATAGGAGGGGCAGGAGGTACTGGAGTGTCCTGGTTTTGACTCACAGGGCTTGGGCGGGGTGCCTGGGAAGAACTTCGAGAGGCTACGGGGGGCTGGGAAGGGGGGTGGGGGCGGGGTCACCCTGACATCTGGTGCCTGGAGTCCTGGGTTGAGAAGCATTCTGAGGCAACATTTGGGTTTCGCAGATGTCCTGGGACAATCTCTAATCCAGAATCCTGAAGGGGACCTTTTTCATCCTCCTCTCTCCTTGGAAGTGTTACCACATCTGGGTACCACCTTGACCTCTTTTTTACCCAATATTTTTATTTTCTTTTTTTTTTTTTGAGACGGAGTTTTGCCCTTATTGCCCAGGCTGGAGTGCAATGGCATGATCTTGGCTCACCGCAACCTCCGCCTCCTGGGCTCAAGCGATTCTCCTGCCTCAGCCTTCCAAGTAGCTAGGATTATAGGCAAGTGCCACCACGCCTGGCTAATTTTGTATTTTTAGTAGAGACAGGGTTTCTCCACGTTGGTCAGGCTGGTCTCAAACTTCTGACCTCAGGTGGTCCACCTGCCTCGGCCTCCCAAAGTATTGGGATTACAGGTGTGAGCCACTGTGCCCGGCTACCCTGTATTTTTCTATATGACAATTCACTTATTTTTACTATAATGGAAAATCATGTCACTTCCATACATACACAACCACTGTTATTTGCCATAATTTAAAACTATTTAAAAAGTCAAAGCTGAACAATGTTGACTTCTAGCCAGATTCTGTTGCCTGCCCAAGGCCCTGGGCCTAAGGCCTCCCTTTGTGAAAAGGGTGAGAGAGGTAAAAGATATAGTGGTATCAAATGGGAAAATTTATCCTTAACTTATCAAAATTCCTGAGATACTACTGAAAGGAGAACGTACTCACTATAAGAGTTGAATTACCGAAGGCAGGTAGTACTTACATTATTTCGAATGTACAGAACGTACTCACTATAAGAGTTGAATTACCGAAGGCAGGTAGTACTTACATTATTTCGAATGTACAAGTCCCACATGTGAGACATAAGGAATAAGGTTTGTCCAGAGCTTTGCATGGGGTATGGCACACAGAAGGGGCCTAATAAGTGCTACCTGACCTAAGGTCCTTCTAGCTCTGTGCAATTTGCAGCCTTTCACTCTTGTGGGCCAGCCTTAACCTGGACAGATGTCACGGCCCAGGTCACAGGCAGCCTTTTCTTGCCTCCTCCCACATTCTACTTTGAAACCTTATCTTTCTAAGAACAATACACAGCCTCTCCCCACCCACCCAGCAAGGACCCATGAATTCCACCGTTTTGCCAAGACTTATTACTAATTAAGTGAACTAGGTAAGCATTAAATTAAACTAGCAGTGTTGCTGTTTCCCCTCCAGACTGAATAATTACTCATAATGAGCTTGGATAATAAGTCTCTAAATAACAGAGTTAACTATAATTAGGCTGAAAATTGAGAGAAGGGGAGAGAGAGAAAGAGGAAGGAAGAGGAGAGAGAGAGGGAGGGAGGGAGAGACAGAAGAGATAAGGTAGAAGTTTTACTCCTGGCCGGGCGCGGTGGCTCACGCCTGTAATCCCAGCACTTTGGGAGGCCGAGGCGGGTGGATCACAAGGTCAGGAGATCGAGACCATGGTGAAACCCCGTCTCTACTAAAAATAGAAAAAATTAGCCGGGCGCAGTGGCGGGCACCTGTAGTCCCAGCTACTCGGGAGGCTGAGACAGGAGAATGGCGTGAACCCGGGAGGCGGAGCTTGCAGTGAGCCGAGATTGCGCCACTGCACTCCAGCCTGGGCGACAGAGCAAGACTCCGTCTCAAAAAAAAAAAAAAAAAAGAAGTTTTACTCCTGTAATTGATTCAGGAACAAATTCAAATTGTTGGCAGGGGAGAAATTCTTTTTTTTTTTTTTTTTTTTTTTGAGACAGAGTCTTGCTCTGTCACCAGGCTTAAGTGCAGTAACGTGATCTCAGCTCATTGCAACCTCTGATTCTCTGGTTCAAGCGATTCTCCTGCCTCAGCCTCATGAGTGGCGTGGATTACAGGTACGTGCCACCACGCCCAGCTAATTTTTGTATTTTTAGTAGAGACGGGGTTTCACCATGTTGGTCAGGATGGTCTCGATCTCCTGACCTCGTGATCCCCCTGCCTAGGCCTCCCAAAGTGTTGGGATTACAGGCGTAAGCCACAGCCCCCAGCCAGGGGAGAAAGTCTGAAGCCTGTGTTGTTATAAACTCACAGATTCACAGACAATGGAAAAGCAGGACCTCAGCTCTCAACTAGTTTAAACTCTGTATTTCACAGACATGGAAACTGAGGATCAGAGAGGAAAAGAAATTCATCCAAAGTCACACAGCAGTGAGTGAGTGAGTCTCTGAGAGTAATCTGGGTGTGGGCTTCACAAACCAATGCAGCTACAGTTTCTCAGTGTGGGTAAATAGAATAAGGCAAGCTGGAGAAAAGCACCTATGTCATTGGCATCTTGGCAGGGAGGATTCCTCAGCCAGAAGAGCCAGTGGTTAAGAGCTTTGACTCTGGGCCGAGTGCGGTGGCTCACACCTGTAATCCCAGCACTTTGGGAGGCTGAGACAGGAGGACCATTTGAGCCCAGGAGTTTGAGAACATAAGGAGACTTCATCTCTACAAAAAATTAAAACATTAGCTGGGCATGTTGGCACATGCCTGTGGTCCCAGCTACTTGGGAGGCTGTGGTGGGAGGATAGAATGGGCCCGGGAAAGTCAAGGCTGCAGTGAGCCATGATTGCACCACTGCATTCCAGCCTGGGTGACAGAGCGAGACCCTGTCTCAAAAAAAAAGAGCTTTGGGGACGGGCACAGTGGCTCACACCTATAATCCCAGCACTTTGGGAGGCTGAGGCGGGTGGATCACTTGAGGTCAGGAGTTAGAGACTAGCCTGGCCAACACAGTGAAACCCCATCTCCACTAAAAATACAAAAATTAACCAAGTGTGGTAGCACATGCCTGTAATCTCAGCTACTTGGGAGGCTGAAGCAGGAAAATCACTTGATCCCAGGAGGTGGAGGCTGCAGTGAGCTGAGATGTGCCATTGCACTCCAGCCTGGGTGGCAGAACGAGACTCTGTCTCAAAAAAAAAAAAAAAAAAGAGATTTGGTTTTGGAGTCACATTACTAGGATTTGAATCTTTTCTTTATCACCTAGTAGCTGTGTCACCTTGGGGTAAGTTCATGCATTTCTCTGAGCCTCAGTTTCCTCACCTGTCAATGGGAATAACAACTGTACTTACCTAATAGAGTTGCTCAAAGTCACTCAATGTTAGTTCTACCATCACCTCCATCATCACAACCATCACTCTCAGGTCAGTGCAATCAAAGGGTTAGGAATGCCTCTGTCACTAACTTGTGAGTCACTGGACCTCTCTGAGCCTCATCTTGGTCATGTGTAAAATGAGTTAGTAAGACCTTCCCTTCCTTGGTCACAGGGGAGTTACAAGGATAAAGGGTAAAAATCCATGCTTTGGGAGGACAAGGCGGGCAGATCACTGAGCCAGGAGTTCAAGAACCAGCCTGGGCAACATGGTGAAACCCCATCTCTACGAAAATACAAAAGTTAGCCGGCATGGTAGCATGTGCCTTTAGTCCCAGCTACTTGGGAGGATGAGGTGGGACAATCACCTGAGCCCGAGGAGGTCGAAGCTGCAGTGGCCATGATTGCACCACTGCATTGCTGCCTGGTGACAGAGTGAGATCCCGTTTCAAAAAAGTATTTTTTTAATCCATGTTCGTGACTCCCAGAAAGTTAGATTGGCTTCATCATTTGCTGCACTGTGCAACAAGCTAGAAGGACTTCCCATTCCACAGACCTGGTTCAGGTGCCCTTTACCACAGGGTCTCTCTGACCTTCACCCTGACATTTGGGAGCCATCTCTCCCACTCTGCCCGGGCACCTGCCTCCCTCCTGGCAAGCTCCTTTGGTGAACTTGGGAGCTACTCATAGCATCTTTAAAGATCACCACTAGGGCTGAGCGCAGTGGCTTATGCCTGTGATCTAAGCACTTTGGGAGACGGAGGTGGGCAGATCGCTTGAGCTCAGGAGTTTGAGACCAGCCTAGATAACACGGTGAAACAAAAAACTTAGCTGGGCTTGGTGGTGTGCGTCTGTAGTCCCAGATACTTGGGAGGCTGAGGCGGGAGGATGGCTTGAGCCCAGGAGGCAGAGGTTGCAGTGCGCTGAGATCACGCCACTGCACTCCAGCCTGGGGGAAAGAGCCAGACAATGTCTTTAAAAAATCAAAAAAAAAAAAAAAAAAAGAAGAAGATCACCATTAGGTGGCACTCTGCCACCTGCCTGCCATTCCTTGGATACCTGATGTGTTTGGGGGGAAGGAGCAGTGAAATCTTGAGTGATTGGGCCTTCGTGTGGCTGTGTGTCAACTAAGGGTGACATGGCATGGTGAGACCTTCAGCCTCCCGGATCCTCGTATCCTCATCTAGGCAATGGTGATAATCCAACTAACTCATGGTGGCGTTGTGAGGGCAAAAGAGGAGTAAGGATAAGAGCATGAGGAAAGTGCCAAAGACAGGGCCTGCCGCATAGTAAGCGTGCACAAAGGAGCTATTAAAGGCTCTTCTTGAAAGGTCTACTGGTGAGAACTGGCACATATAGGGTAGGGCTTTAGAGCAGGGAGAAGTGTCCAAGCCTGGCTGTGCACGAGCTTCTCCTGGGAAACCTCCCATCTCAGACCTGCTGGACCTGACTCTAGGTAACAAGACCATGGACTGCCACTGGGACATGCTCCCTTGCTAGGTATGACCTGGGAGATGGTTCCAGTCCCACCCTCTCATTTACAGATGGAGAAACTGAGCTCTAGAAAAGGGAAATTACCTGCCTAAGTCCACACAGCTGGGGAGCAGCAGAAGGCCTGACTTCCAGATGTCCTGCCTGTGTGTCTCTGACAAGGGCAGGGGCCTACAACCAGCCATAGCTGGCCCAGGAGAAGCCTGGCTACTTGAGTTCTTCCTTTGAAGTGGGAGCTGGGTTGGAGGGAGGTCTCACCTGAGCCCTAAAGAAGGGGGGGTCCACTTATTTCCAGTGGTCCTTGTGGAATTCACTGCTGAATGATGATACCACATGTCCCAGGCTTCCTTACCATACACCTGAACCACAGACCAGGTTGGCAGCCTTCCCTTTAAAATGAGGGGACAGAGGTTCAGAATGGAGAGAGGGTTATCGTCAAGACCAGACGCTCTCAGACCTCTCACCTCTCAGGCTCTGTGTTCTTGTCTAGATTCCACTCTTTTTTTTTTTTTTTTTTTGAGAGAGAGTTTTACTCTTATTGCCCAGGCCAGAGTGCAGTGGCACAATCTCCACTCACTGCAACCTCTGCCTCCCTGGTTCAAGTGATTCTCCTGCCTCAGCCTCCCAAGTAGCTGGGATTACAGGTGCCTGCCACTATGCCTGGCTAATTTTTTGTATTTTTAGTAGAGAGAGGGTTTCATGTTGGCCAGGCTGGTCTCAAACTCCTGACCTCAGGTGATCCATCTGCCTCGGCCTCCCAAAGTGCTGGGATTACAGGCGTAAGCCACTACACCCATCTTAGATTCCACTCTAACTTAAAATGTTTTATTGGCTATTTGTTAAAATGTTTTAAATTTGATTTTAAAAAGTTTAAAAAATTAATTTCCTAGAAAGCACAGAATCCCAGCTTATCTGGAAACATGGAGCTTACATCTCTGAAAGATAATACCAGGTAGAAGCCGGGCGCGGTGGCTCATGCCTGTAATCCCAGCACTTTGGGAGGCCGAGGCAGGTGGATCACGAGGTCAGAAGATCAAGACCATTCTGGCTAACATGGTGAAACCCCGTCTCTACTAAAAATACAAAAAAATTAGCAGGGCATGGCGGCGTGTGCCTGTAGTCCCAGCTGCTGGGGAGCCTGAGGCAGAAGAATGGCATGAACTCGGGAGGCGGAGCTTGCAGTGAGCCGAGATCGTGCCACTGCACTCCAGCCTGGGTGACAGAGCGAGACTCCATCTCAAAAAAAAAAAAAAAAGAATACCAGGTAGGAACTGAGTAGACATCATATCCATCATATCCTCTAGGGGGACACTGACTTTACATTACAGCTCGACACAGTCCCCACCACCTCGCACTGTCAGTCATCCAGCTGGATTTGCACACACATGGTACCTACCTGGCCCTGGCGGGCATTTGACCTGAGACACCTACCAAATGCTTTGCTGCCTTCTGCTGAAATTCGGTTCACAAGGGTCTACTCTGAGGAACAGACCTGGTTCATGAGGGCTGCTAAGATTCTCTTCCAGGCACCTGGTGCCAGGGATTGCCTCAGAAACACAAGGATGCTGGTTGCTGGCAAAGAGGAGGGCAGCTCTTTAGGCTGTTTGACAAGCTGGATGGTACCTGGAGCTGGTCTGAGCCAGCAGTGAGGCAGGTCCCCTCCTGGGGGAAGGTCTGGGGAGGCCCCAAGCCTGGTCCCCGTCTTCACCTTCACAGATGGGGCTGGGAGCTCAGGGAGCCCTTCCCAGATCCGAGCGTATTAGAAGCAGACAGATGGAGCCGCAAATCATGTTAGCCGGTGGCAGATGTGCAAGGAGCTACGGTTCTGTGTCTGCTGGTGAGCGTGCTCTGAGAACCCCAGCCATGAATCAGGAGTGTGAACGCCAGGCAACTCTTTGCTTTTATGAACCCGTGTCCATGGTCCTGCCCTGGTGGGGTGTTCCCTACCAGGCAAGTGGCTGGCCAGCTGGGCCAGCCACGGAGCCTTTGCCTCTGGCATTCCAAAGCCATTGAGTCAGGAGCACAGGATGGTGGCAGATTGAGATGGCGTGGGCTTGAACTGTGGCTCCTTCACTGCCGCTGCTGTCCTTAGGCAAACAACCTCTCTGCGCCCTTATTTTCTGATCTGTAAAACACAGCTAATAATACTTCCTATTTTGTAGGGTTACTAGGATGGCTGTAAGAAATAGTATGAGCAAGTGCCTGAAACACAGTAAGTACTTAACAAATGCCAGCTGCAATGACTATTGCCACCTTCACCAGGAGCTATTATTATATGGGGTGGTGGGACGGGAGGTAGTTTAGGGCACAGCCGTAAAATCAGGTAAACAAATTAATGCAGTCATTTCGGATGGTTTGAATACCATGCAGAAAATGAACAGCTAACAAGAGAATGACTAGGGTTGTTACAAAGGCCTGTTCGGAAGGTAGCATGTGAGTTGAGACCTATGGCAGGGTTTCTTAGCCTCAATACTATTGCCATTTGGGCTGGACAATTTTTTGCCATGAGGGGCTCTCCTGTACAGTATAGGATGTTTAGCAACATCCTGGACCTCTACTCACTATATGCTGGTAGTATCTCCCCTCAGTTCCAACCAAGTGGATGTACAGACATTGACAAATGTCCCCTGGGGGTCAAAAATGACCCCTGTTGAAAATCACTGATATAAAGGGTGAGCAGCAGGCCAGGCGCTGTGGCTGACGTCTGTAATCCTAGCACTTTGGAAGGCGAAAGCGGGCGGATCTCCTGAGGTCAGGAGTTTGAGACCAGCCCGGCCAACATGGTGAAACGTCACCTCTACTAAAAATACAAAAATTAGTCGGGCACGGTGGCGCTTGCCTGTCATCTCAGCTACCCGAGTGGGTGAGGCAGGATAATCACTTGAACCCAGGAAGCGGAGGCTGCAGTGAGCTGAGATGATGCGACTGCATTCCAGCCTGCGTGACAGAGCAACTTTGTCTCAGAAAAAAAAAAAAAAAAAAAAAGGGGTGAGGAGCCAGTCCCACGAGGACTAAGGGGAAGAGCAGAAATAGCTTTGGAGAGATGGACTTTGAACCCTGAGGGCAGGAGGAACTGGAACCCTGACCCTAACCCTAATCCAGGCATTCAGTCGGCAGTGCTAGTTTGGAAAGAAGCAGATTCTTCTTGGAAAAGAAGTCTGGGTGTCCTAGCCCTTCACACAGCTAAGCCAAAGAAATGCTGCACAGAACAAAGAAATACTAAGTATAGGTCTACGACTCAAATGGTTCAGACATTCAGACGGGGATGCTGCTTCCTTACTCTCATTTGAGTTTGGGAACCAGTTCCTGCAGTTAATCCTTCAATGTTTCTTCAAATAAATCACATGGGCAGTCTCTGGGTGCCTTTGCGCACGGAGAGATGGCAGAGCAGGTGCCTAAGCCAGTGCTGTTTGCATATCTGGGTAACATCTGTTGGTCACCCATTGCAGAAGCAGTTTTCAGATCAAAACATTTCAAAGGCATGGGCATGGTGGCTCTCGCCTGTAATCCCAGCACTTTGGGAGGCCGAGGTGGGCAGATCACCTGAGGTCAGGAGTTTGAGACCAGTCTGACCAACATGATGAAACCCCATCTCTATTAAAAATACAAAAATTAGCTGAGTATGGTGGCATTTACCTGTAATCCAGCTATGTGGGAGGCTGAGGCAGGAGAATCAGTTGAACCTGGGAGGCGGAGGTTGACTGAGTCAAGATTGCGCCACTGCACTCCAGCCTGGGCGACAGAGCAAGACTCTGGCTCAAAAAAAAAAAAAAAAAAAAAAGTAAGTCAAAAAACATTTCAGAGAATTGGAGGGTAGACAGCACGGTGACATCTGGGTATGAGATAGGGAATCCCCTGACTACTGAGGGCACAGCTGCATGAAGAGGCACGACATTCCCATGAGCCACGTTGCCCAGCAGAGATAGGAATAGAAAAAGCAATCAAGTTAAAAGCTGCAAAGCTAAAATTGAACTACTTGAGAGCTGTGATCCACAAAACTAACATTAATGCAGATCCTTATTATGGAAATGGCTGCCTTTTGAGACGGTGTACCAGCAGTGTGTCAGGTGCCGCAGAATGTTCTTGGGGGAAGCCCACTGAGGCTGGTCTGTACCCTGCTGTGGCCAACCTGACAAGACCCCAGCCTTCGGCTCTGCATCTCTCAGTGGACAAGCTAAAGTATAATAGTGTTCCACAGCCCAAGGTCCTAGCTCTTTCTTCACTGACTTACTGTTTCTTACCTTAAAAAATAATTGCAGATGGAAATCAGTTGTGTTTGGCAGAAGAATAAAAATCATTGATTCAGACAGTTTCTGGGGTATATTAAGTGTTCTTAGATTAGTTGAGCCTCTCACTTTGTCCCAATTACAAAAATAGTGGAACAAACAACATAAAACAACAAAACAAAACACAATGGAGTAAAACTTCCCTTGAAGGCCCAGGTCAGTATCTAAGCCCACTAAGACTTAAGATAATCGGGTCTGCCTCTTCAGTGGGTTTGATGATGGCTGGAGGACAGGCGCCCTCTGCTTCCTGCACTACCTTCATCTTTTTGCCCTAGGGCTTTTTATGGAGTGCCAATAGCCCCGCCCATAGGAGCTCACAGTCTAGAATCGTTTTAATTCACACACACCCACAGTGCACACTTGTATATTTAAAAGATAGGGAAGAAGCTGTGTGGGTGGCTCATGCCTGTAATCCCAGCACTTTGGGAGGCCGAGGCGGGTGGATCACTTGAGGCCAGGAGCTGGAGACCAGCATGGCCAACATAGTGAAACCCTGTCTCTGCTAAAAATACAAAAATTAGCTGGGCATGGTGGTGCACATCGATACTCCCAGCTACCGGAGGTTGACGCAGAATTGCTTGAACCTGGGAGGTGGAGGTTGCAGTGAGCCAAGACTGGACCACTGTACTCCAGCCTGGGCGACAGAGTGAGACCCTGTCTCAAAATAAAAAATAAAAAAAAGGAAGAAATAAAAGATTTGGAATCAGTCTTTAGCAACTTTAATACTTCTTGATTTTTTGCCTAGTTTATTTCATGAGGAGGTCAGCTCATTTGCTCCCATTTGAACCATGCTGCCTCTGAAACTTAATTACATCCAGAAAGGACACTTGTATGCTAGTTGATCGATGGTCAGTTGTGTAATAGGTCTGTTTCTATATGCACATGTAACCCAAATGTCAAATATAAATTGGGTTAGGTGGGAAAAATAATTTAAAAAGTTGGAAAAAGTTCTATTACGTTGACATGCTTAAATATTGGTATATTAAGTATTCTTTCATCAGCATTTCATATTTACTGGCAAATACAGGTACTTTCTGTATACTTTGAGGTAATTCTGTTAAATTCATATGGATGTCAGAAAATACTTTTCAAAATAAACTCGACTAGGTGTAGTGGCTTATACCTGTAATCTCAGCACTTTGGGAGGCCATGGCAGTCAGATTGCTTGAGCTCCGGAGTCTGAGATCAGCCTGGGCAACGTGGTGAAACCTCATCTCTACAGAAAATACCAAAATTAGCTGGGTATGGTGGCAGGTGCCTGTAGTCCCAGCTTCTCAGGAGGCTGAGGTGGGAGGATCCCTTGAGCCCAGAAGGTCAAGGCTGCAGTGAGCTGTGGTTGTGCCACTACACTCTGGCCTGGGCCACAAAGCGAGACCCTGTCTCAAAATAATAATAATAATAATAAAATTTAAAAAACAAAATAAACTGGGGAGTTATAAAAATACAACTGAGATATAAAAAACAAAGAAATCATAAACCTGAATGACCAAGAAGCTGGCCAAAAGTGCAGATTCCGGGTCCCCACCCCTCCTAGAGAAGGCTCCAGGTCATTCTGCAGCTTGCTCAGGCTTGAAAACCTCTGAATTTAACCCGATGCCAGCCCTGGGAGGAACTTTAAGGCTGTCCTTTGTGCTTTGTAAAGCTTTCATAGCCATCCTCCAGCATGGGAACGAACACAATCTTACATGGAGCGCCCAAGGGTGGAAGAAAGACAAGTGGCACAGCCTCCCCACCACCCCCAAGAGCTTAGACCCATCCACCAACTTGACCATCTCCATAGTAACAGATGGAGAAATGGAAGCCCAAAGAGGGAGGGATTTGTCCAAAGTGAAGTGGTGCTCTTGGTAAACCCAAGACTTGCCTTGTCTCTGAATCCCCAAAACCTAGAGCTTACTGCCTCACCTGGCCTTGCACAAGGCAAGTGGTGAGCACTGCCCTCAGCCCCTGCCTTGGCGGTGTCAAACACACTCCTGGGTCTGGGCTGCAGCCTCAGGCCCTGAGCTCATCTTCCCTCTCCTCCCTTGTCTAATCCAAGGCATCTGCACTTAGCAAATGTCTCAGTCCCACTGTGACACTGGCTCTCTAGGGTGGTTCTGCTGGAAGCTGGGTAGGTAGAGGGCAAGACAGAAGTCTCGAGTGAGACTCCCTTCAAGGAGGAGTGCGAAACTGACATTTTTCATAATAGCTGATGCTATATCCCATCCATTCTACATTTACATATTTTGACATTTAACGCTTCTGAAATAAGAATGCAATATATAATCAATGGTATCTTGAAAACTGCCTAATGATTTAGTTTTCTAAAAAGTCTTAGTGCATAAGATAACAGTGCATCTTACAAAAAGCTGGTCTTATGCTTGAAGAAACATAATAATTGTCTCCTTTTTTGGAGGTACTGGCCTTGATGTACATTACGTTACTTAATCCTCTTGAGAACCCTATGAGGCAAGGTCTGTTATCACTCCCATTTTAACAGGTGAGAAGACGGAGGCTCAGAGAGAGGTTGGGTCAGCTGCCTTCCAGCGGCTGGTGAGTTGTGCCATGGTTAACTTTATGTGGCAGCTCGGCTAGGCTATGGTGTCTGTTGTCTGGCCAAGTACTAGTCTAGGTGTTGCTGTGAAGGTATTTTTTAAGATGTGATTAACATTTACAATCAGGTGACTTCAAGAAAAGCCTCTATAATGTGGGTGGGCCTCATCCAATTGATAAAAGGTCGTAAGAGCAAAGATTGCGGTCTGCTGGAGAATAAATTTTGTCCCAAGACTATAACACAGAAATCAATGAGCCTGAGTTTCCCGCCTGTGGGCCTGCCCTACAGATTTTGAACTCTACTGCAACATCAACTCTTACCTGAATTTCCATGCCCCAAATTTCTGGCATGCCCCAGAAATTTTAGACCACAGCCTCCGCAATCATAGCCAATTCCTTAAAATCAATCTCTCTCCATATATATCCTATTGGTTTCTTTGGAAAAACCCTGAGATGGTGTTGGAGCTGGGGTGTCAAGCCTTACACACCCCTCCGCTGGCCTCTGTGTGCCTAGGGAGGCCCAGCTCCCACTCAGAGGGCAGGACTCAGCTCCCGAGGTCTTGCTGCTGCCCCCAACATTCCACCCCCTAGCATAGGGAGATGCCCACCAGGGCTGATCTGAGAGAGGGAAGGAGGGGCCGGCCCAAGAGGGGATGCCTAGGACAAGAGGCGAGAGACCAAGAGCAGGTGACGTGTTTATTGTGGGACACCTCTTTCTGGGTGCCGCGCTGGCTGTGAGGGAACCCTCACGATCCCCAGGCCCCAGAACAGACAGACACAAGAACTTGAATCCAAACTGCTTGCACATAAATAGAAGGGAGGTTGGCAAAGGAAAAAAAGAAAAACAACAAACAAACGTGCAGTCTCCTATGCTAGTGTGACACGGTGGCAGAGTCTTATCCACACCCCGTCTCTTTGCTTACTGTCTCCACGCTGAGATTTTCATTTGCTCTGGAAAGATTCACCATCTTCAGATCTGACTCAGCAGCATGCAGCTGTCTTCCTGGCGGCCCCAGGCACAGTCTCCAGGACTGGCAAGGGGCTAAGAAAACCAAGACAGGTATTCCTCAAACAAAACAAAAATTGCTTCCCCGGTCCTTTGCATCTCCCAGTTCTGATGGGTGAACGATGCGTCCTCCAACCCCAAACTAAACCAAAGAACATGCTAAGCACAAGCTGCGAGTCAGAATAAAAAACATATTGCACACGGTTACAAGAGTCTTCCTGAGAGTCCTCTCACTGCAGATCCCTAAATACTGGCTTTTGATCCAACCAGTCACTTGTCTATCAACGGTGGTATAATATGCCATGTACATCCCACACCCCAAATCCAGTGGGACTAAGCAAATCTTCCACATTGCTATCCTTCGCTATCAGCCACACTCAAAGCCGAGACTGGGTTAAACTCATGCACTGTAAGTATGTGGTGGAGAGAGGTGGGAATTGTTTAAATCTTTGTCTTCCTTTCAATGAGCTTCTCCCTCCCTGGGTAGTCATTAAAGTTCTAGAGGTGAACACAGCCTCCAAGACGTGGAATCTTCTGGAACCGAGAGCTGGGAAAGTGGTTCTCTCCAACCATATGCTTTCGAAAAGGAAGCTCTGTGGTTACCTGCCGGTCCGTCACAAGTTGGGTTCAAACTTGGGTTCCAATTTAACAGCCCTCATGTGGGACAGGCAGTGTGGCGATTAAATTTGTTTTTTTCTCCAAAGGAATTTTCAAGTATCACCAAATCCCTGATACAGCGTGTAAACAAGACATCTTACGAAACAGAAAGCGAGACCACTTCGGGAAGCAGCAGCACATGAAATTATCTAAAAGGCTGAAAATGGTTTTAGGTTCAAAAACAAAGGCAAGACAGCCACCCACTGTGCCTTGCAAGGCAAATGCTCAGGCATACACACACACTCAGGCCCCTCTGCACGGAGCCAGGGAAAGAAAAGCACCCAATACGGCATCCTCCGGGGCTCCTGAGAACACGCCAGGCTGCCCCTCCTTTTTCAGTGGTGTAGCTGCCATCAGCAAAGAGTAGAGAAGTCTTTAATGCTAAAAACTGGACGTGCTTGAGATCAGTGGTCTGTGTCCAGTTCCCACTCTCCTGGCCTCTTACCAAGTCTTTCTTGATTCACTGGCCCCTGCTGGGGGGACGGCCACCAAGCCATCCTTTTGTACCCCAGTCACACGTGGCAGATGTTTCTCAGAGGAATGCTCTCGGGTGAGGTATGTTATTGAATGTTTTGCTCTGGGTCAGGTTTATTTAAAAGGAGCACGGACCCTCCACATTCCAAGGCTCTTCAGGGATGGCCTCCTGCTGCCTCACTTGGTTGAGCTCTCCTCGTCAGTGTCCTCTTCCTCTGCCCAGATCTCCAAGGCTTCCTCGTGAGGTCTGGAGGTCGCCTATCTGTCAAAGCAGCCAGTGGGGAACATGTGGCTCCCACTGAAGTAGCTGCTTCCGTAGGTGGTGGCGAGGCAGTGCCTGGGCTCAGCTGCAATGGCCATCTGCATGCTAAGGGACGCAGGGATGGGCACGGGACACATATCCAGGGGCTGGAGAGGGGGGTACGGGGTGTGGAGGGATGAGCCTGTGCTCCCTGAGAGCAGGGTCCCTGAACGGTGGGCCTGCAAGGAGTCCCGATAGGCCAAGCATAGGTCCTGCACGGGGGTCTGGAACTGTGCCAGGGTGGTCGCTGGCTGGCCGAGGGCCGGGTAGGCTGGTGGCTGGAACAGCACTTGGGTGGGGGTGGGGGGTGTGCCGGGCACCATCGCCAAGGCCTGGCTCTTGACGGCTACGGCATCCTTGAGGACGTTGTCATACACTCTGAAACAAGAAGACCTGGGTGAGAACTGGAGGCCAAAAGCCACCAGATGCCTGTGTGTGCCTCTACCTGCCTTGCTAAGTGGGACTGGAAGAGATGCTGTGTGCCCTGTGTCCACCAGGCCTTACCTGGCTGTGCTCACTGTGTGTGGCACCGCTCCAGCTGTTCACCAACTAGATTCAGGCCTTGGCTCTCAGCTTGGATCTGCTTCCTACAGAAAACTTCTTCTGGTCCCTCCAGACTAGACTGGCTGTCCCCGCAGCCCCACGCTGACTCTCTCCACAGTCAATACCCCAGAGAGTAACCTGCTCCAGCGGGTAACTTCTAGTTACCTGGCTGCCAGGAGGATCACGCCTGCTTGTGCTCACCAATGCATTCCCTGCGCCTGGCACTGGAGTGTTCCTGGGGCCTGAATGAACCCAATCTCTGCTTTCCAGGCAATTCTGGGCCAGCTGCGTCCCGAGCAGGGTCACTCCTTAGCTAGCTGATACCAACCAAATTGACCCCTGAGGCCTAGGATTTTTCACCTGAAAAGGGGGCTGGAACAGAGACTTTTGCCATCTCAAAAAAAGCTTCTCATATAGCTTTTTGGGAAAACAAAACAATTAGAGGCTTATGTAAGGCATGCACCGACACTCAGACCAGGCTTTGGGGACCTTCTCAAAAACACAAATTTGAAAACAAGGTCTAGGGAGTAGGACTGACTTTTCAGAGGAATGAGACAAAGGCAGCCGCCAGCAAAGCTTCCCACATCGGGGAAGGCTCTCTTCAGGGGTCTAAGGGCTTCTGCTTTGCCCACCCGGCCCACCAGTCAGTCAGGTCGGCATCTAGGATGCGCGGTGCCTGGCAGGTGGAAGGGGAACTGGACAGTGTGTGCCTACTGGGAACGGCTCTGTCCTGTCTGCCTTGCTCCCTGCAGTGACTGGGGCACGTGTGTCTCCAATGTCAGTTTCAGGGTGTTGGGCCCATGATGCCTTTAAATATCTTCTCTGACACACTGAACATTTCCTCCCTGAGAGTCCTTGTGGTGCTTAGAGGAAGTCACTCGGAGCTTAACTGGCTAAGAGGTCAGCTTTGTGACCATGTCCGAGGAAAGTAGCTTATAATGGAAGTCCTTCAATGTGATTATCTATAAGATTACACTGGGACTTAGATCAAATAGCCTAGACATCTAAAGGTGCAAGCAACCCTCTTCACCCTTGATGCCTGACTTTAAAGATGTAAACCCAGCCGGGCGCAGTGGCTCACACCTGTAATCTCAGCACTTTGGGAGGCTGAGATGGGTGGATCATGAGGTCAGGAGTTCAAGACCAGCCTGACCAACATGGTGAAACCCCATCTCTACTAAAAATACAAAAATTAGCTGGGCGTGGTGGCGCATGCCTGTAATCCCAGCTACTCAGGAGGCTGAGGCAAGAGAATCACTTGAACCTGGGCGGCGGAGGTTGCAGTGAGCCGAGATCGTGCCACTGCATGCCAGCCTGGGCGACAGAGTGAGACTCTTTCTCTAAATAAATAAATAAATAAAATAAAAAGCAAACCTGAAGCTATCCAAAATAGGAAGAACTGGTTCTTGAAACCCCACTTCCACCAGGAGTCACCATGGCCCACTTTCCCTGAGACCCTGTAGCTGGAAGAACCACCACAAGCTCCAGACTCAGGAAACTGCCTGTGGCCTGAGGCAAGCCTCAAGGCAAGAGGAACCTCACTATTTCAGAAACACAGGATTCAGGGGAGAAACTTACACCAGCAAGATTTCAATACACGTGCTGAGGTGTTCCAGGGAATAGCTTGAGATCCTCTGCAGGTCTCTGGTCCAGTAGGGAGAAAGCTGCAGGCAAATCCTGGAGGCCCCAACACAGGCCGCAGCGACCACAGAAGGCTGGAATTTGTAGAATACATGATCTGAAACAAAGCCATGGAGGGAGTCAGCATCCAAATCCTCCCCTTGAAATCCCAGGCCCACCCTGAGAATGGATGGACAAATGAATCATTTTCAAGGCTGTTCATCGCCACCCTATAAATAGGATGGAAAATTAGAAACTGTGAAGTTCCATTTTTGAATCTTAACGTTGGCTCTTGGTTTGGGATTTCTTTTTTGTTGAGACAGGGTCTCACTCTGTCGCCTAGGCTGGAGTGCAGTGGCGAGATCACGGCTCACTGCAGCCTCAACTTCCTGGGCCCAAGAGATCCTACTACTTCAGCCTCTTGAGTAGCTGGGACTACAGGCGGGCACAAACACATCTGGCTAATTTTTGTATTTTTTTGAGAGAGAGGGTTTCAGCATGTAGTCCAGGCTGGTATTGAACTCCTGAGTTCAAGCAATCCTCCTGCCTCAGCCTCCCAAAGTGCTGGGATTACAGGTGTGAGCCACCAAACTCCCAAAGTGCTGGGATTACAGGCGTGAGCCACCAAACTCCCAAAGTGCTGGGATTACAGGCGTGAGCCACCAAACTCCCAAAGTGCTGGGATTACAGGTGTGAGCCACCAAACTCCCAAAGTGCTAGGATTACAGGCGTGTGACCAGTCTGGGATTTCTGACAGCAGCCTAGAATAGTGTTTTCAAAATACTGTCCACGGCTCCCAGGGAGGAGCAAAGAGCTTGCTGATATTCTACAAACAGAACTGCAAAACATTTGTCCGAAATTTCTTTGGTTATTATGAGAGAATGACACACTATTTCAAAGGCTTCTGTTTTGGGGTATGACTAAAAGCTACTTATTAATTGTAACAATGCCTGGCCCATAGTAGGCACTCAGTGAAAATCTAGTGAATGAATGGTTGTAAGACTTTGATATTTATAACTAAAATTGGCACTTAGGTTGACTGAGGAATCTTAATGTCCAACTAAGATATCTGGTCACAAGGCAAAGCTGGTACTAAATATGTGCAAAGACAAACAGTTGAAATTTCTACAGTTTTCTTGAATACCACTGGATTTTCAGTTTATTACTATGTTATCTTAAATTGTTCATGATTTCTGCTTGGAGCAGTGGCTCACACCTGTAATCCCAGCACTTTGGGAGGCCAAGGCAGGCAGATAACAAGGTCAGGAGTTTGAGACCAGACTGGCCAACATGGTGAAACCCCGTCTCTACTAAAGATACAAAAAATTAGCCAGGCATGGTGGCGGGCGCCTGTAATCCCAGCTACTTGGGAGGCTGAGGCAGGAGAATGGCTTGAACCTGGGAGGCGGAGGTTGCAGTGAGCTGAGATCGTGTCATTGCACTCCAGGCTGGGTGATAGGGCACAACTTCATCTCAAAAAAAAAATTTTTTTTTCATGATTTTCAATTACTTCCACTTTTGCCTTTTAAAGATCAGTTCATAGGGCAGCTAAACAACAACAACAAATTTAAAAAATAAGGTTATCAGTCAGGGTGGTAATACGGTGATAGAAACAATCATTCAGTCAGACTCCCCAGGTTCAAATCCTAGCAATGAGCAGGGCATGGTAGCTCTCGCCTGTAATCCCAGGAGTTTGAGACCAGCCTGAGCAACATGGTGAGATCCTGCCTCTAAAAAAATTTTAAAAATCGGCTGGGCACGGTGGTTCACACCTGTAATCCCAGCACTTTGGGAGGCCGAGGCGGACAGATCACGAGGTCAGGAGATCAAGATCATCCTGGCTAACACGGTGAAACCCCGACTCTACTAAAAATACAAAAAATTACCTGGGTGTGGTGGCACGTGCCTGTAATCCCAGCTACTCGGAAGGCTGAAGCAGGAGAATCGCTTGAACCTGGGAGGCAGAGGTTGCAGTGAGCCAAAATTGTGCCACTGCACTCCAGCCTGGGCGATGGAGCAAGACTCCGCCTCCAAAAAGAAAAAAAAAAATTAAAAAATCCTAGCAATAACCTTGGGTAAGTTACAGCATCAGTTTTCTCTTTTGTAAAATATGATTAATGGAGGTGATTTTGGTGTGGGGTTGCTGTGACGTTCAAATGAGATAATGTGTGCAAAGCACTGAAGCAAGACACCTGGCATGCAGTAAATGCTCAGTTAATGCTTGGGATCACAATCACTGATTTTTTTTTTTTTTTGAGACATTTCGCTCTGTTGCCCAGGCTGCAGTGCAGTGGTGGGATCTCAGCTCACTGCAAGCTCCGCCTCCCAGGTTCATGCCATTCTCCTGCCTCAGCCTCCTGAGTAGCTGGGACTACAGGTGCCTGCCACCACGCCTGGCTAGTTTTTTGTATTTTTTTAGTAGAGACAGGGTTTCACCGTGTTAGCCAGGATGGTCTCGATCTCCTGACCTCATGATACGCCCGTCTTGGCCTCCCAAAGTGCTGGGATTACAGGCTTGAGATTTTTTCTTTTTTAGATGGAGTCTTGTTCTTGTCGCCCAGGCTGGAGTTCAATGGCACAATCTCGGCTCACTGCAACCTCCACCTCCCGGGTTCAAGCAATTCTCCTGCCTCAGCCTCCCAAGTAGCTGGGACTATAGGCGCCCACCACCATGCCTGGCTAATTTTTGTATTTTAGTAGAGATGGGGTTTCACTATGTTGGCCAGGCTGGTCTTGAACTCCTGACCTCAGGTGATCTGCTTGCCTCAGCCTCCCAAATTGCTGGAATTATAGGCGTGAGCCACCGTGCCCAGTCCAATCATTGATCTGGATACTCATGCCCATTTTAGTTTGTGGTAGGTTATGGGATGGTTGTATCAGCAGTATTTTTTTTTTTTTTTTTTAAGACGGAGTCTCACTGGTCAAAATGGCTGGCATGAAGGCTGTTGCAGCATCAGGTAAGTGGCTGGATGGTATTCGAAAATGGTATTACAATGCCGCAGGATTCAATAAACTGGGGTTAACGAGAGATGACACAATATACGAGAATGAAGATTTAAAGAAGCCATAAGAAGGCTTCCTGAGAACGTTATAATGACAGGATGTTTCACATGTAGAGAGCACTGGACCTGACCATGAAGCATCAGATCTTGCCTAAAGAGCAGTGAACCAAATATGAAGAGAAAAATTTCTACCTTGAACTGTATCTGAAAGAGGTTACTTGGGAAAGAAAAGAAAGAGAAGAATG
This sequence comes from Papio anubis, assembly GCF_008728515.1. Lineage (NCBI taxonomy): Eukaryota > Metazoa > Chordata > Mammalia > Primates > Cercopithecidae > Papio > Papio anubis. Next base: position 152,898,028 of record NC_044980.1, read on the forward strand.
GGTAAAGAGGTAATCATGTAATTGAAGTCTGTGGATGCAGCTCTTACGAAGATGGTTAAACTTGAAACAATCTTAAGAATTATTTGGTCTACAGATATTTTACTTCAAATAAATGTCTATTGTAAAAAACAAACAAAAAGATGCAGTCTCGCTCTGTCGCCAGGCTGGAGTACAGTGGCGCGATCTCCGCTCACTGCAATCTCCGCCTCCTGAGTTCAAGCAATTCCCCTGCCTCAGCCTCCCAAATAGCTGGGAATACAGGCACGCACCACCACACCTGGTTAATTTTTTGTATTTTAGTAGAGATGGAGTTTCCCCACATTGGCCAGGATGGTCTCGATCTCCTGACCTCGTGATCCGCCTGCCTCGGCCTCCCATTACAGGAGTGAGCTACCGCACCTGGCTGTATCAGCAGTGTTTTTGACCCAGTTAACATCTAGATTCTAAAACACTGGGAAGAGCGAGTTTCAAGTAAGTTTCAAGTAACAGGGTAACTTTTATTGCTACATACTATCTACATGATGGCAGTATTTGAGAATAACCGATCTGCAAAATCTGTGCTATGTAATTCATTTGCAATGTTCCCGGTTACTGTAAGAAAAATTACCAGGTGATCTGTAAGTTTCTAGATTTCCAGCTGCCTGTACATAAGTTGCTATTTCTCTTTTACGTGTTACTGGTAACACACTGGGCTAATCCTTGCCCTTTCTTTGCTTATCGCCTGCAAAGTAAGAGTGATCTGGGTGCACAGGCCCCAGTGAGAAGGCCTGATCTGGATGGACATGCGTTTGAGAGCCGCCTGACCTTGACCCCTGGGTGGGTGGGGAAAGGGTGGGAGGTCCTGCCATTGGGTCCCAGCTGTCACCTTGCAGGGTGACCTCTAGGAAGTAATGGGCATACTCCTTGAGGCACTCTTTGGTCTTGCGGGGGCAGGTGGTGGGCCAGGTGTGGCAGTGGTGGTCCTTCTGGCTGACGGAGGCCAAGAGGTAGTAGTCCAGGAAGTGGGCAGGCGTGGGCAGGCAGAGGTTCCAGCTGAAGGCCTCCAGGAGCAGCAGCTCTGTGCCGAGCAGCTCCTTCTTGGTGAGGGTGAAGTTCTGGCTGCTCAGGATCCTCGTGCTGTTTATTTGCTCCAACTTGGGGACATGGTCTTCCCGATCCTCGAACTTACCTGTGGGGGAGCAGGGGAAGCAGGGGTTACTGGAAGACATTTACCTGCACCCAGAAAGCTAACGGCCCACCTTACAGTGCCTGGACAGTGCTGGCAAAGAAGACAGAAAGCAGACAGGCCGGAATGAGGAGGAATAAGAGCACTCATTCCAGATCTGTCAAACCTAGGCTTGAATGTGCAAGCCATCACTTCCCACTGGGGGATCACGGCTAGGTGTCTCAGCCTCTCTGTGACTCAGCTTCCTCATCTGTAAGATGCAACCTATACTTCCTAAGGCTTCTGTTAGAGTCAATGGGAAAATGCACACCAAATGCTCAGACCAGCCTCTGGAACACAGAAAGCAGGTGACAGCGGTCGGCAGCAGCTGAGGGCTGGGGAATAAGGTGCTCTCTCTGCTCTCCATCTGGCCCTAACCAATCCAACCTCCTGGCTAGAGTCAGCGTGGCTGCACAAACCCGGCCCTGCCCCTCCACGGGTAGAAAAGCTCTCCAATGGCTTCCCGCTATCCTTGCTGTTGAATTCGAACTGTGTAAACGGGGTCTTAGTTTGGGTTCCCTCTGGTTTCCAGGTCTCGGAAGGTGAGCCCAGGAGAGCTCGGTAGGTGGGGGAAGAGAACAGGAGAGGGAAGAAAGCCCAAAAGGACACAAGGGAGTCACCACTGTGGACAATCCGAGCTTAATCCTACTGAGGAATTCTGAGAAACAGCCTAAGACAGGCCTCAGGTTATCCCACCCACGGGTTAAAGAGCAGAGGCATTTACATAGCAACCCCTGGCAGTCATCAGTTATGGATGCTCTGAGGGGACAATGTGGGGTCCTTGTGCCCTGACGGTCGAGTCAGGGGCTGGTGAGGGGCATGACGGCTTCCACTGTGTGAGGCTCTGGAGTGTGGGCCTCTCCAGCCTCAATGTTCCTCACTCTGGGGAAACCACGCCACAGGTGGCCGTGGATCCCGTCCCTGGCAGTTCTTGCCTATAAGCCTTCATTGACACAGCCCCCCGGGCCCGGAGCACCCTTCCCCATCTCCTCCTCACTCAGCCAACCCTGACATGTCCTTCACCTCGAGTCCCCGCCTCTCAGAAGTCATCCTCCACACCAGCCCCCTATACTGTACGACTCCCACATCAGGTGGTGAGGCCTTCAAGGGCCTGGCCTTGGTCTGATCACCCGTGACCCAAAGCCAGCCTCATGGGGTGTGGAGCTGCCACTAAGCAAATGCCAAAAGAGGCAGTGGGGCGACCCAGCTGACCTCAAAGCACACCTCAGTGCTCACGAAGGGAACAGCAAACAACACAGCACGCACCTGCTCCCAGCTGCAGGCGCCTGTGACCCAGTTCCCATCTCTCATGCTGCTTAGGGGAGATAAGGAAGGAACCACCACAGCAGATACAACACACTCCTGAGGATGGCTCAAAAGACGTCACCGCAGAATCAATCAACCGTGTCTCGGCAGACCAGGGTTGCTCCCTTCTCGGCAAACCTTGCAGCAGCCCACTCAGTGGGTAACGATGACCTGACACAAAGCTCTGGTCTTTGATGCAGAGGAGTGGAAATGTATAAGACAATGAAGGGCAGAGGCACTACCAGCCCCGCACCATGCAGTTTACAGCAAGCCCACATTCCATCTGGAGCCCAGTCGCTCAGCCTGCAATGGTGCTGTGTCCGAAGTACACACTTTCTTGTCTTGCACACAAGAGCTACTCAGGCAGGCCAATGCGAGGTCAAAGCTGCCCAAAGAGGAAGAGCCTCCTGCATGGCTGGAAATCCCAGGGTTGAGGCTCTGGCCGACTGGCTCCATTGGCTTCAGCAGCGCTGCCCGTCCCCACCCCCCAACACTCCCTCTCCAAGCACAGGATCCAGCCACGTGGGACTCCGACCCCTCCCCGACCCCTCCCCGGGCTGGGAATGCTCTTCCCCTCACCTCCCTTATCTGTGTCCTCCAGAGCTCAGTTTAGAGACCTCCAGGTATTAAAGGGACTTCTACACTCAGATTACTTGCTTAACATCCAAGTATTAATATTAATGGCTGGCATCTGACTCTAAGCCTCGTAAGAATGGGAACTGAGTCCAAACCATTTGCTGCTGTGCCGGCAGTTCTCAGCAGATGCCTGGCACATAGTAGGTACCCAATAAATATTTGTTAAATGAATGAACAGTCCTCTCAGGAAAGAGATATTTTAGGCCATTTGAATTTTTCTCTGATGATCTTGTATTTCCCAGTTTTTTTCTCCAATGATCATGTACTCTTTGTGCAGTTTTTAAAAGGAAGAATTTTATTTATTTATTTTTTCCAACAGCTTCCCTGAATCTTGTGCTGAGCCAGCCTTGGTTGCATGCACTCAATAGAAACGAGCTCTCTTTCCCTCCCCAGAGCAGGAGGTGGCGAGGTGCAGGTGCACTGTACTGGGGTGGCACTAAGACCCTTGCACAGCACTGCTGGCAGCCAGCAATCTCTCAGAACTGGCAGATGTGCTCAATCAGATTAGTTTCCTCCTCCCCTCCCCGCTTTTCAAACCTTTCAGAGCTCTGCTACCAGGCCCAGGAGGATTATCCTCCAATGGAAGGCACCAAGGATTACTGCGGAATCTGATTTCACCGGCTCCCTCTGCTTCCTGGGGACGCACCACACGGCAGGCCACAGCCAGGCAGAGCTGGGTCTGAATCCTCAGGATTTTGCTCTGGACCTACAAGCACTAAACTCCACAGGCTGTTTATTTGCTTATGATGTAGGACCACGTCCCACGTGAAGACAAAATGGTGCTGCAGAACGGAAAGTGCTTCACAAGCCCCCGGTACACAGAATGGGCTGTGCTTCCAGCTGGCCACGCACTGGCTCCTGGCAGGAACCTTCTAGGTAGGTTCTTTACGATCCTCAGAGGCTCAGAGAAGAAGCTGATGGGAGAACTCAGCTTTTACACCCAGAAGCAGACTTCAGAGCCCCTGCTTTAACTGCTGGCCAGGCCAAGCCCAGGTGAGCGACTATCCCCCAGCACAACACATTTCGCAGCCAGAAAAGATTTTATGAGTTTCCTGATGCTGCACGTGCCTGGCAGACATTTCCTCCCCTCCTCCCAGGACTGTGAGTGGGGCTGGCCCGTTGTCCCCAGCACTGCCACCGCCAAGCACTGTTACTCAGCTGCTTTCTCCTTATCAACAAACTGCACAGGCAACAGATGCCTAGAAGACTTTACGCGAGTCCCCTGGGAGAGGCTGGGAACAGAATTCTGAGTCTGTCTAAGCCAGACAATAGCCACGGATTCTCCGACTCCTTTGATGCACTTTTGATTTTGAAATTTTTCAAATCAGAGAAAAGACGAAAGAGAACAATGAACACATAAGACCCTTCACCAGACTCTGCCCTTGCTGACCCTGATCCGTGTGTGCTCTGTCTAGGTGTATTCTGTCTGTAAATACTGGTTTTGTTGGACCATTTCTAGTCAAGTTGCAGACATGACATGCTAACCGCCGAACACTTCAGCATCTGTTCCTGAGGTCATTTTCCTACAAATCGTAATGCTTATTAGCATTTCTAAGACATGAACATTAATGCAATCACATTTTCTAACATTCAGTCCACATCTGACTTTCTCCAGGGGTCCTAAAAATGCCTTTTATAACCTTTGTTTTGTGTTTTTGGATCCAGAATCCAAACTAGGTTCACACACGGAGTCTATTATCACTGAAGTCCCCTTGTTTCGTTTGTTTTTCATGACACCGACTCTGGGAGAATCTAGGCCAGTTGTCTTGTAAAATGCTCCACATTCTGGATCTGTCTGATTGTTTCCTCACAATTAGATGCAGGTCAAACAGTACAGGCAAGAAAATGACAGAGACTGTTCTGTCCTCACCCACTGGACACAGCTGGAGTCCTAGGCAACGTCACTTTGTACCAGCCTACGTTAGATCACTTGATTAAGGTGGTGACACAAGACCGCTCCAGTTCAAGGTACCAGCTTCCCTGGGAAATTAATAAGTAATCTGTGAGGGGACACTTTGTGAATATCCTGTTTCTCAACAACCTTTAGCTCAATGGCTTTACATCCATGGATGATCCTTTTCTGAATAAATTATTATACTGGGGGTTGGGGGTTGAAAAGGAAGTTTTAAAAATCCTATCATTCCATCTACATTTTTCTTTTTTGATGTTCACATTGTCCTAAATTGGAACAGCAGGAGCCCTATCAACCTCTTTCTTTTTTTGAGACAGGGTCTCACTCCTGTCGCACAGGCTGGAGTGCAAGTGGCTCAATCTTGGCTCACCGTATCTTCAACTTCCTAGACTCAGGTGACCCTCCCACCTCAGCCTCCCGAGTAGCTAGGTTTACAGGCACACGCCACCACGCCTGGCCAATTTTTGTATTTTTAGTAGAGCCCGGACTGGTCGAATTCCTGGGCTCAAGTGATCTGCCCGCCCCGGCCTCCCAAAGTGTTGGGATTACAGGCATTAGCCACTGCGCCTGGTCACTGTCAACATACTTAAAAGATTAAAAAGCATTCTAAACCTACAGAAGCACTTCCTCTGGCTCTCGGAGGCCAGGCAGATGCACGTGTACCCTTAGTGTTGATGGTGCTGGTGGTGCCTGTAAGTGATGCCTCTTATGTGCCTTCCTTTCTGCACCTGGCTGGCTGATTCCTGACACCACTTCCTGAGGCTGGCACACAGAGCTCCTGGGCAATTCGTGGCAGGTGAGGATGACTATGCGTCCATCCATGTGGCCTACATGCTTAACCACAGATGAGGCCGTGGTGGCAAGATGCTATGGATCTAGCTTACAGACTGGTTTTTTTTTTTTTCTGAATTAGAAAAAACTTGTGAGAACACATAATATACAGTTTACCATTTTTCACTGTACAGTTCAGTGGCATTATACGGACATTCACAATGATGAGCAGCCATCGCCACCATCCCTCTCCAGAAAGTTTTTCATCTTGCTGAAACTCTGTCCCCATTAAACAATCATTCCTAGGTCCCCCCCTCCCAAGTCCTTGGCAACCACATTCTACTTTCTTTCTCTATGAAGGTGACCACTCTGAAGACTGGCTTATCTTCCACCTACTGTCCTGGCAATCAAGCCTCAAGGTAGACCAAACCGGATTCCTGACTTTTCTGAATTAGGGCCAAGATGAGCAATATTTTTAATTGCTTAAAAAGTCATTTTATTGGCCGGGTGCGGTGGCTCAAGCCTGTAATCCCAGCACTTTGGGAGGCCGAGACGGGTGGATCACGAGGTCAGGAGATCGAGACCATCCTGGCTAACACGGTGAAACCCCGTCTCTACTAAAAAATACAAAAAACTAGCTGGACGAGGTGGCGGGCGCCTATAGTCCCAGCTACTGGGGAGGCTGAAGCAGGAGAATGGCGTGAACCCGGGAGGCAGAGCTTGCAGTGAGCTGAGATTCGGCCACTGCACTCCAGCCTGGGCGACAGAGTAAGACACCATCTCAAAAAAAAAAAAAAGCCATTTTATTTTAGAAAATTTTAAATATACATAAAGAGACAGAGAAACGTTATTATAATGAAGTCCTTTGAATGTTATTACCCAGTTCCAACAATCATTAACATTTACACTGCCTTTAAAAAAAAACCGAAAACTTAAACAAAAAGGTAACCAGCACAGAACAAGATTCTGTAAAAATTCAGCATTGCCTCATTCCTGTGGCCCAGCCCCGAGTGTGGCCCACCCCCAACTAGACAGACTGTGTTCTGCACTGTGCCCCATGAATCCCCCCAAAAGTCCTTCACGCCTCGGAAGATGCCTACTGACAGACCCATTCAGGGCTACCTGGTGCACTGCACATTCAGGTGCTTAACCCAGGCTCAGAGATGAGGCCAAAGTTTCCTGGCTAAAGAGAAACAGGTTTTAAAGCCACAGCTGGCTACTTTTCTTCCCTAAAGAAATGCAATGCCAGCCAGGCATGGTGGCTCACACCTATAATCCCAGCACTTTGGGAGGCCAAAGTGGGTGGATCACAAGGTCAGAATTTCAAGACCAGCCTGTCCAATACAGTGAAACCCCGTCTCTACTAAAAAAATAAAAAAATTACCCAGGTGTGGTGGCATGTGTCCCAGCTACTCGGGAGGCTGAGGCAGAATCGCTTGAACCTGGGCGGCAAAGGTTGCAGTGAGCCAAGACCGCGCCACTGCACTCCAGCCTGGGCAACAGAGTGAGACTCCATCTCGAGAGAGAGAGAGAGAGAGAGAGAAGAGAAAAGAAAGAAAATAAAAAAGAAAAGAAAAGAAAAGAAACGCCATGCCCCAGCCTGGCCAACATGGTGAAACACTGTCTCTACTAAAATACAAAAATCAGCTGGGTGTGGTGGTGCATGCCTGTAATCCCAGCTACTCAGGAGGCTGAGGCAGAACTGCCTGAACCCCAGAGGCGGAGGTTGCCGTGAGCCAAGATCGCACCACTGCATTCTAGCCTGGGTGACAGAGCGAGACTGTCTGGTGGGGCGGGGCGGGGGGAAAGAAATGCAATGCCTTTAAAAACAGGCAAAGTTATTCCTCCACAAGAATGGCCGCTCTCCTATTAAAAAATCTCTTCCTCATTTTATCCCAGAACGAGAACTATAATTTTATCAGAAGTTGAGACCCCATAGCTATCCCACGCCCCTCCAGCAGCCGCCAGCCTACCCTGCAGGTGCTGGTGATAAAGGAAAGATGGGGCTGACGGCTCAGAGGGATCAAGAACCGCCCAGTGGTGTCCAGGCCTTGCCTTTTCCCAGGTGGGGCCTGACATCTATCTTCCCAGGTGCCTGTGGGGAGTGCTATGCAGTCAGGTGGCAAGGACAGAAGAGGAAAGAGAAAGTTCTGGCTGAAAGGGCTTTTTCCCAGCTTTGCAGCCTTTGCTGGCAAGGGAGCATCCCGGGAGTGGAAGCCCAGGCAGGGCCAGGCTCAATAGAGACCTTTCTGATGCTAATGCTTTTCCCCCTCAGATTCTTCCTTCCTGGAGGGGAGAAAAGTAGCCCCAGAAAAGGGAGAACTTCTACCAGCTTTATTTATGGCCTTGGAGCCGGTGTGATGAGGGACAGCCAGGATTCTGGGGGAAGTCCCCACCAGAAACAGGCAGGAATGTCCTGGGGCAGGGGCAGGGCAGGGGCTCAAGTGCCAGTTTCCCATCCTCACTCCTGGTATCATTTGTGTGATCTTGGGCAATCACCTGGAAACCCACACCTCACAGGGCACTAGGGAGGGCACAAGAAGCGTCCCAGGTAACAGGATGGGCATGTGGGAGGTGCTCTATAAATGGTAGCAGCTGCTGTATTATTTATTGAACATGGTATTCTTTGCACTCCAGACCCCGGATCTTCTCAAGTCCTGTTAGCTAAACATATTTTCTTACAGGTTCTGAAAGGAGCTGAAAAAAGCCCAACAAAAGGCTCCCCTACCCTTACCCAACTCCACAGTCCAGGCTGTGCTGGAATGCATGGAGTCGACTAGAGTCATTACAGCTTCCTTTCTCCAGGACTGTAACCTTGAACTCTGACCTCCTGCTGGTGATTTCCAGGCTCACAGTCAGGGAGGAAGAAAGGGGAGTGAGTGTTGCATCCAAGGCCTTTCCCAGATGTTCCCCCTCCCCAGGGTGGGACTTTTCTCAGGTCAACCAGTTGGGTAGCAAGAGGCAGAGAATCCACTGGGTAGCAAGAGGCAGAGAATCCACACACCAGGATGTGATCTCTGGGAGGGCGGAGAGCTTCGTTTGGCACTTGGTTCGCTGCTGCATCCCAGGCCCGACACACAGCAGGCATCAAATGTGCTGGCAGCCCCTGGACCACACCTCTATTTACTGTAGGGCTGGGTGGGCTACGGGGTCCCTGAACTGTTCTTGCTATGCCCTTAACAGATGCTCTCAGTTGATTCTGGCAACAACCCTGGGAGGTTGGGGGTGTTTCCCACATGGAAACAGAAGCTCAGAAAGGTCGAGTTACCTAAATCTCCCAGCTGGTAAAGGACAAAGCAGCATTTAAAAGTCTGTCTGTCTGCTCCATGAGGGTAGGGACCAAATCTGTCTTGTAGAATACCACAGATCCTGTTCACCTAGCACAGCCTCTAGCATAAAATTAATAACAAATAGCTTTTGTGTATTTTAAAAAATGAATGAATAAATGATTCCAAAGTCCCGAGGTTTCTACATTATAGGCAGGAAATCTTATATACAGTCACATATGCAATCCTACAAGCTCCATAATGAGTGTATCTATCTAGGTGGAGGAACTCCTATGGATGTGGGTGTCACGCTAGTTTCAGCTTCACCCCATCTAACCCTGTTCTCCACAAATACTCTTAACTTTTAAGATTTTAAAAAAATTGTTTACTTGTTGAAGAGATAGCGTCTCACTATGTTGCCCAGGCTGGTCTTGAACTCCTGGGCTCCAGCGATCCTCCTACTTGAGCTTCCCAAAGTGCTGGGATTACAGGCATGCACCACGACGTCTGGCCCTTCCACAAATCCTCTTGACTTCAATCTCCCCTTTGCTTATGCTACTTAGAAATTTAATTCCAGAGACTTTCCACTAAAGAGCTATATGATCAACAGGACTTACTGTTTTCTTCTAATGATAGCATTTAAGTCAAAGGAGTGGCTCTCTCTTTTTTTTTTTTTTTTGAGATGGAGTCTCGCTCTGTCACCCAGGCTGGAGTACAGTGGCGCAATCTCAGCTCACTGCAAGCTCCTCCTTCCGGGTTCACGCCATTCTCCTGCCTCAGCCTCTCAAGTAGCTGGGACTACAGGCGCCCACCACCACGCCCAGCTAATTTTTTGTATTTTTAGTAGAAACGGGGTTTCACCGTGTTAGCCAGGATGATCTCGATCTCCTGACCTCGTGATCTGCCCGCCTCGGCCTCTCAAAGTGCTGGGATTACAGGCGTGAGCCACCGTGCCTGGCCAGGAGTGGCTCTCTAACAGGAAACTTTTTGTACTGTAGGTGCTCCCCAGCCTGACCTTTTTTTAAAAAACAAAAACCCTCTTTGACTTCTTGCAGTTATTGAAAGCAAGAAAGGTGCTTCCTACTCTTTGCAATAAAAGGCACTGCTCATACGCCCAGCAGACAAGTGTCTTTCCAAGAAACCAGGGGAGACAGATTTTGAGCAATTGATGGAGAGGGTGTGAAACTACTCTGAGGACGCCACGCTCTGGCAGGCTGTTTTTACTGCGTAAGGCAGTGCAGCGGGCCGGGCACACACTCTGATGACTGTCCTGAATTCTATAGAGTGGCAGCCACTTACTAGCCATATGGTCTGGGATAAGTCACAACTTCTTGGTCCTGTGCTTCCTCATCTGTGAAATGGAAAGAAGACAAGTAGGTAGAATTGTGGTGAGGGTGACACGGTGGCTTAGTGTGCTCAGAACAGGGCTTTTTATAAACTTGTGCTCAATTCGGACCCAGCACTGAAATGACAGTCACAGATACAATGACGGTGGTTTGGTTTCTGGATGAGATTTGGTGTGGGGGAGAGAGAAAGCCAGGGACAAAGCTAGAAAATCCTGCATCTGTAAGACAGTGCTTCAGTGGTGCTCAAGGAAGGGAGAAAGCTGTGGGGACCACAAGGGTTGGAGGCCAGGTAGCCTCCCCTTCCCACTCTGCTCTTAAGGACCTGCTGTAGCCGCATCCAAGATTTCTAGCGCCTTTCTGATCCTGTAGTTAGGAAACATCCCGGAGAAACAGGCCATTCCTGGGCTTCCAAGGTCCGCTGGGTAGACCTGGCGTGAAGGTGGCTCTGGGTACCCTGCCTGGCTGAGCTGCCTTCCTCCCTCAGGAAATAAAGAAAAAGCTCTCTTCCTCTCCTTCCTCTCTCAAGAGCAGGGCTGCATCTCCAGTCTCTGGCACAGAGTAGGCCTTGATAAATAATCAAGGAATGGATGGAAGGACGGGTGGATGAAAGAATGAAAGCAAGCCCATTTCTAACAGGCTGAATCAGTTCCTGGGCCCAATTTTAAAAAAACAGAGACCATGGTGAGGTTGTGGGTGGCTGTTTTCTTTAGAAGGAAATTGTGAAAATGCCTCCCAGGTCAGAGGTGGCATTCAGCCAGCTGGGTCACCCACGGGCTTCCCTTCTTGCTGGGAGGACTTCCCTGTGTCAGGAAGGAGAAACTGCTGTGATGACGTCACACTGCAGCCTCAGGCAATCCCTGGTTCCTTTGTGCTCCGCTTTACACACGACCCAAATAAGTGTCACTGACTGAAAGCAGGGCCTGCGGGGCGGGGGCCATTTGTAACGCGTATAGCTGGCATCTGGGGACGGCGTTCCACAAGTGCTTCTGTCCTCGTATGGAGGATAGGGGTTATGCAGCTCTCTCCTGCCACGAAGGTTTTGGTGTCACTGCTTTAAAGAAAGCTCACTCCTAACTAACCAGGGGCTACCTCTGGTCCAGGGGGCTGCTGTGCTGACTGTGTGGGCACTGGGGACCCTGATCCTTTGTTCTGACCCCTGCGGGGAGCAGGGAGAAGGAAGAGGAGAGACCATCTTGGGTAGCGCCCTTGAGGTTCAGAGGGGAGACGCTTCCAGATACAAGAGCTGGTCCTGAGGGCTGATGTTTCAATCGCCATCAGCACAAATGCTGCTCTGCTGGCTCAGAAGGAAGCGTGCCCAGGAGTCTCCCAGCAATCTCTCCATGTTCTGACCTGAGTCTTCCTGGCACAGCCAAGGAAGGACGTGGTCTGGCTGTACAACGAGGGCCATAGTTGTACAGTGGCTCAGAGCCACTGAGTCAACCCCAAGGTGACAACCTGGGTCCCCATTACTAGCCACATCCTAGCTGTATGCTTTTAGGGAAAATGTCCTAACTGACTGGGCCTCGGATTCTTCCTCTGATATTTGGGGAAAATACAACTACAGCCTACCTTATAGAATTGTTTTGAGGATTCAATTGGTAAATCTGTGTAAAAAATTCAGAACACTGTGTGACATATAGCCTGGGCACAGTGACTCATGCCTGTAATCCCAGCACTTTGGGAGGCCAGGGCAGGCAGATCACTTGAGGCCAGGAGTTCAAGACCAGCCTGACCAATATGTTGAAACCCTGTCTCTCCTAAAAATACAAAAATTAGCTGGGTGTGGTGGTGGACGCCTGTAGTTCCAGCTACTCGGGAGGCTAACACAGAAGAATTGTTGGAACCTGGGAGGCGGAGGTTGCAGTGAACTGAGACTGTGCCACTGCACTCCAGCCTGGGCGACAGAGTGAGACAGTGTCTCAAAAAAAAAAAAAAAAAAAAGCAGGGCCTGGTGGTGTGCAGTGCATGCGCCTGTGGTCCCAGGTACTGGGAGGTTGAGGTGCAAGGAGCTGTGATCATGCTACTGCACTCCAGCCTGAGTGACAGAGTGAGATCCTGCCTCAAAAAGATAAAAATAAACACTCAAGAAACATTAACTATCCCATCACCACTGAGGCTAGGATTTACCCTCTGCCCCCAGGTTCCGATTACAGAAAAGAGGAATGTAGTGAGATTACAAGTGATTTTTATTTTGTTATTTTTAGTTTTTCCCATCTTCTGGTTTTCTACAGGAACAAATGTTACTCTCCTGCTGATAAAAAAAACACCTTAAACTCCTCAGAAGGCAAGACCCTGCTGCTGGGAATCTAGAAGCCAGAGCTAGCAGAATAACTGTCAGAGAACGTTCCAGAACGTAGGTCTGCTCCAGTCCAAGAATATCTCAGCATGAACCTGTTGTACAAGTACCTACAAGTCGGGAGGCGTCAGACTTCCCTAGAAAAGTCCCAGAAACCCCACCATGTAGGTGACAAAGAAGAGACTTTTCCTGTCTAGACACCTCAATGCTTGTAATTAAAATTAAGATTTCAGAGGTGGAGGGAGGCAACACACACTCCTTGAAGGAAATCTCAAAAATCAAGGCAAATGCTCCGCACATAAAAATAATCTCTAATCTCAGCACCATGGGATAGAACAGGTCGACGTATCTCTTTGGAGTCTGAAACGGATTTCAAAACCAAACAAAGGTGCCCTGCCGGTGCTAGCTATCACAACCGACAAAACTGATAGGTAAATGCCTGGGTGGTGAGGGGTGGGCTGCTGTGATCAGGGGCTCCCGAACACCGCACATTCAATTAATTCGTGCAGCTTGAAATACAACCCTCACTCCCGGAAAATAAAAATAAAATTAAAATAAAAAAAGCCATGCAGAGCCCAGAAAGTTAGGCCCTGGACAAACAGGTCTGGGTGTTAAACTTGCTACGGCAAATTGAACAATTTAAGAGTTTCCGGCCCAGCCAGCTGTCTGACAGGGAGTTTACACAAAATCCCTCCCCTGAAATAGCTCTAAGCCTGCCAGTCTGCAGAGATGGGAACAGGAAATGGAAAATCACCATGTCCTCCGCTCACTGTGCTGTGACATTCGAGCCCCGTGCCCAGATTTGCTCAGCATGGCCCTCACTAATGTGACAGACCACCCTTCCCAGTTGCCTCGAGCCGCGTGGCCACCAGCCAAACGGCACTGATTAGAGATGCGCCACTGATGTCATGGCAGTCTTTCGGAAGAAAGATAAGCAATAGTCACTTTAATTGCACACATCAAATGTAAGACCTGCTCTGATTCCTGAAATGTTCAGACACTGAAAGGCTCAAGCATTTCAAATGCTCCCCACGGCAGGGAGGAAATGGAGTTTCCTCCTGGCCACTCTTGCATGAGATGTACGGAGCTATTAAATTATCTCCTGCAAGGGCGCTGCCACGTTTCCTGCAGATTTAGGTTTAATTCTATCAATACATCTCATGTTTCGTCAGAAATACACCCCTGAGGCCGGGCGCGGTGGCTGAAGCCTGTAATCCCAGCACTTTGGGAGGCCGAGACGGGCGGATCACAAGGTCAGGAGATCGAGACCATCCTGGCTAACACAGTGAAACCCCGTCTCTACTAAAAACTGCAAAAAAACTAGCCGGGCGAGTTGGCAGGCACCTGTAGTCCCAGCTACTTGGGAGGCTGAGGTAGGAGAATGGTGTAAACCCGGGAGGCGGAGCTTGCAGTGAGCTGAGATCTGGCCACTGCACTCCAGCCTGGGCGACAGAGCGAGACTCCGTCTCAAAAAAAAAAAAAAAAAAAAAAAAATAGAAATACACCCCTGAAAAAGACCACCTGGAAATATTGCCCCATTTGCAGCTGCTGCCTACATTTAGAGCCATGGAGGCATCTCAAGCATTCCCAGCTTTGGGGAGAGCTGATGTGTTTAACTTCTCCAGGCTAGGAAGCAGCATATTCGTTCATCCTTGTCGACCAAAAAGGATTAAGATTGCTCTCAAGTTTCTGAAATCTCCCATGGGGAGACCCCATCCCGCCCCCTGCCTTGTTGTCAAAGAAGTTGCTTTTCAGAAGCAACAGTTGCCAAGTACTCAAAGCAGGGGTGAGTGGGGGATGGAGGATGCAGGGGGAGTGATGCTGGTTTACTGGGAGGAAGACAGGCCTCTCCTAGAATCTCCTGAAGCCCCACTGCAAGTACCTGGCAGGCAATAGCTTTTAGTGGTATCTGCTCTAAGACATGAGGCTCAATAAGCACTAAAAGCAATCGGTCTGGAAAGGATTCCCTGTCTGTGCTTCCTGGACAGGGCAACGGAGAAATGCAGGGCAAAGGCACTCGTGGCTGGCAGCACAGAAGAAAAGCCCCAAGTGGCCACGGGTGAGGGGCCAGGATAGAGAAGAGACACTGCTTGTTCTTTTATAGTTTATTGTTTAGGTACAGAATCAGTCAAATAAATGTTTTTCTAGAAGGCAGCTGTGCTTACCACTATGCCACCGATGTCAACAGTTCCAAAGCCTCCCACAAATAAAGTTAAATTTAGGGAAAATGGATCTCATCAGCTGTTGGTTGAGTTAAAACTTCTGTAAGGCAATTTGGCACTACTTATCAAAATCTTCACCGTACCTACCTGTTGACCAAAACAATTCCACCTCTGGGAATTTATCTTACAGACAGACTCACGTAAGTTTGCAAAGATATAGGGAAAAAGCCAGTCACTGTCATATTGTGTATAGCAGTGAAAAACACAGATGGCAACCTAAATGTCCAAAAAGAGAGAAATCCTTACATAAATGACAGTGTTTATAAAACAAAGAACTTTGCAGTCAGTAAAAAGAGTGAAGTAAATCCACAAGGGCTGATGGAAAAAGAGGGGTTCCCTAACATACTATGAAGAAAGCACCTTTAGCAGTAACCCAGCTGTGGAAATATATCCAGTCAATTTTTGTTATTCTTGTCAGTTATGCGCTATAAAGCCATTGTGAACACTGAATTAGTGAATACTGAATCACTGCTCCTAGGGGAAGGTACAAGGTTAGGTTCCTGCAAGCCTCTGATCACATTTCATCAACTGATCAGCCTATAACTTTGTGTTGTGTATTTGTTTAATACATTAATTCATTAACATTGAACTCATGGCCAACAGCGTTATAACTTCTGCCTGAACAAAGCTTCTCTAACAGAGACTTTTTTCTAAAAGGCATATTACAGCCTTCTTGACCTTGGGAGCTCTAGACAGCACTTCAACCCTGTTCTTGGAGACTTGTTGACATCAAAATCACCAACAAAAAGCACAAAAATATGAAAAATGTCGCACTAAGTCCACTAAAAACACATTTGTTTACAGCGTAAGAGGTGAAGGAAGAAGGCAGAGTGCTTCTTACTGGATCTCGGCTTGGAATAAGGGTATGGGTCAATCCACGTGGGACACACAGCTCTGCGCGTGTTTGCGAAGCACCACAAAAGCGCTGCCACTGATTCCAGGTTTACAAAAGAATTTTTTTGTTTTTGTTTTTTTTTTTTGAGACAGAGTCTTGCTCTGTCATCCAGGCTGTGGTGCAGTGGCGTGATCTTGGCTCACTGCAACCTCTGCCTCCTGGGTTCACGCCATTCTCCTCCCTCAGCCTCCCGAGTAGCTGGGATTACAGGCACCCACCACCACACCCAGCTAATTTTTGTTGTATTTTAAGTAGAGATGGGGTTTCCCCATGTTGACCAGGCTGGTCTCAAACTTCTGATCTCAGGTGATCCACTCGCCTCGGCCTCCCAAAGTGCTAGGATTACAGGCGTGAGCCACCACGCCCGGCCTACAAAAGAGTTTTAGCAAGTAGGCAAATTCACAAGAACAGAATCTGTGAATAATGAGAATCAACTGTGTGTTTGTATAACCATGGAGCAATTCCAAAAAAATACACCAGATCAAAATCAGAAGACACAAGAAACTGTTTCCAGGGGTTACCTCTGGAGAGTGGGATGGGAAAAAGATTTTTACTTTATTCTTTGGATTTCACTTTACAAGTGAGTATAATAACCGTAATTTTAAAAATCTATAGTAAGGGCCTGGTCCGGTGGCTCATGCTTGTAATCCCAGCACTTTGGGAGGCCGAGGCAGGCAGATTGTTTGAGGTCAGGTGTTCAAGACTAGCCTGGCCAACATGGTGAAACCCCGTCTCTACTAAAAATTTAAAAAATGAGCCGGATGTGGTGGTATGTGCCTGTAATCCCGGCTACTGAATCCCCAGCTGAAGCACGAGAATCACTTGAACCCAGGAGGCAGAGCTTGCGATGAGCCAAGATCACGCCGCTGCACTCCAGCCTGGGTGACAGGGTGAGACCTTGCCTCAAAAAAAAAAACAATCTATAGTAAGGAGATGGGCCTTTTCACAGGTAAGCTCAGCACAGCATGACTGACTCACAGAGCTAAGGGACCCTGCTCTGCAGGAGGACCAGAGCCAGAGAGGGGGGCTTTCCCCCCCCCCCCCCCCAAAAAAGGCCATGCCCCCACCTCCTGCCAGATACTTCTCTCTCCTCTCCCCTAGGGAGGAGGACAGGGGTCAGCACGAAGGTCAGCACAGGATGTGGCCCCACCTACAGAAACCAGAAGTCAGAACTTTACTGTAAGAGTCAGATCTATCTGCCTCACCTTCCACTGCTTTTCACAGACAACAGGCAGTGGGCCAGGGGCAGGAGGGGCTCAGAGGACAGAGGAAAACCATTCACCAATGAGAAACCTTGTTTTCTCAGGGACAGGCTCAGGCTCAGGGTCTGGAAGTGACAGTGAAAGAAAACAGACGTTTGCAAAGAAAAAGTACGATGGAACTGCAATTAGATGGGGAAGGAAAAGGAAGAATGGAAAAGGAAGGAAGAGAGGGAATCTGGCAGTTTCGTTCACTGAGTAGTGTGTAGGGGTGTAATCTACGATTCATTTTCCCCCCATAAATGAAAATAAGTTTATTTTCCCAATTATGAAAACACATCTAGGTTTGGAAGGATTTGTGCTTTTTGATTTTTTGTTTTTTGGGTTTTTTTTTGAGACAGAGTCTTGCCCTGTCGCCTCGGCTGGAGTGCAGTGGTGCAATCTTGGCTCACTGCAACCTCCGCCTCCCAGGTTCAAGCAATTCTTCCACCTCAGCCTCCTGAGTAGGTGGGATTACAGGTGCGTGCTACCGTGCCTGGCTAACTTTTGGAATTTTTAGTAGAGATGGGTTTTCACCATGTTGGCCAGGCTGGTCTCGAACTTCTGATCTCAAGTGATCCGCCCGCCTCGGCCTCCTAAAGTGCTGGGATTACAGGCGTGAGCCACCGTGCCCAGCCGAGGTCTGGAAGGATTCACACAAAACTGTGGGAGTGGGACTGTGAGCAAAGGGGAGAAACTGATTTTTCGCACTAGGTACTTCTGTACCTTTCAGTTTTTTTGTGTTTGTTTGTCCTGAGATAGAGTCTGGCTCTGTTGCCCAGGCTGGAGTGCAGTGTCAAGATCTCAGCTCACTTCAGCCTCCACCTCCTGGGCTCAAGAGTTCCTCCCACCTCAGCCTCCCAAGGAGCTGGGACTACAAGTATGTGCCACCACATCTGGCTAAATTCTTTCAGGTTTTTAAAAGTAAAAATGTATCTCACACTTCCTGTAAAAAATAATAAGGTCTTACAGTTAAAGCCTAGCTACCCTAGCAAAAGGTCACCTCTTGCCCTCCTGGCTTTCTCCCCAACCCTCCCTCACCTCCTCAGGCTGGTCCACGCCCTGGGGCCAAAGACTCAACACTGCAGCCATCTCCAGGCAGCAACCACCAAGCAAAAGCAAAACTCCAAGGTGTTTCAAAAACTCCAACATAAAATTACCACACGACCCGTAATCCAACCCACAGGCACATACCCAAAAGAATCCGAAACCAGTGTTCAAATATAACTGGTACCCGAATGTTCACTGCAGCACTGTTCACAATAGCCAAAAGGTGAACACAACCTAAACATCCATCAACAGATGACTGGATAAACACAATGTGGGATATACAATGGAATATTATTCAGTCATAAAAAGAAATGAAGGCCGGGCGCGGTGGCTCACTCCTGTAATCCCAGCACTTTGTGGGGCCAAGGCGGGTGAATCACCCAAGGTCAGGAGTTCGAGACTAACCTGGCCAACACGGTGAAACCCTGTCTCTATTAAGGATACAAAATTAACTGGGTGTAGTGGCACACACCTATAGTCTCAGCTACTCGGGGCAGTGGGACGGGGGGCGGGGGGGTGCTGAAGCAGGAGAATTGCTTGAACCTGGGAGGTTGCAATGAGCTGAGATCGTGCCATTGCACTCTCGCCTGGGCGATAAGAGCAAAACTCCGTCTCAAAAAAAAAAGAAAAAAGAAAAGAAAAAAAAAAGAAGGAAGTACTGATACATGCTGTAAAGTGGATGATCCTTCAAAATTCTGTATGAAGTGAACAATGCTAGACACAAATGGTCACATATTGTATAATCCCCTTTATATAAAATAGCCAGAATAGACGAATCCATACAGACAGAAAGCAGATTAGTGGCTGCCAGAACTGGGCGGTAGGAAGAAAAGGCAAGTGACTGCTTAATGAGTACAAAGGTTCCTTTTAAGGTGATAAAAATGTTCTGGAAGTAGATAGAGTGTGAAGGTGCTAAACACCATTCAACTGTACACTTTAAAATGGTTAAAATCCTGAATTTTATGTTGTGGCATGAATTTTCTCTCTCTCTCTCTCTCTCTTTTTCTTTTCTGAGACAAGGTCTTGTTCCGTCACCCAGGTGGGAGGGCAGTGGCATGATCTCAGCTCACTGAAACCTCTGCTTCCCGGGCTCAAGCAATTCTCCAGCCTCAGCCTCCCATGTAGCTCGGACTATAGGCACGAGCCACCAACACCCAGCTAATTTTTGTGAGTTTTTTTTTTTTTTAGTAGAGACAGTGTTTCTCCATGTTGGCCAGGCTGGTCTCGGACTGCTGGCCTCAAGGGATCTGCCTGCCTCAGCCTCCCAAAGTGCTGGGATTACAGGTGTGAGCTTCTGCGCCTGGTTGTATTTTTCTTAATTAAAAACAAACAAACAAAAAACACACAAAAAAACCACACACACAACCCCACACTACAAGTTGGGCAAGTTTTGTGGCCTCTCTAAACCTATAAAAGGGGCGGGTGACAGTATGACCCCATAGACTGGTCGTAAGGATCCATGTGATGTGTGTAAAGTGCCTGGCACGGGGTCCAGCATGTAGAAAGAGAACAGTAAGGAAGGAAGCCACAGCTGCTGTGATGCCAGTGATTCGGGGGCACTGCCAAAGCCAACTCACCTGAAGTCATGGGATTCCCATGCTGTCAAATTATCCTTTTAATTAAAAAACAGGAACAACAAAAAGACTTTGCAGGAGGGGTGCTGCATAAGATGAAAGATTAAAGAAGAGGGAGGCTCAACTTCATTTACAGTATGGTGATCTCTATACTATATTTATAATACAGTTCTATCCTGTGTTAAGACAGGAGACGCAAACAATGCACTCTGAGGGATAGAGGGCATCTGCCATGCGTCCACCGTGGAATGACGAAATGCTCTCGCTGCTTCTGCCTTCTCCTGTGGCCTGCAGACATGGGCCCCTGGCTAAGCCCTGTTCGATGGGGCAGAAGGGCTTGTAGGTAGGTGAGAAGATCCCATCTCTGCTTCCTGTCTATCTGGTTTTTTTTTTTGTTTTTTTTGGTTTTTTTTTGAGATGGAGTTTTGCTCTTATTGCCCAGCCTGGAGTGCAGTGGTGCCATCTCGGCTCACTGCAACCTCCCCCTCCCGGGTTCAAGCGATTCTCCTGCCTCAGCCTCCTGAGTAGCTGGGATTATAGGTGCCCATCACGCCTGGCTAATTGTTTTTTTTTTTTTTTTGAGATGGAGTTTCGTTCTTGTTGCCCAAGCTGGAATGCAGTGGCGCGATCTCGACTCACCACAACCTCTGCCTCCCTGGTTCAAGCGATTCTCCTGCCTCAGCTTCCTGAGTAGCTGGGATTACAGGCATGCGCCACCATGCCCAGCTAATGTTGTATTTTTAGTAGAGACGGGGTTTCTCCATGTTGGTCAGGCTGGTTTCAAACTTCTGACCTCAGGTGATCCACCCAGCTTGGCTAATTTTTTTTGTATTTTTAGGAGAGACAAGGTTTCATCATGGTGGCTGGGCTGATCTCGAACTCATGACCTCAGGTGATCCACCTGCCTCTGCCTCCCAAGGTGTTGGGATTATAGGTGTGAGCCACCACGCCAGGCCTTCCTATCTATCTGGAAGCAGATTTAAAAACCTGAGATTGACAGGTGAGGGGGCAAGAACCCCAGCTCTTCTTATCTCAGAATTTTTGTACCAAATTAGCAGATCTCCAGACTTCGTGAGGCAAGGTGACGCCCCTCGTGGCCCACAATGGCCCGGGGAGAGGGGAGGAGGGAAGAATAGGATTTCAGGCTGTCATGGAAACTTTTCTTCCCTCTGGTCTCTGCAGCATACGGCAGGTGTCCTGAAAAATCGTTCCTGCTGCCCGAGGCTGTGCTGCCCTCAGACACGTGGGTGGGGGCGTCTGCCTCGCCGTCTGAAATACCCGCTCCCTCCGCCAAGGCGGCAGCAGCACAAAGGAGTCTCCAGTGTGTGCCTCACTTCCCAGCTCCCCAGACAGACGCTTGGGGAGAGCTTCCATGGCCCCATGGAAATATACGTCCCCTACCCCCAGCAGGCCTCGATGCAGCCCATAGATCACAGACAGCAGCAGGCCAAAGGCTGTGGCGTGAATTTCTCCTGTGCTGCTTGAAATAGGACGCCCGGTGTGCCCTCCACTGCCGGAGGTGTTTCACAAGCCCCACAGATGAAAGGGAGCTGCACGTTGATTTGGGGCGCTGAGACAGGCTGGACACCCAGCAAGACTGGCTCCCATGTGTAACAAGGGAGTCCAGTCGGCCCGAGGTAGAGAAAAATCACCAAGTATGAGGCTGTGAGCCTAAAGCAGCCAATGGGATCATGAACAACAGCAGGTAAAAGATGCCAGCGTGGAGAACGAGACAGAATTCTGAAAACTCTAAATCTGTGCTTCTGGAACTGGGTGATCGTGCCCACGGGGTTTATGGCAGCCTGCCAAAAAGCAGACAAAGCCACAGAAGAAAGTGGGTGCCATGGTCCCGCAGCACCAAGCAGGATGAAGGATGGCGGGGCAGGGAGGGGAAATGAATAATGAAATAGGACAGAAACATATCTCAGAGGAGAATGTAAAATCTGACTGTCAAGGATAAAATACCAGATGTCAAAGAAATGTCCTAATTGTACCTGGCCACTTTGAGCCTGAGGCCTCTGGCGCATTCCAGTCCTCTGCATTAGGGCAACCTAGAGAAGTGGAGAGGCCTGGCTCTTAAGGGACCCTTAGCACCATTAGTTTCATTGACTCCACAAATTATTTTTGAGGTCTTACTATGTGCCAAGCTCCTTTCCATCCCTGAAACCTGCTATCCATGGGGGTGGGGGGGGGGCGTAGCTGTTAATTTAAAGCACATGACGCTGAGGGTCTGCATACCTGGGAGGCCTCACCTGCTGACGGCAGTGGGGGAAGGTTTTCACAGGGATATAGAGCCTGAGTGATGTTTAACTAGAATCAGGTGGGCAGCTGGAAGGCAGGAGCAGCAATCCAGGCAGCGGGAACAGCATGTGCAAAGCTCTATGACAAGAAAGGACTTGGCCAGTGTGGCTGGTCCCAGGAAGTGATGAGGAGAAAGGCACAGGTCAAAGAGGCAGGGACTCAAGGGTTGGTCTTTATCCTGACTGCCAGTAAACCATGGGTTGATGTTAAATGGCAGGGTGGCATGGCAGAACTGTGTTTTAAGGAGATCATCTAAGTAGCAGCGAATTAACACAGTAATTCCTACCAAGGCAGACAGACAGATGGTCAAAGCTATGCTGTGTTTTTAGTGAGGCCTGTTTGGAAGGTGCAAACCCCAAGAGGGCTGTGCCTAGGCCTGGTGACCACACAATGGGTCCTGCTTAGGTCCAAATCAAGCAGCCGCATTTCAAAACACCTCTAAGAACAGTGGTTGCTAGGGTTCCCCTCCTAGCACGTTTAGATCCCCCATACCAGGAAGCAGGAGACAGGAGGTTGAGGGCACAGGTTCTGGCACCATGCAGTTCTGGGCTCAAATCTTATCTGCCATATACTACCCAGGCAGCCCCAAACCGGCTTCTTCACCTCTCTGTGCTTCTGTAAAGTGGGGTACACTAACAGTATCTGTCTCCTAGGGCTACTGTGTGGATTAATTGAGACAAGCTGCTAACATCCTTATCACTTGGTCTGGTACATTATAGATGCTAAAAAATGTTGCATCTAAAAATGTTGATGCTAAAAAACGCTCAGTGAAGGATGAACATATAAGACGTGCAAAGATCGTCAAAATGTAAAGTGATCTGGAAGCAGCCAGGCGCACTGAGGGGGAGGAGACCGCACAAGCGCGGTAAGCGTAGGTTTTCGCTTACTTGCAAGCAGGAGGCAGGAGACAGCCACAGTGTAGAGCTGCTTGGAGGTGCTGACATTGTAGCGATCCATGAAGTGGTCCAGCAGGTAGACGGCCAGGTGCCGGGCTGCAGGGCAGAGCTGGCAGTGGCTGCTCAGCAGGGTCAGGATGTCCACGAAGAACCGGCGGCTCTTCAGGAGTGGGGAGTGGGCTCGGAAGATGGGCAGCTTCAGTTCCTGGAGGACAGGCGGGGCGGAGGGATGACGGTCAGGGCTGCCTCCCGAGAGTCTCAGGAAATGGGACCTTAGGGCCTGCCTGCTGACTGAATGCGAGGCAATGACTCCCTCCATACTGTTATTAAAGTTTTCCTGCAAGTCCCAGGATGGCAGCCCCTCCTGGGCTACCTCCCATCTGCTTTCACTAAGCACAGGCTCATAAAGTATCAGGGCCTTAGAGGATGACAGAGGAAGCCAGTCATTCCTTCCCAGGGGAAAGCTTTGCTATTTGAGATACACAAGGTCATAAAGGAATAAAGGCCTTGGGGTCTGAGGTCTAAGTCCAAATTCCTTTTTTCCCCCAGGGTCTGGTCTGAATTAACACATCCAAATTCTGATTCCACTACTCAGCCAAGTTGTGTGACCCTGGTCACCTGCCATCACCTTTGTTTCCTCCTCAAGAGCTGAGAGCTAAATTTAAAATGTATGCAAAATGCCTAGCACACCTGTGACCTCTCAGGATCCACATCTAATTCTTTCTGAGGGTAGGATTACGAGGGATGGGTTTTTGAAAAAAATCAACCTAAAAAAGTTGTTGAAATAATGGTACAAGGAACTCCCAAATACCCTTCACCTCAATTCCCTAATTTTTCACATTTGCCTTCTTTCTCTCTACATGCATATACATGTTTTTTCTAAAAGTAAGTTCAGATATCATGATACTTCCCACACCCCCAGGAGGTGACTAGATGACTTTTACTTCTACTTTGCAATTTACATACTGCCACATTACCTCATTTTATTTGTCTAACTCAAGAAAAACCAATAAAAGATATCAACCTAACAAAGATTTTTACAACATAAAAATGTTCTTATATGCAGTATCTCTCATATTTACCATTTAATTAAAGTAGATTATACACTGTTTTTTGTTTTTTTTTTTTCTTGTTTTGTTAGAGAGGAGTCTCCCCCTGTTACTCAGGCTGGAGTACAGTGGTGCAATCACAACTCACAGAAGCCTTGAACTTCTGGACTCAAGCAGTCCTCCCACCGTGGCCTCCCAAGTAGCTAGGACTACAGGCATGCACCACTGCACCCAGCTCATTGTTTCTGTATTTTTTGTAGAGACAGGGGTCTCATTGTGTCGCCTGTGATGGTCTCAAACTCCTGGCCTCAAGTGATCCCTCCCACCTTGGCCTCCTAAAGCGCTGGGATTATAGGCCTGAGCCATCACGCCCAGCCTAGACACTACTTGATTAGGAAATGTCTTTGCAACATTTTGCCAAAGAAGGAAACTAAAAAGAAGTGACATAGAAGGAAAACAGGAAATAAGTTGGCAGAAAAGGAATGTGAAAGCTCACTTGTGGCAGGCTCACAAGGGGATGAGATTGAAACAAATTGGTGCTTCTCTTCTATAGAATACCTCTCTCTTAACCCTGTGGCTTACTCAACTAGCAGCAGATCCAGGACTAGAAAGGGATATCTGCTCAATCATTCATTCCTTCAAGAGCTATTCATTCATTCATTTCACTCAGTCTAAGTATCAAGTACGTTCTCTACACTGGGCGTTATCTAGGCACTGGGGATACAATCTGGAATAAGATAGATACAGACCTAAATGTAAGACTTACAACGATAAAACTCTCAGAAGAAAACAGGAGGAAATCTTTATGGCCTTAGATTAGGCAATGGTTTCTTAGATATGACACTAAAACAAGATGCAATCAAGGGAAAAATACAGAAGCTGAATTTCAAAACTTAAAGTGTTTGTGCTTCCAGAGACACCATTCAGAAAGTAGAAAGACAACCTGCAAAATGGAGGAAAATATTTGAAAATCATTTGTTAATAAAAGACTGTATCCAGAACATATAAAAGAACTCTTAGAGTTCAACAATAAAAAGGCAAAACAACCCAATTTAAAAATGGGCAATGAACTGACCAGGCAGTTCTCCAAAGAAAGTATAAAAATGGCCAACACACACATGAAAAGGTGCCCAACATTACTAATCATTAGGGAAATGCAAATTAAAACCTCGGTAAGATACCACCTCACACTCATTAGAATGGTTGTTGTAAAAAAAAAATCAATACAAAACTGAAATGTATATACAAGCGCTGGATAGGGGCAAATGGGAACCCTCATATACTGCTGGTGGGTAAGTAAAATGGTGCAGCCACTGTGGGAAACAGTCTGGAAACTCCTTAAAATGTTAAACGTAGGGTTCTCACATGACCCAGCCATTCCAGTCCTTGGTATATTATACCTAAGAGAAATGAAAACATACAGCCACACAAAGACTTGTATATAAATACTCACAGCAGCATCATTCCCAACAGTTCCCAAGTAGAAACAACGCAAACGCTTATCAACTGATGAATGGATAAACGAAATGTAATGTATCCATACAATAGAATATTACACATGTTACAACAGGGATGAATCTTGAAAACATTATGTTAAGTGAAAAAAGCCAGTGGTAAAAGGCCACATATTATATAATTCCGTTTATATGAAATGTCCAGAATAGGCAAATCCATACAAACAGAAAGTAGATTAGTGGTTGCCAGAGGTTAGGGGTAACAGTTAATGGGAAATAACTGCTAATGGGTATATGGAGTTTCTTTTTGGAGTTATAAAGCTCTTCTGTCATTAGACAGTGGTGATGGTTGTACAGCTCTGTGAATACACAAACAACTAAACTGCACATTTTAATTTTTTTTATTTTTAATGTTGTGGGTACATAGTAGGTGCATAGATTTGTGGGGTAGAGGAGACGTTTTGATACAGGCATGCAATGTGAAGTAATCACATCATGGAGAATGGGGTATCCATCCCCACAAGCATTTATCCTTCGTGTTACAAACAATCTAATCACACTCTTTTAGTTATTTTGAAATGTACAATTAAGATATTATTGACTATAGTCACCCCGTTGTGCAATAAAATAGTATGTCTTATTTCTTCTATTTTTTTTTTTGTACACATTAACCATCCCCACCTCCCCCACAACCCCCACTACCATTCCCAGCCTGTGGTAACCATCCTTCTATTCTCTATGTCCATGAGTTCAATTGTTTTGAATTTTAGATTTCACAAATAAGTGAGAACATGTAAAGTTTGTCTTTCTGTGCCTGGCTTATTTCACTTAATATAATGATCTCCAGTTCCATCCATGTTGCAAATGACAGGATCTCACTCTTTTTTTATGGCTGAATAGTACTCCACTGTGTGTATGTACCACATTTTCTTTATCCATTTATCTGTTGATGGACATTTAGGTTGCTTAATTGCACATTAAAAAAACTAAATTTTGGCTAGGTGTAGTGGCTCACACCTATAATCCCAGCACTTTGGGAGGCTGAGGCGGGTGGATCGCTTGAGTTCAGGAGTTTGAGACTAGCCTGGGCAACATGGCAAAACCCCATTTCTACAAAAAATAAAAAAATTAGCCTGTGGGAGGCTGAGGTGTGAGGATCATTTGAGCATAGGAAGAGGAGGTTGCAGTGACCTGCGATTATGTCACTGCACTCCAGCCTGGACGAAGGAGCCAGACCCTGTCTCAAAAAAAAAAAAAAAAAAAAAAAAAAAAAGTGAATTTTATGATATGTGAATTATTACATCTCAATAAAGCTGCTATAAAAAAAAACAAGCCAGACGTATCACCCACAGTCATGGAGTCCATGGTCCAACAAGGGAGAGAGGTGGCAATCCAGCAACAAGACAGTTGCAGAATTCCAAACTGTGATGAACTAATACTGTAAAGGAAAGCCTCAGATGCTCTGGGAGGCCCCATCGTCTCTGGGGGGGAGGGAGGCCTGTGTCCTGAAAGTGAAGCTGGGTTTAGATTTCACACTGATTACTTCTCCTCTGGCCTGATCCTCCAGAGAGCTCAGAGGCCAGGACTCAGCTATTTTCGCAGCCCTAGAGCTTTGCTCATGGAAGGCTCTCAAAGCCTGAATAAATTATTTCTTCTCCCTTATGTTTAATGAAGAAATTGAGTTTCAAAAAGTCCCTGAGTCCCTGGGCTTTATCTAACTAGCAACAGATCTGAATTAGAAGACTTTCAAAGTATCCCTTTTTTCAACTTTTTTTTTTTAATTGCTTGGGTTTAACAGATAATTTTTGTTGTTGTTGTTGTTGTTAAGTCATGGAGCTTGGCTGGGTGCTGTGGCTCACACCTGTAATCCTAGCACTTTGGGAGGCTGAAGCAGTTGGATCACCCGAGGTCAGGAGTTCAAGACCAGCCTGGGCAACATGGTGAAACTCCCGTCTCTACTAAAAATATAAAAATTAGCTGGGTGTGGTGGCATGTGTCTGTAATCCCAGCTACCCAGAAGGCTGAGGGAGGAGAATCACTTGAACCTGGTAGGGTGGAGGTTGCAGTGAGCTGAGATCATGCCACTGCACTCCAGCTTGGGTGACAGAGCAAGACTTCGTCTCTAAATAAATAAATAAATAAATAAATAAATAAATAAATAAATAAGTCATGGGGAGCTCTTTTAGCCCCAGCTTAATTTCTTTAAGGAAAAGACCTGATGCGTTTGTGTATTCTTCATCTTCAAGGTTTGATGAATTTATGCGGCCACTATGGAGTTCAAACTCCTTGAGGGCAGGTCTGGGTCTCCTTTGCACATCACTGTTACTTCAGCACCCCAGTGTGATGAGAACAGGGTTAAGTGCCTAATAACTAGTTGTTGAAGGAAAGAAGGGGTAGGGAGGGAGAGGCAGTAAAGAAAGCAAGGAAAGAATTGCAGTGGTAGATACAGAAGGTCCTGGCCTACAGAGGCAAGTCGTGACCAGCTCTATAGAGTAGCAAGTCTGTGGGAACTTCAAAGAAGACACATTGAGCCAAGTTGTACAATTTACCTGTTGAAGATGCAGGAAAGGTAAGCATCTCACTAGCAGAAACAGCACCTGCAAAGCCACACAAGTATCCCATCTGGGGAACAGTCAGCCAGGCAGGGTGTGCCTGGACACAGGCTGGAAACGTGGGCAGTGGCCCAGCTTTCATGCCCTATTAAGAAAACTGCCTTGCCCTACTCTGAGGGCAACAGAAACTGAAGGGATTAGAGCAGGGCACTGGCCTGGTCTGAGCAGCCTTGCATAGAGATCTTTTGGCCAGCTTCTTCCTAGGGTAAGGCCAGACAGCTGGTAGCAGCAGCCAGTGTGGGGCTGCAGCTCCCCTCAACAGTGTTCCCACCTTCCAGCAGCTCCCACCAGATTGCAGGCTACGTGGGTATTTCCTCTCAACACAGGGCTCTAAGTTCAGGGTCATGACAAGAAGCAGCCACAGTCACAGATCCTTGGTGTCTGGTGGGCTGCAGCTGCCGGAAATTAGCCTTAGCCAAGTGACCTTTGGCCAGGCCACGCTGCCTTCATCAGTGCAGTCCAAAGCTCCAAAACACAAGTCAGATAGGCAACGTCTTGACCTCCCTTCCCACGCAACTGGCCAAGCGCAAAGCCTTCTAGATTTTCCCTTGAGCCAAGTGAGACAAGAGAGCTCAAGGCAACACAAAGAACGTCTTTCCTGTACATGCTCCTGGAAAAAGGGTCCTTCGCCTTGAGCAGATTCTCGAAGAAAGACATTGGTGCATAAAAGAAAAAGTTATGGACCAGGTGCGGTGGCTCATGCCTGTAATCCAAGCACTGCGGGAGGCCAAGGTGGGCGGATCACTTGAGGCCAGGAGTTCAAGACCAGCCTGGCCATCATGGCAAAACCCCGTCTCTACTAAAAATACAAAAATTAGCTAGGCGTGGCAGTGCACACCTGTGGTCCCAGTTATATGGGAGGCTGAGGCACGAGAATCACTTGAACCCGGGAAGCAGAGGTTGCAGTGAGCCAATACTGTACCACTGCACTCCAGCCTGGGTGACAGGGTGAGACTCTGTCTTAAAAAAAAAAGGCAAAGAGAAAAATAGGAAAAGTTATGAACCACTGGAATGCACAGCAATACATGTCAAGAAGGGGTTAGTAGGTACAGCGTGCTGGAAGGGGCTGGTCTCAAGAGGGCAGAATTTTGAAGTTAGAACACTGGCTCCCTGGGATGCTCTTTCTCCCCATGTCTGTTTGTCCCTCAAATACTAATTTAAATGTCACTTCCTAAGGCTTCTCTGACCTCTCCATCATTCCAAATCAGGTTCCCCTTACTCTCTTAGTAGTCTCTTTTTTGTGGTCAAAAATTTACTTATTTATGTAGCTGGCACAGATGCAGACATTCAATAAATATGTGTTGAATAAAAAAGAATAAATAGAGTCACTCCCTGTACCAACCACCTCACCTCCCGCCCCCACATACCGGGGATTAGCTTGATACCTACAGAATGTGAGGTCAGGCAGTTCTGGGTCGGAATCTAATTCCACTATTGACTTAACCTTGGGCATGTGAACTGACCCTCAGTGTCCTTATCTGAGAAATGGGGGTCACGCTGTCGTAAATGTAGAGTACTTGGCAATAACAGCAAGCCTAGTGGCCCTTCCTCTTCCCTCAAGCTGGGGAATCAAGTCTCAGAGAAGTTGAATTGATCTATCTCTGTCAAAGGCTCTTTGGGCTTTCAAAGAAACCTGCTTTGAGAAATGTGTAACAAGGCTTCCTACCTTAGAGCTGAGGCGCCTCCATCAGTGTGTCCTCTGCAGAGCCCCCAAACCAAGCAGAATTAGCAGCTCTGAGCCTCAGCTTGTTCTCCTCACTGGGAAAAGGGAGATTCTTTGGCATAGAAATAACAACGTAGGACTGCAGCATGCCTATCCTGTTTAGTTTGAGAATCC
The DNA here is from genome assembly GCF_008728515.1 of Papio anubis. Taxonomy (NCBI): domain Eukaryota; kingdom Metazoa; phylum Chordata; class Mammalia; order Primates; family Cercopithecidae; genus Papio; species Papio anubis. The sequence goes on from NC_044980.1 coordinate 152,927,892, forward strand.
AACTGATCACTTCGCTAACCCAATTACAGGGTGCGGGGAAGGCATTCATTACAAGGGCTTTGCTCTAAGGGACTGCATTCCTCCCCAGGCACTCTTGACCTAAGTCCACTTGAAGGCCGCAGCAGCGCACTGCAGGAAGCCAGCCCCTCTGCTGAGTGGCCTGGATTCCAGAAACAAAAGAGCAGCCTGCCCTAGGGCGGCTTCTAAAGCTCTCCCCAGATTAGGCGGGCGCTTGGCAGGCACTCAGCAATCAGGCAGGCGCTGGGCGGGCAGGAACCCAGCCAGGCACGGTGACCTTCCCCTCAGCATGCCTGGCAGGGCCACAGGCGGCGTGAGTGTGGGCAGCAGAAAGGCTGGGGGAGGCTGGAGAAGAAGGGGGCTGAGGTGGGAGGGGAGGGAAGGGCAGAGGCGTCCTGATCACTTTCCCTCCCCAGCTGTTGGCCCTTGATCACCTGACTCCCGGAAGCCCATCTGCCGCAGGAGTAGCTAGAGACGAACAGGTGGAGGCACGGACAGATGGCTGTGGTGGAGTTCCGGGAAAAAGAATTCCACCTTACAAAAACCCCTGCTTTTGTCATCACAGTCCTTTATTATTATCATTATTTAACATAATAGCTATGGGCTAGCAAAAACTAAGAAAGAGATAACATCAAAATATTACAGCGGCTACAGGGGGAGATTGGGGTGGGCACTGAGATCTTGCATGATTTTCACGATCATGCTTTTCAAAAGCCTGAATTTTTCAAAAATGCTCAATGCATAATCACTTTATTACTTCAGTTACTATGTGTTCAGTTTGGAAACAAACAAAAAGACTAGACATCCACTGTATGAAGGCCCAGCTCAAAATTTATCCCCAAGGATTTCCTAGCAACCCCACATCATCCCTTTAACAAAATCAGCCCTGTCATAGTAACACCCCACGCCCAGTAAGTGTCCCACTTCATCTCCCTACAATGCAAAGCCCCTTTCAGAGGAATTTGCCATTTTTTTCTTTTCCTTTCTTTTTATTTTTACTAATTATAAATTATATGTGCACTGATGAATCTCAAAAAGAATAACCAACATCATTCATAATCCTTCACTTAGAAGGATTCAGAGAGAAGTACTACTAGGTTCTACCTGGATTCCTCAGATAGTTCTTTGTGCAAACTTGCATAAAATGCCATAGCAATCTACAACTGCTCCCCACTCCCCACTCAGAGAGCATGGGGAACAATGTTTGCAATGGCTGCCTAGTTTTTCACTGTAAGGTTGTGCCATGACGTCATCAAATCCAGATTTTGGGCATGCAGGCTGTTTCTCTTCCTTAGGGTCCCTGTTCAGACCATTCCTCAGAGGCCATCCCTGACCTCCTTCCTACCCAGCAGCCACCTGTGGACTTCTCACCGCCAGCAGTCATAGCACATTGAAGTGTGTTTAGGAACTGTCCCCTGCCCCCCACAGAAGGGGGTCTCCGTGAGGGAGGGAGCTGCTTTTCTCTCCTGCCCTTGGCCATACCCTTGGTCCCTGGCACAGAGTAAGGGCTAATGAGTAGCGGCTGGCTGAGTGAATGGATATCTGAATAAATGGAGAGTGTTTTGAGGAATTTTCCCTCTGCCTGTGGCCCCCTATGCCCTCCCTTCCCCTCGGGGCTCCCTTATCGACCCTGGCTTCCTTCTTTAGGGTAACCCATGGTGGGGGTCACTGCCCCCCCGCAAGTGGGAAGCCCCAATGTGACATGTGAGCCAGCATTTCTGAGACCAGAGGAGCCATTCTGGGGGAAGAAGAGGTAGCTGCCCCTTTAGAAACCACTCTCCTTGCTGCCCAAGAGTTTTGCCTGGGGGTTCTCAAGCAGAAAGAGGATTATCTGAGAGGGAAAGTGCCCTGGGAAAGGCTAAGGACTCATGAATCGCAGCCCACCTAAAGCCCCAAACTGAGCTACACAAGAGAGACAGAGAGGCAGCAGGGCTGCCTGGACAGGTCTGTGAAGATTCCAGGCAAGTGTCTGGTCCTCGGCTGCTCTTCCCAACCCATCCCCAGGTGCTGACCTTGGCAGAGTGGCAAACACTTCCCGTACCTGTGCTAGGCTTAGACGTGCCCAAGAGTGCAGGTGAGGCCAGGTGAAATGCAGTCACTCAAGACCCTGGGCCCACAGCCAGATGTGCAGGGCAGAGACTGCCCCCAAGAGACCCACACCTCTCACTGCTGCATAGCTGGGGAGGGGAGGGGGAGGAGAAAATTCAGCACGTGCTCTTCATGTGCAGACTTTGAAGGCATTTTGAGGCTAACCTCAGAGGGGTTAGAAGGTGACATGTACTATGAAAGTTCCGCCAAGCACCCTTGGTTTCTTCTATTAGGGGAGGAAATGAAGTCCTCAGTTTAACCTTTAGTGTCCTGCACTGCATTATTTTCTTCTAATTGCCTTGAGGTTTTACTTCTCATTATTAATCTACTCTTCCTTCAGATCTCAGCTTAAAAGTCACGTTTTTTTTTTTTTTTTTTTTAGATAAGAGTCTTGCTCTGTTGCCCAGGCTGGAGTACAGTGGCATGATCTCAGTTCACTGCAACCTCCACCTCCCGGGTTCAAGCGATTCTCCTGCCTCAGCCTCCCTAGTAGCTGGGATTACAGGCGCCCACCACCACACCCAGCTCATTTTCGTAATTTTCAGTAGAGATGGAGTTTTCACCATGTTGCCCAGGCTGGTCTCGAACTCCTGACCTCAACTGATCCGCCCGCCTTGGCCTCCCAAAGTGCTGAGATTACAGACGTGAGCTACCGTGCCTGGCCTAAAAATCACTTCTGAAAAAGGTGTTTCAGGCTCATGCTTCTGTGAGATGCTCCCCAAGCACCGAGGACTTTTTATCTACTCATTCATTCGCTCTTACTGTCCTCCTGCCTGCTAGACTATAACCACCATGAGGGCAGGGACTGGGCTTGTCTTGTCCAGCTCTGTGACCCCAATACCTGATACAAAAGGAACACTTGATAATTACCAAAACCTCCAGATTTCAGGAATGGCAAATACTTGAACAGGTAAGAAAAAAAATTATTTGTTCCTGGTCTTAGGTTGTATAAACCTATTTATCATAATGAGCAATTCCCAGTACTCATGAAGACCAGTGAGGAGGCACAAGAAACGGGGCAGGGGCTGGGTGCGGTGACTCACACCAGTAATGGCAACACTCTGGGAGGCTGAGACAGGAGGATCGCTTGAGGAGACCAGCCTGGGCAACACGGAAACACCCCGTCTTTACAAAAAAAAGAAAGAAAGAAACTGAGGGAGTTGGATTCCAGCAGAAAGAGAAAGCTCTGTCCTTGCTTTGGGGTGACATGTGCCTCAGTCCACCCAAAACCAACAGTGGGTTTCCACGGAGGAAGCGGGTCAGTGTTTATGGAGAAGTGGAAGCTTCAAAAATTAGAAACTATGCATCTAGCAGTCATTTTTCAAAGGCAATGTTTCCCAATGTGTGTTCTGTGGCACACCAGTCTCAAGTTATGCTCCCTGAGAAAAAGGGTTCTGTGGGCCACAGTTTGGCGAAACACTGCATACTACATTGCTCCCTAAAGGAAGCCTATAGCCCAGTAGAGGTCCTGAAACATTTGTTTGGAAAAAAAACTAATACAACTTTGGAAAACTCTAGGTTGAATGTATCCACAGGACACTCCTCCTGCCCTCCTCCTTCTTGAGGGGCAGAGTAACAATATCCCAGAAAGCTGACTCTGGGAAAAGGTGCTTGAGGGTGCTGGCTGCGGGGCACTGGTATGCTGGAGAAAATGAAACTCCGCTGCATCCACGAGACGAGACTCGCAAAAATCCCTGGCGTGATGCCTAATCATCTGATGATTCTAAGCCTAGACATTTACTGAAAAGCTTGCTGAGATGAAGAACCACATCTTTCACCTGCAGAAATGCCCCGGTAAGAACGTCCACATGGCCATGGCATCAGGAGCCTAGGAGAGGCTTACAAAAAGCACATGCCAGCTCACAGAAGCCCCAGGCAGCCAAGTGCCGGGTGTCCTGCCTTGGGAGGTCCAGGCGCCCATCTCTTATATATTATGTATATAATATAGTGACTTCCCAGGGGTGGGGAACCAGCAGGTTGTTTAAGGAGGGGTGAACTGGCCCAACTTGGAAATGGAGCAAGTCAAACTCCCATGCTGATCACTACTGGGATCACACCTCTGAATAGTCGCTGCACTCAAGCCCAGGCATCACAGTAAGACCCCTGTCTCTTTACAAAACAAAACAAAACAAAACAAAAACGCTAAACTGCTTCCGCCTTGGAAACCCTCTGTTGCTACTTGGTAGACCGAGGCACGTGCCATCCTAGGGCAGGAAGGACACAGTCTTCTCTTTCCCCTGAAATTGAGCTCCTCCAGCTTCTCATACCTTCCTGCAAGTCTTCATGAATATTTGGAATTGCTCATTATGATGAATAGTTTTATAGAGCCTTTTGAGAAGTATAGATATATCTACATATACAGATAGATATACATTAAAAATATATAACTTGAGGCCAAGGATGGTGGCTCATGCTTATAATTCCAGCACTTTGGGAGATTGAGGTGGGAGGATCACTTGAGGCCAGGAGTGAAACCCTGTCTCTACTACAAATACAAAAAAATTAGCCGGGCATGGTGGTGCACGCCTGCAATCTCAGCCTCAGCTACTCCGGAGGCTGAAATAAGAGAATTGCTTGAACCTGGGAGGTGGAGGTTAGAGTGAGCTACATTCCAGTCTGGGTGACAGACTGAGACTCCATCTCAGAAAACAATAATAATAATAATGTTTTATTTAACCAATAATACTTAATCACTATAGGAATTTTAGAAAATACAGAGGAGCACAAAGAAAATTAAAGTCTCTAGCAATTCCACCAGCAGGAAAACACCGGGAGTACGTACACATGTCGGCATAAGCACGTCCAGTCCTGTTTCTCTCTGGGCACGCATGCCCACTTTTCTCTCTCTCATGGGACTATCTTCTCTCTTACAACTAGAACCTAAATGCTGTGTGCATTTGCTATGTCCCCACACCCACCCTCCGAGGTGGAACCAGCACTAGCCCTAGTAGCCAGGAAACTGAGGCACAGAAGTATAACTGCCAAGGCCACACTGCAGGTAAGTGGTAAATCCTGGGCTTGGACATCAGAGGAGCTGGCCAGGGCTTGGGGTATGACACTACTTGGAGGGTGACAACCGCTTTGTAAACAGCTCAAGGTGCAGTAAAGTACGGCTGAGCTGCTCTCAAACATCAGCCACCCAAAAGAAACCACTCTGCTCTCTTCCTCCAATCTCCCTACCACGCCTATCCCCACTGCTGCCAACAAGAGCCCGGGCTTCCAGGTCTTGGGCTGGGACAACAGCTAGCGGGGTCTTGTCTAAGAACAAAGAGCAGCAGAGAGGTGAAGAAACACCATGTGTAACCAAGGTGACCAACAGGAAGTGGAGACTTGCAAATGTAAAGGGGCAAAGAAAGGGGGAGAAAGGCTGGCTCTTCAGAGGCCTCAGTACATAGCATGACCTGAGAGGCCCAGCAAGGTGGGAGGCTCACCCTCCTTCCTCTCTCTGCCCGGATTGCTTCATAAGACTCAAGGAGGCATTTTCCGTAAAGCATCAACATCTCTGTGGGAACACTATTTCAACATTCTTGAGAGGTTGGCCCATGTCACATGAGGCCAACAATGCCTGTAACGTCCCCTCCTGCTGAAGTCCAGCCTGTAGCTTCCTTCCAGCAGAGTGAAAGGTAACCCAGGCACCACATCCGCAGCCGGCGTCTGTACTACTCCTGGGCAGGTGGCAGGCGGGCCAGCTCCAAGCACACCTCCTCATTCCGGGGAGCCAGAGCCACTGCCCTTCCAGGCAAACTCTGTACCGGGCCCGGCCACAGCTGCTAGGGCATCCACAGTGACCACACACATGCCTGCGCAACCCTCACTGGCGCCCCCCCATCCAACCCATGGCTCTGGGGCCTCCAAACACCCCCACAGACCTGGCCCCCCCATCCAATCCACGGCTCTGGGGCCTCCAAACACCCCCACAGACAACATTCATGGCCTTTTTAAAAGACACCACACCCCCCAACTGAACTCTTTACTTCTGCCGGTTTCCTACAGGACCGCATCCCCCATACCTTCTGGAGCGGAGGACTGGGGTGCCCCTCATCCTCCCACGCCCTCTGTTATCCAGGGAAAGAGGTCCCGACGTGCCCCTCCATGCTGGTTCTCTGTCACAGGTCCAATTCTTGGATCTCTCCGCTTTCCTCCTGGATCACTCTGTGGAGTGGCTCCAAAGCTCTTCCCTCCACACCTCCAGCTCCTGTCCCCGATTTCCAGATTCCTTTTGTGGATTCTCCTGGGAGCTTCGACCCTAATGAGAAGCCCAAAACGGGACAGTAGGGTGACTGCACCACTACCCCCTCACTGAGACTCTACTTCCCTACCCATCTACTGTCCAAGGTTTCTCAAATGGGTTGCCAGTTGACCACATGCATTTGAATCCCCTGGGGACCTATTTAAAAAGGGGGTTCCCCCCTGTATTGGGATGAATAGTGTTTCCCTGACAACTCTTGTCTACTCAAAACCTCAGAATATGACCTTATTTGAAAATAGACGGCCGGGTGCAGTGGCTCACACCTATAATCCCAGCACTTTGGGAGGCTGAGGAGGGCGGTTCACAAGGTCAAGAGATCGAGAACATCCTGGCCAACACGGTGAAACCCTGTCTCTACTAAAAATGCAAAAATTAGCTGGGCGTGAAGGTGCGCACCTGTAGTCCCAGCTACTCAGGAGGCTGAGGCAGGAGATCTCTTGAACCCGGGAGGCGGAGGTTGCAGTGAGCCGAGATCACGTCACTGCACTCCAACTTGGCGACAGAGCGATGTGTCTCAAATAAATAAATACATAAGAGTCCTTACAAATGCAATCAAGTTAAAACAAGGTCATATTAGATCAGGATGGGTGCTAATCCAGTGTCTTCTGTTCTTATAGGAAAAGCAAACAGAGACAGAGACACACAGAGGGAAGACGAGGTGAAGACAGACAAGGAGGGTAAGGCCTTGTGAAGATGGAGGCGGAAACTGGAATGATGTGGCTACAAGCCAAGGAAGACTACAGATAAAATGCCAGCTGCCGCCAAATGCTAGAAGAGCAAGGAAGGATCTTCCCCTAGAGCCTTCAGAGGGAGCTGTGGCCTGCTGACCTCCTGATGTCAGACTTGTGGTCTCCACAACTGTGAGAGAATAAAGCCCAAAATGTGTGGCGCGTAGTCACAGCAGCCCTAGGGACCTGACACAGCCTCTATTTCCTGTCTCACCAAATCAGAATTCCTGGGGATGGAGCTGAGTATCTATCTATGCTTTACGAGTTCTCCACTTGAGCCTGATGCTCAACTATAAGCTCCATGACACAATTTTTGTTCATCCCCAATTGTGTACACAATTTTTGTTCATCCCTTATGTGGTGGTTAGCACAGTGTGTAGCACGCAGTTGGCTGCTAAAAACAGTGTGTTAAATGCAGGAATAAACATGCACAGATATTCAAGAACCACCAGTGCCTTGGTCAGTACATTTAGCTCATCCTTTTTCTTTCTGAAGCAACTTTAGTAATTAAACCAGATAACACACACAAGGCATTTAACAGTTGCTGGCACTCTGCAGGTGCCCAGTGAACATCAATTCCCTTCACTTACTGGGCAGTGGGAGTCCTTCAATTGACAGTTTCCAGAAGGGGAAACAAGAATAATGTTTACTATGAAAAAGGTTGAACAAGCTCAGCTAAGGAAAGTTACTTTGTTCCAACTAGCAAGAAACTTGAAATCTTCCCCGCTTTTGGTTCGCTTTTGGTTCACTGGTCCTTTTGACCCTATTGTCTAAAACCTGTCAAGTCTCCTCACTTCCTCCCCTAAGTTCAGCTGCCATCGCTTCGGGGCGGCTGCAATAACTGTAATAACTAGTCTCCAAGGCCAGGGTGCATTTCCAGGGAGCTGGCCCTCCCCTCCCCACCCTTCTCATTGCCCTGCACGGGTTCTCAGGATAAGGTTCAAACATCTAGGAAGACCCACATCCTCAAAGCCAGTGTTTCTGGCGCACCTCCTAGTCCGCAACTGACCAGGCCACCCCTTGCAGGCCACTAATGCTTGACTCTCACCAGCTGCCCTGGACCCTGCAGAGAGATGAACTTCACACCTGTCTCTGCCTGGCAAACTTCTACTCATCCTTCAAACCCAAATCAAACAGCACCTCCTCCTTGAAGCTTTTTAAGACTTCTTTGGGCAATTGGACCTGTCTTTGGTATAGAAGTAGGTGTGAGCTTTGGAGCCAGGTTGTCTACTAGCTGTGTGGTAGACAACAGCTAGCAGGGCTTGGGTAAGTTACGTAACTCTCTAAACTTTGCATGTCCCATCTATAAAATGGGGATCATTATGGGCCCTACTGGAAGGAGTTTCCTGAGGACTTAGCTAATGGAGGGGATCTCAAGCTTTCAGCACACGGTAAGCACCCATTAAAACTGGACTATCATTACTAACATTAAATGGCTATGTGGCCATTAACATATGGCTGTAAGTGGTGTGATATGACTACATCTTCAGCTATGCTAAGGGCCTCAGGGCAGGGTTTGGGTCATGGTTTCTCCTGGCAGAGCCTCCCACAGGTCTTGCAGGTTACACATGAGGCTTGCTAAATGACCACTGGAAAAAGAGGCTGCTTTTGTGGGCACTGTGTGACAACGAAGCCAAGGAGATGGCCCCAGGAAATCAGCCAGAGCGCTGCCTTCTCCACAGCTGAGGCCAGCAAAGCCCACCAGCGACTGCCTGGCTTCTTCCTTCCTAACCAGAATGCTGAATCCCCTCTTCCTGAAACACAGCTCTGGGGAGGTCCTGGATACCTGGGAAGATGTCCCTAGTGATCTGACAAAAATTCCTGCAGAAACCACTTCATAGCCAATCTTAAAAGTAACCATGGCTAGGTGCAGTGGTTCACGCCTGTAATCCCAACACTTTGGGAGGCCGAGGTGGGAGGACTGCTTGAGCCTAAGAGTTTGAGACCAACTTGGCAACACAGTGAGATCTTGTCTCTATTAAAAAAAAAAGAGAGAAATAAACCCTGACGTATTAAGGGATAATGTGGCATTATTTTTGCAACTTGGTTGAAGAAAAGAAATATAAACAGAGAAAAAGAATGATAGGACAAATGTGTTAAAATGTTCACAACACTGCATATTATGCTTGCAAATCTTCTCTGAGTTTGAAATGATTTCAAAACCAAAAGTTAACACAAAAGGAGAGACTAAAGAGAAATGTCAACGCCAAGTCAACAGCTTTGCTCTACTAACCCCCACCTTCTCACCTAGCTTGGTGGCTGCCCAGGGTGTCAGCGCTGCTTGAGGGGAAGTCCATATTACACCATCACCAACTTGGAGGCTGCATTGCAAGTCCTCTGCTTCATGTGTGCCTTATCTAAGTTCAGGTGGGGACAGCAGATCCACAAAATACTAAGGCTTTAACTACCTTGCTTAAAAGGGGGACTCTGGTCAAATACTTAACCCCTCAGATGCCATTTTTCTACTAGTATATGGTGGAGTTACTGGTAGATGTGCTACCTACCCCACAAGACTATGTTGAGGCCAGGCATGGTGGTATGCACCTTTAATCCCAGCTACTCAGAAGTCTGAGGCACAAGAATTGCTTGAATCCAGGAGGCAGAGGTTGCAGTGAGATTGCGTCGCTGCACTCCAGTGTGGGCAACAGAGGCTGTTTCCAAAAAAATTAAAAAAAAAAGACGGTTTCAACAGTGAAGTCCAGGAAGGCAATTTGTGGGCTGCAGAGCACAGCCTTCAGTCGGATAAGGTGTCAGTGATGAGCACATCCTGATGGAGGGACTCTTAGGCAACACACACTCTGCTGAGAGCTGGAGAGATCCAGCGCCTGCTCCCCTGGGCCTGCAGTCTGGAGAGGGAGCTAGCTTTACATCAGATAGGTGCCGAAATAGGTGTATAATTACAAATTGTGCTAAGTGCTGAAGGAATCACCAAGGGTGCTCTGAGAACAAACAAAGGGCCCAGCCTGTCCTTGTCTGGGAGTCAAGGACGACTTCTCTTGAGGAAGTGATGCTTGAGTCTACAGCTAGAAAACAGGTAGGTTAAAGCACATTATAATCCCACAGGAGTAGGGAAGTGTATAAACCGATCTGTTAACAAGGAATTCAAGTTAAATGACTGCGTGAGGAGGTAATAGGTCAAATCCAGAATACAGGACATTTATCTGGACAAATGAAACTGTTTTCTCTGAAAATCAATGGCATGAAAAAAATATTTTCAGGCAGGGGAGGGGACCATTGGAAAATAAAAGACTTGAGAATATTTTTGTATTCTGTATTTATTTATTCATTTGTTTATTTGTTTTTTGAGACAGAGTCTTGGTCTGTCGCCCAGGCTAGAGTGTAGTGGCATAAACACGGCTCACCGCAGCCCGGACCTCCCATGCTCAAGCAATCCTCTCACCACAGCCTTCCAAGTAGTTGGGATTACAGGTGTGTGTCACCACGCCTAGCTAATTTATTAATTTTTTTTTTTTTTTTTTTTTTTTTTTTTTTGAGACTGAGTTTCACTTTTGTTGCCCAGGTTGGAGTGCAATGGCGCGACCTCGGCTCACTGCAACCTCTGCCTCCCGGGTTCAAGCGATTCTCCTGCCTCAGCCTCCCGAGTAACTGGGATTACAGGCACCTGCCACCAGGCCCAGCTAATTTTGTTTGTATTTTTAGTACAGACAGGGTTTCACTATGTTGGCCAGGCTGGACTGGAATTCCTGACCTCAGGTGATCCACCCACCTCGGCCTCCCAAAGTGCTGGGATTACAGGCGTGAGCCACCGCGCCCCGCCAATCTTTAAATTTTTTGTGGAGACAGGGGCTTGCCATGTTGCTCAGGCTGGTCTCAAATTCTTGAGCTCAAGTGATCCAACCGCCTTGGCCTCCCAAAATGCTGGGATTATAGGAGTGATCCACCACACCCAGCTTAAGAGACATTAAAAAAAATGTAAGCATGGACTTTATCTGAATTATGATGTGAACAAACCAACTACAAAATCCATTTCCAAGACAACAGAGAAATGGACAACAGAAGATATTGATGAAATATTGGGCCGGGCGCGGTGGCTCAAGCCTGTAATCCCAGCACTTTGGGAGGCTGAGGCGGGTGGATCACGAGGTCAGGAGATCGAGACCATCCTGGCTAACATGGTGAAACCCCGTCTCTACTAAAAATACAAAAAAAACTAGCCGGGCGTGGTGGCGGGCTCCTGTAGTCCCAGCTACTCGGAGGCTGAGGCGGGAGAATGGCGTGAACCCGGGAGGTGGAGCTTGCAGTGAGCCGAGATCGCGCCACTGCACTCCAGCCTGGGCGACAGAGCGAGACTCCGTCTCAAAAAAAAAAAAAAAAAAGAAATATTGGTAATTATTTTAGTGTGAAAATGGCATAGTTGTTAAAAAAAAAAAAGCCCTTATCTGGTAGTGCCATTTATGGGTAAAAAGACACACTGTCTGGGGAACAGATGAAACAGGTGAGGAAGCTGAGTGGAGGGTATGTGAGGACTCATTCTACTGTTCTCTCCACATTTGTGTATCTTTTTAAATTTCCATAATAAAAAGTTAAGGAAAAAACAATAGTTTTTGTTTCTGACTCCAAAGAGTCAGAAGTGCTCTGAATTGCTTGGATTTTTTTTTTTTTTTTTACCATAATCAGAAAAGTCCATTGCACACCAACGCTGTCTACTATGTCGCATCTAATGACTGCACCATATTTTCATGCATGGATGGACCACAGTGTGGCCAATTTCCTTCCGATGCCATTGAAGTTCTCTAAAACTTTCCCTTACAATAACTGAATCTATCCAATTCCCGATGCTTCTGTTCTGAATGACCTCCTCCCCTTCCTCCTCGTGTCCCCCCAACCCTTCCGCTCAAATCACGTGATGACCACTTCCAGACTTAGCAGCTGGTGGCATGGCGTGGGTATCCCTATCACAAGAATGCCCAGGGCCTAGAACCATCTGCTCCAGGGACCTACAAGGCACTCAGTGCCTCAGGATGATTCAAATTCTGCCTCTGAAGGATCCAGTTACCAGGGGCAGCACACACTGCAATGCACGGGCTAAGAGGGAGCTGGAGGAGTTTTCCAGCCGGGTCACCTTGACAGCCCTCATCCAGCCCTTGATGCAGGTCTCAGGCCAGTTCCGGGCTGCAAATGGGGTTCCATGCAGCCTAGAAAGGATTCAGAGTTCCCTTCCTCTCGCCTTGCCATCTTCTAGCGCAAGCTTTTCCAACCCACAGCCCATGGGCCCCATGCTGCCCAGGACAGCTTTGAACGTGGCAAACACAAATTCATACTTTCTTAAAACATTAGGAGATTTTTTTTTTTTTTTTTTTTTTAGCTCATTAGTTATTATTAGTGTTAGAGTATTCCACGTGTGGCCCAAGGCAATCCTTCTTCCAATGTGGCCAAGGAAAGCCAAAAGATTGGACACCCTGGCTCTAGTTGTTTTCCCACTCTGGGTTCCCACTCTTTTTTTTAAAAAAAAAAAGAGATAGGGGTCTCACTCTGGCATGATCATAGCGCACTGCAGCCTCAAACTCCTGGGCCCAAGTGATCCTCCCACTTCAACTTCTCAAGGAGGTGGGACTACAGGTGCACGCCACCATGCCCGGCTCCTGCTCCTTTTAAACACAGCCATTCAGACACCTTTTTTAACCTCTCCAAATGGTACTAATTTTTTTTTAAAGAGTAATATCCAGGGTTAGCAAAGTTGCTGGGAAGCAAGCATTCTTCCATACCACCAGTGGAAATATACTAGTGCAGTCCTGTGGGAATTTATTACCTGGTGGTATGCAAGGTTCTTAAAATCATACCCTGTAACTGGCGCTTCCATTTTAGGAACTTATTCCTGAGCATACTTACAGATATAAATCAAGGATCACCACAGCAGTGCTATATAAAATCAAATGGTACACTAGAAGCATCTCAAAAAGGTATTCAGTGGGAAATGGATGAACAAATTTTTATAGACATAAAATGGAATACTAATCAGCAATAAAAAGAAATAAACTCCTGATAGACACAACGACACGGATGAATCTCAAAAGCATTACATTAAGTAAAAAAGAGCAGGCAGAAAGGAGTCCATACATATAACTCCATTTATATGAAACTCTAGAAAAGACAAATCTAATTTACTTTTAGGACAAAAAGCAGATCAGTGATTGCCCAAGGCTGGGGGCAGGATGGGACTGATGAGGAACTTTCTAGGTTGATGGTAACGTCCTGTGTTCTTTTTTTTTTTTTTTTTTTGAAACAGAGTCTCTCTCTGTCACCCAGACTGGAATGCAGTGGCACAATCTCGGCTCACTGCAACCTCTGCCTCCCAGGTTCAAGTGATTCTCCTGTCTCAGCCTCCCGAGTAGCTCGGATTACAGGCGGGCGCCACGACGCCTGGCTAAATTTTGTATTTTTAGTAGAGATGGGGTTTCACCATGTTGGCCAGGCTGTTCTCAAACTCCTGGCCTCAGGTGATCCACTCCCCGTCAGCCTACCAAAGTGCTGGGATTACAGGCATGAGCCACCGTGCCTGACCTTATGTCTTGATTATGGTGCTAGTTACATGAGTATATACATTTGTCAAAACTCACTGTACACTATAAACTGTATATTCACTTAAGATATGTATATTGTGCTGTACATAAATTATACCTCAATTTTTAAAAAATGAATAAGCAGTCCCCTAAATATCCAACAATGCAATGAGTTAGTGAAATCATGATGCATCCATAAAACATTATGCATGGGACTGCAAAAGGATAGAAAATGACATAGAAGGTTATTTAGCATGTGCAGTTAAGGAAAAAAGTTATGAAACTGTGATATACTTGATAGTATTTTTGTAAAATAAAATGTATATACTTGAATAGAAAATGACCAAAAGGAAATCGTGTATTCATTTGTTCAATACAAATTTCCTAAGTGCCCACTATATATCATTATGGCTACAATTAGCAAAATATACAAAAAAGCCCACTTCTGTTCATGGTTTCATAAAAGTTATTTAGATTATTAAAATCTAAACATGAAAATAATGAGGCCAGGCACTGTGGCTCGCGCCTGTAATCCCAGGATTTTGGGAGGCTGAGACGGGCGGATCACTTGAGGTCAGGAGTTTGAGACCAGCCTGGCCAATGTGATGAAACCCCATCTCTATTAAAAATACAAAAATTAGCCGGGCGTCATGGCATGTGCCCGTAATCCCAGCTACTCAGGAGGCCGAGGCAGGAGAATCACTTGTACCTGGGAGGCAGAGGTTGCAGTGAGCCGAGGTCATGCCATTGCACTTCCGCCTAGGCAACAGAGTGAGACTCTGTCTCAATAATAAAAATAATAATAATAATAATAATAAAAATAAAATAAAATAAACATCAAAATAATGAAATGGTAAAGGAAAGTGTGTAATTCATACTACCTCTTGTGTCAAAGCACACATAATTTATGCTTTCTTATGGACAGAATAGGATTCACGAGAAATCAGGATTAGTGGTACCTTTTGCGGAGGGAAATTCGGGGACAAGGGTGGCAGGAAGCCTTTCCACCATCTACTCTTTTGTATAGTGTGGTTTTTCAAAATCACATTCATGTGTTACCTATTCTAAACAAACAACTGATTGTTTCTAATTCTTTGCTAGTGTCCGATAATCAGGAATTGGGTGGAAAAGAATGATATGGAAAGATGTATGTAGGAAATAGACAAAGTGTTTTACAACAAGATATTTTCCTTTTTTTTTTACTTTGAGATGGATTTTCGCTCTTGTTGCCCAAGCTGGGGTGCAATGGTGCAATCTCAGCTCACTGCAACCTCTGCCTCCCGGATTCAAGTGATTCTCCTGCCTCAGCCTCCCCAGTAGCTGGGATTACAGGCACTCACCACCACACCCTGCTCATTTGTGTAGTTTTAGTAGAGACAGGGTTTCTCCATGTTGGCCAGGCTGTTCTCGAACTCCTGACCTCAAGTGAGCCATCTGCCTCAGCCTCCCAAAGTGCTGGGATTACAGGCATAAGCCACTGCACTTGGTCGGTATTTTCCATTTTTACTAAAAAAAAAGAAAAAAAAGGTATTGCGATGACATGCACAGAAAAGAACATACACCAAAATGTCAACTGAGATTGTTTCCAAGTGGTAGGATTGTGAGGGGAATTTTACTTTCTTCTATTTGCTTGTATTCATTTTTGCCATTTCCTAAACAAATGCTCTGTGTGTGTGTGTGTGTGTGTGTGTGTGTGTGTGTGTGTGTGTGTATAATAACTCAAAAAGAAAAAGAGAGAACAGCAGAGTCGCAGTGCCACCTCTTTCTGCCAGGTGCTCAGACATACCAGAGAACTGTTGGCTGCACTCCCTTTACCCGAGGGACTGTGTGATTTAGGAAGACAATGAAGTCAAGGGCAAGGGCACAGGGCCAGCTCCAAGTCTTGAATGTCCTCCACTCCCTTAGACAGCACAGGCTTCCCCAGCCAACCAGGGTGCCCAGCCAAGTCCCTTGCCTATCTCATGATCTGGAGGCCCTGGAGATTGATGGGGTCCACCCACACCCATTTTCTCCCTGGGACACCTGGGTGGCAGGTGGGGCAGGGACTGCTGTCGTGGTTTTGCAGAGGCAAGGAAGCCTTCAAAGGTAATTTGCTTCTGCCACAGATAAGGCGCGCTGAGACCGTGTCTTGACTGGGTATTGTGCACACATTGAGCATTTTGGTATTCTAAGACCTAAAAGACTCAAGCGACAACGTCAAGTGCTGGTTCAGTTTTGTCACCAGCTTCCTCCAGAATACGGGTGAAACATTGCAGTCAGTCTCAAAGCTAGACACTATCTTGAATGGCAGCCCATCTTGTCCCCCAACCTCATTTGCGGTTTTCAATTCTTCCCAGTCCATCTTCCATCCTCTGTATACACCTTCTAAGGCAGCTTGAATCACCTCTGCAGGTCAGACTGCAGGAAATTTCTCCTTATTCTATAAGCCCCATCACCTTCATCTCCAGGAAGGGGTCATGAGGGCAGACTGCTTAGGGTCTCGCTGGAAGAACACTGCCATAAGACAGCCTTGCTATTAGAGGAGGGAAGAGCTTGTCAAAGCCAGCATTTGAGTTTGAAAGGCCTGAATGACACATTCCTGTAACTAAGTCGGGCAGACACATCCCACTGCCAGAGTTTGGAACACTTTCTTTTTGGTAGATCTGGGAGCATGATTTGGGGAGGACTTCCCCTTGAGGGATGCAAAAGCTCAGAAGGAGGGGAAGGGAATGGAAAAAACCAAGTGGAGGATGACCCACCCAAATCCATGAGCCCTTTGTTGAGTATGGACCTTGGTCACTACTTTTTATTTTTTTAGAGGAAATCTCACTCTGTCGCCAGGCTGGAACGCAGGGGCGCAATCTCAGCTCACTGCAACATCCGCCTCCCGGGTTCAAGCCATGCTCCTGCCTCAGCTTCCCGAGTAGCTGGGACTATAGGAGCATGCCACCACGCCCGGCTAATTTTTTTTTGTATTTTTAGTAGAGAACGGGTTTCACCTTGTTGTTCAAGATGGTCTCAATCTCTTGACCTCCTGATCCACCCACCTCGGCCTCCCAAAGTGTTGGGATTACAGGCATGAGCCACCGTCCCCGGCCAGGTCACTACTTTCTATAAGGACACAGATGTTCAGTCTTGAAGTGGGGAAATTTGAGGGATTTAGGGGAAAGAGTGAGAAAAAATACCGATGTTGGAAGAGATAAATAAAAGGGTGTGCAAGCTTCAGGAGTCACTAAAAAATGGTGCAGTTTTGACACAGGGGCTGAGGATGAGCTGGGATGAATTTCTACCACTTATCCAGCTGTCACATTTGGCAAGAGCAGGGAGCCCTGAGGTGTCCTTTTCCCTGGCAAGTTAGGGACAGGCAATGGCAGAGGCCAAATCACTTGAGGGGAGAGGCACCACACACAGGTGAGGCCCAGGCATAGCCACCCACCAGGGCCAAATAAAGGCGACCCTGGCCTAGGCATTAGCCCTTTCCAATGCCCAGAGAAAGGCCCGTGCCCATAGCAGCCAGCTTTCCAGGGTGGTTTAGGGAGAGCACATCCCTTGGAGAGTGCCATAAAACAAACTAAAACACAAGAGCCTATAGTGTCATGGAGGACAGAACCTCAATTTTCCCCTGCTTTGTATTTCCATTTTTTGTTAAATTGGATACTTTTAAAATGAATTTACGTTCAAGCTTTGATACAATCTGTGGTTTCATCTCAGACACTTATTCTCTGAGCCTTGCAGTTTCTTGTCTGTAAACTGGGGTTAATCCCAACACTAGAGCCGAAGTGAGGAGTAAATGAGATAATATATGTGAGTATGCTGGCACACTGCCTGAAATCTAGAAAGCACTCAATAAACAGTAGCTACTAGCATAACCATCACTAAACGAAATGTTTGCTGTTCATGTTTTGGAAGATCTTTGCATAGATTCAGTCACAAATCCAACATCTTTTATCTGTCCACTGGTTTAAGAAATGTGGCTGGAAGCAGTGACTCATGCCTGTGATCCCAGCACTCTGAGAGGCCGAGGTGGGTGGATCACCTGAGGTCAGGAGTTAGAGACCAGCCTGGCCAACATGGTGAAACCCCATCTCTACTAAAAATAGAAAAATTAGCTGGGTGTGGTGCACACCTGTAATCCCAGCTACTCGGGAGGCTGAGGCAGGGGAATCACTTGAACCCAGGAGGCGGTGGTTGCAGTAAGCCAAAATCACGCCACTGCTCTCCAGCCTGGGCGACAGAGCAAGACTCTGCCTTAAAAAAAAAAAAAAAAAAGTGGTCTCACAGAGCTGAGGTCCTCTAAACGTGCAATGAAGTAAGCTTCAGGAAGGGGAAAAAACGCATTAGGTGGCTGGTTGCTCTGCAGATCTCAAGTCTGGAGCAGGATGAGAAGACCCCTAAGGTATCACACGACTCCCATCCTGGGAGAAGGTAAAACACCCAGTGGAGGAGAAGGGGGGAGTCCCTAGAGCCTGGATCCCTGGAGCCCAGGGAGATAAAGTTACCAGCTCATGTCAAGCAGAGCTTATCAACATGGCTTTGGGAGGGAGATTTTTTCCCTTAAGAACTCCAGAAATCCCTATATTCAGAAAGTCTTCTACACACTCAAGAAGCCTTAAGTCACAGTGGTGTCTCTGTTTACTAACATAACTACTTCCTTCTAATTAGAGAGTGAAGATTATGTGGAAAATGGGCATAAATCAAAAGGAGAAGAGTGCAAGTTATATCTACTCTGCTGCTCAGAAAATTCAGGAAGAGAAACGGGACCTCCTGTTAGAAGTCTGGGAGGAATTATCTACATTTCTGTTATCTGAGCTCGACCTGCAGTTATTTTCCTAAGATCCTTAAGCTGTACTTTGGTCCAGGCCAGTAAATCCGCCCTTGCGGGTAATTGCTTTTCTAACTTCCTGTCCCACGTTACCTGACAGGAGAACATGCAGGTCTGTAGGAAGCTGGGGCGGCATCCTCCGGCAACCAGATCCTGTGCTGGACACCACAGCCAATGCTGTGGCCAGACACACAAAGACTCTACGGGACCGGCCAGGGGCATCCCCTGGCAGATGCGGAAGACGAGATGAAGGACTCCCAGGAAGCGTCCCTGCACACAAGCATTCATTCAGCATTTCCCAGAAGAGTCCATTTGGGGCTGTCTCACTCTTTTGTGCACTCACAATGCCTGTGTCTGCGTCGGGTGAGGCGAGGGACACCCTGAGGTCCCTCTCTGACTCAGATACTGGTCTGGGAATGCCAAGGTAACAAGGCACACCTCATACCTGCAAGGAGCTCACAGTCTAGTGGGTAGGACAAGTCACTATGCAGGGTGACAAAGATGGTGAAAGAAGCAAGGATGAGGGTGGGGCCAGGACACATGACAAAGGAGAGGCTTGAGGGACAAGGAACGTGGCCCTCAAGCTGCGTACCATCTAATGCTCTCATTCCATCATGTGTAACCAGCACTCACCAAAATCTATTAGTTCTTGGATTCAACACTCTATTAATTTTTTTTTTTTTTTTTTTTTTTTGAGACGGAGTCTCGCTCTGTGGCCCAGGCTGGAGTGCAGTGGCCGGATCTCAGCTCACTGCAAGCTCCGCCTCCTGGGTTTACGCCATTCTCCTGCCTCAGCCTCCCGAGTAGCTGGGACTACAGGCGCCCGCCACCTCGCCCGGCTAGTTTTTTGTATTTTTTTTAGTAGAGACGGGGTTTCACTGTGTTAGCCAGGATGGTCTCGATCTCCTGACCTCGTGATCCGCCCGTCTCGGCCTCCCAAAGTGCTGGGATTACAGGCTTGAGCCACCGCGCCCGGCCTCACTCTATTAATTTTAAACTTAGGTAGATGCATCTTTCAAGAAAAAAAAAAGTGGCCCCGAGTTTTAATCTGGACAGACCTGGCATAGACTTGGTTACCAGAAAAACATCACTAGCAGCCTCCTCACTGGTGACACCAGCCTGGTGACAATCTGATCCTCCTTTTGGCTCAGGGAAGTGGGTCAAGGGGCACACACGTAGCAGGTAAGAAACCCCACATCCCTGTACTGGCTGGAACTCCCACCCCCAGCAGAAAGGTCAGAGGAGAGGAGGTGAAGGGAGCAGGGTTCTAGGTGGGCTTCTGCAGATGCAACAGGAACAGGAAGAAGGATCCAAGGAGGAATTTAAGGGCTGAGCATGGGATAAAGGTGGCTGGCTGACAGAAAGGGGAGGGAGAAATTTCTCCAGAGAAATTTGGACTGGAAGAGGGTTCAACTCCCCGCATTCACCCATCAGGATGCCAGGCTGGTTAGAGGGTCTTACTGATGGGGTCTCACCCCTGGGTCCCAGCCCTCAGCAGATACATGATTTTTGGCAAACTGGTCCCTTTCCCGGCTTCAACACCATCACAGGACCAGTGGTCCAACTGGCTAACAGTGCCTTTCTTACAAGGATTACCTATCACGTGTGTGGACCCCTTGGAGGGTGGTCACAAACCCTAAGCCTTACTCTGAACAGCACTATGGGAACGGGCTATCAGTGTCTCACAGCAACCCTAAGTGGAGAGGACAATGCCTGCCAAGTACCCACCCTGCACCTCACACTGTTCTTAAGTTCACTCACTTAATTCTAACATTGCTGTAAAACATTTCTCCCAGCTTACAGAAGACAAAAGCGAAGACTGACTTATTCATCCTCCTTGTCATTCCATACACACTGGGAGGCTGTGTTCAAGGCACTGAGGTCCCCACACGGAACAAGACAGACACAGACCTCTTCTTGTGTAGCATGTATTCTAGTGTGGGAAGAAAGGCAGCAAACAAATGAAAAATAACTTCAGGCCAGGCGTGGTGGCTCACGCCTGCAATCCCAACACTTTGGGAGGCCGAGGCGGGCAGATTACGAGGTCAGAGTTTGAGACCAGCCTGATCAACATGGTGAAACCCCGTCTCTACTAAAAGTACAAAAATTAGTTGGGAGTGGTGACATGCGCCTGTAATCCCAGCTACTCGTGAGGCTGAGGCAGGAGAATGGCATGAACCTGGGAGGCGGAGGTTGCAGTGAGCTAAGATCGTGCCACTGCACTCTAGCCTGGGCAACACAGTGAGACTCCGTCTCAAAAAAAAAAAAAAAAAAAAAAAAACCAAAACAAAAAAACACTTCAGATCCTGGTAAATGATTTAATAGAGTGACATGGAGAGGCAGCAATAGATTAAGGGAGACAAGCAACCATGTGACAGTCTGAGAAACACAGAATCCAAAGAGAGGAAAGAGCCAGTGCAAAGGCCCTGAGACATGAACAAGTTTGACTTGTTCCAGGAACAGAAAGGAGGTCAGTGTGGCTCAAGAGCAATGGAATGGAGGGTAGGGAGCGGGTAGGAGACAAGGTCAGAGAGCAGGCCAGAGCCAGGCTGCGCTGGGTATTCCACACAGTGGAAAGAACCGGGAATTGTAAGTGTAGTGGGATGACATTGGAGGTCTTTAAGCAGAGAAAGACACAATCTAAATTCTGGCTATTCTGGGAAGAATGGAAGATAGGGGCCAGATTTAGAGAGGTTAAACGAGCAGATCAGGGTTTTGCTTCCATCACTAGTGTGCACACAATACGAAGACTTGTTTCCACGGTGTCAAGTTTTTGATACCCTGTAGTATGATGCTAGACTGGAATCTCATATCTGACAAAGTGGGGCTCCCACTGTCTCAGTGATCTCAGCTTCGCCTCCTGTGTGGGTCACGTGAGGATAACTGCTTGTGGTTGTATGGTAACAGTTACACAGCATATATGTAAACATGCTTTTTATTCATCTGGCAACATTCAACAAAGAGTGAGCGTCTCCTGTGTGTCAGGCACTCGTAAAGTTGTTCTACAGTGTTAGAAACATGATCAGAGTAGACCTTTGAGGAAAAACAATGATCCTATCTGGGAAAAACAAAAGGCCAGCCCTCATTCCTCGAGGAAGGCGAGGCTAGTATGGCTACTAGGTTCCCCTAGTCTTCACTCTTCTTGCCAGACTCCACGAAGCCAAATTTTTGAAGAAGCATTTTCTTCTTTGAAGAGGGAAAGGAAATAAAGGAGAACAATAGCAGTATTTTGAGGAGATGGGACATTATAACCAAAGGAACTTGGGATTTGCCCTAATAAGTCCAGCTTTAAGTCAAGGTTGACCTTGGCCATCAGTCCTTGGGTGAGTTTTCTACTTCTAACCTGCAAAACTGGGACAAACCCATCTTCTCTCCGAGGTGGGGAGCCCAATAGTAAACTCATATGGCACTATGACATGACTATAGCAGTTCATGGAGAATTGTTTTTCTTGCTTCTTTGAGCAGCTAAAGGAACATTTAGGACATCCTCCCTTATGTATAAAAGGTTGGGCATTCTCAGGTAACTAAACAAATGGCATTTATTGCTCTTAGAAATCCTTCCCTCGGCCGGGCGCGGTGGCTCAAGCCTGTAATCCCAGCACTTTGGGAGGCCGAGACGGGCGGATCATGAGGTCAGGAGATCGCGACCATCCTGGCAAACACCGTGAAACCCCGTCTCTACTAAAAAATACAAAAAACTAGCCGGGCGAGGTGGCTGGCGCCTGTAGTCCCAGCTACTCCGGAGGCTGAGGCAGGAGAATGGCGTAAACCTGGGAGGCGGAGCTTGCAGTGAGCTGAGATCCGGCCACTGCACTCCAGCCCGGGGGACAAAAGAGGGAGACCCCCCCCAAAAAAAAAAAAAAAAAAAAAAAAAAGAAATCCTTCCCTCTAGAAAGGGGCAAATCAGGTCGAAGTCGTTCCTCAGAAGCTATGAGCAAATATGACAACCACTTGAGTCTATGATAAACAAAGAAGCCCAATTTCCACAGCAGTCCTCACTAGCTCCATTCAGCCACCACCTCCAGAAAAGGGTCAGGACCATACCCCTACCACTTTCCTTCCTTTTCAACCGAACCAACAAGACCTGGATTTTTTCTTGTCCAGATGCCTAGAATGTGCTACAGCTTGGCCACTCTGTTCTGAGAAGAAGACCAAGGGAACAGAGGAAAGCTACAGCCTTGCCGAGCAACGCAGGACAGAGACAGGTCAGCAGGTACAGAAAGAAAAGAAAAAAGCATTAATTGGACTGGAAGACAGCTACTCAATGAGGACAAAACACTAAGTAGCTGGTGACCCTTTAAGCAGAGCTCCTCCAGACACTCCAACAAATGCACTGACTGTGAAACCTGTGTGGGGACTCAGGTACCACACTAGGAAGACCTTTTCCTCCCTGTATTGGGCGCAATAGTGTCCCCCCAAATGTCATGTCAATCTGGAACTTCCTTCAGAATGTGACCTTACTTGGTCTTTTCAGACGTAATTAAATTATCATGACATCACTTTGGGTTAGGGTGGGTTCTACTCCAATGACTGGGTATCCTTGTAAGAAGAGAAAGACAGACAGACACAGATAGAACCATATGACAGTGGAGGCAGAGACTGGAATGATGTACCTACAAGCTGAGGAATGCCAAGGATGACCAAGCACCAGCAAATTTAAAAGGAAGAAGGAAGATCCTCCTCTGGAGCCTTTTGAGAGTCATGGTCCTGCTAACACTTTGATCCGGGACCTTCAGCTTCCAGAGCTGAAACAAATTTCTGTTGCTTTCAGCCCTCCAGTTTGTGTGGTCCTTTGTAATGGCAGCCCCAGGAAACCAATCCATTCACTACCTCACACCTGTTCCCCAAGTCACCCCTTGCCAGTCTCAGCCCAGGGGCTGGAGGCAAGACACACAGGCCATGCCTCCAGCCCACCTGGACTCTTCCACCTTCCCAATGCCCCTCAGCCCTTCTCTCCTTGAGGGGAGGGGTGTGCAGGGATCACATTTCAGCTGCTCCCAACCACCTTCTGCCACCGGAGGCAAACTGGCAGGGGAGTTTTTGTTTTCTTCCCTCAGCCTCCCAGGTTTGTAGCCTCTTTCAACTACACTGGTGTTCCTTAAATTTCATTCGGTCCCATTCTAGATATACACATAGATACATGTGTTTGGCCATAATATTCCTTGTACTGCCACTTACCTTTATATAGCGTCACTACTTTTATGTAAATAAATTTGCTCTAAAATAAACTGCTATATCATTATTACAATAAATGGAAAATGGCAAATGCAGAGCTTGCTAGATATATACACATTCTTAAATTACACATTAGAATGAATACACAATATTTTTTAAAGACCCCTTCACGTACGGTTTAAAATAACCTAGGGTGGCAATACTATAGGAAGTACTGCCTTAGTGGTACAGTGGCTATCTCTGACTAGTTGGCCCAGAGTTCTGAGCTCCTTATCAGAAAAACCAACTTCAATCTCTCCAATCTCCAGTCTCTAACCCCCGCCCCCCAATTCCGCTCAGACACTCCGGGAGAAGGTAAACGGTAGGAGGAAAGAAAGGCACCCGGGAGTTCTGAGTTCTCACGCAGGCGACCTGAGAACACGAAGTCGAGACCGAAGAAGACTGTACCCAGAGTGACAAGGGCAGGGAGGGACTGACCTTCTCGCGCAGGGTGCAGTGGACGTCCGAGGCGACGCGCCCTTCCCACCACGGCTCATCCATCATCGCGTACGCAGCGCCGCTATCCGAGGCTACCCGGCTCTCAGGGCGCACCCTGCGTGGACACGGGCAACTTCAGCGGCCAGAACGTGCCCCCAGCTCTGACCCCCGGTGTCCCTATCCTCGCTCGCCCCTGGCCCCGGGTCCGGGCGGGCGCCCCCTCCTGCGCCGCTCAGAGGAGCTGGCGGTCGCCTCCCGTCCGGGGAAGGCTGCGGTGCCCCCTCCCCTCTGCTCGCCGGACACAGGGCGATATGGAGCTGTGCAACAACTTGCAGAATTTTTATCTTCCCTTTTGCAAAAGTTGCAGAGAAAGTTGTCGACTCCGCTAGCTCGCTCGAGGCTGGGGCTCTGGCGGCGGCCACCGGCTCGCCGTCCCCAACTCCTCCCCCGCCGCCCAGCCTTTGTCCTGCTCCCACATCCTGCCCTCGAGCCGGGGCGAAACTCACGCATCCTCTCTGGGCGTGGGGGGCTGCGGGCGCCGGGCCCCTCCCAGTGCTGGACCAGCGGTGCCCTCTGGTGCCTGCTGGCGGCTGGACCCTCGCCCGGGGCGCCCCGCACTCCCGACGGCGACCTCCGAAGCCCGGCTAGCCCCAGCCGTCGCCGCGCCCCTGCGTGCGCTCAGGTCCCGCCGCGGCTCGCAGGCTCCCGGCCGCCGGGGGCCTCCCTCCCTCGCTGGGGGAATTGGGGGCCGGGCCTTGCGCATGCGCTGCCGGCGCCCCCGCGCCCCGCGGGGCGGGGGGCTGGGAATTGGAGCCTTTCTTTGCCAGCTCTGGCTCCGCTTCCTGCCCCCCCTCCTCCCTCGCTTCGGCGGAAAGCTTCCCTCTCACCTTCGCTGAAGCTAGTGGTGGCCTTCTGGGCACCCCGCCGACTTGCGCGGGGAGCAAAGGGACCGCGGCGCCACCTGCGCGCACCGCGCATGAAACGTGCGGGCAGGACGCCCTCAGAAAGTTCTGCCTTCCGCGCGCACTGCTCTAGCCATCCTTACGTCGGTTCCACCTGTTTTTCTGTTTCTCTTTTTTTTTCTGGGGTTTTTTTTTTTTTTTTTGGTCGTTGTTGTTGTTGTTATTGTTTTGTTTTTGCTTTTTTGTTTGTTTTCCTCGTCTTTTAAACCTGCCCTGCCATGGGGAGGTAGATTTCCAAAAGGACAATTCCTGTTAAAGCTGCAGAAAAATCACCCTTGTTCACCCACGAGTCCCTAATTCTAAAGGAGCCTGAGTCACTGGTATTTACTGTGCTCCTGCCGAATATTTCTCCACACCTCACGCTGGAGGAAAACCAGGCTTTTTTGCCGGGTCCGGTGGATGGAAAACATTGTCTTTTTAGTTCAGTTGATTGTTTTTGGAAAGTCATTCTTTTGAGTCAGGCCATCTGATGGCATAGCATTGAGCTATCCTTCTTGGCTGATTGATATTTGTGATAGTTTTGATCCACCTACCAACTGGGTGATTTTTGTCAAGTTCCTCAAACTCAGAACCTCGTGTGTGAAATGGGAATAAAAGTTGCACCAACCTGCTGAAAATTAAATGAGATAATGCGTGTAAAGGGATAATCACTACACCAGGTATAAAGTGAACACTCAATAAATAACTCCGACTGAAGAGCCTTTAGTTTCTGACTGCTTTCCTGCACATGAAGACCCACCTGGAAAAAATTAAATCAACTTTGATAAGCTTCAACTGGACCTTGAAGAGTAGTTTTAATGTAAAGCAAACAAACAAAAAGAACTATTTTGAAAGTGTAAGATACCTAAACATAAACTGACTAAATGTGCAGGCTCTTAAGACGTTACAAAGGGTGAAACACAATAAGGCTTGAACGAATAGAGGTACAAACACCAACTTAACCCAAATTACCCTATTTAATAAAATTTTAATGGTTGTGCATAGATTGGTGGAGGGGGCATTTAACATGTTTTCTAACATTCAAATGGGAGAATATCTGCAAGAAAAGCTAAGAAATTTATCTTTTAAAAACAGGGGGGATGGCGGGGCATAGTGGCTCACACTTGCAATCCCAACACTTTGGGAGGCCGAGGGCGAGCAGATCACCTGCAGTCAGGAGTTTGAGACAAAACTGGCTAACATGGTGAAACCCTGTTTCTACTAAAAATACAAAAAATTAGCCGGGCATGGTGGTGCACGCCTATAATCCCAGCTACCCAGTAGGCTGAGGCAGGAGAATCACTTGAATCCGGGAGGTGGAGGTTGCAGTGAGCCGAGATCGTGCCATTGCACTCCAGCTTGGGCAACAAGAGCAAAACTCCATCTCAATAAACAAACAAACAAAAACCTGGGGAGATAGACCTGTATTATCAAATCTTAAAGCATATTGCAACACTATAGTTAGAACAGTGTAGTGTTGACACAAGAATGGATGGATTAAGCATCAGTGGAATAACTGGAAGGCTAGGAACACTTAATATACCTAAAAATTCACTGAATGATAAATGTGGCATTTCACTTTGTTGGGACAAGTATAAATGGCTAAATTATTTAATAAATTATGTTGGGGAAAAAAGTAAAACTAAGGGCTTGTTTAAATATCACCAAAATAAATATAAGAACTTAGAGAACTACAAACAAGCAAATCACAAGAGAAGAAGAAGAAAACATACACGAATTATACGGAGGGGAAGGCCTAGATATTAAGGCATAGGAAGAACCCAAAGGCAAGGTGAGTAGACATATTTGAATAAATGTACAAGATTTAGATACATCAATTATCATTACCAAAAAGGCAAATGATGAATTTGAGAAAATGTTTTTAACAAATGTGACAAAAGGTTGATGTTACTTTCCAGACCTCTGATAAATCGGTATGTAAAACATTAACACCCTACATGCAGAAATGGATGCAGGACATGAATAGGTATGCCATCAAAGAAGGAATTCATATGGATAGATATTATTTTTAAAATGCTCATACTCCCTAGCACACAAATTAAAAGCTTTTTTCAAAAAAAACAGTGGGGCACTTTTTTGTTAAGGACTTTTGGTAAATACACAGTGTTGTTGGGAATATAAACTAATACCATCTTTCTGAAAGACAACATAAATCAAAACATTTTAAACTGTATTAGACAACATAAATCAAAACATTTTAAACTGTGTTACTTGATCAAACTCTTCCACCTATAGAAATTTATTATTATTATTATTTTTTTTTTTTTGAGACGGAGTCTCGCTTTGTCGCCCGGGCTGGAGTGCAGTGGCCGGATCTCAGCTCACTGCAAGCTCCGCCTCCCGGGTTCCCGCCATTCTCCTGCCTCAGCCTCCCGAGTAGCTGGGACTACAGGCGCCCGCCACCTCGCCCGGCTAATTTATTTTTATTTTTTAGTAGAGACGGGGTTTCACCGTGTTAGCCAGGATGGTCTCGATCTCCTGACCTCGTGATCCGCCCGTCTCGGCCTCCCAAAGTGCTGGGATTACAGGCTTGAGCCACCGCGCCCGGCCTAGAAATTTATTATTTTTAAAAAAGCAGATTTATTTCAAAGGTGTTTCACCAAAAATGCTTTTTCATTATAGTGAACCATTAGAACGGGGAACTGGTTTAATAATTATTTGTCTCGTAAAAACTTTTTTAAAGTGATGCAAAATGAATTGGAGAAAATGTTTATAATTTATTAAATAAAAAGGATAAACTGGGCTGGGCACGGTGGCTCATGCCTGCAATCCTAGCACATTGGGAGGCTGAGGTGGGAGGATTGCATGAGGCCAGGAGTTCAAGACCAGCTTGGGCAACATAGCAAGGCCCCCTGCCCCAAAACACACACACGCTAGCCAGGTGTGGTGGTATACACCTGTAGTCTTAGCTGCTCGGAAAGTTGAAATAGAAGAACCACTTGAGCACCAAAGGTTGAGGCAGCAGTGAGCCATGATTGTGCCACTGCACACCAGCCTGGGCAACAGAGCAAGACGATGCCTCTGAAAACAAAAACAAGAGAAAGAATAAGCTGTCTTTAAGGGGATGAATAAAAACAAAACAAGATTAGAGTACGATCCCAGTTAAACTACATTCATGCATACACACATATGCAAAAATATTAACTGTGTAATCAGAGTGGTAGGATTATGGTACATTTTAATTTACTTTTTTTCCTAATATTTCTGTATTTTCTAGATTTTCAACAAGAAATATGCATTATTTCATAACCAGAAAAAAAGAGTGAATGTTACTTTAAAATAATCACCTGACATATCAAAATGTACTAGAGGGTTCCTCCATTCAACAACAATGAACAGCGTTGATGTTTTGTTTTGTTTTTCATAGCAGTATTATTCCTTTCCCAATCTTTCTATGCTGGGTACATTGAAAGAAGATAGGCCTTTATTATTCACTAATTTGTACTGCCCTTTTCCTAAACTTTAGCTATCAATTATCAGGAGTTTGGATAACTGAGAGGGAAAGCAAAAACTTCGGGCTTTTCTCCAGGGGCTATTCCAGTAAGATTCTAAGCATAGTCATTCCACACCACTTTGTGTATCATTCTCCAGAGTCCCTCATTTTCTCAGTATTTCTGAAGAGTAAATATACATTGCACCAGTAAACTGATGGTTTTGTGCTGAGTCACAGTCCACAGGTGCCTTTAGCAGAGAAGGCTTCCTGTGCCGGGCAGCAGGAAGTATCAACGCAACTGGAATCACTTCTCCCATCCACCCCCAACCAAGCCAAGAAGAAGTATTCATTAAGCCATTCAAAAACTAAACATTTATTAAGTGCTTACCATGAGTCAGTTACCATCCCTCCACCCTCAACCTCTGAAACTCACAGGTTGGGAACGACAGATTTAGAGCAAGTGCATTCTACTTATCTTCAGCTTTCTTATGTATCCCTAAAAAAAAAAAAAATCTGCCCTTTTCAATCTTCCTTAGAGGACAAATTGGTCTAATATTTTCACTGTAATATTATCAACTGCCCAGTTTGCACTGAACTTTCCTTTTGCTTTTCATATGATACAAACTCTCAAACGTGGCAAAATGTACATGTTCTCCCCCTGTCCCCAGGCCTTGTTCTCCTCCTCCCCAACAATAACCAGAGTCTTACGTTTCCTTGGGAAGTGATTTATGCATTCACATAGACATTCATGCCTTTTCCTCCTTTTACATGAATGGTAGCATACTCTACACATCCTCGTGTGCCTTGCTGTTTTCTGTTTTGTTGTTTCATGGCAGTGCCCAAAGAACTGCATGGCATCCCGTAGTCCCATAGTATGGATCCATCATAATGTATGGACATTTAGCCTGGGAATGTCCATACATTTCTAGCCTTCTGCTTCCGTATAACCACATTGCAATGAATATTTGCTTCCATGTAACCATACTGCAGTGAATATCCTGACAGGGTCAAGCATATAAATTCCTCAAATACTCAGCTGTCCAGGGGAAGTTGAGGCATATACTTTGAATAGTGTTTCCTCGTGGTGTTAATGGTTTGCACTGCTCCATTCAGGACCAAAAGCATGAAGTTTGGCTTGGTTTATAGAGACAGACGGAAGACATCTGCCTTATTACCACTTTGATCTTTAACCAAAAACCAATCCAATGCCTTTAAACGAGTTTTAATTGTGTGCTCTACTTAGTCAAGAGAACATCTGCCAAATCCTTTATGATCCTTGACTACAAGTTCTTGAGATATGAGTCGGCAGATTAGGTCTGAGAACCAGGCAGGAAGAATAAAAAAGCAGCATTTTGCAAACAGAACTCAAAACCTAGGACATTTATAAAGCTGGTCCACATTACTTTTTTAAATTTAAAAAGGCACAGACGGAATAAGTGAAAAATAAACCTACCTCTCACCCAGGGCCAGCTCCATGCATATAGAAAATTTTATCGTTGAACCTGTGTTTTGTAAATGAAGTCCTTCAGGACAGTGGAGCATGCAGGGAGCAGAGGAGACAAGCGTCTGCCATTCCATTCTCTGTTTGCATGTGCTATTCCCCATGCCTCATGAGCACAGAATTCCAGTGGACCTGTGATGCATGGAGTTTGGTGACATTCAAAGGGAGCAGAAGGTCAGTGGATCGTGTGTACAAGTGGGCATGGGGCGGGGGGAGTACCTGAGAGGCTATGCTTTCTATTTGAACTAGAAGTTGCTTTGGAACACAGAAAGAAGGTGTTGTCAGTTTCTAGGGCTGCCATAACAAAGTACAACAATGGGAGGGCATGAAACAACAGAACTTTCTTCTTTCACAATTCTGGGTACTAGAAGTCCCAAATCAGTGTGTCAGTAGGGCCACATTCCCTCTGAAAACTCTAAGGAAAAATTCTTTCTTCCTCTTCCTGGTTTTTGGGGTTGGCCAGGGATTACAACTGGAGTACCTTGTTCTTCCTTGGCTTATAGCTACAGCACTCCAAACTCTGCCTATGTCTTCACACAGGCTTCTTCTCTCTCTCTTCATGTAGCCTTCTTCTTTTTCTTCTTCTTCTTCTTCTTTTTTTTTTTTTTGAGACGGTGTCTCACTCTGTTGCCAGGCTGGAGTGCAGTGGCACAATCTCAGCTCACTGCAACCTGTGCCTCCAGGGTTCAAGCAATTCCCCCGCCTCAGCCTCCCCAGTAGCTGGGATTACAGGTGTGCACCACCATGCCTGGCTAATTTTTGTATTTTTAGTAGAGACAGGGTTTCACCATGTTGACCAGACTGGTCTTGAACTCCTGACCTCAGGTGATCTACCCACCTTGACCTCCCAAAGTGCTGGAATTACAGGCTTGAGCCACCGCGCCTGGCCATGTTTTCTTACAAGGACACCGGTCATATTGGACTAAGGGTTCACCCTACTCAATATGACCTCATCTGAACTAATGACATCTGCA
The DNA here is from genome assembly GCF_008728515.1 of Papio anubis. Classification (NCBI taxonomy): domain Eukaryota; kingdom Metazoa; phylum Chordata; class Mammalia; order Primates; family Cercopithecidae; genus Papio; species Papio anubis. The sequence continues at coordinate 152,958,819 of NC_044980.1, forward strand.
ATGAACCACTTCCTAATAAGGTCACATTCTGAGCTATTGAGGGTTAAGACTTCAACCTGTCTTTTGTGGACATATACCATTCAACCCATAACAGAAGGCAGTAGTATTCTAGGAAACATGAATGACCAGGGAACCCTATCATATGCTTTCTTAGGGGTGTTACTTTTCTGTGTTAGGCAACCGTGTATTACAACATAGATAGAAAGGGAAAAATGGGGCAACCCATAGTTCCTCTTCCTTCAGCTCTTCCTTACTCATTGGTATTATGCCTGAGGTAGAGAGTATTGATTGGCTGTGCATGTATCAAGAGTGAAATAAAAATAGTTAACTTAATTTTGTGTAGTGTTTTCACCGCTAAGGAAAGAATGAAATATATATGCATGTTCAAGCTACAAAATACAAATTGTGTAATTTCAGTGATTTTGCATGTGAGTTGTGTTCTTATTTTTGCATTTAAAACTGGCATTGCATAATATAAAGATAAATGATAAAAATTCATGCTAATACTTTAAGTTTTGAATTTTTCTTTACTGAAAATGACATTAAATAGCATATTTTAAAAATATCTCAATAAAAAATTTTTAAAAAGAACTCACAACAAGTTGAGAAAGAGCTCTATAAACTGTCCACAAACTATCTCACACTACTCCCAACCTGTCCCACCTGACTGCCATCCCAGAAGAAATTGATTTATGTTTCCTACTAAAGATATTCTCTCTTTCTCTTTTGTTTTAAGAGATGGAGTTTTGCTCTGTCGTCCAGGCTGAAGTGCAGTGGTATGATCATAGCTCACTGCAGCCTGGAACTCCTGGGCTCAACAAGGGATCCTCCTGCCTCAGCCTCCTGGGTAGCTGGGACTACAAGCAAGGGTCACCTCGCCCAGCCCATGCTGTTTTTAACCTGAAGTCACCCATCCCCCTTTGTGAGTAATCCTTGTGGCAAAGTTTTCCCCCTTGCTAGTAATGTATTTTTGTTGATAAATATGAGAAAATTTATCATTTGTGGCATGCTTAGCATATGCCAGGCACTGTAATACATGTCCAAGCAATCACTGAGAGCAGGCTTCCCTACTTCCCAAATAATTGTCCATTGCCTTTCTTCCTGTTCTCCCACACCTACATCTATTTACCCCACACACTTCAGGTTCCTTGAAGACAAGACTTGTTTCTTTTCCGTATTTGTATCCCCAACATCTAGCCCAGTGCCTGCAGTAAAGGACGTGGTCAATATAGGTTTACCAAAATAATAAACAATGGGTCAGGCACAGTGACTCAAGTCTGGAATCCCAGTACATTGGGAGGTTGAGGTGGGAGGATCACCTGAGTCAAGTAGCTTAAGATGAGCCCAGGAAACGTAGTGAGACCCTGTTTCTACCATTTTTTTTGTTTGTTTTTGATTTAGCCAGGCGTGGTGTTGTGCGAGTCTGTTAGTACCAGCTACTTGGGAGGTTGAGGTAGAGAGATGGTGGCTACAGTAAGCCCTGATCTCGCCACTGCAGTCCAGCCTGAGCAACAGAGCAAGACCCTGTCTCAATAAATAAATAAATAAATACATAAATAAATACATAAATAAACAAACGATGGACACATGGATAGTGGAGCTAATGGGGGCCTATGAGAATCACCTGGCCTAGACTTCAGACTGGTCAGGAGTTACTGTCCTCACTTTTCAAATGAGATCTAGAAAGTGTGTGACCCTCTATGGGCCACTTATGTTCTTTGGATCTCCTTGTCCATATTAGTAAAATGAGAAAACTACTCTTTCCTTAAAGGACTGTTGTATGACATGAAGAATCATGAAGTATAAATTGCTCTCTAATATTTTGTCATCCATAATAATAACAGAGCAGGCCAGAACCTTCTGATGACATTGCTCTTTGGAGCCTGAAGCAAGCTCTGTGAACCCACGGTGAGACTTGAGTGAGTAGCCTTCCTTCCGTGGGCCTCAGTTTCTCCTTCTGTGAAAGGAGGGGCTGGGATTTGATCCCAGAGGACACAAACCCGGGGGAATAAGAGGGTCAGGAAGACAACATAAACAAGAAGATGACTTACAGCCCTCCTGGTCTAACTTCCCCCACTCCCCAACCTTTGGAAGAAACTTGGAGGGAGAGAAGTATTCCTCTTTGTGAGGAAAAAAAAAAGCCTGAGTTTGACAGTCAGTGTCCACACCAGCCACAGTGCCAGGAAGCATTGTGGAGCGATGAGGACTGTGGTCGACCGGTGGGCACGTGCTGCATCCAGGGTGGGAGCACCTTCTGCATCCCCTCAGATTGTTATAGCTTGAGAATTGGTGCCCACTATTGGCAGATTGTTTGACTTCAAAAGAAAGAGGAAATTGAGGCTGGGTGCGGTGACACAAGCCTGCAATCCCAGCCCTGGCTTGGGAACCCTGGCGTAGGTACGTGATAGGAGCCCTCCAGCCTTGCAGGGATTCTGCAGGGAACAACAGGATAAGAGCTTTCCAGACTCCAGGAGGAGGAAATAAAAGGCACCATTAACTTCAAAGCCCCTGAGCCTGACAGCCCGCTCCTCCAACAGACAATAAACAGGAAGGAGACTGAGACTGTACAGCGAAAGGTGACCAGACAAGCCTGCTGGGGGAACTTCGCGCCTAGAAATTCCTCACTGCCAGCAGCAGGGCGCTGCTTTCCTGGGGCCACCTGGATGCCACAAAGCTACCTTCTATGCGGGGCTTCCATAACTTCCAGGGCTGCAAAGACCCAAAGTCCGAGAGCCAAGGATTATGGTAGCAGCCGCTCAGCTGAGGGGACTCAGGCTGCAGGTGGAGAAGGGTTGGGAAATCTATGAAAAAATGTATTGGTTACACAAGTATCATTCTCCTTGTACCACTGTTAAAGCACGATTAAAATATCATTAAGATCTTGGCCGGGCACGGTGGCTCATGCCTGTAATACCAGCACTTCGGGAGGTCGAGGCAGGCGGATCACCTGAGGTCAGGAGTTCTAGACCAGCCTGGCCAACATGGTGAAACCTTGTCTCTATTAAAAATACAAAAATGAGCCAGGCGTGGTGGCAGGCGCCTATAATTCCTGCTACTAACGAGGCTGAAGCAGGAGAATTGCTTGAACCCAGGAAGCGAAAGTTGCAGTGAGCTGAAATTGTGCCATTGCACTCCAACCTGGGCAACGAGAGCAAAACTCGGTCTCCAGAAAACAAAAACAAAAAACAAAAACAAGAAAACACACACCAAAAACTGTCTATCTATCTATCTATAATAAATATATATTTAGAATCAGTGTTTCCTCAAATTGATTATGAAATTGAATATATCATTGTAGTTCACATTTCTTTGCTCTCCAGTAAGACTGGTGTTTTCTGAATGTGAATATCTGTCATATGTATTTCTTCTTCTACAAACTGTCCTTTACCAATCTTTCTGTTGGTGTTTTAGAGTTTTGCTAAAGGAAGAATTAGTTATGCATTAAAACTAACGATCCTTGGTCTGTTGAATTTGTTACACACGTTTTTACTGCTGTCTTTACATTTTGTGTTGGGCTTTTATGACCTACACTATAGAATACACGCAGACAGACCTTTTCTCCCTTTGCAAGAGTATACGCTTCCAAGGCACTTGGTGTGTGTGCTCATGGTAACCGGGTTCCAGGCCTGCCTCTGCCCTAGCTTGCTCTGTGGCCGTGGGCAAGTGACGTCTCCCAGGTCACAGCCTCCCCATCTGTCAATGGCGGCAGAGGTGGTCAGACCTCTGAGCTTCCTCCTAGCTCTGGCATCCTATGATTTTAGTTTTTGAGCTAGTGGGCATGTTGGCTCTGAGTTAAGAGCTCATTTCAAGAAATAGTTACTGCCTAGTACAACAGTCTGTTAACTAGTCTCCCTGTTTTTGATTGCTCTATGCCCAGTTGTTAATGGGCATTGCTAATGCCAGCTTCCCTACAGTGCAGTTTTGAGCAGTCCATAAACCAGACTCCAGCCCCCTCAGCAGTCATTGGTCTCCCTTCCTGCTTGCCCAGTCTTACTGCTTGCTGCTCCCTGTCAAAATGAGTATTTGTGGTTCCTCAGATATTTTTGCTCATACTATTGCTTTTGCTGGGAATGTTACCACATCGTAAATTTTGTATGGAAAAACTTTACCTAACTTTTAAATCCCAGCTAAGCACCATCTCCTGCATTAAGCCATTGGTGATTATTGCCCGTTCCAGGGGAATTTGTCACTCTTTTGAATTACAGTATTTTCCACATGCCATGGGTATTATGGTTGTTGACATTTATGTCCTATTTACTGAACAAAAGCATACACATATTTCAGGCAATATAAGCAAGCAGACTGGCAGCCCATACTGTATTTTCAGAATTGGGAAATTTTTTCACATAAAAATCCCAATTTTCATCTTCTCTTGAAAGGTCAGAAGATCTAGCTTACATCCTCAAAGACAGGTCAGCAAGCCGCAGCCTGTGGGCCAAATCTGACCTGGCCTCTGTTTTTAGAAATAAAGTTTGATTGGAACACAGCCCCACCCGTTTATTTATATATTCACAGTGGATGCTTTCCTTTTACTGTGGCAGGGGTGAGTAGTTGAGACAGAGACTCTATGGCCTAGAAAGCCTATTTACTATCCAGCCCTTTACAAAAAAGTTTGCCAACTCCTGCTATAAGGCACCAACTGTGGAGCATGCACGTGCCCCAGGACCTCTTCCTACTCTCTATCAGACCTGGCCAGTTGCAAGTATTTATCCTGTCTCCTAAGGCCTTTAAAACATTAGTTTTTCATTCTTCTTAATCCTCTTGATCATATCCTAACACAGTATGAAAGCCATTATGCCAGGTGTGGTGTGGGGGCCCATGCCTGCAATCCAAACACTTTAGGAGGCTGAGGCAGGTGGATCATCTGAGGTCAGGAGTTTGAGATTAGCCTGGCCAACATGGTGAAACCCTGTCTCTACTAAAAATACAAAAATCAGCCAGGCATGGTGGCACGCGTCTGTAACTCTAGCTACTTGGGTGGCTGAGGTAGAAGAATCACTTGAATCCAGGAGGTGAAGGTTGCAGTGAGCCGAGATTGTCCCACTGCATTCTAACCTGGGTGACAGAGCTAGACTCTGTCACCAAAAAAAAAAAAAAATTAGAAAAAGCCATTATGTCACATAGGCAAGGCAATCTCTAAAATAAATATTCAAAACCATTACACCGCCAATATAAATTAAATGATCAACTCTAATAACAGTCCTCAGTAACTATAGCTACTGATAAAGTAGGTTCTTAGAGTTAAAAGCTTGAAATCAGTGTGTAGGTGTGCTCTTTGTGGAATTCCACCATGGCATACCGCAGCCAGGGCCAGAAAGTGCAGAAGGCTATGGTGTAGCTGTCAATCTCATCTTCAGATACTTACAAAACAGATCGCAGATTCAGGTGTGGCTCTATGAGCAAGTGAATACGCGGATAGAAGGCTGTATCATTAGTTTTGATGAGTATAGGAAACTTGTATTAGATAATGCAGAAGAGATTTATTCTAAAACAAAGTCAAGAATACAAGTGGGTCAGATCATGCTAAAAGGACATAATATTACTCTGCTACAAAGTTTCTCCAACTAGAAATGACCAATGAAGTAAGAAATTGTTGAAATGGATACAGTTTGCTTTTAGATACCCTTTGTCCAATATGAACATTTATTCATATTGTTTTGATTACTCTAATGGTATTACAAGATGGCAATACATGCTATGGGATTGTTTGTATTTTAACAAACAAACAAACAAAAAGCTCGAAGTCTAAAGTCAGATTGCCTGGACTCATATTCCAGCAGTGCCACCTATGTGAGCAGGGTGAGTCTTTGTTTCCTCATCTGAAAATGAGGATAACAGCAGTGCCTACCCTTGGATTGATGAAAGGAGTCCATTCAACTAATATTTAGTGATAGCTACTTTGAGTCAGGCACTGTGCTAGGCTCTTGGGATACAACAGTGAGCAGAAACGGCCACATTTCCACTTAGGAAGAGCTTAACTTAGGAAGTGGTTGAGAGAAATGGAGCAGGCAGCAGATACCACTGGTGCCTGTTGTTCAGTCATTTGGGCCACCGCTGAGTTCAGCCACAGTAGGGGGTGAAAGTTCTGACTCTTCTGTGGCTGCCAAAGCCTTCTCCAGTGCAGCAACGTAGCTGGAACCAGTTTGGCTGTCAGGCAAGCACAACCTAGAAGAGAGGAATTAATGCCCAGAGGCAACCCCCAACAAGGTGGACCGGGAGTCCGCGATAGAGGATATGGCCCCTGTTCTTCAGAAGAACAACTCTGGACGGCATTCTGTATGACCCTCATCAGAGGTCCTGGCAGGATAAAGCTCCAGAGTAAGGAGAGAGGCTAGTAACACCCTCACATTGACTTTGCACTTTTCCTGTCTCACCTTCCCTGCTTTCTGGCAACATTATCCAGATAAACTATCTGCATCCAAAACTTTGTTTCAGTCTCTGCTTCCGAGGAAATCCAAAGTAGAACAAATCGTAAACAAATAAAAACAAGAAAATACAAAAGAGTAGTAAGTGCCATGCAGAGAATGAAAACAGGTGTGAACAAAGTGAATGATCAGAGACCCCTGACACTGGGGCCATGGAAGGCCTCCATTGAGAGCTGAGTGACAGGAGGAATCCAGCCACGCCCCGGGTAGAGGATGAATACTCTGCAGAGGGAACAGCTGGTGCAGAGGCTCACAGCAGGAGTGTGCGTGGCATGTTAAATGAGAGAAAGGGCAGCGAACCTGGAATTTAGTGGCTGAGGAAATGAGGTGAAGAGGAAGGCCAGATTGTGAGGGTCTTTGCTGTAACCCAGGTATATTGATGTGGGACTTTATTCTAAATGCCATGGATGAGAAGTCATGGGAAGATTTTAAACACAGGAGGAGCAGGGATTAATCTTCAGTTTCAAAATATCACCCGGGCTGCAGCGTGAGAGTGAGTGAGAGTAGACAGGGAGTAGAAACAGGACACCCGTTAAGGAAGCTACTGCACGACTCCAGGCAAGTGATGCCGGTGGCTTGGACTGATGTTGGAATAATGTGGATGAAGAGAAATAGACGATTTGGGATATGTTTTGTAAATAATAATGGTGGGCTGGGCATGGTGGCTCAAGCCTGTAATCCCAGCACTTTGGGATGTCAAGGCAGTAAGATCGTTTGAGCTCAGGAGTTCAAGACCAGCCTGGCCAATATGGTGAAACTCTGTCTCTACTAAAAATACAAAAAAAAAAAAAAAAAAAGCCAGGCGTGGTGGTGTGTGCCTGTAGTCTCAACTATTCGAGAGGCTGAGGGAGAAGAATTGCTTGAATCCAGGAGGCAGAGGTTGCAGTGAGCTGAGAGCGTGCCACTACACTCTAGCCTGGGTGACAGAGCAAGACCGTCTCAAAAAAAAAAAAAAAAGAAAAGAAAAGAAAAAATGAATAATGGCAACACACTAGGCCCTACTATATGCACAGAAATATTGAGTAACTTATCCAAGGTTGCCCGGGGCAGAGATTTGAACCAAGATCATCTGATTCCATAGTCTGTACTCTTACCACTAGGCTCCCCTGCCTCACTAGAATCCACCCCCTGGCTGAGGAATCCGACATGGAGGTAAAGGGAAGAGGAAGCTAGGAATCAAGCCACAGCCCCAGAAGTCCAGGTGTTAAAAACAATTTACGAGACAAAAAAACATTGTTTTGGACTGAGCCCCTATGCTAGTCCAGATCAAACCAAATGGATTCCCTCATGCTAGGTGCCATGTAGTCAAACTAAACTTAGAAACAGGAGAGTTTCTTGAAAAACAAGAGATTCACAGCAACCAACCCAGAGGGGCTCATCAACCTGAGCCAGTATGATAAGGAGGTCTTCTCCGCTTTAACCCTCTAAGGAAAGTAACATGGAAATGACCCATCTGCTTTTCGATCCTTGTTTCTGCTTTCTTCAGCCTTTTTCTGCCTATAAAGCCCACCACCTCTGCTCAGCTCATTGGAATACCTTTCTATTTTGCAGATAGGGTCTGCCCAATTCATGAATTGCTAATAAAAGCCAATTAAATCTTTGAAACTCAATTTGTTGACATTTCGTTCTTTGAGATAGGTATTGTTGTTAGGACACCCCTCCGCTGCCCTCCACAACACCACTGTGGTTATGGAGAGAGACCACCACCCTCTCTGTGCTCCTGCTGAGACCCCCACCCCTGCCTCTTTCCAACACAGCCTCATCACTATGATCTGCCTTGAGACCACAGTGAGGCACCTGAGCCTTCTTCCTATCCCGTTACCATAGAAGCTCAGGTCTCCCCTTGCTCCTCCAGACTTGAACCCTCATGCCTCGCCTGGCCATTGTCCCCAGTTCTGACCCTGTCTCCTGAAACCTGCCACTCTGTTCTGGACCCTGGTCCAGACTCACAGGGTCCTTTTGATCTTCTTACTCTCATTCCCAGGCTGCACATTCATATCACCTCAAGGACTTAAAAACATTCTGAAGCCCACGCTCCTCACCAGACCAATTAAATACAATTTCAGATCGTGGCATCCAGGTATTGGCATGTTCTCAAAATTTCCTGGGTGTTTCTAATTTGTGGCTGGGTCAAGAATCACAGATGGAACAGACCCTGGCTCTCCTTGAGAGCTCAGCTGCCTTAAGTGGTGGCTGTGTTCACTTCCTGTTGCCTCCGAACCATGGGCCTGAAGGTGCCGTGGGCTCCTCTCTCCTCTCTGCTCCCCCTTGTCACTGCCACTCTCTTCTCCATCATTGTTTCTGTAAAACCTTCAGGCTTTGAACCTCATGTCTTCAAAGTGCACCTCCTGGCTACCAGGTCACCCCTCATTGCTTAAGGATTTTAGCTCCTGGCTCACTGTCACTCTCTAACACTGCTCCTGGTTTTTTTGTTTTTTGTTTTTGTTTGTTTTAGATAGAGTCTCCCTCTGTCACCCAGGCTGGAGTGCAGTGGTACAGTCTCAGTTCACTGCAACCTCCACCTCCTGGGTTCAAGCAGTTCTCCCGCCTCAGCCTCCCAAGTAGCTGAGATTACAGGCATGTGCTCCCATGCCTGGCTAATTTTTGGATTTTTAGTAGAGGTGCTGTTTCACCATGTTGGCCAGGCAAGTCTCGAACTCCTGACCTCAACTAATCTGCCTGCCTTAGCCTCCCAAACTGCTGGGATTACAGGCGTGAGCCACAGCGCCCGGCCCACTGCTCCTGTCTTAATTCTCAGTGTTTCCAATATCCAAACAGATAGATGGACCTTCTGAGACTCTGATCTGTCCTCTAATCCCTGTCTTTCACCTCACCTCGGCCGTTCCTTGTGATGGTCTCGCACCATCCACGGTCACAGTCTCCAATAACTCCTTGACCACTCACCACTTATCACTTGCCATCTTTCCAGTTCACCTTCACTAGGACCCAGACCCCAGTTATCCTTGAAGCCCTGAATCTTATCTCCTCTCTGCTGTCTCACCTCCTCTCACCTCCTCCCTTCTCGCCTTGTCCAGATTCCATTCCAAAGTCAATCAGTGGAATCAATCCTTTGCATTTATCCTTAACCCTCTTGACTTTCTCATAACTTGCAGCATCCACTCGGCCAACCTTCAACCCAGGTTCAATCCAGCTGCCTGTTCTGCACCAGATCCTGTGCACTGACCGTGATGGGACAGAAACATAGCCACGCTGATGGCCTTCCAATGAATTCACCATCATTAAGCACAAATGGGTTTTCTATTTGGCCGAGCAAGCCTTCTGTATTTCTCTTGTCTCATGGGTCTTAAGGATGGTCCCTGAACCAGCGGCATCAGCATCATCTGGGAACTTGTTAGATATGCAAATTCTCAGACCCCATGTCAGACGTACTCAATCAAATACTCTGGGGGCGGGCCCAACACTCTACTTTAACCAAGCCTCTAGGTGAGTTTGATGCATGGACCCCAGTATATACCACTGCTAGAGTCTGTTTCCCCTCCCTCTCTCCAAGATGAATATTTCATGCCATCTCTTCTCCCTGCTCACATCTAATACTTCCTCACCCCTCCTCACATTCAGCTAGCTTCCTTATACACTAAGAAAATAGGAAAAATCAGAGGAACTTCCACAAGTTCCCACACCACATCTCTGCCTCCTCTTACCGCACCTGTGCCCATACATGCTGCCTGCTGTCTTTTATTGAGGACATGCTGGCCATCCGGTCTTAAAACTAGGCCCCATGACTTCCCTGGTCCAATCTGCCACCACCTTTCCACTGGATAATGGCAAAAGCTCCCTAACCAGTCTCCTTACGTCTGCCTTTGCCCCCCACTTTGCCCAACCAGAATGACTCCATCAAAATGCAGTTCGCGTCCTTCCTTTGCCCAAAACCCCTCAATGATTCTTCATCTCGCTCAGAGTAAAGGCCTATACCTACAGGGCCCTATGTGATCTGCCTACATCTTTGTTCCCCTGTCTGACCTCATCTTCTCCCACACTCCCCGCCCTGTCCACCTACTCCCACCACACTGGCCTCTTGCTTGTCCTCAGACATTCTGGGCACGCTCCCACCTCAGGGTCTCCACACTTGCCGTTCCTCCCAGCCCCACATATCTGTACAGCCAGCTCTCCAATATCCTTCAAGTTTTTACTCCATGTCATCTTATCGGGGGGCTTTTCCCAGCCACCTGTTATAGTTTCAGCTACTGATCCTTTCATCTGCCTTCTCTGCTTTCTTTTTTTCTCCTAGTCCTTAACACTATCCAATAGATTACATATTTGGCTTTTAAAATATTGTTTACTCTCTGTCTCTTGCGTGGAGCATTAAGTCCATGATGGAAGAAATATCTTACTTTTTTCTTCTCCATCGCAGTGCTCAGCTGAGTGCCAGGCATAGAAGTGGATCAGTGAATTAAGACCATCAACCTCATCAATGATTCTCTTCCTCCGCTGGACATGGTGGCTCACACCTGTAATCCCAGCACTTTGGAAAGCTAAAGCAGCAGGATTGCTTAAGCTCAGGAGTTTGAGATTGGCTGGGCCAACATACGACTACCCAGTCTCTATACAATTTTTTAATTTTAATTTTATTTTATTTTTAGACAGAGTCTTGCTCTATCGCCCAGGCTGGAGTGCAGTGCCACGATCTCAGCTCACTGCAAGCTCCGCCTCCCAGGTTCATGCCATTCTCCTGCCTCAGCCTCCCGAGTAGCTGGGACTACATCTCAGCTCACTGCAAGCTCCGCCTCCCAGGTTCATGCCATTCTCTGCAGCCTCCGGTGGCTGGGACTACAGGTGCCCACCACCACGCCCGGCTAATTTTTTTTGTATTTTTTAGTAGAGACGGAGTTTCACTGGGATAGCCAGGATGGTCTTGATCTCCTGACCTTGTGATCCGCCCACCTTGGCCTCCCAAAGTGCTGGGATTACGAAAGTGAGCCACTAAGCCCTGGCCCACATTTTTTTAAAAAAATGTAGCCAGGCATGGCAGTGTGCACCTGTAATCCAAGCTACTCAGAAGGCTGAGGTAGGAGGATGATTTGAGCCAAGAAGGTCAAGGCTGCAGTCACCCATGATCATGCCACTGCACTCCAGACTGGGTAACAGAGTGAGACCTTGTCAAAAAAAAAAAAAAAAATCCCTTTCTATTTTCCCTCTAGCTAAAACTTGGTTCTCTTCTGAGAATGAGCTTCCACTGTAACCCCCTTAGGTGGAGCTGTTTTCTGTCCCTCTCCCCTTGTACCAAGCGGCCTGAGCGGAAGATGGTGACCCCTGCTCCCCATCACCACACCCAAGCCACTCTCCTTCCCTTCTCTATACCCCCTAGCTTAGAAATTCATATCATCAGACCAGTCCATCTTGCCCCTGTCTCCTGTGGAGCCCCAGGGTTTTCCCCTCACTCCTGGAAGAGCTGAGTCGGTGCCTTGCTGTTGCAATTCCAACACTGCCTCATGAGAATTCTTGGTGATTTTGGTATCTTGGTCGATGATTCATCCGAGACCCAGGTTTTTCAGTTCCTTGAAGTCCTCTCCAACAATCTTATTCTCCACCCTGACTCAGCCACTTGCTCTGTGGCCAAAACACAGACTCTGTTGTTACTAATAATTGCAAATCATCCATTTCAGGAATCGCATGCTGTGACCAACAAGCCTGTCTTGCCAGCTCACCCCTCAGGCACTCCGACTTCAGCAACCACCCTACTCCATTGGGTCCTCCAGCCATTGATCACTCCACCTTTTCACTGCCTCACCCACCGCTGTCATGCCTATGCTATACACAGTGCAGATTCCATGGCTCACCATTAAATCCTTTGGTTGTACACATGCTCCACTAGGCTGCCTACTCTTGATTCATGATTTTTACCCCGCAAAAACCCAGCCCTTATCAAAGGCAACATTCCACCTACTCAGCACCTGCACAACCAGAGGGCACAATAAAATGATCAAATCCATGCTCATGGCCTCACATTAAATCAATCACAATAGCTATTCTCATAGTGCTTTCCATGGGCAAGGTACCATTATAGGTGCTTGACATGTAGTAAGTCACTTAATCCTCACAATAACCTTATGAGATACTACTATTATCATCCTCATTTCAAGATGAGAAAACTGAAGCATGGAAAAGTTAAGAGACTTGCCCAAGATCACATATCTGGGTGGAGGAATCAGAACCGGCAATTCAGCCCCAGAATTGATACTCAGGACCACTACACTGGCCTCTCGGGATCCATGAACTTCACATACTGCTGTTGTCGAGCATTTCTCCCACAATTCCTTTGGCCAGCCTTCTCACATGAGACCCGGCATCAGAACCACCTGGAGGGTTTGTTAAGAACAGGTGACTGGACTTCATTCCCTGGGCTTCCGAATCCATGACAAGAAAGTGTGGTCTAATGATCAGCCTTTCCAACCACTGCCCAGGCGATGCTGCTGTACAGTTCAGTGACATTAATTACATTCACACTGTTGTGCAACCATCACCACTGCGTCCTAATATTTTATATCTAGAATACATATTTTAGCTGGGCACAGTGGCTCACGCCTAATCTCAGCACTATGGGAGGCTGAGGTGGGTGGATCACTTGAGATCAGAAGTTCGAGACCAGCCTGGCCAACATGATGAAATCCCGTTTCTACTAAAAATACGGCAATTAGTCAGGTGTGGTGGCATGCGCCTATAATCTCAGCTACTGGGGAGGCTGAGGCAGGAGAATCACTTGAACCTGGCAGGCAGAGGTTGTAGTGAGCTGAGATCGAATCACTTGACCCTGGCAGGCAGAGGTTGTAGTGAGCTGAGATCATGCCACTGCACTCCAGCCTGGACAACAGAGTGAGACTCCATCTAATAAAAAAAATTACATTTTAATATATCTGTTTATGTATAACATAGACAATATAGTTTTTATATCTATCTATCTATCTATCTATCTATCTATCTATCTATCTATCTATCTATTTTTTTGAGATGGAGTCTTGCTCTGTCGCCCAGGCTGGAGTGCAGTGGCCGGATCTCAGCTCACTGCAAGCTCCACCTCCTGGGTTTACGCCATTCTCCTGCCTCAGCCTCCTGAGTAGCTGGGACTACAGGCGCCCGCCACCTCGCCCGGCTAGTTGTTTGTATTTTTTAGTAGAGATGGGGTTTCACCGTGTTAGCCAGGATGGTCTTGATCTCCTGACCTCATGATCTGCCCGTCTCGGCCTCCCAAAGTGCTGGGATTACAGGCTTGAGCCACCTCGCCTGGCCTATAAATCTATATTTTTATATACCTAGATATATAGAATTTATATATTTTTATATACAGAAAATCCCAAAGAATCCACAAGAAAGGTGCTAGAGTACAGCCTCATATTGTCTCTTGACCCTTCTCTGGGCATGTTTTGCCTCCATTCCTCCACCCAAAATGCTCTTTCAAAGTCTCCTCTTATCTCCATCTTGCTAAAGTCAATGGCCAACACTTGGTCTGCATCATCTGATATGGTTGATCATTACTTCCTCTTCCCTTCTTTCTCTGTTTTTTTGAGATGGGGTCTCTGTTGCCCAAGCTGGAGTGCAGTGGTATGATCATAGCTCACTGCAGCCTTTGAACCCCTGGGCTCAAGGGATCCTCCTGCCTCAGCCTTTCAGATAGCTTGGACTATAAGCAAATGCCATCATGTCTAATTATTTTTTTGAAGTTTTTTTTTTTTTTTTTTTTTTTTAGAAACGAGGTTTTGCTTTGTCGTCCAAGCCAGTCTCAAATTCCAGGCTTCAAGTGATCCTCCCGCTTCAGCTTCCCAAAGTGCTAGAATTACAGGCATGAGCCACTATACCCAGCCCCTTGCTCTTTTTAATAGTATCTTTGGTTTCCAGCATCACAGTCTCTTGATTCTCTTCTAGCTCTGTAGCAAACCACTTATTTTTCAGTCTCCCTTGCTGGATCCTCCTCATCGTCCACACTCCAAATACCAGAGTGTCCCAGGGCTCAGTCTTCAGACTCTCCCCTTCTTTATCTGCATTCTTTCCCCTTGTGGTCACTCTAGAACCATGGCTTAAAAGCCATCTGTAGACTGAGGACTTCTAAATTTATATCGTCAGTCCAGACCTCTTCTCTGAACTCCAGACTTGCACATTCAACTACCCATTTACCATCTCAACTTAGATGTTGATGACGGTCCTCAAAAGAATATGTCCACATCAAACATCTGGAACCTGTGAATGTGGCCTTATTTGGAAAAAGGGTCTTTGCAGATGTAATTAAGGATCTTGAGATGAGAAGATCTCTAAGTGGGGGGCCCTAAATCAAATAGAAGTGTTCTTATAAGACACATAGGGAGGAGAACCACTCAGGAGAGGAGAAGGCTGTGTGACCAAGGAGGCAGAGATTGCAGCAATGCAGCCACAAGTCAAGGAACCCTGATGGCCACCAAAAGCTGGAAGAGGCAAGGAACAGAGTCCATCCAAGACCCTTGAGAGTAAGCACGGCCCTGCTGCTGACATGTAGATGTCAGACTCTGGTTTCCAGAACTGTGCAAGAATCCATTTCTGTTGTTTTAAGCTACAGTTTGTGGTAATCTGTTATGGCAGCTCTAGGAAACTTACACAGATGTTTTATAGACATCTCTGACACAACATTTCTCAAAACAAACTCTGTTTACTCACCTCCTGCTCCCATCCACAGAGTCTGCTCCTCCACTCCTCCCAGGAGCAGTGTTTCCCATCCCGGCAAAGGCAATTCCAGCCTGAAAGTTGCTCAGGCCAAAACCTTTATGTCAGTGTTGACCCTTCACTTTCCATCACAGCCCACATCCAAATCCTCAGTGAAACCTGGTGGCTCTATCTCCAAAGATGACCAAAATTATATCATTTCTTACCTCTTTCCTGCAACCACTTGGGGCCAAGCTCCCATCATCCCTTGCTGGGATCTCTCTCCTTTCTTTCTTTCTTTTCTTTTTTCTTTCTTTCCTTCCTTCCTTCCTTCCTTCCTCCCTTTCTCTCTTTCTTTCTTTCTTTCTCCATTTCTTTTTTTTTTTTGACAGGGTCTAGCTCTGTTGCCTAGCTTGGACAGCAGCGGCACAATCATGGATTACTGCAGCCTCTGCCTCCTGGGCTCAAGAGATCCTCCCACCTCAGCCTTCTGAGTAGCTGGGACTACAGGCATGTACCACCATGCCTGGCTAATTTTTTATTTTGTTTTTTTTGCGGGGGCGGTGGTAGAGACAGGTTTTCACCATGTTGCCCAGGCGGCTCTTGAACTTCTGGGCTGAAAAGATCCTTCAGTCTCGCCTCGCCTCCCAAAGCCCCTCCCAAAGCTGGGATTACAGATGTGAGCCACCACACTTGGCTGCTGGGATTATTAAACTCATCTATCTCTCGCCTTTGTCCTCGCCCCTCACAGTCTATTCTCAAATAGTAGCTGGAGTAATGCGGTTATAATTGAAATTAGACTTCATCACGCATCTGCTCAAAGCCCTCCAATTATTTCACATCTCACTCAGCATAAAAGCCAAGTTACCATGTTCTGCAGGCCGCTACATGATCTGGGTGCTTGTAACCTTTCTGAGGTCATCACCTGCCACTCTCTTCCTCTGTTACTCTGCTCCTTGAGCCAACCATGTTGACTCCCACCTCAGGGACGTTTCACTGAGAATGTTGGGGGTTGGCAAGGAGCTGGTAGAGTTGCTAGGCTACATTTTGTGCCATTGGAGATTTGTAGGCATGAATTGAAAGTGGGACCAATCAGCACAGTTGGAAGTGAGTGAATTGTGAACAAACGTAAACCTGAAAGAACCAATCCTTCAAGATAGATCCTGAGTGGCTAACTGGGCCTAAATTTAAAATAGAGCCAAATGGCCATTTGCTGACTACAGGTCACACACATACTCTGAGTTCCCCAAACGCCCCTCACCTCTGTTTAATTTTGGGACTTTCAGGGCTCACCTCAACCAACCAGAGCTCACCTACCTCAGCCAATCAGGGCTCAGCTGTATCAACCAAGCAGAACTCAGCTACATCAACAATTCAGAACTAAGCAAGTTTGAATCCTTCACTTGCATAAACAGATTTGATTGGAAACCTACGTAGAAAGTTTTTCTATAAAAGCTAAACCCGGCTCACTCCTGTAGTCCCAGCACTTTGGGAGGCCAAGGTGGGCGGGTCACTTGAGCCCAGATGTTGGAGGCCACCACCCTGGGTAACATGGTGAAACCCCATCTCCACAAAAAAATACAAAAAAAAAAAACTAGCCTGGAGTGGTGGCATGGGCTGTAGTCTCAGCTATTTGGGAGGCTGAGGTGGGAAAATCTTGAGCCCAGAGAAGGTTGCAGTGAGCTGAGATCGCACCACTGCACTCCAACCTGGGTGACAGAGTGATCCTGTTCCCCCAACCCCCCTATCCCCCCGCCCCCCCCAAAAAAGCCAAACCTTCTCTTTGTCTTTGGAACGTATCTTCATTTTACACTAAAGTCTGAGTCCCCTTGGTTTGTAAGCTGTTCACTGAAATAAAGCCTCTTTCCTCCAAATTCCTTTTTAGAGAACTTTTATTCACAGAATGAAGAAAGACAAGGATTAGGTTTGGCTGGATTAAGGTTTTGCTAGGAAAGAATGATGAGAGAAAAGGGCAAGGATGTAAGGGCTATTTGTATAAGGGAATGATTATAATCTTGGCCCCATGAAATCTCAGATGGGTAAGAAGGACTTAAGTTAGAAAGCGCTTACCATAGGGCCTGGCACATTGTAAAAGCTCACTAACTGCATTCATCCTATGTATACTACAACTACTCTTCTTCTTCTTCTTCTTTTTTTTTTTTTTTTGAGATGATATCTGGCTCTGTCACCCAGGCTGGAGTGCAATGGCGCGATCTCAGCTCATTGTCACTTCCACCTCCGGGTCCAAGTGATTCTCATGCCTCAGCCTCCTGAGTAGCTGGGATTACAGGCACCTGCCACCATGCCCGGTGAATTTTTGTATTTTTAGTAGAGATGGGGTTTCACCCTGTTGGCCAGGCTGGTCTCAAACTCCTGACCTCAGGTGATCCACCCACCTTGGCCTCCCAAAGTGTTGTGATTCCAGGCATGAGCCACCATACCCGGCCTAAAACTACTCTTAAACCTAAAAACGACCTGGCAAAATTAACCACAGTGCCATCCTCTAGCCTAGCACTTGCAATTAAACCTCAATCTCTATAAACAAGAGATGGCTTTGAAGATAGAGCAATAAAATCCAAGACATGTATAATACTTAAGAAATGTGCATATATATATATATATAGGGTATAAATAAATCAAAGGTGTAATAGCCAGAGTGAAAGTGATTATCGTTTGTAACTCTATATAATGAGCAACACGCAAAACAAAAAAAAAAACCCAAAAAATCCCCCAAACCCCAAAACACATCCAAACATGTTCTTCAATCTAAATACGTTAAGATTTACTTACTCCTCCAAGTGTTTGTAATCTTTCAGTATTATTTCAGCGTGATAATATTGTGGTTTTCTTTTACAAATCTTTGTCGACTTGCTTTCAGTTATCCATTAGTGCTGACACAGAAAGTGTTTTTTCATCTGTTACTCATATCTGCCAAGTTGCAAGCTGTGGTTGACTAATTGGAAACATACAACCAAATGGATCAACTTTATCAGCGTGTTCCAGGTACTCAAGGCCATGGCCTATTTTCCTCAAGCTTCAATATTATTCAAAGATTTGGCTCAGAAAAACATTTTATTTTTATGTTCATACAAATAGAGATGTTAATAAGGAGGATGTCAAAATCACATATATTCGAAAGATTAAAACACATCAGCAAAATTCACGAGCCGGGCCATGGATCAAGAAATCAACAGATGGGAGTTATAGTAGGAGGCGCCATCTGCCAATTCAAGGTCCCGCTAATTTAGGACTAAGACAAACCCTCTGTGACAACAGTGTGGTGGAGGGAATTATTTCTACATTTTTGAGCCGAGCACCTGGGTAGATGGAGTTGCCAGTTATTAAAATGAGGGAGTTGGGGCTGGAACACACAGTTTCAGGTTCAAGCCCCTGATGGTTTAATTCCAACTGCAGGAGCCTCAATATCATTATCTGTGAAATGGATGTCCATTCCAAATTTCCTCAATCCTATTAGTGATTTTTTGGCATTTCTGCTATTGAGAACGTGTCTTAATTAATAAATTAATCCATTTGAAGGAGTAGTGCTTGTCTTTTAACAGATAAATTTTAAAATTGAGAGCGTTTCTTTTACATGGTGTTAATTTAAAATGTAACAAAGAAGACAGGACCTGGCTCATGAGGTTGCTGTGAGGATTAAATTCCTTAAAGTGTGGTGTTGTTTGTAAAGCATTTAGGAGCGTCTGGACGCCGGGGCCGATGAGGGAAGGTGAGGGCTGCAGCCTGAGTGAGGATGTCCGAGTTTCCAGTCCCGTGTGTTGATAAGATCTCCATCATCACCTCACCGAACCTCAGCAGAAAAAGGCCAGGAAAAGCATCCCCATCCTACTCTGGGGGATTATTTCTTATTTATAATTTGTTCAGGGATATGCATTTCTCTTGAGCTGTTTCCTACCCTGCCCGCCTTTTCTTGTTACTCACTATGAAACCTACTTCAGGACAATGTCAGATTCTGACCCACACAATCAGCATCTCTGCAGGGGGATCCTGAGTTCACATTTATTTCCTGTTTACATGTGAGTCTTTTACTGTTCAAAACACTCCAGGGGATTGGGTGAAGTGGCTCATGCCCTGTAATCCCAGCACTTTGGGAGGCTGAGGCAGGTGGATCACTTGAGGTCTGGAGTTCGAGACCTGCCTGGGCAACATGGCAAAACCCCTTCTTTACAAAAAGGACAAAAATTATGTGGGCATGGTGGTGGGTGCCTGTAATCCCAGCTACTCAGGAGGCTGAGGCAGGAGAATTGCTTGAACCTGGGAGGCGGAGGTCGCAGTGAGCCAAGATCACTGCACTCTAGCCTGGGTGACAGAACAAGACTCCATTTAAAATAAAAAATAAAATAAAATAAAAAGACAACCACAAAACTCCAGGGGCCACTGTCAGGTCAATGGTCCATAAATGCCATCCATGATCTCTCTGACTAAGGACTCTAGCCATGGTGGCCTCTTGGCTATTCCTTCAACCCGCCAGACTTCCTCTTGTTTCAGGTTCTTGCATTTGATATTTCCACTGTCTGAAATGCTCCCTGCTACCCTCCACTCCTACCCTCAGATATCCTCCTCTCACTTTCTAAAAAGTCTATACTCAAACGTCGCCTTTGCAGTAACGACTTCCCTGACCACCCCCATAAAGCTGTAATCCACCCTTAACCAGCACCCCCATTTTCTCCCCTACTTTATTTTCTCTCTGTAGCACTTTGACCATCTAACCCCATTTTATTTTATGTTTACTTGGTTTATTGCCAGTCTCTGTATTAGAATGCAAGTTCCACAAAGGCAGGAACCTTTCTCTGTCTTCTTCACTGCTTTATCCCCAGTGTCCGGAACAGAGCCTGGCATATAAGGGTCCTCAGTAAGTTCTGTGAAATAAAATGTGTAGGAGGCCATTGGTTTAGACTGAGCTCCTGCATTAGGCCCAACTGAGTAAACCAAAATGGGATCAGTCATGCTGAAGTTCCATGTCACCCAGCCAAAACTAAGTTGTTTATCTGACCTTCCCAGAAATCAGGAGAGACAACAGCCAAATTTCTAAACAAGCTGGTTTTAGCTGGTATGATAAGGAAGTCCCCTCTTCTTTCACCTTCACAAGGAAAGCAACTTTGAAGCAGCCCATCCGCTTTTTGCTTTCTGTTTCTGCTTTCCTCAGCCCTTTTCGGTCTGTAAAACCAACCTTCTCTGCTCCGATTATAGGAACACTCATTCTGTTTTACGGAATATGAGGTATTGCCTGATTCTAGAATTGCAAATAAAAGCCAATTAAGATCTTTAAATTTGTCGAAATTTTGTCTTTTGACAGCCTTTCTTTCAATAACCAGTCTTTTATGTATTTAGCATTTCCCTTCTTCAAGTTGGGATTCGGGGCCAAAAGGGATGACTACTTTTTATAGTTTTTCATCTAGGTTGTTTCAGCGTATCAATAGTTTGTTCCTTTTCATTGCTGAGTAGTATTTCATGGTATGGATGCATCACAGTTTGTTCAACCAGCAAGTGCAAAGGCCTGGAGTGGGGAATGAACTTGTCACCCCTTCAAGTGACAGGAGACTAGGTGGCTAAAGAGAAAGAGGTTATTTATCACTTTAGGCTCTGAGCAGCAGAACCCCAAGCAGCTAAGGAGCCATAGAGGGCAGGTGAAGGATGTTCCCTGAGGTTTTTTTCGTAACTTAGCTCTCAAGTTCAGTCTCATCTGACCTCTACGGGAACTTGGCCTTGGGATGAATTCCCCGCCCCCACACACACCTTCCACAGCTCCTGACACTCTCAAAGGAGTGGATCAGATCCTGGCCAACAGCCAGCAGCATTCAGTCCTGGCAATGTCAACTATGGGTCAGCTGACTTCATTTCTTCTTCTCCTCTCACTGGTCTGCAGGCTTCGTCTGGGTCAGAGGGAAGATGGTGGGCAGGCTGTGGAGATGCACCCTTGAAGACTCTGCTCTCCTTGACCGGTCATTGGAGCTGACACAGTATGACCAAGGTCCTTCAGCCTCCATCTGTCAGTTCCAGAAATTCAGTCACCTTGGAGAAAGGCTTCTGGCAGCAGAATTGGTGGATCATAAAATAAAAAAAACTATCCAAGCTAGAAGGGAACTCAGAGATCACTGAGTCCAGCCAGAGAGATGGCTCTTCCTGCAACAGCTCTCTCAAGTGTTTTATGAGCTATCTGCCCATGGGTCTCAACCTGGTTGCACCACAGACTCAGCTGCGGAGTTTCCAAAAATTCCCAATGTCCAGGCTGTACTCCAGACTAATTGCATTAGAGTCACTTAGCGGGTGGGAGACAGGGTTAGAAGTTTTAACACTCCACTCCAACCAGAGCTGTGGTCGCTTGCAGCCTGGCTGTCAGGGGACTACAGTCATTATGACCATGACCTCTGAGGCCTGAAGGACTTGGATTTGAGCTCCTGCTCTGCAGCTTCTCCAACTGGGTAATCTCAGTCAACTTTCTGAACCTCTTCTAGCCTCTATTTCTTCATCTGTGAAAAGTGGATGATCATAATACACCTACCTTACATGTTGTTCTCAAGGCCAAATGTATTAATCCATGAAAAGCACACAGTGTTTCATTCCTAGTAAGAACTCAGTAAATGTTAGCTTTTATTGTTATTACTTTCCCAAGGTCTAGCATTCTATCAGAAAGCTCCTCTGAGCCAAGCGATGTGGCTCATGCCTGTAATCCCAGCACTGTGGGAGGCCCAGGTGGGTGGATTACCTGAGGTCAGGAGTTCGAGACCAGCCTGGTCAACATGGTGAAACCCCATCTCTACTAAAAATACAAAAATTCGCTGGGTGTGGTGGCAGGTGCCTGTAATTCCAGCTACTCGGGAGGCTAACGCAGGAGAATCGCTTGAACCCGGGAGGCAGAAGTTGCAGTGAGCCCAGATGGCACGACTGTATTCCAGCCTGGGTGAAAGAACAAGACTCTATCTCAAAGCAAACAAACAAACAAACAAAATGAAAGCTCTTCTATAGGGTAAGTTGAAATATTTCTCCTTTAGCTGCAAGAGTGGTCTTCTCAAAACCCAAGTCTGCTTATGTCACTTGCCCACTTAAAATCATTCTGTGGTTTCCTGTTATTCTCATGGTCAAGATAGACGTCTTTAGTTTGACCTATCAGCCTTCAAGGTCTGGGCTCTGCCCCCTCATCTTCTCCCCTTGCACACTTTGCCCCCATGACCTGGGGAGGGGCTTCTTTGATTCTTCCCCTCTGCCATGCTTTGCCCCACCACGGGGCCTTTGCCTGCCATGCCCCTCCCTGGAAAGCCTTCTCCACCCAGCCTGCCTTGCCAACTCCCACTTGCTCTTCAGCTCTGCTGTTACTCCACCAGTGCTACTCCCTGACAGTCTCACCAGGACAAATCCTCACCTTGCCATTCTCATGGCATCATGCCACAGCTGGCATCTTACATTTATTGGTGTGGTCATTTTTGCAAAGTCTGTCACCTGTGTTAGACTCTAAGCTCCAGGAGAACAGAGACCATATCTGTTTTGCTGGTCCCGTGATTCCTCTGTGCCTAAGCACTGCTTGGCACATAGCTGAAGTTCAATAAATATGTGGTGCATAAACAAACTGGCCCCAATCGGCCTCTTGATAAAGTCCACCGGTTGTTTCAGTTCTGCCGTCTGCAGCTCTTCAAAGCAGTCAGCGCCTTCTACCCTGAGACCACCTTGCAGGGGTGGGCGGGTGCCTTCAGGACTCCCAGTCTTCTCTCCTCAAGGCTGAACAGCCAACACTCCTATAGCAGGTGGCACTTCTAGACCCTCTACACCCTCCTCGGGTTCAGGTTGTAGGATGCCTAGAACCAGACTCAACACCAGGGAATGAGGAGCTTTTCAAAAGTGATTTGCCCATACAGTTCTGCCAAGTGACAGGAAACGGTGATGAGGTTGAGGATTAATACCCCATTAGCCTTTCACCCTGAGGCCCTTGATCTCCATGTCCTGAAGCTCACACCTTAAGTGTGTTTTATGGGATAAGAGAGCCCCAAATAGAATATGGACATTTCACATGAGGAAGCCATTTCGGATCTCTGTCAGGATCAGCTTGAAAACCACTTGGGGTGGGGATAAATGAGTGGTGGAAGCTTGCAAGGGCGTCAGCAAAAATAAACACCTGTGATGAAGTTGAACTCTTCATTATTGTTTTTAAATCAGGGCCAATCTGAGGCAAAAGTATAAAGTAGATGGAGAATGTTTAAAAAATAAAAAATAAAAAAACAAACCCCACCATTTTCCAGAGCTATCTTTGGGCTCTTTCTGAGAAATTCTTCTTTTATTTGAAACGGAGTCTCACTCCGTTGCCTAGGCTGGAGTTCAGTGGCACAATCTTGGTTCACCATAACTTCTGCCTCCCGGGTTCAAACAATTCTCGTGCCTTAGCCTCCTGAGTAGCTGGGATTACAGGCAGTTGTCAACATGCCCGGCGAATATATATATATATTTTTTCGTATTTTTCGTAGAGACGGGGTTTCCACCATGTTGGCCAGGCTGGTCTCGAACTCGTGACCTCAAGTGATCCACCCGCCTCGACTTCCCAAAGTGCTGGGATTACAGGCCTGAACCACCGCGCCCGGCCTCCTCCTGAGAAATTCTTTTTGGGTCTCTGTCTCTGGAGCAGGGAGAGAAGAGTGTCGGGGACCCACAGAGTTCGTCGGGAGCACCCTCAGATGCTGTGGTTGAGGAGCTGGGCCTGCAAGGTGACCTTCAAACCCACACTCTGCTCTATTCTCAACGCCACCCCGGCCTGAGGTCAGCTGTGGAAGCGACACCAGGACAAGGCAGGCAGACACAGTGTCCTCCCTTGAAGGGCAGAACTGGAGTCTTTCCTGTGTTAGTTTTCCCCTCAGCCCGGCCCAGGGCTTGGCAAAGCTGGCTGCGGGTTAGAATCGGCTGAGGAGCTTTTATGAAAGCGCATGGCAGCCGTCCCCGCAGGAGGTTCTGCTGCTGAATGAGGTTGTGGTGCCAGATAGATCTGACTCCCCACCTGGTTTGGGGACCCCGGGTGCATTCTCCAGCCGTGCCTCAGTGAGTGCTCAGGACATGTCTGCTGAATTGAAATAGATCTTCAACGGACTGAACAACAACCTGCTTTGTGACGGGGAATCTAGAAAACAGCCTGAGACGAGGGTGGATCTCCCAGCCTCCATGCCACAGGCCTGGAGGTTTGTGTAGTCGACGTTCTCCCCCTAGTGGCATGACTGAAGATGACAGGCAGGAGGGAAAAAAAGCCTTTCCACCTGCGAGGCCTGGCTGCCAAAGGCTCCAGAGATGCGGATGGACACCAGGATCCAGCTGCTCTTGCATGACTCGCCCTGCCTTACCTCGCCCTGATCCCGGCCTTGTCAGATCTCATGTTTACTTAACATTTTGATATTTTATCATAGTTTTTTGGTTAATTTTGATTTATTAAAATATTGTGTTAAAATATTATTTCTGGCTGGGGGTGGTGGCTCACGCCTATAATCCCAAAACTTTGGGAGGCGGAGACGGGTGGATCTTTTGAGGTCAAGAGTTCGAGACCAGCCTGGCCAACATGGTGAAACCCCGTGTCTACTAAAAATTAAAAAAAAATTAGCCAGCCATGGTGGTGGGCGCCTGTAATCCCAGCTACTCAGGAGGCTGAGGCACAAGAATCATTTGAACCAGGGAAGCAGAGGTTGCAGTGAATTGAGATCGCACCACTGCACTCCAGCCTGGGTGACAGAGCAAGATTCCATCTTGAAAAAAAAAATTATTTCTGCCAGGTGCGCTAGCTCATACCTGTAATCCCAGCACTTTGGGAGGCTGAGGCGGGAGGATCACTTGAGACTAGGAGTTTGAGACTAGCCTGGGCAACATAGCAAGACCCCCATCTCTACAAATAATTTAAAAATTAGCTGTGTATGGTGGCACAGGCCTATAGTTCCGGCTTCTCAGAAGGCTGAGGTGGGAGGATCAATTGAGCCCAAGAGGTTGAGGCTGCAGTGAGCTGTGATCGTGCCACTGCACTCCAGCCTTGGACAGAACAAGACCCTGTCTCAAAAATATATATACATATATTTCTATTGATTACTGAGGTTTTTGTCACTCTCTTACATCTTGTGCATGAGGTGAGTGCCTCAATTGCCCTCCCCCACCCTCATCATAGCCCTGATGCAGAAGTCAGCCCACGAAGTCCCCCCTAGATACACAGAGTGCGACCCCCATCATTTGTCAGGTGAGCCCTGAGGCTCCACCCAGGATAGGGCTGGCCTGTGAGGGCCTTGTGTGTCTAGTGCTCTTTGCACTGTAATCATGGGAGCTGCAGATTCTCCAGGCTTTCTCCAGAAGGGGAATGGCTGCCTTTCAAAGTGTGTTCTAAATGAGAAAATACCTCTGGATCAAGGGCGATTTGAGAGCACAAAGATGCACTGGGTTCTGTGGTGCTTACATACGTGGAGACCTACAGGTAGGCCCTGGTTGCTGAAGCCCATGGCAATCAGCCATAGCTAGGAAGAAGGGCTGGGACCCAGTGCATCTGGGAAGGCCACCGCCTTGGAGCCCCTTCCTCATCTGGGCCACCATCCCGCATCATCAGCCTGAGACCTCCAAGTGGCTCACCAAGGAGGCAGCCATCCTCAGAAGAGTCAGGGGATAAAGGAGAGCTCATCCTTGACATCACTAGCTACCAGAGACCTGCCTCAACTGCATCATCTGCTTCTGCCCCCTGCCCCGCCACAAACCCACCATCTGCAGCAATCCTAGACCACATCCAAGGAAGACAAGACCCCAGCCCTGGGCCCTGGAAGGTCTCTGCTATCATCTGCCCCACCCTCTACAAGAGTGCTGAGTCTTCCCCCATCATTCCCACACTCTCCCTGAGGAGTCCCTGGCCAAGGGGACATCGGTTCAATATGGGCCAAAAAGTGGCAACCACAGAGCTCTGGGGTCCAGCCCATCTTGCTGAGTTTGTATTTATTACCTGGGCTACAAAGGGTTAAGTCAAATGCCTTCAAATACCTATATCCCTGGGGGAAGGAAGAGGAAGAAGCAAAAGGCTCTCCTAAAAGTTGTATTTGTAAGAAAAAGAAAAGGAAAAAAGAACTGTTCACTGGCCAAAGCTGACCCCTTCCCACAGGGGTGCTGCAGGGGACTCCAACCCACACATCAATCTGATTGGGTCAGGAAGCCTTTCCTGAATTTTTCAGACCCACCCCAATCCCAAACCATTTATGGCCCAGAGAAAATGGAGTTATTTTAAATAAACCCTATTTTACTTATGGAGATGGCCACTCCTTCCAGAACCATCCCGTGCAGCCATCGCAGTCCCTGAGTATCTCTCTAGGCAGGCAGCCAGAGAAAGCTGCTAGGGAGCTGTGGCTTCAACTGAAAATTCTCTCCAGCAAATTGTTTCATGGGGCTCTCAATACCTGCCTTTTGTTTTTGAGACAGTCTTATTCTGTTGCCCAGGCTGCAGTGCAGTGGCATGATCTCAGCTAACTGCAACCTCCACCTCCCAGGTTCAAGCAATTCTTCCGCCTCAGCCTCCCCAGTATCTGGGATTACAGGTGCCCACCACCACGCCTGTCTAATTTTTGTATTTTTTGAGATAACATTTCGCCATGTTGGCCAAGCTGGTCTTGAACTCTTGACCTCAGGTGATCCATCTGCCTCAGCCTCCCAAAGTCCTGGGATTACAGGCGTTGAGCCACCACATCCGGCCAGCACCTGGCACTTTCACTGCGGCTTCTTAAGCCCTCAGACCCCTGCATACTGGAAACACCTGGGCTTGGGGTGCGATTCATTTGCGTGGGATCCATTCCTGCCATCTTAGAGCAGCGGTTCTCAGGCGTACGTGCATACCCTGGTGGATCTCATTCATTGAGAAGCGGACCTGCAAAAGATTAACTAATAACAAAGTGCTCAAGTCTGTGGCCGACTTGACTCATGCATTGAGCAGATTCAAGATGATTCGCTTATCAGTGTCGTGCTCACTCTGCATTCTGATAAGCCTTTGTGAGCGGAACGAGCTTTGCCATGGCCTGGGAGGTTCTGTATTATCTTCCAGCCTCACGCCTCATGCCTCGCTTCTCAGTTCTGATGTTGGTCCCTCCCTCTTTTCTGTCAAAGTCTTTGCACTTGCAGAGTCTTTTGCTGGGAGACCTCTTTTCCGAGGCCTTTGCATTGCTCTATTTCCTTCTTTGGAACTCAGCTCAAAAATGGAACTTTTCCAGGTACTGACTTAGAGGGGTCTTAAGAGAGCCTTTGGGGAAGGGAGGTGAGAGGCTGGAAATAGCTTGTTCTTCGATCTACATGGAGGTTTCAGGGTGTGCACATAAGTAAAAAGTATTCACTGAGCCTGTCAACTTAAAATTTGGAGAGTCACTGTATGTAAGTAAACCTAAAAAGGCAAACAAACAAAAAGAAACAAATTTCCACCTCTTCCCTGTCTCCTGTTATTCCTATTACTGTCAACCATGGCATGTTCATTTCTATCCTGGCATAATATTATGTTATTTGCTTGGTTATTTGTAAATTGTATCGTCTGCTAGAATGTAAGCTGCATGAGGACAGATGCTCTGTCTTGTCCACTGCTGCGCCTTTCAGAGAATAGCATAGTGCCTGTTACATAGTAGATACTTTAAAAAGAAGTGAATAGATGGTCGGATGAATAAAAAGGCTTGGATTTAATGATGGGGAAAAAAAGAGGCAGAGGAGGTCAGCCTGAGGCTAGAACTGCTCACTGGACCCCCCACCCCCAGCCTACAGTTGAGGGGTCTTGCTCTGTAAGCCCAAGTCCAGAAGCTTGCTCCCTGCCTGGCGGACCACACTGGCATGTCTATACCTCGTTGGGGTCATCCTGGTCGGCGTAGATTAGGAAGCCCGTAAAGAGGCTGTCTGTCCAGTAAGGGTCGTAGAAGAGCCCATTCTGCTCTGAGTAGAAGATCTGCAGCCAGACTTCGTCACCCTGCTTGAGAGCCAGGATGGTGGAGCCCGAGGCCACATCATGGTTACCGGTGTTGGCATCAAAGGTCCGGATGCGGTACTGGCCGTTGTGCACCAGGCCGATGGCTAGGTGCTTGTTGGCCAGCGTGATGTCGTAGGTGAAGTAGTAGATCCCAGGCACACCGCAGACGAACTTGCCGCTGGAAGCATTGTAGTGACCACCCTCATTCATCAGAATCTTGTCAAACTTGATGGGCAGCCGCTCCCGTGGGTAGCTCTTGGTCACTGCCACTGAGAAAGCTGACTTGGTATGGCCACTGCCGCAGCTGCAGGGGCCTGGGAGGCCCGGCTCCCCCTTCTTGCCCTTAGGCCCCTTCTTGCCTGGCGTGCCATGCTTCCCGGGGGTGCCGTTGACCCCCTTGGGGCCACGGGGGCCAGCCCGCCCAATGGCCCCGGCTTTGCCCTTTGGTCCTGGCTTTCCCCGGTTACCTGTCCGGCCAGGTGGACCTGGAAGACAGAGCAGCTGATGTTATGGACGGTCCTCACAGACCTAGGCAGAGGGGTGCGCCTTGGTTTTCCAACCTTGGAGAAGGAGTGCTTGGGTAATGGAAAGAACAAGAAGGCTTTGGAGACACATAGAAGTGGGCGTAAATCCTAACGCTAGCTATCTGGAAAATGGAAATGATGATACTTACCTTCAAAAATCACTGTGGATCAGGGCAAAAAGTTCACACCCTTTCCTTTTCCTGCCTTCTAAGGAAGGGTCTGGTCTGTCTGCCAGATCAATCCTTCCACGGGCTGTGCTGGTAATGGGTTGAGAAGAGAACTAGAAAAAGCCCCTTGATTTCAACACATTGATCTTAGTAAAATCCCTGCCTAGTGCATACAAGCCCTGCCCACGTGTACAAGGATTTTATTGCGGCATTGCTTACAATAGCAAAAAATAGGAACAACTAAATGCCCATCCAAAGGAAAATGACAAAAAAAAAATTATGGTCCATTCATACTGTGGATTTCTATGCAGGCGTTAAAAAAAAAGAAAAGTAGAGTTATGTGTGCTCTATGAAACCTTCTCTAACATATACTAAGAGGAAACAGCAGGTGGCCAGAGCCTTTATGTTAAAAGGAAGCCAGGCTGGGCATGGTGGCTCATGTCTGTAATCCCAGCACTTTGGGAAGCTGGGACTGGAGGATCGCTTGAGGCCAGGAGTTTGAGACCAGCCTGGGCAATGTAGCCAGACACTATCCCTACAAAAAATATAAAAATTAGTCAGGCATGGTGGCGTGCGCCTGTAGCCTTATCTACCTGGGAGGCTGAGGTGAGAGGATCCCTTGAGCCCACAAGTTCCAGGTTACAGTGAGCTCTGATTGTGTCACTGCATTCCAGCCTGGGCAACAGAGTGAGACCTTGTCTCTAAAAAATAAAAATTAGGAAAACAAAAGGAATCCACAATGCTAAATATTTCTACACCCATTTAAACGCATAGAAGAGTGCCTGGCCTATAGCAAACATTCCCTAAATACTAGCTGGCATTCCTTGCAGAACAATTCCCCCAATTGTATTTTCCTTTAGAACGCTTTTTGATGTTTCATACTCATATTTCATAAAATGCACATTTCTCTCAATACAACATTTTTGGCTACTGATTGTATAAAATCAATTTAGTTTATGTCCCTTCAACTCAACATTTTAAACAAAACCTATGTGGATAATGACTTGAGTTCACTGACACAAGGTTATGTCACCCATGCGAACTGGGTGGTCAAGGAAGTAATGTTTCAGGCATTTTCCATCCTAACAAGTTACTTTGTTTCTTATACGTATTTATGTAGGCATTTCACTGTGTTTCAGAGTTCTGAGTTAATCTGTAATGCATCTGAATTTTTCCTATTTTACGTAATTCGGACATAGGTTTCCAAATTGCATTTTGTTACTGAACACTTGATTTTCAGCAACAGAGTGCTTATGTTAAATGCCTGACAATGCCCAGTATTATTAAACACATATGTAAATACACAGAGAAAGGCCAGGAAACATACACACCTAACCAATTAATAGTGGTTACCTCTGGAGGGTGAGGGGAGGATGAGAAGGGGTAGTAAGTAAGGAGGACTTTTGCTTTATGTGTATTGTTTGAATATATTACAGTGAGACTGTATTTGTATATTACTCATATAATTAAAAATAAACAAAAAGAATGGGAAAAAATAAAACTAAGAAAAGTCACAAAACTCTTGAAAAAATGAAAATAAACAAAAGGTGGGAAAAGGGGCCAAGAGAAGAGGAGTAGAGACAGAATCTTATTTTTTTTTTTTTTTTTAGAGATAGAGTCTCACATTGTTACCCAGGCTGGAGTGCAGTGGTGCGATCATAGCTCACTGTAACCTCAAACTCTTGGGCTTGAGTCATCCTCCTGCCTCAGCCTCCTGAGTAGCTGGGATTTCAGGCACACACCACCACGCTTGGTTAATTTTAAAATTTTTTGTAGAGATGGTGCCTCCCTATGTTGCCCAGGCTGGTCTCAAACTCCTGGCCTCCCAGTACTCCTGCCTCGGCCTCCCAAAGTGCTGAAATCACAGGCATGAGCCACCATGCAGCCCCCAAGTCATTTTGACTTGGGGTTTTTGGTGGGAGACAAATAGGTAAGAAAGCTTACCGGGAAGTCCTACCATGAACTATATAACATGCTTTCCTCTTCAATTATTTTTATTATTATTTTTTTTTTTTGAGACGGAGTCTCGCTCTGCCGCCCAGGCTGGAGTGCAGTGGCGCGATCTGGGCTCACTGCAAGCTCCGCCTCCCGGGTTCACGCCATTCTCCTGCCTCAGCCTCCCGAGTAGCTGGGACTACAGGTGCCCGCCACCTCGCCCGGCTCGTTTTTTGTATTCTTTTTAGTAGAGACGGGGTTTCACCGTGTTAGCCAGGATGGTCTCGATCTCCTGACCTCGTGATCCGCCCGTCTCGGCCTCCCAAAGTGCTGGGATTACAGGCGTGAGCCACCGCGCCCGGCCTCCTCTTCATTACCTTTTTTGAGAGACTTCAGGAAAAGCTGACTTTACTCTTGAAAGACTTTTCTGGGGGTGAATTTGTGTGTGTGGTGATGGGGGCGGTTGGATGTTATCCTGAATTGGCCCCAGGGTGACAAGCTTCGTCTGGGTTACATGTGCTGGGTTCCCAGCACCGCCTTCCTTGGTGTGGTGGCTTCCTTCTCTGCAAAGACTCAACACATAGCAGAAGAGATGGCCAAAGGCAGCCCCAGTACACGGTAGAACTTCCTGGTAAGCTTTATTTATTTGGGGAAAAAGTCAACAGCAGAGACTCTGTCCCTCAGGATCCATAGGCAAACCTCAGGGAAATCTCTAGCTGGCCTGCTTGGAGCTCATGTCCAGACCTGAGTCTGCCGCTGTGGTCAGGAAATTGGATATCATGACACCAGTGCCCAGCACGCTGGAAGACCCCCCCCCCCCCAACATACCACCAGTCAAAGCTATGATGGTTACTTTTATACTAATCTCCTGGGGAGGAGGTACTTTTGAAGGAATTAGTTTGGTGTGGCAGGAAAAGACCTGGATTTGCAGTCAACTATCTGTGTGTTATGTGAGCTCAATAAGTCCATTACAGGGTGCCTAACATTTATTGTGTGTCTACGCTGAGACAGGTGCTTCATACACTGTTTTATTTCATCTTTACCACAACCCTGTGAGACAGGTGCTATTTATTATCCATATTTTAGAGATGAGGAAGCCATGGTTTGGAGAGAGGTTAAATAGTTTGCCAAAATCAGTGTCCAGGTTTGTTTCCAAAGTTCATGTTCTTGCAGGGATGATATTTTGCTCTCAACTGAATCACTCTGACTCTCAGTATCCTCATCTGCAACATGGCGAAAATAAGAATCCCTCCAGCACAGGATATGGATGGTCAGATGGGCAACATGCTCAAAAGTGCTTTGTCAATATGAAAATGCCATACAAATAAAAATTATTATATTTCTGTACTGCTTAAAATGTAGGCTTAGGGATGCTGCTGACACTGAAAAGTGCTTGGTTGCTGGGGTGAAAGTTTGGAGATATAAGGAATGTCACAACGGAAAGGTCTGTAGAGTATATCCATTCTGCTTGCCGTCTGCCTGGCATCCCTTCCTTTGGGGAGCTGCCATTCACCATTTCATTTCATATGGTCCTAGCAGGGCTGTCAGTCACAATGACTCTCACACACACACACACACATACACACACATGCACGCAGGGGTGGCCCCATGAGCCTGCCCTGCAAACGGCGGCACCTCTCCTCCTTGGTCAAGGGAATTGGTCCAGGATACACATGTGGCCAAGGAAAATTGGCTGTTCTGAGATTTGCTCTGTGGCTGAAGCCAGGAAGATGTGGGCCTGAGCCCAGCAGTTGCTATTTCAGAACTTCCAGCCTTTGTGAGGATGCAACAAACACAGAGAGAAGCAGAGCCCTGACAATGATATTTGAGCTCCTGGACTCAGCTATTCCTGGAGCTCGGCTCTTGGATGTCTCAGTTTTGTTTTGTTTTGTGTTTTGTTTTTGTTTTGTTTTGTTTTTTTTGGAGACAGGATCCTGCTCTGTTGCCCAGGCCGAAGTGCAGTGGCACAATCTCAACTCACTCTAACCTCGGCCTCCCGGGTTCAAGCAATTCTCCTACCTCAGCCTCCAGAGTAGCTGGGATTATAGGCATGCGCCACTAGGCCTGGCTAATTTTTTGTATTTTTAGTAGAGATGGGGTTTTGCCATATTGGCTGGGCTGGTCTTGAACTCCTGGCCTCAAGTGATCCGCCCACCTCAGCCTCCCAAAGTGCTGAGATTACAGGTGTGAGCCACTGCGCCTAGCCTAATGTCTCAGTTTTATGAGCTAATACATTCCATTTGGGACTGTAAGTTGGGTTTCTGTCACTTTCAATCGTCAAGAGTTCTGAGTAATATTTTGGGAGACTTTTCCAAAGTCACTTAGCAACCCAAAGGTGCACCAGGGGCAGGAACACAAAATTCAATACCCATGTTCCTTTCAGAATAAACTGCTCTGAGGCTGGGCACAGTGGCCCATGCCTGTAATCCCAGCACTTTGGAAGGGCGAGGTAGATGGATCACTTGAGATCAAGAGTTTGAGACCAGCCTGGCCAACATGGTGAAACCCTATCTCTACTAAAAAAACTCAAAAATTAGCCAGGTATGGTGACATGCGTCTGTAGCCCCAGCTACTCAGGAGGCTGAGGCAGGAGAATTGCTTGATCCCAGGAGGCAGAGGTTGCAGTGAGCTGAGATCACACCACTGCACTCCAGCCTGGGCAACAGAGCAAGCCTCTGTCTCAAGGTGGGGGGGAATATATATATATATATAGCTCTGTTTATAAGTAAACAGTAATCTGATTTATAATGAAGAGGATTAATACTAGTTTTATCAACTTCATGACGTCCCTCGCATGCCGGATGCTGTCAGCCCGGTGGGAACGAGAGGGGCAGGTGTAGGCCTCTTACCTTCCTCTCCACTGTCCCCCCTGTCGCCGTCCTGTCCATCTTGGCCGTCTTTGCCAGGAAAGCCCATTCGTCCCATCATTCCTGAGGGCCCTGGGGCTCCTGGGGGGCCGGGTGGGCCCTGGGGGCCAGGCAGGCTGCAGACCAGTTGAGGGGAGCCTTTCCGGAAGTCCCTGCGAGCAAAGGCGCCAAGCAGTGGGTCAGCAGCGCAGGGGAGGGCACAGGCCAAGAGCACCCAGGGGATCATGGTGGTCACCTGTGGGAGGCAAGAGAGCTGTGACAGGTGAGTGTGGCCACCAAGCTGGCCTGGGTCTGGTCAGAGGGGATGCACAGGAGGAGGCAGCTGGGATACACTCAACTGGATTTCTGTCTCTTGCTCTTTCCTGCATCACATTCAAGTAGATGTGATGTGGACAGAGTCGTCATATCTTGAGAAAGTATTTGGGTGAGTGGAGTCATTACCCAGAATACACTTTGAAGGGGTCTCGGGGGTGAGGCACTCATCATCAGACCATCATCCCCCAGAGTGGCTGAAATGGATGCAGACCTTATGACCCAGAGACTGGTGACTGGGAGGAGCTGTGAATGGAGAGAAATGATCCATGGTTTCATCCAAATCTATGGCATGAATAGAAAGTTACAGTTCTACAAGGGTAGAAATGTTTGAATTGTAGGTGACTTTGCAAGTAGTCTGCTTCTCACGGGAGACTCAAGGTTGCGCATGAGGAGGGCTGAGGATTCAGTTACTGAGTGGAGGTCAACCATCACCTGAGTGACCTTGGCAGGCCGGTAGCAGCTCCTCCCCCAGGTGCTTCCTGTGCGCCAGGCATGTGCTAAGAGCTTTCCATTCATTACTTGATCTTCACAATACCTTTATAGGATAGATACAGGAGAGGAAGCGGAGGCTCAGAGAAGTTGAGCAATGTGTCTACATCACACTTTTCCAACCCGGGGCCTGTGGGCCGCATGTACCCCAGGATGGCTTTGAATGCAGCCCAACACAAGTTTTGTAAACTTTCTTAAAACATCATGAGATATTTTTTGCGATTTTTAAAAGTTTAATGTTATACTTTTTTTAAAGTTCATAACATTAACGTTAATGTTAGTGTATTTTATGTGTGGCTGAAGACAATTCTTCTTCCGATGTGGCACAGGGAAGCCAACAGACTGGACGCTCCTGGTCTACATCACGCGATGAGTAGATGGCAGGGCTAAGGTTTGAACCAGGCCATCCAGATCCAGAGCCTGTGCCCTCCCGTCCCAGGCTAGACCGTGTCCTTAAGGCTGATGGCAGCAATAGCACGATCCCACCGGAGATCAGTGTGCTATACACCCAGAGGTATCTACTCCCTGCTCTCACTATGCATTCACAGAAACTGAGACCCAGAGCAGAAATAAGCAACTTGCCCAAGATCTCTCAACAAATCAGTTCCGTTGCTTTGTAATTAACAGCCTCTCTCTCAAGAATGAAACCAGGAGGGGGAACATCCCAGGCATGGCTTCCTGCCATGGAGATAAACTACGAAATGGTAACTTGCTTTGTGACCTTAAGCAAACCCTTTTCCCTCTCTGGGCCTCAGTTTCCTCACCTGAACAACAGGGGCTGGACTAGAGCAGTGGTTCCTAAACTTCAGTGCGCATCACACTCACCTCGAGGGCTTGTTAACACACAGGTTGTTGGGCCTTCTCCCTAAAGTTTCTGATTCATTAGATCTGGGGTGAAGCTGGATCGTTTGCATTTCTAATAAGTTTCCAAGTATTGCCGCTGATGGAGGTTCAGAGACCTTGTTTTGGGAACCTCTAGAGTAGATGGTCTCTAGGGTCCCTTCTAGCTCCAACGCTGAGCCTTTCAGACTTCAATCTGTTCTCTTTCCAGATACAAAGCACTGTGGGCTTCATAGTCCTCACTCAGCCTGTGGCTATCCAATCAGACGTTTGAGTATTAGGGGGATCCTCAGCAGCTGTGGTCCTGGTTGCACGGCAGGCGCATTGCTCAGGCATTGACCTTTGGAACTCATTTTTCCTTCTGGGCCTTCAATCTCCTTTCCCTTCAGACTCTGCTTGGCCCCTGGCTCTTGGAGAGCCTGTCCAGGATTTTTGGCTGCCTCTGGCTGTTCCCCTCAGAAACAGGCTGGCTATACCTCTCCTCCTGCCCCCTCCAGGATCTTTAACCCTGGAAACAGATGCTGAGGGGGAAGGCCTGGGCTTGCAGAGAAAGGAAAATGTTCATTGCCCACATCCCAGCAGTGTGACAATCACAGGGCCCAAAATTGTAACTCCCAAAGAGCCTGCAAAAGGCCCTCATGGAAAAGATAGCTTTAAATGTCTGCCAGGCACAGAGATGCAGAGCAGTCTAGGCCCGCCCCAGTCATGAAACATCTAGAAATCCTCCTCCTGTCCTTGTACCTCGCCTCCCTTCAACTTGGAAAGAGCTGAGCTGACAAGGGGAGCAGATGGCCTTGCCCGTTTCACACCTTCACTCGGGGAGCAGGAATAAATCTCACCTTCGGATGGAAGGGTTGCCAGGGAGTGGAGACTTCAATCAGGGGGAGGAGGAGCTCCCCTCACGGACTAAATTATAAGTAGGGAGGGGTAGGAAAAAATAAGGATGCAGTTTGATTGTATTTCTGATGTCACACTTGCTCAACCTAGGTTACATAAATAATAGTAGAGGTGGTAGGCAGATACGGCAAACATTACATAATGTGGAAACGTTACATAAATGACAGGTGCTTTTGCAAAACCATGGCCTAGACACTCCCCAGGCCCTGTGAATCACCATTTCTTTCCCTTGTCTACATGATGAGCGTCTTGGAAAACTGGTTAGCCTTATTTGTGAGCTGCAGCACATCTGGGACCCCCAGAATAGAAACTGAATTTTTAAAGCAGGTTCGAAATGATTTGGAAAGTCGCAGTCTACAAACATTTTGCAGTAGGGAGAGAGGGAGGAAGGAAGTGGAAGCCAGTCTTCAAAGCACATGAGAATCCTGCAAACAGCTAGCTGAAGACAGGCAGAAAAGAGAGCCAGCCGGACGAAAGAGAGGGCGAGAAAGGGAACCATCTGTCACAGTTGACAGCTCCCCTCTCTCTTCTGACCTCCATGCCCAGCCACACAGGCTCCACAAGAGGAAGGTGGATTTGCTCTCTTGATCACAATGGCCTTGCACCCGCTTCTCTGGACAAAGAGGGAATGCCTCTCTGCAAAAGGTGGTTCGGGGTAGGCCCCAGTGCCTGGGCGGAGGGGTGTGTGTCTGAGACACACAGAGAGGAAGGGTTTTCTGAGCTGGAGCCTGAAGGCTCCTGGAGTCCCAGAGGAGTGCTGGCAGCTACAGCCAGGAAATGTTTTGGAAATAAAGGCGGGGAGACTAGATTCTAGTTCCAAACCTAGGGGAAGGGAGGGAGAGGAGAGTCTCCTCGCCTCCACAGCACCTCCAAGAAAAACAAGGCTCCAAATAGCCCTGCTCCCAGCTTGTGCCCTGCCCTACCCTCACCCCATTCTCTACACAATGGTGTCGAGAAAGCCTGGGGGCAGGGTGCTTAGAGGGGCACTAAGGCCCCACGGAATCCAGGCAGATTAACTCTTCAAGGGCCTTTCTTTATTTTTCTTTTCTCTTTAGGGATGGGGGTCTTGCTCTGTTGCCCAGGCTGGAGTGCATGGTGCAAGAGCTCACTGCAGCCTTGAACTCCTGGGCTCAAGTGATCCTCCTGCCTCAGCCTTCTGTCCCAAGTAGTTGGACCTACAGGAGTGTGCCACCACTGTCAGCTTGCACCTTTTAAATACATTTAGAATCACGAACTTGGGAAGGGCCTCAGGGAACCATCTAATCCAACCTCCTCAGTTACAGATGGGGAAACCAAGGCAGAAGCAAACCCACCTTATTACACACCTACAATGTTCCAGGCACTGTGTGAAGCCCTGTATCTACATTTTTTTTTTTTTCCCTCACTTTGTCGCCCAGGCTGGAGTGCAGTGGCATGATCTCAGCTCACTGCAACCTCCACCTCTCGGGCTCAAGTGTTCCTTCCTCCTCAGCCTCCCGGGTAGCTGGGACTATAGGAGCATGCCACCATGCCCAGCTAATTTTTGTATTTTTTGTAGAAATGGGGTCTTGCCATGTCACCTGCTGGCCTTGAACTCCTGGACTCCAGTGATCCACCCGTCTCGGCCTCCAAAAGTGCTGAGATTACAGGCGTGAGCCACCGCATCCAGCCTGCTGTATTGTTTTATATGAAGCTTACCTAAGTCCTATGAAGCTTACTTGAGCCCTTATTGTCCCATTTTTTTTTTCAGAGGAAAAAACAGATACTCCAAGAAGTGAAGTTATCTACTCAGAGTCACACCATCAGAGATTAATGGAGATGGCGTTCAAACCCATGTCGTATGCCTCTGAAGCCTGTGCTTAATCCATGCCCCTTGCTTCCTGCCCCCGCTATTTCCCCCCCATTTTATAGAAGACACTGAAACTCAGAGAGGCTAATTTACTTATGTTTACACAACTAGCTGGTGGCAGAAGTTATATTTGAACTTGGGTTTGGCTGACCCTAGTACCCAAATGCTTTCCATTATTTCAGCATTTCTTATATTTTTCCTCCTAAATATCCCACATTACAGAAAAGACCTTGAAGCATATGCCAAAACCACACACAGCCATAGAGAAATCTCTCTGATGCCCTGTATTTTATTTTACAATTTTTACACACACACTACATGACTTTGAAAATGTACAAGTGATGCTTTTTTTCTCTCTCGGGGTGCTGGAGTAAATCAGTGTTTGAGCAAGACCTCCTGTCCTTTGAGAGGCCCACACTTGGATTAGACAAGGTGATGAGAGGCGTGGAGGGGACAGCCTCCCGGACCCTGGGTCCCCACTATAAGCCCCTTTGGTTTGTTAATGGGGGGTGTTTCCAAGGCCTGAGCCAAAAGATCAGAGTGTCACTCCCCAAGACCCTCCAGTAGGTGCTGGCTTAAATAGCAAACATCAGAACCCCAGCCACGGCTTACGAGGCCCCAACTGAGCTGGCTCCAGCCTCCGCCCCAACTTCAGCTCCTCCCTGGCTCCCTCGGCTCCTCTGGCCCAGCACCCCCCTCCCACCCCCACTACCTTTTCCAGGCCAAGCTCCATTCAGCCCCAAGGCGCCAGCCACTCTGCCAGTAACCTCACGGCTCCACCCTCTTGCTTTGCTGGCTCTTTATCTGCTGTATTTCAGTTTAAATGTCACTTCCTCCAGGCATTCCCTGACGTGACCTCTCAGCCAGCGCCCCCTTTCTGCAAGCTCCCTTTTCCCAGCTCTTTCCACTCACCCATATTCACTTTACTTGGTTGCCTCCCCCATGTGTCTCCACTAAAATGTAAGCTCCATGAGTACAGGGACCCCAGCTGGCCCCCTGGCTTCAAACTTCCTCACACACAGTGGATGTTGAAGAAATATTTGCTTAATTAGTAAGTGTTGGAGACGCGGATTCTGCCTTCAAGAAAATCCACAGCGAAGAGAAAACCAGGCAGTGGCTGAAATCCAGAAGAGAGAGCACTGACACCCCTTGATACAAATCAGTTTTTTTTCCTCTGCTTTTCTAACCCAAATTAGATCCAATCTCTCCTTGCTTTTGACCCCTTACAGTACAGGGGCTAGGTCTTTCTCTCTCTGGCCCGTAGGGTGGGGCCAGCCTTACAGAATGCCTCACATATAGCAGGTGCTCCACAGAGAGCTGTCCGATTAACCAGAAGAGAGGTAAGTATTAGTCCTTTCTCACCTTTAAAAAAAACAATCTCAGTTCCTAAATTGTCCTTTCTGAGGGTGGGAAGGTGTTAGTTGAATAGGGACGCCTTCATTAGAGCCTTCCTGCTAAAGGGATAAAAAATATTAGTTGGTTAAACCCCAGAAATAGAATCATGGGTTGCTAAACTCGGATGAGTTCTTTTTCTTTTTATTTATTTCTTATTTTTTTGAGATGGAGTCTCGCCTGTTGCCAGGCTGGAGTGCAGTGGCACAATCTCGGCTCACTGCAACTTCCGCCTGCCGGGTTCAAGCAATTCTTCTCCCCCGGCCTCCCGAGTAGCTGGGACTACAGGCGCATGCCACCATGCCCGGCTAATTTTTCGTATTTTTAGTAGAGACTGGGTTTCACTATGCTGGCCAGGCTGGTCTCGAACTCCTGACTTCATGATCTGCCTGCCTCACCTCAAAGTACTGGGATTACAGGCGTGAGCCACCGAGCCTGGCTGAACATGGATGAGTTCTTAAATCCGGCTTCTCATCTCTCTGTTAAGTAGCTAATGATTCATCAGTACACATGTTCTAGAAAAGCACTAGGAGCTGAAGTGCCACAGCCTGAGTCTACTGTCAGGGAAGTCTTCCTCCTGGCCACAGGACGTGGCCCCCTGGTTTATTCCCAAGGGCTCTGTGACCAGACTGTGATGTGAGAAGGGCCAGAAGTGGGGACGTGCGCCTCTCACTGATCCTTCCTGAATGTGTCTGCCAGTAGAAGTTCCAGGAATACTTGTCTTGAGCAAGTCTGCTAGGCCTGGGTGCTGAACAATCTCCCCTTGCAGATTGGAAGATGTAAATTACGCTCAAATAAATCTGACCTGTTGGTTATCAGGTTTTGACACACTGACAGGTAGGAGTGGCATTTAACTCTGTGGTTAAGAGCCACGGAACACCCAGCACTTGGTTCCCTCAACTATGCAATGAAAATGATAGTATACCTACCTCAG
Organism: Papio anubis; assembly: GCF_008728515.1. NCBI lineage: Eukaryota > Metazoa > Chordata > Mammalia > Primates > Cercopithecidae > Papio > Papio anubis. The sequence goes on from NC_044980.1 coordinate 152,998,994, forward strand.
GGAGTTTGTGTGAGAAATGAGTGAAGGAACGCGTTCAAAGATTCTATCTAGTCCAGTGTTTGACACTGTAAAAGCTCCATGGTTGGAAAAAACTGTGCCTAAAATGCCCCCAATCCTTCACCTCCTCCGGGAAGCCCTCAGGTAGCTGCCAGCCTCATCCTTCAAGTCTCAGGTCTCATGTCATCTCCTCAGAGGGGCCTGCCCTGATCATGTGATCCAAAGCATTCCGCCCACCCTGCATATGCTCTTATCCCATCCTGTTCTTTCAAGGCATCTGGCCCAATTTGTGATTATGCATTTGTTTGTTTCTTGACTTGTTAACTGTCTGGCTCTTTCCCTGGAATGGAAGGTCCGGGAAAGTATGGGCCCTGCATGTTGTTCTCAGTTGGGCTGCCGGAGCCTAGCGCAGCACCTGCATAGAGTAAATACTCAACACACAGCTGTTGAACAACCTTGAATGAACTGGCCACTCTTACAGAGACAGGAATAATCCAGGGTGGTCACAGGAGGAAAATTCCAGGCAGCAGTTTGACATGACTAGAGGCTGTATAGGCCGATAAGACCCTGAAAAACAGGGTGTGGACCAAGCTGGCTAAGACCCACTGGACCCAACATGGTGATGAATTTGATCGAGATTTCACCCAGGACCTCTTTATACGTTTGTTCATGTACTCAATCACACACCCACCAGTGCCACGACAGCTCCAAGAACACCCATATTTGGTGTAGAAATGGGTGGCACCACAGTTCTGGGAAATCTCCACCTTTTTCCAGGAATTTTCATGAATATTCCACCTGTTGGTTAAAGAAACCCGTAAAGATAGAAACCCCAAACCCCTCTGCCCAACTCCCTCTTGAGAACGCCCACAGCCCCCTTTCCTGAGTGTGTACTTTTCCCCCTTGCAATAAGTCACCATAATTTCACAATTTTCTAACTCATCCTTGAATTCCTTCTTAAGGTGGTGTCAAAAGCCTGGACACTGGCTGGGGTTGAGGTCCCACTGGCGTTTGAGGACCTCCCCAGCCCACCGGTATTATTACAATTTATAAACCAAGGGGATCACAAGGGTCTCAATAAAAGTGTGGATGACAAAGCCTCACTTGGTCACTGAGGAAAACTCAGTGCAATGACTGGGCTTGGATTCTGAAGACCGGGGTCCCAGCCCTAGTTTTGTAACTTACTAATCATGTGACTGTGAAAAAGTCATTTCATCTTATCTGGGCCTTCATTTCCTCACCTGTAAAATGGACATATTAACATTTGCCCAGTCTGCCTTACAGGGTTATTCAGAGAATCAAAAAAGATAGTGGATTTGAAAACAAAACGATACAAAAGTTAGAGCCATATTTAAAATTGTAATTGTCACTAGCTGCAACTGAACTAAGGGATCATAGTCCTGAACTCCCACTGGGAGCCCCTGGAGTGTTTCAGGGGAGACCTCATCCTGGGTGGAGGAGGACACCCAAATCTCGCCCAGCAGGGCAATTCTCCCTGTGTTTGGTGTGAAAAGGGACAAGGCTTGCTTGCGGATGAAGCTTGCTGAAAATCCGCTTTGATGGGAGAATAGAATACTATAATAAAAAACATTCCACGCCCTCCCCGAATTCCAGGAAGTAAATTGGAAACAGTCCTCTCCAGCTTCTCTAAAAAGCTAAAGAGATCCTTGGAGGGAAAAAGCGGCTGGCTGCCGCTCCTCACACAGTGCTCACGAAATGTCCCCTCTCTCCAGATCTCAAGATCAGTGTCCATTTGGAAACTGTCCAGAATCCACAGTCTAAATACAGAGGCTTCAAAAGTCGTGGGGCCCACTTGCCAGGATGCCTCAGAAAATATTTCATCTGCTATTTTCTCTCTTTCTCTCTCCTCATTTCTGGCTCAGCCTAGAAAATGAGATCCAAGGACACATCATGATCTAACAAGGCCTCGGAAGCCAGGGGTTTGTCTCAGCAAGAATTCTTGAAAGCACACAGGAAATCAGCCCGTGTGTTAAAGCTGAAGACTTATACCTTCTAATATATACACTCCCAGCCTTTACAAAACGACAAACGTGGTGCATAACGTGGTGGGCAGTGGAGCCCACCCCCGGGGCCCTGGCCTGCTGCACCTCTGAGCCTCAGCTGCCTCCTCTGCACAATGAGGGAAAGAGTCAGGCTCTGGAGTGGCCGAAGACAAAGCCATCAAGCTTTGGCATTGTCTACAGCTGTTTTCTGCCGCGTGGAGAGCAAGGACTGCCGTGAGAGAGAAGAATGCAGCAGCTGTGAGAGATGTGAGGGGGAGAGAAGGCGGCTGAGGGTGTTCACATCCCTGTATCGCATCCCCAGGGCCCGTCTCCACGTGCCTGACCACAGCAGTGGGGGAGTGGGTGTGAACAGCTCGGCCCAATAGGAAAACGATGCAAGTCACATGTGTCAGTTTGTCTTGTAGTCACATTAACAAAGTAAAAAAGAAGCAGGTGAAATTAATTTCAATGCTATTTAGCCCATTGTTTCCCAAATATCATCATTTCAACATGTCATCACCATAAAAATTATTAATGAGACATTGTACATTCTTAGTACTAAGTCTTTGAAGCCTAGTGATGTATTTCACACTTGCAGCGGATCTCAAATCAGACTGGAGCATTTCAAGTCTTCAATAGCCGCATGCTGGCTTCTACAACAGCTCCAGCATAGCTGTATGGGTTCAGATGCCATCAACTAGCTGTAGTACCTTCACATGTTATTTAATCTCTCCCCTTCAGTCTCCTCCTCTCCAACATGAACACGATTATAATAGAACCTACCTTAGACAGTTGTTACGAGAATTTAATGTTTCTAGAATAAGACCTGGCATATGGCAAGAGGTATAAAAGCATTAGCTTCTATTATTTTATTATTTCTTGCCATTCCAAAAATCAAACAAGATAATGGATATTGAATGTGACAATACAAATTTTAAGACCTTGTTTAAAATTGTAATTGCCACTAACTGCAGTTGAACTAACAAAAGCCAGTCCTGATCTGCCACCCTGAGTCCTGCATGCGTTTCAGGTAGAGACTCCGGTAGCTTCTCATGAACTCCCATTTTCACTTAAGTTAGTTTGAGTTATGGCTCTGTCAGGTGCTACCAAAAAAAAAAAAAAAAAAAGTCCTAGGGAGGCTGAGCCTTTGTTCCTGCCCTGCTGTTTCTGCTCTGAGGGAAGGATGGGGTGTTGTCTTGGCTTCACAACTTTGAGCCACCTGGCGTGTCCATGCTCCATAATACAGAGACCAGGGAAGAAGCGGGATGGTGCTTATCTCATCAAGTGACAGGGCCAAATGGGATATCAGGTGTGCATGTGTGCATGATACTGTGGCCTGGCACATGGCTACCCAATAAATAGTATGGTTTATTATTATTGCCTTTGAGGCCGGACACTGGGGATTCGGAGGTGAAAAGATGTAGTTGCTGCTCCTGTAGGGCCCACTCTGATCCCTAGAACTACCTGGGCAGGCTATAATGATCTGCTTACCTGAGCATCCAGCCGGCACACCTGTGTGACCAGGAAAAAAGAGCCTCACTCTCCTTTTCCTTTGTAATAGGCGCCCAACGGCATCTAGATGTAACAGCATCCAACACCAGGCAGGCGGCAGGGGAAGGAAATTTTGGGGTTAGACAACAGTCCCTGGGAATGACATAAAAGGGACTACAAGATCTAAGAACTGAGGGAGAGAAACAAATTCTGAACTTTGAAGAGGTCAGGGAGAAAAGGCTAAGTTTTCCTTGACTTTTCTGGGTGAGCCCAAGAACTTCCACGGAGTCATTTTTGGTCAGGCCTTGATGGGCGTTCAGAGTAACCCTAAACTTCTGATACAGGGCCGGGCACAATGGCTCACATCTAGAATGCTGGTACTTTGGGAGGCTGAGGTGGGGGATCACTTGAAGACAGGAGTTCGAGACCAGTCTGGCCAACAAAGTGAGACCGTCTGGGCAACAAAGTGAGATCCCCCCTCCCCTCACCCCACCAGCTCTATAAAGAAAAAAAAAATCAGATACAGGTCTACCTTTTTTTTTTTTTTTGAGACGGAGTCTTGCTCTGTCACCCAGGCTGGAGTGCAGTGGCCGGATCTCAGCTCACTGCAAGCTCCTCCTCTCGGGTTCACGCCATTCTCCTGCCTCAGCCTCCCGAGTAGCTGGGACTACAGGCACCCGCCACTTCGCCCGGCTAGTTTTTTGTATTTTTAGTAGAGACGGGGTTTCACCTATGTTAACCAGGATGGTCTCGATCTCCTGACCTCGTGACCTCGTCTCGGCCTCCCAAAGTGCTGGGATTACAGGCTTGAGCCACCGTGCCCGGCCACAGGTCTACCCTTAGAGAAGCATGAGCTGGTCTGGTGGTGAAGTCATTTTCCAGCTGTTTGACCTTGGGCAAGTTATTTAATCTCTCTAGGTCTCAGTTTCTTTGTCTGTAAAATGAGAAAAATAATAATATATGGTCTTATTTGAATTTGAATATTTATTGTTTCACTTTATGTGTGAAATCTGAAATAACCCCAATTTTCCCAAGTTAAAAGTTGTCAAGAATCTTGTAAGGCAGTGTGGATTGTAAATTGTAAACTGTGTTTATGCTAGAGCCACATAACAGCACTGTCCTAACAGGTAATCAGAAATATCTACCATTCTTCAGCAGGTGAGCTATTTTTTTTTAACTTTTTAAAAATGTCCATAGTTTATTGGGGAACAGGTGGTGTTTGGTTACATGAGTAAGTTCTTTAGTGGTGATTTGTGAGATTTTGGTGCACCCATCACCTGAGCAGTATACACTGTACCCTATTTGTAGTCTTTCATCCCTCACCCCCCTTTCACCCTTTCCCCTGAAGTCCCCAAAGTCCACTGTGTCATTCTCATGCCTTTGCATCCTCATAGCTTAGCTCCCACTTATGAGTGAGAACATAGGATGTTTGGTTTTCCATTCAGCAGGTGAGCTTTTAATGACACCAGTTTTGAATTATTTGAGGTCTTTAGGAATGCCTCCCTCAAGTAATTTGACTGCTCACACCTCCCTTATAGAGTAATTGTGAATACTGAATGAGATAATGCAGCGACCAACCCACAGTAAGCACTCAGTACCAGTCGTGATTTTTGATACAATAATCATTCCTGAGAACAAAGAGAGAGAGGATGTCATGGGAGAAGGTTGTCACACTCATGAAAATAAACAAGCAGACCTGGGTAGACCTGGGTCTGCTGTTTCCCCATCCATAAAGTGGCTGTAATAGCGACCCTGTGAGGAGCTGAACATTTGCAAACTTTGGCATCAATGGCTATGAAGGCAGTTATAATGGCTGATGCGATTTTATAGCTTGCCATGAAAGCAAAGAGGTACAGGATTTCTACAGGTGTGCCCTACTTTCAACAAGATTGTAAAATTCAAATTTAATCATTCAATGATTAGCTTTTAACTTTTTGTTAATATTACAATGTGTAGGCTGAGTGCAGCGGCTCATGCCTGTAATCCCAGCACTTTCGGAGGCCAATGCAGGTGGATTGCCTGAGCCCAGGAGTTCGAGACCAGCCTGGACAACATGGCGAAACCTCGTCTCTACAAAAACTACGAAAATTAGCTGGGCGTCGTGGTGCCTGCCTGTAGTCCCAGTTACTTGGGAGGCTGAGAGGGAAAAATCGCTTGAGCCCAGGAGGCAGAGGCTGCAGTGAGCAGAGATAGTGCCACTGCACTTCAACCGGGGCAACAGAGCAAGACATTGTCAAAAAAAAAAAAAAAGAGAGAGAGAGAGAGAGAATAAACAACGTGCACAGACTGGCTGAGAAGGATTAAAAAGCTATGGAACATGCCCCTGCCACTGAGGAAATTAGAGCCTAGACAAACAGGGACCAATTGGCGTATCAGTGGCCTCACGTGGATCACAGACTACTCTGTACTTTTTGTTTTGGGTTTTTAATTGGAAATTGTTGCCAATGTAAAACTTGGGAGGTTTTATATTAACATCGATGTTTGCAGCTTTTCTTGAGCAGCAGAAGGATCTGGGCAGCACTGAGCCTGCATTTACGCAGGTCACCAGGTAGCTGCCCCTTGAGACAAGGTATTACAGGCTGACTTGTGTCTCCCCAGAATTCGCACACTGAAGTCCTAACTCTCAGATTCTCAGAATGGGACTGCATTTAGAGATAGAACCTTAAAAATGGTAACCAAGGTAAAATGAGTCATATGGGTAGGCCCTAATCCAGTATGAGTGGTGTCGTTATATGAAGAGGAGATCAGGACACAGACATACACAGAGTGACAACCATGTGAAGACACAGCAGATCATGGCCACCTGCAAGCCACGGAGAGAGGACTCAGAAGAAACCAACACTCAGACACCTTGATGACGGGCTTCCAGCCTCTAGGGATCATGAGAAATAAATGTCTATTGTTGCATGTCCCCAGACTGTGGTATTGTCATGGTGCCCCACGCTGACTAGGACAGACAGCCTGTGTTCTAGAGTGTTCACAGTCCTCACCACTCCCAAATATCATGCATCCCATTCCCATACACATTGCGCACAGCCCGTGTCAGTATCTGGGTTTGCAACCCCTAACCTAGAGGAAAAGAGTAATGATTCTCCATGTATGTTGTGTGTTCTTATTTCAAAGTTTTGATGTTCATATCTCCCTTAATTCTCCGCACACTTCTAAGAGGCTGATACTGTCATCTCCATTTGGCAGAAGAGAAAACAGAGCTCAGAAAAGGGAAAAATTACTTTTCCTAGGTCAAAGTTTGGGTGGAACTCAGTCCTGCTGGCTAGGGGCCCAGAGCTCAAGTTCCACTACCATGGCCCCTCAGCTAACAGGGGAGTTACTAACAGGGCAGTGATGTGTATGCGCATGTGTATGTGTGTTACAGGAGTAAGCCACTTAATAGAAGTGAACAAATCCATGGGAAGGTTATTTGCTTGAATAAATATTTGGCACATAATTCCTTTCAAAAGAAAAGCTAGAATGGGACGGGCGCGGTGGCTCATGCCTGTAATCCCAGCTCTTTGGGAGGCCGAGGCGGGTGGATCACGAGGTCAGGAGTTCGAGACCAGTCTGGCCAATATGGTGAAACCCCGTCTCTACTAAAAATACAAAAATTAACTGGTTGTGGTGGCGTGCACCTGTAGTCCCAGCTACTCAGGAGGCTGAGGCAGAAGAATTGCTTGAACCCAGGAGGCGGAGATGGCAGTGAGCCAAGATCGTGCCACTGCACTCCAGCCTGGGTGACAGAGCAAGACTCCATCTAAAAAAAAGAAAAGCTAAAATAGAATGTAACTAATAGAAGTTTGATTTATGCAGGAGTTCATCTCATAGAGGCAAATTAAGGTTGGCAGGCCTTTGACCTGGAAGAAGGAGTGGGTGAAGCTGTGGGTGTGGAGAGAGACTCTGTTACCCCACAGTGAACATTCAGGAGTAGGACGCATCAGTGATTGAGACAGCAAGAGAGACTGTCTGATTAGCAGGGTCAGGATAAGAGAAGGAATAGAGAGACAGGGGAGAATAGGGAGATTTGCAGAGAAAAAAGTGACATCTTGGAGAACTTGCTGAATATTCGATGGAGACAGAGTGGCTTCAAAGAGGACTCCAGCCTTGTGAAAAATATCTCAGTTCATCCATACAATGACACACTATGACACCATTAGAAGAACAAAGTAGGCCTGTATATGTAGATATGTAAACAAGGCGAAGACACACTGTTAAGTGAAAAAAGCAAGTTGTACCATGGAATGTAAAGTATGCTTCTCTTTGAGTTAAAAAAAAAAAAAAGCACAAATATAGAGTATATATATGTACAGAAGGGTTGGGGAAATACTTTCTGAAAAGACGCAAAATCTTGTTAAAGGGGTTACCTTTCAGAATTGGGAGGGAGTATGTAGGCTTTTACTTTTCTCTTTCTAACTTTTGAACTGTTCGAATTTCCTGTGATGAGCATCGTTACTTTTATAACATTTAAAACAAAAGGTAACCCTAAGGTTTAAGGATTGGAAGACAGGTAAGTGTGGTATCCCTGCTAGGAGATGGGGAGAAGTCAGACATTTGGGAGGAAACAAATTCTGCAGTGAATCTGATGTGTTACAATGAAGGGCTGTAGTGATGCTTGGAAATGTGTGGAAAGTCTGAGGATCGGGCAGTTGAAAGCAGGAGTAATTGATATAATTACTCCAGATGACAGAATAAATTAGAGAATGGTGCAGAGGGAAGGCAAAAATAAGAATGTGAGAGGACAGATTTTTAACAATGCTAACTGAGTACCAGCCTTGGGTTGCCCTATGTAGGACATTGTCTTTCTATTACTGCTACTTCAGCATGGTGGAAACACAGGGTCTCTGAGAAATGGCCAGTCTAAGGAAGGGACCGCTGCAGGCTTCCAAGCAGGGCAGTTTTGTGGTCAAGGAGCAGAGGAGGATCACAATGAGGTAGTGCAAGGGACTCATGGTGTCACAGGAGAGACCTGGGCTGGGAGAGTATTAGGGCCCATTGCAATTGTTTAGCTGAAAAGCGAGGTCCTAGAATGCGGCAGCAGCAGTGGGGATGGAGAAGTAAGGACAAAGCATATTAAGACAAGTAGTTTAGGCAGGGAAGGAGAGTGAAGAGAGTCAAGAAGCATTGGGTACAAATCTCTGCCTGCCGTTTAATACCTTCTGAGCTCAGTTTGCCAGTCTGTATCATATATTTAAATAAATATGAAGATTAAATGAAATAATGCATTCAGTACATATTAACTGTGATTGTTAGCTCGGGTATTGGACTCAGATTTACCAGACTTCAAGTCCCTTTTTCATCAGTTACTAGCTGTGCAACCCTGTCCAAATCATTAATGTCTCTGAGCCCAGTTCCTCTTTTGTAGACGGGGATAATCCGTTGTCATGAAAATGAAAGAGCACAAGTAAAGTGCTGGCAGGACTTGGCACAAAGTAGGCGCTCAATAAATGGCAGAGCTACGGGTATTACTATTGTAACGGGTAAACCACAGGGCACAGAGCCTGGCACACAGTAAGGACTCAAAACATGTTAATTTGTGTTATAATACAGAAGGCAGAAGTCGACAGGCAGGAATGCGCGAGCTGCCCAACCCGCAATAAAGGCGCGCTGGCAGCTCTCCCGCCTTCCGCATCCTGCCCCGCCCGCAGCAGTGCAAGTCCTCCTCCCCGCGCGCACTTGCCGCCCCCGCCCGACCGCGGTGCGGGCCACTCACCCTCGCGGCTGTCCGCCACGTCCAGGGGCGTCCGGAGCAAAGAAGCTCTCGGCGGGGCTCCGCGTCCCGGCTTTCCTCGGCTGCAGCAGCCGGGCCGAGCGCCGGCCCCAGGCATAGTTTTCCCATCCCGTCATGGGCGGGAGAGCCTTCCTCCCGGTCACGTGGGCTGGCCCGCAGCGCAGCATTCTCTTTTTAGCAGCTGTTTGGAAAAAACTTGCAGTGCTGATGACAACTCGGGTGTGTCGATGCATCTCTGCGTGGGTAGAGCCTGTTAGTGCATTTGGAGGTTGTGTGCACCAGAGTGATCAGAGTGATTGTTTCCCACACGTTTGCAAAGGTGTGCATGGACTTGAGTGTGATGATAAATCATATGGATGTGTTTAGTTGTGTGTGCGCAAAAGTGCGTTTATCCAAATTTTTCATCAGGGCTGTTCGGTGTATGTACATGTGCATGCACATGTCCAAGATGGCAGCTTGGTGTACAACTGGAGTGCACATCAGCGGCTGGATGTACAGGATAGTGGCTAGACATCTGTATGTGGGGTGCATGTTTAAATGTGTGTATGACTGTGCAGTGGCTCATTCTGTGTTGATTTGTATGCATGCCTTGGTGTGGATTTTGTCCAGATGTGAGTGTGCACATACACACTACTGTGGGTGAGTGCCCTGTGTCCCAGCTCTCCTTTCTCTCCTCCCCAGAAGGTGAGGATTCACTGGCCTCACTAGCTCTCTGGCCCAACCTCAAGTCATTGAGAGACTTACGGAGGGTCTCAACTCCCAGGATAGACAAAGCAATCCTGTGTAGGAATCAAGCAGGCACTGGAGGAAAGGAAATCCTCCAAGGCCTGGCTTTCGCTTCTCCCTGTTCTTTCCACTGCTCTCTTCCACTAGCGACCCATATTTCGCTCCACAGCAAGAGCATCTGGTTAACAGCTGGTAACTGACACAAAATTTATAGTCAGAATTTTAATACAGCTATGCATTTGAATTCTAACGTTGGAACCACTGCCTTAATCAAGTCAGATAACCTCATAGATGGTGTTTTATTTTCTAAAAAATTGGGAGAGTATTACCTGCACTGCCTTTACCCCAAAGTTGGGATACTAACTCATAAAGATGTTTGATAGGAAATTATTACTAATACTACATAAACACCATTTGAGAATGAAAGTTTGTAGGCTCAACAAACATTCATTCAACAAATATTTGATAAGCATCCATTATGTGTCAGTCCCCAAGCAAGGTGCTGGGGATATAGAGGGAAACAAATAGGCTTGATACCTACCCTCATGAAACTTAGAGTCCTCCAGTTGGGGATGAAACAAGTGGTTACAAGTGAAATGAGTGTTATAGAAAACAAAAAGTATAAACTGGGCAGTAAGGGGAAGGCCTGGGAAAGTGATGTTTCAGGTGAACCCTGAGAGATCAGTGAGACTTGTCTGAATGTAGGGGAAGTGTGACCTTAGAAAATGGAAGAATGATAACATGTGGAGTGGAGTTTAGGGTGTTGATACACAGATGGCTGGAAAGGAAACTTCCATCCACTGCCCCTTGGGTCAGATGTGTCAGCAATCAGAAAGGTGAGGAAACTGCTTAGAATGCCTGGAGGTCATTCAGAATCTAAAGGGCTCAGGAAAGCCCCTCTCCTAGGGTAGAGTGGTAATATCTGTGTGTTATCCATGTGGCTCCATTATGACAGAGGTTGAAATCACTGGTATGCTCTCATTGGTTAGAAAAAAAAAAAAAAGGTTAATGAAAAGTATAAGAAAGGCAGTGGTGCTATACCTGGCAGTGTGAAACATTTAGTAAACACTACTGACTGAATGAATGGGGGCAAATGTTTTCCCAACTTTTGAAGGATACCTGGAACCTAGGTTTCCTAAAGCCTAGCAGAGTTCCTGGGTCCTTGTCCTATGGTTCCTTGCAGTGCTGATGGTTTCATGTAGCAGGCAATGCAAAATACTTCTGAAGTGGCAGTTCTACGAGCTGTGGGAACTGTGTCAAGCTAGAATGGGGCTTAGAACTTCCTCTCCCTAGCCTCTGTCTTTACTCTCTGTCTTGAATTCAGTCTACGGACATTTGTGTTTGAGATGGAGTCTCGCTCTGTTGCCTAGGCTGGAGTGCAGTGGTGCAATCTCAGCTACCGCAATCTCCACCTCCCAGGTTCAAAAGATTCTCCTGTCTCAGCCTGCTGAGTAGCTGGGACCACAGGCACGCACCACCACACCCACCTAATTTTTGTACTTTTAGTAGACATGGGTTTTCACTATGTTGCCCAGGCTGGTCTTGAATTCCTGGCCTCAGGTTGTCTACCTGCCTTGGCCTCCCAAAGTGCTAGGATTAGAAGCGTGAGCCACCGCACCGGCCACAGTCTATAAACATTTATTACCTATTATGAGTATGGGGACAAAGAGATGAACTTCTGAATGAGAACACAAATTACACTAGGAGGCAAAATACAATTAAGTGCCATAGGAAAGGTGCAAAGTGTGAACATGAAAGAGGATTTTCCCCTTCAATTTCATTCAATTCATTTCACATCTACTCACATCTAGAGAACATGCTAGTATCCATCTAGAGAAGATGAATGATATGACATTGATGGCCACAGAGTGGGGCAGCCATGAGGCAGATGTGGCAGATTGGCTTGTTCCACAATTGTCCAAACTCTTCTTGGTGTGCCCTCCTACACAACAGAGACTAGAAAGCTAAAAATCCATTTCTTAGACTCCTTGCTATTGGGGCTCCCATTATAATTTAGGTTTAGCTAGTCCCGTGCACCTGGGAAAGACCTGAATTCAAAATTGTGTTAAGAAAAACAAAAAACCAAACACAAAAACAGTTACGTGAAGAGGCAGCAGCCTGGGAGGAATCCACTTTGCTAATGGTAACCTGGAAGGTGCAGTGTGACTCTGGAGTTCTGCCAGTTCCTGATCCCCAGATTACACCTAAGATGTTGCGTTCCTGTAGTCAGACTGGTCCAGTCGCTGGCCTGCTGACTGTGGCAGAAGTAACTGTTCCCTTGGGGTGGTGGGGTTAGTACGACGGTGGGCTTTGGGACTCATTCGTGCAAGCCCAAGCCAGAACTTGTTCTGCAATGGTTCCGAGTTTATTTGATTCTTTTTATTAAATTCATGTCTGCTTAAAATCCTAACTGACATGTCATGTTGTGAACTATAGGTGCTGTGAAAGTCAGGGAAAGGAGATGAGTGTGGATCAGAACAAGCAGAGAAGAAATCTAGAGGACTGCCTTCTTTCCTCTTTCTATCCACCTCCTATGCTCAACCCCATTTCAATCCTACTATCAACCTTCAGATTAATCAGTTGATTAAATATCAGCAACAATGCACCAGGCACTCTGCTTGATGTTGGGGTCACAGTGATGAACGAATAAGGAAGGTCTCTGCTTCCACAGAGCTTACGAGACAAATGTGAAACCAGCAACCAAATAAACATATAATTCAAAATTGTGGTGAAAATAAGAGGAAAACATGGGAAAGAATAATGGTATGAAGTCTGTGAGATAACCTATTTTGATTGAAAAGTCTAGATGATCTCTTCAGTAGGTGATATTTAAGCTGAGTCCCAAAGGACAAAAAAGGGCTAGTCGGCCGGCAGACGCGGTGGCTCACGCCTGTAATCCCAGCACTTTGGGAGGCCGAGGCGGGCGGATCACAAGGTCAGGAGATCGAAACCATCCTGGCCAACATGGTGAAACCCCGTCTCTACTAAAAATACAAAAAAATTAGCCAGGCGTGGTGGGGGGTGCCTGTAGTCCTAGCTACTCGGGAGGCTGAGGCAGGAGAATGGTGTGAACCTGGGAGGCGGAGTTTGCAGTGAGTGGAGATTGTGCCACTGCACTCCAGCCTTGGCAATACAGCAAGACTCTGTCTCAAAAAAAAAAAAAAAAAAAAAAGGGCTAGTCATACAAAGGTGGCCAAGGTGAGGAGGGGTGCCAGGCAGAAGAAGCAGGGTATGTACAAGCTACCTTAGTCTTTCTAAACATCTTTCTAATGCTTCCCTGTGTAACAGAGGATAAAGCCTAAACTCACCCTTTTTTTTTTTCTTGTTGAGGGGACTGTCCTACGCATTGTAGGATTATCAGGATCTCTGGCCTCTACCCACTAGATACTACCTGCTAGTAGCAGCCCCCCCTCAACCCCAGCTGGGACAACCAAAAATGTCTTCAGACTTTGCCAAATCTTTCCAGAGGGGCAAAATTGCCCTCTATTGCAAAGCACTGTCTTATAGGTAAGCTCTGCTTTGGTCAGGGTGGTTTTCTCACTGACTCCCAAATGCACCATCAATGTTTACATTTCTGCACCTACATATGCCGTTCCCTCTAATTACTATATCTTCTTCTGCCTCTCCACAAAGCCTTACCCATATTTCTACCACAAATCCATGGCTTTTTCCATTGGGGAACTCTGTTTGGATGACTCTCATGTGTTTTGGGTGGTAGGGGAAGAAAGGTCCATCCTAGTGCTCTATCTGCTCTCTGGCGACAGCAGCAGGGGCATGTGAATTACGTACCCTTTCCTTTTCTGCCCAGTTAGGAGTTGAATTGGTGGGCATGAGACCCAAGTGAGCCAATCAGAGTCTTTCCACGTGATCTCCATAAGAGTGCATTGCTTTTCTTTTGAATTGTTGACTGCAAAGAGGTAGCCCCTGGACTGCCACTAGCCGTGTTTTTCTTGGCACTTGGAGAAAGCCTGCTTATGGCAGGAGACAATGACATCAATACACAAATAGAAGTAGATCCAAGAAGAACTGAAAGGTGGAGCAAGTGCCATGACTACATTATTAAAGCCCTTTTTCCAGATACTTGTGCTAAAACAGTCTCATTCGCGTATTCTTTTTCTCTTTCTTTAAGCTAGTTTGAATAGCTTCTGTCAGTTACCATGGAAAGTCCTAATCAATATCCTTCAATGCCTAGTCCCCCAAATCTTTCCTCTTTTATGAAGTCCTCTCAGCATAATAGTATGAAGAAAATGCCTTCTTTGCATTCTTAACTGGTGGTTTGGTGGATCCCAGCAGCCATGCATCTCTTCCCAACTCTGAGTTTAGTGATGTCATGTTGGTAATGTGAAAGTAATCACACCATGAAATCAACAAATTCTACAAATCAGAGCAGTTCCCTCTACCGCAGCCCCCAGCCTGTTCACCAGCACATCACTGCCTAAATCCCTTCACAATTGTATCACCCATTTGGATAGTAATCATGTAGTGATTTGTGACACTTCTTGCATTTTGAAAATGGTGAGATTGGGAGGACAAGTACCATTTATGCTGCATCTGAATCTTCAGAATCTCAAAGAAGGAAAGGTCCTGAGAAATAATTTGCTCCACAGTCTTCATTTCATACCCAAAGACAAAGAGGTCCAGAGATCTTCAGTGACTTAATGGTTGTGGAGCCAAGAAGAAAGTCTTCTGACTTACACTCATTATTTAAATGTAGGCTTTTTTTTTTTTTTTTTTTTTTGCCATTTTCAGCCTTTTATTTTCTCCAATTTTGGTATAAAATAGTATTTTAAAACTATTGTTGAATCATTCCAAACAGCTGATAGCCAAGATCCAAGTTCTCAGATGCTTACTTTTAATAAGGGTCTGTGAGGTTCTCCAGAATGAGATAATTCCAGATGGTGCTCACCAATGTGGCAGTACTGGGGAGACAGCTATTCATAGAGAGGACTTGCTGCCATTCCACAGACTTCTAAGCCCTCAAGTCTGGAGAACTGTACTCACTGTTGTAATGCCATATGAGGGAAAAGATCAAAATAGCCCAGGTTTAAAAGACCATGTCGAAGTGAATGTTGGCTGCTCTGTGTATCGTCACTTAGAATGAAACAAGATCAACCCAAATGAAAGCTTGCTGATTTATAAAAAATTAAAAATTCACAATTTATTTTTTGATATAGCCATTCTGTTTCCAGGAACTTATTCTGGAAGTGTGCATATGGATATTTATTGCAACCTTGTTTAATAAAGGATTGGAAACCATCTAAATGCCCAGTAATAGGGAGCTGATTAAATAAATCACTATACATATCCACACAGAGGCAGAATTCTATATCTTATATGGAATGATCTCTGAGCTATACTGTTTAGTGAGAAAAATAAGGAGCAGAACAATGTACATAGTTTGCTACTATATACCTTAATAAAAGAAAGGCAAGGAAAACACACATGGGTATAAAAACAATTATTTTTGGAAGGATATACAAGAAATTGTAACCCATGAAGTTGTCTCTGGAGATGGGAACTGGAAAACAGTTGTCAGAGGGAAGCTTATTCACTGCTTGTCTTTTGGAATGATTTGATTTTTAAAACCATGGGAATATGTTACTTATTCAACATCCCTCCCTACAAGAAAATAAAAAAGTCTATGCTGTGTTGTAGTTTTTGGAAATTCTTCTTTTGCTCTTATGGATGAGCTGGATCTGGGGATGTGCCAGAGTTTGGATAGTTAATAATAGTAATCCCTCTACAATGATACACTTCTTTAAAAAAATTTTAAAATAGCTTTTTGTTCCATCTTTCAAATTCGGGACAAGTATTTCCCTCATTATACATCTGAAGGAACTGAGTGAGGCACAGAGGCAAGTCATCTTCCCAAGGTTACACATTGAATGAGGGTCGGAGTTGGGATAACCAAAATCTTGTACCCAGCCATAAGTTCTTTCTACTAGACTATATTTAGCTGGGCAGAGGGTATCAACAAGTGAGTAGTTTTCATGGGAAGGAAAAGAAGAACCAGAGAGTTCTCAGAGGCTCTTCTTGCTTTAGGTTTTGTTTTGTTTTGTTTTGAGATGGAGTTTTGCTCTTGTTGCCCAGGCTGGAGTGCAGTGGCGTGATCTTGGCTCACCGCAACTTCCGCCTCCCAGGTTCAAGCGATTCTCTTGCCTCAGTCTTCGAGTAGCTGGGATTACAGGCATGTGCCATCATGCCCAGCTAATTTTTGTATTTTTAGTACAGACAGGGTTCCACCATGTTGGTCAGGCTGGTCTCGAATTTCTGACTTCAGGTGATCCACCCACCTTGGCCTCCCAAAGTGCTGGGATTACAGGTGTGAGCCACCACGCCCGGCCCCGTTTCAGGTTTTAAGAAAGTTAAAGCTCTGACTGGGCGTGGAGGCTCACGCCTATAATCCCAGCACTTTGGGAGGCCGAGGTGGGTGGATCACCTGAGGTCGGGAGTTCAAGACCAGCCTGGCCAACATGGAGAAACTCCGTCTCTACTAAAAAAGATACAAAAAAATTAGCTGGGCGTGGTGGCACATGCCTGTAGTTCCAGCTACTCAGGAGGCCGATGAAGGAGATTCGCTTGAACCCGGGAGGCAGAGGTTGCGGTGAGATTGCACTCCAGTAGCCTAGGTAACAAAAGCGAAATTCCGTTTCAAAAAAAAAAAAAAAAGTTAAAGTTCTGAGACAGAGTCCTAGTGCAGATGAAATCAGACCAAAATAGGTATCACTTACATTCAACAAGAATTGACCCAGAAAAGCTCCAATCGGTTTCCAGATGTAACTCGAAGGACCTCAGCTGGAAAGACTTCATTTTGGAATCTGATGCAAAAAGCTCTTGATGAGGTTTCTCAACTCAGTGTGTGGATCAGAAATGAACTAGTATTTGATTTGAGAAAATGCCCTGCTAAGTTCTAGAGGCTTCTGCTTTGTAGAATCAGGTTCTGAGGAAAGTAGCCTATGAATGAGTCCAGAAACAGACTTTGCCACATTTTGCCAGCATGATTTTAGGAGGGAATATAAGAAATAAAGGATCCATCTTTGCCTTTTGGCTGGGAAGAAAAGTAAGAGTCCCACATTAAGGAAATGAGACATGATTAAACTATATAAATGAAATATTGCTAGCGGCTGAAAAGGGGTATTTTATCTGTTGTTAGCTGTTCCGAAGTAGAAGGAGACTAATTTCTCTAAATCTTGTATTTCAAAAGACTTCTACAGATGTCCTTTAAATAACACTCAGAAGACTATGTCTCATCCACTTAATTTACATCCAGTAAATTTATTTTATTGACAGTAAATTAAAAGTCTTGAAGTATTCAAGAGTGTCTAGTGTGTTACTACTTGTGAAGAAAAAAAGGTTACACACACACACACACAATGTACCCAGGCACCCATGCACATACTTGTTTATTAATAACTATCTCTTTAAAGATCCATAATCTGGTAACAGTAGCTGCCTCTGGGGAGATTCCAGGATAGGATGGGAGTCACAGCTTTCACTGTACTGTTGCAATTTACCATATGCATGTATTACATGTTAAAAATAAGACACTCTAATAAAAGCTCAAAGGGAAAAACAGAGATTTGGTGGCTACTCTGTAACCAATTAAGTAAATTTAGCACTACCAAGGATGTAACAATTTGGCATTATATACCTACTAACCTGAATCAAATGATACTAACCTGAATTGAATAAAGCCTTTTGACATAACCTCTGATTTGCAGAAAACCTAGAATAATTAGTTAAATGGCATACAAGATAATCAAATCAAGTAAGTGGGATATTCTTCAAAATTTCAATGTCATGAAAAAATAAAAAGGTGGTTCAGAAATATAAGATAATAAAATCAGAAATAAAAGATATTGGGGGACTTTGAATATGGTCTGAGTATTAGGTAATATTAAAGAATTATTAATTTTTCTCAGGTGTGAAGAATGATTTTGTACTTATAAAGGATAATGTCAGCTGGGCGTGGTGGCTTATACCTATAATCCCAACACTTTGGGAGGCCGAGGTGGGCGGATTGACTGAGGTCAAAAGTTTGAGACCAGCCTGGCCAACATGGTGAAACCCCATCTCTACTAAAAATACAAAAATTAGCTGGGCGTGGTGGTGCATGCCTGTAATCTCAGCTACTTGGGAGGCTGAGGCATGAGAATCACTTGAACCCAGGAGGCAGAGGTTGCGGTGAGCTGAGATCGTGCCATTGCACTCCAGCCTGAGCAAAATGAGCAAAACACTGTTTCAAAAAGAAAGAAAGAAAAAAAAAGAATGTCCTTATTTTTAGGAGATGCATGCTGAAGTATGTAGAGGTAAAGACACATGATGAACTCACTTTAAAATGGTTCAGAAAACACACATGAACACACATGCAAGTGTACACATGCATATACAGACACACACACTATTGGTTATTAAGCTATAGTCTCTCAGTTCCAAACTCAGCTACGTGATGCCAGGGCTGGGACTTTGCAAATCACATTTCTTCTTTACCAGCCGGCCTTCTGACAGCCTGCAAACAGGGAATACTAGAAGAAGACTGGAAGTCTAGATGAGTGGCAAGGAACTTGGTCCTTTCTGTTTTGTTCTTGTTACTGTCATTGTCACTAAGCAACAGTTCCTTACCTTGGCAATGACAGTTATTTCCTGTAGGAGCAGCTGGTTCAAGTTTGCATTTTTTTCCACAATCTCAGTCTCATTATGCTTCTTCAGACAGCCGGTATCAGATGGCAGATGCTCTCTCAGTCCCAGCTCTGTGGGGCCCTCCATCAAAGCTTCTGCATTTTAATAATTCCAAATTACTCTCCATGTTCTCCCAGCTGTAGGGCTGGTGGCTGCTCTCTGCATTTATGATAGTATTCCTTTTGCCCCTCCAGTTCTCCAATACCTGGTTAACACTTCTTTATGTTAAATTGTCCCTGTGAAAGTAACTGGTATAGCTTATGTATCCTGACTGAACCCTGATGATTCAGAAATTGGGATCAAGAGTCCCACAAAACAGACTCTCAAAGATGGAATTTTTGAGGTGTTCGGGTTTGTCTTTAAACTTGAACAAAATGTTGAGCTCTTTGTCATGAAATGGGATGCTGGTAATCCATGGGATGGAATGGCACTGATATTCAAATTATTTATAGTAATAAAGAACCCCCTGAAGCAGGTGCCTTGGGGGCCCACGTGGTTGCTTGGAATGAAGATGACTATAAACATTGTGAGGTGGGATGCCTGCTTCTGAGTGCATGGAGTGCTTACAGGAAGAAAATGTCATACTCAGCTCTTTCAAATCTTAGCTCAAGTCTTTGTCAGAGAACTAGAGAGCATCTGTGGCAGTCCTAAAAGTATCTAAATGAGATTTAGATACATTTGATAGCCTACATTTCCCAGCAAAAGTTAGAGTGAGAATTTGGAAAGTGTCCCCAATACTTGGAATGAGGACATCTTCATGGACTTGGATGAAGCTGAAAATCTTCCATGTCTGAGATTAGCTATCTTTTGCTTGAAGACCTTGTAATAACCTCACCTGAGGCAAGTGCCTTTCAAGGAGGTGCCTATATTCTCTAAGACATAGCCTAACTACTCCTTGTTGCCACGAGACCATAACTAGGGTCGAACCCAGCATATTCCAATGGAACAAGTACAAAGTCTGATTCTGAAGGAAAGATTTTATAATCCAAAATAACTGCAAGATTTTTCTAATTTCTATAGGCAGAAACCTGGTCAATATATATTGGAATTGGATTCTAAGAGTGTTAGACCAAAGAAGGTGGAATATAACAGGCCAAATTTACTGATATGAGAGTACTTATTAGGGATTCTGGGTGTTAGATTATATTAAGAATTTACTTACTTAGATGACAGAAACTTGGACTAAACACTGACCTACATATAATGAGTTTGAGGTCTCGGAACTTTCTGGTATAATGCAGAGAAAAGAATCCAAAGTCTTAAGAAGCTCTTAGTGATAAGGCAAATGGTTTTTTCTCTGTACCAATTTGCAATGAACACCAGAAACAGTTTGTCTTTACCTGACAGAGCCAAGAGATCACCTTCATAGACTTGCCTTACGAATATATTAACTTACCTATAATATAGTCTGCACAGATTTTGATCATCTTGACATTCCACAGAGTAACTGATCTGATAAGAAGGTATTAGCAAGTACTTTAGATGTCTTAGCAAAATGCATGTGGGTCAGAGAATGGGAGACAAACACCATAAAAACAGAGGGACTCAAGACCTTAGCAGAGTTTCTGATGTGCTAATAGTCTGGAGTATATTGCAATATCCCCTTCAAGGTGAACAACAAGTTGCTGTGCCTTGCATGACCTACCACTACAGCAGAGGAACAGTACTTGATGAGCTTTTTTTTAAATCTGGAGGCAACATATACCACATGAGTGATGTTGCTCTGACCCATTTACCAAGTAATCCACAAGACTGCCAGTTTGGAGTGGAGACCAGAGCCCGAAAAGGCTCTGCAGCAAGTCCATGCTGTAGTGCTAGCTACTCTGCCACGTGGAGCTTAAGAGCCAGCAGATCCAATGACACTTGAATGTGGCAAGTAGGAATTCTTTATGGAGGCTTTGGCAAATACCAATAGGAGAACTGAAGCATTGACCTCTGGGGTGGTAGAGAAAATCCACACCCTCTTCTGTAGATAACTACTTTTCTTTTGAGAAATAGTCACTGGTTTGCTATTAGGCATCTAACCATGGGACTGGGTGCTATTTGATTCAGCAAGTCATAAACTGGAGTGAGCATAGCAGCAATCTATCCTCAAGTGGAAAGAAGTACAGAAGAAACAAAGATTAAGCCGATTTGGAAGGCACAAGCAAGTTGCCTGAGTAAATGGCTTAACTCCTTTGATACCTACTTGTGTTGCAAACCTTCCTTTTTCTCAATCTATAATTTGGGCTACATAGGGAGTTCCTTATGACCAGCTGACGAGCAGGAAAAAATTTAGAACTGGTTTATAATTTATTCTGACCAATAAGCTGGTACAAGCTGGTTGCTGCAAAATCTATTGCAGCATTACAACCCCAATCAGGTATGTCTTGGAAAAATCCTAATGAAGGGAAAAGTTCCTAGAGAAAATTTTGAGCAGTACATTTGGTTCTCTATGTCTGAACTGAACAATATCCAAAAGTATGGATCTAAACTGCAGTAGTCAAGGGAAGTTACTAATGGTTTGATGGGTGATCAGGGACTTGGGAAAAACAGATTGAGAAGATAAGTGACAGGAAGGTGTGGTGGAGACCTGTATGAATGGACCTCTCAGAACAGGCAGAGAATTAAAGCTAATTGTGCTCCAGAGGAATATTTACCAAAGGATGCTGTGTGCCCATGAGAATGCACTTTGCAGCTGTCAGCTACAGGCAACATAACTAACCAGGGGCCCCAGATGCTGAAATTAATGCACTCTGAATTTCATCACTGCACTTGTGCAGGTTCAAGCTTCCTGGGAGCTCTCCGCAGCAAATGTCTGAGTGTGGCAGGAATACTTAGCCACGCCTATTCCTGGGATATATGTGTCTCTTGTGACAGCTGACTTTGGCTTGAGTTCTTCCGGACTGCCTTGCTGAACCTAAACTAACACAGACATCCATCCACCGCAGAGGAAGCTCTCAATAAACAGTAAGACAAGATGACACTCTTTCACATAGACTAATGGAAAAGATAAAATAACCCAGAAATAAATCTACACATTTATAGCCAACTCAGTTTT
The DNA here is from genome assembly GCF_008728515.1 of Papio anubis. Lineage (NCBI taxonomy): Eukaryota > Metazoa > Chordata > Mammalia > Primates > Cercopithecidae > Papio > Papio anubis. The sequence goes on from NC_044980.1 coordinate 153,020,649, forward strand.
GACAAAGGCACCAAGAACATAAACTTAGGAAAGGGTGGTCTCTTTAATTAGGTGCTGGGAAAACTGGATATCCACATGCAGAAGAATGAAATGAGATCTCTTTTACAACATATAAAAATCAACTAAAAATGGATTAAAGACTTAAACCTAAGTCCAACAACTATGAAATTACTAGACAAAAACAGAGAAAACACTACAGGATATTGGTCTGAGAAGAATCTTTTGAATAAGACCTCAAAAGCACAGGCAACAAAAGCAAAAATAGACAAATGGGATTACCTTAAATGAATAAGCCTCTGCACAGTAAAGGAAACAACAGAGTGAAAAGACAACCTACAGAATGGGGGAAAATACCTACAACTATCAATTTGACAAGAGATTAATAGCCAGAATATATAAAGAACTCAAGCAACTCAAAAGCAGAAACTAAATAATCCAATTTAAAAATGGGCAAAAGTTCTGAATAGATAATTCTCAAAAGAAGACACACGAATGGCCAACAGGTATATGACAAAATGTTCAACATCACTAATCATCAGGGAGATGCAAATCAAAACCACAATGAGATATCATCTACCCCAGTTAAAATGCCTATTGCCAAAAAAGACAAAAAGTAATAAATGCTAGTGAGGGTGCAGAGGAGGAGAATGCTCATACACTGTTGGTAGGGATGTAAAGTGGTCCAGTGAATATGGAGATTAATGGGGAGGGTCCTCAAAAAAACTAAAAATAGAACCACTATATGATCCAGCAATCCCACTGCTAAGTATGTATCCAGAATAAAGGAAATCAGTGTATCAAAGAGATATCAGCACTCCTATGTTTACTGCAGCACTATTCACAACAGCAAATGTATGGAACCAACCTAAGTCTCCATCAATGGATGAATGGATAAAGATGTGGTATATATACACAATGGAATATTATTTGGCCTTAAAAAAAGAATGAAATCCTGTCATTTGCAGCAACATGAATGAGACTGGAGGTCATTATGTTCAGTGAAATAAGTCAGGCCTAGAAAGACAAATATCACATGTTCTCAGTCATATGTGGAAGCTAAAAACATGGATCTCATGGAGATAGAAAGTAAAATGGTAGTTAGCAGAGGCTGCAAAGAGTAGGGTGGTGGTGGTGGTGGGCGGGGGAGGATGCAGAGAAGTTGGTTAATTAATAAAAAAAATACAGTTATACAGAAGGAATATGGGGCTGGGCGTGGTGGCTCACACCTGTAATCCCAGCACTTTGGGAGGCCGAGGTAGGTGGATCACTTGAGGTCAGGAGTTCGACCAGCCTGGCCAACATGGTGAAACCCTGTCTCTACTAAAAATACAAAAATTATCCAGGCGTGGTGGCAGGCGCCTGTAATCCCAGCTACTTGGGAGGCTGAGGCAGGAGAATGGCATGAACCAGGAGGTGGAGGTTGCAGTGAGTCGAGATCTCACCATCACACTCCAGCTTATACAACAAGAGCAAAACTATGTCCACCCCCGCAAAAAAAAAAAAAAAAAAAAAAAAAAAAAAAAAAGAAGGAATATGTTATAGTATTCAATAATACAGTAGGGAGACTATGGTTAACAGTAATTTATTGTATACTTCAAAATAGCTAGAAAAATTGTAATGTTCCCAACACAAAGAAAAATGTTTGAGGTGATGAATATTACAATATCGATTTGATCATTACACATCGTATACATGTATAAAACTATCACATGTACACCCCAAATATGTATAACTCTCAAATATCAATTTAAAAAAAGAAAAAAAAAGATGACATACTCTGTGGGTATCAGATGGCCTCTTTTCCCAGCCTTCCCAATGACTGCTCAATGGGTCCAAGTACAAGAGAGGCCATGCTGGCAAGGATGGAAACTTACATTTAGGCTCAACGACATGGACTTCCCCTCACCAAGTTTGATATGCTGAGTGCCTGACCTGCCAACAGCAGGGACCAACACTGAGCACCTAACATAGGTACTTGGTGGCAGGTTGATTACAGTGGGCACTTTCTATTTACTGTCACTAGAAAATATATATATTCTGGATATGACTTTGCCTTTATTATCTCTGCCAGCCTCATTAACTGTCAAGGTATCATGCACCACATTACTTCTTATCAAAGATTAGCAAAGGGGTATGTATTAGTCTGCTTGGGCTGCCAAAACAAAATGCCACAGACTAGGTGAATTAAACAACATAAATGTATTCTTTACAGTGGAGGGTGTGAAGTCCAAGATCAAGGTACTGGCAAGGTAGGTTTCATTCTAAGGCCTCTTCTCTTGGCTTTGTGGGCAGCTGCTGTCTTGCACAAATCTCTTGGCATCTCTTCTTATCTTCTTATAAGGGCACTAATCTCACTGGACCAGGGTCCTGCCCTCATGACCTCACCTAACCCTAAAGACCTCCCAAAGGCCCCATCTCCAAATACTGTCATATTGATGGGGGGTTAGGCCTTCAACATATGAATTTGGAGGGGAAACATTCAGTCCTTAACAGAGTGTGGCAATAGACTGATGCCCACAGAATTTATTGGTTTTGTCATGTACTTCATCACCCAGAAGCATCTGCTTTGTTAGAATGATAGAATGATTTACTTAAGACTCAGTTACTTGCAACTGAGAGAAAACAACCTAAAAGGATTAGGTTCTATTTCACAGGATGCAGTATGTGCTTTGAATTGATAACCAAAGACAGGTAACCCTAACTTCCAAGGTCAAAATACGAGCCCAGAAATCAAGAAGTGAACATGAGAGTGGCTCATTTCACTATTGCACCTAATAATCCACTCACAGAATTTGTGCTTCCCGTTGCTGCATCTGTGAACTCTTGTTATTTTGGAAGTCTTGTTTCCCAAGAGAGGAATGCTTCCACCAGGGGACATAACAGTGGTTCTACTGAATTGTAAGTTGAGACTGTCACTGCTCATTTTGGGGTTGTGCTGTGAGGATGAATTCCAGTGGGCCTGAAATTGGCCTCAGCTGTTTGCATAGCACCAAATCCTGGTCAAGGCATAATATATCCTGATTAATAATGTTGTTTTGTAACCTTATGTATGAAGAGTTTCAGGGTAGTTTGTACCAGTTTGTCAACATTGTTTATTGTAATAGTGAGATGAATGATTTACACCTAGAGACCTCTGCCCCTCCCCGTTCTCCTTCCTCCAAAGGACACAAAAACTTGGTTGCTGGGGCTGGTTATGTACCAGAAATATGATTGTGTGAACAGCAGTGTGTAAGAAACCCCAGCTGAGGCTCCATTTTGAGCCCTCTGGTTCTGAGGTGTTCCATGCTCATACTGTTGGTCAGATCCAAGAGTGTGTCCCTACTGCCCTCTATTAGTTTCCTATTGCTGCTCTAACACTTTACCACAAAATCAGTAGCTCAAAACGACATAAATTTATTATCCTACATTCTATAGGTCAGAAGTCCAAAATCAGTCTTATGAACTAAGGTAAAGTTGTCAGTCAACAGGCTGATTCCTTCTGGAAATTCAAGTGGAGGATCTGTTGTTACCTTTTCCAAATTCTAGAGGCTGCCTGTATTCCTTGGCTGGTGGCCCCTTCTTCCGTCTTCAAAGCTGGCAGACTAGCATTTTAAAAACTCTGACTCCCTGACCTTTGCATTTATCCTCACATCTCCTTCTTTGACTCTCCTGCCTCCTTATGAAAGGGACCCTTGTGACTACAATGGGCCCACTGGATAATCCAGGACAATCTTCCTATCTCGAGATATTTCACTTAATCACATTTGTGAAGTCCTTTTATTCCATGTAAAGTTACATATGCACAGGGTTCAGGGATAAGTATGCAGACACCTTTGAAGGACCATTTTTCTGCTTACCACAGGCCCTGACACTTAGTGCTCAAAATTGTCCTCTCCAGATCTCTTCTTAAGAGGCAGCCTTTGGGTATGATGCATATCTGTACTTTAATGCTGATACTATACTATGTCCTTTTGCTGTAATAAATTACAGATTTGTCATTTTGGGTCCCATTATCTGGCAAATGAATTCTGTCCATCACCATTAGTACTGGGCTCATGTCTCTGAACCAATAGGCAAACAATGGGAATATTTTACTGGCTAGGGCAAGCAATAATGATTACCAAGGAGAAATTGGGTTGCTGTTACACAATGGCAGCAAGAAAGACTATGTCTGGGACACCAGTGGATGCTCTGAGTACACCTCTTAAAGCTTCCATGTCCAATAACAAATGTTAATAAAAAGTAATCTTCTTGGCTGGGCGCGGTGGCTCAAGCCTGTAATCCCAGCACTTTGGGAGGCCGAGACGGGTGGATCACGAGGTCAGGAGATCGAGACCATCCTGGCTAACCCGGTGAAACCCCGTCTCTACTAAAAAAATACAAAAAACTAGCCGGGCGAGGCGGTGGGCGCCTGTAGTCCCAGCTACTTGGGAGGCTGAGGCAGGAGAATGGCGTAAACCTGGGAGGCGGAGGTTGCAGTGAGCTGCGATCTGGCCACTGCACTCCCGCCTGGGCGACAGAGTGAGACTCCATCTCAAAAAAAAAAAAAAAAAAAGTAATCTTCTTTTTATTGCCTAATTGCCCTAGTTAGAACCTCCAAGTACAATGTTAAATAAAAGTGGTGGCTGGGAGCAGTGGCTCACATCTGTTATACTAGCACTCTGGGAGGCCGAGGCAGGCAGAATGCTTGAGCTCAGGAGTTTGAGATCAGCCTGGGTAACATGGCAAAATCCCATCTCTACAAACAACACAAAAAATTAGCCTGCCATGGTGGCGTGTGCTTGTGATTACAGCTACTCAGGAGGCTAAGGCAGGCAGGAGGATCATTTGAGCCTGGGAGGCAGAGGCTACAGTGAGCCCATGATTGTGCCACTGCACTCTAGCCTGAGCAATAGAGTGAGGCCTTGTCTCAAAAAAAACAAACAAGTGTGTGAGAGTAGACAGTTTTGACTTTTCCTGACCTTATGGGGAAGGCTTTTTTTCACCACTAAGTATGTTAGTTGTGGTTTTTTCATATTTTCATAAATGCTCACCAAGTTGAGGATGTTTCCTTCTATTTCTAGTGTTTTTTTTTTTTTTAAATTAAAGGATATTGGATTTGTTAAGTGTTTTTTTTTTTTTTCCTATGTCTGCTGAAATGATCATGTGGTTTCTTTTACTCTATTAGTTTGATGTATCGTACTGGTTGACTTTCACATTGAACCAACCTTGCATTCTTGGAATAAATCTCACTTGGTCATAATGCAATTTTTGTTATACGTTGCCGGATTGAGTTTGTAGTATTTTATGGAGGATTTTTATAAGCATATTCATAAGGAATACTGGTCTGTAGTTTTCTTGTGATGTTATTTGTCCGGTTTGATATCATGGAATGAGGTAAGTGTTCCTTCCTTTTCATTTTTTTGGAAGAATTTGTGAAGGATTGGTGTTCTTTTAATATTTGGTAGAACTCATCAGATGACAGTGAAACCGTCTGGTCCTGAGCCTTTCTCTGATTCCTTGTTTTGGATTACTGACCCAATCTTTTCACTTATTATGGGTCTATTCAGGTTTTCTAGTTTTTCCTGAGTCAGTTTTGGGAGTTTGTGCCTTTCTATTAATTTTTCCATTTAATCTAGGTTATCCAATTTGTTGGTATGCAATTGTTTCATATTTCCTTCTTTGATTCTGTAAGGTTGTTAGTAATGTCTCCTCTTTCATTCCTGTTTTTTCTAGGTCTAACTTAAGGTTTGTCAATTTTGTTAATATTTTCAGAAGACCAACTGTTGATTTCTATGATTTTCTCTATTGTTGGTCAGTTTCATTTATTTCCACTTTAATCTTTATTATTTCCTTCCTTCTCCTTGCTTTGGGTTTAGTTTGCTCTTATTTCTCTAGTTTCTTTAGGTGGAAGTTTAGGTTATTGACTTTTTTTTTTTTTTGAGACAGAGTCTTGCCCTGTACCCTAGGCTGGAGTGCAACGGTGCGATCTCGGCTCACTGCAACCCCCGCCTCCTGGGTTCAAATGATTCTCCTGCCTCAGCCTCCCAAGTAGCTGGGATTACAGGTGCCCACCACCATGCACCAGTTAATTTTTTAATTTTTAGTACAGACGGGTTTTCACCATGTTGGCCAGGCTGGTCTCAAACTCCTGACCTTGTGATCCACCTGCCTCGGCCTCCAAAGTGTTGGGATTACAGGCGTGAGCCACCATGCTCAGGTGACTTTTCTTTTTAATGTAAGCATTTACAGCTTACATTTGTTCTCTGCTAGAACAAAGCAGGCAGAAGGAGGAATAGCTTTTGCTTGCTGGGTCTCCTGGTTTCCTTCTTTTTCCCATGCTGGATGCATCCTCCTGCTCCTTCCGCCCTTGGACATCAGACTCCAGCTTCTTCAGCCTTTGGACTCTTGGATTTACACCAGTGGATTGCCAGGGGCTATAGGGCCTTCAGCCACAGACTGAAGGCTGCACTGTTGGCTTCCCTAGTTTTGAGGCTTTCAGATTGAATCCCTACTGGCTTCTCTCATCCTCAGCTTGCAGATGGCCTATCGTGGGACTTTGCCTTGTGCATCATGTGAGCCAGTTCTAATAAAATCCCTTTCACATATACATATATCCTATTCATTCTGTCCCTCTGGAGAACCCTAATACAGGTAGCAAAACTGACCACTGGAAGTCCAGACACATCCTATTAGTTTAGCATGTATAGTATCTTTCCCATTAATTCCAGCAAAAGTACTAGAGCTAACTAATTAGCCAGGAGGGGGTAATATGGACTGATAGTGGGGGGGAAAACAGTTCCTCAAGAAAAATCAGGGTGTTATTATTAAAAGAAGGAAGTGAATGAATTAATGGTGAGCAGGTCAAAACAAGATGATCAGACTGTCAGATCTCTTGATTCCTATATGCCAAGAACTACAAAGTTTATACAGCTAGTAAGTAGCTGAGACAGGACTCAATCCATTGCTGAATTATAATAAGATTTACAGCAAATTTGTAAAACAAAAGTAAAATAACCTGAGGTCTCTCTTTATTCTTAGAAGTACAAATTACAACAGACAATAACCTTACACTGCCCCTCAAATTAAGGTAGACTTTGAAAGCTTCAAATTCGATGTTTCTAAATGCCTGGTAGATATTAAAGCCATACGCATAGTATTTGATATAATTTAGTGCTTAAAAAAAAAAAAACAAAACAAAAAACAAACCTGTATACTATACTATAAATATCCAGGGTTTTTTTTTTTTTTTTTTTTTTTTTTTTGGGGATATAGGCTCTCACTCTATTGCCCAGGCTGGAGTGCAGTGGCATAATCACAGCTCACTGCAGCCTCCACCTCCTGGACTCAAGTGATCCTCCCAGTTCAACCTCCCAAGTAGCTAGGACGATGAGGCTGGTCTCTAACTCCTGAGCTTGAGCATTCTGCCCGCCTTGGCCTCCCAGAGCGCTGGTATAACAGATGTGAGCCACTGCTCCCAGCCACCACTTTTATTTGACATTGTACTTGGAAGTTCTAACCAGGGCAATTAGGCAATAAAAAGAATTACTTTTTTGGGGAGTGCATGCTACCACACCGACCTAATTTTTGCAGAGAAAGGGTGTTACTTTGTTGGCCAGGCTGGTCTCGAGCTCCTGGGCTCAAGTGATCCTCCTGTCATGACCTTCCAAAGTGCCAGGATTACAGCTGTGAGCCACTGTGCCCAGTCTTTTTCTTTTTTTTCAGACAAGGTCTCACTCTGTCACCCAGGTTGGAGTGCAATGGCACCATCATGACCTATTTCAGCCTCAACCTTTTGGCCTCAAGGAAACCTCCTGTCTCAGTCTCTTGAGTAGCTGGGACTACAAGTACATGCTACCATGCCTAGCTAATTTTATTTTTTGTAGAGACGGGGTCTTGATATGTTGCTCAGGCTAGTCTTGAACTCCTGGCCCCAACAGCCTTCCTGCCTCAGCTTCCCAAAGTGCTGGGATTAGAGATGTGAGCCACTGCACCTGGCCTCAGAGCCTATTTTTAAAAATTGAGGCTGGGTACAGTGGCTCATGCCTGTAATCCCAGCATTTTGGGAGGCCAAGGCAGGTGGATCACTTGAGGTCAGGAGTTCGAGACCAGCCTGGTCAACATGATGAAACCCTATCTCTATTAAAAATATAAAAATTAGCCAGATGCGGTGGTGGGTGTCTGTAATCCCAGCTACTTGGGAGGCTGAGACAGGAGTATCTCTTGAACCCGGGAGTGGAGGTTGTAGTGAGCTGAGATCATCATCACACCACTGCACTCCAGCCTGGGTGACAAAGTGAGACTCCATCTCAAAAAAAAAAAAAAAAAAAATTGAGATATAATTCAAGTATCATCAAGTTCACTCTTTAAAAGTATAAGTCAGCTGGGCGCGGTGGCTCACGCCTGTAATCCCAGCACTTTGGGAGACTGAGGTGGGTGGATCATGAGATCAGGAGATAGAGATCATCCTGGCTAACATGGTAAAGCCCTGTCTCTACTAAAAACATAAAAAAATTAGCCGGGCGTGGTGGCGGGCGCCTGTAGTTCCAGCTACTCAGGAGGCTGAGGCAGGAGAATGGCATGAACCCAGGAGGCGGAGCTTGCAGCGAGTCGAGATTGCCACTGCACTCCAGCCTGGGCGACAGAGCAAGACTCTGCCTCAAAAAAAAAAAAAAAAAAAGTGTAAGTCTATTTGGTTTTGCTTTTCATTGGCTCATGCCTGAAAATGCTGACCTATTATTTACTAACTTTAAGCAGCTTTTGGTGACTTAGACAGTGAGGATGTCAAAAATCCACATGCTTGTATTACAGAAAAAGTCATTAATATTTTCTTTCACACCTGTGTTTCCCAGTGATTTCTTGCAGTCTCATGATTACTGGCTCCAACAGAGTTCTGCCTGCCAATTTTGAGTCCACAGAGGCTCAGATGGGGAATTTTAAATTTGAGCCACTAGTACCTTTTCTAGAGATGTTTAAAATCAGCTATTTGGCAAAATCTGTAATGAGAGTAAAGTTGCTTTCATTCAAACCTACACAGAGAGTGACATCTGCTGGTCATGAAGATTGTTATTTTTTATTCCTTTACAAAATTTATCAATGACCCTAAAATAAAACATAAGAAAAGTAATTATCTCTTCTTTGGGAAAAAAGAAACCAACACGTGACTAAAAATTCCAATATATGTACCATTGTGGGACCTTTTTAAACTAAAAAAAATTGAAATTCCTTCATTTTAGAAAACATTGCAGCTCTTTCATTTGATCAAGAGAAAATAAATTATAGAATTTGGAAATGAATAAAAGTCCTAGTTAGCCATTTCCCTAAAAATGTCCTTTGAGTTTTTGTTTCAGAGCAGCAATAACTAATTTAGTCTAAGACCTAATGAAAGACTGGCTATCAAAGGTCATTTCATCCTGGTCCTTCTATTATACTGTTAAATCCTAGGTTTCACACATGCCCATGTCCCTATTCCTACTTCCTTCCTAACTTTAGAATTGCATACAGATTAAACTTTATATATACACATCTAGATTTTTTTTTTTTTTTTGAGATGGAGTCTCACTCTGTCACCTAGGCTGGGGGGCAGTGGCACGATCTCGGCTCACTGTAACCTCTGTCTCTTGGGTTCAAGCAATTCTCCTGTCTCAGCCTCCTGAGTAGCTGGGATTACAGGCGCATGCCACCATGCCTGGCTAATTTTTGTATTTTTAGTAGAGGTGGGGTTTCACCATGTTAGCCAGGCTGGTTTCGAACTCCTGACCTAGTGATCTGCCCGCCTTGGCCTCCCAAAGTCTTGGGATTACAGGCGTGAGCCACCACGGCTGGCCTACACATCTAGATTTCCATATTAGCTTTGGAAATTTTTCCCACTGTCTTTGAGGTTAGATTGTAATAGGAAAACTAGGACCTATTATCTGTTACTACATTTTTAAGTGAAAAAAGGCATGTATTTATAACTACTGATAAAATATAAACTTTGATCTGTGTACTAATGTGGCATCTAAATTTGGTAGTCAGGTTCCATTTTCCTTCAGGTTTATTTTTTATTTTTCAGTATTATAAAAATGCTGTGATTAGCCACCTTATAAGTAAAACTTTGGGACATTCCTGATTCTTTCCATATGATACATTTATAAAGGAAAAAATCTTAATCAAAGAGCTATAAATAACCAACAAAGAGCCTAACATTAGTGTAATAATAATAAAAAATTGAGGGGAGTAGAAGAGATGGATATTTTATAAATTCAATCCTTACTTATTATCTAAGGGAGTCAATATATAACTTTTAAAGCTGATATAACTGCTATATCTTATGGTATGAACATACTACTTAAGAGATGTGGGTAGAACTACAAGAAATTACAGAAGAAATGGGTAACTGGGCAGGAAGGGGACTGTGGCTTTTCCTTATAGGACTCTCTATATCATTTTTTTCCCAGCCTTCAGCATACAGTACTTTGATAAAACATTAATGTTTAAAAATATAAATGAAAATGTATTTAAATTAAAAAATATTTTGCCAAATTATCATCCAGAAAAGTGTGCTAAGTTAGATTCCCATGGGGAATTTTGTGATGGTCTTGAATTACTCCATTGATTTCATGTCAATTTATTTATGATTTATACTCTGACATTTTGAACTTAGAAAAATACATATAAGATGTAATATAAGTGACAAAATTAGGGTAAAGGAAAAATAAGTGTAGGAAAAATTGAAAACAGAGGACACAAGAATCCAAGAATCCATCAGAACAGTCTGGAAAGCTGGTTACGAATGAGGATCCTTGACCTTATCAAAGACCCTGCTCATCAGAATCTCTAGGGTAAGGCTCAGGAATCTCCTTTTCAGCAGCCTTGATAACTTGGAGTTCTGAAGTAATTTAAAGATGACAAACAGTGATTAATATATTAGGCTATTTATTAATATGATATTCATAGCATAGGAGCTAGGGGAATGGACATTGTGAGACTAACTCCAAAGAGCATATTTAAAAATAAGTCTTATATAAGCCAGATCATTCCTTTTCCCATTGTATTTCATAATCCTCTTCTGATTTCATTAACCTCTCCATAACAAAGACGGGTGAACTCAACCTGTCATTTTGCCTTTTTAACTTCTGGGATATCTTCTCTTTTCTCCTGGCTCAATTCCTAGCCTACTGCACCATTTAGCTGGATATTCTAGTGCTTAGGTATCTTTTTTACATACCACATGAACAGATTAAACAGATACTCAGAATTAGGAAAATCTCATGATAGCAACTAGGCAGTAGTACTTAATCTTTTCTGTTGTTTGTGTTTTTATTCTCAAAACACATTTTCACATGCCTCATTCAAAGTTAAAGTTGTTAAGTTTTTTAGATATAGAATTCAGTATATCATAAATATGAAAGAGAAGAAACAGAATTACAGCTTTACAATGATATTAAGATTAAAATTATACATTAAAAAAGTATATCAGCTTACAGTGACTTCTGTAGCTGTAGCTTTTGTTCAATGATGTCTGAGAAACGAGGAACTTTTTTTGAAATAGCCACACGGATATCATCACTCAGATTAAAGCAGCTTCTGGACTTTGTTTTGAAATGTAAAAGTGATGAAAATCCCAACTCACAAAGGTATGTAGTTGCAAATGGCATAAGGATTTCTAGAGCTGTCTTTGCTAGGTTTGGAAACACTGTGAATTGGGCACACCAGAAATCCTCAAGCTTCATTGTCTCAAATTCCATTAGGATTTGGCCACTAGCTCGTAATTCAGCAAGATCATTTTTCATTAAATAACTATCATCGACAAAATCGATATTAAAAAGAAATGGATCCAATATCCATTTACTTGCCTCATTAAGATCTCCAACGGAAAAATATCCATGGAAGAAGTTGCTCAATTGTTGCAGATGCAGTGTTATTTCAGCTGCAATGAATATTCCTTCATTATCTGAAACAATTATTTCTTCAAGAAAAGGAAAATTGGTAAAATTTCTTTTCTCAATTCGTTTTTGCCAAAATGGAAACTTCCTAACAAAAGCAGATAACTTTTCTCTAGCTGATACTGTGTTCATCCCAGTCCTCTGCATAGATGCACTGAGTTCATTTAAGTGTTTGAATAAATCTGCAAGGTATGCTAGGTGAATTTTAAACTCTTTATTTTCAAAGCCATCAACTAAATTACTGCTTTTGTGGTGAAGAAACTGATTTATTTCTTCATACATTTCAAAAATGTGAGTAAGTATTTGGCCTCGGGAAAGCCACCTCATTTCAGTATGGAAAAGGAGGACACTATATTCTATACCAATTTCTTCAAAGAAAGCCTGAAATAGGCGATGATTTGGAGCTCTCCCTTTGATGAAATTTATTACCCTCACCACAGTAAACAGAGCATCCCTCAGTTTTGTAGGCAATGTCTTTATGACAAGTGCATGAGGATTCAATAAACAATGTGTGATTATGATATGAGGTATCTCTTTTTTCACATAGGCAACAAACTCGGAATTTTCTCCTAGCATAGAGGAGGCACCATCAGTACAAACAGAGCCACATACATCAAGTGCTATCTTATGCTTCAGAAAGAAGTCTCTGAAGAGATTGAACACATCTATTCCTTTCATGGATAGCTGCAATGGTTCACAGAAGAGAAATTCTTCTATGATCTCTCTTTCTTTTATATATCGCACAAATGCCATTAGCTGACCGCAGTCATCCATGTCAGTTGTCTCAGCAAGCTGAATACCCACTTTAAGAGGACTCGCTTTGATATCTTCTAGAACTTGCTGTAAGATATCTTGGCTCATTTCATCAATTCTAGAATGGATCACGTCATCTGATAAGGGTACCTGCTGAAGCTTCTTTTGTGCATCTGGTCCCAAAACTATTTGTGCTATTTCCAGTGCACAAGGTTTCACTAACTTTTCAGCTACTGTATGAGGATTCTTCTCCTTGGCACATAAATACGCAAATTGATATGATGCTTGTAATAAAGTATCCTCATGAGATGCAACTCCAAATGCTTTCAAGGTTTCACTCTGATCAGATGGTGTTGGCGTATGCTTCAGGCTATTGAGATCATGCCCAGCTACACCACCATGCTGTCTGTTAAAATGGTCTGACAGTTTTGATGGTCTGAGGTCAGCATTTGAAAATACTGAGTTACACAACACACACTGTGGGCGCTGAGTTCCATCAACTTCCGTTGTACAGGTGAACCAGTAGCGAACATAGTCATCATCCCATTTGCGTTTCTTCGACATGGCACACAAAAACTCTCAGGCAGTATTCCAGAGATGCCACAGAATTTTGCTTTGGGAGTAAAATATAACCCACACATTAAAATCCAGTGGCTAACTGAATTAAAACAAAGCCACATCACATGCTATATTGTCATCACATACTATCTTGTATATGTTAAGATATAGCCTGCAGCATGTCAATTCAAAGTAAGCCATGACAGGATATAGTTTAACTTAAAGCTAGCAACTCATAGCTAATGCCCTGGAATAAATGATTTGCCAGCAAGTTATATATGGAAGATTTGAGCTAAGACAAGTTATGCATACCTGTAAGTCCTTTATTGGTGAATTACAGTTATGGCTTAACTTGTTTTCAATAATGTATGTTACAAACATATCTAGCACATTTTGTATCCCTAGAAAGGGCATCTCACTACCACCACCTTCTTCCATTCAGCCCCAAAGATGTATGCATACCCTCAGTTAAGAATCACTGAAAAAAGGAGCAATTCACTAAATAAGGAAGGGTGGATGCTGACATGGAGGTTAAAAAAATTATATAAATTTATGGGGTACAAGCACAATTTTGTTATATGCATAGATTGTATAGTGGCGAAGTAAGGGTTTTTAGGGTATCCATCACCCAAATAACATACATTGTACTCATTATTTCTCATCTACTCCCTCCCACCCCACCCTTCCTCTCCTCTACCCATCACTCCATTATCTGTTCGTGTGTACACATTATTTAGCTACCATTTATGAGAACATGGTAGTTCTTTTTCATAGTTAAGGATTAAATAGGTCTGTAATACTATTTGAACCTTGAGCAGTTTTGAGTCCAACTTAGGCACAGAATTTCAAATAGGTCTATAAGTCTGATTAAGCCACCCTTGATGCAAAAGTAGGCTACAAATTGGCTCAGAGTTTCCTTACTGCTAAGTGTAACACACTATTGGTCCATGATTCATACTCTCCACATAAAAAAGCAAAATGGCTGGGCGTGGTAGCTCACGCGTGTAATCCCAGCACTTTAGGAGGCTGAGGTGGGTGGACTGCCTGAGCTCAGGAGTTTGAGACCAGCCTGGGCAATATGGTGAAACCCCATCTCTACTAAAAATACAAAAAATTAGCTGGCCATGGTGGCATACGTCTGTAGTCCCAGCTACCAAGCCAAGATCATGCCACTGCACTCCAGCCTGGGCGACAAAGCAAGTCTCTGTCAAAAAAAAAAATTAATTAATTAAAAAAAATATATAAAAGAAAAGCAAAACAACTTGTTTAGGGGAAACACAACTATTCTTCTTACCGAGACTTCAGCAAAATCCCTCTCATATGAGAACACCCTTAAGTACAATAAGGAATTTCATGAAGCTTTTCCACCTAAATACCTCTAAGTGAAGGCAGTCGTGAACACACACACACACACAGACACACACACACACACACACACACACACACACACACAGACACACACAGCAGCATTCCTAAGGTTTGGTTTAACCCAAAGACAGGATGTAGAAGGCCCTACCCATAGAGATTCTGATTCTCTAGCTATGGAGTGGGGGCCTAGAATCTATATTCTAAATAAGTATTTTAGATAATTCTTATAAATAGTAACTAGAACAGTGATCTGTGACAAGAGATACCATATCATCACAATCACTGGGAAACTCTTTTAAACTATACATGTCCCTGCACTACCTTGGAACTAATACATCATCTTCTCCAGAAGCAGAAAAGAATATGGGGAAATAATGTTGTTCAGGCAATCCTGAAACACATCCTGGTTAGGCAGTCAGATTTAGGGGAATGAAAACATATCCTTCAAACCAATCCTTAGCTAACAAATATTCTAGGTGTCTAAGTGAATGGTCCCAATGCTTGAATAGATATTTAAATTTTCTACGTTTTCTGAGCTGATGACATCCTCCTATGAAAGTTGAAACCTAAAATGAAAACCATGTCTTTTCTCTTTCTGTCTCTTTAGCAATGAGTAAAGGCATAATCCACAGGTAGGCTCAAATAGACCTTAGAAAACATTCTATCTCCAAGATAAATAAGTGATCCCCAAAGTTTCCGAAGTTCTGTGCCAGAGAATGTGGCTGAAATAAAGTAACAGGTATACATTTAAATCCGAATGCCCACTTTGGCCATTAAAAGAAAAATCACAAGCCAAGAATACCTACTTAAAGCATTAGCTTTCAAGTGGATCTACCAAGATGAACTAGTTGTAAAGTGTACTCCAATAAAATAAGTTGATCTGTTACACAGTTGTTATGAGCCTGTTAAACTGGAGGATATCTGCCAATCAAAAAAGACAACCCGAAGTTTAAAGAGCTGATCTTAAGGCTTCATTTGTCAAGTAATGAGACTACATGACTACTTTTGCTTAGAACCACTTCTAATTAATGACAATAAAATTATAACATTACCATAAAATGCTTATTTTTCTGTATTCTATTAATGTATATTTATCATGTAATATTTGGGGAGGCAGAGGGAATAAAGGAAAATGTTTTTAGTCACATTAGAAATCTTTACAAGAGGGGCCTGGTGTGGTGGCTCATGCCTGTAATCCCGGCACTTTGGGAGGCCAAGGTGGGTGGATCACTTGAGGTCAGGAGTTCCAGACCAGCCTGGCCAACATAGTGAAACTCTGTCTCTAATAAAAATACAAAAATTAGCTGGGTGTGGTGGCGCATGCCTGTAATCCCAGCTACTCGGGAGGCTGAGGCAGGAGAATCGCTTGAACCCAGGGGGCAGAGGTTGCAGTGAGCTGAGATCATGCCACTGCACTCCAGCCTAAGGACAGCCAGACTCTGTCTCAAAAAAAGGCCGGGCATGGTGGCTCATGTCCATAATTCCAGCACTTTGGGAGGCTGAGGAGGGCGGATCACCTGATCTCAGGAGTTCAAGACTGGCCTGGCCAACTTGGTGAAAACTCGTCTCTAGTAAAAATACAAAAATTAGCTGTGCATGGTGGTGGGTGCCTGTAATCCCAGCTACTGGAGAGGCTGACGCAGGAGAATCGCTTGATCTGGGAGGCAGAGGTTGCAGTGTGCTGAGATGACGCCACTGCACTCTCCAGACTGGGTGAGAGTGAGACTCTGTCTCAAAAACAAAACAGAACAAACCAGAAATCATTACAAGATCTGTTAAGAGGCCATTTCCTATCCACCTTGACTATGTCTCTCAAGTATATTTTAATTTAAAATTTATCTGTTTGGAACAAAAGTTTTAGGAAAATCAATTTATGGTATTCTTCTCCATCCCCCTGAAAAAGGGAGAATAAGTGGCAAGAATTTTCCAGAGCCTCAAAGATGAACTTACTGCCCAAGAGGCTTGTTTTAGAATCTCACAATTTGCACTTGCGCTTTTTGTGGTATTTAGGAATTACAATATCCTAAAAAATGTAAACATTAAAAAGCATCATCATCATAAGGAGATATTGTTAAACCGGCATGATAATGGTATTGTGGTTGTGTTTTAAAAAAGTCCTCATGTGTTCGACACGATTACTTACAAGTGAAATAAGATGTCTGGGATTCCTTTGAAATACTATACTTCAGCACACTCACAAACATGCACAAAGCGGGGTGGAGATAAAAGAAATGACTGGCCTTAAGTTGGTAACTCTTGAAGCTGGATGATGGGTACACATCATTACACCATTCGATTTTTATGTATTTCGGAAACTTTCCATAATAAAAAAAGCATTATCTTAAGATAGATAGATATCACTCATTTTAAGAATGATTCTTTTGAGAGATTATCTTCAGATGCTTAATGAAAGATCTGATATGACAAAGTAAAATGTTTTGGCAAGTTTATGAAGGGTAGATATGAAAAAGTATTACAATTGAAAAAAATCAGTTAAAAGTGAACACTCACAAAACATTTAGGGAATGCTAATATATATACACACACACACACATATATATATATTCATTCCAGCAGTGAAAACACCAAAGTGCAGTTGTAAACCTGAAACTCCAAACCAAATACAATTCAACTTCTATCCAGCCACTGAGTATGCAAGATCATGGTAGGCGCAGGTGTCTGGGGAGGCAGAGCATTTAAGCATTACATTTTGCAGTTAAAATTAATAGCCGGGAGAAAGGGGGCAGGAACTTGGTGGCTGGGCAGACGCTCCAGGGGCAAACGCCTGGGATCGTGGCTTTGTCACTTACAGGCTGGGACCTTTCCAAGCCTCAGTTCCTCCAGAGGGGATAACAGTACCTACCTTACAGGGTTGTTGGGAGGTTTAATTATAAGAATGCATGCAAATAACAAGCAGCTCTTAATTGATAGGACCTGATGGTGTTACTGTTAAGGACGGAGATTTTTACACCCTCCAGGGTGAGATAGGAACACCAGCGGCTAGGAAAAAAAAAAAGAAAAAGACTCAGCGCTGTCTCCGCCCGCCCGTCTCCGAGCCTGAGGCGCAGGCCCATGGGATGCTCGGGCTTCTTTTAGGCGCCTGTTTCAGGCTCCAGTTCCCCTCTCCGCTCAGCCTAGGGTCCAGCCTCTGGCCGTCAGAACCAGTAGAGACGGCGGTTCCTCAGGTCTGACCCCAGAGCAGGAATCTGCGGTGCGCCTGCAGACACGAGCATCCGCAACAACCTCCGCCTCAGCCAGGCCCGAGTTCCATCCGGGTTCTCCAGGGTGCTTCCCGCCCGTAAACTGGGCGAGGCGTCTCCCACACGCAGGCGCAGTAGCAAAGGGCTGTGGGATGGGCTGGCGGGCTTGAGTACTGAGCATGCGCACTGGCCCTCCCTCTTTCTTTGAGATTGTGTACGTGGAACACAAAATCGTTTGTTTATTGTGTCTGCCAGAGAGGATGAACCGTACAATTTCAGGAATGGAAGGGGCTACAAACTACACATAGTTCTTTTTAACATGCAGAGCACTGAAACTTTTATATTGTGTTGGGCTTTGAGCTTGGAGATGATAAAACACTTGATAATTACCATGTTCCATGTGGAATAAATGAGAGAAAAAGAGAAGGAAGCTCATTGTAATCTCAGATTAGACATTTCAGCAGTGGAGGATGAGCTTCCATAGCTTGTGTACTGTTGTCCATGCAGGGTGATCCCCCCGCCTTTCCTTAAGTGGGAACATGGGTATGAATTTCCTTATCATTATCCATCTCAGAGGAAAGATTTTTATTTAAAATTCTTTCAACAACATGATTTCAAAGAAATAAACCCATATTAGAGAGGTTTTAGGGAAAAATCCCAAGTAGAAACTAGGAAACGTTGTTGAAAGAAGTAAACCGGAATATAGCCCTTTCCTGTTTGGGGGTCTTTCCAGAATTCTTATAAACTTAAATGAGTTTACTCATTTTTGTACAATATTGTTAGAAGCATTCTATAAGGCTAGTGTGTGTGAGGAGTGGTGGGGCGTCAAAGAACGTGGGCCAGATACATCATTTTCAGGTGCTGAGGGTGAGCCTGGTAAATATTGAGGGGCTGCTTAAGTTTTTGTGGATGCAAGAAACTGCTATAAGACCAGCCTTGTTGGTCAAGAAACTAGGGCCTTAAATACTAGAGAAGGGGGTAGGCTTCAGAATCCGAGACAGCTAGCTTCATGTCCTGACTCCAATACTTACAACGGTTAGGATTTGTGCAGATTACTTGGAGTTAATTCCATGTGCTTTTTGTAAAATTGATAGATCATCCATTACCCCATGAAGTTCTTTTGAGGAAGGAGGTAACATTATGACTAAATTACAGTACATAATTCTCAAAAAGGCAGCTATTATTGAGATAATAAAATCAAAGCTCAATCTGAATAATGTCCTAGGCATTACGATTTTGAGACAGGGTCTCATTCTGTTGCCCAGGCTGGAGTGCAGTGGTGCAATCTCTGCTCACTGCAACCTCCACCTCTCGGGTTCAAGCAATTCTCATGCCTCAGCCTCCTGAGTAGCTGGGATTATAGGTGTGTGCCACCATGCCCAACTAATTTTTGTATTTTTAATAGAGATGGGGTTCCGCTATGTTGGCCAGGCTGGCTGGGCATTACTTTTCGAAAATAAAACAGAAGACATGATTCTGGATATTATAGAATTCTTCCTACATCAAAGTAAACTAGGCCTCATAGAAGAGGGAAAGAGGTACAGAAAGGTTAGGTGACAGGATGCTGAAATTTTCTTAAACTCACGGAAGCTAATCCAGGTTCCCCTCCCTGTCCCATAAACAACTTTTCTGCCAAATATTAGATATAATGCTACAAACCACGCACAGTTATGTATTGTCATTTATTTATCTTTAACAAAAGATAAAATACAAAGCAGACACAACGTCAGCCTTTATGTTGAACCACCCTGTTTGGATAGGAAAATGAACCTTTTTTTGCATTCTTGAAGTAAATAAGAATTAAATCTATTTGCATTGTTGTTTAATTTCATACCAATCTAAAGCTAGACACTATGTATATCCAAAGTACTTGACAATTTGACTCAGTTACTCTCACGCCACCCTTTCTGAGATGCAGTATCCTATAGGTGGTTTTTGGTAGTTTAGAAAAGCCAGTGAGCTGTTAAAAGTTGATATACTGAAGTTGGAGGTTTTGTTAGGCTGTTTTCACTGATTCCACTCTGTCAGTATTATCTTCATAGTGTTCTGAGAAGAGGCTTCAGGATCATGGCAATCTATTACTAATATCCCTACAAGCTATCCTTGTAATTCTTTCAAGAAGCCAACTTCAGGTTTTGGAGTTTTGCAAATTTTACAAACAAAGTAACAGCTGCTGGCTATAAATACTAGGATATTCTACAATTTAAAAAAATCTAATATTCATGATTGTTACATGATGGCAATCACAATGAAAACAAATAGTATCGTAAACCATATCCTCTATGATAAAGGAAAGGATTTCTACATCTAAAGGCTTATGTCCAGAATGGTAAAGACCTACTACTGATCAGTCAATATTGACCCAATGATGAGAAAATAGTTGTTTTCCATTCAAAGACTAACACATTTAGTCTACTCCAGAGGCCAAGGAGAGAGAATCGCTTGAGCCCAAGACTGCAGGGAGTTATGACTGCGTCTGTGAAAAACCACTGCTCACGAGCCTGCGCAACATAGCAAGATCCTGTCTCTTAAAGAAAACAAAACATAAAAATAAATGTAGTCATAGAGTTGCTAGTAATTATTTTAAAAAAACAAAGTCCTTAAAAAAAAAAAAAAAAAAGTCCTGTTTTTTCTCAAAACCAAGGTATGCTAAGACTAAATATAGGGCCACAAAAATCGAAGCAATAAAGTTTGAAGCTTAATAAATGTAGAGAAAGACATTCTTAATAGGTAGAGAGCCAAGGCTTCTTTACACATGACTCACATAAAACTGGAAATAAAATCTTTTTTTTTTTTTTTTTTTTTTTGAGACGGAGTCTTGCTCTGTCGCCCAGGCTGGAGTGCAGTGGCGCAATCTCGGCTCACTGCAAGCTCCGCCTCCCGGGTTCACGCTATTATCCTGCCTCAGCCTCCCGAGTAGCTGGGACTACAGGCGCCCGCCGCTGCGCCCGGCTAATTTTTTCTATTTTTAGTAGAGACGGGGTTTCACCATGGTCTCGATCTCCTGACCTTGTGATCCGCCCGCCTCGGCCTCCCAAAGTGCTGGGATTACAGGCGTGAGCCACCGCGCCCGGCCGAATAAAATCTTAATCCAATTTTAAATTCTGTTCCCAAAAGCATACTTCATGTGCCTCTTCTTCTTTTTTGCTTCTTCAGTATGGAAAGGAGTGAACTTACTGTGAGGCACCTGAAATATTTATTAAAGTCAGGCAGCAAGAAGAATAAACAAGGATTTTTTATCTACAATCATCAATAAGAAGCTGAAAAGAATGTATCAGCTGCATCTATCTTGGATGGTCATCTGACTAGTTACTACTGTCCAAGGAAAGAGGCCATGGGGTCATCTGGCCTCTGACGTTTCATTCTATATGCCTCCATTTCCTCTTCAGTAGGTTCCCGAGTTTCATATATGCTATTGTAAGGCCGCTTCCTCTCATCAATCTGCATGGTCTCCTTGACATGAAGAAGGCGGGCCTCCTCTGCATTCAGTGCCTATAGAGAGAGGAATAAAATGCGTATCACAGCTCTACATCAGATTTCTTTTCTTCAAAAGTGGCAGAGTACCAACAGACCCCACTGAATATGAACTGCTCTATCAGAAACGCAGATTGCTTGAAAGAGCTTTGGAGTCAGCCCTTCTACTGTCAAGCTACAACTAATCACTATTTGGCTTATATGATATTTTTATAGAGCACAAAACATTCTATAAACATTTTAAATCAATGTTGGAGAAATTTTATTTAATAACAAAAATTAAATGAGGTTCACTTTACTGATACAAGCTCGCAAATGATGCTTCTGGTAAAGACTAACTCTAAAATGCTTTATAATGCACATTTCTTCTGTCCATTAGTCATGATTACTAAATACTCCAAGAAGAAGGCAATACCTACACCCCACAATACCTCCATTAATATAACTTGAGCAAATCACTCAGACTCTAGGCTTGTTTCATCATTTTCAAAATGCATTTGGAGACAGGACTAGATCATAGGCCATTACAGATAAAGGCCTTTACAAATAATACTGGCCAGGAGCGGTGGCTCCAGTCTGCAATCCCAGCACTTTGGGAGGATGAGGTGGGCGGTTCACCTGAGCTCAGAAGTTTGAGACCACACTGGGCAACATGGTGAAATCCTGGCTCTATAAAACAATACAGAAATTAGCTGGGCATGGTGGCATGTGCCTGTAATCCCAGCTACTTGGGACACTGAGGCAGGAGAATTGCTTGAGCCTACGAGACAGAGGTTGCAGTGAGATGAGATCGCACCATTGCACTCCAGCCTGGGCAACAGAGCAAGACCCTGTCTCAAAAAAATAAAAACAACCCCAAAAACAAAGAATACTGTTACTTATCACTTTTACTATTTAGACTTCACAAATTACCTTTTTCAATTTTTCATGCTTCTTTTCTTCATCATCACTATCTGAACTGCTCTTTCGATGCTTCTTCTTTTTCTTTTTCTTCTTCTTCTTTTCCTCTTTCAGTTTTTCTTGATGCAGCTGAAAGGGAGGATTGAAATGCAGTGTTATTAATATGAAAACAAAGCTCAGGTGCACTACTTGGGAGGCTGTGGCACGAGAATCACTTGAACCCAGGAGGCGGAGGTTGCAGTGGACCCAGATCGTGCACTGCACTTGAGCCTGGCCAACAGAATGAGATTGTCTCAAAAGAAAAAAAACAAAACAAAACAAAACAAAACAAAACAACTCAGGTGCAGGTTTTAAAGCCCTCCCTCCAGGACTTAAAAATTCAGGACAAATGATTATCAACTTACCTCCATGAGAGTTTGAGGTTTTTTCACAGATTCATCCCCAGTTATATCATTTATAACACATTCCTCCGAGTTCTGTGGAAAAATACATGTAATTTGAGTTGAGTGTCATAGTTACTAATCATCTAAGAAAACGTTAAAATTTGAAACACGAGACAGTATGTTTTAGTTTGACTTACAAGCTTCGGTTGTTTTATACCTTTAAGAACCAAAGACAATTACTTACAACAATCTCCTTCCCAGCTTCTCCAGTACAATAGGAATACTTGAAAAAAGAGTGACAGCATTTGTATCCCCATCGGCCTTCTTTCCAGTACGATCCCCAGATATGCTGCAGAGAGAGAAATTACTTAAAAAGGAAGCTGAAATTAGAAACTTCTATATACTGTTGATAGGAGTATAAAATAATACAGCCCTTTAAAGGTAATTTAGGAGAAAAATTATGGGGATTCAAGGCTGGTTAACAGGGACAAGGTAGTCTGACCTGAAGTGTGAGAGGCAGGCACTGTAGTTACAAAGCTCTTAAATTCTATTCCCAAAAGCCTATAAAAAAATTTAGTGTACCTGACTTCTCTCGAAAAATGAAGGAGTGGCAAATTCTGGGCCTATAATCGGCTGTTGCTGAAGAGTGGATGCCCCGTTATATAGGGCTTATGTTCTCCAGTTTGTACAATTTGCCTGGCTCACTTCACTCATGTATGATCACTGGCCCGGCCACTATAGGGAATTAGGTTTTTGACCCTCAACTAAGAGAGACAATTGTAGTTTGGTTACTTCAAGAGAACAGCAAAGGACAATACATGCTTTATGATGTTTATGATGCAATGCGAATATACTACATTACTTATTAAATATTCTTGTCAAAATATTTAACTTATATCCAATTAAGCTGTTAGACCTGAATTCCTATTTATAAAACATACAGGGATAGAGAAACAAGCTATATAATGCTACTAGGATCCAGTCAATACAGAATATGAGACAATTTACAAACTAACTGGCCTAATCTGTTGAGTGGTCATCATCATGAAAATGCAGAGATACATTCTAGAAAAGAGACATAATAACCAAATAATGATCAAAATAAATTTGAAATGAATTCTGACTAAAACAAAAAATAGGTGTTAAAGGCATTTTTCTGTATATTTTGGAAAATGTGATTAATGACTAGATATTAGGTAATATTATAGAATTAATGTTAATTTTCTAAAGTGCAATAATGTCAATGTGGTTATATAGAAGAAAGGCTTCATTTTATGGAGATATGTGATACAGTTTTTATGGATAAAATGTCATGATATATATAATTTCCAAATGTTTCAGTCAAAAAAATGTATACATAAACTATATGTGTGTATATATGTGTATTTTACATATCTATGTAAAACAGTGTGCATATGCACACATACAACTAGACAAAGCATATAAGGCAATATGTTAAAAATTTCAGAATTTAGATGATGGGTATATAGATGAACATAGTATTCCTTCAAAATTTTTCTATTTTTGAAAAAATTCCCTGAAACAGAGTTAACTTTTTTTTTTTTTTTAAAGCATAGAGCATAGAAATGGTTAGCTAATAAAGTTGTAGTGGAAAAATGCAATACAGAGCAAAACTAACAAGGACACAAAATTGTTTCAGTTT
Organism: Papio anubis; assembly: GCF_008728515.1. Lineage (NCBI taxonomy): Eukaryota > Metazoa > Chordata > Mammalia > Primates > Cercopithecidae > Papio > Papio anubis. The sequence goes on from NC_044980.1 coordinate 153,044,833, forward strand.
AGCACGTACTGTGTGATTGTGGATCTTCACATCCTCCTCATACTTAGAGCAGGCAACAGCCCGCTCCTGTCCTTTGATGACTGTCCCATGTCTTGAATACTCCACATAGTCTTCAGTCTGTGCTAAAAGCAATTCAGCTGGAGGAGCATCCAAATGTTCTTGGCCACCATACTAAAAGGACATTGGACATTATTCAATACATTTTACAACCTGATTTGCATTTAAATTTCCAGGAAAACATTTTTTTTTTCTTATTCTATTTATTTATTATTTCTCTTTTCTCTGATGTTAACCAAAAAAATGGTAAAAAGAAAGATCTGAAGGGACCTGGTTAGAACCCTGAAACGGTCCACTAAGCCAGTGTTAACACCTGGGGTATAGTGGTTCCATGCCTTCCCTAACATTTATTCTGAATTTTATATACAAATGAAAGACTTTTTTGTTTAATTTATATAAAAATGGGATTATAATATATTAATCTGAACATGATGTAGGAAAACATTTATTTCTAATCAGAAAGAAAGGGAACATTCTTTACTGGGTTTTGTTATAGAAAGCACAGTAGGAAAAAAAAGCCACCATTTTTTTTTCTGAGGCAAATAGAAGATGTCTCAGTTGCTATTCATCTGTTGAGTATAGTAAGTTACAAGATGGCCATAAATTCCTCTTATCCTTGTATGCATGCCCTTTCCCCACAGGGCTTTGCTTTTCTTCCCATCAAGAGACGAAGTCTTTCTCTATCCCTTGAATATGGGCTTGGCCATATTACTAGGTTTCACCAATGGGAAGCTGGCAAATGTGATGCAAGCAAAGGCACTTATCTACCACAACACACTTTTGGCTGCCACTCTCTAGAACTCTGAGAATGCCATTTTAAAAAGCTGCGCTACCCTACTAGAGGATGAGACCACATGGGGTGGAGATGAGCTGTCCCAGAAGAGGTCCCCTTAGGACAATTAGCCTGTTAACTGCTAAACACAAGAGTGGGGCCATCTTAGCTCATCACCTAACCTCAGCTGAGCAAGCCCAGACCAGGAGACTCGCCCAACTGTGAGCAATAATGTTTATATTAAGCTACTAAGATATGAGGTAGTTTGTTTTGCTGTAAAAGCTCATACAAAATTGTATAGCATCTGACTAAGACAAAGGAAGAAAAGGACTATTCTTCATGGATTAAGAGGGGCTCTCTTTGCATTATTTTCCAAATGTAAAACGAATGCTTGTTAACTAGTAACTTCTCTTTAACAGAAGTTCTTCTTTAGCATTTTGGTCAAAATTACCTTTTCCAGGATGCTTTCTTTCTGCTGTTCTTTGAAATCTTCTTTTTTGACTTTGAAGGACTTATACAACAGCTCTAGCTTTGTAGGATCTGCCTGCAGATGTACTTCAGATCCCTTGTCATAGGCTTCCCACGCAAACACTGGAGTAATTCAAAACATCTTAATGAGTTGGCAGCTACATTATTGTATGCTTCTTGAAAACAAGCTTAAAAAAAAAATCCCAAACTTCTTATGAGCTGATATAAAATGCCTTGACATACAGGAAACACTTACACTGTGTCTGAGCCATTGAAATGGTATCTCCTGTGTACCTAACAAAATTATCTCCAGCATAACTCACTCTGCAAATACAAATAAAGAAAATGTTTCAGAGATTGATTTAAGGAAAATTAATTCATAAAACTGAATCTGAATTAAAATGAACACCATCTATGGTCAGGTCAGAAAACAATAAACTTTCTCTCATCTTGAAATCTGTACGTTTAACTTGATACTTACTCATCTGGATTCTTTCCTGCATTGGCATAAGGATTCTCTCTCATTGCTCTAGTTTTTGGATCATAGTAGGCAGAATTTGGATCTAAATTCCTCAAATACTAGAAGAAAAAAATATTTAAAGAATAAATCAATGTTTACTCACAGCAAAAAGATTTCAGCAGACTAGTTGGAGGAGTTGAATATGATCAATTAAATAAATGTGTGTATACAATTCTGGGGTACAGGTGACGAGAAAAAACAGAATGAAACCTTATCTTAGAATGACTCTATTATCCATATGATACCCAGAGTTGATAAAATTTAGGCTGGAAAGACAAATACTTTTCAAATATGTATGTTAAGTTGGTAAGACCTACTTTTGCAATATCTTCTCGAATCCTGAGATTCCGGACAGTAATTCGTCTCTTGGAGTCAAAATTCTGTCCAGGCATGTCAATATCATCTGCATATTTATCTTCATCCTCATCTTCACTATTATGATCTTTTTCCTAAAAGGGGGAGGGGAAGGAAAAAAAGTAAGAAGAAAAGAAAGCAGCATGTTATAATTGTTTTTTTTTTTCTTTTCCTTTAACCAAACCCTTATTTACTTGTGTTCTTTAAAAACTATTATTAGTGTTATTATTAGCCATCAGAAATTTAAAAATTTCACATACACTCAGAGGCAGCAAATATGTATTACCGTCTGAGAATTTGGTTCCTCTTCTCCCCACTGGTGCTTTGGAGAATTCTGTATCACAAAAGAAGAAAAATAATTCATAATTTCATTCCACTTAATCCAATTAACACTTAAAATAGCTAAGATAATACAACTTAATTCTAACTGAACAAACTCTCACATTTCTCAGTTGTAATGAGCACGCAAATTCTGAATACAAGTGTGCCATTGTGAATTTTATTAGACTGTCTATAAAGCCAGCAAATTTCAAGAGAATTTTAATTAAGATTATAACTACTGAATGGTAACAGGAAGATTAAGATGACCAAAGTACCCAATAAATATTAATTTCTAAATGTGTTAGTCTTCAGACATACTGTTTTCATTAAACGTTACTAGTTTCCCAGTAAGTCCAAAAAGAAAATGTTACTAAGGTTCATGTCTTCACAGCCAAAGTAAAGTTTGGGCAATGAAAAAAATCTACAAGTGACACGATATTGTAATTTAAGGAGAGGCCAAACTCCTTGTCACAAGGATACACTTTTCTTCACTAGCAATTGGTCAGAATACTTTCTAACGCCACAGAATGCCTATAGTAACATGGTCAGTATTTCATCATGTCCATTCATAAAGGCTTCAAAGATTAAAAATACTTAAAAAGAAAAAACAAATACATTATAGCATTAGTGAGGAGATACAGAAACACATGTAGGTATATACAGTCTACAGATGTAAGCATAAATCTGCGTAGCTTTTCTGAATGATGGCTAAGTGATAGATCACAAAAATTTTAGAAATACAAACTCACTGAAACACACTTCTAGAAGGTTATCCTAGTATCATGTCAATTACATAAAGATATATAAGAATGTGATGTGCAGTATTGTATATGTGCAATGGTTTTTCAAAACATTGGGAAAAAGTCAAATAAATAATAGATCACTGGTTATATAATTTATTGCATTCCATGGAACACTGAACGGCCATTAAAAGTGATTCTATCCAAGGGGCAGAAAAGTACGTATCATTTCCTAACGTTTTTGATTAAAAAAAGGGAAGGAAGAGAAAGGTGGGGTAAGAGTATATATTTGTATTTGTATTTATTCAAGAAACTCTGAAAAGAGCCACCCACATCCACAAAAGAGTTGGGGCGAGGGGAAGTTTAGTGTTAGGGCGGACAGAAACCGGGGTGGGGAGACTTCACTGTGCATCTTCTTAAACTGTTTTAATTTTTGAGCCATGTGAATTTATACAAAAATAAATTATGCCATAGGTCTATAAATATAGACAGAAAACACGTTCTCACTGTACTCTATGTTGTTAAATTAAAAAAGAAGGTAATAAATGAATATATAAAGATGGATTCATGTAAGAAACATTTTGTATTCGAGCACACATAAACAGGTATACGTGGACAAGAGAGACCTGGAAAGGCCTATTTCAAAATGTTCATAGTTAACACGGGGATATTTTCTTTTTAATATAATGTTCTAATTTTTTTCACTTAATGTTAAGTGTTACTTTCAAAATCAGAAATATAAATATTTCATAAAAAATAATTTTTTTGAGTTCCCACTATTTGCTAGTTCAAAAAAGGACATTTACATATATTTCTACAGTGACAGCTAAGTATCTAAATCTACTATATGTGGTTCATCTTAATATCCAAGCATCCAAGTGGGCAAAAATCATTAGCCCCGTACATACATTAAGTATCCTTACTGGGGAAATAAATTACACCATGTTTACAACAAACAACAGAGAATATATTAGAACAAAAGAAACAGGCCCTTTTTCTTTTCCCAAAGTTAGTAATACATAAAAATAATCACAACAACAATAGCTACTAATTACCCAGTGATAGGTATTTACTATGTGATAGGTATATAAACTTCCTGGGGGTTGTCATTTCTATTTCAGACATACTAAACTGCAGCTCAGAGAGGCAAATTCACTTTTCTAAGAGCATGTATCTCTCATGGAACAGAGACAGCTTTTGTTTTCATTTTATTTATTTATTTATTTATTTATTTATTTATTTATTTATTTATTGAGATGGAGTCTTGCTCTGTCGTCCAAGCTAGAGTGCAGTGGCGTGATCTTGGCTCACTGCAACTTCTGCCTCCTGGGTTCAAGTGATTCTCCCGAGTAGCTGGGACTACAGGTGCTCGACACCACACCCAGCTAATTTTTTTATTTTTAGTAGAGATGGGGTTTCACTATGATAGCCAGGCTAGTCCCAAACTCCGATCCACCCGCCTCGGCCTCCCAGAGTGCTGGAATTACAGGTGTGAGCCATCGCACCTGGCCAGAAATGGATTTTAAACACCTATCTGGTAACTTAATGCTGTTAACTTGCCTGATAGGTACCTTAGTAACTGCTCACTTAGTGATTATTTCAAGTTCTGTTTGCTTTGTTACTTATACATGGTTTAGAGTCCCTTTTAGAAATTTAAACTAAAAAACTATAAATGTTTACTATTTATTTGTGCCTAGATTTGTTAAAAAGAAACTTGACAACTCTAATATGCATAATATATTTACTCTATTAAGTTGACGAGGATTTTTAAAAAAGAAAAAAAACTGGCTGCAACAGACCTTTCATTCATACAAAAAATGTTTTGCCCAGTTATGTAACTAATACGTATTCATTGTGGAAAATGCAGAAAATACTAAAGAAAAAGGATAGAAAGAAAAATTCATAAATTCTACATTAAATAAAAACTAGTGTTCTGGTCTTTCTTTCAGTGTGATAATATTATACTTGCTACCTTTTCATGTATCATTTAAATACAAGTGTTAACCAGTGTTGTTAACGAAGTCTTGAGAAATGCCATTTTAAGAACTAAGCAGCTATTATACCATGCAGATACACTTAACCAACTCCCTATTCCTGGACATTTAAGCTATTCCAATTTCTTTATTATTGTAAAAAATGCTGTACCATCTTTATGCATAATGATTTTTCTGAACTCTAGAAAATTCTTTAGGATGGATAGATCTAATAATTTAACTTGAAAAAGTAAGTGTATGTCTGCCTGTGTGTCTAAATATAAATAGTGGCAGTATTGTTCCCAAATTAACTGCATCAATTTATATTACTATAAACTGTATACAAAGTATCAGTTTTATTTTCCCCCCAATAGCATTTCTCTCTTCCTAACTGAAGAGCTATAAAATGAATTCTTGTTTCAATTTTCATTTCTTTGTTTAAAAGAAATGAAACCTTTTGTTTGATCATTTTCATTACTTACAGCCTGTTCCACTAATTTTCCTGAGGCTAATTCCTCTTGGAGTTTCTGGGCTTTCAATGTTCGTTTTGCCTTTAAAAGAAAAAAAAAAAGAAAGAAAAAGGAACATTTAAATTTTACTTACAACATTCAAGTCACCAACTACATTTTTATATATTTAAAATGAATAACTTTAATTCATTTCAGAAAAGGTCACTGAACAAACCTATCTCTTTGGGATTCCTTGTAGCCCTAGACTTATTACTCTATAGAGCAGGAGTTACACAATGTTTGAACCAGGCAATAATGTAAACTGAGACAAACGGCATCAGTAGTAAATTGCAGGGAGCAAGCCCTGACAAAAACAAGCAGTTGCCACATAACTCCAGATGACTGACTCTTACCAGGCAGGTGTGGGGTTACCGTATATTACAATGTTCAAGAAAAGATGAAATCCAGATTTTTATATGAAATCTTACAATTTTAAAATGATACCTCTAATAAAAAAAAAAAGGCAGTACGACTATGACTTCAAAGGAATAAAGGTGAAGAAGTCAAATCATAACAGTAAAAACTGAAGTTGGGTTAAAATAAAATAAAATTTTCTGAAACAAATTATCCATTCCCTTTCTACTACTCCCAAATGCTATGTGAGGCACCATAAAATAGGTTCGTGGGCAAGCTATAGCTTGGGGCCATACATTTCTAACCTCACAAAACCAAAACTTTGGACACAAATCTGTTCTCGTGCTTCCAGTATCTTTTGCTACCTAAGACAGGGAGTAAAGGACAATATAAGAATCAAGAAGAAACTGCTGGCAAATATGGCTAGCACATTATTTCCTCTATTCAATATTACAATTATAAAGGTAGCCTATACAGTAGTACTAATACTATTATAAAAATGCTACCATTTTTAAAGTGCTTCAAGATTTGAAAAGTAGAGCTGCTAGAGATACAGCAAAAGGACGATTCTTTAAAAACCCCAGGAAAGCAGGAATTTTGCTCACCAGATCAACTTTGGCATACTCTTCAACAATTTTCATGTGTTCTTCTGGATTGTAGCCATTCCATCGATCCCTCTTCCCATCATAGTCAAACATCAGTTGAGGCTGGACATGTTCATCTGGAGCTATATTAGTACCTGTAAATTTGGCTCCAACTCGCCTAGGTCTCTAAAAACAGAGTAAGATTTAATCTTTTCCTAAGCGCTTATGACCCAAAGGAAGACTTCATACAACTTTTACAGAGTGGGCACTTTACGATCTATTCAATTATCAGTTAGTCTTACAGCAATTCCACTCAAACTAATTTTTATTTAACTTGTACCTAAATCTAGGTGATTTCAGAAAAAGAGGAGCAAGCTCTCTGACAACGAAAAGACTGACAATGGTTTTCAAAATTCTCAAAGGTGAACCTACCTCAAAGCAGTCTTTCTTTTTGTGGGTCATGGCCCCACAATTTTCACATGCTCCTTTGCGGTACTTAGTAATTATGGAATTCTATAAATATAAAAAAAAAACAAAGAAAATGTCTTAACTACATAAGTTAGAAATAACTTTGGCTCTCATTATGATTTTGTCTAGTGAAATGATTTCTTTGTTAAAAGGAAAACGAGTTAGTCTCCACACATTTACAAATGTGAAAGTTTAAGGACTTCAGGAGTATAAAATTTATATAAGAAATACAAAGGTAAAATAGTAATGCACTGTGAATTCCAATACCAGATAAAGGGTTTTATTATCTGTTTCTCCTTTAAATAGTATTGCACTGAAAGTTCTTATGTTAAGTTCTTAAACTCTCCATATCCATGAAGAGGTACACAGGTTGTCTACATACCTCTTTTACACCCCTCTTGTACCATTCTCCAGATGAGCTGAACTGCTTTTGTTTCTCTGGTTGTGGTCTCTGGTGTTTTAAAGTAGGTCTTTTTGAAGGATCGATATACCATGGCACTGAAGAAATATACTGAGGAATATGGGGGTTGATGTCTCTGTAATAAAATTTAAAAAAAATTTTTAAGAATAAAGTTGGAAAATAATCAGTATTACAATTGCAAAGGTAGCTTACACAAAACCTAAGAATAGAAATATTGCAGTGGTAGGGGGAAGAGAATATGGTTGCTATTGCTATACTATAATAAAGAAAAATTAAAAATAAAGAAGAAATTTATTTTAGAGTGAAAATATTTCCGACTAAGAAACTAAGAATAGTGATATAACTGAAGGGAGAGAAGAGAGGAAGGAAAATAGAGATGTGTGTTAGTAATCTAAATCTTCTATCACAAGAAATTTTGGTTCAAATAATGCCTATAATCAATTAATTAAAATAATTGTGCAGGTATTATTATCTAGAGATGTGAAGGTAACAACCAGAAAAACTCAAAATAGAAAGATTTAACAGCAGTCACTCCTGTAGAGCAGGCTGGAGTGGGAAGGGTGAAAAAGCACTGTTGCTATCCATTATAAGCCCTTCAACATAATTTCATTATTAAACCATATGCATATGAGTTTGATAAAACAAATAATAAAAAAAGACATAAATAATGAAGATAGGTTCCTCTCAAATAAAAGGATGAAAAATTAACTAAGTAGACATGAATTTGAATTTTGAATGAATGGATCATACAACAATTAAGTACTTACTTTCCTTCTTCATCAACTTCTGCAGGAGCATTGCCCAATTTTCGTTGTTCTTCTAGCTCCTTCTTCTTTCTCCAGTCCTCTCTGGTCATCTTCTTTGGTTCCTCCAAACTCATTTCTTTGGACCCCGATAGGGGTGCAGCATTAACTGCATCTACAACTGTGGCTGACATGGTTATCTGGCCTCCTCTAAGAAAAGAAGTCAAATTTACAGTAAAAAGTAGGCCTTCATTAGTTCACTCAAACTACCAAAAAGACATCCTAATAATATATACTGTTTCATATGTTTTCCCCCCATAGTATGTGTAAGGAAGGGTCTCTTTCCCCTCCTCAAGGTCTCTACATACTGTTAGCACTGTTTCTCCCTCAACTCCAGTTTACAAATGGAGAGAGACACACATGTGTACTTAAAATTTCACAGGACTCTTTTTCTCGTATATATCCTGAATCCCTCTTTTTGTGTATGTCTCAAACTTTTCTAACACAGTAACTCTTAATGAAAGAGGGTCCTATCTCTGTACCCCTTTAAGAATGAACATCTCAAGAGTTATCTATAATCACTGCCTCCACTTCCTCACCTTCTACTTTCATCCTCACTTACTCTAACTTAGCCCTCCACTCCCTACCATTCTAAAGAAAAGAGTTACATTAAGTCATCAAGGATCATTGTGCTAAATCCAATGAACATTTTTCAGCTCTGCTCATTCCCTTTTTATATCTTATTTATTGACTTCCCTGACACTACATTCTCTTGGTTTTTCTTTTGGTTTTTCTTTTTTTTTTTTGGAGACGGTGTCTCGCTCTGTCACCCAGGCTGGAGTGCAGTGGCGCCATCTCAGCTCACTGCAACCTCCGCCTCCCAGGTTCAAGCGATTCTCCTGCCTCAGGCTCCTGCGTAGCTCGATTACAGGTGCCTGCCACCATGCCTGGCTAATATTTTTTGTATTTTTTGTAGTGACAGAATTTTACTACATTGGCCAGGCTGCTCTCAAACTCCTGACCTCAGGCAATCTGCCCACCTTGGCCTCCCAAAGTGCTGGGATTACAGGCGTGAGTCACCGTGCCCGGCTCTCTTGGTTTTTCTTGTACCTCTCTTGTCATCGAATTTTGCCCAGTTATTTAATGTTGGATTCCTCAAGGCTCAGCCAGCACCTTTTAAACCAGTCTAAACTCTCACTAATGGATAAGCTCATTTACTTCCAAGGTTTCAATGGTCACAATACAACACTGCTGGCTCTCCAACTTATTTTTCTATAAAATAAAAAATAATAAAGGAACAATTTATTTTTCTACTCAAGACTTTTCATCTGAGCTTCAGATACATATATCCAATTGCTTACTTGACATCTCCACTTAGAAGTCAGAGGCATTTAAACTCAATACGTCTTAATTCAATCTCATGATCTTCCCTCTGAAATCTAATCTCCTACTGTTCTACTGTTCCCTATCTTTTTTTTTTTTTGAGATGGAGTCTCACTCTGTTGCTGAGGCTGGAGTGCAGTGGCGTGATCTTGGCTCACTGCAACCTTCGCTTCCCGGGTTTAAGCAATTCTCCTGCCTCAGCCTCCCAAGTAGCTGGGATTACAGGCACGCCCACCACCACGCCCAGCTAATTTTTTGTATTTTTTTTTGTTTTTTTTTAGTAGAGAGGGGGTTTCACCCTGTTAGCCAGGATAGTCTCGATCTCCTGACCTCGTGATCCACCCACCTTGTCCTTCCAAAGTGCTGGGATAACAGGCGTGAGCCACCACGCCTGGTGAAAGACAACACCATCCGTCCCTTTACATTAAGTGCTTCAGCTTATCCCTACATCTACGTCATCACTAAGACCCGTTATTTTCACCTTTCGAATATCATTCAAATGCATCTACTTCTTTCCATTCTTACTGCTACTACCCTAGTGTAAGTTATTACTTTTTCCTATTTACTGGTCTCCTCTGATTCCCTCCAATCAATTCTCCACATTGCAGTGTTAATTTTTCAAAACACAAATCTGATCATATCATGTCTGACATGGTTTGGCTCTGTGTCCCCAGCCAAATCTCATCTTAATTGTACTCCTGTAATTCCCAAGTGTTGTGGGAGGGACCCGGTGAGAGATAACTGAATCAAGGCGGCAGTTTCTCCCATAATGTTCTGGTAGTGAATAAGTTTCACGAGATCTCATGGTTTGATAAAGGGAAACCCATCTTGCTTGGCTCTCATTCTCTATTGTCGCCGCCATGTGAGAGGTGCCTTTCACCATCATTGTGAGGCCTCCCCAGCCACGTGGAACTGTAAGTCTGACAACCTTCTTTCTTTTGTAAATTGCCCGGTCTGGGGTGTGTCTTCATTGGCAATGTGAAAGCGGACTAATACAATGTCCTACTGCCCAAGCTTAAAATCCTCCAATGCAGTACCATCCAAAAATTCAATACAGCACCATCTAAGAGAAATACAATGCTAGTCCCATATGTAATTTTATGTTTTCCAGTAGTCACATTAAAAAAGTAAAAATAAACAGGTAAAATTACTTTTACAAGATTTGTGTTGTATCCAACATATAATAATTGCAAATTTGAATTAGAAAAAACAACTCTGTCTTTAAAAGTTGATATGGGTTTTATACTTATTTAAACTAGTCACATTTCCAGTCTCAATAACCACAAGTCGCTAATAACTAGCATAACAAATAGTGACAGCTGGGCGCGATGGTTCACACCTGTAATCCCAGCGCTTTGGGAGGCTGAGGCGGGCGGATCACCTGAGGTAAGGAGTTTGAGACCAGCCTGGCCAACCTGGCGAAACCTCGTCTCTACTAAAAATACAAAAATCAGCCGGGCGTGGTGGTGTGCACCTGTAATCCTAGCTACTAGGGAGGCTGAGACAGGAGAATCATCTGAACCTAGGAGGTGGAGGTTGCAGTGAGCTGGTGTCACATCACTGCACTCCAGCCTGGGCGACAGAGCTAGACTACGTCTCAAAAAAAAGTGACGCTCCAAAGGATTTTATCATTCGTACTCTAAAAACTGACATCTTTTTAACACATCTACATGGTCCACCATGGTCTGGCATCTGCTTACCTTCCAGCCTCACCATTACAACTATCCCCGCATCCTTCTCTACTAACTACATAGATCTTCTTGTGGTTCCTCTAACACACCGTGCTCCCTGTAGACACTGGGCCTTTACACAAACCCCTTCCCAGTGGAAAGTGCTCAATGCCTGGGGGTCTACGATGCTTCTCAAAGGTGTTCTCTTCTCCTGTGTCTGACCTATAGAAAACCTCCCCATATATTTGTGTAACATATAAACTGATGGCCTGAATATACTGCGAAGAGAAGCAGAACAAAGGTAAATTTAATAATCTTCATTAAAACAGCCACCATTTCTTGAGCCTACCGTGCATCACCTCATCTAATCTTCACAATAAGCCCAGTAGATAGGTCTGAAGAACCCCATTTTACAGGGAAGAAACAGGTTCTGAGAGGTAAGATCCTCAGCCAAGAACATATTGTAGTAAGAAACAAGGACTTCAAACACAAGTCTGACTCCAGAGTCAGTTCTCTAAAAACAGTATGTTATACTCTGTCCATAGAACATTGGCTTCTGGGCCTGAAATATTAAAAACTAAAACTGAATGAAGTAATATAGTTACCAAGTTGTACTCACTCGTTTCCGTCGCTGTGAAGGGGCCTATTTTCTTCAACTAAAAACAGTAATAGCTCCCACTTACTGAGGGCTTACCGTAAGACAGTGTTTAGAGATTTACTTATATAGATGTTTTCATTTATATCCGCATGATACCCCACTGAAGTCAGATCATCTCGACTTAACAGGAAAAACTGAAGCTTAAGTAAATTTTCCTGGCGAGGAAATACAGTCTATCAAATTGGGTACTGGAAGCAGCTTTCCCCGCTCGCAGTCCGGGGATCGCTCAGGGTCTTCAAGGCCACCGCCACAAAGGTGATACTCTCAGAGTTATCCCGACTGTTTCCCTGAAGACGCAGGCCTGGTCTGGCTGGGCACGAGTGCCATCAATGGGGCTCAGGACAGTGGCTTCCTTTTCGGTCCGCCGTCCTCGCTCCCTCCTCAACAACTAAGGGCTCATTATCCCCGTGAGGACACATCCAATAATTAGGAGCCTTCGACCCATTTTCTCAGGTTCCCCAATTCCCCTTCGCCCGAAAGTTCTAAAAATATTTTCTTACCCAGTCCCGCCGCAGCTGGTCCCAAGTCCATCCGAGACAAGCCAAGCCAATCTCGTAATGTTTACTTCCGGCTTCTCGCCTCATTCCGGCGGCCACTGCGGTAACTTCCGGACGATCGGCACATGCGCACTAATTTCCTGGTGGGACGCGGGGCGGAGTGGAGGCCTTTGGTCCTCTTGCGCCGTGGGAATCGCGAGAACTCTAGCTGTGCGTATCGCGCTATTTACCCGGCTTGTGGAGAGATTCAAGTTGGGCGGGTTCTTTTAGCTTCTATTTAGGAACTTTCTTTTAGAATCGGAGAATTTTAGGAAGTTAAAAAAAAAAAAAAAAAAAAGCCAAAACAGACAAGAGCTTAAGCCTCACCAGGGGGCTGTGAAGTGAATGCAGAATTTGGTGATGTATCAGCTAAAAAAAAAAAAAAAGGCAGTTAAACTTGGCAGTAACTAGTAGCCAGGCTGTGTAACATGCTGGGGATCTGGTGAACACAGTGTCTTCCCTCAAATTTACATCAGAGTGCGAAAGACACCGAAACAACTATTCAGATAATTTAGCAGTTGTAAAAGTTGCTATGAAAGGAATACCGGGTGCTGTAAGAACATAAGGCACGTTATCATTAGGAAAAAACACGACGATTTCCATTTTGGAGAAACATTAGTATCTGTGCTATCCCATCCCTTCTTTAAAAGTATACATGTGAAATAAAATACTGGAAAATAAACTAATTTTCGTAGTAGAATTTCTTGTGATTTTTTTTTTCTTTGTGCTTTCTATTCTGGTTGTTCTCCCCCTCCCCCCCATAACGTGTATCCTTTTTGAATGTAAAAGTTAAAATAGCTACCATTCCTGCCTCAATAAAATAGCCCAACATAATAGAATCTATTTTTTTCGTATTAAGAATTTGCAATACCTGGAGTTTAGGAGCATAAATATTAATTCTGCTTTTACAGGGCAGTAGATGAAGAAACAGAGACTGTCGTGAAAGTGAGTAGAGTCTATAAATCACTCAGGCTTTGTTTTTTTCCACTTAAAAACATTCCTGAAATTTGCTTAGGAGTGTTAAAGTCTAATTAGCCAAAACCACCAGGAGAGCACATCTCGAAGAAGAATCAGAAAGCCCAGGACAAGAGAGTTGTATCTTTTCTAAGACTTGAGGTCCCTCTGGAGGATTCTGAGGAAGGTCTAGGAAAGCCGGGATTGGTTCTGGATGGGTTGCTGTTTGTAAAGCAGGATTAGGAGAAACTGATTAGGGACTAAGTGCTGTTATGAGTGAGGGTGGTTTAGCAATTGAGTATTTCCAGTAATAGTAATAGCAAAGCTGGTCTGAGGGCATCATTAGTAAGAAAACAGTGGTTATTCAAAGAGAGGGTGGTTATGGTTTACAGCTGATGCATGACCTTGGGAGAAACAATGCTTTCTGTTGGTGAAACAAAGAAGACATCCTAAGGAGATAAACCTTGCACCCCAAAACTTCTGTAGATAGAGAATCCCCACTTCGAAGCTATAGGTGTTATAAAGATTTAGTCTCAAAAATTAACACTTTGAGTGCTGATAATATAATATGATGATGTAAAATTTAGGAGATACAGGAGGAAATAAGGGGTGGGAATAAAGGAAAGAGAGCAGTGAAGGGACAATAAAGGTATGCATATTTTTCTGTCTTTCCTCTTTCCTTCACCTTAAGTTAGGCTCTTTTCTTCTTGATACCTAGTATAAAGTCCACCATTTAATAGGTATTCAATAAATATTTGTGAATGAATGAATCATTCAATCAATATTGGTCCTGAAATGCCAGGGAAGAAGAGATGATGAACTGGCATATATTGAGAACCATGTCTATGTCAGGTATAGTGTTAAGCCTTTTGTGAAAGAGTAATATGGAATCAACTCCTCTCTCTCAGCTGATCTGCAGGTATCAAATGTATATATGGTGACCTGTGGGAAGCCGAGTTTGAATGACACAGGTCAGCCTTATCTTTTGAATGTATACCTTTATCTTGTATACCATTTCAGTGTATTCCATTTTACTATAGAAACAGGAAAAGGTCGTCAACTTTTTCAAGCAACATTTCTTTTCATATCTGGGAAACTGGAATTCCTTTTTTATATCTTCATTATCTCTCTGATGTTCTCTTGCTCCCTGGCCAAGCCCTTCCAGACAACTTTGGTTAGTGTATTATTGAGATGTTAGAGGTTTAAAATAAATCAGTATTAAATGATAGGATTTTAAGGGAAGACTAAATTATGTATTCATTAGAATCATAATTTTGTTCCTAAAACAGATTCGTGATGGTATAACAGAAACAGCATCTTAGCCTGAAGTATTGAGGATAATCCTCAGATTAGGGAATGATTAGTTCGTTCTTAATCATAAGCATAAGAGAATGACTCAAACGCTGCTGTTTGATCTATCTGTACTTACATTTCTTCTTAATTTTAAATTTTTCTCTCCTAGTATTCTTTAGACCCAACGTTGGTTGTTTCGACCATTTCTACAATATTTCTATTTATTTTCCATCCTTTCTACGGTGCTATTTAAATAAATATATCTTAAAGCAATAAAACATTGTTATTGAGTCAGTACCACAGTCCATGCAGCTTAATAATATGGAGAGCAAAAAAAAAGCCTCTCAATTTTTTTTTTAATATTACACGACCCTAGATTTTTTTTCCCCAGAAAACGTGCCACAAAGTTTGCAAGAAAGAGCTTTTGGGGCGGAGTCCTGGCTGCTTAGGTCCCTTCCATTGGTTCGGCTTGGTGACCACGCCCCCGGCCCCGCCTCTTGAGCGGAAGAGCCAATTGGGCCGCGAGTTGTGGTTTAAACCGGGAGCGCGCCGCGTCCGTTCACCGCCGCCTTAGACGAATGTGGCTGTTGGAAGCTGCGTGAGTGAACTGGAGGGTCGCGGCTGGTTAGGTGAGCGTGGTCGGGTGGGGAAGGAGGCGGGCTGGGGCTGGGCTGGGGCTGAAGCTGGGGCTGGGGCTGGGGTTGGGGTTGGGGGACTGCCTGGGGCGTAGATGGCTCCGAGTCCGTTTGAGCGCGGTCTCGGACTGCGAACTGGACCCACGGCAGTTCTCTGAAGAGTGCCGGCCCCAAACCGCCTGCTCCTTGGGACCTTAGAGCCTCTGACTCAGGCTGGAAGATTTGAGAGCTGGATTAAGTACTTGTTGGCTCACGCCCGTGACTGTCCCTCTGTTTAGCTCTTGTTTTTGTGTGGACATCCCTAGGATAAAAACTTTGGTATGTTGCTATACCTTTGCTTCTCCCACCTTCCCCAGTATCTAATATGTATTTCTCATTTTTAGAATAATCCAGAATGGCTACTCTAATCTATGTTGATAAGGAAAATGGAGAACCAGGCACCCGTGTGGCTGCTAAGGATGGGCTGAAGTTTGGGTCTGGACCTTGTAAGTACACAAGGCTGCAGTCGGATACACTGCTATTGTGTACGTGGCCTGGAGCTGGACGAGACATTTAGTGTACTTTTTGGGCAATTGGAGTCAAGTCTGTTATTGGTCCTTTTTCATTTTCAGTATCTTAATGAGATGATTTATGGGAGTACTGAATCTCAGCTATTAGGCCTATCATAGCCATACCACTACCAATAATGGGGGGTGGGTTTGGGGGTGAGAGTTAGGTCAAGTTTACATACACAGTATTCAAGTTGTACAGATATTTTGCTGCTGGAATATTCTTATAGTAAGACTTTTTCTTCAGCAATCAAAGCCTTAGATGGGAGATCTCAAGTTTCAACACCACGTTTTGGCAAAACGTTCGATGCTCCACCAGCCTTACCTAAAGCTACAAGAAAGGCTTTGGGAACCGTCAACAGAGCTACAGAAAAGTCTGTAAAGACCAAGGGACCCCTCAAACAAAAACAGCCAAACTTTTCTGCCAAAAAGGTAAGTGTTGGCTATAAAGACACTGTTTAAACACTTAAGCGCTTTTGACTCTTAAAATGACGATTGGCATCATCCTACCCAGCTTTCTTCCCTCTGAGTAGAAGGGAGATAGAGGTTAGCAAGCAGAGTAGTGGAGGAAACTCAGATTGTCCTTGTGGACCTCTTGGTGCCTTGAGATTGGAAATCTCAGATGCAGCTAATGCATATTTGTCCCTCACCTGTCCTTAACTAGTGTCTTAAAACTGGTTGGTGGTATCTACTTACAGATACGTACTGAGAGAGAGGGTGCCTTAAGAGATTCTGTTGCTGCTATAATAGCACAGGTGTTGCCATTCTCTGCCTAGCCTTCCAGGGCAAGCAGCAGCTTGTTAGGTTACAATTTGCTAGCATGTTGATGTTTGTGTGAGTGTGGGTCACAAGCTACAGGTCTGTGTATCTCAGACTGAGAGCACTTTGCTGTGAAAGATGACGTTAGCATGAGGATTAACACTTTATTTGAATAACTGTTTTGTTTAATTTGCATTAGGAAACAACTGGTGAATTACATGTGGTGCAACTTAGGACAAGGATGTCTTTTTAAAAAAGTGAATTAACTTAAAAATATTAAATACAGGAATTGCAAAGATATGGCAAAAACAATGAGACACAGAACCGAAGTGTGGGAACCCCATAGGGAGTTCTAGGCATGCATATGTGAGGTGAGATAAATCAGGAATATGCCGGCTTCCATTGTAGCACCCTTCTATAGTAGACTGTAGTAGACCCGTCAACTCCAGACTAGGAGATTGCCCATGGCGTTTTTCTAAAGTCCTTGACAGTGTCTTGCTGCCTCTTACTCAGTGTATTTGAGGAACACAAACTTGTTTTTAATATTAACCAAGTACATAATTAGGTAACACTTGCAGAAAAATCACACTCCTATAAGCCAAAAATGGCTTTGATGATTAGCTACTATCCTGGGTGATTCATGCCCGTTTTCTCCTCTGTTAGGTTGAATACTTGCGTTGATTAGCTCTGAATTAACTCTGCATTCTTGATAACTTACGCTGACAGGTGCTGGTACTTACATTTCAGATTTTAACTTTTGAGTCATGCTACTCGAATTACATTTGAATCATATTATTTGAAGTATATTTAGGTGTAATTATGAAAACTAAGGATTATGGCTTCTTAGAAGGCAGCATGAAATTGACAAATTTGAAAACTAATCAGCTAATAAGACATCCACTCTCACTAACCCATATTTTCTTTGGCTGTTCTAGATGACTGAGAAGACTGTTAAAACAAAAAGCTCTGTTCCTGCCTCAGATGATGCCTATCCAGAAATAGAAAAATTCTTTCCCTTCAATCCTCTAGGTAGTATCTTTTGTAATTGCAAAAAGTGCTTTTGGCCTTTAGTTTCTTAGTATTCAGCTCAGCTGTAACTTGATATGAATATAATATATGACCAAAAACTATAATGAGACTGTCTGAATCTGGGTCGTTTTGGACAAATGTACTTGTTGTTGGAATTATTTGCAAGGTATCATCTTAGATCAGGAGGGGAATAGGAACAAAGATACAGAAGACATTGTTCCTGTCTGTAAAAGCTTATCACCTAGAGGAGGTAAGATGTATTCGTGAATATTGAATAAGTCCCATTGTGGACAGTCTTTCTCACAAGCCTTTTAGAAAGTGAGCTTTATGTCAATGCCTGAGAGTGCTTTGGTAGGATTATTTCTTTGGTTAGAAAAATCTACATAAGACAGTGAAGACGTGTTTTTCAAATTTCTGCAACCTGCTACATGTATCTGAAGTATTTTCTGTTTTGGAAACAGCTTTTCAAGCTTTAATTTACTCAGCCATTTGAGGAGAAGCCACTGTGTGTCAGGCATCGCTAGGTGCTGGACACACTGTTTAACAAGATGGGCCCTGCCTATGGGAGCCCACAATTTGAAGGGAAAGTCAGATGCTGGACAAGCCATCTCACTGTGAGTGTGAGCCGGAAAAAAGAGCATTGTAGGTCAAAGTGGTGCAAAGATCCTGAGGTAGGAAAAGGGACTGAAGTGGTTCTAGGAAAAATACAGGCACAGTGAAGGAGGATACAGGTGAGGTGTGGGGGCAGATCAGGGAGGGCCTTACAGATTTCTGAGCTGGATCTTTTACCCTTTTATTTAGCCAAAGAGGTCATGTAGTTATTCTTTTACTAATTTGCATTCAGATTGTTCTGGCTTTTAGAAACTACAAACATTTCTACGATTAGTATTCTTGAAATGATCTCGTTGCAAGTTTGTGAGTACATCAGGAGGGAAACTGAGAAGGATTGCTGGGTTCGAGGGTTTGTGTGATTAAGTTTTAAAATTATAAAATGTGATGCATCCGTGCTAATAATTATCATTCAGCCATTGGGGAAAATGAGGTAGATTTATGCATATTGATCAAGAATGAAGACCACAGTATTCTGTGTTAGAGGAAAGAGATATTGCTAAGTGGCCCTTCAAAATAGTGTAAATTGTTAAATCCATCTACAGTGGATGAAGATGGCTGCTTCCTCCATGTTCACTATCAATGTTTTAAAACTCTAATCTTTATCAGAAAAGAAATATTTTATTGTTTTAAATTTGTGTGGTGAGCATATTTGATTATTGGCCACTTAGTTTTTCTTTTATTAACTTCCTGTTTGTGTTTTTCTTTGATTAAAGAGCTCTTTGTAGATAAAATTAGCTCCCCTTAGATTGAAGACTTCTTTCCTCTGGAGTCTTTTGTCTGTTTATGATTTCCTTTACAATTCAGTGGTTTTAAGCTAAATAGTCACATATCATTCAATTCTTTCTTGACTTCTGGGTTTTACCAGGCTTGAAAAAGAGCAGACTAATTCTTGAGTACTTAGGCTTTAGAGAACTTTCATACCTAAGGACAAAGATTTAGAAATTAAAACTGAAAAACTTAAGATATTCACTAAGTAATCACATTACATTAATGTAAATTTTTTTTAACATAAAATATTTGTTTTGGAAAAGTTTTGAGAAGAATGGTATGGTTTATATTTTTGAAAAATATATGAAGAAAACCTGACCTCACACAGATATGTTTTTAATAGTCTTTTCAGATAAGTGTGGATAGTTTTCTTTGCCACTACACTAAAACCCACAAGTGGCTGTTTCTGAATATATAATTGCAATGTGGAATCTGAAACCATATCAATGAGCATTTTGTATCTTGACAGTAAAATCCATCGGTCTGTTTTGCACTTGGAGTGTATCTTTTATTCTTGCATCTATCTTGCATTGATCATTCAGAAATATTGATTCACTGAGATATGTAGATACTCATATGTTGAGATTATATAATATCAAAAGCACATTAATATCACAACTGATCTCATCAGAAAAGTCTAAGGCACCTGTCAAGCTAATGACTGCAGATAAGTTTTCCAAAATTCCTTCTTTTGGCCAGACACAGTGGCTCATGCCTGTAATCCCAGCACTTTGGGAGGCAAGGCTGGCAGATCCCCTGAGGTCAGGAGTTCAAGACCAGCCTGTCCAACATGGTGAAACCCCGTCTCTACTAAAAATACAAAAATTATCCGGGCGTGGTGGGCGCGCCTATAATCCCAGCTACTTGGGAGACTGAGGCAGGAGAATTGCTTGAACCCGGGAGGCAGAGGTTGCAGTGAACGGAGATTGTGCCACTGCACTGCAGCCTGGGTGAAAGAGTGAGACTCTGTCTCAAAAAAAAAAAAATTCATTTTTTGGTTTTTGACAAAATTTTGACATTTTATATTCTGCCATTGGTAACAAAGCCTGTCAGTTTTCCTTGAGGTGATAGACTTCTTTCATGCCTTTGAGAAAAAGTGTGACAGGCATCCAGGTCTGAGTGACCATGGGATTTCTTGCAGTTGTTAATTCAAGTAAAAACAGTATTCCAGGAAAAAGTTCTCTAGTTTTAGCTTGCAACTCAGACAATTGCACAAATCCTTTTGCTTTGAGATAATCGTATTTTGGTGTGCAGTGGAAGTGCTTTATGGCATACTTCTCATTTTATCACATAGAACATTAAAAAGACATCTTCTCAAGGATGGAGAGCTAATAAAATTAATACTTTCTACTGCATATGGTGAAGTGACATTAAGTGAAACTGGCATTTTTAAACTACAAGTGCAGAAAGATGCAGAACATAGAGACTGCTCCTATGGTTTACTGTCACTGCCTTGATTTGTGTTGAGGCACCAGCAGCTTTATCCACCATTGCCTTGGTACCATCATCACAAATGTCAACCCAGTGGGAAAAGGTGTGAATATTGTCATGAAAATAGTTTTGACCTCATGGACCCCCGAAAGTGTCTCAGACCACAAGGAGTCTACAGCCCACGCTGAGAACTGCTGCTCTGACAAAAACACTCTCTCTCTGTAACAGACTTTGAGAGTTTTGACCTGCCTGAAGAGCACCAGATTGCGCATCTCCCCTTGAGTGGAGTGCCTCTCATGATCCTTGACGAGGAGAGAGAGCTTGAAAAGCTGTTTCAGCTGGGCCCCCCTTCACCTGTGAAGATGCCCTCTCCACCATGGGAATCCAGTAAGTGAGCAAGTGCCCTTCTAGAAGGGCTGCAAACAATTTGTTTCATAACACTTCCATTACCGTGGGAACAAAGTTATGCGGGAGGTGAGCCTGTGAGTCATTTCTGTCCTTCAAATGACAAGGATAAGGTTTCAGAAAAATAAACTATTCTCAATTGGTATTGCTTTTTGGTCCCAAATGCCCCAGTAAAATTGTTATTCTGGAAACTGGATAGTCTTAGTTACAGCCAAAAGATTAATTCTCACTTACATCTTCTTAGGCTGTAAGTTGAAGCATATATAATAAACTTGTTTGGAATGATGATTCCATGTTATATCCAAAGCTAATATAAGATCCAAACACCTGTGCTGTAGCATAGACTGACAATAATTTCTTACTGCAGAAGGTTTGAGGTCTTTGTTTGAACTGGTAGTCAAAGCCATCATTATGTTTTCTGTTTGTTCTGATGTGGGATAATTTGTGCTAATAAGTTACATTAGTGAGACTGTTAGCTCTTACTTTAGTCTCTAAGAGATTCAGATACTTCTAAGACTTACTTCCTAATGAAAGTCAATTCTGGGGCCACAGACATATTCCAAAAAGTGTGTATCAGGAGGGGATGGAGGTGATTGATTAGACAAAGGGAAAAACATGAGTTTTTGACAGCTGATATCTATGTTGATATGGACAATGACTCAACGATTTGCAGAAATTTAATAAGAGATTCCTGTTTTCTAGATCTGTTGCAGTCTCCTTCAAGCATTCTGTCGACCCTGGATGTTGAATTGCCACCTGTTTGCTGTGACATAGATATTTAAATTTCTTAGTGCTTCAGAGTTTGTGCGTATTTGTATTAATAAAGCATTCTTTAACAGATTCTTCCAAGTATTGTGTTTGCTTTTCCGTGGAGTTTACTTAAAACAATATGAAAGCTAGCCAAGGTGTTTAACAAAGAGTCTATAATGTGACAATAGAGATTTGTCTGATTTCTAAAAACTTAAATCCTTTTGGTTTAACAGCTTATTTTAGAAGCCACCACTGTTTTTCCTGAAAAGTATACCCCTCAATGTATACTTTATTGACTTTTTGCAGCCATTAACTAGTGAGTTATTAGATCTCTTAATTAGAAGAGCTCCTTCCAACTCATTAAGTATCTATTGCTAGGCATTCTTTATTGCTGGTTTGCCTTAGTTTCTAATGACTTTAGTACTCAGTATTGAAAGGCTCTAAATCTGAGATTCCTTGGGATCTTCAGTTAGGTTCCTTGAAGATCACTGAAGATAATTTACTGATAGTAAGGTCTACACTCCACCTATAGGAAACTGTATTTAGTTATTTACCTTGTGTTGGACATGAGTATTTGAGAAGCATTATTGTGTTTAATGTTTGACACTATTTTCCAGATAAGACAATGAAGCTCAGAAGTTCATTGATTTGTCAAAGATGTGAAGAGCTAGAAAACGCTAGAGCTGGTATTTTGATCTCAGTTCTGAGGTTGGAATCAAAATAGAGATGGCAAATAGTTGCTCATAGGTTTTTTTTTTTTTTTTTTTTGAGGGCGGGGGTAGATATTTTAAAAACCTTAATCATTTCCACTATTTAAAATTCCAATGTTTCACCAATCTGGCTTTGGAGAGTTCTTGAAAAGAGATGTGTCCATAGTAGACGCTATTTCTGTTACTTGCTGGGGTTGGAGGTGGATTGCTGCTGCTGCTTTTTGGGTGGAATGTAGGCTTTATATCCCACAGACCCTGCCTTAAATGGCCTTAGTGAGAACTGAAGTAATCCTTCTACTTTTTGTGTCTCTTCTCAGACCTAGCCTACTTAACTCACTTGACTTGCTTGGGCCCTGTAGTCACCTGAATTTGACCCTTGCTTGATGCTAAGTTACATAAGAAGTCTTTCCCTTGATATATCAGTAGCTTCTATGGTCAAGTTAGAGTGTGAACCCTTTGGCATTGTTACTGAAGGAAGTTGAAGGATATTAGGCGTGAAATACTAAGAACACCCACAACTGCTTATCCTGATTTTAAAACTTTTTACCTTCTAAATATAACTGAATCTGTGTGACTTTCTGGAATTAGTAGAAAGGCAGACTTCTAGGAGAAGATAATACCATAAGACTACTAGGGCATTTGGCTTTAGGAGAGAGTTAGATTTAGCATCTTCAGGTAAAATAGGACTGCTAAGAAAAGCAAAGTATAGGTTGGACACAGTGGCTCACGCTGGTAATCTCAGCACTTGAGAGTGTGAGGCGGGAGGACTGCTTGATCCCAGGAGCTCGAGATCAACCTGGGCCATGTAGTAAGACCCTTGTCTCTAAAAAAAATTAAAAATAATTAGCGGGGTGTGGTGGCGCGTACCTGTAGTCCTAGTCTCAGGAGGTTGAGGCAGGAGGATTGCTTGAGCCCAGGAGTTCAAGCTTACAACTTGAGTGGCTATAATGCCACTGTAATCCAGCCTGGGTGGTAGAGTGAGACACTCTCAACAACAACGAAAAAAGCAAAGTGTAGTTCTGAATGGCTTTCATACTCTGCAACACAAACTGAAGCTTTGGAAAATTGTCTTTTGTGGTAGAGGGAAGCAAGGGCTGGGAGCAAGGAGACTAGTCAGTCCCTTACCAATTAATTGCTGTCCTCTGGGTCACAACTGAGTATGGAGGGATCTGATCTTTTCATCTGCTGTTAATCAGATTGCAGTGTGCATAATGTGTGTTGAGACTGAGAACTTTAAGCAGATGCTCCTCCATTAATACAGATAATTTGCATCTTGTGGGGGTTGTTGCTATTTTGTTAAGTTCTGACACTTTTTGAAATAAGACAGACTTTATTCATACCTTTACAACTCTGCAATCCTACCTTTCTCTACACCACCTTTGAGACTGCCTCTCAGGATCCTGTACCTTCTTAGAGTAGGAGCTAACAGTCAGGAATGCCATTATCTTGCTACCATTTCTTCTTTCTTACCACAAGTTGTATTTTCCTACTTCTTTGCATGCCAGCCGTGGATTTTACCTTTTTTCATGCTGGGTGTTTTAAAAATTCTATTAATATTCTTATCCTTTGTTCTGGAGTATGGGTAAGGTACCTAGAAGCAATTTGATTCATTTGAGACTTGCCTTTAAGGTTAGGCATCACCAGAGCAGCATTTAGCGCAGGGCTAATTTCCCACTGCTACTGAAGCGCCAGACGCTTAGGATTCTGCCGCTCCCTGAATTATGAGGTTTTCCTGTCTAGCTGATGGGAGAAGACACTATTCCCAGCCCTGTGTGGGCTTCAGGAATTCTTCCCTCTGATCTTTTCAGCTTGTTTTCTTATGCATATATGGATCCGCGCCCTTCTGAATATTACAGGGAGACCCCCTACAAATTTCCAGGGTTCTCTCTGTGCAGCTCTCTCCTCTCCAGTGCTGTGCTCTGCAAACGTGGCCTGCCTTGGCCTGACTCTGCTCTGTCTCTTCAACTCAGGAAATTCACTGGACTCTGCCTGCCTCCCTCCCTTCCCTACTCTGAGGCCTGGAAACTCAAAAGTAGCCAGTGAGGACAGTCATCAGCCTCACCTCACTTATCTCACATTCCTCAGGCATTGCTGTTCTTCGTCGCCTGATGCCTGCTGTTTGGGAAGCCCTTGTTTCATCTATTTTGTCTTGTTTTTTAGTTTCAGGCAGGAGAGTAAATCTGGTCCCTGTTACTCCATCTTGGTTGCCTTTGAAAGTTCCTTCCAGGTATTCCTTTTTTTTTTTTTTTTTTTTGAGATAGAGTCTCCCTGGGTCACCCAGGCTAGAGTGCAGTGGCACGATCTTGGCTCACTGCAAGCTCTGCCTCCCGGGTTCACGCCATTCTCCTGTCTCAGTCTCCTGAGTAGCTGGGATAACAGGTGCCTACCACCATGCCTGGCTAATTTTTTTTTTTTTTTTTTTTTTTGTATTTTTAGTAGAGATGGGGTCCATGTTAGCCTGGATGGTCTTGATCTCCTCACCTTGTGATCCACCCACCTCGGCCTCCCAAAGTGCTGGGATTACAGGCATGAGCCACCACGCCTGTCCTTTTTTTTTTTTTTTTTTTTTTTTTTTTTAAATTGACGTGACATTCACATAAGAATTCATTTAAAAACGTACAATTCAGTGACTTTTAGTTCATGCAGTATATGCAACTATCACCACTATCTAATTTCAGAACACTTTCATCACCCCCAAAAATAAACCCACCATCAAGCACTCATTCCCCACTTCATTTACTTTGAAATGATGTCCCTCTGCCACCCAGATGAAGTCTGAGTTGCTCAGTGTGGCTCACATGGCCTTGAGGTGGCTCCTTGGGGTTGTAATTTCCTCTCCTCATTCACCTGGTTCACACCTGTCCATCTCTAGTACCCCAGTGAGATGCTTTTCTTACCAGAAGCCTTTTCTGATATCCTAAGATCAGACTATGTATCCCCCAATTTGCTCAATTAGCCCCTCACCTTAGCTTTTTCCTTGCACTTACCATGCTCAGCTGTGTCTGGCCCTCTCCGCTATACTGGGAGCTGGATGAGGTGTGTCCCGTGCAGTGGTGTATTCTCTGCCTGGCATGTGACAGGTGCTCAGGGACTTGCTGAAATGAGTTAAGGTGTCATCAGTCCCTGGGGATCCATGTTCCTAGAGACCCAGTGACTGCATTGTACCCACTGTTAGCATCACACAGTATCAGGGCCAGGGAGCCTGACTTCAAGGTTTCCAGAGAGAGAGTGGTGGGGGCAGGCACAAGTCTAGGAGGTCAGCTTCTCCCACCCTAGACAGTTCCTGGTCATCTGTTTGCCCGTGCCCCGCCAAGCCCAGGTATAACCCGTTCACCGAGAAGCTCCAGCTCTGCAGGGGAAATATAAACTGGGTTTCTTTCTTCCTTAATTGCCACCAACCATGTTTTGTTGACCCATCCTCCTTTCTGGGTGGTGGGTGATGCTGAGCAGCATTCAGACAGATTTCACAGCTTTCCAGGTACTTTTGGTTAAACTTTGCTTATTTTAAAACTCGAGGTTCAAACCTATTTCAGGTTCTTCTCCCTTTCCCCCAGGACAGGCGAGAGCTCGGCAAAAGCCCATGTGTATGCTCTGCTCACCACACATGTCCCCTCTCCCCTTCCGGTGTTAGGACCCTTGTAGGGGCTTAGTCCAGCCCCAAGCCTGGGAGGACAGCTGGAGGGAGAAGAGAGTCTGCTCGTGTGACAGGCTACTTGTTGGCTATGGGGAAGGTGCTGGCTTCGTTTTGGCTGTTGTGCTCTGCACCATGCTGGCAGCCTCTGCTCATGGGGAGGTCCTTATGTAGAGAATCACCTTCTCCTCCATGGCTGAAGACCCTGTCCCTCCTGAGAATGGCAGCCTGGCTCTCTTCCCACACCTTTCTCAGGTGGGTCCTCCTATTGCTTGGTCCAGGGGCTGTCCATGGCCTCTGCCCTTCCACTATTAACCACTGGGGTCTTTTCCATATTCTTTGAGGGCTGCAGAACCAGGATGGGGTGAAGTTTTCCCTGTAGGCCTGAGTACTCCAGCAGGTGTCCCACTGTGAGAAATCGCTGGGCCAGGAGCAGGTACCAATCTTTAAGTTGCGGTCAGTCTCCACATGCCGATGATCCTCTCCTTCTCCCCACAGTGCAGTGAGAAGACTCAAAAGGAGGTACCAATAGTCCCAGAATGCTCTCTCAAGAGCCCTCGCTCTCACCAGTCTTGGTTCTGTTGGTGGCACCAGCATGGGCTTAACTATTTCTCCTTCAACTCAGCAGATGTGTATCTGGGGGTGAGAGGCCATTCTCCCCTTCCTGAAGATTCCTATCTTTATGTGTTCATTTAAAGCTTTTCATGGCTGCAGGAAGGAGAGGAACACCTCTCCCACCATGGACACGGCTTTTCTCTGCAAACACCCCAAAAGTGGACCACCTCATCTATCAAGCCTCTTTCTGCTTCTGATGGTTGATGCTCCTAGGACTGGCATCTCTTGGCAAGCCCGGAGCTAACTTTAGAATATGCTATACTCAGTGGCTTTTGGGGGCCTTAGCTGCATGTTTTCAAGCAATAGGAACAATCAAACAGCAGATCTGTCTCTCCTTTTTAGCCAGAGTGAACTTGGATGAGGGTCTTGTTTAACCTTGCAGTCTCCAAGTCCAGTGTCTTGCCTGGAGTAGACGAATGATCAGTTTGTGGAATTGAATCACGGCAGGAAGAACGAGTGCAAAGTGGCTCCCTTTGTTTCTGTGTGCACAGACTCCTGGGAGGATTTGTGCCTACACTCCCTTCTGAAGAGGCCTCTTTTTCCTACAAGAGGAGCCTGGGACTGATGAGCCATTTCTCTTCTCAGAGCACATAGTGGAGCAGACCGCAGGCCCCACTTTCCTCTGCTGCCTGAGGAGTGGGAGTGGGTTTCCATGGCAATGGCACGCACTAGCACTCACCTCCGCTTTGCAGCCCTGCTGCAGAGGTGAGAGCTGCCTGCCTTTGGTATGCTGCTCAGAGCCCAAGCCAGGCTGGCTCCTGGCTTCCTGCACTCTTGCAGGAAGGGACACTAGCCCAGAGGTGTAAGTCAGGGGCAGGTCACATGACTAAGAAGCATCTTCATCTTACTGGAAAGATGAAAAGTTAGTTGACTATGATGTTCTGTATTCACAGTTTGAAAACTGGGCATGTGACTAGAGCCGTACACACATCGTGTTTCAGTCTCGTAGTTAGAGGCAGCGGGTGGTATGTGAGATGCCAAAGGGGAGAGAGGGAAAGGCAGGCATGGATTCATACCTTAAAAAAGAGACAGAGAAAGAAGGGGGAACTAAGAAAGCAGCAGACAAAAACTACACGGTGTTTGGTGCCTACTGGGTACTCAGACACAGGGCTGTCAAGTTTTATGGAAGGGTTGTGTTCCTGAAGACCTTGTATAATTACCATAAATTTATGTAATTTAAGACTACTCCTGACGTGGATGTTGTATTTGTGTGCTAGGGCTGCCATAACAGAATACCGCAGACTGAGGGACTGAAACAATGGACATTTATTTTCTTAGGACTCTGGAGGCTGGAAGTCCATGACCGAGGTGTGGCAGGGTTGGTTTCTTCTGAGGACTCTCTTTTTCTATTGTAGTCGTGTCCCTGGCTTCTCACTGTGTCCTCTCACAGTCTTTCCTCTGTGTTACCTGTGCCCTTCTCCTAAGGACAGCAGTTAGATTGGATTAGGCCCACCCTAATGACCCCATTTTAACTTGATTAGCTCTTTACTGGCCCTATTTCCAAATACAGTCACATTCTGAGGTGCTGGGGGTGAGGACTTCAACATATGAACTTTGAGGTGGGGAGGAGGGACACAATTTATAATAGATATCAAGTGTTGCTGTTAAAGAAATAAAGTCATATGGCAAAAGCATAAACATTACTTTTAAACCCAATAAAAGTGAAATTAGATGATTCTTGATAAATTCTAAAACATCGATAGATTTAAAATTTTATGTAGAAGTGAGATTTAGTGATCCTTTTTATTGTTTCAGATCTGCATAATCTAATTTTCCTCATGCAAAAAGAAAAATCAATTGGCCACTGTGAGCCAGGCACTCTTCTAGGTACCAAGGATACTGCACTGAACAAAACAGACAAAAATCTTTGCCCTCCTTATGAAACTTACATTGCAGCCAGAAGAAACAGACTATCTACAAAATAGTCATTACATGGTATGTTAGAAGGTGATAGGTGTAGTGGAAAAAAAATAGAGTGGAAAGGAGTCTGTCCTGTGGGTGTATGGGTAGGTGGAGGAATTGCAATGTTAAATAGAGAAGTTTTGGAGAAGTGAGAAGGTACTTTTGAACAAAGATTGGAAGGAACTGAAAGAGATACACAGAGGACTTCCAGGGCTGTATCTATCAAGGAAGTTAGAGAACATTTGCAAAGCCACTGATGTAGGAATGGATTTAGTATGTTTGAGGAATTGCAAAAAGGTCGGCAGGGCTGGAGGGTAGTGAGTGATAGGGAGAGGGGCAGGAGACAGGGCCAGAGAAGTAGGGAGATGTTGTATCATGGAGGATCTTAGGGGCCGTGAAAATGAGTTTGGGTTTTAAGTGTATGTCCCTGAAAGACCAAAAGAAGGAGGCAGAGTGATGTTGAGCTGGGAAGATGGAGAGTGGGGTGCTCGAAGATCAGATAATCAGTTATGGAGAGTTTGAAGTTTTTCGTAGTGACAGTGTCTAGGAGATGACCATGGGACTGGGTGGTTGCGGTAGATGGAAGACAAGCTCATTGGAGAATTGCCAAGGAATTCAGAGGATAGCATCTTGGAAGGCATAGACAGAACGAAGGACCAGTAGTAAAGAGAATGGCAGTGAGCCACAGACAAAAATCTTTAAGGAGAGAAGGGAATGACACAAGTGTTTGCAATGAGATAAGCAGTGGATAGGCCTGTTTGATGATATAAGATTCCAAGCTAGAGTTTTAGGGCAGAGGGAGGGAGAGTGTGGTCTGGAGGCAACAGTGAGGATCCAAGAGTACACTATCCCATCTCCCTATTGTTATAGTGGAGAAGGGAGTGGAACAGGGGTCCCCTCTTCACTGATGCTGATGGGAAGGCCACATGAGGGTTGGTGACCAGGGAGGGATGGCAGCCAGGGAAGCCCCCCTCTAGCTGTGAAATATGATGTCTTTTAGGATACTGCTATTCATGACTCATTTACATATTTTAATAAAACACAATTGGGAGTATCACTTCTTGACACTGGGCTTCTTAGTCTAGGTGAAATTGAGTGAGAATTTCTAAGAAGTTCTTTTCCCTAGAAATGGAATAATAGGAATGAATAGTGATATAGTTTGGCTGTGTCCCTACCAGAATCTCATCTTGAATTGTAGCTCGCATAATCCCCACATATCGTAGGAGGTGCCTGGTGGGAGGTAATTGAATCATGGGGGTGGTTACCTCCATGCTGTTCTCATGATAGTGAGTTCTCACAAGATTTGATGGTTTTATAAGGGGCTTTTCCCCACCTTCGCTCTGTACTTCTCCTTGCTGCCACCATGTGAAGAAGGACGTGTTTGCTTCCCTTTCCTTCATGACTGTAAATTTCCTGAGGCCTCCCCAGCCCTGCAGAACTGTGAGTCAATTAAACCTCTTTCCTTTATAAATTACCCAGTCTTGGGTATTTCTTCATAGCAGCGTGAGAACAGACTAATACAAGTAGTTCTTTATATAGAGGCATCTAGGATTAAAGCAAAGACCCTCTTTATTGCTTGAAGGATTCTGTTTTGGGACTCATCATCGCCCTGATGGCTGGCTGCATCCAGAACACAGAGGAAGAAAGAGTTGCTTTCAAGGATATGCAATTGCCAGGAAAAGAGCCAGAATGTAAAAAATAAAGAGGTTGAAATGGGTTTGTGAAGTCACTAAGAACATTACAGGTGGAATGAACTCCCTGGAGATGTGACTCTCAGGAGGGCAGAACCCTTTGTTCACTTGCCCTGTGGACAGCATATTGTACACCAGTGCTTTTCAAAGGGTACCTAGACATACCAGGGGTCCCCAAGACCTTTTAGGGATACATGACATCAAAATCATTTCGACAATAGTGCCAGGATGTTATTTGCCTCTTAAATTTTCATTCTTTCACAGTGTACAGTAGAGTTTTCCAGGAGCTACTCCAAGTGTGGTATTATAGCAGAGCAAATGAAGAAGCAGATATGAGAATCAGCTGTCTTAAGCCAGATAGTAGAGATTTTCAGAAATGTAAAACAATGTCATGTTAATTTTCTAAATGCAGTTTTTTTTTTTTTGGTTTAGGAAAATACTGACTTTTTATAAAATTATGTTAATTATGGTATAATTAATTGGTTTATTATGGTAATGTTAAATAAGTAAATATATTTTAAACTCCTCAGCTTTAATTTCTAAAACTGTAAAGATTGATAGGTATAATCCTTACAAACAAAGACTCTTTTTCATCCTTTATAATTTTTTTAAGAGTGTAAAAGAAGCCAGGCCAGGTGGCTTGCATCTATAATCCCAGTGCTTTGGGAGGCTGAAGTGGGAGGATTGCTTGAGCATAGTAAAACCCCATCTCCACAAACAACAACAACAAAACCCAGACTGTAAAGGAATTCTGAGACCAAACAGTTTGAGAACTGCATGTCTAGTGGATGAGCACCCAGGCTCTGGAGTTAGTATGCTTGGTTTGAATCCTGGCTTTGTGATCTTAGGCAAGTTACTTGACCAGAGACTTAATTTCCTTATCAGGAAACTAGGCTGTCTCACAGTTATTGTGAGCAACAAATGAAATAATGTGTTATTCATTATTTCACAAACGATCATTTTGTAAATACTATTTCATCAAGTAATTTATTGAATACTCTATCTATGTATACAAAACCCTGTGGTTCCTGCTTTGAAGGATGTAAAATGACACAAGCCACAGCTCCTACTAGCAAGAGGATTGCTGTCAAGAGCCAGATTTCTGGATTTGTAGTTAGCACCTTTGGGTTCAATTCCCAGCT
Organism: Papio anubis; assembly: GCF_008728515.1. Taxonomy (NCBI): domain Eukaryota; kingdom Metazoa; phylum Chordata; class Mammalia; order Primates; family Cercopithecidae; genus Papio; species Papio anubis. Next base: position 153,076,239 of record NC_044980.1, read on the forward strand.
CCGCCCTTGACTAACTGATCTGACCTTCAGCATGCCACTTGCTGTTGGCTAAGGTCAGATCCTAAAGGCATCTTCGATGGTCCACAGAGTAGACAGTAAATTCCCACTTACATCTTTGAAGCATCTCCTGCCTCAGTTTAACAATTGGTTTCGTCCTTCCCTTTGAAAATGATCTACATCACCTTTCCTCCCAAGCTAATGTAACCATGCCACTAGAGGGCACCTCCTGCCTTCTCAGTCAGTCATTCGCAGCTTCCTCTAATTTAGAAATGTTCTTTCAGCTGAGATGGGTGGTAGGTTGAGATCTGATACCTTTAGGATTTCCTCAGCTTGATGGATGTGGTAAGTTTTGCTTGAAAATCCTGATTTTTTTTTCTTTTTCCTCTTTTCTTTTAAATCAGACCTCTTTTAATAAAACTGGGGTGGAAAGGTTGGTGGAAGGGAGAGCGCTGTTACCACCACCACCTGACATTGATAAGTACTTACTTGCTGCCAGATCAGTGCTAAGTGCCTCACACGCATCGTCCTTTGGACTCTCAGAGCAACGCCATGGGGTGTGGGTATGCGTGAGCATTCATTACTGACGGATGGAAACTTGGGCTCTGATTGGTTAAGTAACTTTTGCAACATCCAGCTAGAAGGCACACTTGGTACCACGAAGCGGTCTCCAGAGAAGCTTGTCCTTCCCTGGCTGTTAAGTCAAGCAGGGAGCGCCGGGTACTGCTGCTCTAGGACAGTAGTTCTCAGCCTTATCAGACATAAAAGCCCCTTTCTGTATGAAAGATTTCGTAATACCTCCTGTACTATCCTGAAGTGATATCCACAGGCAGTGTATGCCTATGCTTACATGTCCGCTTACACAGAATGCAAACGAGACCTTTTCCTTTTAGGAAAGTATGTCTTAACAAGTATTATTAGGCTTGTCTGTCTACACCAGAGGACAAAGGTGCCGGGCTAATTTCCTAACTGCCCACCAGGGGGCGGCATACCACTTTCCCTGCTGCGATCTGCTCGCACAGTCAGTCCGCCTCCGTAGTGGCGTTGGCCGTTTCCCCTTCAACTGGAATCGCCCGGGTAGACTCCTCCTGAGGTCCGCGGAGTGGTACAGGGGTTGTGGTGGGGATTGACACGAAGAAGTCACAGATCGTGGTGCTGACCCCCATGTTAGCGTGATAGATTTCTGGTCACATGTACCCAGCATGAGTACAGTCACATGCTTTAAAATTTTAGTTTCCGTACTGAGTGACTTGCTTACAAAGTGATTACGAAGTAACATGTTTATTTTCATTGATACTGCTTTAAAAAATTGTTATAGCCAGTGAGCAGTATTCGTTTAATATTTTTCTTTAAATCAACTCAATTTTTCTTTAACATGAATACATATATTTAAACGGAAATTTTAATGTGTCAATGGAAAATTTGCATCATTTGACATAATTGGAGAGTAACCAAGACAAAAAGAAAAAAAAAGCAATGGTACTAAGTTCTTGCTGATACTGATACGGTTTCCCACCAAGGATCCATTTTCTCTCTTAAAAGAGTTTCTTAAGGAAATGTTTAAGGAAGGCTGTCAAAGATATATTAGCACTGACTTGAGATTATCCTTCAAGTAATCAGAAAGACTAAAACAGAAGTGAAAAGGGAATAATTTTCTCATGATGTTGATCAACATTATTTTTATTTTTTAATTTCAATAGTTTTTGGGAAAAAGTGGTGTTTGGTTACATGGATAAGTTCTTTAGTGGTGATTTCTGAGATTTCGGTGTACCCATCACTGGAACAGTGTACATTGAACCCAATGTCCAGTCTTTCATCCCTCACCCCTCTCACCCTTTCCCCCGGAGTCCCTAAAGTCCATTATATCATTCTTATGCCTTTGCATCCTCATAGCTGAGCTCCCACTTAAAAGTGAGAACATACGATATTTGGTTTTCCATTCCTGAGTTACTTCACTTAGAACAATAGTCTCCAGCTCCATCCAGGTTGCTGTGAATGCCATTATTTCATTCCTTTTTGTGGCTGAGTAGTATTCCATGGGGTATATATACCACATTTTCTTTATCCACTCATTGGTTGATAGGCATTTAGGTTGGTTCCATATTTTTGTAATTGTGAATTGTGATGCTATAAACATGGGTGTGCAAGTGTCTTTTTCATATAATGACTTCTTTTTCTTTGGGTGGATTCCCAGTAGGATCAAATGGCAGATCCACTTTCAAGATCAACGCTATTTAAAGTTTTATCTGTGTACCCCTAAAATCATCTCCTATATACGAGTGGACACAGTGTCTCCCCCTGTGGAGATACTGGCATGGTGCATGGCTTCCTGGGCTGGAGTCGAGGGACTGCATGCTAGCTGTGTTTTCTGCACTGGTTGCTTGCCCTTCCTGAGCCTTGCTGTCCTCATCTATAAAATGAAGAGGTTGGAGGAGATAATCTCTGCAATTCTTTGGGATCTAATGGTCTAAGACTCTCTGAAGTACTGATTCTTATTGGAAGGAGATATAATACTTAGCAGAACATCCTCTTTTTTGTGTGCCTAGAACCTTTGAAGGGGCCAGGGAAAGCTGCAGATTCTCCAAAATCCCAGCTGACACCCCGTCTCCTGAGAGGCAATTCAACCTCTAGGAAGAGCCAGCAGTTTAGACCCTGGAGTCCAAGAGACCTGGATTTAAATCGTTGCTCTGCCTTCGACCAGTTTTGTAACTTTCAGCAGATCACTGAACCTCTTTGGCTTCAGCTTCCTTGTCTATAAATGAGGAACAATAATGCTATTTATCCTTATTGTGATGATCAAATTATTATATGCATGGTAATTGCTTGCCATAGTGTCTGGACCATAACTTAGTTGTTATTATGGTAATTCCTAAGGTTTTTCAAAAACGAAACAAACTTCCTGGAAGTAAACCACTGGAGAAGTTATTTGGTGGCCCTGCCCCTGATATTTTAAACCGATGAGATGAAATGAATATCATAAGCACCCAAGAAAGGGAAGCCTTGTTTGAGAAAGGTGAATGTGACTGTACAAGGCTGCCTACCCCCATGTGGCCTTGGGTGTGGTGTGAGAGACCAGTATTATTTGTGTGGGACTTTACAAAATATTAAACTTTTTTTGTTTTAAAGTACTAGTTGAGCAACTTGTGGCTTTCCTGCCCACAGGCTTCCTGAGTCTCTGCTTGGCCCCTATGCGCAGGTGCTTACAAGTTGCGGGGACAGGGAAGTGTGGGGGGAACAGTAGGAGGGTGGGGTTTACCCCTGCTGGCCCTTCATCGCCTCCACGGCCACTGCAGGCCTGTTCTAACCTGGCCAGGGCTGGGCGAAGTGGCTGGGGCCGGGGAATACTGATGTTTAGAAAAGCTGCATTGCTCATGCTAGGAAACGCCTTCCTGTGACATCTTTGCTGCCAGTTCTGGGACATTCCTGACTGGATAGAATTCTCCTGATGAAGATATCTCATTGGGATGATAATACAAATGCTACTTAAAGCATGGAGAGTTTTGGTGTTTGAGCTGTGGACCTGGATTTTCATCCTGACATGACCACTCATCAGCTCTGTGACCTTGGGAAAGATACTGAACACCTCTGATTCTTTCTTTCCTTATCTGTCAAATGAAAGAGTACCGTAACAGTGGTTGTGAGTGAGTGTGTGTGTGTATGTGTGTGTGTGTGGTTGATAGATCACAAAGCCTTTTGAAGAGCTAATGAGAGTTATAGACCCTCTCTCCAGAAAAGCATAGGTCCCCATTACATTTTATATATAATTCCAGGATTTTAAAAGACTCCCCATCCCCCAAACCCATCCACAGATTCCAGAGTGCAAACAGTGGTTCTATGCCTCCTCCAGCTTATAAGCCTCTGTGAAGCCCATGGCTTCCAATCTGGCTTCCCTACTCAACCCAAACCAAATGTAGATTCTGTTCATTTGTAAGCTTGTGTTTAGTATATTCTCCCTAAAATACCAACTCAGCCCAACACGGCCTTGGAAAAAATGTGCTACCAAGGCCATTGTGTATGAAAGTGCAGGTATTCCCTGCACAGGGCATCACCTTCTGCTTATCAGGCCTTTTCCTAATTGACACATAGGTGGGCCTGGGCCACCAGCAGCTTTTGCAACATATGCGTGGGCACCAGATGTAAGGTCCAGTAGGAAATTGTCCGTCTAAAGGCTTGACCTGCATCTGGTTCTCTTTGTGAACCAGTGGTTGGGGAGAGGGGTCGATAGGCTAGAAAACACACTCAAAGAAGGCTCAGGCAAGGCTGAGCTCCTTGAACTAGTTGGGACTCTTTTATGGAAAGACACTGGAGTTTCTTAGTTGCCACTGGAGTCTTAGTTGCAGACAACAGAAACCAGTCCCAGCTGATTTAAGTAGAAAAGGAATCAATTGAGAGCATGTCAAGTGGTTCAGAGAAATGCCAGGAAAATGATAGAAGAGGCACCAGATAAAGGGAGGTAACAAGGAAGGGCAGGCATCAGCCAGGGTAGCAGTCTGGGTGATGATGACACAATGCCAACCTGGCACTGCCACTGCCACTGAAAACCCTAGCTTACACTGCCAGCACAGGTGACACAAGATGCTGCTACTATTGCCACTCCTATTACAATGGGTTCATGACATATGCATATCTAATTGGTTGAACCTGGGTCATGTCCTCAACCATCCCTGACACTTTCAACTTTCATGGTGGGAGGTGCTTTCTGCTTCCCACCAAGACTCTTAAGTGGGGGAATTCCTCAAACAACTGAAGGCAGCCCTCCAAAATCAACAAATAGTCAGCAGGAACAGAAACCAGCTCGAGCTAGCTTCAGTATAAAAGACTCTTTCAGGCTATTGGGTGTTTCATGAAACCAAGAACAGGAGGGAAGCCAGGCCTTTGGGAGGGCCTGGAGCCAAGTACTTGAAAATTAAAGAACTCTTTTCCCAGCTCTCACCTGTGCTTCTCTGTGCTCCTTCTGCACTTCTTTCTCTCTGCATTATGACACTTTATTTCCTCAGTCCAGGAGATGGGATCAGGTGATCTTTGGAAAGGCTTCCTCCCATGGCTCAACGGACACCTCCTAGAAAAGCGAGGCGGGCATTCACTACAGGGGGGGCTTCCAGCCCCCTTCACACCTTCATTCTGGTCACTCAGCTTGTCTGCTGTTTGATACTGTTTTCTCCTCCACTGTCTGCTGAGGTTGCTTTAGATAGCCTAAATATCCCCCTTTGTATCTCTCTGAGGCTGCAGGTAGAGGCTTATATACTCCTAGAATGTTAGGCCTTCTTTTTACAGATGCACAATCTGAGGTCTAAGAAATTAAGTGACTTACTCGAGATTCTGACTGTCCCATGGATGGGTTGGAACATGGTGCTTAGCATGTAGGAAGCTCTCAATAGACTTTAGTTATGTCTTTCAGATTTCTTTTAATACAAAGCACATTCCTTTCCTTTTCTCCCTTTTGCTCTCTTGGCTCTCTTTCTCGATTATTTGTCCTTTCCAAAAATATATACTGAAGGCCTTCTGTGTGCCTGGTAATATTCTTGATGCTGGAGACTTATCTGTGAACAGAGAGACAAGATTCCTGCCCTCGCAGGGCTTTTATTTCAATGGAAATCAAATGCACAAACAAGATTATTTCTGATGGTTATAGTGCTCTGAAGGAAACAAGCAGAGAAGTGATAAGGTTTGGCTCTGGGGGTGGACTACTTTTGACAGTGGGTTCAGGGAAGATGCGTCTGGGTTGGCGTTTGGGAACTGAAGTCTGAAGGATGGGAGCTGAGGAAAGACAGAACAGCAAAATGTGACAGCCTGAAATGAGCCTTGAAGTGAGAGCTTGTTAGCAACAGAAAGAAAGCTCGGAACATAATGGGGGAGAGAGTGATGGGAGAGGAAGGCAGAGGTCAGCTTAGATTTGTAATGGTGTGATTAAGTATAAAGAGAAAAGAGTGACTTAAGTAGGAAACTGTCATGATCAGATTTACATTAAAAAATGATTTTTATCATACAATTCCAAATAGAGAGGCATCCTATAATCAAACCAAACAATAGTGACAATAAGCCAACTGGCTGGCATTCTTCAAAAATGTCAAGATCATTCAGGTCCTTTGCTCATTTTTTTTTTTTTTTTAATACTTTATGTTCATAGGGTACGTGTGCACAATGTGCAGGTTTGTTATATGTATACATGGTATACATGTGGTGTCACTACACCCATTAACTCGTCATTTACATTAGGTATATCTCCTAATGCTACCCCTCCCCCCACCACCCCACAACAGGCCCCAGTGTGTGATGTTCCCCATCCTGTGTCCAGGTGTTCTCATTGTTCAATTCCCACCTATGAGTGAGAACAGCACGTGTTTGGTTTTCTGTTCTTGCAACAGTTTACTGAGAGTATTGGTTTCCAGCTGCATCCATGTCCTCGAGACATGAACTCATCTTTATGGCTGCATAGTATTCCATGGTGTGTGCCACATTTTCATAATCCGATCTGTACTGATGGACGATTTGGGTTGGTTCCAAGTCTTTGCTATTGTGAATAGTGCCATAATAAACATGCAAGATGTCTTTATAGCTGCATGATTTATAATCAGCGGGTACCCCGGCCAACGGATGACAAGACCGTATTCTGATTCCACTCTTTGAAGGAATAGCACATGTCGGCCAGTTTAGACTAGTTTACAGTCCACCAACAGTATAAAGTGTTCCTATTTCTCCACATCTCTGGCACCTGTTGTTGCCTGACTTTTTAGTGCTTCATTCTACTTTGGTGTGGATGGTATCTCATTGATTGTGGTTTTGATTGCATTTTCTCTGATGGCTAGTGATGATGAGCATTTTTCATGTGTCTGTTGGCTGCATAAATGTCTTTTGAGAAGTGTTTGTTCATATCGCTTTGCCTACTTTTTGATAGGGTTTTTGTTTTTCACGCGAGAATTTGCTTTGGGGTTATTTGGGTTCTAGATCTTAGCCCTTTGTCAGATGAGTAGATTGCAAAATTTTCTGCATTCGCGGTTGCCTCTATTCGCTCTGATGGTAGTTTCCTTTGCTGTGCAAGCTCACTTTAGTTATAGATCCATTTTATGATTTGGCTTTGTTGCCATTGCTTTTGGTGTTTTAGACATGAGATCGCGCCATGCCTATGTCCTGAATGGTATTGCTAGGTTTTCTTCAAGGAGTTTTTATGGTTTTAGGTCTATCATTTAAGTCTCTAATCCATCTTGAATTAGTTTTGTATAAAAAGGTGTAAGGAAAGGGATTCAGTTTCAGCTTTCTATATTGTAGTTTTTAACACCATTTACTAAAATAGGGAATGCATTTCTTGTTTTGTCCAAGTTTGTCAAAGATCAGATGAGTTTGTAGATGTGTGGCATTATTTCTGAGGTTCTGTTCTGTTCCACTGGTCTATATATCTCTGTTTTTGTTACCAGTACCGTGTTGTTTTGGTTTACTGTAGCCATGTAGTATTCTTTAAGGAAGTCAGGTAAGCGTGATGCCTCCAGCTTTGTTCTTTTGGCTTAGGATTGTCTTGTAATGTGACTACTTTTGGTTCCATATGAACTTTAAAGTAGTTTTTCCAATTCTGTGAAGAAAGTCATTGGTAATGGGGATGGCATTGAATCTATAAATTACCTTGGGTAGTATGGCCATTTTCATGATAGTATTCTTCCTATCCATGAGCATGGAATGTTCTTCCATTTTGTTTGTGTCCTCTTTTATTTCATTGAGCAGTGGTTTGTAGTTCTCCTTGAAGGAGTCTTTCACATCCTTGTAAGTTAGCGTTCCTAGGTATTTTATTCTCTTTGAAGCAATTGCAGATGGGGGTCCACTCTGATTTGGCGTTTGGCTGTTAGCCGATGTATAAGAATGCTTATGATTTTGCATTGATTTTTTGTATCCTGAGACAGCTGAAGTTTCTTATCCAGCTTAAGGAGATTTTGGGAGGCTGAGACAATGGGGTTTTCTAAATACTGTCATGTCATCTGCAAACAGGGACAATTTGACTTCCTCTTTTCCTAATTGAATACCCGCTTTATTTTTTTTCTCTTGCTGCTTGCCCTGGCCAAGACTTCAACACTATGTTGAATAGGAATGGTGAGAGGGCATCCTGTCTTCAATGCCAGTTTTCAAAGGGGAATGCTTCTAGTTTTTTGCCATTCAGTGTGATATTGGCTGTGGGTTTGTCATAAATAGCTCTTATTATTTTGAGATATGTTCCATCAATACCGGGTATTGAGAGTTTTTAGCATGGTAGGTTGGAATTTTGTCAAAGGCTTTTTCTGCATCTATTGAGATAATCATGTGGTTTTTGTCTTTGGTTCTGTTTATATATGCTGGATTCGTTTATTGATTTATAGCGTATATTGAACCAGCCCATCAGGATGAAACCCACTTGATCAAAGGTGGATCGCTTTTTGATGTGTGCTGCTGGATTCGGTTTGCCGGTATTGTTTTATTGAGGATTTTTTGCATTGATGTTCATCAAGGATATTGATCTAAAAATTCTCTTTCGATGTGTCTCTGTCGTCTTTGGTATAGAATGATGTTGGCCTCATAAAATGAATTAGGGAGGATTCCCTCTTTTTCTATTGATTGGAATAATTTCAGAAGGAATGTTACCAGATCTCCTTCTACCTCTGGTATATTCGGCTGTGAATCTGTCTGGTCCTCACTTTGGTTTGGTTGAGTAGGCTATTAATTATTGCCTCAATTTCAAAACCTGTTATTGGTCTATTCGAGGAGGGATTCAACTTCTTCCTGGTTTGAATGTTGGGAGAGTGTATGTGTCAGGAATTTATCCATTTCTTCTAGGTTTCTAGTTTATTTGCATAGAAGTGTTTATAGTATTCTGATGGTGGTTGTATATCTGTGAGGTTGGTGGTAATACCTTTATCATTTTTATTGTCTATTTGATTCTTCTCTGTTTCTTCTTGTGTATTAGTCTTGCTAGTGGTCTATCAATTTGTTGATCGCTTTTAAAAGCAAGCTCCTGGATTCATTGATTTTTTGGAGGGTTTTTTGTGTCTCTCCTCCTTCAGTTCTGCTCTGATCCTAGATTTAATTTCTTGCCTTCTGCTAGCTTTTGAATGCTTGCTCTCTTGCTTCTCTAGTTCTTTTAATTGTGATGTTATGGTGTTAATTTTAGATCTTTCCTGCTTTCTCTTGTGGGCATTTAGTGCTATAAATTTCCCTGTACACACTGCTTTAAATGTGTCCCAGAGATTCTGGTATGTTGTATCTTTGTTCTCATTGGTTTCAAAGAACATCTTTATTTCTGCCTTCTTTTCGTTATGTACCCAGTAGTCATTCAGGAGCAGGTTGTTCAGTTTCCATGTAGTTGAGCAGTTTTGAGTGAGTTTCTTTTTTTCTTTTTTTCTTTTTTTTCTTTTTTTATTTTTTTTATTTGAGTGAGTTTCTTAATCCTGAGTTCTAGTTTGATTGCACTGTGGTCTGAGAGACAGTTTGTTATAATTTCTGTTCTTTCACATTTGCTGAGGAGTGCTTTACCTCCAGCTATATGGTCAATTTTGGAATAAGTGCGATGTGGTGCTGAGAAGAATGTATATTCTGTTGATTTGGAGTGGAGAGTTCTGTACATGTCTATTAGGTCTGCTTGGTACAGAGTTGAGTTCAATTCCTGGATATCCTTGTTAGCTTTCTGTCTTGTTGATCTGTCTAATATTGACAGTGGGGAGTTAAAATCTCCCATTATTATTGTATGGGAGTCTAAGTCTCTTTGTAAGTCTCTAAGGACTTGCTTTATGAATGTGGGTGCTCCTGTATTGGGTACATATATATTTAGGGTAGTTAGCTCTTCTTGTTGAACTGATCCCTTTACTATTATGTAATGGTCTTCTTTGTCTCTTTTGATCTTTGTTGGTTTAAAGTCTGTTTTATCAGAGACTAGGATTGCAACCCCTGCCTTTTTTTGTTTTCCATATGCTTGGTAGATCTTTCTCCATCCCTTTATTTTGAGCCTATGTGTGTCTCTGCATGTGAGATGGGTCTCCTGAATACAGCAAACTGATGGGTCTCGACTCTTTATCCAATTTGCCAGTCTGTGTCTTTTAATTGGAGCATTTAGCCCATTCACATTTAAGGTTAATATTGTTATGTGTGAACTTGATCCTGTCATTATGATGTTAGCTGGTTATTTTGCTTGTTAGCTGATGCAGTTTCTTCCTAGAATCAATGGTTTTTACATTTTGGCATGTTTTTGCAGTGGCTGGTACTGGTTTTTACTTTCCACGTTTAGTGCTTCCTTCAGGATCTCTTGTAGGGCAGGCCTGGTGGTGACAAAATCTCTCAGCATTTGCCTGTCTGTAAAGGATTTGATTTCTCCTTCACTTATATAATTTAGTTTGGCTGGATATATAATTCTGGGTTGAAAATTCTTTTCTTTAAGAATGTTGAATATTGGCCCCCACTCTCTTCTGGCTTGTCGAGTTTCTGCTGAGGGATCTGCTGTTCGTCTGATGGGTTTCCCTTTGTGGGTAACCTGACTTTTCTCTCTGGCTGCCCTTAACATTTTTTCCTTCATTTCAACTTTGGTGAATCTGACAATTATGTGTCTTGGAGTTGCTGTTCTCGAGGGGTGTCTTTGTGGCATTCTCTGTATTTCCTGAATTTGAATGTTGGCCTGCCTTGCTAGGCTGGGGAAGTTCTCCTGGATAATATCCTGCAGAGTGTTTTCCAACTTGGTTCCGTTCTCCCCGTCACTTTCAGGTACACCAATCAGACGTAGATTAGGTCTTTTCACATAGTACCATATTTCTTGGAGGCTTTGTTCATTTCTTTTTACTCTTTTTTCTCTAAACTTCTCTTCATGCTTCATTTCATTCATTTGATCTTCAATCATTGATACCCTTTCTTCCAGTTGATCGAGTTGGTTACTGAAACTTGTGCATTTGTCGTGTAGTTCTTGTGTCATGGTTTTCAGCTCTATCAGGTCCTTTAAGGACTTCTCTACTTTGGTTATTCTAGTTATCCATTCATCAAATCTTTTTTCAAGATTTTTAGCTTCTTTGCGATGAGTTTGAACTTCCTCCTTTAGCTTGGAGAAATCTGATCGTCTGAAGCCTTCTTCTCTCAACTCATCAAAATCATTCTCTGTCCAGCTTTGTTCCATTGCTGGTGAGGAGCTGCGTTCCTTTGGAGGGTGAGAGATGCTCTGATTTTTAGAATTTTCAGCTTTTCTGCACTGCTTTTTCCCCATCTCTGTGATTTTATCTACCTTTGGTCTTTGATGATGGTGATGTACAGATGGGGTTTTGGTGTGGATGTCCTTTCTGTTTGTTAGTTTTCCTTCTAACATTCAGGACCCTCAGCTGCAAGTCTGTTGGAGTTTGCTGGAGGTCCACTCCAGACACTGTTTGCCTGGATATCAGCAGTGGAGGCTGCAGAAGAGTGAATATTGCTGAGCAGCAATTATTGCTGCCTGATTGTTTCCCTGGAAGCTTCGTCTCAGAGGGATACCCGGCCGTGTGAGGTGTGAGATGTCAGTCTGCCCCTAGTTGGGGGTGTCTCCCAGTTAGGCTACTCAGGGGTCAGGGACCCACTTGAGCAGGCAATCTGTCTGTTCTCAGATCTCAAACCCTGTGCTGGGAGAACCACTACTCTCTTCAAAGCTGTCAGACAGGGACATTTAGATCTGCAGAGGTTTCTGCTGCCTTTTGTTTGGCTATGCCCTGTCCCAGAGGTGGAGTCTACAGAGGCAGGCAGGCCTCCTTGAGCTGCACTGGGCTCCACCCAGTTCAAGCTTCTGGGGGCTGCTTTGTTTACCTACTCAAGCCTCAGCAATGGTGGGCATCCCTCCCCCAGCCTCACTGCAGCCTTGCAGTTAGATCTCAGACTGCTGTCCTAGCAATGAGGGAGGCTCTGTGGGCATGGGACCCTCCGAGCCAGGTGCAGGATATAATCTCCTGGTGTGCCGTTTGCTAAGACCCTTGGAAAAGCACAGTATTAGGGTGGGAGTGACCCGATATTCCAGGTGTTGTGTGTCACGGTTTCCCTTGGCTAGGAAAGGGAATTCCCTTCCCCCTTGCCCTTCCCAGGTGAGGCAATGCCTTGCCTTGCTTTGGCTGTCACTCGGTGGGCTGCACCCACTGTCCTGCACCCACTGTCCGACACGCCCCAGTGAGGTGAACCCGGTACCTCAGTTGGAAATGCGAAAATCACCCATCTTCCCTTTGCTCATTTTTAAATAGGATTTTTTTTTTCTGTTTAATTGTTTGAGTTCCTTGTGTATTCTGGATATTAGTCCCTTGTCAGATGTATAGTTTGCAAATATTTTCTCCCATTCAACAGGGTGTCTCTTCACTCTGTTGATTATTTCATTTGCTGTGCAGATATAGTTTTAGTTTGATTTGGTCCCATTTGTTTGCTTTCACTCTTATTGTCTGTTCTTTTGAAGTCTTACCTGGAAAATCTTTGTCTAGACCAATGTCCTGAAGTGATCCCCTCACATTTGAATAGACATATCTCAAACGAAGACATTCAAATGGCCAACAGGCATATGAAAAAATGCTCAACATTAGTAATCATTAGGAAAATGAAAAATCAAAATCAAAACCACAATGAGATATTACTTCATACCTATTAGGATGGCTATTATCAAAAAGACAAAAAATTAACAAATACTGGTGAGGATGCAGAGAAAAGTGAACTCATACACTTTTGATGTCAATGTAAATTAATATAACCATTGTGGGAAAGAGTAGGGAGGTTTCTCAAAAAACTAAAAGTAAAAGTACCATATGATCTTGCAATCCCATTACTAGGTATTTATCCAAAGAAAGGAAATTAATTTATCAAAGACATAGATACCTATATCTCCATGTTTATTGCATGTCTATTCATAATAGCTAAGGAATCAACCTGAATGTCCATTAACACATGAGTGGATAGAGAAAATATGTACACAATAGAATACTATTCAGCCATAAAAAGGAATGAAATCCTGTAGTTTGCAGCACCATGGGTGAACCTGTAGTACTTCATTTTAAGTGAATTAGGCTAGACATAGAAAGATAAATGCCACATATTCTCACTCATGTGGGAGCTAAATAAATGAGCTCATAGAGGCAGAGAGTAGAATTGTGGTTATTAAAAGCTGGTAAGGGTATGGGAGGGGAGGATAGGGAAAGAATGAATACAAAGTTACAACTAGAAAAGAGAAATAAGTTCTAGTGTCCTATAGCACAGTAGGGTGAACATGGTTGGCAATAATTTAGTGTATATTTTCAAAAAACTAGAAAAGGGGGCCGGGCGCGGTGGCTCAAGCCTGTAATCCCAGCACTTTGGGAGGCCGAGGCGGGCGGATCACGAGGTCAGGAGATCGAGACCATCCTGGCTAACATGGTGAAACCCCGTCTCTACTAAAAATACAAAAAACTAGCCGGGCGTGGTGGCGGGCGCCTGTAGTCCCAGCTATTCGGAGGCTGAGGCAGGAGAATGGCCTGAACCTGGGAGGCGGAGCTTGCAGTGAGCCGAGATCGCGCCACTGCACTCCAGCCTGGGTGACACAGCGCGAGACTCCGTCTCAAAAAAAAAAAAAAAAAAAAAAAAAAACAACAACAACAAAAAAAACTAGAAAAGGGGATTTTTGAGTGTTCACAAAACAAAGAAATGATTACTATTTGAGGTGACAGATATGCTAATTACCCTAATTTGATCATTATACCTTGTATACATACATCAAAATATCACTCTTTATCCCATAAATATGTATAGTTGTTATGTGTCAAGTGAAAGTAAAAGGAAAAAGAAGTCAAGGTCATGAAAGACAAGGAAGAGCTGAGGAACAGTTCTACATTAAAGAGACAGGACAATTAAATGCAGTGTGCAATTGTGGGATGAATCTGGGACTGAGAAATAAGTTGGTAAAGAACATTATTGGGGGAAATGATGAAAATTAAGAATAGACTGGCTTTTGAAAAGAGGATTGTATTGTTGTTAAATTTCCTGAATTTGATAACTTGAAGGTTATGCAAGAGAATGTCCTTTTTCTTAGGAAATACATGTGAAAATGTATAGGGGTAAAAGGGCATGATGTATGCAACATACTTTCAAATTATGAAAAAAATGTATGCATAGGGCAAGCAATAGCAAATGTGGAATAACAATAAAAGTTGGTGAATCTGCATGAAAACCATAGTTGAGTTCTTTGTACTCTTCTTGCAACTTTTCCCTAGCTTTGATTCTTGATATGGCTGGGTTTAAGTCTATTTAATCTTGTTATTCGTTTTCTATTTGCCCATCTGTTTTTTTTTTTTTTTTTTTTTTTTGAGACAGAGTCTTACTCTGTCGCCCAGGCAGGAGTACAGTGGCATGATCTTGGCTCACTGCAACCTCCACCTCCCAAATTCAAGTGATTCTCCTGCTTCAGCCTCCTGAGTAGCTGGGAGTACAGGCGTCTACCACCAAGCCAGGCTAAATTTTGTATTTTTAGTAGAGATGGGTTTTCACCATGTTGGCCAGGCTGGTCTCGAACTCCTGACCTCAGGTGATCTGCCCGCCTTGGCCTCCCAAAGTGCTGAGATTACAGGCATGAGCCACGGCTCCTGGCCTGTCCAGCTGTTCTTTGCTTTCTTTTTCTTCTTTTTCTGTCTTCTTTTGGATTAAATATTTTGAAAACGATCTTCTTAGTTGACTGGTTAGAACTTTTTTTAGTGGTTGCTTTTGGATTTACGGTATGCTTCTTTAACTTATCATAGTATACTTTTAAGTGTTATTATGTCACTTTACTGATAGTATAGGAATCTTACAACAATATGTTCCATTTCTCCCTTCCTAGTCTTTGAGCTATTATTGTCATACATTTTTATTTTTTGATATGTTATAAATCCTATATTATATTGTCATTATTTTTGTTTCAGTGGTTAATTATCTTTTAAAGGGATTTGAATAATAAGACAACCTCTTCTATTTTTTTTGGTATACTCTTTATTCCTTTGTGTATATCCAGATTTCTTTCTGGTATCTTTCTCCCTCTGTCTGAAGAACTTCCTTCAACATTTATTTTATTTTTTAAAATTATGTTTTGAGACCGAGTCTCACTCTGTCACCCAGGCTGGAGTGCAGTGGTGCGATCTTGGCTCACTGCAACCTCTGCCTCCCAGGCTCAAGCGATTCTCCAGCCTCAGCCTTCTGAGTAGCTGGGATTACAGGTGCCCGCCACCAAGCCTGGCTAATTTCTGTATTTTTAGTAGAGATGGGGTTTCACCATGTTGGTCAGGCTGGTCTCAAACTACTGACCTCGTGATCCGCCCACCTCAGCCTCCTAAAGTGCTAGGATGACAGGCGTGAGCCACTGCACCTGGCCTCAACATTCCTTGTAATGATGGTGGAAAAGTCTTTAATGTGGAATTCTAGGTTCAGAGTGTTTTTCCCTTTTAGGTTCCTTTCTTCCCTTTCTTTCTTCTTCCCTCCCTCCCTCCCTTGTCCCTTCCTCCTTCCCTCCTTCCCTCCCTTCCTCCCTCTCTTCTTTTCTTACCTTCACCCAGCCTGGAGTGCAGTGGCATGATCTTGGCTCACTGCAACATCTACCTCCCGGGTTCAAGCAATTCTCCTGTCTCAGCCTCCCAAATAGCTGGGATTACAGGTGTACACCACCACACCCAGCTAATTTTTGTATTTTTAGTAGAGACAGGGTTTCACCATGTTGGCCAGGCTAGTCTTGAACTCCTGACCTCAAGTGATCCACCCACCTCGACCTCCCAAAGTGCTGGGTTTACAGGTGTGAGCCACCAAGCCCAGCCTGCCTTTAGGTATTTTAAAGATTCTGCTCTAGTGCCTTTTCACTTGCATTTCTTATCCTTACCTCTCTGTCCCTGGCATGTTTGGTTGCTTTTTTCCTCTAGATATGCTCCTTACCCCAAATGCCCTGTAGCACAGATTTTGAATGAGTGAGATGTGCCTTAATGTAGTTTTCTTTATTTTTTTCTGTGTTTGGAGTTTGCTGAGCTTGTTGGATCTCTGGGTTTATAGTTTTCATCAGATTTTAAAATGTTTTCATTAAGTAGTTTTTTTCTGACTACCTCTCTTCTTTTGGGGACTTCATTTTTATGTATAAAAGGCCTCTTGAAATTGTCCCATAGTTCACTGATGCTTTGCATATTTTTTTCCAGCCTTTTACTTTCTGTATTTCCTTTTTGTTTTGTTTCTATTGCTATATCTTCAGTTTCACTAATGTTTTCTTCCACAGTTTCTAATGTGTTCTTTTTTTTAAGCACCTTGTCGTGTGCACAGATGATCTACTTTTAATCCCATCCAGTGTACTTTTCGTTTTAGATATTGTAATTTTCACTTCTAGAATTTTGATTTGGGTCTTTTAAAAATGTCTTCTATGACTCTACTTAATTCTTTGAATATACAAAATACAATTATGAGGACTGTTTTAATGTCTTTTTTTTTTGGAGATGAAGTCTTGCTCTGTCACCTGTGCTGGAGTGCAGGGGCGCGATCTCGGCTCACTACAACCTCTGCCTCCTGGGTTCAGGTGATTCTCCTGCCTCAGCTTCCCGAGTTGCTGGGACTACAGGCGCCCACCACCATGTCCGGCTAATTTTTTTTTTTTTTTTTTTGTATTTTTAGTAGAGATGGGATTTCCCTGTGTTAGCCAGGATGGTCTCGATCTCCTGACCTTGTGATCTGCCCACCCCAGCCTCCCAAAGTGCTGAGATTACATACCCGGCCTGTTTTAATGTCTTTATCTGCTAATTTTGACATCTGTGTTAGTTATGGGCCAGTTTCAATTAATCTTTCTGCTCATTATGAATCTTGTTCTTCTGCTTCTATGTTTGCATGTGTATATTTTTTAGTAGATGCCAGACATTGTAAATTTTTGCTTTTTGGGTGCTGGGTAGTTTTGTTTTCTTAAAATATTTTTGATATTTGTTATACTTCAATATTCTTGAGCTTCCCTCTCCAGGATGCAGCTAGGTTACTTGGAAATAGTTTAATCTTTTCAGATTAGTTTAATTCTATTAAAATTTGTTTAGCAGGATCAGAGTAGCACCTAGTCTAGGGCTAATTATTTCCTTCTACCAGGGCAAGACCCTTCTTACTACTCTAGCCAATGCTCCATGGACAATGAGGTTTTCCAGTCTGGTTGGAGGGAATAGGCTCTATTTCTGGCCCTTAGTGAATTAGTCTTCCCTGTAATCCTTTCAGGTTGTTCTTTCCCAGCTGATACGGTTTGGATGTTTTGTCCCCTCCAAATCTCATGTTGAAATGTGATGCTCAAGTGTGGGGCTGAGTGGAAGGTGTTGGTTTGTTGATTCATAGGGGTGGATACCTCATGAATAGCTTAGTGCCATCACCTTGGTGATGGATGAGTTTTTGCTCTTAGTTCACATGAGAGCTAGTCGTTTAAAAGAGTCTGGCATCTTTCTTGCTATCTATCTCTCTCACCATGTGGTATGCCAGGTCCCCCTTTACCATCCACCATGATTGTAAGCTTCCTGAGGCCTAACCAGAAACTGAGAAGAAGTTGGTGATGTGCTTGTACAGCATGCAGAACTATGAGCAAAACTAACCCTCTTTTCTTTATAAATTACCAAGTTTCAAGTATTCCTTTATAGTAATACAAACAGACTAACACCAGTGTTGGGCAGTTTTTTTTTTTTACATAAATGCAATGAATGCATTCATTACTCTCCTGAATACTCAAGGTAGACTTTCACAGTGCTCTGGGGTTCTTTTTCTGTATCTTCTTCTCTCTGGTCCTCTCTTTTATGAATTCTAGCCCCTGTGGATTTCAAGGACTCTGCACTCTGCATTCTTAACTCAGAGAGTTTGCTGGGTTTTGCGTGGGTTGCCCCTCCCTGTGCCCAGGCCTGGAAGGTCTCATAATGCAGTAAACTGGGGGCAATCAAGGGCTTGCCTGCTTTGTTTTCATTTCTCAGGTATCACTGTTTTTCATTGTGTCCTGTTTAGTGTCATGAAAACCTTTGTTTCATATATTTTGTTTGGCTTTTCAGTTGATTCAGGTGAGAGGGTAAATCTACTATTACTCCATCTTGGACAGAAGTACATATTCTTCTATAGGCTTGACATTATTGATGGTAAAAAGTTTAAAAAATAATTCTGGTTGCTGCGTATAGGGGAAGAATAGAAACAGAAGGCCACTGGTCCATGGAGAGAGGATGGACACTAGGAATTGGCTGGTGACAGTGGAGTTAGAGAAAGTAGATGTATTGGGGATGTATTTTGGAAATTGTATCAGCTGGCTTGGGCTGCTATAACAAAGCCACAGACTGGGTGGCTTAAATAACAAAAATTTATTTCTCACAGTTCTGGAACGTAAGAAGTCCAAGAGGAAAGTGCCAGATGATTCAGTTCTTGGTGAGGATCCTGTTTCTGGTTTGCAGACAACTGCCTTCTTGCTGTATGCTCACGTGGAAGAGAGAGTTTTCTCATGTCTCTTCTTATAATGGCACCAATCCCATCGTGACAGCCCTATACTCTTGACTTCATGCAAACCTAATAATCTCCCAAAGGTCCCACCTCCAAATACTATCACAATGGGGGCTATGTGTTCAACCTAGAAATTTTGGGGGTGTGGATAAAATTCATTCTATTAAAGAAATACATTTATAAGACTGGCTGTTGGAAGAGTTGGGCAGGAGTGGGAGTAAGGCTTGGTTTGAGGTAAATGAGAAATCAACACTTTCATACCCCACCTTCCTGTTTACCTCTTAGGTCTTGACTTAAAAATACCCAGCAATATGGTATTTCAAGAATGTGCTTCTTAAAACTAAATTACATCGTTCAGATAATATCTCCTTATTGGAAAGTCAGATATTCATAAAGTCTTGATAAATAGTTCAGTCACTTTATGCCTCACACACTCAAATGCATTACATAGTGTATGACTACATAATAAAACCATTGGTCCTTGGGGAAAACATTTACTTTCAAGTCACCTAGAGACTTTCCAAGTTTCTGCTTTTCAAAGATTGTGTCTGAATTATGCAAAACTTCCCCCATTACCTCCAATTTTCAGGGGTCAATATTCTTATTAGGGAAGAAAACACATGGTGTTTGCTGAAAAAGGCTGTGCTATGGATATCTTTATTAAGAATATTGTATTAGATGAATCCGTAGCAGGGTCTTCTTATCACTCTTTTGGTGAACCTAGTCCAGCCAGAAGAGGCATCCCCAAGAGGACCAAGGGACCCTGGTCCTGAGCCAATGATGTTGGACCTGCCACTTGACCCCCAAGGCAGCCAACAAACGGATTTGTAGCAGCCTGAGAAGGGGCCTGGAATCCAAGACAGGCTGGGCTATTGGAGCCTCTATTCACCGAGAATTTTGATCTAAGAAATACTTGAGCAGGCTGAAGTTGTGAGAAATGTGGAGTGGTCTTGACACAATCAGTGAAAGTTATGCTCGTTAGTGCACATAGAAGTCACTTGAGATGCATATTTAACATGCCAGTTCCTAGAACTCAGCCCCAGAGATGCAGATTCCATTGTTCTGGCATGGGGCTCAGGCACTGGTACAGTGTTTTAAACCAGTCATTTTACGCATCTGGTCCAAGACTACATTTTTGGCCTTTAAAAAAAATTAATGTTGTCTCCTATAATCTCATTTGTTAACTTATTTTCAAGGCTGAGCACACTGGCTCATGCCTGTAATCTTAGCACTTTGGGAGGCTGAGGCAGGAGGATCGCCTGTGGCCAGGAGTTCAAGACCAGCCTGGGCAACATAGCAAGCTCCCATCTCTACAAAAAAATAAAAATAAAATAACTTGGTGCTGCATGCCTGTAGTCCCAGCTACTTGGGAAGGTGAGGTGGGAGGATTGCTTGAGCCCAGGAATTTGAAGCTGCAGTGAGCTAGGATCAGGGTACTGCACCTGAGCCTGGGCAGTATAGTGAGACACTCTCTCGTATATATATGTGGGGGGGGGGGGGAGAGAGAGAGAGAGAGAGAGAGAGAGAGAGAGAGAGAGAATGCAAGAATAAGAACTTCTAAATACTTTTAAACCAGATGCACCAACTGTAAACATTTTGCCACATTTGCTTCTCTCTATCTCATTATACACACACACAGACACACACACATACACACACACACCATATACTTTTTTCCTAAACTATCTGAAAGTAGTTTGCACATATCAAGTCCCTTTATTCCTAAATCCTCTAGTATATATTTCCTGAGAATAAGGCTAAGGCTATTCTCTTACACAATCAAAATATGGTGATCAAATTCAGGAAATTTAACAACACTATTGTCTAATCTTCAGTCTGATATCACCAGTTACCCTGATAATTTCCTTTCTATAGCTCAGGGCCCTATCTAGAGAGGAGGGAGACTCAAACTCCCTGAAAACAGCTGATTCACAGAGACTCAAGGCAGACACTCAAGGGCAAGGACCTCCTGCTACATAGACCTGGGGCCTCCTTGGATTGAGGGCCAGCATCTCCAAGACTGGCCTTTGGGATGTTTCTATTCCTACTGATGCCCCACTGAGGTTCTTGGATTCCCCTATATATCCACCTTATTATTTCCATAGCACATTCTCCCCCATCTCCATTGCTTAAGGCAAGCCCACAAGTCTTTATTATTTGCAACTGAGAGTAGGAAAGGAAAGAGAAAATAAATGGAGAGGAAGAGAATGGGAGAAGTAAGTAGTGAAGCAGCAAACCAAGCTATTTTGCCCTTATAAACCTAGAAATTGCTAGATGACCTTGGACAAGTTACGTAACATTTACAAGCATCAGAACCAACATCAAAATAAAACTGGCTCTTACTGTGTCCTAAGGGTGGGACAATGGTTTTAAGAACTGAACCTTGGAAGCTGTTATGATTGGCAAATGAAAGGATGGGGAAAAGTCTACAGATAAGGTTCTGTACTTAAGAATGTCCTACTTTGTCATACCCATATATCTACCTTCATGTGGATATTTGCGCAAGTGTTTCTTTTCTTTTTTTTTTTAAGAGGGGGTGAAAGGAGGAACTCAGTGCACATGACATTGGTAGGGCTGAAATAAAAAACCCCGATTTAGAAATCTGATACAAAAGCAAAGTCATCGTTTTCAAATCAAAACTTGGCTCTGCTTCATTGGCTTGCCTCGTGCTTCTGCACAGGCTTTCGGGGGAGGCTCCCAGACACATGTGCCTAGAGGCCATCCTGCTAAGTGTGCACATTGGAGCTGTAAGGGCAAGGGTGGCTGCTACCTCACACTGGCTCTGAGAAATATCCAGAGAATGACTCCTTGGCATGAAGTCCAAACATCTTATGTGGTGATCTGGTCCCACTGCAGCCCATCCTCCATCCAGTCACATTCTATCTCTGTAGCTCCTCCACCTCTCAAGGGCCATCCTACTTGCTGTTTTCTCTGCTTGAAAAAATATTTTTTCCGGTCTTTGCATTCTTAAATCCTACTTCCGTTTCTGTGCTCAGCTTTGAAACAACTTCCTAAGTTTCCAGGGAAACCCAAACTTGGGGTAGGTGCTCCTACTTGAAATCCCAATATCCCATGAATTCTCCTCTCTGAGCATTACTGTGATTGTCTGTTCACCTTCCTGGACTCCCAAGTCAATTTTATGGTCTGTGAGATCAAGGACTGTGTTTTCTTCACTGTTGTATTTCTGGCTTATAACACAGCAGGTGATGCACAATAGGTGCTCGATAAATATTTACTGAATGAATGAAAGAGAAGCAGGCTCAGGGCTTCTGACAGGTTGCAAATTAAAAATAAAAGAGTAAACTGTGTTTGGTAACATGACACAAACCCACTTGTACCCCCATTTCCACCTCCAACTGTCAGGGTAAGCTCGGAATTTTTGCATTAACTAGAAGTCTGGAGTTGGTCTTTAACTTCTTCCTCACCTTCTCTAGTTAAACATCCAACTGGTCATCAAACCCTAGATAGTCCACATCCTAGGGTAACTCAGGTTCTTTCTCATTTCCATTCTCACTTTGGTTGCCCTCCTCACTTCCTTGTTGGGTCAAGAAATTCCATTGTTCCTCAACCTTCAACATCTACTTTGTTCTAAAAGCTCCTCATCACAGGATTTGAAACTTTACCAAGATTGCCCCACTGGTCTCCCATGATGGAGGTACCCATTCCGGGTTCTTGGTCGTTCCTCTGACATATTTACTGTGGCATTCTCTTGATTCATGTTGCTTCCTTAGCAAGGAAGTCCTGTTTTCCCTTCTTTCCATCCCCCCGCCCCCCACCCCCACCTATTGAAGTTCTACTTATCTTTCAAGGCTTAGCTCAGATTCCTTTTCTAAACATCTTAATTCTCTGAATCTATTTTGTTCCTGTTTTCAGATAGCATGTTTATATAGGGAGGAATGGTGAGTTATCAAAAATGAAGAGCTTCCTGATTTTGAGAAAGGAAGTAGAGTTCAAATAGAGGACAATACCTGTCATAACATTGGCCCACACTTGTCATACTTGTTCCCGTTTACTAAGAACCAGGGATTAGCATTTCACCTGCTTTATCTCTTTTATTCTTCATAATAGCTCTATGGGGGTGGGAAGAGTAGGCTCTTTGAATATCCTTATTTTGAGGATAAAGAAACAGAGGTGCCGGGCATGGTGGCTCACACGCAGCACGTGGGAGGCCGAGGCAGGCGGATCAGTCAAAGTCAGCAGTTCGAGACCAGCCTGACCAATATGGAGAGACCCTGTCTCTACCGAAAATACAAAATTAGCCGGGCGTGGTATCAGGCGCATGTAATCCCAGGTACTCGGGAGGCTGAGGCAGGAGAATTGCTTGAACCCTGGAGGCAGAGGTTGAGCTGAGATCGTGCCGTTGCGCTCCAGCCTGGGCAACAAGAGCAAAAGTCTGTCTCAAAAAGAAAAAAAAAAAAAAAAAGCAAAAAACAAAACAAACTACAACAACAAAAAAACAGGTGATCTGATTTTCCCACAGTCACACTGTAAGGAAGTGGTGGATCCTTGGTACACCTTGAATCAACTCCCTCCAGAGTTGGAGATGGTAACTTCTGTGCCCTCCTAAAGGAAGGAGCCAGGTCTCTGGCATGGCTAGTGTATGCAGTATGTCATTTTGCACGTAATAAATGCTCCACTGGTGTTTTAAATAAATGCATACTTTCTAATTGGTATTGACAGAGTATGATCTTTCATTATCTTCTATTATTAATATTGATAACAACATGGTACATAAATGTGGCCCCTTTGTTTATTGAAATAGAAACTCTGCACATGAATGATGAGAAAAATTAAACAGTACAAGAGTGTATAGAATGAAAATAAAGTTTCATTCCCTTTTATTCAAGCCGCCTAATCTAAGCCCCAGGGGCAACTGCTGGAAACAGTTTCTTGTTTATCCTTCCAGAAAAATTTCATGTATAAATCAGCATACGTGAATATAGATTACTTTGAAAAAAACCCAAATGAGAGCCTACTATACATTGCTCTGCATCTTGCTTTTTTTCATTTAGAAATGGTTTCTGGAGAATGTTTCATTTTTGTGCATACAGATCTGCCACATTCACTTTAGTATTGTACAGAATGGATATGCTGTGACTGATTTAATGACAACTGTGTTGATGGACATTTAGATTATTTCTCCTAATTTGAACTTATGAAAATGCTAGAGTATTAGCACTCTTGCATATACTTCTTTGCTCTCATGGTAAGTGATCTGTATCCTCTTGCGTATAAATGTGGAGTCTTGTGAGGTAGCTCTGGGAAACTGCTCTTTTTTAAAAAAAAGTAGAGCATGGAGGTTTTTAGAAATTTTTTTTGAACAAAGCATTGGAGGGAGGAGGTCAAAATCTTGCACATTTTCAGAACAGAGTCAGATTGGGAGGTTATAAATATGGAAAGATTATGGTGCTTTCTCCTATAAGCAAAACCCATAAATTTAGTATAAGGAAATTTTAAAACATCAGTTGTTTCCCCTCAGGAAACCACCTTGGTATTTTTGTTGAAGTCCTTATTGCTTTTGAAACATTACTTTTTGGCATCCCTGCTTTTCTGGGAGCCTCAGCACAGGCTTACCCTGTCTTCTGCACCAAATGCAAGGGAGAAATGAAGCAGTGCAAAGAATAGTGGGTCCCAGGCCCTGGAACTAGCCAGGGTCAGTGCTCGGAAAGGAACTGAGTATGAATTCACAGCCCTTGTCCCAAATGCTGACTCTACTGAGACCCACAGAAATGTCATGCAACTGTCAGAAACTAATGCGGTCTCGACACACGTCTCCCAAACCTGGGCAACAACCCATAAATACATGTAGCATTTTTTTTTTTTTCTGAGACAGGGTCTCATTCCATCACCCAGTCTAGAGTGGCTCACTCAGTCTGGACCTCCTGGGCTCAGGTGATCCTCCCGCCTCAGTCTCCCTAGTAGCTGGGACTACAGGTGCACACCACTAAGCCTGGCTAATTTTTAATTTTTTTTGTAGAGACAGCATCTCCCTATGTTGCTGAGGTTGGTCTTGAATTTCTAGGCTCAGGCAATCCTCCCACCTTGGCCTCCCAGAGTACTGAGATTACAGATACGAGCCATCATGCCTGCCATATAGCCTTAATTCCTCACTTTTATTTCACAAGTGTGAACAGGCAGTGTCAAGAGACTTAGAAGCCTGCTCTGGGTCAATAGCATGTTAAATGTCAGCCGCCCCCTGCCCCAGAAGGATACATAACTAGAGATGGAACTGCAATTTACAATGTTCTAGTAGGATATGTGGAGAGTAACAGTAAATGGGTCTCGGGGGCCTAATGTAGGCTGACACTGTTCATCACTCACACACTCCAATGGCCACATTAGTAGCCTGGAGGATGACCTTCAGCTGCCTCTTAGATACTATTTCAAGCCTCACAATGATATTACTTGTGTCCTCTTGACATGGCTGCAAAAGCTTCCAGCCACTGCACTGATCAAGGTACTTATCTGAGTTGGCAACACTTCCTGTTGAAAGAACCTTTAAATCAAGACTTTCCAGAGGAGGTGGCAGCCTTGGTGGCTGTTGTGAGTCCTTAGGGACAATGAAACTCCTGGAAGTCAGAACAGAAAAGTAAACACTGCATGTTCTCACTCATAAGTGGGAGTTGAACAATGACAAACACATGGACACAGGGAGGGGACCATCACACACCGGGGCCAACTGGGGGATTGGGAGCGAGGGGAGGGAGAGAATTGGGACAAATAGCTAATGCATGCGGGGCTTAAAACCTAGATGACAGGTTGACAGGTGCAGCAAACCAGCATGGCACACGTATACCCATGTAACAAACCTACATGTTCTGCACTTGTATCCCGGAACTTAAAGTAAAATTTTAAAAAAGAGAAAAAAAAAACCAAAAAGAAACTCCTGGAAGTTTCGTGGTCTTTATATGCATACAAACCTCCTATTTATTTTTCCTTCATTCTGATTGAAGTGCAGGTGGTGTGGTATGTGCTTGAGGGTAAGCTCAGAAAGGAGGAAGATCTGGATTTAAATCTTGGCTTCATGACACACTGCGGTGTGACCTGGAGTGAGTTACTTAAATCTCAATGCATCATCAGCCTGGAGCAGGCTCCTGATTCTCTCCATGATCCACGCATGTTCACGTGAAAATAAAAGTGAAGAATGTTGACTATCGTCATGTATTCATGGCTTTCTAGGATTTTACTTGCTTTAGAAAGGCCCCTGGACTGGGTGGAACTTGAGTTACAGTTTGATTGCTGGGAGCATGGCTCTGGAATTAGGCTGCCTATGCTTTATCCATGCTTTGGATTCTTCCACCTCCCAGTGTGACCTTAGACAAACCACTTAAACATAATTATTCTTATATTTAGTTTTTAGACAGGGCATTGCTCTGTCACCCATGCTGGAGTGAAGTGGTCTGATAATGGCTTACTGCAGCCTCTATCTCCCCAGCTCAAGCGATCTCTTCTGCCTCAGCCTTCTGAGTATCTGGGACTACAGGTGCTCGCCACCATGCTCGGCTAATTAAAAAATTTTTTTTGTAGAGAAGAGGTCTCTCCATGTTGCTCAGCCTGGTCTCAGACTCCTGGACTCAAATCTTTCTGCCTCGGCTGTCCAAAGTGCTGGGATTATAGGAATGAGCCAGTGCTCCCAGCAATAGAGATAATTTAATTTAATTTTTAACAATTATTATTTTTTGAGATGGAGTTCCACTCTGTTGCCCAGGCTGCAGTGCAGTGGTGCAATCTTGGATTACTGCAACCTCCACCTCCTGGGTTCAAGCGATTCTCCTGCCTCAGCTTCCCAAGTAGCTGGGATTAGAGATGGGGTTTAGCCATGTAGACCAGACTGGTCTCAAACTCCTGATCTTAGGTGATCCACCCACCTTGGCCTCCCAAAGTGCTGGGATATAATTTGTACATAAATAGTTAATAATTGACCTTTGATCATCTAATCCCATTCCTTGAGAAAATCAGTGTTGTATGTCTTTTCATTACCTTTCTCTATGTTCAAAAATGAGTATATGAAACAAACACATCTACATTTTATTCTTACAACTAAGAAACAAACAAGAAATTGGATTATGTTATGTTCATTGGTCTACAACTTGCTTTCCCTCAAGCTTAACAGAACACCATGGCCATTCTGCAGGCCAAGCCAGTAAGTCTAACATTTGTTATTATTATTATTTTTTAATAGCAAAAGCATCTACTATATTGATGTGTCATAGTTTACTTAACAGCCCTTCACTTAGAGCACATTTAGGGTTGTTTCCAATGTCTGTGTGTGTGCAAGTGCACATCCCTTCTGATGGTCCTGCCATGAACATCTTTATTCATAATATTAACAATAGGTCTTCCCTACTGCTCTCAAAGACTCCACCTCAGTTATCATGGGAGTCCTGTGGAGCTAGGGGCAGGCAGTTAACCTTCTTCCCATTTGTGAAGTGTTGTAGTGGGCCATATGAAGAGCTAGGCTTTAGTCTAGCTCGGCCACTAACCACCTTGTTGTGTATGTAGCTTTGGGCAAATCCCTTCCTCTCTCTGGGTCTCTGTCTTTCTGTCTGTCAATGGGAGAATTGGACAGGGTGATCCCAAAGGGTCTTTCCATTTCTGCCATCTTCATGGGACTGCAGGTTCCATGAGAAGAGTTCCATTGTTTTGTTCAATGCTGTTTCCTGAGTATGAATCACATAGTAGACCCTTGATGAATATTTGTTGAACACACGCATGAATGAATTCTTTGTCTCATTTAAGGTCATGTAGCTGGGTCACAGCAGATCTGTGTGAGCCCCTGTTTTTTCCCTCTATATCACGCTGCCTCCCACCTCTTAAATATCTTTGCTCTTGACCTTTGCATCTCGTAACCACATGGTCGTTTTTGCTCATCTACTGATACTCATGTGATGTGTGATTCACTGTCAATGTGTCTTTTACATATTAGGGCAGGGATCTAATCTTAGCGCCACCATTTACTACCTGTCTGGCCTTGAGCAAGTTTCCTGACCCTGGTTTTTCCTCTATAAATTGGAATGGAAGTTCAGTACTCATCATGCAGATGTGCTTTGAGGTAAATTATCTAAGAGAATAGATATGAACTGCCCAGCAAAGTGCCTGGTGGATAGTGGGTGCTCAGTAAATAGTTGCGGCTGTGGTTGAGCAGGCATAGCACAAATGACGGGCAATTCGACAAGTGCATATTGGTATCTGTCAGATGTGAGACTCTGGCGGAAGTTTTGGGGTGATTGAAAGCTGTGTGATTAATGTGCTCCATCCTTCTGGTAGCTCATCACAAAGTCCCAGAAACATTTATTTTGTAGTGGAGTTTCATCAAAATGCGTAAATATATTGTTACAAATCATATTTCTTGCCTTCCCCTCCTGGGTAGTTACTGGATTAAAACACACACACACACACACACACACACACACACACTCTCTCTCTCTCTCTCTCTCTCTCTCTCTCCCCCCACAGAGTTTTATGCATTTGACTTAGTTTCTACGTTTTTCTTATTCCAGATGCCTGAACCATTTTCCATGCCATGTGGTTGGTTTTGGAGGGTACCTTAGAAATTGGGGTGGGGGTTTGAAATAGTTGAAGTAGGAAACAGTGAGGGCAGCTGAAGGTTTATTTGCTTCCATTTTCTTCAGAGAAAATCAAAGGAAGTGTGAGACTTAAGGCTTCATAAAATTCTATTGATGCAGAGGATGCCTGGAATGTAGTCAGGGTCCAGAGAAAGAAATGCAAAGGATTACTTATCTGAGACAAGTGGATCAATTAGGGATTCTTATTTGTAAATTACAAAAGACCAAACTTAACTGGCTTAAATAGCAGATTATTGTTTTATATAGCTGAGATGTTTAGCAGGCGATTTGACCTCAGGTGAGGCCAGATCAAGGGACTTCTGTGATATCAACAAGAGCTTTCTTTAGTGTTGGCTTTATTTTCAACTCTTACCTGGAGATCTCTGGTAGCTCCAGACTCCCCCTTATGGTAGCCAAAAGGCTATGGTAGCTGCAGGCTCTATATTCTTCTTTTTTAAAAAAATTATTTATTGGCTGGGCACGGTGGCTCATGCCTGTAATCCCAGCACTTTGGGAGGCCGAGGCAGGTGGATCACGCGGTCAGGAGATGGAGACCATCCTGGCTACATTGGTGAAAGTTTCTACTGGCTAAGTATGTTTCTACTAAAAATGCAAAACAAAACAAAACAAAACAAATTAGCTGGGTGTGGTGGCAGGTGCCTGTAGTCCCAGCTGCTGGGGAGGCTGAGGCAGGAGAATGGCATGAACCTGGGGGGGGAGCTTGCAGTGAGCTGAGATCACACCACTGCACTCCAGCCTGGGTGACAGAGCGAGACTCCAGCTCAAAAAAAAAAAAATTACTTATTTAGAGACAAGGTCTTGCTATGTTGCCCAGGCAGGACTCAAACCCCTGGGCTCAGGCAACCCTCCTGCCTCAGCCCCTGAGATGCTCAGATTACAGGCTTAATCCTAGTGAGGCCCCATCTTCATATTCAACACTATCCAGGGGAGGAGAGAGGATCTCTTCTGGAGACTCTTCTCAAGCCTCTGATTATTTCCGTCTTATTGGCCTGAATTGGGTCATAGGTCCTTTTCTGAAACAATCATCATTGTTTGGAAGAATGGTTTGGCCAGTGGTCCTTAATTTTTTTGGCACAAGGGACTAGTTTTGTGGAAGACAATTTTTCCATGGACTGGGGCAGAGGGATGGTTTCTGGGTGATTCAAGTGTATTACATTTATTGTGTACTTTATTTCTATTATTATTACATTGTTATATATAGTGAAATAATTATGCAACTCACCATAATGTAGAATCAGGGGGAACTCTGAGCTTGTTTTCCTGCAACTAGACGGTCCCATCTGGGGGTGATGGAAGACAGTGACAGATTATCAGGCATTAGATTCTCATAAGGAGCATGCAACCTAGATCTCCTGCATGTGCAGTTCACAATAGGGTTCGTGCTTCTGTGAGAATCTAATGCCGCTGCTGATCTGACAGGAGGTGGCACTCAGGCAGTAATAGGAGCAATGATGAGCAGTTGTAAATACAGGTGAAGCTTGGCTCACTTGTTCTCTGCTCACTTCCTGCTGTGTGACCTGGTTCCTAACAGGCTATAGATCTGTGCTGGTCTGTGGCCTAGGGGTTAAATCTGGAATAGTATTAGGAAGGGAAATGGATGCTAGGCAGCCAGTACATAATAAGTGTCCACCAGAATAATCAACTGTTTATTTATGGAGTACCTCCTACACATCAGAATGGCTCTAAACATTTTACATGCAGCCACTCATTTAATCCTAATAAAAGCCCTGTGAGGTACCAATATTTTTTTCTTTTTCTTTTTCTTTTTTTTTTTGTGGTGGAGTCTTACTCTGTTGCCCAGGCTGGAGTGCAGTGGTGTGATCTTGGCTCACTGCAACCTCTGCCTCTTGGGTCAAGCGATTCTCCTGCCTCAGCCTCTCGAGTAGCTGGGATTGCAGGCGTCTGCCATCATGCCCAGCTAATTTTTCTATTTTTAGTAGATATGGAGTTTCACCATGTTGGTCAGGCTAGTCTTGAACTTCTGACCTCAACTGATCCAACTGCCTCGGCCTCCCAAAGTGCTGGGATTACAGGCATGAGCCACTGTCCCTGGCCTCCAATATTTTTTCTATTCCCAAGCTGAGGCGACAGAGGCAGACAGAGACCAAGTAGGTGGCTCATTTGGTAAGGGGAAGTGAAGGGATGGCGGCCAAGCAGTCTGTATCCTCCAACCCTCTGGTCACAACACTGTGCCATGGTTTTTACCAGACTCAGGCTGGGAACTACAAAAAGTTCTGCTCTACATAATCATTTCCCTAATACTGTCTACTGTAATTAGGGATGCGTTTGAAAGAAGATGATGTTCCCATATTGTCCTAGATCACTGTCCTTGGTTGAAAGCTTTTGGGTAGTTTTTTTTTTTTAATACTTTCATGCTTTTAGAATGCGTGAGAAAGACAACCTCTTTTTGCCTCAAATTACCCTTAAATTGCGCTTATCTCTGCTCTATAAATACTTACTATCTGTTGGTGCATTGGATCTATGTTTCTAGTCTTTTGTCTGTAATCTTTTACTAGCAGCATGGCTAGTGTTGTTTTTCCTCACCCAGAGGTTTTGAAGAGGCAGAGTAGAAAGGCTTGTAGAGGGGGAAGCAGGTTGCGGGGAAGATATCTATGAAATCCTGCTTTCTGATCTCCTTTCCTTCCCTTATATTTCCTCCTACTTCTCTTCTTCCTTTATCTATCTTTAAAACGAACAATTTCCCCCTTTTTATAAAATTTTAATATGGTTAATTTTTATTTTGAGATGGAGTCTTGCTCTGTTGCCCAGGCTGGAATGCCGTGGCATGATCTTGGCTCACTACAACCTCTGCCTCCTGAGTTCAAGTGATTCTCCTGCCTCAACCTCCCGAGTAGCTGGGAATACAGGCGCGTGCCACCACACCCAGCTAATTTTTGTATTTTTAGTAGAGACGTGGTTTTGCCATGTTGACCAGGCTGGTCTTGAACTCCTGACTTTGAGTGATCTGCCTGCCTCGGCCTTCCAAAGGGCTGGGATTACAGGTGGGAGCCACTGCACCTGGCCTTAATTTTTTTTTTTTTTTTTTTAAATGTGGAAAGCACAGATGAGAAAAGGTAAGAAAGATCTCACATAGTCCCATCTTCCTCTTATCGTTTTGGTGTGCTGCTTTGCTTTTTGCACAGATACTAGATGACAACAACAAGCATTTTATAGCATTATTTTCCCTTTTAAAAAACAGCTAGAAGGTTTAAAAAAGTTAAGTATTCTTTAGCATCATCATTTACAATAGAGTAAATGTGCTTATTTTGTAGATGTACCATAATGTAACCAATTCGCAGTTTGGGACAATTAAATTTGTTGCTAATATTTTGATGTTAAAACAGCTTTACTCATGAACATTTTTTGTCTAAATCCTTGCCCACATTATCGGTGACTTCCTTAGTTTGCTGGGTAAGGATGTGCTCCCTTTGGTAAGTCATGCCTGCCTTTCCTCTGTTCACCTTCCAGATATGGCAGTCTGCAATGTTAGTGTATGCACAGCAACTCATGGTGCCCGTGTGTGCCATCATCAGTACTCCAGCCCTTGTGGACTTCTGAAGGAGAGGATGCTGTGCTTCTCTTATAGGCCCAGTTCATTTTTTTCCACTTCTAGCTATGCAGAGATTTCCCATTTACACATTTTCAGTTTCAGGAGCAGACTCTCAGGATGCAGAAACACAGCTGGTATCATTATTGTTTTTCTGCATATTGATATTGGCAGTGTAATGTGTTCCCTTTCCCTCACGCAATGCTTTAGACAGCGCTCTGGATGTCCAGCTTGGGAAAAGGCCACATGAGACATACAACAAAGATATTTAGTAGGTGATCTCTTTGCTCTGTCATTTCCTGGGGCTGCTATGGATCATGTATTATGTTTGGCACTTTACTGGCTTTTAAAATAAATGTAATCTTTAATGCAACCTGTCAGGTATATGTTTCTGATTTTATTAGAAGAATGACTTAGAGAGGTTAAGTTAGTTTTTCTCAGCAAGAGTCTAAAGCCCAGCTTTTTGACGATTTCTTGTTGCCTTTACAGGTATTTAAACTGATCAGAGAGACAAGTTCTGCACAAATTAAAATTTAAAAACACTGTGTAAGGCATCTCTGCCAGACAGGCTTGTGCTCTGATGAAAGGAGGGAGAAAGTGTGGGCTGTGGCAGCCAGGAGGGTGTCTAATGATTATTATGCTTGGTATGCAGCACCTTCATGGGCCAAAGGGCGTTTCGTTACATGAGAGTTTTCTTTGGATAGAGGAAGTCCAGCAGGTTCACTTGAACCTGCAGAGACAAGGGAGAGCGGCATCCCGAGTCTGAACCCCAGCTGAACTGCAAGCCAGCTGATCAAGTACCGGCTCTAATCCTTACACCCAACAGCGGCTGTCTATTTGGGGAATTTCCTGGGTTTAAGAACCCCAAGCATCTCAGCTACCAAGTGGGCTGGAAACACAAAGGTTGTCGTGACACTTGGGGGTATTTTTTTTTATAGTTGTATATGTCACAATTTCCTACTACCAGATCAAAGAGTCTGAGGGCCAAAGAATTCAGGTGGAGACTTCCCCACAGTACTCAGGGCATACTTGAGGGTCATCTTTCCAGTCTATATTTTTGTACTTTTGAGCCCACACTGTGACATTTAAGGTGAACAACAGCAAGATTCTCAAGTCCCCTGTATGTGCAATGTAAACCACGGAGCAAAAGCATCCCTTCTACATGCGACCAGGTAAAACATAAGGGACTCTAGACACTGTGTGTCTGTGCTTCTCCAGGGCTCATGAAAAAAATTGGCTCCAAAATTCAAAAGGAAAACACAAAATTAAAGTGAATAAATGTTTAATTTAATGCTTCCTCAAGATAACATCATAACATTGAGTTGATTTATCAGCTTTAGCTCATATATCAACATCACCACGGAATTATGCAAATTGAGGACATGGTTCTGATATATGCATGTTTCAGTTAACCCAGTACAGTAATCCTTTGGTATCCAAGGGAGATTGTTGCAGGACCCTGTCATGGATACCAAAGTTTATGGATGCTCAAGTCCCTTATATAAACGGTGTAGTACTGGGCTGTGCAGAATTGAGGACAGCCTGTATGGGTGCATTTTGAAATATCTAATTCAATGGTAGAGACGGGGAGGGAGTGAGGCGTTCAAAAGGAAGAGTGATGCTGCTTGGAATTAAAGTAAAAACAATGCAGGCCTCAAAAAGTCTTCATAACAACAGTGAAGATTGCTTCCTGAGAGTAGACAACAGCTCCAACCCAGTAATTCAGTTAATTTTTGCATTTATGAGAAATTTAGAAAGTAGCATTCTTAATTAAAAATTCTTATTAAAAAATAAGAAAGGTAGCATAACATTTAGTTGGATTGGGACTCCAAACCGGGTAAGACAGTGCTCTTGTCAACAAAGATTCACACATTCCTCTCTTTCCAGCATCTTTTTTTTTTTGAGATGGAGTCTCGTTCTGGTCACCCAGGCTGGAGTACAGTGACGCGGTCTCGGCTCACTGCAGCCTCCCCCTCCTGGGTTCAAGCGATTCTCCTGCCTCAGCCTCCTGAATAGCTGGGATTGCAGGCACCCACCACCACACCCGGCTAATTTTTTTATTTTTTAATAGAGACGGGATTTCACCATGTTGGCCAGGCTGATCTCGAACTCCTGACCTCAGGTGATCCGCCCGCCTCGGCCTCCTAAAGTGCTGGGATTACAGGCATGAGCCACCGTGCCAGGCCTTCTTCACTGACTTTTAACTCTAGGAATTTATTTAATTTCTTTGAGTGTCTGTCTGCTGGATTTTTGTCTGTGAAATGGAGACGAATACCCATCTTATAAGCATTAAATGAGATAATGTAATATAAGTTCTAGAAATGATGCTTAAGCTCTTCTCCATCTCCCCCCCCCCCAAAATGAAACAAAAATGATACGTATTATGGTTATAGAAGGATGAGGCTGAATTCATATATCATCCCAGAAAACCTGCCTCAAGATTTTAGAGTTTATTCCTCCCGAGGCAAAAGGCAGCGGATGGAGGTGCTTACAGCTGGCAGCATATAGCTATTTAAATTCTGGCTCCAAGCATCCGCTTTCCTGTTTCTGGAAAATGATACTAATGACCCCCAGGTGTCATAAAGGAGCCCTTAGGAATGCCGAAGTCGAGTTAATTGACTGGAACAGGATAATGTACTTGTTAGCAGAAACCAGCCAGGGCTGAGTTCCTTCTGTTTATTCCATTCGAGTCTAGCCCCAGTTAATGGATCCAGATAATTTTGGATTTCTTTAAACAGAATTGTCGCTAACGTTATGCAGCTTTTAACCTTTTATAAAAACTTCACAAACAGGTTGCTTACTCCTTAATACAACATGGGATGTGTGAAGAGTGCCCTTAACTCTTCTGGTCACCCTTATGCTTCCTCCCTTCAATCCATCCACCCCTTTTCAGCAGATGCTGGAGTGCCTGAAGGTATGCTCAGAGCCCACTCAGATGCCTGGGTCCACCCCACACTCCCAGGGAGCTCCCTTCTAATGGGAGGGAATCTCACACAAGGAAAGAGTTTTGATGTGGACCCCTTGAGAGGCAGAGTAATGCAGTGTACCAGGTTCAGAGATGTGGGGACAGGAAACCTCAATTCAAATCCTGGCTCTGACATTTTCTAGCTATGTGAACTCTGGCAAGTTTTGACTCTCTTGGAACCTCGGTTTCCTCATTTCTAATCTAAGAATAATAATAGTATCTGCTTTTTAGGGTTCTTAGGAGGATTAAATAAGAACATGTTTGTATGAACAGTGTCTGGTGTATAATAAGTGCTCAATAAATATTTGCTTTTAAAAACGTTATCTATAGTAGATGTTCAAACAAACCCTTTGGGAACTCAGCAAGATAAGCAACAAAAACCCTCAGGGGAGGTCAGGAAAGTGACTACATCTGCCTGGATGTAGCTCAAAATCCTTCGAGCTGATCTTTTCCCGTCCATGAGCACATGACCAAGGAAAGGAAGCTATATTTTTCTTGACTGCGAATTTGAATTTGCAGTTGCACATTCCAAAGGCCTTGTGAGTTCTTTCCAGTTTGGGAAAAGGAACAGCTAAGGGCACCCATGGAAACACTTACTAATTGTATGACCTTAGGCAAGTCCCCCTAACCTCACCAAAGATAAAATTCCCCCATCAGTAAAATGGGAATCATAAAATGGAGATAATAATTCGGGCTACCTGCTATGATTGCTGTGGGATTAGGGGAATGATGCACGTGATACTTTTAGCAGAGTGCCTGGTGCCTAGTAGGTGCCCATTAAAATTTAGCTATGACTGTTCCCTTTAGCTGACACACAGGACTGCCTTGAATGTTCACATTTCCAGAGACAGGTGCTCGGGAAGATTTCTCAGTGTTCCGCCTGCCAGGTCGGTGCTCACTGTAAACTGTCAGTTTACAGTTCAAAGAATCCCTTTGTTCAAAGGGTGAGCAAATCCAGGTCTCGTGTATCTGCAGCAATGAAACAAGGGAGTTTTCTCCCTGATCTTCACCCCAAAGGCAGAGTCTCTCTTTTTAAATGCCTGCACACATGTTATTTATTTATTTTTGGTTAACGTTTAAATTGAGGTTTTGGCTGAAACTCAGCCCGCGCGCACTTGAAAAGCCAACAGGCTCATTGGGCAGCCGACAAAGCTCTCGGGATTTCCCCGCGGGGCTGCGGAGAGTACAGACAGGAAGCCTGGGGACCCAGCGCCTGACCAGAACTTCCTCGGGGGAGGCTGCAGGGGAGCAGGCGCATCCTGCACAGAACGCTCTAGAGCGCCGCAGGCCAAAGCAGCAGCCTGCTCCCGACACGTGCTGCAAGAGGGTCCCGACCTGGGGGTCTGTACCCTGCACGCATGAGGAGGGAGGTGGAGGCTTTCCCCTCAGCCCCCCGGAGAGAAGCTGACCCTGCCAGGCTGGAACCTTCCATTCCGGCCCAGCCTCTTCCTCCCTCGCTGTGCCGAGGAGGGATCTAGAAGGGACTTTCCAGAGAGGGTTAGCGTGCAGGGTGTGGAAATGGAATAAAAGCATATGCAAATAGGTCTTAGCTGCCTTCCTCTACCCCAGCAAATAAGAGTCTTTCTCCAAGACGCTTGACCGCTCTTCCTTCCCTGGATGGCAGCAGCAGGGCCGATTGGAGTGGTAAACCCTGGGCCGGAAGCCATGCCAAAGGGGTGGGCAGGATGGACAGGAGACAGTAGCACAACGAGGAGGGGGAGAACGGAGGCTGAATTGGAAATGATAAAATAAAATGAAATTTTAGGAGCTCGCTGTGAGTATGAGCTGGGAAAAAATAATCATTGCAAGCTGATTTATTATGTACTTACCTTCTGTTTGAGAGGCAGCAGGCTTTTGTACAGTGGATTATTGCAGAGTAAATGGCACATTAAAGATATAATCAAGATGTTTAAGGCATATTGAAATGGCATTAGAATTAAAGTAGGTGAGAGACTTTTGTCATGGTCTAGAAATATAAAAATGTCAGTGACTTGGAGATATTTCCAGTGCTTTAGTAAAGATGCGGCTTCATTTCCAAAGGGGACATATTTTTAACCTTTTGTTATTTTCAGGGTGGGGTGGGATAGAGTGGGGTCAGGAAGTGGTTTAGAATCTCTATGGATGATAAAATAATATGCTTTAAACCCTGGAGCTGTAGACTGTGGTCTCTATTTAGGAAGTCATAAACTTTCTTGCAGTGACAACAGCATGAAAATATTGCACAGTAAATATGGTGCTCTTAGGAGGTTTCAGGGCTGGAGGATTATGGCCATTACTTTTTGTTTATTGTGTTCCTATTCTCAATCTCAATTTTGTCTTGTATATTAAGAATTTTTAAAAATTTTTCTAACTTTTTTAAAGAATCTGTTACATACTGAACCTGACTTGTATACTAATTGGCAAACAGTGTCACTTTTCTTTCTTGATGCCTCGATGGGCTTAATTATTGTATTACTGTATTTTTTTGTCATTTGAGACCTTTATATTCAGTGTCCTTTCTTTCTTCTTTTTTTTTTTTTGAGATGGAGTCTGGCTCTGTCACCCAGGCTGGAGTGCAGTAGTACGATCTCGGCTCCCTGCAACCTCCACCTCCTGGGTCCAAGCGATTCTTGTTCCTCAGCCTCGAGAGTAGCTGGGATTACAGAAGCGCGCCATGACGCTGGCTAATTTTTGTATTTTTAGTAGAGACAGGGTAAACCCTGTCTTGCCATGTTGGCCAGGCTGGTCTCGAACTCCCAACCTCAGGTGATCTTCCCGCTTCGGCCTCCCAAAGTGCAGTGTCCTTTATTTCATTTGTGTGCCCCGGTTCTGCTCTGATTTTGCCCCAAACCCTTCTGAGTATAGCGCTCTGCTGACATTTTATCCCCGTTATTAATAATGGGCTTTTGGACATAACTTTTGGCTTATCTTTATTTGTTTTTGTTATTGTTTTTAAAATCATACTGCTGTCCTTATGCATGGTACTCCTTGGAACAGATAAGCAGCAGTACAAGAAGCTCTTTGAGAGAGAGAAAGTGGACTCTGATGGACTCTGGGGGTCATGCAGGTTGTTTGGGGTTGTTGGACTGTTAGCTTGTGGAGTGGGTGGTGTTTCATCTTCAGGATTCCATGAGGCCAGGCCTGGGATGGGATGAGGAGCTGACTGGATGGCCCCTGGTGATGCATTCCTGTGCCCTCTTCTCATGTCTGAATTCCTAGAGTCCCACTTTCTCCAAAGGCCCTGCGGGAATCAGACACATGCACTGCTTCAGTTGGGTGTAGTTTTAGGTTCTCAGTGGAGGCCTTTAGGCTCAACCTGTAGTAAATATTTGTTTTCTCTGGCTGTCAGCAATCTTTAGTCTTGGGTGTGGTCCCTTAAAGCCAGCTTTTGGGCAATTTTTGAATTGCAGTGGGGATTCCTCCTTCTGATTGTTCTACAATCTGGCAAACGTTTCTTATTTTGTTTTGGGCTTCAGTCTTATTTAGTAACAAGAGAAAATCTTCTATTTTCAACAATAACTTACAAATTATTTTTATGACTTACACTTTGTAAAGCATTTTTGTCATTTCATGTAATTCTTTCATAAAATTTGTAAGGTTGGTAGAAACAGTATAATTAGCACATAATGGGAACTTATTAAATATTTGTTAAATGAATGAATTAAATCCATTTTACTGCTGAGAAAATTGAAACTCAAAGAGATCAAGTGATCTATTTAAGGCTCCACTTTCCAATAGGGACTCGCATCTGATTTTTCCCATTCCAGACTGACTCTGATATAATATCTTACATACTATTTGTTACTCTTTCTCCAAGATCTTGGAAAGATCCTTTGATTCTCTAAGAAAAGATAATAGGACAATGCAAATGCGTGGATACACCATCAAAGGGGTGGCTGAGGGCTGTCTACCTCTTTGTATAGTTCTTTCCTAGGTTCCTGACTCTGCTAAAAACTTATATCCTTAAGGATATGACTATTTAGATACATTCCTTGTTGGAGATAAGAGCACAAGTTCATTGCTGAATCATGGTGTATATATACAAAAAAAAGAGTGTGCAAGTTCATGCTGAAAAAAATGACTATCTTGAATTTTTAATATTTTTTGGAAGTTTGAGCATAAAACTCTGCACATCTCAGGGGAAGTTAATTTCAGAGTTTTGGATGTGGAGCTGAATATTTTCTCTAGGTTTGTCTCTTGGGGTACTGGAGGGAGTCATGCGGTGCCGCCATTTTGGGGTAATCTTGGTGTGTAGCATTCAGTAGTCATCTGGCCTACAATCGTCATTATCAGCTGCCCCCACTGCTGGAGGAAATGTCACCCATATCAGTTCAGACATTAAAATAATAAGAAAAGAGCCAGTTGTTCTAACCAAACCAAGAATTAGGCTTAAGGTCACACCCATGTACCAATAACATCCATCAGCTTGCCAGAGACTTCCTTTAACCGGGGACACCAGGAACAGAGAGAAAGAAGAAAAAATTCCCTGTTAAATCTGAAGCTAATTAGAGAGGGATGCCAAATGGGTGTTCCCCACAAGGGCCTTTCCCTTTGACTTCTGTAACCCGAGATTCAGTTTTGGCTCTGGATTATCTCCCAGAAGAAAGCTGCAAAAACAACTCGGGTTACTTCTTTACTAAACTGATCCTCTTTGCTGCTCCAGTGTGCAATTGTATTGCCACACAGAGAGTCTCAAACCTGTCAGTCTTTTTTGCAGTTGTTTTTGTGTCTCATAGGACTTCCTCAAGTGAAGATTGTAAATATTTATTTTTATATTTACTTTTGAAACATCTATAGTTTTTGTTGCTATCACATTGTTCATTTGCATTTAGGTCCGTCATCCATCTGAAGTATATTTTTGTGTATGATATAAGACAGATCTGATGTTAATGTTTTCCTCTTTAGGTACTAGTTTTTCCCTCTACTTTTTAAAAAAAATAAAATGTTGGAATTAGGATCGTTTTAGATTTATAGAAGCATTGCATAGACAGTACAGAGAGTTCTCGTACACTCCGCTCTCCTGCTTTTTGATTTCTTCTTCTGCTTTGAAAGGATATTTTTACCTGGTCCTAAATTACAGCATGTACACAGATATCTTTCTAGAATCTCATTTTTATTCTATTGGTGATATGCTATTTCTGCTCCAATGTCACATGTTTAATTATTATTTCTAGAGATTTCATAGCTTTTGCTAGGAAACCTGAGCTCTCACAGGACTTTTAAGAGGTCAAATTCAGCCTTCAGGCAAGTGAAATAATATCAACCCTGTAGTTGTTGCTGCTGAGGTAACCGGCCAGGAAGTAACACAGCTGCTACACAGGGAAGGGAGGTGATCACTGGTCACCTGCCCTTTTCTCTGGGCACAAGTCTTGGACACAATAGCAAGGACCAGGCTTTGGAGTAGAGTTTCTTCACCTTAGCGCTATTAACGTTTTGGGACTGAAAGTTCTTTGCTATTGGGGAGTACTGACCTGTGCATTGTAAGACATTTATCAGCATCTCTGGCCTCAACCCACTAGATGTCCCCCAACTCATGACACCTTGAAATGACAGCCAACTCATGGCAATCAAAAATATTTTCAGACACTGCAAATATTCCTAGGAAGGTTAAGCCTCCTCCTCCCCTCTCCCTGCCCCTCCAGTTGAGAACCACTGCTCTGGAGCCAGCCTGAGTGTTAACCTTGGCTCTACTGTTTAGTAACTGTATGCCTTCATTTTGCCAATGAAAAATAGCCAAATTCTGTAAAATATTTGAAGAGATATATTCTGAGCCAAATTTGAGTGACCATGGCCTGTGACACAGCCCTCAGGAGGTCCTGAGAACATACGCCCAAGGTGGCCCAGGTGCCTATTGGTTTTATACATTTTAGGCAGGCATGAGACATCAATCAAATGCATTTAAAAAATACACTGGTTTGGTCCAGAAAGGTGGGACAACTCAGAGTGGGGGCTTCCAGGCTGTAGGTAAATTTAAACATTTTCTGGTTAATGGTTGAGTTTGTCTAAATACCTGGGATCAACAGAAAGTAATGGCTGGATTAAGATGAAGGATTGTGGAACCCAAGTTCTTATTTGCAGAGGAAGCCTTTAAGTACTAGGCTTTACAGAAGATAGGTTGTAAAATTTCTCCTCTCCTTCTCTCCCTCTCTCCCTCTCTCCCTCTCTCCCTCTCTCTCTCTCCCCGTCTCCCCTTCTCCCCCTCTTCCCTTCTCCCCCTCTCCCCCTCTCCCCCTCTCCCCCTCTCCCCCTCTCCCTCTCCAGAGACAGAGTCCTGCTCTGCTGCCCAGGCTGGAGTGCAGTGGTGCGACCTCGGCTCACTGCAACCTCCACCTCCCAGGTTTAAGCGATTCTCCTGCCTCAGCCTCCGGAGTAGCTGGGACTACAGGTGGGCACCACCACACATGACTCATTTTTGTATTTTTAGCAGAGACAGGGTTTCACCATGTTGACCAGGCTGTTTTCGAACTCCTGACCTTAGATGATCTGCCCACCTCAGCCTCCAAAAGTGCTAGGATTACAGGCAAGAGCCATGGTGCCCGGCCCATAAGATATTTCTTATCAGACTTACAGCCTGTGTTGATGTTAATGCCGGAGAGGTATAATGAGGCATGTTCGAACCCCACTTCCCATCATGGCCCAAAACAGTCTCTCAGGTTACATTTTAAAAGAGCCTTGGCTGAGGAGGAAGTCCATTCAGATGGTTGGGGTTGGGTGGTGGGGCGGGGGGGGGCTTCAAATTTTGTTTTTGGTTTACAATTTCCTCCTGTGTAAAATGCTAACAATAATAGTGCCTATTTCCTAGGATGTTCACGAAGGCCAAATGAGCTAATTAATCACACAAAATGCTCAGAACAGACTCTGGTAGGAAAGACCTGAGCTGAATGTTAACCATTACATTATTTTAAAAAATCCTTTACATTTGATCTCACTCCTGATTATCCCATAGACTTCCCATTTTTCCTACACCTCCATATCTTCTCCACCGTGGAGCAAATATGTTTAAATCACAACAATATGTACCAAAACATTACATGTCTGTGTTAGTGAAATGGAACTCTATTTTCAGGGCTCAGTAACTGCTAATTAATCAACTCCCATCATAAACTCTTCTGAGCTGTGTGTGAATTTTATTTGCAGCTGCAGAACAGCAGTTCCAGTTAGTTAACAGGCCTTTAAGTGACAATCCACCTCTTTGGAGCAGGAGAAAGGCCCAGAAATGATTTTCTGAGCAAGATGGTCATGACAGTGGGGAAGATAAAAATCTGGATAAGGAGAAGACTGAGGATTTACTTGATTCATTAACTTGATGGCTTTGGGAACGCCGTGTTCATTTGCCGTTAAAACATACCATCATCTTGCAATTCAGAGGGGGATGGATGAAGACTCGCCTTCTAGCAATTCATGTTACTTAGTCACCCAGAAATTTTGTTTTGTTTTGTTTTGCTTTTTGTAGCAGCAGCTACTGTAAAACCAATACGTTTGTTATTAAGCTTGCCTGAGAGCCTTTCTCCCGGGAATGATTATTTCTAGTGCATAAGAGCTGGTTGAGGATGGCAGGTGTAGGCTATCTCTGCCTTTGTCCTGAAGGCTCAATTCCTTCTTCCAATGAAACCAGAACTTGGTTTGACGAAGAGAAGGAAGTGCCTTGGACTGAGCGGTGGGGACTGTAGTCAGGCTCATTGGTTTGATGACCTTGGTGATGCTCACTTAATTCACTTAGTCAATACAGCAGAGTGGTTGGAAGCCTGAGTTCTGGAGGCAGCATGATTAAGTTGAAAACCTAGTTTCTTAACTTGCCAGCTCTGTGACCCTGGGAAAGCTGCCAAACCTTTCTGAGCCCAATTTTTCTCATTTATAAAATGAAGTTGATTGTAGTACCTACCTCACAGTTTTATTAGGAATTTTTAGTGAAAGAATTAATTTAGCCTCACACATAATAAGCATTTAATACATCTTAACTACAATGATAACTGTTATTATTCATTTGTGAGCTTTCCATGAGCCAGGCATGGTAAGGATAGAGGACACATTCAGGTCAAATAAGACATTTTGGGTTTCTGAAGAGTTTATTCCCTGGAGATTGGAAGGAGAGGATTGTTTCCACAGAGGTAAGCATCTAAGGCTGTGGACGTGGGGAGGGAATTGGAGAAGCTTTTTGGGAGGTGGTGACCTTTATGGAGGGACTTGTCCCCAGAGACTGGTACCTGAGTAACTACAAAGGGAATGGACCCCAGTCATTCCCTTTGTATGGGCAGAGCCCATTCACATAGATACAGAACGTCAAGACCATGGAAACAGGCGTGTGAAACAGAATATTCTCCCCAACCCCAAATAGAAAACAGTTACCAAGTTTGAAATGTATAGGCTGGAAGACCAGAGAGAAATGTATTGCCTGTTTCTGCTTAGTGAATCTAGCCCTGAGTTTCTGTGACTTTAGGCATGTTTTATGCCAGGCGTCTGATTCCCAGCTGACTGGGGCCCAGAGCCTAGAGGTGCCCAGCACAAGGTGTATGGGTTGCAATTATTTGTTTGGCTATTTGCGGTTAGTAATGTTTCTTTTCACCTTGCAGGAACTCACCTCATGGTTATAAGGGGAATTTGTTTTACAGAAAGGGCTAGTGAAGTTCAGTACTGGGGGATCACCTTACAGCTCCTTCTTGGCAAAAATCTGTTGACCCCAAAATGTTTCCATGCTTGCTCCAGCTTTCCTCCTAAGGCGGTGCAGAGATCTAAATGAGATAATTATGCAGACTATTTAAAAAAAATTTTTTAAATAAAGTGCTACGTTAGGTACTACATACTTTTTTTTTTATAGCCAGCATATAAAGCAATTTGGATGTATCTCCTTTACATCTTTTGAGAATGAACTGAAAGACCAGGATTAATTTAGCTTTGAAAGGGTATTGAATTTGTAAAGTTGTACTAGGTAAGTCTCTCCTAAAAGCCTCGCATATTGAAAACCCATTCCTTTATTCTAACTCTGTATAGCAAGAGCAAATTGCCACAGTAGTATTTTTTGGGGTGAGAGCTGGCAAAGTCATACTCACAACAACTTTTGGGTTCCTTTATAATTTTCCCTCATATGGTGAGAAAAATACATAAAAGGAAAGGGAGTGAATTCTTGAAAATGGAAGCAAATCGTTTCTCTGTCACAATGCGCTATGACCAAATGAGGTATGGGATTTCTTTTCATAGGACAAGTTATACATTTGCCCAACAGAGTTACACAGTAGGACTGTGTCTTAAAAGGGAATTCAGTTTTTTATTGATCTAATGCAACTACAGTTTTCCTGGGCTGTGCACTGGGGAAATGATAATAATGGATGGAGCAGCCATGCTGACAAATGTAAATGGTCAATGTTTAAAAGACCTTCATATTGCTCTTTTGTTTCCGTGTTTTCTGACTGCAAATCTCATGAAGTTGACAAAATGGCTCATAGCACAAAGTACGTCCTGGTAAATAGGAGGCAATTACTTTGCTGTGTTGCTCTGTCCTGTTCCCCATTCTGGCTGAGGAATGGCTCCGACTGTGCAGTTTAAGTTTATTTTGGCCTGGCTGCTTCAGTAGCACAGGAACAAACTAGTGCCTTATTGGAGATATAGATTCTGAGGAACTGGAGGTTCGAGGGTCTGGGTGACCAGAGACAGGTGGGGGTTGGGGGCAGTAAGGGGGTCAATGGCTTACCATTCAGATCGTCACCACCCTGATATCCAGCTTTCCGTGCAATGCAGTGACTGGGAGCTTGTGGGAGGTCATCTGAAAGATACTGTGGTCTTCCAAAACAGAATATGTCAGTCAGGCAGAGGATGGGAAGATGACTGAGGACGGGAGGGGAACTTTCAGAGGGCAGAGAGAAGGAGTGGTTAATCATAATAAAAGCATAGAACTTGTTATTATAAAATAATTACTCAAGAAGTGTTTTCTAATTGTCTACCAGGTACGATGCACTGCTGTTGTGGGAAAGGGTTAAAAGAGGTGGAAAATGTGATATCTGCCTTTGAGAATTTCACAGTCTCACAGGACTTGCACCAGTGGGTGCAAGACCCCACAGGATAGCGTGTTAAATTGCGTGATCGGATGACAGATGTGTGGGATGATTTTTTACCCTCCTCCCAGCTGTTTTCCACACCCAACCAGAATATTTAAAAAATACAACCTGGATGACATTCCTTCCCTGTTTCCTCTGTCTTTAGTTAAGGTCAACTCCATATTTCTCAGCAAGGCCAACATGAATCAGCTCTTGCCTGCCTGGGCCTCCCTCTCCTCATGCCATCCCTGGTCTCGTTATTGACCTCAGTAGAGGGATCTCTCTCCGTCCTCACAAGAGTGCCTGGTCACATCCCATTTGTGACTGTTTAGACATTCCGTTCCCTG
This sequence comes from Papio anubis, assembly GCF_008728515.1. NCBI lineage: Eukaryota > Metazoa > Chordata > Mammalia > Primates > Cercopithecidae > Papio > Papio anubis. The sequence continues at coordinate 153,121,088 of NC_044980.1, forward strand.
TGCCTGGGACTCCCCTTTACCTGGTCTTCACCAGACCACTCTCTACTTATTCTTCAGGGTTTCTCCTTAAATGTCATTTCTTTCCAACTACCAAGTGCTTCCCAGAATCTTTAGCTTTTCCACCGGTCGCATTTATCACATTCGGACTCACTTGTTTGTGTGATTATCAGTGAGATTTCAGTCTCTCCTGTTTGGTGATCTCCATGGGCCATGCTGGTCTTGTCTGTGCTGCAACCCCAGGATCTGGCACAGGCCTGACACACACAGCAGGTGCTCTCTAAGTCCGTGATGGGTGAATGGATGAGCAAGGCGAGGTTCCACTGGGTCAGTACAGTTGTCCTTTCAAAGCGCTTTGTTGCTCGTCCTGGATCTCTTGGTATGTTGAACTTAGCATCCTGTTTGTCTACCCTCACACACTCATAAGCTTCCAGAGGGCAGGGATTGAATCATCATCATCTTTTCATCTCTAGCACCTGGTTCACATAGGAACTCAGTGCAGGTTGTAGGATGAAGGAAAGAATAAACGAATGGAGCGGGCCTTAACTGGATTTTAAAGCTTGCCTGGGGAGGAGGGTGGAGAAAAAGTGAATTCAAGGATCCAAAATAGCAGTGGGAGCTGGGATGCAAAACAAGAGTAGGGTTTTGTTTTGTTTTAAAGTTGAAAATCTGCATTAGAAAAATACCGGATAGTCACCAGACACAGCATGACAGGATGTACTCATGCAACAAAGATGGGAGGGTTGAGTGGGGGGAGGCTTGGAATTTCCCCAGCTGAACTTTATACCTTGAATGATGTCTGTCTCTCAGAGCTTGCGGCTCTCCTCAGGAGTTTTATCCATTCAACAAATTTTTATCAAGCACCTATTCCATGGGGAAGATATGCCTCCCCTCGAGGAGCATGAAAATTGGCCCTTAAGGGGTGAAAAAAAACTTACTCTCTTTATGTGTAAAGCACAAATATACACATAGTATATGTAGACATGTATCTGTAGTGTTAACACTTCATAGTAGGGGGATTAGGAAAAAAAATGTCTGAAAAGTTTCCTTAGAAGGATGATAATGAAAAAAAGATTGAGAAACGGACCTACTCTGTGCCAGGCATTCTTCTGGTTAAAGTGCCTACTCCCATGAAACTTTCGCTCTTACGAGGCAGAAAGGCAGTAAACAAATAAGTAACTATAACCGTGAACTAATGATAAATTCTGTGAGGTAGAAAAGCAGGCAAGAGGCTGGAACATTTGAGGAATGGGTGGGGCATGTCTGTGGTTCCTTTAGGTAGGGTAGGTGAGGGATGGACTCTGATGAGGTGACGTTTGAGAAGAGTCTGGAAGAAGTAAGAGGTGGACAGTGGAAATATTTTGGGAAAGGCCCTTCCAGGAAGAGGTAATAGCTTGGTGCAATTAAGAACAGCAAGGAGGCCAGGTGGGCAGGAGTGGATGGATGAGGGAAGGATGGTAGAAAAGGAGATTGGAGGTAGAGGCAGGGGCCGGATGACATGGGCCTTGTAGGCCATACTGAGGGGTTTGGGTTTTGTTCTCTGTGTGATGGAAAGCTGCTGGAGAGCTTTATGCAGGGCAGTGACATGATTTGATTTATCTCTCCTTTTTTATTTTTTGAGACGGAGTCCTGCTCTATCTCCCAGGCTGGAGTGCAAAGGCATGATCTCGGCTCACTGCAACCTCCACCTCCCAGGATCAAGCAATTCTTCTTGCTTCAGCCTCCCGAGTAGCTGGGATTACAGGCACTCGCCATCATGCCCAGCTAATTTTTGTATTTTTGTAGAGACGGGGTTTCACCATGTTGGCCAGGCTGGTCTTGAACTCCTGACCTCAGGTAATCTGCCCGCCTCGCTTTCCCAAAGTGCTGGGATTACAAGCGTGAGCCACCGTGCCTGGCCTCTTTTTTTTTTCTTTTTGTGTGTGTACTTTAAGTTCTGGGATACATGTACAGAAGGCGCAGGTTTGTTACCTAGGTATACATGTGCCATGGTGATTTGCTGCACCCATCAACCTGTCATCTAGGTTTTAAGCCCCACATGCATTAGGTATTTCTCCGATGCTCTCCCTCCCCTTGCCACCCACCCTCCGACAGGCCCTGGTATGTGATGTTCCCCTCCCTGTGTCCAATGTGTTCTCATTATTCAGCTCCTACTTATGAGTTATCTTTTAATAAGATCTCTCTGACTGCTATTTGGAGGGTGGACTGCAGAGGCAGGAGTGGAATCAGGAGACCTCACTGTTGCAGGTCTCCGAGGTGGGAGCTGATGGTGGCTTGGGTGAGGGTAAACAGTTAGATTCTAGGTGTGCTGTGAAGGCAGAGCTTGCCGAACCCGCAGAGGGATTGAAAAAAGCGTCTCCTTTCTACCAGCTGCTGGCCTCTCTTGTGAAGGCCAGGCTGAGTACATAGTTATCTAGCATTCTGCAGTTACTTATTTTTCATCTGTATATCTTGCCACCTTGTCTAGTCTTTGAATTCCTTTCGGGAAGAAACCATTTTTGTTTATGTCTCCAGGAGCCAGACAGTGGGGCCGAATGGTTAAAAGTGTTAGTTGTCTGTGTTAGGTTAATGTTTTAACTGCTTAGCCGCTGCTCCTCCTCCTCCTTCTCTTCTTTTTCCTTCTCCTCCTCCTCTTTTTTAATCAAGTGAGGACGGCAATGGTTTTTTTTTTTTATGGCTTTTGAGAGTGAAGTGAGATTTGCGTGAAAGTGCCTTGTTGGCTGATTGTGATGTCTCACGCCTATAATACCAGCACTTTGGGAGGCCGAGGTGGGTGGATTGCTTGAGCCCAGGAATTTGAGACCAGCCTGGGCTACATGGCAAAACCATCTAAGTTGGAGCACTTTTCCCCTTCCATGTCTTGGTTTTCCTTCATGTGAAAGAGAAGGCGACGCTTACTTAAAAAAGTGGAAACTCTCAAATAATTTACATTGTATTCTAAGTGTAAAAGGTCACGTCGAGGGTGATGGAGAAGCCATTACATGTCTCTTGAGGGAAGTGAGTGTCTCTAGTGAATCATTATGAGTAAACGGATTTGGTGCTGCAGCATGAGCAATACAAAACGTTTATGTAGTAATCACCAAATTGTGTGGATCCAACCAGAATAAAAAAAATGCCTGAGCTTTGGCTTAGGGCCATGACTGAACGGGAGCATGAAGCCTGGCATGGAACAGAAGGAATGAAAGGCATGGATGTAGCACAGCGATAGACATAAATAGATGCAAGTTTAAGCAGAGATGAAAATGCGTGGCTGCCGCTGTTTCCCTCTGCACTCACGGCAGGCTCAGAGCTGGAATTAGAACTCTGGCAGCAGAACTCCCAGAGCCTGTTGTCTAAGTGTTACACTTTGCTTTCTCCAGATATACCCAAATGTTACCCCAGAATCCTTCTACCAGTAGATTAATTCCCCCTGGCTTCATTAAGATAGTGGGGTTCAGGTTTATTTTACAGTTGCTGTTCATTTGTTCACCCACTCATTCATTTGTCCACAATTTAAACACTACTTTTGTGCATCTGCCTTATGCCAGGCACGGTTAGGTGCCAGGGATAAAACAATCGTGAATAAAACGTGAATAAAACAATCTCGGCTTGGGGCTACATTTAGTGGAAGCAACACTTCTTGTTTAGGACTATCAGTGGTGGGAGGACCCAGGGTTTGTGTGATTTGCCACAAATTTAATGGTGCCCTTTTCTGTACTGAACCAGGAAATCTTCTAATTGGTGAAGAAAATCAGCAACAATCTGAAAAATAAAATATGGCTCCCTACACTTCACCTTGGACTGGAAATTGGGCCGCCTGCCATCATTTTCTGACCAAGCTGATTTAGCTATTTGACCTTGGGCCTCAATTATAACTCATGTTCAAGCAATGGTTTCTCATACATTAGTTTACTTTGCTCCTTCCAATACCTGATGGGTGAGAGAGGACCATTTCTAAGGAGGTCTCTGATGTGTAGAGAGGTTATATGACCTGTCTAGTTCTCACAGCTGGTAGGAGAAAAGCTAGGGCTAAAACCCAGTTCTAACTTCTGTCACCATTTTTTTTTTGGAGACAGTCTCTGTCACCCAGGCTGGAGTGCAGTGGCATGATCTCAGCTCACTGCAACCTCCACCTCCCAGGTTCAAGCAATCCTCCTGCCTCAGCCTGTTGAGTAGCTGGGACTACAAGTGTGTGCCATCATGCTCAGCTAATTATTTGCATTTTTAGTAGACATGGGGTTTCACCATGTTGGCCAGGCTGGTCTCAAACTCCTGACCTTGTGATCCCCTCACCTTGGCCTCCCTAAGTGCTGGGATTACAGGCATGAGCCACCGTGCCCAGCCTATCACCTTGTTTTTATTATCTCATCATGCTGTCATCTTAATGTTTTTAACTTTTCAGTTTCCCCATCTTTAAAATAAGGAAATTAAACTGTGGGGTTTGTGAAAGTAAGTTCCCTCCCTCTCCTCTCTCCCTCCTTCCCCTCCCTTCTCTCCCTCTCTCCTTCCCTCCCTGCCTCTCTCCTTCCCTCTCTCCCTCTCTCCTTCCCTCCCTTCCCTCCCTTCGTTTTCTCGCTCCCTCCTGTTCCTGGACCAAACTGAGGGTCAGGCTGCTGTTTCTCGGGGCCCAGTAACGAGATGCAGATGAACTGGGGAGGAAGATAATTTTTATTTCTGTAACTGGTTACAGGGAGAAGGCCAGGAAATTATCACTAGACCAACTCAAAATTACAAAGTTTTCTAAACTATATGTCTACATGTAAGTGTGCGTTCATCTAAAGACATTAGTGATTAATTTCTTTTAATCTGTAACTAAGGTCTGAGTCCTGAAGACCTTCCTTTAGAGCCTCAGTAAATTTACTTAATCTAAATGGGTCCAGGGGCTGGGGTGGTTACTTATCTTGTCTCCTGCTAAATCAGGGAGGTTCAGGGAGTTCCTTTAGACCCCCAATAAACTTGTTTGTGGAGGCCTGGGGAGTTTCTTCAGACCCCCATTAAAACTTGTTTAATCCTAAATGGGTCCTGTTAAGAATTCCTTTGTTATTTTGTCATGCTTTAGTGTCCAGGCAAAACTTTTGGTGGGCTTTTGTTGCATTCCAGCCTTTGTATAAGGGCACTGGCTCAATCAGCTTTTAATGTCTACCCTAGTTAGTCAGTCAGTGCTGGGACAGTTGTGATGGAAGCCTTCGGTATTGAGACCTAGCCTCCCTCCCTTCCTCCCCTCCTTTCTCCTCCCCTCTCCACCTCCCTCCCTTTGTTCCTTCCTTCTGTCCTTCCATCCATCCTTCACTGGAGTTCCTACTATGATCAAGACATTATGCTAGAAGCTGGAAATAATGTTACACAAAACACATGCACAGACCCCATTAAGAAAGTTAAAAAGCCACCCAAAGAATGGGAGAAAATATTTGCAAATTATACATGTGGGACTTGTATCTAGGATATATAGAGAACCCTTACAACTCAATAATAAAAATACAAACAACTCAATTACAAAATTGACAAAAAAATCTGAATAGACATTTCTCCAGAGAAGCTATACAAATGGCCAGTAAGCACATGAAGAGATACTCAACATCGTTAGCCATCAGAGAAATGCAAATCAAAACCATAGTGAGATACCACTTCACACCTACTAGGATAACTATACTCAAAAGATAGACATTAACAAGTACTGGCAAGAGGTGGAGAAACTGGAACCCTCATACACTGCTGGTGGAATTGTAAAATAGTGTGGCCGCTTTGGAAAACAGTCTGGCCATTCATCAAATGATAGCCATAGAGTTAACCTATGACACAGAAATTCCACACTTAGGTATACGTCCGTGAAAGGAAAATAGATCTCAGGACTCCCAAAATCACTAAGCCAAAGGGAAGTCAAACTGAAACTGTGTTAGGCAAACCTGCCTCCCATTTTATTCCTACGCAATCTAGCTACAAAGATAAAAAAGCTACATACCTCCCTCACAATTTGCCCACAAGGAAATTCCTTGTGGACAAAAGACAGAGAGAATTCAGTCATTCCTTGCTCATGTGAGACCAATGCATGCCTGATTGCTTCCTCCACCCTATTATTTCACTAAGCCAGACTAAGGCATAAGTGACTATTCCTCTACCCTCCTCTCACATGTAAATTGTGTATTCAGTAAAAGGCTAACCAGAGACCAAAACATGCAACAGTTTGTCTCACATCTACCTGTAATCTAGAAGCCCCCAACCTCACTTCTAGTTGTCCCACCTCTCCAGACTGAACCAGTGTACATCTTACATATATTGATTGATGTCTCATATTTCCCTATAATGTATAAAACCAAGCTGTGCCCCGAACACCTTGGGCACATGTTGTCAGGACCTTCTGAGGCTGTGTGACAGGCATGTACTTAACCTTGGCAAAATAAACTTCCTAAATGGATTGAGATCTGTCTCAGATACTTTTGGGTTCACACATCCATGAGAAATGCAAACATATGTCCACACAAAACTTGTACCTGAGTATTCATTCATAGAAGCATTATCAAATAGGCAAAAGGTAGCAACAACCCAAATGCCCATCAGCTGATGAATGGATACATAAAATGTGGTAGATCCTTACGATGGAATATTATTCATCCATAGGAAAGATGTACTGATACTCATTAAAACATGGCTATATCTTGAAAGCATTATCCTAACTGAAATAAGTCAGTCACAAAAGGCCACTGATTATATGATTTCATTTATATAAGATGTCCAGCACATATATAGACAGAAAGTAGATCAGTGATTCCCCAGGGGTGAGGGAGGGGAATGGAGATTGACTGCTAATGGTTATGAGATCTATTTTTGGGATGATGAAAATGTTCTGGAATTGATTATGATGGTTGTACAACTCTGCAAATATACTAAAAAACCAATGCGTTTTTCACTTTAAGTAGGTGAATTGTCTGGTATGTGAGCTATAACTCAATAAGGCTATCATGTACTTATTTTATTTTATTATTATTTTTTGGAGATGGAGTCTCGCTTTGTCACCCAGGCTGGAGTGCCATTGTGCAATCTTAGCTTACTGCAACCTCTGCCTCCCAGGTTCAAGTGATTCTTCTGCCTCAGCCTCCCAAGTAGCTGGGACTACTGGTGTGTGCCACCATGCCTGGCTAATTTTTGTATTTTTATTAGAGACGGGGTTTCACCATGTTAGGTGAAACTTGAACTCCTGACCTCAGGTGATCCGCCTGCCTCAGCCTCCCAAAGTTCTGAGATTACAGGTGTGAGCCACCACACCTGGCCTATGTACATATTTAAAAAACACTAGCATTGTCTCTGTGCTTGTGGAAAACAGTCTTGTTGGAGAGATAATTTTAATCAAATAATTATACAAAATTATCTAACAATTACAAATTATAGTGAAGGAAAAGAATCTCATATTATGAAAGAGACTAGCTGGAGGCTAATGGGGGGGCGGTAGGTAAACATTCAAGTGCTCTTACAGAGATCCCCAAGTAACACTGGCTTAAATAAGGTAGATGTTCCATTCTTGCTGATCTATCAGTGCAGGTGTAAGCAATCTGGGGTGCATATGGAAGCCTCACCATTTTGGGGCTCTTCTGGCATGCTGCTCTGCTGTTCCCTGGGGGGCTGCACTCATCTGCATGGTCCACAGTGGCTCTCCACCATGCCTACAGTCCAAGCCTGAGAAGAGGGAGGGAAACAGTACAAAACTCGGCACTCCTGCTCATATTCAGCACTTTGTCACACCAGGTGAGGAAACAAAGTCAGATGTTCATCTGTTGAGATACCACTTAAGGGTTCTATTAGGAGAAGAGAATATATATTGGGCAAACAATTAGCAATCTCTGCCATAGATGGCCTCTCTGAGGAAGTGACATTGAAAGCAAGAACCTCGGGATAAGTTGATGTTAAAGAGACAAACGAGTTTTCCAGGCCAGGGGGATGGCATATGGAAGGGCCATGAGGCAGGAAAGGCCAGCTACCACATTTAATGATGCTTAATGATGTGCGTGTCTACTGTGCACATCCCCTCCAGATTTTTTTTTTGTTTGTTTTAACAGAGTCTCTGTGGCCCAGGCTGGAGTGCAGTGGTGCAATCATAGCTCACTGCATCTTCCAATTCCCAGGCTCAAGTGATCCTCCCACCACATGCCACAATGCATGGCTAATTTTTTGTTTCTAGTAGAGACAAAGTCTCTCCGTGTTGCCCAGGCTAGTCTTGAACTCCTGGGCTCAAGAGATTCACCCACGTCAGCATTCCAGACTGCTGACCTGGCCCCCTCTGATGTTTATAACTTATGAGTACCAGGACTAGGCCTGGTACTGGGAAGCAGCTGCATTGGATTTACCAGGCTTTTCACTCTTGTATTTTACAGGGCTGGGACAGGCCTGGACTGCAAGGAGGGGTCTTTGCACCATCTCTGAAAAGCCTATGTGTATCCTCAGCTTTGAGAACTGAATTCCATGGGTTGTGTCAGTGTCAGACCTGTGAAATTCAGTTCTTCAGCTGGGATATCTCTGTCGTCGTGGGCTTGAGGACACTGGAGAGAGTAGATCATGGAGAACTTCAGTCTGCTGAGGAGCTTGGAAGACTGGAGACAGAAGGCAGAGTCTCAGGCTCTGAAGGAATAAGGAGTGTGGGTTCCTGTGAGAAACACTCATTTGATTGTGAAAAGACTTGAGTTCTATGCTAAGCAGGGTTCCAAGTAGCTAAATGAATGATCTCAGCAAGTCTTTCTTGCTGCTGCTGCTGCTGCTGCTACTCGTTTACATTTATCGATTACTTAACGATGATTCAGGTACTGTCGTAAGTGCTTTACATGCTGTTATAGGAGACTCTTGGGAGAAATCTCTTTAATGAAGCTTGGGACACATGGCATTGCCATGCAATGATTTTCTTCCCGCTCTTCACGGAATCAGAGGGAATAACAGAATGTGACAATAATTCTTTAGCATGGACTGCTGAGGCTTCTGGTTCCTTTTTAAGATCTGTGGTGAAAGAAGATGAGAAACATGGGTATGCCCTTCTTTTTGTCCCCCTCTTCCTTTATTTGAATCTTTACTTCCTTCTATAAATATATTAGGGCTACATTGTCCCCTTGTATTTCAAACAAGGCAAAAAGAGGTTGTAATTAGACTTTACTGCAATCCTCAGTTTCTCCACGGAACAGGAATGCAAAGGTTTTGAAGGCCTCTCTATTTGCTGACATGGTCAGCTGGGTGCCGTGGGCCAAGTCCTTCTGTTGTCCTCCTCTGTCACCAAGTAAGCTAGGTCCATTCTGAGGCTCAGGTTTGCTGTGATGATGACCACTTTTAGGCAGAAAGTTAGAGGTCTCACGAGTGCTATATAGACTTTATCAGGCTTTAGATTTGATGGGGAATAAGGAATGTGACTTGTCTTTTGGGAACTGATTTTTGATTCATCATTGTCTCTTGGTGTCCTGGAATTTCCATGTTATTACAGTCTACTGAACGAAAGAGTAACCTGTGCCAGAGGAGAGGCGAGTGAAAGACTCCACAGCATGCTCATTCTCAGTCTGTCTTCTCAATGCCACCGAGGTTTACTGAGTACCCACTATGTGCTGAGCACTGTGCTCAGGGCTTTGTATGCATGATCTCAGTGAATCTCACCAAGCCTCATCTGGAAAATGGGGACAAACTAACAACAGGATGGCAAATTAAAAAACACGTAACCACGTTCTACAGATGCAAAGGGGTGCTTGGTTATTATGAAGGCCCCCCGGCAAGCGTGTGGGACATGGGTGTGTTCTCTGGGTCGTACTGATCAGATCAAGGACCTCCCCCACCCTTCTCACATTCTGCCCACTTCCGCCCTTTGCTTATCAGACCCTTAGCCAGTGACTCATTCTAGAACCAGAACCTTGGTGAAATCTCAACTGAGACCAGAGATCGGTGTCTTCAGTCCTAGACTGATGGAGAAAATCCAGAATGTATACTAGAAGTTCCAAGTGCTCTGGGTTTCACCTCGTCTGTGCTGTAGACAGAACTCCGATTTAGTACAAAAGGCTCATTTTAATTTCAGGGGCACTATTCCTGAAGCAAACCTAATAAATGAAATATGGAATTCGCAGATACACACACACATTAAAAAATTAACCTGGTGTATCTGTGAAGAGTAGGCAGAAATTCACTGTATAAAAGAATGCTTCATTTTATAAAGAGTTTGTGTTAAGATTCCATTAGATAGTACATTTCTCAAAGATTTTTGAGGTTGTATTTGCTTTATCAAAACTTGGTTTATGTAAGTGGAAAAAGCATGTTGCAAAATAACTTGGTGTCTATGATTCAGTTTATGTAAAATAATAAGTGCATGTAGGAATACTTGTGTTGAACGATGTACATTGATTTGTTGACAATGATTATCTCTGAGATGGTGGGATTTGAGATGTGTTTTTCTTTTTTTTTGTATTTTTCTCTGTTGTTTGACTTAGAACATGTTTAGTTACAATAATAAAGTTATTGAAGACAATATAACACCCAATTGTGATGAGTCCAGACAGTACTCATGCTGTGCATTTCTTAGACAGTATGTTGTACAGGTGGGTCATGGAGGAGTGGAGAGAGAGCCCTGATTTGTTGTCCCACGAAGAAGAGAGGCACAGGATAATATGTAGTGTGATTCTTTTTTTTTTTTTTGCAAGAGGAGAAATGTGTGTGTGTCCATGTAAGTGTATAGATGTCCAGTGGGTAGTGGGTGTTAAGATTGCAAGTGATTTTTTTCCTCTCTTCCTTAATTATGCTTTTCTGCCTAAATAAAAAAAGAGCATTCTCCAAAAATCCATCCATGTGTGCCAGTGGTTTTAAATGTGTTTCTTGGACCAGCGGCATCAGTATCACCTGTGACTTTTTTTGAGTCACTCTGTCACCCAAGCTGGAGTGTGGTGGCACAATCTTGGCTCACTGCAACCTCCGCCTCCTGGGTTCAAGTAGCTGGGATTACAGGAGCCTGCTACTATGCCCGGGTAATTTTTGTATTTTTAGTAGAGATGGGATTTTGCCTTGTTGGCCAAGCTGGTCTTAAACTCCTGACTGCAGGTGATTCGTCCACCTCAGCCTCCCAAAGTGTTGGGATTACAGGCATGAGCCACCACGCTTAGCCTGGGAATGACTTTTGGATTAGCCAACCAACCTGTGAACTTTTTAGAAATGTAAATTTTCAGGCCCCACTCAAGACCCCCTGAATAGAAAACTCTAGGGGTAGGGCCCAGCAATTTCTGTTTTTACCAACCCTTTGGCTGACTTTTATGCACACTAAAGTTTTAGTACTGATAGGGTCAATCAAGGGACATCTCCATTTCCCTGGAACTGAAATATAGCTGACATTGACATGAAAGATGCTGGCCCACTCCTACAAGTATGCATGCAAGTATTCCACAAAACTTATTTCTGAGAGATGAACAACAGGACCACAAAACTTCAAGATCATTAAAGTGATATTTCCACCAGTGAATGGTAGATCTCTAGGTTTTTAATGTGCAAACTTTAGGTGCATAAAACCACCTGAAGAAGTTGTCAATTAAGGCAGGCTCCTGGGTCATACCCCTGACCCACAGACTAAGCATTTCCAGGGATCTGTCATTTTAACCATCCCTCACTGAATGTCATCAAGGAGGTCCTAGGACAACACTTAGAGCAACTATTCTAGGCTTTTTCAAATGCTGTTTTCCCCCTCCATACTGTTATGTTTCTTCTTTCCAATTCATCCTTTCTCTTCCTGTCGTGACTGATGGGGTCTCAGAAGCAGATTAGCCATCCTTTCTGCTCTGTGCTTGGGATAGAATAGCTCACATGCTGCTAGAGAGGTGCCTTGGGAGTAATAATAATGATAATGGAAGTATTGATTTGCCATCCTCCAATAACAGAGGAAGGTCACGATTTATCAGCTCACATTAATGGGACGAGGTGGAAAGTTGGACAAACTACCTCACAGTCTGCCTTTCCCTGGTTCTAGGTTGCTGAGATTCAGTGATTTAGGGACACAGTGGTTTCCTAAGTCCTGCCAGCAGTCAAACCTTTGTTAGTTAAAAGGGAAATTTCTTTTTTCATATTTTCTCACATCTAGACTCTTGCCCTCTTTTCTAATAATATTTCAGAGAGACAGCTCCCAGTTTGGGTGTCCAGGTGGTCAGAGAGTCTGGAAAAATGCTCTGGGGGCAGGAAACCAGGAAACAAGCCATCTTGTCTAGTTCCTCTTTGCTCTTGTTAGCACTAAGGTGATTTCACAACAGTTTTTAAAGGACGTTCTGCTCCTATCTCCTGCAGAAGGCCTTCCAAGTAGAAGAGTTAACTTTGATTATTCCTGGGAAAGTGCAGCAAATATAATTAGAACTTTTCTTTATTGGATATTTACAATGCTCCAGATATCTTGTATTAAAGAAAGATTTCTCTATTTTCTATATCTGAAAACTGAGGCTCAGGGAGGTTACATAATTTGCTTACATTTCACACACAACATGTTAAGTGTCACAGTTAGACTGCACAGGGAGAGCCTATGTTCCTTTCACTAAAGTTTGTACTGTATTAGGATTTACAGTTTGTAAAGCACTTTAACACACATTAGTATATTTGTTGAACACCACATTCTTCAGTGAAGTAGCTCTTCTTTTTTTTTTTTTTTGAGACAGAGTCTTGCTTTGTCACCCAGGCTGAAGTATAGTGGCGTGGTCTCAGCTCACTGCAAGTTCTGCCTCCCGGGTTCAAGCAATTCTCCCTGCCTCAGCCTCCTGAGTAGCTGGGATTACAGGTGCCCACCACCACGCCCGGCTAATTTTTGTATTTTTTAGTAGAGATGGGGTTTTGCCATGTTGGCCAGGCTGGTCTCGAACTCCTGACCAGTGATGTGGCTGCCCCAGCCTCCCAAAGTCCTGGGATTACAGGCGTGAGCCACTGCGCCTGGCCATAGCTCTTCTTGTAATCCTAATTTTAGAGATAGGAAAGTGGAATTTTCAGAAGATTTTGCAACTTATCTGTCCCCCGTGCCATATAGCTGGTAATTGGTGACGTAGAGCCTCAAAATCAAGATCCCCATAGCAAAAAGTTTATTTTTACCTAAAAAAGTATACAAATATACATAAACTTGGAAGGAAAGAAAAAAAATCTTTAGCCTCAGTTTCTCCAATGTGACTGAAAACAGAAGAGCATGCATTGAGGCCCACTATGACTTATTCCTCCACCTGTGCCTTTGGTCAGCAGGAGTGAGCCCCTGTCCATGACCAATTTCACCCCTGGGACACAGTTATACTTTAAAATATGTGATAATTAAGAAACCATATGCGCTTTTTCTTTGGGTCCTGCAGTGCTCCTAAGACTGGTCAGATTTCACTGTCTCTGGTCAGCACTTTTTTTTTTTTTTTCCTGAGACAGTCTCACTCTGTCACCCAGGCTGGAGTGTAATGGTGCGATCTCGGCTCACTGCAACCTCTACCTCTCGAGTTCAAGCGATTCTCCTGCTTCAGGTTCCTGAGTAGCTAGAGTTACAGACGTGCACCACCATGCCTGACTAGTTTTTGAATTTTTAGTGGAGATGGGGTTTTGCCTTGTCGGCCAGGCTGCTCTGGAACTCTTGACCTCAAGTGATCCACCTGCCTCAGCCTCCCAAAGTGCTGGGATTACAGGTATGAGCCACCACACCTGGCCATATTTTCTTATTTTAAAAACTTACTTTTCTTCTTATATATGTAGTATGAATTTATTGCAAATAAGTTTGAATATATGGGAAACTATAAAAGAGAAAGTTTGAAATTATTAAAATTTTAAATTATGCAATTATGTATTTTTTTTAACTGGAAATTTGGAGAATTCAGAATATCATAGGAGAAAAACGTTATCTATACACTTATAGATTACCTTTTTGGGTTGTTTCTTTTCATTTTCACTTTTTTCTTTTCTTTTACACGATTGGGATTATCTTTTTAATTTGTGTATCTGTGTTCTGTGTTCTGTTGTTTAACGTGTTAGAGTGTGCTTTTCCTCATGTCCTTGCATGGTCTTTTTATGCATTTTAAATGGGTGCATAAGCAGTTCAAGGGGTGGATGCGCCTTTGTTTACATGATCGTTTCCTTATTATCAGATATTCTGAACCTGGGTCTCCTGACTCTAAATCTGCTGCTATTTTTTTTTTCCCCCACATATCTGTCTCTATTTCCTTTAGCTTCTTGTTTGCATTTATTTGAGAATTATTTGTGATGATTTTAGGAGTGTAAAAAACAGTATAAATAAATGTATTTTGCATTACTACATAACAGTGCTAGTGTTGAGGATTTACTATGTGCCAATCTCTATTTCAATACTTTGAAGAGCTTCTCATTAAAGCCCTCATCTCCCACAACAACAGTAGATACTGTTATCATTCCCATTATATAGATGATGTCACAGACACACACAGAGGCTAAGTATCACAGCACATTCATTTGTGTCTAGCAAAACATCCAGCTTCCAGAGTCGTATACAAACAGGCATTTATTTGTTCTTAGCCATTCTGAATACGGGCAACTACTACTAGCATTTGGGTTCGAGGCTCAGTGACATCAAGGCTGTTGTCACTGCAGAACTTTTCTCTTGTGCCTCTTGGTTTTAAAATGGCTGCAAAGGTCGTAGATATTACATCCTGATTCAAGAGAGGAAGGGAGAGAAACTGATGGTGTGGACTGGTCATGTCTGCTCCTTTTATCAGGAAAGCACATTTTCTTTCCAGAATCCCCTTCGTCTCCCCAGGAGAATTCCACTCATGCATTATTGTGTTTTTCATGACCACTGCCAACTCCAGAAGAGACTGGGAAAATGACTGTTTAACTTTTTCAACCTCTGGAGTGGAAGAGAGCTTGGGAAAGATTTTTTCTTTCTTTCTTTCTTTCTTTCTTTTTTTTTTTGAGACAGAGTCCGCTCTGTCACCCAGGCTGGAGTGCAGTGGCACGATCTCAACTCACTGCAGCCTCCACCTCCCGGGTTCAAGCGACTCTTATGCCTCAGTCTCCCAAGTAGCTGGGATTACAGGCATGTGCCACTATGGCTGGCTAATTTTAATATTTTTAGTAGAGACAGGATTTCACCGTGTTGGTCAGACTGGTCTTGACTCCTGACGTCAAGTGATCCACCTGCCTCTGCCTCCCAAAATCCTGGGATTGTTACAGGCTTGAGCCACTGCACCTGGCCTGGGCATCACTTTTGCTATGGATTAAATTATGTCCCCCAGAATTCATATGTTGAAGCCCTAACCCCCCAGTGTGACTGTATCTAAAGATAGGGTCTAGGAGGTTATTACGGTAAAATGAGGTCATAAGGGGGGGACCCTATTTCAATAGGACTGTGGTCTTATAGGAAGAGGAAGATTCAATCTCTCTCTCTCTCTCCTACCCCATCGCCACCCCCACCCCTCATGGCGACACAGTGAGAAGGCACAAAACTTCACCATGTTGTCATCCTAATCTCAGACTTCTAGCTTCCAAACTGTGAGAAAATAAATTTGTTTTTTTAAGCCACCCATTCTGTGGTATTTTGTTATGGTAGTACAAGCTGACCAAGACAAATGGTCACAAGATATCTGCCCTGGTCAAGTGTTGGTCTTATTTTTCCTAGCAGCCGATTTCATACAGGGACCAACCATCGGCTAAGAATTGGTGTATATCACATCTCTGGCTTGGATTATGGTTGGAAGTGGTCCAGTGCCTGCCAAACCTCATCTCTCACTGAATATAACACCATCTAATACATGCCAACATTTTCATCAATATTAGTGTCACCGCAAAGTGCTATTAAAATAGAAGTGGTTTCATACATTATTTATCTGCAACGTGTCTACTGAGTCATTCTTTTGCTGGAGAGCTGTCTCCTTGGCATTTATAAACTTGGTAACAAATCTGCAGCTCACTGGATTCCTATCTTCAGGCTGTGACAGGGGAGAGGAGGCTCCATGGACTGTTTGGGCTGAAAGTAGTAGTTGTATCTCTTCTCTCAGCCCGGAACACATTTATTACGTGTCTGGTTGCAGGTGATCTGAACTAGGGGCTACGTAATGGAGATTCTGAAAATGATTGGCTGTAACCCACTTTCTTTTAGTTAGAGGGGGTTCTAAAAGGATACATTATTTATTAGTGATTTTCAATTGTGATTATTTTTAAATCAGAAATTCAAAATGACAATTCTAATCAGTGGGAATACATTAATGAATAAAATAGTCATTACTGTCTTCATGAAATTGATGTTCTAGTAAAGGGGAGATTTCATATATAAAGCTAGATTTCTGGCTGTTTGAAGTACCAAAAGAAGTGACAACTCTGGGCTGCCTTTTTTTCATGACAACTATCACCTGGATCCAGGAAGCCACTTTATTTATTTATTTATTTATTTATTTATTTATTTATTTATTTATTGAGATGGATTCTTGCTCTGTTGCCCAGGCTGGAGTGCAGTGGCATGATCTCGGCTCACTGCAACCTCCGCTTCCCCGGTTCAAGTGATTCTGCTGCCTTAGCCTTCCGAGTAGCTGGGATCACAGGCATACACCACCACGCCCGGCTAATTTTTGTGTTTTTCATAGAGATGGGGTTTCACCATGTTGGCCAGGGTGGTCTTAAACTCCTGACCTCAGGTGATCCACCCATCTCGGCCTCCCAAAGTGCTGGGGTTACAGGCGTGAGCCACCACACTCGGCAGGTGGAGCCACTTTTAGATGGGGTATGAGAGCTGTCATTTGTCACACTCCTCATCACTCCTATTGTCTCATTTGATCCACATGGAATCTCAATGGAGTAGATACCACTATTATTATTATTATTATTATCATTGTTACTGCCACTTGCAGACAAAGAAACTGAGGCTCAAAGAGGTGAAGTGACTGGCCAAGGTTTTCTAACTGTAGAAGGTGGAGTGTGATATGAACCCACTTCTATGCAACTTCAGAGGCTGAAGTCTTTGCCACTATGCAGAGTGGTTATTCAGGAGGCAGGAACACAAAAATATCACTAAGCAAAAACATTCAACCCATATAAGATCAAATTAGAGCAGTGTATCAGCAGGAAACAGATGGCATCCTCAAATTAGGATAACTCAAGCAGAGTTTCATAAAGAAACTATTTACAAAGGCGTGGGTAGAGTGTAGGGAAACTGCAAGGCATAGTGCAGAACCCTAGATTAGTAATAGTAGGGCTCCATTACCACTCCTAAGCCTTTAGGGGTAGATGAGAGGGCGGGTTACTGAAACTGGGGAGACAGGGGAGGACTGCCTTATTTGAGCTAACATCTTTTGCAGTGAAAAGCAGCCAGTACTTGGGGACTCCACAGGGAGACAACTTGGAGAATAAATACCCCAAGCTCATGCTCCAAGTTGTCTCTACTCCTTTCCTTTCATCTCCTGCCAATTGGAAGTCAGAGGGCAACGAGCCTTTGATGCCTTCCTACAGGTCAGCCTCTGAGAGCACAAAGTAGGGCAGAGAAGACTGGAGAATGGCCCAGGGGACAAACTGGACATCCAGCACAAGGCACAAGTCAAAGTCAAGAAGAGCACGCTAGGGGACGAGGGAGAGTGGGGAATCAGAATATACCACTTCAAAATATGCTTCTGTAGCAGAAGGATTATTTTGAGCTGAAGGCATTTGAGATTCAACAGATGCAGAAAGAAGCTTTCCCTAAGCATCCCTTATCTGACTAAAAGCAGAAACTTCTGAGAATCGAGGACTCTCATAAATCCCTTTTCTTGGAGAAGTTTTATGGCCTTGAAGGAGATGGAAAGCTGCACCGAATCGGACCTGCATAAACAAACTTCGCAAAGATAGCTCTTACCTTCCTTGAGTTTTCCTCCTGTATTTACCTCCTACAGTTTTGGGAAGCCTAAAACCCAAACCCCCTTTCCCGTGTCTTGTCACATCTCTACAAATGTATCATCCTTTGTTGCAATGATTTAAAAGCCTCCAAGCCTTGTCACTTTTTTGGGCGTGTTTCCTCTAGTTTATGAACCACCTCCACAGGCCACATAAACTTATAAAATCACACAAAGTTTGTATGCTCCCCCCACCTCCTGTTAATCTGTCTTTTGACAGTTTACTTTGCAGGCGCGGCCACTCAGCCTCCAAAGGTAGAGGAAATTTCCCCCCTTTTACAGCAGCGATGATGAACAGGGGAAGAAATAAAGATAAGGATGAGGCCGGGCGCGGTGGCTCAAGCCTGTAATCCCAGCACTTTGGGAGGCCGAGACCGACGGGTGGATCACGAGGTCAGGAGATCGAGACCATCCTGGCTAACCCGGTGAAACCCCGTCTCTACTAAAAAATACAAAAAACTAGCCGGGCGAGGTGGCGGGCGCCTGTAGTCCCAGCAAAAGTAGTCCCAGCTACTCGGGAGGCTGAGGCAGGAGAATGGCGGGAACCCGGGAGGCGGAGCTTGCAGTGAGCTGAGATCCGGCCACTGCACTCCAGCCCGGCGACAGAGCAAGACTCCGTGTAAAAAAAAAAAAAAAAAAGATAAGGATGAGCCCAGCTTTGATGGGGCTGGGAAAGCATCTCCTTTTCCTTCTCTTTCTTACTCTCAGTCCTGTGAGGCCACCTTGTCTACCAGAAAAATCATTGATTCCACATCAGAGATTTCTCGAGTTTGCAACACAGGACTTGATACCTCTGTTTTGATGACTTTTCAGATGGACAGATGGTTGAACTATACAGGCTGGTGTCTTCCATTTTTGAGGAATGGTAGAGGGCATTAAACTCTACCTTCAGAAAGCGATGTTGTAAAACCTCCAAGACAGGTCTACCTGTTTTTCAAGTTCCCTAAAATCGATTCAGCTCAATCCTTGTCAAATACCATATATCCTGCTAAACTGAGCTATATATTACCCACCACCAAAAACCATTTACTTGCTTACTTTCAGAATTTGCCATTTCTGAAATCAACTGGACCATGGCTTTAGATCTTTAGGGAAGCAGGTTTTCATCAGTGTATTTCAATCATCTTTACAGTGACATTTCCCATAGCCCACCCCAGAGACAGAATATCACTGTCAGCATAAGTAACAGTAACAAATACAAGAACAGTTTAGTTAACACTTTAACAATTCAAATGGTCTATAAACCTAGTGTTCCTGGTTCAGAAACAAAAAGGCCTGAGAATATAGGGGAGAGTGACAGAGGTGCAATATACATAGCATTGTTGATAAGAAACATTCACAAGAGGCTGGTATCATAGTTAATTTAGGAATTAGTTGTGACACCATTGTTTATGTTCCATGTGAGCTTTCACTTCTCTCTTCTCTTTTCTCTCTCTTCGTTCTTTTCCCTTTCTTCCTTTCTATCCTCTTCTCTTTTCTTTTTAAAGTCTTTTTCTTTTCTTTTCTTTTTCTTTTCTTTTCTTTTTGATATCTTGTTTGTTCCTTGTTGAGGTAGGAGGCATGATCTTGTTTCTGTGGACCCCTCCATCTCCCATTCCAGGATTCTCAGAGTATGCTCTTTATTCTCTAGAAAGTTAGACTGTTAGGTATACAGGCTACACCATGTTTGCCTGAGAGCATGATTTGAGCTAGAGATCGAAAATATCACAAAGCATATGGACTTATACACTCCCATCCTTTGGTGATCCGTCTCTCATTTTGGCCTCCCAAAGTGCTGGGATTACAGGTGTGAGCTACCGCTCTCAAAGGAAGTTGAGCTTTCCCAGCCCTGGAGACAAATTGTTTGTCCCATCCAGGTTTGGTGCCTCACTCTCACCGATGCTTGCATTAGCAGGACGTGTGATGCGGTTCTGACCAGTAGGCTGTGAGAAGTCTTCTGGGGCTGTCTCTAGCACAGTGGTTCCCCCTTACCCATGGGTGAGACATTCCAAGACTCCCACTGGAAGCCTGAAACCGAAAATAGTACTGAAACAGACTGCCATCAGTCAGAACACGTTTCTGTTAACAAATGTAATGCCTTTTCCAACTTAACTAAGCACTTATCACACACTGTGGCTGTAACTTTTGCAATCTGAGGTGTGACAGTAAAACTAGCATGAATTTCTTTTTCCTTCCTCACTATTTCACGGGTAGAAGATTTGTTCATACTGTAGCTATTAGCAGCATCAGCAAATGATTTCATTGCTTATTGAGAACTTTCACCTTTTCACGTAAAAGAAGCATTTTAGGCTTCCCTAGCATATTTAAATTGCCACCACTACTCCTCTTGTTCTTTGGGGCCATTATTAAGTAAAATAAGGGTTACTTGAACCCAAGCACTGGGATACAGATACTGTGACAGTAGATCTGATAACAAGATCTGACTAAGTGATTAGTGGGTGAGTAGCGTAGACAGTGTGGAGGTGCTGGATAAAGGGGCGATTCGCATCCCGGGTGGGATGGTGTGGGACGGTGCAGGATTTCATCACGCTACTCAGAGCAATGCATGATTGAAAACTTATAAATTGTTTATCTCTGGAATTTTTCATTTAGTATTTTTGGGCCCTGGGTGACCACAGGTAACTGAAACCAAGGAAAGCAAAGCTGTGGAAGAGGGGAGATCCTTGTATAGGTTTTTCTTGCTGCTAGGAAGAGTCGCATAGGAAGAAATAGTTGCCTCTTTTTCTGGGGGACATTATCATAGCAGCTTGTGGTATTTTGAACTGTGGCAACTAGGAAACGATGGACAGGGAGCTAGATCTCCTGTTGAAAATGGGAGAGTGCAAAGATGCCGTTTGACACCCACGAACCACTGAGTTCACCAACCCAAGTTCTATCCTTCCTCAGGTCTTCTAATGTGAGACAATAGGTTTCTCATTGCTGGAGCTGTAGACACAGGGGCCCAGATCCTGATGTGCCATACAGAGGCATGAAATTCAGGAGTCAGAGGGGAAGGAGAAGGGTAACTAATAATTTTAGCAGATTGTTTTTCTATTTTTTTGATTAAAAAATATGCAAATGTAAAAATTCAATCAAGATGGAAGTGTTAAGAATGGGAACTGAACTCTCCTGTAATTCTCCACCTCCTACCTATATATAAATGTAATGTTAAAAAAATAGGATCAGAGTAGACATAGCTAACAGTAAAGCTCAGTTCTTTGTGCAAATACATGTCAGTCTGCCCCATTCTTTTAAATAATATCTATAATATTCCAAAGTATAGATATACCATAATTTTTTCAATCTAATACATGTGGTACTTTAAAAAACTTTCATCCAGATCGGCACGGTGGCTAATGCCTGTAATCTCAGCATTCGGGGAGGCTGAGGCAGGAGGATCACTTGAGATCAGGAGTTCAAGACCAGCCTGGGCAGCAGAGTGAAACCCTGTATCTATAAAAAATTAACAAAAATTAACTGGGCATGGTGGGGCAAGCCTATAGTCCCAGGTACTTGGGAAACATGAGCCCTGGAGGTGGAATCTGTAGTGAGCTGTGCTCATGCTACTCTACTCCAGCCTGGGCAACAGAATGAGACTCTGTCTCAAAACAAACAAACAAACAAACACACAAAAACAAACACTGTGATCCATCCATGAGTAAATATGTTCATGAGCCCTCAATCTGTCCCTTCAGTTATTTTCAGCAAGTCTCAATGTCATTCAGAGAACCATGCTCAGGGAGCAGCTATGTTGCACAGTGGACGGGACATGGGCATTTGGGGTCAGGCAGATTGGGGCTGGGATCTCCCACATACTAGCTGTGTTATCTTGGAAAGTGATTAAACCCCTTATGTCTCAGTCATCTCATCCCTAAAAAAAAGATAATAAAACCTTCTTCTTAATGTTGTTGTAAGAGTTAGAAATAACAAATTAAAATATCCTTTACCTACAATAGTTGTTCAATGAACAACATCTATTGTTTTAGGAAAGGAGCTGCCTTCATGAAATAGTTTAACTATTAACTAGTTTAACTATAGTTAACTAGTTTAACTATCTCTGGTTATTCTCACTGTGAACACAGTGGACAAATATGCATGTGTACTTGTTAGTCTAAGATAATTACTTTTTTTTTCTTTTTTTTTTTTTAAAGACAGAGTTTGACTGTATTGCCCAGGCACCCAGGCTGGTCTCAAATGCCCAGGCTCAAGTGATCCTCCAGCTCCAGCTTCCTGAATAGCTGGGATTACAGGCACAAACCAGTGTGCCCAGCAAAAATAATTCCTTGAAATTACTGAGCAGTTGTTCCCTAAATGGTGCAAGGTAGTACATGCAAACCAATCATCTAAATTCATCATTGTGAATCCTGTAAAGAAGATAAATATTTAATCCCCATTTCATGGACAGATGTCTGCAGAGTTTGAGCAATTTATCAAATAGGCCAGAAAAAGACATTATTCATAGTAAGAAGATCTCAATAGGCTGGAATGATGGGTCAAATTA
The DNA here is from genome assembly GCF_008728515.1 of Papio anubis. Taxonomy (NCBI): domain Eukaryota; kingdom Metazoa; phylum Chordata; class Mammalia; order Primates; family Cercopithecidae; genus Papio; species Papio anubis. The sequence goes on from NC_044980.1 coordinate 153,143,366, forward strand.
AACAAGGTGAACTATTTTAAGTAAAAATGTAAAACTTATCATTTAGTTATGTTTCTTTTTTTGCATGATGCAGAATGGGAGAAATGACACTTAATAGCAGGTATAAAAAATGCTTAAGAGTTTTAGGTGGCTGAAGTTCAGTGTGAAGCCATAGTGTGATCCAGCTGTCTAAACAAGCAAATATAATCTTTGTCCTCATAAAGACAAGTAAGAAACTTGTCAAAATGAGGAAGATAATGACTCCACTTGGTTTGCTCTTGTTAGACCACATGCTGTAACACTGGGGATGGCAAGTAACTGGCATGTGGGCTGAGGATTGTTGCTTGAATGCCTATGATGGGTACCACTAATTAACCATATTCCACTGAGTTTAGATGTAGCCTCTGAACCTCTATCAGCACAGTCTTTAAGGAAGCCAATAGTTCTTGAATGAAGTTGGCATGCAAGATGAAACCTACAGGTAACCAATGGACTGTAGGCTATTCTTACCATCTCCTTCCAAGTAGGCAGCTAGTGCTTATATCATGTATTCCAACCTTCTACCAGCCACAAAAGATTGAATAGGACCCAAGGGTTGTCAGTCTGCAGGCTACTTTGAAGAGCTTTATTTAAACTGAAACAAGCTTACCTCACTCTGATTCCCTCTTTGGGGAGTTTGAACTTGGGAAAAGAAGGCATATCAGAAGGTTGGTGGCAGGCCTTGAAGCTGAACTCTTAATGGGGACCATGCTATGGTAGAGGCCATATGGAGACCATGCTATTGTAGAGGCCAAAAGGGAGCAGAAGGAAATCAGAAAACAGAAACAAGAATGAGGAAGCAGAAGCTATGAGGTAGAGAAAATCTACAAACGGAGAGGGGATATGGAATTGGTTGGTGGCAGCAGAAATAGTAGATGAGGCGGAGAGAACTGAGGATGAACAGAGCCCCACTGCTAAGGGACTAACAAGAGCTCTTGTCCTCTGGGTAGAGATCTAGGTGTACTGCTGTCTCTACTCCTTCCTAGAGGCCTCATTTGCCTGGGGTCCAATCAACTGGCCATGAATTTGAGGTTCTTTTTTTCTTACGTCCACTATAACCTCCTCCTATTGCTTGAGGTAGCCTGAGGAAAATCTTTGTTCCTTGTCATCAAAAATGTCTACTCAAGATTCCTTGTCTAGTTTTGGGTGTCATATTGGTGAACTGGAGCAGGTCCCCAGGAGAGAGATTAGAATGGTAAAGAGGCCTGGGGGCTCTCACACAGAAAGAGTTTTCAAAGGGATGAGAGGGATGAGGAGTACTTGCCAAAAACAGTGATCCTTAGAGTGTAATCACCAAGCAGCAGCAGCGGCATCTTAGAGATGTAAATTTCTGGGCCCACCCCAGACCTGTAGAAATTCTGGGGGTAGGGCCCTGGACTATAAGGTTTAACAAGACCTCCACGTCTGATGCATGCTTAAGTTTGAGAGCCACTGGTCTAGAGAAGAGAAGACCCAGGCAGATTATGAGGATGATCTCCAGTTATTTGAAGGAGTCAGGAGAAGGAGGTGTGATATGAGATCCTAGAGGGCAGCACCAGAACCCTTGGCTGGAAAAAATGGGAGACAGATTTTAGGACAATAGAAGGACTTCACAAACAGTTAAGGCTGGTTTGAGAAAGATTTGTGCCTGGTGGGTAGTGAGCTGCTTGTTTCTGGGGGAGTTTAAGGAAAGATTGCATGACCAACAGTTGGTAGATATTGCAGAGGTCTGTGAAGTACACAGGAGAAAAGGAAACTGAAAGAGGAAGCGTGTGTTAGGAAGGCTCTGCAAATCAGGAACAGCAATTGAGGACTGGCATCCAACGTCTCTCATCACTATGGTAACAGTGGGGGTGGGGGTGGTAACAAGCTAATTGTGTTTATAAACCTCAGCTGGGGCTTGTTTCTGGGCACTTTCTTGAGTTACAGGTGAATCCAGGATCCTGGTCTCTGCCGTGCAACAAATCCTAACTCCTGGGACCAGGATCCCATTTTGAAATTGCTTATATTTCTATCTCTAGATTCTACCTGTTCATTAAACTTTCTTGAGTAGGGTAGAAATTCCAATATGGGGAAACAGGTGGAGGAAATCTAATGATCAATCCAAACACCTCAGGACAGGAAGCTGTATCTAGAGTAATGAATACTAATATCAAACCTACACATTGCATTTTGTGGGTAAAAGTGTGAGCTGTAGAAATGGAAGGCTAGATATCATCAACTGAAGAATGAGGAGGTTCATAAATTTGGAAAGGAGAGCTTTATTTCTCATAAAGGACTGCAGCCTGCAGGGTTGCCATTCTGACAGGGTGAGAAGCATAGCCTCTGGTCAGAAGCCCAAAACAGATACTCTGAGAGTGGGGCAAATGGAATAGAAATTTATGCTGAGCAGAGTGGTCAAATATACATATTCAATAAACTATCGGAGGAATCATGAATATTTATGAAGGAGAAACATGCGCATGTGCAATTGAGCTTCATCCCCCTCCATGGGTCCCATGTATAAAAAATGACAGTGTTAGCATGATCTAAGGGTGGAGTTTTTGGCCCTTTGACGTCAAAAGGTGAAGCAGACAGGAAAACCCTTATTGCACATTCCTTGTAGATTGGCCAGAACCACTCTGTGGTTGGTGGTCTCTTATCAGGCAAAAAAGGAGAGGCAGCGTTAGGTGGTAGGCTGATACCAGTGGTGGAGTCTTTTGAAAGGGCTGCTTTCTTTTTAAAATATTTTTAAATTTATTTTTTATTTTTGATAGGTTTTTGGGGAACTGGTGGTGTTTGGTTACATGAATAAGTTCTTTAGTGGTGATTTGTGAGATTTTGGTGTGCCCATCACCAAGCAGTGTACCCTGTACCCAATGTGTGGTCTTTTATCCTTCGCAACCCCACCCTTTCCCCTGAATCCCCAAAGTCCAATGTATCATTCTTTTTTTTTTTTTTTTGAGATGGAGTCTCTCTCTGTCACCCAGGCTGGAGTGCAGTGGCATGATCTTGGCTCACTGCAAGCTCTGCCTCCTGGGTTCAGGCCATTCTCCTGCCTCAGCCTCCTGAGTAGCTGGGACTACAGGCGCCTGCAACCATGCCCGGCTAATTTTTTGTATTTTTAGTAGAGACGGGGTTTCACCGTGTTAGCCAGGACGGTCTTGATCTCCTGACCTCGTGATCCACCCACCTCGGCCTCCCAAAGTGCTGGGATTACAGGCGTGAGCCACTGTGCCTGGCCCAACGTATCATTCTTATGCCTTTTGTTCTCATAACTTAGCTCCCATATATGAGTGGGAACATACAATGTTTGGTTTTCCATTCCTGAGTTACTTCACTTCATCCAGGTTGCTGCAAGTGCCATTATTTCATTCCTTTTATGGCTGAGTTGTATTTCATGGTGTGTGTGTGTGTGTGTATATACACACCATATTTTCTTTGTTCACTTCTTGTTGGTTGATTGGCATTTGGGCTGGTTTCATATTTTTGCAATTGCAAATCACGCTGCTGTAAATACGCATGTGAAAGTATCTTTTTCATATAATGACTTATTTTCCTCTGGGTAGATACCCAGTAGTGGGATTGCTGGATCAAATGGTAGTTCTACTTTTAGTTCTTTAAGGATTCTCCACGCTAGTTTCCACAGTGGTTGTACTAGTTTACTTTCCCACCAACGGTGTAAAAGTGTTCCCTTTTCACTGCATCCACACCAACATCTATTCTTTTTCTGATGTTTTGATTATGGCCATTCTTGCAAGACTGAGGAGGTATCCCACTGTGATTGTGATTTGCATTTCCCTGATCATTAGTGATGTTGAGCATTTTTCCATATGCTTCTTGGCCATTTGTATATCTTCTTTTGAAGATATTCATGTCCTTAGCCCACTTTTTAATGGGATTGTTTTTTTCTTGTTAATTTGTTTGAATTTGTATCAGTCTGTTTTCACGCTGCTGATAAAGACATACCTGAGACTGGGAGGAAAGAGGTTTAATTGGTTACAGTTCCACATGGCTGGGGAGGCCTCAGAATCATGGTGGGAAGTGAAAGGCACTTCTTACATGGTGGCAGCAAGACAAAAATGGGGAAGAAGCAAAAGTGGAAACCCCTGATAAACCCATCAGATCTCATGAGACTTATTCACTATCATGAGAATAGCATGGGAAAGACCGGCCCCAGTGATTCAATTACCTCTCCCTGGATTGCTCTCACAACACATGGGAATTCTGAGAGATACAATTCAAGTTGAGATTTGGGTGGGGATACAGTCAAACCATATAAGAGTTCTTTGTAGATTCTGGATATTAGTCCTTTGTCGGATGTATAGGTTGTGAAGATTTTCTCCCACTCTGTGGGTTGTCTGTTAGCTCTGTTGATTATTTCTTTTGTTGTGTAGAAGCTCTTTAGTTTAATCAAGTCCTATCTATTTATTTTTGTTTTTGTTGCATTTGCTTTTGGGTTCTCAGTCATGAAATCTGAAAGGGCTACTTTCTGTTAAGCCCTTAGGGAAGAAAGGCTAATGATGGTTAAAGAGGGAGGGGGTATAACGATGTGTATCTGAGTCTCCTATCCTGTCATGGCTGAGAACTCAGTCTTCAAGTTTACTCTGGGATCCCGTTGGCCAAGAGATGGTCCATTCAGTCAGTTGAGGGGGGCTTTGAATTTTATTTTTAGTTTATGATATATAGTTGCATGACCTTGAGCAAGTTGCTTTTCTCTGCCTTATTTTCATTGTCTCTTAAGATGAGACTCACATTAGTTGCTACCTTAGAGGATTGTTTTTGGATTGAGACAATAGCACTGTGCCCATTACATGTTAAGCACTCAACATATTTAAACTATTATCATTGCTATCGTTGTTTCATCTCAATGAACTTCTAAAGTGCCTCTAAGGACAGGAGGATAGGTATTGTTAACCCATTTTCTAGCCTCAGAAACTGAGGCAAAGGATATTTAAGACTCGGTATGACATCACACTGCCTCACTGTTACTGGCTGGATAAAACTAGGACTTAGTTTTCCTAACTTCACGTGGACTGGACAAGGGACAGGTTCTGTATGTGTGTTCTAGAAAGGAGGGACAGAATTTATTTTTTGAAAAGGCAATATAAGCACATAAGTAAAATTCTACAAGAAGGTGTGTGGTGGAAAATAAACCTCCTTCCTATCCCCCTCATCTCCAGTTCTTTGGTCCCTTTCTGTTGACAGATCCTGTGCATCCTTCAGGAGCTGTTTCATGCATGCACAAGCCTAGTGTGTGTGTGTATATCCCAGGAGACTGTTTCTACAAAAGGCCCCTTCCTGCTCCTGTCCCTGATCCAGGGGTGTGTGTGTGTGGAGTCTGTGTGTGTATGTGTGTGTGGGGTGTGAGGGGGG